>NW_024429192.1:32263615-33690490 GCF_017639785.1 Mesocricetus auratus | reverse complement strand
TAGCGCTACAACCACAGCAGCAAGGCAGTGCACATTTACCACGGGTGAAAGTGATGATGTGTAAAATTATACCCAACAGAGCAGAGAGACCACACAGAGCTGGAGATGAAGACAGACAAAAAGCGGGATGGGGGGGGGACGGACGTGGAGATACCTGATCTTTGAATCAGCCAATCCAAAGGCCGAGGGGCTGGCAAGGACAGGAACGGAAGCGCTCCTCTACCCGTTTCCGCGGTGGGATCTTCCCCGGGAGCCTCAGCCCTCCTCCCTATGACTCCGTAGGAAGGCTCCCTTGTCCTGAGCACAGCCTCTCCTACAAGTTCGGGGCAGAGGCGGCTTCGGCCCGGGTGGGAGCATCAGTGGCTGAGCAGGCTCCAAGGCGCGCCGCGTTCCCTTGGCAACAGGACCTGCTTCCGGTTCCAGAGCCACGCCCCCTCGGGCGTTGTAGTATGTCCGCTGCTGTGCTGTCTCTTCTGCGGCTGAAGAGCACTAGGTAAAATGGCTTGATTCTAGCAGAGGAGTTCTACGAGAGAGAGTGAGCACAGAAGACACCTGGAGCCACCAGTACGCTGGGAGTCGAGTGGCAGCGCCTTCGCTGCTGGGACGTGATGGGGGCCCGCGCACAGCATGCCGGGTTGTGCGCTGGGGCCTTAGCTGCGCGCGCATTAGTGGGAGATGGCGTCTGGGGCGCCCGGGTTCTGGTTAGTTCTTGGCACAGATTTGGGGTGACCGCTACTCAGTCTCACAGGGCGGTGTGGTGTGGAGAGGGAATCGACGGAGATGTGGTTCCCATCACACAGACCTTCCCTGGGCTCAGCTAGACCTGAGAGCGAGTCCTGCGGGAGTATAGCTGTTAGCATAGGCAGGAGAGGAGAGAAACTGCTGTATACACCATAGTTTTTTTTTTTTTTTTTAAAAAGGCCAGAGACATTATTTGGCAAAGGAAGTGTGGTTCTGTCCCTGACTCTTAGTTGTCTGTTGTCTGGGAGAGATTAACACCAGGCATGAATTTGTGATTACAGACCCCGGGATCAGAGAGTCTGGTGGCCAATTCACTTGGAATTTATAGCAATAGAAATAAATTGTGCTAATTGAAAGATTTTAGACAGGGTTTCTCTGTATTGCTTTGGATAGACCAGGGTGGTCTATCATAGAGATCTGCCTGCTTCTGCCTCCCGAGTGCTAGGATTAAAGGCTTGTGCCACCAACGCCTGGCTCTAATTGAAAGATTTTTGGATAGACACTTTTCCTCACATTTTTATTGTTCTCCAGTGGACAGGCTACAGATGCAACAATTTTAAAGACCTACGAAATTTTTGTCAAGTCTTTGAAGCTGGCCATTTCCACCATTCTACTCATCAACGGATGACTTTCATGACAAACTTGTATTTTAAAAGTTTCATCTCTACATTTAAAAAAAAGCTTCAACTCTCCATTTTACTTGTTAGTATAGGTGTGGGGTGTTATTTTTACCTTTTCACTGGCTAGCAGTATGTTTAACTATCATACTTTTTATTTTTAAATTTGTCCGAGTAACTTGACTATGGAGATTAAAAAAAAAGAAACTGAAAGAAGTTCCATAAAAGAGATGGTAGTGCATTACTATGGAGTGCTTTTTCTGTTGCTTTTCCAAATTCCCAGGTGTTCATAACATGGAATAAGGTGTAGTTCTGGTCTCCTGACTCTTGCAAGGCAAAAAACAAACTGAATGAACAAAAATTCATGTATGTAGATGGCATGAATGTCCTTGTTAAAATAGATGATGGGAATATGCTATACTTTGTGGTCTAGGAAAATTACATTTTATCTAGTGTTTTTGAGGAAAACAGAAGGAAAAGTATATATGTCTGACTGATAACAAATATTCATGCTTTCCTATGTCCTGAGTTTTTTTCTTATTAATCAAAGAAAATCAACTCAATCCCTGGTGTGGTTGTCCTTTAACTTCTGAACCAAAGTGCATTTACAGGGAGCTGTTAAACACTTCTCTTTGATTTCCAATGTTTTGACTCACTTTGACAAAACATGAATGCTTATTTGCTTATACAACATTTCCCCCTTAGACATGTAATAGAGCTTATGTGCTAGAACTTTTTGGGGGCACTTTTTAAATTAAGTTCAGTTTTTCTTGGTACAAAGCATGTGGAGAAAACAGAAATATAAGAGGTAGACTGAACAACCAGCCTTACAATAAACTTGGATGATACTTTAAAAACATTTTATTGGACTTATTCATTTTATTTTATGTGTGTTTTGTCTGCTTATATGTATGCATATGTACCACATGAGTATTTGGTGCATGAAGAGGCCAGGAAAGGGCATCATATCTGCTGGGACTGGAATTAGGGAAGGTTGTGAGCCACCATGTGGGTAGTGTGAACCAAACCTAGTTTCTCTGCAAGAGCCACAAGAGCTTTAAACCACTGAGCCATCTCTTCCCCAACTTAGTTGATTTTAACAACAAAAGGTGAAGTTATTTTAGAGAAGTGTAGTTGATATACTACTTTATTATTGGAGATTAAAGAGTTCACAGGAAACCTAAATTCTGTTTTGTAATCTAGAAAACATTGAAAAGACGAACCCTAAAACAATGTAAGTATGTCATATGTTTGCACCTACTGTTCTGATGGTTGGCAGTTATAACCTATCTTGAGTTTACCCAGAAACACAACATAAAATTATTTCACGTGACTTACAAAGTTAGTTTGACTCTCTTGATTTTATTATGAGCAAAACAAGCTTTTAAACCAGTATGTAATTTTCTTAAGTGTACTTAAGGCATGTCCTAGAGAGTGTTAGATATCTGCTTACCACCTTTCATGCCATAGTGACTTTTTGGAGCTACAGTTCCACAATTATAAAAGAGTGAGATACAGTGGATATGTTACTTCTAACGAACTCAGAATAGTACAGATGTATTTTCTTATCAGCAACTTATAAAGAATCTGGAAAATCCCTGAATTATAATTTATTAAAAATTTTGCAATGGACAGTGATGGTCTAAAGATTTGTTAGAACAGTTGATATTGTGTATGTGCCGTATGTGTATAAACTACCTCTGTAATACATAATTTCATTCATCTGAATCTCATAAAATATTTGCCAGTATAAAATCACTACAAAAATATAGTGATATGTGTGAATTTAGGCCTAGACCTCAGAGTCTGTAATTATTTAAAAAAATTACAACTATGTTTCATATACAGAATTATTAAAGTTCTAAACAATAACTAGAAGTATATACTTAAAAGTAAATTACAATAATATACTTGCATACAATAGTACAAAACGTCACAAATTGAACCACCAAAACTGTAACTTTTATTTGGTAATAGATATTTTAATAAACAGGCTTTCTCCATCTGTAAGACCCTGATAATGCCTTTTAGGAAATCATAGAAAAATAAAATACAATAATTACCAATTTGTACTTTGTACAAAAATCTTTCTATGTTGCTCAGCAGGTTGTTTTGCCAAACTCCATATTCTTTCAGCAAATAGATGACATACATAATGCAATTTACCATAAACAATCCCTCATATTGAGAACTGGACATTCCATTCTATAACACTATTATCTTGTATGCATGCCAGCACGTGAAAATGTACATGAAATAGTATGGTAGATTTTTATAAGATGAAAATAGTACCACTTTCCAATCAATCTGAACTACTTCAGTACTGTGATCAAGTAGATAGGTAGTAGGTGGGATTGCAGTTTGAGTCATGTGATTTCACTGCGTTTGTGTCTCTACTATAGTGTAATTACAACAAAAAAGGAAACATAGACAATATAAGCAACGTGGGAGGAAACATACATGCTCTAAATAGTGATATGATTCCAACCTGAGAAAACATAATGTGGTACTATCCTTCCTTATTTTCACAAATAGACCTATACTCTCTTGCAAGAATAGATGGCTATAATGCTAACATTTGATAATAAATAGCTTCAAGTCAGTTTACAAAGACCTCACAAGTCTTTAACATATGGAAGGAAAATATTTTGGCTGCAGTTTTTTTATTAGTCAAATATAATCTCTGTGACGGATTAAATAAGTCATTCTAGACGGATGTTATCTAGGCATTTTATAGAAATACACTATTTAGCTGGGATGTGGGGACACATGCCCTCAATACCAGTACTTGGGAGGCAGAGGCAGGTGGATCTCTGGGAGTCTGAGACCTATCTGGTATACAAAATGAGTTCTATGACAGCCAGGAGCGTCACACAAAGAAACCCTGTCTCTAAAAACAAAAATCCAAACAAACAAAAGAAGTACATAATTTAGTATTTTTTTTAGGATTTGTGTCACAAAGACTTTCATACTTAATATTTTGAGTTCATTGAAATGTCTACCATTTAAAATTTGAGGTGGCCATTTAAATATCTAAAGTGTTTAAGCAGTTAAACATTTACTGTATATTTACATATTTATATTTTGGTTATGCTAGAATAGCAAAAATCAGGAGAACAATCTTATCCTATTATCCACAATCTAATTTCACATAAAGCCCAATGAAGAAATATGCATCTTCAAATTCCCACCCATCAGATACAGCTTATCCAGCAATGAAGTACCAAACACTATTTTTTACAAGAAAAAAAACATATTAAGTTTGGTGGAACAATGAGCAAAACAATTTATATTGCCCTTGTACTTCTAAATGGCAAAATATTTTAATGTTTTCTACCTGGAAACAAAAGTAATTTGTCTTACAAGGTTAATAGATGCACACTTGTTGTTTTCTTTTTAAAGTTTAGATGGGAGATTAAACCCCTCCAAAATAGGATTTTGAAAATATTGACAACCTAAATAAATGCTATGCCTCTTTCAAAACTAAACTAATTTTAATTTTCATAGCTTTTCAAGTAGGATATATGCCAAACTTTTCTGCCATGTACTCTGTACCATGTAAGCAAAAGTAAGAAAACAAGAAATACTCATACCCTTAAGAAGGCCTCAACTTTCATGATTTGGATAGAAAACACTTATTAGAATCCTTGAAAAACAAAGTGTTAGATCTTCTAATAAGATATCTTAAAATATTTGAGGAAGAGGCCTTTGAGATATTTTATAAGTTTCCTCACTATTTATTATACCTAAAGCTCAATCACATCCGTGTTTGAAAATTATATATACTCACTTCTACTTAAACAACTGCATATCTCTTTTTCAACCTACACTTCCTTCCCAACCCTGACATTGACTTTTCTTGCTCAAATCAAACTACTCACAAAGCAACATCTTTGTGTTTCTACTGCAGATCTACCAGTCTAACTGCATAGTGCATAATCCCTTCCCTTGCAGCGGGGTTCTGTGTACCTGGTCCTTTTAAAAGTAACCTTTATACTTTGCTTGAATACCAACAAACTGTCTACCTCTGCAGCCTTTTTCTGTAATTATCTTCTCTCCTGCATAATCAGTTTCCAGTCTGCCAGATCACTCTTATTAGTATGTAAATATGCTTTAACATCCTTCATCTAAACAAAACCAAAAAACAAAACCCAGAACTCTCTTGACCCCAGAGCTCCTTTGCTACACTCCTGTTTCTCTTGATTTCTTTCACAACAAATACTTTTGAAGGCTTGTTTACAGATTCTGATTCCATTTTGTATTTCTCTTCTCAGTCTGTTCCAGGCAGGTTTTGACTTCACTGTTTCAAAGAGACTGTCCTCAGTAAGAACTTCAAAGAGAACATTCTGGACAAAGTTGCCATATCCAATGACCATTACTTCGTTGTGATCTTGACTGTTTTTCTTTTCTTTTAGATTTATTTTTGTTATTTTTAACTTTGTATGGATGTATCTCTGAGTATGTACACATGTGTAGGAATGCCTCCAGAGGCCAGAAGAGGGCATCAGATCCTCTGGAGCTACAACGAGAGGTAACTGTTGTAGGCTCCTGCATGTTGTGCTAAAACCAAACTTAGGTCCTCTGCAGGAGCAGCATACTCTGTTAAGCCGTCTCTCTAGTCCTGATCTTGACTTAAAAGCACCCATTCAACTGCATTTCTCTATTCTGTACCTTACCTTTTGCTTCTCGGTTTACTTTATTCATGTCTTGTTCTCTGCCTAACCCCTAAAAATACTGGATTAAAAAAAAAACTCAATCCTAGGCATACATTTATTCCTGATTCCTGGTTGTAAAGTGTAAATATAGATATGTAGACTAATAAATTTCAACAACTTAACAACTCTTTTGAACTCTCATATACAATGGTTTAAGATTTTGTTTGTATGTGCACACTCGTGTGTGCCTGTACACACGCATGTGTGTGTATGTGCACACACGTGTGTGTGCCTGTGCATGTAGAGGTCAGATGACAAAACAGATGTCCTTCCTTGTTTGCTGTACACCATTATGTTGAGACAGGCCTTTCGTGGACCTGGAACCTACAGCTAAACTGGCTGACCAGCGAGCCTCAGGCAACTGTGGGATTACAAGAGTGCCATGCTGTTAGGTTTTTTAAAACGGGGATTCTTGGGCTTTAACTCATGTCATCAAGCTTTCAAGTAAAGCAGTCTATAGCTGAGTTATCTCCCCAGATGTCAGCTGCCTACATAATAGTGCCACTTGAATATCTACTGTTTATTTCTGAAATCATGTAGCCAAAAACAAATTTGATTTCCCCCTCCAAAGCTCCTATATCACTACAACTAAAGCAATTTCTGGTTCCCTAAATGCAAATTTAGTTTTGGCTTTTCTGTCTTCTTCATCCCTCATTCCCAATCCCAACCCCAATTATTGATGAATAACCTGATTTTAAATCATCCAAAACTCATCCACTTGTCTCTGTCTTCAGCTTGTCTATTTAACAAGAGCTACTACTTTTTATTAAACCACTGCAGTCTTGTTCATGCTCTTTGATTCTATATTTTTCCATCACTACTATGTATGGCTCTCTGTGTTCTCACACACTCCAAATTCTCGACCTTTAGCTGCTCTTTCTATTTGTAACTTTGTTTTTTGTTTTTTTCGAGACAGGGTTTCTCTGTATTGTTTTGGAGGCTATCCTGGAATTCACTCTGTAGACCAGGCTGGCCTCGAACTCACAGAGATCCACCTGCCTCTGTCTCCCAAGTGCTGGAATTAAAGGCATGTGTCACCAATGCCCGGCTTGTAACTTTGTTCTTGCTCCTCTCATGGATGTTACTTTCAATTTTCCAGATTGCAGTTTAGTATCATATCTGTACTAATTTATTTTACCACTAGTGTGAAGTCACTTGCAACCGTGATGTGTATATAACATGATTATCAGTATAATGCATGGCTATTACTGTGTGTCTTTACTACTAAAATGTCAATTTCACAATATTGGACATTGTAGGGGTGAGCTCACAATATAGTCCACACCCCAAAAGGTACTGGCACAGGTTTGAATAAAAGAAAGCGAAAGATAAAGTAAGCCCTCTATTGGAAGCCTGCCACCTTTCAGCTTGTGTGTAAGTTCTTTCTCTGGTAAATAAATATGTTACATATTGCATTGACCTCCCTGGTAAGCTGGTACCAGGAGTGGCCAAAAGCCCATGCCTTCACAGAGGTGAAACATCTGCAGCTTGTCTTGGCCATCATTAACCCTTATTGTGTTGTTGGATAAAAAAAACATATTTAAAATGAAACTGTATGTAAGCATGTGTACTTACTTTAAAGTTGAGGACTTTTACAGTTTCTGACCAGTAGGCTGACATAATTTCCTTTATTTTGTTGTTGTCTTAAACATTACATAGTATAAATAAGATAAATGTTTAGACAAATTATGTTATGATCATTTACATTAAATTATAGAGTGGTTAAGCTTGTGAACTAGGAAAATGGAATGTCTTGATTGTTCAGAAGGTTTTACAACTTGGAAGAAAAAAAAGAGATTATATGAAATGGAATAGTTTTTACTTTTGCTTTAACATCTTATTCACTGAAACTTTAAACATCAAATAAACATAAGTAAAAATGACTGAAAAATTAAACATTGCTATCCTAAATTCACTAAGTAAATTGTGGACTTCCTTTTTATTTTTTCTTATGGAGAAAGTAAAACAATTTGTTTTTTCTAACTACCTTATAGGATATCTGGCTAGTGTGAGATAAAAGAAGAACAATTTGACAAAGGAAAAAGAAATTCTAGCTACTGTAATGACATTTGGTATCAACTTTTTGAGAATTGGAAAGTTACTAACATTATGGAATTGAATGAAAATATAAAACATGCAACTATACTCCAAGTGCACAATTCTGTACTTTAAGCACCTAGGGACAGTGGGTGGAGGATCCTGAAGCCAGCCTGGGCTACTAAGTGACACTCTATTTTAAAAATGAACAAATAAAACAAAGGACTCATTTAAAATCCAAACTCCAAGGAGTGGCTCTGAAAGCAACTGGGGAAATGAAGAATATAAGCTTTTAAAGTTCGAGCGTGATGCAAAAAAAAAAAGTGTCACATAAAATTTATATGAAGATAATGAATTTTAAAAACATTTAATATTTTGTAAAATAGACATAACTGCTTGAAAGTATGTTCATAGTAAACTCTTTCATCTCAGTTCTTCAGTGTCTTTTAGGTAGTTTTAAATTTAATGACAGATGTAAAAATCCATGAATTGGATAATTCATTTACACATGTAAAATATTTTGAAAGTCACACTTAATGAATTATTATTTTAAAAATATTTTGCTTACGTTTCTTAGGAATCAAAAGCGTTACTAAAAGAACATTCAGATACAACCACACCTTCTAGTGTGTTTTTAAAAAATAGTTGTTTAATTTGGGTGTTTCCATAAGATTTTTTCTAGTTTAATGTCAATATATATTTTCACAAAAATGAGTAGAATTATTTACATTATATATTCACATCCTCACAATGCATTTGTTTCAAAATTGCCAGTGAGAACAACATGACATAATGTTAACCGCTTCTTTTCTGATAGTTTTCTTCTTAAATCAAGTAACCACTTTAACATAAGCCATTAATTTTACTACCTTTTGGTCTGTAATATTCTGTATTAAAGTTAGACTTAATGGTTGTGATCTTCCATGTATGCTGCTATTACAAGTATAGCTAACATTTTAGCAAGCATTGCTAGTTAAAAATTTCCACTTCAAAACAAAATTTAAGCTGTTGATACTTTCCTTGCACATAAAGTGAAAACTACGCGACTGGAAAAATTCTCCCAAATGCATTTATATTCCACATACAGGTTTTCAATGTCACAGTTTGATGGGGAGTCATGTTAGTGAAATGAATAATATGATATCAGACATGAAAACATTCAGTGACCTTTAAAATCAAGTGTTCTTTACATCATTTCTATGACTATTGCTCTAATATTGTGCCCCTCTCCCCTAAAATGCTCCAATTTCAAGTTTTACTTATATTTTTTCCACTCTCAAAGGACTAATTAAAAACAAAGTTGAACAGAAGCTCCATGTTTTTATAAAAAAGAAAAATGAGCATTTTGCATAGTATCAATGTATTAATATAATTTTCCTTCAAGAACTATATATATCTCAGGAAGAGAGAACACATTAAATTAAAAACTCAAATGAAAAACATTAATTTATACATTAAACTTTGCTCTCTATGTAGTGCAGAAAAATTTAAAAGCCTCATTATTCACTTATTGTCTGTAATATTCAGTATTGCCTCAACAATACTTTGAGTGTATATGGCAACGGTATTTCTAGATAATAGTGAATATGGGAACAAGTTGGATTTAACAATGATCACGTCAACCACTTTGATGGGAAAATAGCTCATTCATTTACAAATTCCTTAGCATGTGAGTGGCTACTGGTTTTTATTTTCTTAGAGTTTCAAAAGACCTTATTTTAAGTAGATTTAGTAAAGGAAAACAAATATACGACAACAAATAAAGCACTCCCAGTTAACAATTCATCATGGATTTGATAGTAACATCTACAGTTCAGGATTACTAGGAAAGAACGTTACTACCCCTGTCAAACTGAGGCAATAGAATTAATAGTGTTCCAGCCTTTCAGATTGAATGAAGATATATTTAAATGAAAAATATGTTAAAGAAAGTTCTTTCTAAAACACAAACAGCCAATTCTACAAATAACTCAATGTTGAAAAGATTTATGCCATCCCAAAAGCAGCAGACCATTGCAGATAAAACCTTGGAACTTTGTGATTTGTCTTTAGGAACTGGCTTTTTTTCATCCGACATATCATGGTTTCAAACACTTAAAAACGATATTGTCTCTTTCTAGAACAGAGAACAAGAAGAGTGTCTTACATAGGAACTACAGACATGAACAGACTTGTACTGAAATGCTGCCAGCATCCAGGGGAGTAACTCAATGGTAGAGTGCTTGCCTTCCATGACAAGGCCTTGTTCTTGAGTAACAGCACAAAAACACAAACAATAACAGCTCATGTCAATATTGCTTCATACTTAAGCTCATGTTTAGCTCATGAAAACAATTATGACTGACTGAATATAAAATCTGAACAGGATATATGGAAAACAATGATTCTTATGATCCCAGAGTTTTCTTTATAATCATGTACCACGGGAAGACAACATTGGATCTTCCTTTCAATGAGGACTATTGACATGGAGATCCTGGTGTCAATTGCTTAGGGATCCTAGAGTAGCTAGCATTCATATTCACTATTTGATTTGATAACACACCAACTTAAAATGCTATTGTGACACAGATCACTAGAAGATGAATATGATACAGATGCATGGGTAAGGACAGATATGTTACTTGAGAAGATTCATATTGATTGAATTTGCAACTTGTGGGATAAATGTTTGGTTAACCTGTACCTTATTTGCTCATACAAAACTAGAAACAATTTGCCCTGAGGATGAATGTGGATCAATGGTACAACACTTCCCTAGTATGCAAAACTCTGTATTATATTTAAGCATTATCCTTTATCATGTTTGGACAGGTAATATTTTTTCAGTGGCTTTGTATTCGTCAAAAAAATGGCTGTACTTAAGGGTCGGAGGATTAAGAAAATTTATCTTAATATGAAACAAATCAAAGATTCTGGATTTTGAAGAAAAGATGGAAATGTGACTAATGGGTATAACACTTTAATAAAGGAAATTGTTTTGTTTATAAAAATGATTTCATTAGAAAAGTTTTAAATATAATAAAGAAGTGACTTGACAACACTGAGGTGCACAAGTATTGTAGTTGTCAGATTCTTGTGGAAAATTGAAGTTCATTTACAAGTCCTTTATCTTCCTTTAGCATCGAAGTTCTCTTAACTTACGTGCTTCATTTTAAAATGCAGTAACTTGAAAAGCTAAACTTTTAGATATATTCTATGATTTCAAAAGGGAAATCTGCCAATCAAACAGAAAACACTTGATCCAAGAAACAAGAGCTCAAGCCAAGTTATAAAGATGCTCACAATAATTTAACCTAATGATAATTTGAATCTAACTACTAGTCAGTAAAAGAGGTTAGTTAAATTACATGTGGATTATCTGTGACTTTAGACCTTTTCAACTTTATTCCCAGGAGTCATATGTTTCATGTCATATCTCTGTATAACAAACCCTCCTGTTTTTCCCATAAATCTTTAAAACATCTAAGCCTTATCTTTAAAGGGAACAGTAAGATGAAGGTGGGATATTTGTTTTTATGCAATGTAAGATTTTTCTTCCATTTGGCTCTGTTTAGTCTAGTCATGGTCAATCACTTATTTCCCCGGTTAATGGATCCTGCTGGAAAGGATTTTATGAAAGCTTTGAAGTTCATACTATCACATCTGCTAGAAAAATTAGCTCAGGTAAGAGATTAGTTTCAGGTTTGATTTGAAAAAAAAAAACCGATGTTTTACAGGCTATCTGAAGAATGAGTTCATATATGGACTGACTTTGATGAGACTATCTTACAGAACCCACAAGCATGAATCCCTCTACAAAACAGAGTAATGGATGTTTGGGAAGAATTTTAAGAGATTCCAAGGTTCAAAAAATATCTTTCTGACAGGAATTGAAAATGCACTTCACATTTGACTAGCTCCTGTTTGTTTAGTCTTATTCTATAGCAAGATCTAACCCTCATGATAGTTAGCATAGCATAATGTAAGGAGGCTCCAATCTCTAAAATTTAAACTTGGGGATTAATAGCAACCAATAACTGTACTTAAATTCATTTTTGTGAAAAATAATTATATGTATGGGAGACATGTTGTTTTCTTCAACTACAGTAAATAAAATTTATACTTTCCTGAACATTATAAAAAAATGAGAAAGGACTTTGGAAATGTTGATTATAAAAGAAAAAGTTATGTGACTTGGTCACGTGAAGGTCAAAAGAACATGCCCAATTGTACCCACTTTACTCCTCTACTGTTTAACAAAGTGTCAAATACGTTTTAATTAATTAGTTATGAACATGAGTTTCTTGACTTCATGAAATTCAAGTTGTGAAAGTTAAGGGGACCAGAATATAAGAACTGATGCATCTTCTGTAAAACTCTTTTACATATAAAGACACAGATCAGATCCTCTATAAGGTAGCATTAGATTATTAAAATACTAATTTCTTTTTATGTAATACTAGACTTGATAAGCTGAAGATGCAGAAACAACCGTCCATTTTGAATTTCTTTCCTTTGTGTTTAATTTTCTATTAAGCAAAGTCAGATCCACACCTTCTAACTTGAAGGACTCCCATTTGTATGCTAAGACATATTAAAAGTATAATCTTTCTCAACCTACCCTGCCATTCAGCCCCTTCCACAAAAATTTACAAAGCTTTTTAGACTTGCTGTGCTTCGCTATACTGATATAATGAATATATTGATAGAACCTGTGATAGAAATAAACCAAGAGATTGGATGGGGGATTTAAACAAAAAACAGAGGCCTGAAAAATTTAATAAAGGAATAAAAAACAATGCTAGTAAAAACCTTGAGATGAGAGTTTAACAGACTTTCTCCCAGCGTGTAAATTTAATAGAGAAAGATATCAAACAGACGTTTAGAACATAGGTTGAATGATGTGCAATTTCCTCTTCCCTATCACTGTCATAGAGGACTTTACAAAAAACTTTACTTTTCACAGATTAAATTTTTCTATTATGGGCTGTGAGAGGCTTTATAGTCATGGTTGGAAGGCTCTCTCTCTCTCTCTCTCTCTCTCTCTCTCTCTCTCTCTCTGTTTTTCGATACAGGGTTTCTCTGTATTGTTTTGGAGGCTATCCTGGAACTGGCGCTGTAGACTAGGCTGGCCTCGAACTCACAGAGATCCGCCTGCCTCTGCCTCCTGAGTGCTGGAATTAAAGGCATGCGCCACCAATGCCCGGCTGGACGGCTCTCTTATTTAGTTTGTAGCTGGGAAGATTTTAAGGAGTGATAAACAGTGATAAATGTCTTATTAGAGCATGCACAACACATTTATCAGCCATTATTGGGCAACTTTGCAAGCTTTCTATAATTCTTCCTTCTGTTACACTGTCATCATTTCAGATACTTTTAAAGTGGTTGATTGAAATACACCATCTTTGTTTTTAATTGTACTTTTTTATACACCTTTTTTGGCTATAGACAAGAAGTTGACTTTGAGAAAATAAAAAATTTACATGTTCTGATTTTCAAAATTCTAAGAACTCACTCATTTGAATCAATTACATTTTCTTAAAAGCAAGTGCATAATGTATATCTTAGTTATAAGAGATTACTCCTAACTATAATTATGAAAGCCATTAGCTTATTTTGGGGTAATTTTTTATAATTGTATGTATCAAATTAATTTAGTTATTGAACATAGGTATCAGTAAATCTCAGAATGTTTCATAATATATTGCCAAATGCATTTGGGCATTTTAACCATTTATATTCCCAGATCTTAATTCTTCTTGGATTATAGGGTATGTGACCATTAGGCAGCAAATAAATAGCTATTCTTGTATTTTAATATTTCCGTTTAAGTTTGCACACATTTCTGCTTTTTTCTGCCTACCATGAAGTTCACAATCACACAGGACAGTATCATGATCATAGCTTGGTAAGTTATAAACTTAATTTTACAAAACTTGCAAGATATGGGGGTAGAGAATAGAAAGATGATGTTTTAATAAATCAGGAAAGACATATGATAGAAATGGAAATTAACTAGAATTGCATCATAAGAATTTTAAAAGAGAAGAATATTAACAGATTTTTAAATCTTGCCATCACCAAATGGAAATCCCACAGAATTTCAATGACTACTATAGAATTTATTTCATCAAGGCATACAGATGCTGCAGACAGAGTCCTACGATGGACAGTATTATTCTATTTATTATTTTTCTAAATACCCTTTTTGTTGTATTATAAAAATAAATATATATGATTAATAAATTTAATCATCTGTTTACATCTGTTCTCACTTAATAGATAATCACAGATAAATATGGAAATTTTGTATTTCCCCTAAATATATATCCAGATTTGTGTAAATGTATCAAGCAAACTGCAGAGAGTTTATGAGTGATGCACGGTCATGCATGTAGGTGGCTAGGAAATGTTACTAGCTGTTTCTGACACACTTACTTAAAAAGGCCTGGAATTCCACTCTTTCCTTCTGTAGAGTTAAGGAATGTTCTAAAGACATCTTTTATCTCTATACATGCTTTCTTTGAAATGAGAAAAATTACGCTGCAAAAGGAGGAAAAATTCAGGAAGATAAATCAGCTAAAGAAATCATGTAGCAGGATCTTACAAACAAGAGTAAAAGGAAAAGTGAAGATCCCTAAATAGGCAAAGTTTTATACTCTCTCAGTACAGTTTAGGTAGGAATTTGGGGATGTGGAGAGGGTACTTTTGTCTCTGACATCAATTTAAAAATATTACACTAAATCCGCATCTTTATACACAGAATCTGCATTTCCCCCCTCAATAACCAGCTTATTCTTCACTCATCATGACGGTAATTTTTGTAGTTTCATGGGGAGCACATGATTTTACTGTTTGTTTAAAAAGGAGCACTATTTTGATAAGCTGACAAATTCACTGGAAAAATATATTTGCTTGTTTTTTTCTGGGAGCCCCAGAGAAGATTATGATAACATGGCTCATATGTGTTCTTATTTTCATATATTATGATGGACCAAGGATTACATTATATATGCATATATATATATATATGCTTAAATGTGAGATCTATTTATATCATGCCTATGGTAGCCATACTAATTTCTGAGAAGATTTGGAAAACAGCTCAGAGTGTTCCTGTAACTTTTTTTGTGAACAAAATATTGGAATTGTTGGAAAATACACCAGTTATCAATCAACTAGATGTGTTTATTACCTTTGGCCACTGCAAGCTATCTTAAATTTAGTAAATCATTTCCCATGTAGTCTATGGATACTATGTTAGACTTTTTATTTAAAAATGTTTCATTGTGAACAATTAGCCTTCTCAATGCTTTGATAATTGTTTTTCAAACTTGTGAAGATGAATCCAAGGGAACAGCCATAGGTTTACTCCATGTGTCTGTCTGTGAAAACTATCAGAGTAGTGGACTCACTCTTGGTCTCTCCAAGGGTGATTCTTGTAACATACTAGAGTAATACAGTATAGTTAGTAAAAAATTAGAGGGGGAAAAGCCTCTAAACAACCACCTACTATGAAATGTGTAGAACCCTATAAAGTTAATTTAAAAATATAGACAAACCCAGCCTTAGAATATTTAAAAGCACAGTATTTTTGTTCATCTCCCTCCCCAACAATGCCCTTCATACTGTAGTCACACCCAACACAAATGCACTACATGGAATCATTGATCATTTCTGCAAATCGTTGTAACAACATCAGGCACCAACAGTTAAGTTATTAAAAATAAAACAACAGCACAACCCGTAGCATTGAGTAAAACTATCGAAAAAGAAGCATGTCAAGTTGGAAGCTACTCAATCACAAAACATCGAAGAATGGTCAACTATTTCTTCCTATCTACCATCAAACTCTACACACATCTTTGAAGATGCCACACCTGGAAAAATTCCTTTAGGTTAAGTCCATGAACACTTCCCAAACATTTCTATACAAAGTTACACATTCATGCTGAGTTATTTATCATTATGTAGTGATAATCTGCAGTGGGCCAGAGTTTCATTTGCAGGCTATTCAGAGAGGACCTGTGTAGCAGGATATCGAAATCCAGGGTGGAAGCGTAAACGTAAGATGTGCAGCCATAGTCTGAACAGGAGACTGTGGGTTGTGAAGGGATGTCTGGAGAATCAGAAGAATGAGTCGTAGAGGGTATGTCTTTCTTTGTAGAAATGCTGAGGCACAAAATACAGGTGTTTATAGTATTTTCATACATGAAATCCCTTCTCCTGTATGTGCATCATATGTAAACGTAAAGTCTGTATGCTGCTGACTATTCGTCTCTGGTGTCCAATGAGGATGACTCCAATTCGTCTAATGTCACTAAGAGAGTATGAAGACAGAGAGAAGGGAGAAGAGGCAGAGAGGAACGGATGTGGAGGAGAAAGAGAGAGAAATTTTGAGCATATGGATTTAATAAATACAAGTCAGAGAAAATGAATACTTACCTATGTTAAATATATACCATGTTACATTTGACAAAAAATGTGTTGGTTAATTGTTAAGTAGTCATATAATTGAATATCAAAATTTTATATTTTCTTTCTCCCTTGTTTCATAAAATATACTTCATAAAATATATGAAGAAAAGTTTCATATCTAGATAGAATGTTTACATTTCTATAGGCATAAGGCTATCTATAATTCAAGTAGTTATATAAACTTGCAACAGTTATAGACAATGCAGAGTATGTAGGGTAGAGGTATAATATGGGCATGAAAATGATAATCAAAAGTTAGCAATTTTGTGAAGATAAAGTGGAAATATATGTATTCTAAAACCCTACAGTAACTGCACTTCTGTGCTTAAGAGGTACACGAAAATGAATACAAAAATCACACAATGCAAAAATGCTTGTACTAATGCAATTTAAAAAACAGTGAGACGTTAAGAAAATCTCACACAGTAGCCTACACTGATGAACCAGATTTATAGGCATGAACACAAATGAATCTCAAATATTGGGTGAAAAAAGCAGGAACAATGCATAATCTCTTACATGAATTTTAAAATTCATATGAAATATGTAAATAAGGCATGTACAGAATAATAAGCACTACAGAATAGTAACAACCTTGAGATGGGGGTGGGAGATATGATAGAAGTGGGCTACATACAGAACTTAAACTGCTTTATGAGTGGACTATCTCATAAACTCGGTGGGTACACTGGAATTTTTGACATTTGTGAATAGGAGTTACTCAAGAGGGATTCCTAACAGTGGGACCAGAGTCAGACTGACTCTTTTACTCATTTGTGCATACATGAGAAATAATTTATAAGAATCAATAAAATCCAGTATTTTATTTAAAAACTGTCATTATTTTGAAACATATGAAATTGCATTGTTATCTTAAAACAATGGTAATTTCACAGCCGGGTGGTGGTGGCGCACGCCTTTAATCCCAGCACTCGGGAGGCAGAGGCAGGCGGATCTCTGTGAGTTCGAGGCCGGGCTGGACCGATAGCCTCCTAAACAATACAGAGAAACCCTGTCTTGTAAAAACCAAAAAAAAAAAAAAAAAAAAAAAAAACCAATGGTAATTTCACATAGCTCCATGTATTTGTTATGTTTTTAACACACATTTTGAACATTTCTATTGGATATAGGCAAAGGATGATCTTTGAGACAATGGAAGATGTCTGATCAAGATAATACATAGAAGGATCTCTAAAATGGCAGTAACTCTTTAAAGTAGATTGATGTAAGGAAGATAATAGGAAGTGACTATGCTTTATTAGTACATGTGAAAAACAATTGACCAAGGCAACAAACACTATGTTGATATAATGTCTATGATATAAATAGGATCATTATGCATTTTGGAATCATTTACAGCAATGTCAAAATCTATTTGAATTAAATATATTCTTTGAAAGAATAGTTGAAAATGCAACTTCAGCTTCCACTGGAATGATAATGACAGAAATCATATACTAGCCTAAGGAAACATATTCATGATTGGACGTGTGAATGTGAAATTCCATGAGCAGAATATCTAATTACAGTCATAAGTCTAGAACTACTTACTCGATGCTCATTCTTGAAATCAGATCAAATGTTGTAAATCCTGCTGCCATGAAGTTACTCTTGTACTGCCCCATCTTTATAGAATCCAACCAGTCACCAACTGTGACGAACAATGGATATTCTGGAACATCACCAGGGGATTCTGGCATTCTATGGGGGAAATGAAACACAACATTTAAAAGCCAGATAAGCCAGACTTAGTCGTTTTCATTTTTTTTCCTTTGGTAATATCCTTGTATCTAATATTTTTAACCTGCAGTTTAATGGACTCTAATTTTCTGTCTTATTCAGCAAGTAATTAGAAAAAAAATTTAAAAATCCAATCAGTCATTTCTTTTGACATTTCTGTTTTTTGCAACAATGGATATTACACTTCTTAGATCTTTAGAAAATCCCTTTTTTCTGTATTCCATTTTTTCTTTCATGAAATTGTTTTGAAACTTGAAGCCTCGTCTACCTCCTCTCTCTGCATAGAGAGTAACAGCTATTCATGACTACCGTTTCTGACCTCCTAGGAATCCATATCCTTCACCACAAACCTCACAGAATCCATTAACCTGGGCTCTCACAGAGACTGAACAGATAACCAGAGAGCCTGCACGACACTGACCTAGGCACTTTGCATATATGTTATCGTTTTGTAGCTTGTTCTTCTAGGGGTCTCCTAACAGTGGGAACAGGAACTATCTCTGATTCTTTTACAGGCTTTTGGGACACTACTCTTTATACTGGGTCACCTTGTCCAGTTTTAATACATGGGGAGGTGCTTAGTCTTACTGCAAATTGATACGCCATATTTTGTTGATAGCCATGGGAGACCTGTTCATTTCTAAACAGAAACAGAGGAGTGCATTTAGGGGTGGGGACAGACTGGGACTGGAGGAGGGACTGGAAGGAGAGGAGGGAGAGGAAACTGCAGTCAGGATGTAAAGTAAGTATATAAATTTAAAAAAAACTCAAAAATCAACAAAAACAAAACAAAACAGCAACAAAAGGGATCCATGTCCTTTTACCTGCCCTGCACTTGTTGTGAGGGATCTCCTTTTAATGATTAACTCATTGATCAAACTTCTAATTATGTTTTTAAGCATTCAACAATAGTCTTATTTAAAATAATTTCTGATATCATAAAACTTAGTTGCATAAATAGGATTTACATACATCTGAGCATAGTTTATGGGTATTGTAGCTTAAAAGGTAGATATGAAGGCATAAAATCAAACATCAATGAAGTTTGGGCTAACAAGTCAAGGTGTATAGTTCTGTTAGATACTAAAATAATATTATCTCAATAATTTTCATTTCTGAAATATGTTAAAAATAATTCTAATTGAGTGTTAAGAGAAGCTTTTTCTTTTGCTAGCCGCTTTGGTTTATCCCCCGCCAGTCGCCTGGGCTCTGCCGCGCCAGCCTGGTTCTAGATCTGCATGAGTCCCAAATAAACACACAGGAAGCTATATTAATTATGAAGCTGTTGGCCTTGTTTGTCTCTTACTGGCTAGCTCTGCCTTAAGTAATTACCCCATAATTGTTAATCTAAGTATGTCTCTTACCGGAGAATAGTTCCCGGTGTCCTACCCCCATGGCGGTTACATGTTGACTCTCTTGTGTTTCCCCTTCCCAGAATCCTCCTCGACTCCTAGTCCCTCCTATCTAGGTTTTCTATTGGCCAGACAGTACTTTATTGACAAATGCACAGGCAAATAACAGGACTTCCCCAACATCTCCTCTTTTCTGTTTAAACAAAAGAAAGGTCTTAATTTTAACATAGTCAAATTGTATATGACAGAACAGTTATCAAGTAAGAACACAGTTACAACATTTTGTCTATTAACATTTAGCAAGATCTAAAGAAAATATCATCCATCCCATTCTTGTGAGTCCAAAGTCCTATATGTAGCTTATCTTTTATCATAACTAAGGAAAACTATAACTATCTGTCTTCAACTCCATCAAAGACCACAGAAGGATAATATATAAACACTAGGATTGACAGAGACATCTTACTGCCTGGACAGTCACCCGAAGTTCCTCTGGGCATCCATCTTCAGCCCATAGGCCACAATGTGTCTGGAACACTTCTCAGCAAAGCAGGAAATTTCAAACTGTCCATCTGCATTGGCAGTCTGTTATTCACTTTTCTTTGTCCTGTAGAAAGTCTCGTAGACTCTTTCATGAAGCAGGAACCCTGTAAGACTGAGTTCAGTAGTCACTTTCCTGTGGGTCCTGCTTGTCCAGTTTATACAACAACAGTCAAGAAGTACAGGCAAGAGCAGTTCTTGCCCAAATGGCTAATCTTGCCATGTTGAAAGCAAACTCCATAACAAGTTTCTTCGATGCCCATCTTCCTCTCAGACGTAATTGGTGCTGCCAGGAGCAGACATTTCTCATTGTCAAGAAAAACCCTAAACCATTTTAAATGCCATTTTCTGAAGGTCTTTGAGAGGTTTGAAGACTATCTATCTGTTTCAAATACATCTCTATATATCTAGAAATCCTAACTTACCTAACTCTAAATTCTGACTATTATAAGTAAGTATCTATAATCTGTATTCAATTATGCATTATGTTGTAAAAGATCAGTATAAGCACAATACTTAAACAAGAGGAGAAATATACTTATCACAAAATTGACTTTGAATTTGTATCAATAAATGAAAAACAATACCCATAACATAATTCCCCTTTTTTACCATTAAAAAAGATTGGCTGTGATCACTAGCCAATTATAAACAATCCTATTTAAATGAAAACAAAGATTTATAAACAAGATGGGAATTGGGACGTCGCTCATTCCAAACTGCTTCCTGCTGGAAGGGGGCGCTGTTTATACCATGGGGATCATGACAAAACTCAGAAACCTGTATAAGTCCATATTTTCGGGGTCTGTAAGACTGCATCATCTTCGCTGTTTTGATTGTTGGAACACTTGGTCCACTGCTTCCGGGGGTCTTGGTTCGTCAAACCACAAAAGCCTGGAAGGAATCCTTAGCTTTTCATTTTCTGTAGAAACATAAATAAAAACTCCGTTTCCAAGTAACATATCCTTACACTTAAATTTTGAAGTCAAGCCATTTTTAAAAGATAGAAGTTGGATTAATTCGCAGCATTTATAATCAAGTGTACTTTAGCAGTTCTTTCCTGAGTAATCAAAAAACTGAAAAACATAATAGCGTACAGTATGCAGATTCTCTGTGTATTTTCCATCTTTACGTGGCTTATTTATCTATTATTACTTTATTTCTTTCACTTTTATTTATTTTTCTCTGAGACAGGGTTTCTCTTCGGAAACCTGCCTGCCTCTGCCTCTGGGGCAATTCCTACCGGCGTGCGCCACCACAGCCGGCTTTTGCATTTATTTACCACTTTGCCGTTTCATTTTCTCTCTCAATCTCACGTATATTTTTAAACACACTGTAAACCTTTAGAAGTTTTTCTTTATCCAAGTCTGACTTTACTGTAAATCTTTATGTTTTTCTGGCCATGTGTCTTATCTGTAAAACCGCGGCTGTTTTAAACTGCCGTTTCAAGATGGCGGGCGTAAGCGTGACTCCAGCTTACTGCCTCAGTCCATGCTGACCTCCAGCAAAAGCTGCCACTTCCAGCGGTACGTACAACTTTTCAATCGTTAGCAGAGTCTCTTAAAACAACCTTGTTGTTGTTTTTTCTTTCTTTCTTTTTTTTTTTTTTTATGCCGAGTCAGGAAGACTCTGGTAAGCGAGCCACGTGAATCTCAGCTTGTCGATAGCAAAACAGAGCACACCTGAGAAAAATGCTGCTACCAATAATCTGTGATTCTCTCCATTCTTCTGTTTCTAAAATTCCTTTAAAGCTTTTGTCATTCTACGTGGAAATTCAATCCCACTCCTGATCACCATTATGTTAAGAGAAGCTTTTTCCTTTGCTAGCCGCTTTGGTTTATCCCCCGCCAGTCGCCTGGGCTCTGCCGCGCCAGCCTGGTTCTAGATCTGCATGAGTCCCAAATAAACACACAGGAAGCTATATTAATTATGAAGCTGTTGGCCTTGTTTGTCTCTTACTGGCTAGCTCTGCCTTAAATAATTACCCCATAATTGTTAATCTAAGTATGTCTCTTACCGGAGAATAGTTCCCGGTGTCCTACCCCCATGGCGGTTACATGTTGACTCTCTTGTGTTTCCCCTTCCCAGAATCCTCCTCGACTCCTAGTCCCTCCTATCTAGGTTTTCTATTGGCCAGACAGTACTTTATTGACAAATGCACAGGCAAATAACAGGACTTCCCCAACAATTGAGAATGTTTATAGTTTAAGCATAGGGATAATATAAAGGCATTGTTCTGGAAAGGTTAGGAAAGATATATGTGAATGCATGCATAGATATGTGTTTATACATAGCACACACACATTAACTAAAGATGGGAGGAATACAATGGAATTAATCTTGGAAATTGCAGTAAAATAACTCAGAATTTTGTGCTTAAATCATTCTAGTAAAAACTGTAATATTCTTCTTACAGGAATATTGGAACATAGTCCATGAATGTAGCTGGGATTAAACATCACAAGAGTTTTGTAATCTCTGTTTCTCCATGACATGGGCTGTACTTGGAATGTGCTTTCGTGCTCCTCCCAGTTGTAATAAATAGGAATGGAGTTACTTATCCATCATCTTACCCATTATCATTCAGAATGAGGTTTCCAAGCATGAGTTGTCCTCCAGACTGTCTACAATCTAAATTCATGTGACCTTGCCCTTGTGTCTGTATACAATTTGGACTCAAGCGAACTTTGCTTACACGACCTTGCTTAGCCCACAGAATACCCTCAGAATATAAATTGTCTGATGCCTTGAATAAAAATGGCTGTTGCATGAAACTTCAATCTAACTCATTTTTAGGTTTTACTCTCCCAGGTCCATGCCACCAAGTAGAGTGACAACACAAGAACATGTAGATATTTTGATATTTGTAAAAACACTTGGTAGAAAAAGTGTATAATAATTGATTCATTATAATAAATGTACCCTTTAAACATTCTTAGATACAGAAATAACATTATCTAGTAAACTAAAAATGATCTTTATAATATGCTTATGATTTGATTCAAATCAATGTTTACTAGATAATGAGAAATGTTCTTACTACAAGAAAATGTTTAAACTTTTATTAGACACTGAGAGTTAGTCCGACTTTCAATTATTTTGTTCCTAATATATTTAAATGAATGAAAATATGTGTAGACCTAATTTAAATATCAATATTTTAAATATTTCATCAAGCTTTTGCCATCAATATTTAAGTTGGAAAAAGAATGTGCTAATAATAAAAATCACTTGGCTAAAGCCCTATGAAGGAAGAATTTCTGGATTTATATGTTTTATCTAATTCTGGTATCATTCTGATAAAACATACATGGGGATGAGCATTAAGTTCTAAGGTGAAAATTGAAGACCACTTACAATAAAAATTAATCTTTTTTTTTTACCTTTCATTGAAATTCTTGCAGGAGAACAAGTTATACTTATTTCACCATCTAAAGACTAAAAGGCAGTTTCTTGCAATGCAGGACCAAGTCCTTGCTAAAGACTTATAGCTTCTTTCTTTGGATATTTTCAATGCTACATCGATTTCTTTCTCTCTTTTTCTAAACTAAGATTCAGTTTAAAGTAGAGATGGGTGTAAATGGAGAAACCCAGATGTTTTTGTTTTTGTTTTTGTTTTTGTTTTTTTGGTATGTAATAGGAATTTGTGTACACTGTACTCTCTATTGAGTATGGTTTCCTTTAATGGAGATTTTACTTAAAACAAAAAACTATGTAGTTGTAGTATATTTCTTTACTTCCTCTTCTGGAAGCTAAACTATAATGATAAGGTTATTTAACTGTGGGTTGTTTCATTCTAGTTAATATCAGAATGACTCACAATTTTACACAAAACAAAAATGAGTCATGCCCAAAATTTGAAAAGTTGTGACAGATTCTGAATTGTTGCAATGTTTCTTCCAAGTTTCATAGCTGTATTTATGTTAATAAACATCACTGAATAAAAATTCACATATGAAATAATAAACAAGAACCATCATGGCTAAGATATTTATCTAGATTTTTTAATGACAGCATTCCTTATAATCTTCAATTGTCAAGCATGAACTCTGAGTAAGAGAATTCAAAATAGCTTCTGCATAATTCTCTTGAATTATTTAGTCAGTGTCTATAGCATATCTTGTAGGAAATACTGTTGTACTTCACAACTAACTCTCAAAAGATTAGGACACCCTTTTTGACTACCATAGGTTAGAAAAGTAAACATCTTATTTCAGAACAACATGGCTTCAATAAATGGAATTACTTGTTAGAGAATTTTGTTAAAATGGAACAGAATAGAAAATAAGTCGAACTGACATTTCCTTCATATCCTTATACCTTTCTTACTTTGTTTGTTTTTATTTATTTGTTTGAAATGGTATTTCACTGTGTGGTGCAGCCTGGCCTCAAGCTCTTGCTCCTCCTGCCCTAGCCTCTGGAGTGCTAGGATTATAGACATGTACCTCAACACCTAGTTCATATTCTTCTTGATGCACAGGGAAAGTCAGATGAGATTCTTCTTTACACTGGGATGACACTAGGAACTTGAGATTTTACAATTTTATGCAACTGGTGAGTACAAATGTGATTTGCTAATTTATGCCATCAATACAGAAAACTCATGGAAGAATAAACACCCTTTAAAAATAATGACTGCGATGGCCTATTCCCCCATTGAGAAGGATTTGCATTTGTTCCCCAAATCTTGCAGTGTCATAATTTCCTTTCTTGCATTCACATTAGCTACCTAGTTAACTCCCTGGCCTTTTCTGCAGCTTGCTCGGCACTTGATTTAGTAAGGTCAGGAGCTCCACATTGTGCGGTGCGGTAATTTTGATTTCACTTTATCTTATACTGAAGTTGAAAAATGCTGCTATATTCTGGCTTTCAGAGTTGGACACTATCATCTTCAGTTGAGTTCTCTAGTACATTGCCTAATAAACAATAAATGCCCTTTCTTATCAAACCTGTACACTGATAAATTCAGTCTATTTTTTTGCTAATATTCTGGAAATTTCTGGTCTTTGGTGATTAGTAGAGTTGCTCACCTGAAACATCTGCATAGCCTAACCAGAAGCTCCCATTTTAAAAGAATATATGTTGTAAGCAGAATGTAGCAGCTCACATCTAAGGTCTCAGCATTAAGGAATATTACCACTTTCACATGAAGTTCTCATGATTCAATGGCTATTCTTCTCTATATCTGGTCAATTTATATATCAACATATGAATATATACATTGTCTACTCAGTCACTGAAAGAAAATTTTACTTTCCATTTTTTCAATTTTCAAGATTTACATTCTTTTCAATAGAGCTTATTATTTATCTTGATCACAAATTAACGAAATAATTTTGAGATGAAAAATTAAAGCATGATTTGACTCAAACTATCCTAAAGTATCAAATGCCTAGGAACATGTATCTAATCTCTATTTAATGCTTATGGGTAATTAGTGAATAGTATTTGCAGTGTGAATCTTAACTGTGTTAAGTTGGAGGTATTAATTTTTGTCAGACTTTATTCATTAATTCTGTTTTTAATTGTCCAGATTATTTAATATGTATAATAAGAGTGATAACTGGTCAAACATACAGGGATGATAATTAAATTATAGATATGCACAAATGGAACCATAAGTACATGGCAGGAACAAGGCTTTTAAAATAATCTCTCAGATTTCTGAGTAGAGTAGTCAGCACATGGTTCCTAAAGAGAGAATAATAGGTCACTGGATCGCAAAGAAAGTTTATTTCTTTTTTCAAAGTTTCTTCTGTGAGGAAGTAAACCAGAGTGAAAACAAGCATAATATCACATGCAGTCACAATGCATTGACAGTGACTGTCATTATATCATCATGGGATCAATTCCCACCATTCCAAAAACAAGGACAGCAGAGTAACATCTGAGCCAAGCAGGGAAGTGTCATGATGTAATGTCTGCCATTCAGGAAGAAAGAAGCAACACATGTGTGTGTGCAGCACCCGAAAATGCAATCTTACAGAAATGCCTAGGGATGTAATTCTGGAACTATGTTCTTGCCATATTTCCCTCATCTCTCTATAGTGTAGTAGTTACATCTGTTCTCAGATAGTGTTCTTCAAGTGGCTACAGATTGGAGGAGGATGCTTAGGGAGTACATAACTATTTGTCTGCTGTTTATCTCTATGGGGGGGCATATGCTCTATAACTTTGTATTTACTCAGTAAAAAATAAATAAAGCAAGAGCTGTGTTACACTAAAATATTTTAAAGGGCTTTTAATACACTTCATCTATGAAGTCTTATTTGGCACAATAAATAGAAAATCTAACTGAAAAAATCAAACTGTACCTTCTTTTTATATACTCATGTATTCAGAACAGTGCAGGGCTGAGAAACATCTGGAGAGTTTCTGTTATTCTGTGCTGCATAGTCTAAGGGAATATGGACTACGGAGTTGACGAACCTTGTTACTAATCTAATGATCTTTCTTGTGTTATTTTGACAAACAGCCTCCTTGAGTGTCCCTTTTCTTATCTGAGCCACAGGAACAGCAGCAGTGATGATTAAAGAAAGAAGCAATGACAGGACCTAGTATATACAATGACTAGCACACAGTTGAGTCTCAACAAGTGGCACTAGTTGTCTTTGTTTATTACCACAGTTACAGGCAGTATTGTAACTATCTTGTGCCAGTAGCATAGGTCATTCAGTTATGATTTTAGAGTGGGCAGGTAGGAACCCCACACTGACCAATGCTTCATATTCTATCTTCCTTCCAGAAAGCTGACTATTGCACAATTTATTCACAGGTTTGACTGGGCACTCCTTTCTTTCTTTTTAGTATCTATTTACTTTTTATAGTGTAGTGTTCTGTCTGTGTGTGTGCCTGCATGCCGGAAGAGGGCACCAGTTCTCATTATAGATGGTTGTGAGTCACCAAGTGGTTGCAGGGAATTGAACTCAGGACCTCTAGAAGAGCAGCTAGCACTATTAACTTCTGATCCATCTCTCCAACCCAACGTCAAGTGCTTTTTTTCTACTGTGAGTCACCATGTGGTTGCTGGGAATTGAACTCAGGACCTCTAGAAGAACAGCCAGTGCTCTTAACCTCTGAGCCATCTCTCTAGCCCAGGTACTTATTTCTGCATGACAAAACATCAATAAAGTACCCGCAGCAAAAATAAAAAAAAAACACATTGTCCATGGTTTGTTTATGGACACAAACAATTTTGTAGATGTTGATAATCTATTTCCTAGAAAAGTATTATGAGAATTTTTTTGGAAATGGATGGAAAACTGTATATCATATTGTTGAAAGCTATTACTGAATACAAGATAATAGTAGTATTTGGGGTTCTGATTGTTTTCTGAAGAAGAAGACGCATTATGGTAATGACATGGCTGCTTTACTACCTTCCTCATTCATTAGAAACCAAGTGCTTGAACATTCAACCATACCCTTGTATGGACTAAGGAAGATAGTCATTAAAGTTTCTAAGAACTACACGTTTACAGGATTCCTAACCATGACCAGTGAATACTGAAAATATTTACAGTGTGTCTTGGCTTGAGCAGAACATGATGAATGAGACCTTTGACTATCCTTGGCCAGCACCGTCCATCTGAGAAATTGCTGCATATCCTCAGATACCATCTTTGAATTTATGTTTAAAAAGCACAAAATTGTTTGCCAGTAACTTGCAGTGGGCTTGGAACAGAAGTGGAAATGTTATTTTCTCTCTCCACTACATAGTCTTTCTCTTCCTCTTTTTTCTTTTTGCGATACTAGGCATTGAAGGAAGGGACTTCTTAATAGTAAGCAAGGGTTCTACCACTGAGCTATATACACTAAGCCCTAGGAATGTCCTTTCCTGATTGCACTGCAGTGCTGCCAAAAAAGTACAGCTAGCTGGCTGTCATCTAGCATGCTCAGCAGACACCGAAGCCGGGAGCACTGGAAAGGATGGAGAATGAATGTGTAGTTTGATGTAGGGTAGGGAAGGTAGGTAGGGCTTAGTGAAAGGACAGCGTATGGTAACCAGGCTACTTTGCATTATTAAACTTCAGATGTCCAGAAATATTCCTGGACTCTATAGGATTATACCTGGAATTGAGAACTACAAGATTGATCCTGAGAGTTGTGAGAGTGAGGACAAATAGAGAGAAGGAGCAGAAGTGTAGTTAGGCATTGCTTCAAATGCTCTACTCCACATAACCTTGATCTCAAGCCACCCCCATTCTACCAAGGATTGTGTACCATGTGACAATTACAAATGACTCTTTGAGAGAAATTATTGTAAAGTGATTAATGACGGAGCATTGATGCTGCATTTAGGGAAGGTTGCCTCCATCAAGATGGTAATTTTGAAAATCTATTTAGCAGTTATCTGGATATATGGACATTCTTATATAAATCACCATGATCTCATATATGTCTGTACACTTTTTAAAATAGTGTATTGGGAGCTCTACAGGAATGAGAATGTGCCTGTGGGGAAGTATCAGGTCAAGTAATGTCAGCAGAAGACAAGAGTGAAACTGTTCTTTCCAGTCCTGACAGCCTTGGATCAACATCTTTCTTGTAGAAACACTCAGGTGCTTGCAAGGAAAGGCTACCACTGTGACTCATGAGATTCCTAATTTGCTAGCATAAAATATTAAACTATGGGTTTCCATAGCCTTCCCTATTCTCTTTAGTCATTTAGTCTTTTAGAGTAAAAGTTTTTCAGGTGAATTCTTGAAACAAAGGCAATTAGAGTGGAATAAAAACCATGAGAATATTGTCAATGAAAGAACAATGCCTGTAGGAACATGGTGTAGAAATGAGAGAAACCTGGAGTTTGGGGACACTGGGGTAAAGGAGAGTTTAGTGGTGATTGACTGTGCATTATCCTCTCAGGCTCTTTAGTGTGCGTGTGTGAGTGCATGAGTGCATGCGTGCATGTGTGCCTGTGTGTATTGCACGCACGTGGTTATGCAGAAGCTAGATCAGGACATCAAATCTTTCATTTCTGCCCTCTAGACTTGAGACAGGATTTCTCACTGAATTGGAAGCTTGCTATTTTGGTTTGGCTGGCTGGCTGGCCAGCAAGCTCTTGAGCTTCTATTATCTCTATCTCTGATGCTGGGCATATAGGCACACACAGTCATGCTCAGCCTTTTCTTCCCCCCAGTGGGTGCTGGGGATTCAAACTCAGAATAATGCTCGTGTTTGCAGAGCAAGCACTCTTATGCACCAAGCTGTCTCCCCAGATGGCATGCTTGAGAGGCATTCTGTCACAAAGATTGATGGTCGTGTTTCCTTAATCCAACATTAATCTGGGCCAGGCATGCATTCTTGGGACTTGGGAGACAGAGGAGTTTCTGATGTGGAGGTGCTTGTCACTATTTTCTAAGCACAAAACCAACCAGGCCATCTCATTACAATAAAGTGTCTCAGTTCTCTAGGATTAGCACAGAGGGTGTGGATGGTGGTGGGAATATGGTACAAGTGGGAAGACAAGGAAATCCAATCTTTGCCCTTCTGATAATAAGAATAAAGAGCAGTTTCAGGCACAATACCCTGGGAACTCTGGTTCATTTTGCTTCTCAAACAAAAATATATTAAAACAAAAAGTTCATGTGCCTCTGTCATAAACAAGGAGAGAAAAATCACTCACAAAAATTTCCATTTGTTTCAGAGAGATTAGATTTTGGAATTGAACCAAGCTGACAACTTTCTATGAAGGATACAACTTCTGGCCTGTGTGTTGTGTGGTTTCTCAGAGCATGACAGTCACTTCATCATAGATCTCTGACCATCAATCAGGACCCTGCATCTGCCTTGACCTATGTGTCTTTTTTCCATTGTTTTGGTCATTTTATGATTTGAGATTCTTCTTGAGTATTTTATAAATAATACTGTTATTCACAGTCTCAAAATAGTCAACTAAAATGATGAATATAGCCACTTCACAGTTTGCTATGGCCACCATTAAGTCTGTTAACCCTATGTTACTAGAAGCCCCAGGGAAATGATTTGGCTTTAGAGGTGTGATGTGAGTCCTCTTCTGTGAGGGTAGACTTATTTTTGTGTTTCCATTATGATGTTCTTTCAATAGTAAAGCATGACCAAAAATCAAGAAACATTTTCTCTACTTATCTTGCCTATGGGAGACAGGTTTCTGGAAGTAAAAGTTATTACTATGTGTTGGTCTTTATTTTGACTTTGTATTCCCTCTTTATTGTCTCATAAATTTTGGAAAAAAATTGTCCTTTTGTGGCTGCTCATGAACCTGTGTGCCTCACCACTAAATCCAGTTAATGCTCCACTCTGTGTTCACTGAAGCTTTGTGGAGGTTTGGGTACCACATTCCTTGAAAGAGCCTTCTCTTTGGGCTTTTATGATGTGGCTCCATCCATCTTTTCTGCATTAGCAGTTTGGGTTTCGTTTTTCAATCTCCTTTGGTTATTTTTTTTGGGGGGGTTGTGTCTTGACTCTTGATGTTCTAGATAGTTGCCTCCTTTTCCTTTGTTTATTTGCATTCTTTATTTTCTTCATTGGTTATTTAAGTATGTTAATTCCTTCAGTTATAATGCCTATGCTGCCAAGTTCAAATGTACACCTTTAGCCTATATATTTAAAAAAATAATTATGTTATGCATAAGTGTCTACAGGTGGGTATGCATGTATGAGTGTAGGACCTCATGGAGGTCAGAATCCTGGAGCTCAAGCTATAGGTAGTTTTGAGCAGTCCTTTGTAGGACCTGGAAACTGACTCAAGAATAGTATGCACTCTTAACTTCTGAGCCATCTCCCTAGCTGCAATAGACCAGGTCTTTTTTTTTTTTTTTACCTCAAATTCAACCTAGAAGTATGTACCTAGGAATTTCCACTTGACCGTCCCACAGGCATCCCTGACTCAGAATGCCCAAAATAATCTCATTTAGGCTCCAAAAGTTGCTCCTCTTCTTCTCTTAGCAAGTATACTACCCACTGTTTGTGAAAGAAAAAGTAATGACTAATTTCTACTTTTTTCTTCTTCATTCCCTATTTATTTAGTGACCAAGACACATTGAGATTGTTTGTGTGTGTTGCCTGACAATAAATTCATTCCCTTTTCTCCTGATCTTAACTTTACTCTCTCATTTTATAACTTAGGCCTTGAAATTTTATAGCTTGGATTTCTGAAAAGACACATGTTTCCGATATGTTTTGCATTTATAGCCCAAATCAACACTTCCAGAAGTGTAACTGTGATTATATCCTTCTCTTGCTTAAACATCCTTCAGTGGCTGTCCGTTGCCTTAATAATAACATCCAAAGTGCCTTTCTTTTCTGTGCCTTTTGCTCATAGCTTCCTATGCTGGACTGCTCAGAGGAGAGAGGGATACAGCAATAGTTGTATAATTAGTTATTTCATGCTTGGCTTCATCTTGCTGAGGCTGCCAATTAGTGATTTAGAGGTGAACTCTTACATGCTCTTTTGTGAAAAGAGGTCTGTTTCAAATAGCTCTTAAAGAGCCTAGTCTTGTTGTTATTAAAACCCTATCCTGACTGGAAACTGTGATCCACAGTGAATGTCTGCATATCCTGTGGCCATTTGGTAATTCAGGGAGTTGTGCTTTGGTTATGTATAATCTTGTCTAAAAGAAGACATTGACGAAATTTTAAGTGTAGTATTTCAGAGAGAGTGAGGATTATTTTTGCTTCCATCTTTCTCCTCCTTTTCATTGCTCTTCACAGAGAAGTAAGTAGATTTTCTTGGTTCTGCTGAAGGTTGTACAATGGTGTATCAGTGCCACCACTGGCACAATTCTGATTTTGGGAGAGGAAAGTAACAACAGCGAGGTGTAATCAGACCAGCAAGGAACATGCTCACTTCTGGTGATTCAGATAGAGGGGTAGAATGTAGAATGGAAAGGAAATTAGAGGGGACACACATATGCACACAAATTATATTCATAAAGATGAAGAAGAATAAGTAAAGAAGACACAAATATCAAAGATCCTCATAAGAGAAATATAAATAAAGTAATGGTTTAGATACAGAGAGAAAAAAAGGGGGAATTTTTTTCTTGTGGAAAAAAATCCATATTTTTTTTATGTTAGTAATTTATCTGTTCAAAGGATAAGTAAAATAAGGTTTATACAGGGTCAGCAATTAGACAATTACCAAGGCAAACTCATTCCCTCTACCTGTTGTTCTTGTCTGTAGCCTGAAAGGAGTTATGATTGTCAGGGGAAAAAATACCAACGTTATGCATCTTACACAAGGATGTCCTCCACTAAGGTGTGAAGGGCACTGGGATTGCGGATCAGTTTGTCAAGGAAGCTGACGATGTCTGTAAATTTTGGCCTGTGGTTTCTTTCTTTCTGCCAGCAATGGAGCATCAGCTGGTGCAGAGACGGTGGGCAGCCCATCGGAGCCGGAAGTCTGTAACCTTCTTCAATGGACAAAATAACCTAAGTGCAAACATACACAGATTACTGGCTTACTTTTGGTGACAAGATGTGCGTTTAAGCAACTGCATCTTTATATGCAAGTGGTAAAAACCAAAATAATAACAAGCATGAAAACTGCTTAAGATGACGCACAGGGCCCAAGCAAGGGTAAATATCTAAGTTCTGAACGGCAAGTTCTGGTGACTCAAGAGCATCCGCTGCCCCTTTGGGGACGAAAATGTGCTGTGAGCATGTGCTGCTGATGTACATGTAGTTAAGTTTCATCACAGTCTAAAGAAACAGCTTTTGTGTAACTACTAGACCATCTGAAACCCTGATGGCCCCATCAAAACGGCAGCATGATGTGCAAACTGTATGTGACAAACAAATGTGTTTCTTGAATCATTTTTCATCCTCCTTACAATAAGGGCAGTGTATTTTTAAAACCCATCATTCCCTCTTTCTTGCTTATTTCGGTTCTCCTTTAGACTTTGGATTTTCTATAGTCTGACACTGACCAGGCAATGAAGTTGTTTTCGCGTAAACCCTAAGGCAGTTCAAAATATGGAAAGCTAACAATGGCAAACATCAAGACCTAAAACCACAGGGACACTCAGTCTGAGTTACCCAATAGGTCCTTCTCTGGTGAGGCGGAGGGGCTGTCTCTGTAGGACATGGTGGTGACTAGTTAGTTGTGTGTGGCCACTGTGGAGCTAGTAGGAGTGAGGGACTGAAATTTTGATCTTGGTTAATGTTAATTCACTTATTAATTTTAAACTCCCACTTGCTGTCCAGGTCTGTAGAAAGGAATCTGCACAAGAGTTAACAATGAAAATGAGATGACAGTCTGGCGGTTAGAATCCACTTAGAGGCCAGGTAGGCATTTTTGTTTGTTTAATGTATCACCTGCCAGCCCCTCCCATGAGGAATTTCCTCAAGATGGACTAAAATTAATTCTGAATTCATATAGGTGAGCTTTTGAAGAGCAGATTAAAGGTAGTCATTTGAACCTTTGTACATCGTCGATGGGGGAGTGTGTGTGTGTGTGTGTGTGTGTGTGTGTGTGTGTCCAATTTAAAAAAGCAGGGAAACTGAGGATCAAACATAAAACAGATATTAATCAAATTCACCCCTCAACCAACAATAAAAATATAAAACTTAATGTTAACATCACTGTGTTAAGAATTCTGTTGCAGGATCATCTACATATACTCTATGTTTTTTAAGGTTAGTATTTTTTATCATTTTTAATTTTAAAACAATCTTTTTTCATTTTACATACCAATCCCACTCCCTCCCCTCCTCCTGCTCCCCCACCTCACTCCCTCTACACTCCTCAGAGAGTCAACAAAATCTGTCACTTTGAGGCAGGACCAAGTCCCTCTCCCAATATCTAGGCTGAGCAAGGTAACTTACCAAAAAGAATGGGCTCCAAAAAGCCAGTTCAAGCCCTGACACTGGGACCAGGATTTATCCCTAGTACATGAACTGGTTTTTTGGAGTGTTTTTTTAATACTGACATCTCATTTTAATCTCTTCTTAAAATGACACCATTTGACATTACTGAATTTATAACAGATGCAATTTATAAAAAGAAAGCATTAATATTTCTTCAGGATCCTCTTAATTGCTAAGTTTCAACTTTTTCAGTATCAGAGAATTTCTTATGATCACATCAATATTTTTGTGGTTATAATACTGTGTGTGTGTGTGTGTGTGTGTGTGTGTGTGCAATCTCGTGTGTATGTGTGTGAGGAAGGCAGAATTTACTTCAGCTGTCTTCTTGGGGCATTGCTCCCTTTTGAGGCTGGGTCTCTCACTGAACCTGGAGCTTACTGGTTTGGCCACTCTAGTTGGCCACTGAACCCCTGGGATCTATGTGTTTCTCTCCCATCCCAAGGCTGGGGTTATGGGTATGTGCTGTCACACTCAGTTTCATACATGAGGCTGGGGGAGCTAAACACGACATTGGGTACTTTACTCATGGATTTTTCTCCCAGAATACTTTTTAGTAATTTATTTTTTAATAATTATTTTTTCAATTTTTAAATTAGAAACGAAATTGTTTTTCATGTCAACCCCAGTTCCCTCTCCTCCCCTGCTACCCACTAACTTCCTATCCCATCCCCTTTTGCTCCCCAGGTAAGGTGAGGCATTCCATGGGGGATCATCAAAGTCTGTTATATCCTTGGAGCAGGGCTTAGGCTCTCCCCATGTGTCTAGGCTAACATAGTATCCCTCTATGTCGAATGGGCTCCCAAAGTCCATTCATATTGTAGGGGTAAATACAGAGGCCCCACAGATTGCCAAAGCCTTTTCACTGACACCCATGTCCAGGGGGTCTGGATCAGTCCTATGCTGGGTTCCCAGCTATCAGTCTTGGGTCTATGAGCTCCCCCTTGTTCAGGTCGACTGTTTCTGTGGGTTTCTCCAGCCTGATCTTGACCCCTCTGCTCATCACTCCTCCTCCCTCTCTGTAACTGGATTCCAGGAATTCAGCTCAGTGTTTAGCTGTGGGTGTCTGCTTCTATTTTCATCAGCTACTGAATGAAGGCTCTAGGATGGCATATAAGGTAGTCATCAATCTCACTATCAGAGAACGGCATTTAAGGTAGCCTCTCCACTATCACTTACATTCTTAGTTGGGGTTATCCTTGTAGATCTCTGGATCTTTCCCTAGTGCCAGATTTCTCTTTAAACCTATAATGGCTCTCTCTATTAGGTATTTCTTTTCTTGCTCTCCTCTATTCTTCCCATCTCAATCTTCCTGCTCCTTCATATGCTCCTCTCCTGGTCTCTTCTCCCCTTCTCTTTCTCCTAACCCCCTCTCTCCTCCCCCCATGCTCCCAATTTGCTCAAGAGATCTTGCCCCTTTATTCTTCTCCAGGGTATCACGTATGTCTCTCTTAGAGTTCTCCTTGTTTCCTAGCTTCTCTGGTGGTGTGGATTGTAGGCTGGTAATACTTTGCTCTATGTCTAAAATCCATATATGAGTGAGTACATACCATGTTTGTCTTTTTGTGACTGGGTTGCCTAGCTCAGTTCCACCCATTTGCCTGTGAATTTCAATCTTCCATTGTTTTTTTCCTCTGAATAGTACTCCATTGTGTAAATGGACCACAATTTTTCTATCTTTTCTTCAGCTGAGGGAGATCTAGGTTGCTTCCAGGTCTCCCTGAATATTTTAATTCTCAGGGATATTAATGTTTTACTATTCATTTTATGTTACATTATCTAATATATTTTTCTCATATTTCTTTCTTCTTTATTTTCCTGACTGACTTTGATACCAAGTAGGCTTGAGATTAATTCACTTTGTTACATATTTTAGTAAAACAGAAATGGATAAGAATGCCTGAAATCAATCTAAACTCCTAAGAATAGCTTCTGGAAGTAATTATTAAAAATAGGACAAAATGACTTTAGAGAACAATTTTGAGGTTGTGCCCTGGGAGTGTGAGAGTCAATTTGCCATCCTATGTGATTAGAAGTGCATAGAATAAAACAGTGACAAGTGAAGCAATGTCAGGAGGGAAAGGTTGTCTTTATTGAGTATTTTCTATGTGCTTGGTCCTTATACCTTTTTTTGTTTACTTCTTAAAATTACTCAGTATGGTGGTTACTACTATCATGCCTTTTTACATCATAAAATGAGAGGTAGTGAGATTTGGTTACATTCTCATAGTTACTATGCGACAGAACAAGGACCTGCATTTAATTCCTTGTGACCAGTATCTGGTCTTCCTCAGATACTGGTTTTAATTTTCCATGACAGAATGTTTTCCTTTCAAATTTTATACCATAATGCTAACATGAATACTGCTTACCTTGTTAGCCTTTGTCATTATACATGTTAATTTGACTTTAGCATTTTTATTTGGGCCCTAAACTTAGTATTTTCAGTAAATTAAAAAAATCCCTTTGCAGTCTATAAAAGGTAATGTTTAACCAAGTCATCACTTCTGAATGCTTCTGAGTCATACACACACCTCTACTATTGCATCTATTATTTTTATTGTATTTTTTCTATTGGCTTTTCTCAGGTTATATATACACAAATGCAGGAATTATATCTCTGGGTTTTTCCCCAAGGACTAACTTCCATAGCCCCAGAAGAGGCTATGGAAGTTACCAGTGGAGGGGAGCAATCAGTACAGCTATCCATCAGTCTGTGATGCCTGTGAACAACAACGATGACCAGCAGGGCCAGATGCTCTAAAGGTTCAGTAGCAGCACTTATATCTGGGAAGTAATTAACAACTATCTAATTGTTTCACACGGGAAATCATGCCTGGTACCCAGTGGTGAGTGGGGATCTTAGACAAGAACTTTTTAACCCTATTTTTACTAAATTAGCGTAATTATTAACTACATTCTAAATACTTATGCCCACAGTTAGTGTGGTGTGACTCCTAGTCCTCAATAAGAAGCTCCTCTTTGCAGCAGATAGAGACCATCACAGAAACAACAACTGATCATAGGGTGCTCAGCACCAGTGGATACGTCTTCAACACAACTCCTGCACCCAAGGCTCAGAGAACATTGCAGAAGATTGGGTGGAAAGATTACGTGAGCAAGAAGACCAGGGAATCCACTGAGTTTGTATCTCCTAGAAATGACAAGAAGGCTACAGCTCCGATTCCTCAACAATAGGGCTGCCTAAATAATACCTGAGCAACAGTACAAATAAACACACTAATGTGGAAATCTCATGGACTGCATCCCTACAGGCAACTAAGGTTGGTTATCCATCGTCCAGTGGTGAGTCCTGAATTTGTGTACATGCACATAATACAGAATGAACTCTGAGGGTTGTGTCTTTGCTCTTAGATAGTATATAACAGACAAAGAAGACAAAGCCAGGGATTTGAGAGGGAGCAAGGTATGCACATGTGTGGGAGACATGGGAAGAGTCAGAGTAAGGAAAGGGAATAGAGGGGAATGATGCAATTAATTTTTAATAATAAAAAGGAAAGCCACTTCTGGGAACAGAGGTAACTAATGCCTTTTCTGTACTTTACATCGGCTTGTAGCAGTGTCAGTAAAGGAACATCAAAGACCTTGGTATGACCTGCCAACAAGGCTCTGTTACTGATCAAGAAATCAGAACTCGGTTCTGCCTTCAATTGGACCTTTTACACCAGAAGCTAACGTCTTTAGAAATTCTGAAGCTGAGGGGGGTTTGCTAACTACTCTAATTCTCGGGTTCTCCTGCACTTAGTAGAGGATTTGTTTTAATGCAGAACTGTTTCCTAGGAGCTGTGGGTATGTCCAGAAGGAAACAAAAGTTCAGACAGGGATGGAGGATATGCCTTGTAAACAAAAAATAGGAAGATTTGGGCAAAACCACATTTTTTTTGCCAGATACCTTATTCTGACATACCCCTTTTTTTGGAAATACACAGACTAGTTCCCAAACTAATTTATCTGAAATGGTTGTCTTAAAGAGGGTAATGTTCTCAAATCCCATGTTTCCCTTGTGGGGAAAAGTAAACTTTTCTTCTTTGTCACCTCCTTTTGAATTCAGAAGCATACAAGACAACTTTTAATATTATGGTTCCTTGGTCAGCTTAAACGACTAAAATCTGTGGAAAAGTAGCTGCGTGCAGTCAAAAAGGAAACTTTAAAATAAACTCTATGTAAATGACCCCAGTGAACAGAAATAAAAACCACAAGAATCAAAAATGGCAAATACACTTCTCCTGAGTGGAAATCAAAGTGTATCTGGTGTGTGTGTGTGTGTGTGTGAGCCGTATTTTTTTTTCTTAACGGTTCCATAGTTTTGGTAGCATATGAGTGGCTGGTTTCTTCTACCTACTTTACTAACTGAATTATGTAGCCTTGGTGATTCACTGCATTTTCTCACACTCCCTGTCACTCTTGTTCCTGAAGCAGGCGTCCATCCTGCACCTGGTGCAATTAGTGTTCGTTTAGTTAAAATGGTGCCTATCAACCAAATTCCCGTGCACCAAGAGTCTGAATTGCCAAACAGTCGAGAAGATGAAGACCATTTTGAAAATTGCCTCAGTAGAATACATATTCAAATCAAGGCAAAAATTCCCTCTGTAAAATGGAAGGTTGAAATAATAGGAATGGGTTTTTAGCAATTTACTGTATCTTACACAGGTCATTACACAGGGACCATTACATAATACAGCCGAGTTTGGAAAATCTAATCAGAGGAAAAAAATTGAAATTGACCGGACTGGGTCATAAAATCACACTGCATTTCTAGGTAAGTGGATTCTGGGTATCCTCCATTCTTGGCTGTGGTGCTGACCCCTGGCTGAGAAGAGTTATAGAATTATGAGGGCAAACAAGAAATACAGGAAAACGTACTTTCTTCCTTCTTAAATTTCTGACATGCCTTCTAAAAATCAAAACCTGGAAGATGCATCCCATTTCCCCTCTTCTAGTGAGCTCCAGAAAGTAAAGTAACCTACGGAGAAACCCACTATTGTTACACAAAAGCTTTTAAGAAGTGAGGAGGAAAATCTCAAAACACTGCGATAGCATTGTGCTTCCTTGTAGCCTCAAGTGAGATGTTCCCTGATGTCTTTCTTCTAGTGAAAACAGATGAGTTTAGTGCTAAAGCTTAAATGATAGCTCAGCCAGGAGGAATCTGCCATTCAAACTGCTTCAAGGCTTTTTTTCCAGTCTAGCAGTCAGATCATCATTACTACTGAAGTCGCTTCTCATTTAAGTGAGGCTGGCCTTTTCCCCACCTACTGACTCTGTGGATTTAGCTATTTCCTGCTGTTCGTATTTTGATCTCTCCCACACCCCGTGAAGCTCATTACCTAGTACAAGCATTGGAGTGAAGAAGAAGCGCAGTGCCCTTGGTGCCACCTCTGGAGCTCAGGCACCCACGTCAGATTCCCATTATGCAGTAAATTACAATGAGTTTGGACTCGGATGAAAATAACATACAACATTACCTAGACCTACCTTATGGAAATGAAAGATAAACTTTACATGCTTAAAAGCAGCAAGAGATCCCCACCTTTAATCTGCTAGAGAATTGTTTCGGGCGATGGGATAGTTCTGTCATTCACTAAAATTTGACTGAATTGTTTGTAAGAAATGTAGCAACAAGGGAGAGCATTTCATAAAATTTTTAACATCAAGGTACAAAAAGCTGCAAGGAGGCTTTACATTTCTCAACAGTGATAGGTCAGTCTGCATCTTTTTGCAAGCAGGAAGCAATGCTAACACTTTTGTACCATGGGGTGGCATGCATAATTAACGAAGCCTTCGTCATTAGGTAGAGCTGTTGTGGAATGTAGACTCCTCAGAACCCTGGATGTCTACTTTATAGGTTAACAGTAAAAGCAAGCACTTTGGATTAAGCAGGGACTTGAACTTCAGTTTCTTGACTCCCCAACAACCTGGGTAGGTCACCGATCCTTTCTAGGATCCAGTCAGTTCTATCATCTAGAAATGGGAACAATAATGCCATCTACCCAGAGAATTGCCTTGAAGTTTAAGTGAGACCATCATCTAAAACAGCTGATTTCTATTAGCCTTCTCTTCAGCATGCTGGTCTCTGTTTCTAACTAGGAAATTTTGCTCATTTAAACACAAGGTCATTATTGACAGAGAAAGACTCAACCTTCTCATGTCTTAAATTTTTGTTTGTTTTAAATATTCATTCTGTTATTGCAATGCTCTTCTTCATGTCTTTGTGGTTTGATATCTTAATGGATCAATAAAATTTGATGCTTAAAATGCACAAAACAAACTGTGTCAAACAAAAAATTGGTGATTTGTAGCAAATTCATAAAATCCAGGGTTTCACTATGCATGATTAATTAAACAATGTATATGTACCAGGTACTACATATGAGCTATTTTTGTTTCTTCAATATCTAAAGCTGGTTATTTTGAACTCCAGGAAATGGTATACCAGAAAGCTTAAAACACTTACCTAAGTGTTCAGTTAGTCATGGGCCTGGGATCGGAACTCAGAGCTTCCTAGGTATTTTATCAGTAGTTCTTAACTGGGGGTAATTTTGTTCCCCATCTCTGACAAGGAAACAGCCAGGGACTTTTTTGTTGTTATTTCAGTAGGGGAATGCTACTGGAATCTGGTCTGTGGAAGCTGGTACTGCTGATAAGTGTCAGCTCCAACAGTCAGGACAGATCCCCACCCCAAACACTGATTGATGATACTGATGTTGGCAGACCCTGCAGGCCTACTAGTCTTTCTAATTTGGCCTATTGTTAGATTAGAATACAGCATCTACTCTGACCATGAGGGACTAATCTCAAAGCCACGGAACTGACTGTGATTGACTCACTTACTCACTTGCAGCTAGTTTCTGTGGAGCTTCATAGGAGATTAGACACTGTGTGAGACTAGCTTTCAGAGGATCCAGCAAGTGCAAGCTTAGACCTTGGACCTCTATTGCCTCAAGCTAGGAAGTCATATCTCAATATTGCCATGTACAATCAACATTTTCACCTGTAATATTCCACATCACGTATTGTGGTTGACACTGGAGCACATTTGAACTTGGAAGAGGAAGACCTGCCAGGGGAGTCCAAGTTTCTCTAAACTAGAACTGAAAGTGCCATTGACTTGACTGGAACTGGAGGTTTTGATTTGGAAGGAGTAACGTGACCATTACCTACACTTCATCATGGAGAAAGAGAAGAGGCTAGCCATGATGGATAGTGCTACTTTCTGGTCTTTTTCAGTGACCAGAGGCCCTGTGTTGCTACGGTGCTAGAGTACCCTGATCACATGGATGTGGGGACTGACAGGTACAGAGTCATACACTTAAGTTTATACACTTAAAGATCTGATGCATCATGTCATAAAACCATGGGGAACAAGGGTGCTGGACACACATTGCTCATTTTGCTTCCATTGTCTTTCTCCACGGCATGATGCTCCAGCAATCTTGTGTTAGTGCTACACTGACAGTTCCCTTTCTGTGATAGTCACTGTGATCCATGACTTATTCATGGACCAGGAGACTAAGAGCAGGTTGAATGTAAAAAAAATCCCTACTAACATCTAGTGTCACACAAAATCCAGACTACAATGAAGTTTCTCTTGACAAATACCCCAAAAGGATGGACAAAAATGAAAGTAAACAAGCAAACGAAAGAACCTCATACATCTTCTAGCTGCACAGCTACTTTCAACTTATGATCCTTTTCTCATTCCATGTGACTATGGGAAAAGTTGCAATCACAGCGCTCCATCCACCTTGGAATGGAGAAGGCTGGCATGGAGATCTAGCATGGCTAATCACAGTACTCACTTCCTGGTGGGGCTTTAGGTCAGGGTTGAATGGAGAGAGGCCTTACAGAGCTAGCCGGAGTCTTCTTGAACATTTCATTGCCATGGGAATTTGAGAAAGGTTTCATTACACTGCTATTGCTTGGCTGGAATCCTGAGCCCCACAGTATGAGGCAGCAAAGAATGTAGTGATTAGAAAGAGTCTGGAAATTCAGACTAACACTAAACCCTGCATCCAGTGTGCTAGACAACCTGCTGTTTCATGATTTGAACAAACAAAACAAAGCAAAAAAACTTCTTGTTCAAGTTAGTTTGTGTTGGGTTCCTTTCACTAGTAATCAGAAAAACACTATAGCAGAGATTGCATACTTTCTTGGTGTATATATTTTAAATAACTATATTGTAGTCATATAATGCTTTATTACATTTTTTAAAAAAGAACAGCACATGCCCTTGGTAAGTGTCATTCTAATTGGACATGGGTGCAGGACTTATAAAGTATTAGAACTTCATCTCTACACCAAAATAATGGATACTCCTAGTGAAAAATATGCCTCCTTAATTCTTTTGTGTGTTTCTGGCACACAGTAAGAATTCCATATGGGTGCACAGTGGGTAGCAATCAATCAGCAAAATTAACATTTCCGTCTCTGCAACTATTTGTCATTTCTTTGCTCTGGAAATCCTCAAAATTCTCTAATATAATTCTTTGCAAAATGTATAACCAAGCCAGGGCTAATGGCACATGCCCTTGGTCCCAGCACTTGGGAGGCAGAAGCATGCAGATCTCTGAGTTTGAGGCTAGCCTGGTCTACAGAGCTAGTTCAAGGACAGCTACAGGGCTACACAGAGAAACCCTCTCTCGAAAAACCAAACCAAACCAAACCAACCCTGAAACACAAAGCATATAACCACTAGTTACCTTACCCTGGTGCGCTACATAGAACACTAGCCCTTGTTTCTCTGGCCTGGATGAGTTTGCATACCTGGTGCTTGCTGCCTGACCTCCGTGCATGTGCTGCCTACCTCTCCTTCCTAGAGTCGAGTTGAACACCACTCCACTCATTAGTGCTATGTGATCATCTTCCTTGCGTGGGAGAGAGTTCATCATCTGTCCTTCTGCTCCTTGTTTATGTCATTGAACACAGTGGAGGACTGATTTTCCCTGTTCCTCATCCTTGCCCCTCATGCACACCTGGTCCGGTGATTGACACATGTTTAATAAGTACTTGCTGAATGGCTAAGCATCTGGCACTTGCTATTATATTTTGTTAGCTTTTTTATGGGATAGTTCTGTGCATTCTGCCTTTTTAAAATTCTCATTTCCCTTCCCTAATGTACAATTCCACTGACCTTTGGGAAACTCATTATATTATTCACTAACACAGATTCTGCAGACTCCGAATCGTTCATTGTAATAAAATACACCATAGTCTGCAGAATAGAAAAACTATTTCCTAGAAACTGTCTGAAATTTCCTAAACTCATTAACAATCATAAAACATGGTAGCTTTCAATTTGAACTGTGCCCACAGCTTTGTTAAACTCACCAAAATGTGGTAAAAGCATATAAAATATTGAAATGGAACGTAGCTGGACTTTTATTCTCTGCCCCATCACTTTTCTTAGAAAGACATTGGAAATGATCAAATGTAAAACTATACCTTGACTCAATGAATAAGGATTGGAGGACAAACAGGGAATGGACAGTATTTGGGCAGAGCAGTTGGGGAATTTTGACTAAGCTATTTCTGCTTCGAAATGGAGATTCAGGTTGTGGGATCCATCTTAGATATGCTAACTTCCAATATGTTTAGCTAAAGAAAATTCCAGCTCCTACTCCTATAGCAGCAGAAGGTATTCATGAGATACATAAAAGATTTTAACTCATTCTGCTATCATCTACTAATGTGTTGATTTGAAGCCTTCAAGATTTGGCTCCCCAATGTCAGCCATTTTTTCCTTTCCTGGTTCTCAGATTCTCCCTTGAGTATTCTTTGGTCACCCACAAAGACAGTGAAACCACAGTGACTGAGAACCTATCTTGACTCTGGGCAGAGATAAATTCAGCCTAATCCTGAGAACAAATGTGAGTAGGCTCAGTGTCAGGAGGTAATTCCTGGCTGTTCCAGATAGAGTTCAGGCAGTCAAATGAGACTTAATAGACAAAAATCACTCTCTAAATGGTCATCTTGGATGCTGATCATTAAGATCTATGGCCAGAACTGCTGGGTGAACTGTTGGGCATGATCCAGGTGGAGAGAGGCTGACAACAGGCTCTGGACTATTCTAGGCAAGAATTCAGAACATTTTACCTGGTAGTCTGAGTTGAAATGGCACATTTGGGCTATTCCCTACAGAAGCTGTCCTCCTCAGCAATCCGTCTTGTGGCCTGGCATCCTCACTTGTACTTGATCTGCCCTGTGAAAGTCCTGTCTATGCTTTGGCACCTCTGCAGAGGTAGGAAGAACCCTATTCTAGAAAAGAAAGAGCATGGATCTTTCTTTGTTGTAATAAGTGCCACCAGTGTCTCTTCAGAGAAAAAAAATCACAGCCTCTTGCTCTTAGAAAGCATATTAGAAGGAACCCAAATCATTTCTCTGCTGTTTTATTTATTCATGACACTGAGGCACTTTCAGAGTTTAAGCAGCTTGCATGATTGAGTCATAGTTTACATCATCACAGTCATGCGACGTGTCCCAGGAGGAAAGAAAATATAGGGATCAAAAAACTTGGGAAATTGTTCTTTCTCTTGGTCAGCCTTTTGTTAGAACTACTCCTTCTGAATGTCTAATAAGAAGGACTAATTGTGGCTTTTATTGTCATAAGTGAATGACTTTTAAGAAAGTGTTTCATAAAATAAATCAAATCCAAGCCTGGGGTTTCTTATCTCCCTCTTTTGTTTTTTTCCCATTAGCGTTAGGTCACATATTGTATTTTTGCTTATTTATTTCATTTCCAGTCTCTCTCCAAACTATTAAAAACACAAACACAGTAAGGCCAGGAGATCACCAGCCCCAAACAGGAAGCTAAATTAACAACAAACAAACCAACATAGAAGTCACAGTCATTGACTGCTTTCCCCGAATATGACTTGTTCTAAAAGTTCACTATGGCTGCAATCTAAAAGCACTAACAACCCATTACCATGAGACGCTAGACAAGGAGCAATGTTGAAGAGGACTTGATTCTGGGGATTTGCTTAGATGGCTTACTTTAGTTTAAACAGAATATGTACACTAGCAATGCTCACATTTAGAATAAAGCAGGTATTACAGTGAATTTAGGTTTTATATGACGTTAGCTAACTGCTCTTTTTAAAGAAGTACAAATAAGCAATAAAAATAAAACCACAACTCACAGTGGAAGTTCTGGGAGTGAAGGAAAAAGTTTCCTGTTCAGGAATGTATCATCAGTCCGTGCTGGGAAGGCTTTGATGAACTGACACACAGTGTGCACGTACGTATACACACACGCTCACACACACGCACACACAGTGACAAGGTGACAGGAAGAGCTGTCAGGTCCATTAGATGAAACCTCTCCAGGGAATAGAGGATTGTAGCCAAAGGACATGGCCTTAAAATTCTCCAATGCTGGGTATGTCACAGAGGTTGCTGTTACAGCACACTCTGTATAGAAGACCAGATGTTCCAAGATGTTTTGGGTGGACCACGCTATTCTGTCTTCATGTTTGAAGTTGTGTTTTGCAGAGCAATGACTGTGAAGCTCACGTGACCTTATCCCTGCTGTTTTATAGGTATCTGATGTTAGAAATCCCCACGATCAGTCAGGAGATACTCACACAATGAAGTAGGACTCAGCTGCAAAAGCAACACTCATGTCAGCAGAAGCATCAACCGTGCCCAACATCTAGTCAAACTTACGCCTGACTATAAAATCCCAGAACTAGGGAGGTAGAGGCAGGCGGATCTCAACAAACAAAACAAAACAAATCGTGCAAAATGTGAACAATCTGCAGTGCGTACTAACAAAGGGTGAGGTGTGGAGGTTTGTGGGGAGGTGGTCAGGTTTTAACTGGAATAAAGGAATGCGGTGCTACAGTAGTTATGCTTTCTCTCTCTCTCTCTCTCTCTCTGTCTCTGTTTCTCTCTCTCTCCCTCCCCCTTCCCCCCCCTCTCTCTGTGTGTGTGTGTGTGTGTGTGTGTGTGTGGTGATTCACAGTCACATAGATATCCTTGCCTCTGCAGACAGTCAAAATCACACCAGTGCTCATTTCCCATCACTATAGCTTTAGAAACGGTCAGGGTGCGTTGAAGAAGGCAAGCCAATTAGACAAACCTGAGTTCTGAGAGGAGGCAGTGGTGAGAGAATACATTGTCTGCTCTGACCTTGCCCTCACTTGCATTGTTGGGATATGTATAATTTTGATTATTGTCTCTATGACTGTGGGCAGATCATAGAGGCTGAGTGTATGAACTATTTGGTTCTGTAATGTTATCAACCACAAATGTAATTGCTACAGATAAAACATAACTCAAAAAGAGAAAAGAGAGATTGAAAAAAAGATTATGTATCTCAAAAGAACCTTGAGAGATGACATCTATGGATAGTGCATCGTCGGAAAGCCTTCACTTTTCTTCTAAGTGTTATCTAGCCTTCGCTGATACAGGCTTTGTAGTGATGCCCTGTATTGCCCCGTGGATATAATGAAAAGTCACCATTACTCTTTCTTTTGGTTAACTGTAGGCAAGCACACTCTTGCTGCCCTAGAACAGTGAGAATGTCTCAGAAAGGACACAGATCAGGCAAGGAACACAGCCCAGCTCACCAGTCAGCTTCTGAAAGGTTCCTCAGATTCTCAAGCCTACCCCTCCCTAAGTCCCTTGTGAAACAGTCAGCAAGACATGGGTTAATCTGAGAGAGACTTCAGGAGGATTTTCTTTCTCAAAGGTAGTGTGCTTGCATTCCCAAAATGACAGAACTGTCCATGCACTTACATCCTGGTTGGACATTTCCCAGTATGGTCTCTCTCCATAGGACATCACCTCCCACATGACAATGCCATAGCTCCATGCGTCACTTGCTGAAGAGAATTTTCTGTAGGCGATAGCTTCTGGGGCTGTCCACCGTATGGGGATTTTCCCACCCTGAAAAATAAAAACGGATATTTCCAAGTTGGCTCACAAGTATATTAAGACACAGGCAATTCCTTTTAAATATCTCTTATTTGCAATCCCTAAGCACTTGTAATAGTGTTGGCACTTTAAATTAAAATAGAGAACTGGGAAAATGTTAAAATGTTATCCCCCCATAATTGTTATTCGGGAAAAATTGCTTTAATGGGGGAAAAGTCTTACTTTGGAAAGATTTTACTTCATTTATTAGAGAAATTTATTTTTTAGTTTAGATTCACACAATTAAACACACTATTGTGCCATTTGGAGAAAGTTCCAGATTATGGGACATTAAAAACTAAATATTATTCAACACTCATTAAGCACTGTATTGCGTTTATAAATAATAATGAGACTAAAGCTCGAATCTAATTGAAGACAAGTGGTTAAATGGGTTGAGCAGCCTGCACTGACTCCACATTTAGGAGAACATTATTTTGTCGCTTTTCCTCAGCTATGATTACATTATTTCAAAAATATTCTTTACCATGATACAAGAGCAGAGGAGATTATTTTTCTCACACGTGAGGGTATGTTGCATTTCTTCTTTTGGTGTTCAGGTTTACATCTGAACATCATAAAGATTAAATCGCATACATTTATACCATTTAAATGCTAAGGTCTGTCATTGTGTTGTACTTAACTTTTATTAAAATTTATTGCATTTTATCTGTTGAAACACTCTGTAAATCTCCTTTTACTACGATGACGAGAATAAAACAATTCATCCATTTGATTTATAGTAATATTTAAAAATCTCAGCTCAGAGCTAATACGTTGCACAGATGTGTGTGACCATGGCGACACTAGATGGCGGTAGAGAACAAGGAGCTGCTGATGTCTGACTCAAACCCGAGAGACTGCTTCAGTTCCTGCAAAATTATTTCCATCAGTCAGAGCCCGCCACCACGGAATTGTTTGAACATCATCAGCATTTTCGCGTGCACAGCATCTGAGCTCGCGATCTGCACAAAAATCTGTGTTAAGGGGACTGTGGGGAAGAAGTGGAGGAAAAGAAAAAAATCTATGTACTTTCTTTCACCCTTGGATGAATCTAGGATTGGTAAACTTCATTGTAGAGGTGAAATTTCTGAGTACTATAATTTTCAATTATTTAACAATCGAAGAACTATGAACTTAAAGAGAAAAACAGGAATAATTTGAAGTAGGAACAATTCAGGATTCATAATGGGAGAATCAGTGAAACCCTCATTTCAGAGACACCTAGAGAGGGATTGTTAGGACCCGTGGGAAAAACACCTCGAATGCAGTCCTCTGTTTTTACAGGTGAGCCAGCAGCCTAGCGTTCAGAGAGGAACAACTGATGGATACCCTTAGTGTCTGAAGCCTGTAGTGCAAGCATACGATGGCGTGAGGAGATGCCGCTAGAGAGCCATAGAGTCTTCAGTCGGAGGTTTGGGTACATAACTATTTTTATTATGTAATGTGATACAGTGTAGTCATATATCATGCAGCACCTTGGACAGGAGCCTAAGGTCTGTGCTCTAGGGCAGAGATAAAACAAAACAAAACCATTGAATAAAGGCCAGAAAATTACATTTATGAAGTTAGTGAGACCAGTTCAACTGGGTGTGGGGACAGGAGACAGGAGGCATTCTTTCTTTTTTCTCTTTAAAATTATTCGTGTGTGTGTGTGTGTGTGTGTGTGTGTGTGTTTTACTGTGTATGTCATGTGTGTGAGGGTAATTGTGGAGGCCCATTGAGGACTCGTGGTCTGGTACCTGAGAGCTAGAGTTATAGACGGTTATAAGTGGCCAGACATGGTTGCTGTGTGTCAAACTCTGGTCCTCTGGAAGAGCAGCAAGTATTCTTAACCGATGAACCCCTCCACACATACCCCATACCTCAGAAGATTCAGTCTTTAATCTAAGTTTGCCGGAAAACAGCCAACCAAACAACAAACCCTGCAGAACCCACAGTTAAATTGGAATCCTAGATAAACAGCAAATAATTTTTTTAGAGTATATATACTCCATGAAGGAGCTTTTTTTTGTTTTTGTTTTTGAAAAGTGTGTCCTAATTATCAAATGAGACTGGCATTCATCATAAATGAATCAAGCAATCGCCTTTCTTGAACTATAATTGAAACATTGCATTCTGCATTTTGATTTGTTACATTTGGCAAACCCTAGTCAAATGCACTAAAAGTAAGATGTTGTAAAAGGCTGTTACTGAACAGTAAGTGATACTCCAAGGAATCCAGTGTTACCCACTTGCCTTTGCCTTTGACAAGTCCTCCTGGATTCTGTGGGGTAGTATAAAGCAGCAGCTAATGGTGACTTTATTTTCATTTACCCCTTGACTTGTAAAATATATCCGAATGATTCACATATGCATACACTTTTGTATTTCAAACAACTTTCACATATAAATGTGAATTTTATCACCTTCCTTCTTGAGATTATGTTTTCTTCCAAAAGGGAAGATACTAAAAAACATTTAAAACATTTAACAAACTGCATTGCTAGCTGTTGTGAACTGCTTTTACTCCTAATATGTGAGCTGAAGCCCCAACTCACAGGGTATCTATTTTAAAGGAGACTTAAAGGGAAGGTAATTTAGGTTAAATCAAGCCATAAGGGAGTAACCCAATCAGACTGGAGTCCCCACAGGAAGATGAAGAGACAGCAAAGAATCTGCAGGCACAGAGAGGCCATGTAAGGATATCCCCAAGAAGCAGCCAGCTGTCTGTGAGTCAGACAAGCTTCCAGAAGAGCCAGAACTGTTGACACCCTGGTGTTGGACTCCAGAACTACAAAGAAAAGATTGCTGATGTTTAGGACACCCAGTTGGTGGTATTTTCTCATGGCAACTCCAGCAGATTAATTATTACCCTATCCCAGTTTTAAAAAAACAAATGAATTTCCTTCAGTACTTGTTCAAGTGAATACCACCACAGAATGAACAGCATATCTTTATCTCAATTTCTTTGCCCAGTGTTGTCTGGAAATGGAAAGTGTGAGCCAGAATAATCTTAAAATAAAATATGAAAAAAAAAACCAAGACAGACGTTTAGTGTGGAAAGTAACAAAATGCTCCAATCTAATAGTGGGTGGAGACTGGGGGTACTTCTGAGCTCACATGCAATAGAGGTAAGGAAAGTCAGAGCATATTTTTTTTCTGATTAGAAATTCTCAATATAGTACATTTCTAGTGGTAAGATTGGGCAAAAAGGAAGACATCTTTAAGCCCAGGGCATGGTTTCTATTTCCTACATAAAAGGAAGTAGAAGTCTAGTTATCTTTTGTATTCATGTGTAGTATGTATATGTGTGTACGCTTGTGTGTGCGTGAGTGAGGGTACTCATGCGCCACAGGACATGTGTGGAACATGTCAGAGAACAGCCTCAGGTATCACCCCCCCACCTTCTAAGACGTTTAAGGTAGGTTCTCTTTATTGTTTGGCAAACCGGCTCTGCATTTTCTGGGGTTTCTCCTGTCTCCGTCTCCCATCTCATGGTAGGTATGCTTGGATTACAGATGCTGACTCACTCAGCTTTGAGTGCATCCTGGGAGTTGGAGCTCAGGTCTTCTGGTTTCCAGGGAACCACCCCACCTCCCTGGCTCTCCACCCTTTAATGTGATGGACTAACTTAAGCTGTTGCTTAAATCTTTTCCCCCCCTCAATATATGTTTTTATTTAAATTAGAAACATGAATGCCTCACATGTCAATCCCAGTTCCCTCTCCCACCCCTCCTCCCTTGTGCCTCCACCAGTTCCCCTCCAGCCCCCCACCCAATCCCCATATCATTCCCCCCCCCCCCCTTGTGGGGATCTCCAGAGTCTGTCATTTCATCCAGGGCAGAACCTAGGCCCTCCCCCATGTGTTTAGGCCGAGAGAGCATCCCTCCATATTGAATGGGCTCCCAAAGATCACTTGTACGCCATGGTAAGCACTGGTCTACTACCCAAGGCCTCAGAGATTTCTGAGGCCTCCTCACTGACACTACATTCATGGAGTCTGGATCAGTCCCCTGTTGGCCTCTGGTGGCTTAAATCTTGTTTACACATTTTCACCCACGAGCGCTAAGGTGCTGTTTGTCTTCGTTCATTTCTTTCTGTTATTTCTGGAAGCTCTAGCCACCAGATGCTTACTTCAGGTTCCAGGAATGAACAGATAGTGTAATTCTTTAGATTTGAAACCACAATCATTGCTCGTTGTTTCACCATATGTTAGAAGAAAAGATGCTAATCAAAGGGACTAACTGGGATTCAGAAGCGCTTTCATTACTAATTCCTCTCTTATACAGCTAGCTTAATCGCTAGGGAACAAAAGAAGAACAGGAAGTCAGAGACATACAGGCTACTAAAACCACTGCTAACAAAGCTTCTATGATGTTCCCCAAATTATATTCAAAGCTTGTTACCCAACAAGTAGGTACTGGGTTGCTGAAAAGAGAGTGCAGAGCTCTGCATACTCGTATATCTGCGCATGCCCAGCAACCCCACAACATAGCTGTATTGTAGATGCATTTCATATCTAAGTTTTAGAATGTAACCCTGAGCTGGAGGGACAGCTCAGCCGTTAAAGGCTAGTTCACAACAAAAAATATAGAATGTAGCCCTATTGTCTCCAGAGGGCTGGCCAATCAATAGATAAGTAGTAAAATTACAAAGACTGAAAAGAAAATTAACACTGAAAAGAAATGATCCAGAGAAAGCAAAGACATTTGAAAGATTCTCTAGTTCTCATTCTCTGGATTTGATGTTTAGCCTAAAGAAAAAGGGTTTGAATGGACAATAAGCTCTTTGGAGGCTTTTCTTTTCTTCTAGAGACTATATTCAAAATCCTAAAACTTTAAGATGTAAGAGTAGTGGAATAGACAAACAGCTAGTAAATATATGGGAAAAAATTTTTAGCATCCTTAGCTATCAGGAAAAGGACAATCAAAATTATAAGGAGGTCTGTCTCACCACAGCCAGAATGGTTATCATCAAGAAAGCAAACAACAAATGCTAGACAAGATGAGAGAGATAGGAAAAGGGACCTTTATTCAGTGCTGATGGGAAAGTAAATTCAGTCCATATGGAAATCAGTAAAAACAAATTAACAAAGGAACTAAAAAAGAGCTACTGTGTGATCTGGCTTCAGTATATATATATCTGGAAGGATTGCACCACAAAGATCCTTTTACACTCATGCCTATTGGAACATTGTTCACAATAGCCCAGTCATAGAAGCTGCCTGGGTTCCCATCAATAGACTAATGAAATATGGCATTTGTATACCATGGAACTTGATTCAGTAACAAAGTACAACATTATGTTATTAGCAAGAAAATGGATGAAATTGGCGATCATCACATGTTCAGGAAAGTAAGCTAGATTTAGAAAGCTGAGTATCATATATAGAATGTATCTATCTATCTATCTATCTATCTATCTATCTATCTATCTATTTATCTATCTGTCCTCTACCTACCTACCTACCTACCTACTTGACATCTGTCTGTCTTTAAAATTTTAAAGTAGAAGAGATTGTTTAGAAAGAAAGGAACCAGTGGACAGGAGAGAGGAGCTAGGGTGAATGTGAGCAAAGATATATGTTAACTACCATAATTCACTATGGAGCACCTGAAGTTACCTTTCATAGCGTCTGAGCTCAGGTGTGACCTACTTTGTGGTGTGTGTGTGTGTGTGTGTGTGTGTGTGTGTGTGTGTGTGTGTGTTTGAGACAGGCTTCTCTGGGTAACATCTCTGACTGTCCTGCAAACTCACTTTACAAATGAGACTGGGCAAGGACTCACCGAGATCTGCCTGCCTTTGCTTCCTGAGTGCTGAGACTAAAGGTGTGCACTACCACTGCCCAGTTAAGTGTGACATTCTTAAACAAAATTTGTAAAATCCAGTGGCACAGTCAGGTGTGGGGTGTACCATTATTACCAGCACTTTGGAGACAGAAGGAGGATCACTATTTTGAGATCAGCCTGGGTTACATAGTGCATTCAAGGCTGATTTGAACTATGGAGCAAGACCATCCCTGCTAACTACACATGGTTAGCAAGACCATGGCTCTTAAAAGAGGACCTTTTACAGCCACTCTTCTACACAATTATAATTATAATTTCATTATAAAGACTTTTTCTTGTATATCCACAGATAAGTGTAGATCTCATCCCTCGTCAAATTAGCTTCTCTTTACAACAGATGGAGACTGTGACAGAGAAAGATAAGTAGTCAAAATGCAGAAAGACAACCATGGAATAACCAGCCTCGATTGATACATACACAACACAACTCCTGTACCCAAAGGTCAGTGGTTACCATGGATGAGAGGCAGAATGATTGTAAGAGCCAGGGGACCAGGAAGGCTGCGTTGAGGCCTTGTAGCTATGACAGGGAAGTGATACCCATGGAATCACTAGAGGCACAATATGGCTCTCTACTCAAAACAGAACAACTCCAGCAACAATTGATGCTCCAATATAATAGATACAGGCAATGTCTTGGGTTCCCACCACTAGATAAAGAATTGCAAGCAATTAAAGACTGGGATGAACTCCCTGATTAGTTATCCAAAAATACTGAGTCATCAACCCTAGAAACACACAAGCAACACTGAACAGACTCAGCAGGTTATGTCTACATGATAATTCATTTATGTGTCTATGTAACAACAATGGTTAAAGAAGAACCGGTTATGAACTTGAGGGAGGTATGGACATGGGAGGAGCAGGAAGGTGGAGAGGGGATGAGAAATTATATAATTATACTTTAATTAAATAAAAACATCCAAGGCCTGAGAATGTAGTTCAGTGGTGGAATACTGGCTTAATATACACAAGGTCTTGAATATGATCACCAGAAAAGTACACACGCACATGCACACATGCTCGAGTATACACACACACACACACACACACACACAATATATACATGTGCATGTGTGAATATTTAGATCTTGAGGCACCAAGACAGTTCTGTTAATTGACAGAATCTGATCCATTTTCAATAATTCATTTGTTAGCCTTGTTTTGGCCAATTTGAAAAAAGAATACATAACTAGATCCTGTGCCTAAAATCTTGACATTGTCCTAAAAATGCCCCCCTTAAACCTGAAGATATACTTTACACAGCTTACTATGACACAAGTAAAATTTTGTTATCAAAGAATAGCATCTGTGTTTGAATGCTTATCTAGTGATGGTGGGGTAATTGAAAAGGTGATTCGGTTATGCGCACATTCCTGTCATGAATGGATTAATGCTATTAGCATGGGGTGGGTTAGTTATCTCTAGAGTGGGTTTGGCTTGTCTCACCTCTATCCTTTCCCTGTTTTATACAGGGAGGTCCACACACCACCTCTCCTGTCCTCTGGCTCAGGATGACATTGCAGTGAAAAAGTCCTTGCCAGACACAGACTCTTTAACCTTGGAGTTCCCTGGCTCTCTGGAACTGTAAGAAATAAACTTCTGTTCTTTATAATTTCCCAGTATTTGGTGTAGTGTTACAGCAACACAAAAGAGACAAGCTGGAAACTTTTAATGAGATAAACACTGCAGAGATCTATGGCAAACCTATTGTTTTATACTAAATATGTGTAAAACCAGTATTGGAAATACTTGTCTTTTGTTCCAGATGTCTAGTATTTATGTCAAGGACCTTTGTCTCTGAGGTCTCATGGTATGCTATTTTATGAACTCAGAGCTATCGACAGTTTGGCCTTGTGCTAAGATAGGCTTAATTTTTTCATGACTAAATGATTCTTGCTATCAGTTGAGTTTAGCCCTCTGTAGACTGGTAGGGTAGGAGATAGGGAGGGGAAGGGTAGGGAGTGGAGGGCTGAGTTGGGATGGGTGCTCTAGGGCTCTCAGAATTACTGTTAGGTATTGCTATGTTCCTCTGTTCTTCTGCTAGTCTACATTCTCCATTCGGGTGATGAAATAAATAAGTATATGCTTCTGAAACTCATATAAAAATGCACTTCTCATGAAGAATAGGGACAGATTAGAATGATTTCAGGTAAACACGAAGAGCCAAATCATCAGCTTTGTTTCCCAATTGCTAAAACAATTTTTAAGTGTGGAGAGGATCTCTGGTCCTTTTCCCTTGGATTACACCACATTTTCATTCATTGTCTAAATGTAATAAGCAGTCGGAGCGAATGCAAAATTTTTGTTTCTCTTAAGAAAACAGTGCTTATCACACCATTCAAAGTTCCAAGAACCAGGATCCTTTTAACCTACTTCCTCCTAAGTCGCTCTGAAAAATAATTTATTGCCATCTATTTCCCAGTACTCTCTTTCAATGAGAACATAGGTGCTACATCATTCAGTGAATAACACTATTCTGAAAGATGTGTTAAATTAGATTTTCTATTCTATGCTGGAAAGTAGACAATGCAGGACACAATGCTGCTATAATATGGGGAATTAAACACAGTCATTGCCATTGTGTCCCAGAACAGATAACTGAAACGCTGCCTGCTGCATGGCCAAGTTGTTTTTTTAAAATAACCTATTACTATTATTGCTATTCTTATATATTAACTTATTATCGCTTTACAAATATATCGTATGATAAAATCTCAACAGGATAGATGATAAAAAGAGAGTTAAAGAAATCTCAGTTTTTTTTCTGTACAGCACTTTTTCTTACTGGCCTCCCCCCCTCTCCTCACTGTCTTCCTCTTTCTCTCCTCCTTCCTCTTTATAGAAAACTGGGCAATGCAGTCTTCTCTTTTTGATAAAGTTTATAAACCTGTGGTGTATGTGGTAAACCTGTGGAAACAAGCACGGGAATGATGGCTTAAAATGTACCATATACATTGTAAAGTGAAACATTAGCTATTTGAGGTCATCTGCTACCATTACAATTGAGAAATTTAATGCTTTAGGGTATGATACAATTATTTGCATATACCACATTTGCTAGCTTTGTTTCTCTGAGAGCCCATCTCCCATCTATCTCTTTTCATGGTTGGAAGTTACTTTTGGAAAGTGTTTAGATCCTATTATTAGGATAATAAATTGGAAAAAGTGAGGCAAAGATGTATTTGCTCTAGTGTTATTTGTAAGTCCTGATTGAAACAAAATTCAAAAAAGGCTATTGAGAGTGCATAGGTCTGGGGGGGAAGGGTGAAGGGTTGTAAATCTTAGTGCACTCTGGAGAAATCAGCAGTGTGAGGGAAGGCAGCTGTGAAGCCTGCTGTCTACCTGACTTTGCAGTCCCCTTTCATCACTAATTTCTTCGGACTCTGAACAGATGATGGGTGTTACTGTAAGTTGATGGCTTTGGACTATCTGGTCTTGCAGGCTCTGTGAAGGACTAATATGCAATGATTTGTTATGAAGCGTGATTCTACAGTCAGTTAAACAGAGAGAGTAGTCATCTCTCCTGACTGCTAAACTGGGTTGTTCCCTCTTCTGGCCACAGGCACTTTGTGTCTTGAGAGAGCCTGGTGCTTTGAATGTATCGGAGAAGCAAGGCCTTTGCTGTTTGTGGTGTTTTGATGCATCAGCTCAGAGTGAAGATTACCTATTGTGAGAGAGGGAGATCTGAGGAGAGAGAGACCGGCTTGATGGAATCTTTAGAAGCTATCAGTTTAGGTCCTGCTGCTCGGAATGCTGATCACTTAGGAGTTCAGCTTCCACGGTACTCAAAAAGCAGTACTCGGTGAGGACAGGCTAGGAACTCACAGAGTCCAAAACCTAAATGTCTGGCTATAAAAGAAAGTTTAATACAGCGGATCCTATTTTAGAGGTAGAGGGGATTAACAATGCCAGAATTTTTAATGCATTTAAAACTTGATGACAGTTTATAATCATTAGGTGCAGAGTTGAGAACATCTACTCCTTTGTTTAGTTAATTACTCCAAAATTTTCTTTTTAAATTTTTTGTTGTGTATAGCTAATCATTGATCCTTCAAGATCCAATTGTTTATAACTCATATAGTCAGTTCTCTTACTCCAGCCTGTAACAATCAGCTTCACCAGATTGACACTTGAAAGTACATATCTTCTGTGTACTAATTGACAGTGTCCCTTCTGCTCACTATTTCACTTCCTATAGTTTAGCTGCACATAGCTGGTTGCAGCTCAAACAATTCCTAAGTTTTACATTTGATATCAAATCTGTGTGTGGTAAAATCTGCGATCACAGCCACTTGGGAGGCAAAGATGGAAAGACCCTTTGAATCCACAGGTTCAAGGCTATAAGGACTATGCCAGTCAGGCATTTGCACTAAGTTGGGAACTGGATGGAATGAGTAAGGTGAATGACATGAAATGAAAACTTTCATTTTTCAGTGCTATCTTATTATTCACTGTGTACTTTGCCGTTGGCAAGAACAGAAGAAGGGGGAAATTTCAGGTCTGAATTTTTCCGTTTATAAAGTACAACACCAGTAGGAGCACTGAAGGTCATTCATTCATTCATTCATTCACTCACTCACTCATTCATTCTCTTAGTGTTTTTTTTTTTGATGAACTATTTTTTTGAACACGTCTCTCGAGCCAAGTGAGAGTTAAGAAGACATTCTTCTAGTAAGATCACATTAAGGTGAGAGAGAGACATTGATGAAAACAAGTATATTAAGAGCACGAAGATTCCTCCAGTGGGATCATGTTAAGGTAAGGCAGACGTGGATGTAAGCAAGTACCAACAGCACCAAATTCTCTGCCAACTTCCCTGAGCAGCAGCAGAGGAGGGAAGAGCAGCGTGGATGGCGTGGGGAGAGGGAGGAGGGCATCACAACAGAGGTCATCTGTAGAGCTGGGAGAAATGTAGGAGAGTGATTATGAAGAGGAAGGGCGGGCCATTTCTTCAGAGCAAGCTCAGAGACAGCAAGTAGATTAGGACCAAGTGTCCAAAGAGTTAAAACACTCCTGAAACTGCTCCAATTTAGAGTCCGTGGAAGGAAGAGGTGTCCTGAAGTCTGAGGGACCAGCAACTTGGCCACGAATTTGGCACAGTAAGCACTGGGATTGCAGGATGTGGTCTTCTTTTGGAATGCCTTCCCAGAAACTGAATTCTACTATTTTGGTTTCATTTGCTGCTATTTCTATGTGCAAAATAATACACAATTTGGTTTTCTTTCTTTGTTTTCATCCTACTTTTATTTCTTGTGGCTTAGAGATGGGGATCTCGTGGTAAAATGTGGAATAAATAATCCATTTAAAATAATATAAAGGGATACCAGGGACTCTAAATCTTCTTTTTGACCTTTGGATTAAATGTCTAATAAAAAAATGAAATTGCTTCAATTCTGGCAGAATCACCTGCAGTAGGTGTCGGCAATCACATGTCATGCTGAGCAGGTTGGAAGGTCTAATTTTACTTGCATAAAATATTCACTATTTTGCAGCAGATTTTTCCCAGCGAATACATTTGGGGGAAGCAATGCTTCTTGAAATGAGCCTCCAGCTTGTTTTGCTCTGGTGTAAGTATATCATTTGGGTTCTGAAGCCTTGTTCTCATGGACAGCAGATGGCTCTGGAGGACACTGCTGGAGTGCTGAATGGCGTGGCATGACAGGATCTGCATGTGCTTGCCTGTGAGCAGAATGAAGCAAGAAAGAGTTTTTTTAATCATCTTTAAATGTTATCACAAGCCAACGGCAAAGGATAGCTTCAAATAAAAGAAAACCCATCCAAGTATGAGGTTTTTTTTGGTTTTGTTTTGTCTTTTTTTTAATAGCCCAGATATCTCAGGCCCTTTCCTAGGTTAACCAAGATTCTGATGTCTCAGGTTTCAAGCCTGGGCTTTCTCCTTTGGATTCTAAGTAGGAGCCATTTCAGGAGAATTGAAATTCCTTAGATACGTGGTGCTGTCCCACCCTGCTGTCCTTTTGAATTTGCTGCTTTCTTTGAGGAGATGCTCTGGCCTCCATCTTTCTAATCAAACCTCTGATTTTCTTGCCGGTTGCACACATTGCCTCGTTGCGGAGCCCTTCTTTGCCTTGAGTGTCTCTCCATGTTTTCCATTCTCTTCTGTATTCTTTTTCTTGTTCATCCTTTTTGTTTGGTTCTCTGCTCTCCTGTAACCTTCCAATGTGTTTGTGCTGACAACTACTGATTGTGTGTTCGGGCAGAAGATCTTGTTAGCTTGGTTCTTTGACATTTTCCTATCACTGAAGAAGGAGCCTTAGCATAGTAGTAGCTGCTCAATTATTATTCGTTAAATCAATGTTGAAGATATAGCATGAGACAACAGCAGTACACTCATCTAACAGGTAATGAATCACACATGGTAAATGATTCTATAGGCTATGAAAGACACAATGATTGCGGAGACTGAGTGACTGAGGTTTCCAAGAGATGATGTGAACTAGATAATAAGGACTCTGTAAGATTAGACTGCAAGTGAATTGTGGATAAAGAAGGGATCAGACATAGGACTGTGTAAATGTGTTCAGGCAGAGAGAGAAGAAAGCATGATGCAGCTAAGTGGAGTGCAACCGGACAAAATAGTGCGGGGCAAGCGGATGGAGGCAGATGGGATTAGACAAGCAGGTAGGGGAGAGGTCAGTAAGGGCTTCCTGAGTCATTCTAAGAACTTGAACCACATTTTTGACCAATAGTAAATCATTAAAAAGCTTTATGCATAGGGATGATGAAATCATGGTTTCTACTTGCTTTTGGTTTTTTTTTTTTTTTTTTTTTGGTTTCTCTGTATTGTTTTGGAGGCTGTCGGACCAGCCTGGTCTCAAACTCACAGAGATCTGCTTGCCTCTGCCTCCCGAGTGCTGAGATTAAAGGCGTGCGAAACCACTGCCCAGCGCTTTTGGTATTTTTTTTAGATTACTTTGGCTTTAGATTAGGGATGGAGAGGGATGAATAGAAACAGGGAAATCTTGGAATGTTTAAGAAGCTGGTGATATTATTTCATAATTCTATAGCAATCACATGACATCAAATCTTTACACATTAAAGGTTTACTTAACATTCACAGTAGATAGTGTCCATTTTACAGAGAAGAGTGTGGCGACATTTATTCTGAGGAACATAATCTAAACTCAAGAGTCCAAAGTTGGGCATTAAGTTTGGAAAATTCTCTTTTAGAGAACCACCATTTATATATAGCAGTATGTAGCAATTTATATACACACAGTGGAACCATCACTTATTTATACTCATGCTTATATATCACAGTAAGTCTCCAGGAAAAAGAACCAAAAAGAAGCTATGTTGACATTTAAGAGGAGATTGGCTATGGAGAAGTACTTATGTGATCTAGGCCATGGAGTTCCTTGCTGAGGTCACAAGCACCATGAAGAATAAGGGAAGCCAGTGGCATAATTCAGACTGAGTGGAGGCACTGAGAACCAGGATAACCCAGGGTATAACTCTAAGGATGAAGCTAAATCCTTGAGGACAGGGGCAGAGGGGTAGAGTTTAGGAAGCAGTCAATGTCGCTCTTCAGGTCTGGACACCCAAAAGCTAGGAGCTCTGATGTGGGCAGAGAGGAGAAGATGGGTGTGCCAAGCCAAGCATAATTTATTCTTCTTCACTATTTTGTTCCACCCAGTTTTTTTTTTTGGTTTTACGAGACAGGGTTTCTCTGTATTGTTTTGGAGGCTGTCGGTCTAGCCTAGCCTCGAACTCATAGAGATCCGCCTGCCTCTGCCTCCCAAGTGCTGGGATTAAAGGTGTGCGCCACCAACGCCCTGCTCCACCCAGTTCTTAAATGGATTGGATGACGACTACCCACTTTGGTGAGGAATTTTCTTAATTTAGTTGGTTGAATGTTAATTTATTTTGACAACACACACAGTGTTTACCAATTATCTGGGTATGTTTAGGGTCAGTCAGTTTTACACATATGCTTAGCCACCACACTGTCAAGGTCCTGCTAATTTGACCAGAAAGCTTTCACATAGAGATCTAAAATTAACTAAAATTAACATAGTTATGATTTGTTATAATATTGTTATGATTCAAAAATTCATATTTTTGTTAGGATTCAAAAATCCCCTTCTCCTCACACTTAATTTGTAATGGTTTTTGTATGTTTAGTGTATACTTAGTAGAGTTAATATTTTTGATTTGCTTTTTTTTTGTATATTGGTAAGCATGGTTGTTTTTCCTGCATTCTCATCTCTGAAATTCTCTACAGGTCCAATTTCTCAGTTTCTTTTTGATGACAAATTTGCCTAGGGAAGAGGATGACGCATGGTTTCGTGTCACACTCTGGAGAAACAGACTCAAGGTCAAACTGCGGCTGCAGCTGAGCAAACCAAAACCAGCAGTTATGTTTACCTTTGGCTTCATCCTTTATTTAAGCAAAAAGCAAGATCATTTATTTGATGGTGCTTCCTGCTTCCTTTTTGGTTCCCTGGTAATGTTCTAGTCGGGTGGTTGGAGAGCTTTATATGATGTGTCATCTGCTTTGTCAGGCTACTGTTCTGAGTAAACACCTTTCACAGTGTTAACCTTGTCCTCATATCTTTCTCGTAAACAGAACTGAACTTAAAGTAGAGCCCAAAGAATTCAGGAAGGAAAAAAATATACTTGTAGAAAAAAATAATAAAATACACATAAAAAAATTAGATAAGCTACTTTTGAAAGTCACATTCCAGGAAAGTCTCCCCCCCCCCCTTTTCCCCCTAGAATTACTCTGAGCTCAGTCTCCTCCAATTAGGCTCAGGTAGACATTTGCAAGCAGTTGAAAATCAGGATCCTTTGACCCAGTTTTGCATTATTGACAAGCTCTTCCAAATTGCTTCTTCTTGGAATCTAGAGGAAACCTCATGTCAGTGTTGTGGTCCATTAGCATGGCTGTCAGAAATGCTTCCTGGGGACCAGGTGGTCTCTGCCTGACTTCAGACAGTACTTCAGTTGCTCTAAGTACTAAATGAGTCGACCCTTTTCCCAAGGATCTCTCAGAAAAGGGGAAGAACTATGTGCACGAGTGCACATATGTGCATGTGTGTGCAGTGTACCAACCAGTCTTGGCTGTTGTTCCTTATGCTCTATCCACATTAAAACTAACTAAATTATGTGTCTGAGTGCGTGACATTCTGTGTGCATGTGCACGTGAGTACAGGTGTCGATGGAGACCAGAGGCACAGGATCCCCTTGGAGTTGAGTCATCTTTGTAGGGTCCTCTAGAAGAGCAGTATGAGCTCTTAACTACTGATCCATTTCTTCAGCTCCTACCTTGGTTGGATTTGTAGTTTTTCACTTGCTTTGTTTTAATATTGTATTTTAGTTACAACATTTCTCCCTTCCTTTGCCTCCCTTTGTTTTTTAGAGACAGGATATCTCCCTGGTCTGGAATCAAGTAGGCTAGGTTGACTGGCTAGGATATCAGTCTGTCTTTATCCATGTGTCTGTGATACCAATGCCGTCTCCATCCATGTGTCTGTGATACCAATGTCATCTCCATCCATGTGTCTGTGATACCAATGCCGTCTCCATCCATGTGTCTGTGATATCAATGCTGTCTCTGTCTACTCATCTGTGATACCAATGCTATCAATTCCAGCTTTAAGAAAGGGGAATATCCATACTTTAAAGACAATGACATCTCACGTTTAGGGTTGTAGCTGTTCATACAGATGATTGTTATAGCCAGGGTGTGAATGTCTACTACTGGCTCTTGTGCTGAAGCCTTGGTCTGTAGCTGCTGGCACTGTTTATGGAGATTCAAGAAACTTGAGTAGGAGGGACCTAGCAGGAGGAAGTCATGCAACAGGATCACATTCTTGGGAGCTACAACCTGCTTTGTTCCCTTCTTTTCTTTATTCCCTATCTTGATTGCCAGAGTGAGGAATTTCACCCTACCACATGTTCCCTCCCATTTGCCTTGCCTGGCCTTAGTCCCCAAACAATTCAGCCAGCACACCAGACTGCAACCTGAGTCCAAAATCCAAAATAAATGTTAGGTATCTGCATAGTGAAAAAAAAAGCTATGGCTATCAGCAATGAAGCTAGGAAGAGAGATTACATCTATTAAATATGTATTTTTAAAACAAATTTATGTGTTTGTTTTAAAAGAAAATCCTCGGTCTCTTACAGGTTCTCTTTGTTAAAGGATGGGGTTTATGGGATGTAGCTTGTTTTAAGAAGGAAGAGGAAGTGGTTCAATCAATCCATGGGTGTTAAAGGCAGAATGCCAAGCTTACCACCTTCTGAGCTACAACCACTGAGTGAGCACAAAGGGAACAATTAGGAGGCAGGTATATTATACCACAGAAAAAGGCTAAGTCCTCACCATCAGACACTCAGTAAGAAGTCTATTTCATTTCAGATGGATGGAAAGGTGTAACTGTAAAAGTTTGTCTCTGTGCTTACATTTACAAGTCAGAATTCTTAGTATCTATTTATCTGTCTGTCTGTCTGTCTGTCTACCTATCTATTTTGTCAAATCATGCTGCGGCTCTACTCATGTTTTAAAGAAAACCCAGAACTCTCTTCTTCTATCCCTTTCCTAAAAGCTCATCTATTTCGAGCAGATGCTTCATTCTCCAAAGTGTTATGGACTTTAAACATCATATACAACTCCTCCATCACAATTTTTCATTTTGTCAACTGGGAACTTTCAATAAGTAATAAAAAATCCTCATTAGTACTTCCCTTAGACCAATTCACTTTGGCAGTGAAGGAGAAAAACGTTTTCTCCCCCTCCATCCTAATACATTGATCTTCACAAAGGTTGAAAGATAATAAAATATCTAATAAAAATGCATAGCTTTGACCCTCAAAATCCTTGTAAGTGAAAGGGGAGTGAATATCTCTGAATGTTAAAAATCTGTACTACAACCATATTTCCTTGGCAGGCTGATTTAAAGAGCTTTACATGACAGAGAAGTTATACTAGCCTTGACACTACGATGGGTTGAAGAAGATTCAGATCTGTTTTTATATTTAATTGGTGTGTAAGGGTCAGACTGTCAGAGCAAGATAGTCTTGCCAGTTGTCAGGAAGGGCTACTTCTGAGAACATCAAATTAGGAATGCAGATACCTGGCATCACGTTCAATCAGGTTCTGAACTTCTGAATCTGGGGAAATGGCTAAGCATCTAGCTATACATTATTCTTGCCACCATAATTTAAGGGATTGATTGCTTCATACTTGAAGGAGACTGGAAGGGGAAGAAGGAAGGGATTAGAGGTGAATGTGAAAGTCAAATATCACATTAGACTGTAAAGAGTAGAGGGTGAGTATGAATTGCTGGGAAAAGGCAAATAGTGATAACATTAAATTTTAGTAATGAAAACGAAATTCTATGCATTCTGTGGTTGAGAGAAATATGGTAAAATAAACTACTAAAAATACACAAGAGAAGATGTGAGTTTGTTGCACCACTAAAATAAGTATTAAAAATCAGATATAATAAGGACACATTTTTTTCTCCTGCTGAAGGGATATAACTGCCAATGCGCACCAATCAAGGAAGGAAATGATGGAATGAATCATTTGATCCTAAGTCTGACACTTTCCCCTGGCTCTCTTGCTGTCCAAAGATGGATACTCAGCATCACTGGTACACTGAAAGCCTCCTTTTGAGGGTTTGGGATCCCATGCTTGTGCTTTGAAACTCAACAACAAGCCAGTCACCACATGAGGCTTCTATATCCAGTAGTTTCTGCTTGTTTTGTTTTATATTTTGCTTTTTTCTTTTTAGATCAAACCATGTTTTATTCTCATATTTGGATACTTTTCCTACCTCTGTAGAGTCTATAGATCTTATCAGAATGACCTGGTAACTGGAATAATTGGATTTAAGTTCATAAACTATGCGAAACTTTTGCCTTCCTTGGCTACTGGTTGCTGTCTGAGTGTGGACAGGGCACAGTAGCTGCAGCCTCTCTGATACAGCCCCACTGTTGCCTAAGCCCTTGGCCGGTGAGCTGGTCCACACGGTTGCTTTCTAGCTGGGTAACATTGGGCCCTGCAGAATTGCTAAGTCTTGATCTGCTCACTTGTAAACACTGGTTAGCAATTCTTTGCAAAGGTGTTTACTCAGCAGAAACTCGCCTTGCCCAGTATTGCATGAGGGACCGGTGGACACAAAGAGAAGCTGAGAACAGGTCCTCCACTCAGCTCAGAGATGCTTAACGGTAACTATTTCAGCGTTTGAGTCAGAGAAAAGGAAGTTTGGAAAAAGGAGGAAAATTACTCATGGAAGCAGGCTGGCAGGAAACAAAGACAGTAGTTAGATGTAGGCTTTTGTTATCAAACTTGTGCTTTTTCATTTAAATAAAAGAAGATTAACGCGGTGTGTGTGTGTGTGTGTGTGTGTGTGTGTGTATACATACTTGGCCTCATGTACTACATGTACTACAGCAGAGGTTTGTACGGTCTTTCTACCTTGTGGGCCCAAAGGACTAAACTCTGGCCATCAGGCTTGGTGTCAAATTCCTTTACCTGGTGAACCATCTTGCCAGTCATGCGTTTTCTTTTATATACTAAAAAATTATGTTGTTATGTCAAAATCCAATAAAATAGCTGGAACAAAAATATAGTACAAATGCAGTGTTTTATGTATTAACTTGTGTTATTATTTTGGGATTCACTGCTATACTTCTTGTAGCCCAGACATTCTTTCTTTCAGCATTTAAAGGCAAACTCAGCCTAATGGCATAGGTTGCAGACCCAGTACTAGAGAGGCTGATGTGGAGGAACTTCAAGTTTGAGGCCAGCATACCTAACTTAGTAAGACCCTATCTCAAATGTATCATAATATAATGAATGTGGCATAATGTAATGTATTAAATAAAATACAATAAAGTAAAAGGCTTGAGGGCATACTTTAGTGGTAGAGTACTAAACAAGTATTCTCAAGACCCTGGATTCAGTCTCCCGTACTGTAAATCATGAAATGCTTTGAATGCCACTAATTTATTTTTTTCTTGATAGACCATTTGTTTATTAGTATGCAGTTATCTAAATCAAAGACCCATTAGCCAACTTTTAATGCTCTGCTTTCATCTTAAAAAATCAGTATCTTCAGTCACCTTAACAATAAATCCTAGGGCAGCCAATGTATGTACAGAGGTTTGAATACCCAGTCAACTGGTTTCAGGTAGTCTTTTTTGGAGAGTGTTAGATGGGAGCATTTTGGGAAGGTAAGAGAGTTTGCAGCACCATAACCTTTGGGATAGACTGACATAAAATGATTGCTGGGTCATGGAGTGACCCCATCCCATTGGTTCAGTCGAGTATATTAGATGCTCTGGAAATTGATAACACACCTCGAAGCCAAATTGAACGTTGACAGGTTGATGCCGACTTCATCATGATCTAACCAGTGGATCCCTGGAAGCACTCCAGAACAGGCACCCCGCCGAAATTGCACACATAAATCAGCTGAAGGAAAAACTTCTTTCATGACCCTGAAACATTTCTTGAGGTCTGTGACACATCCATCTTTTCAGGATTTTACTGCTGATGAAGAGATGTGCCTACCCATTCCTAGAAGCCACACATAATCCTACCCTTGCCTTTTAGGCTCGAGAAAATGGCCTGTGCTTTTCTAAGTGGATGTTAAAATGGGACTCTGTCTTAATTTTGACTTTGACTATAAAAGATGAAGGAGAAAAAAATGAAACAAAAACTGAACAACACCTAATGAGTCCTTCATACTTTATCCAAAGGTTGGAGGAGATGTCCAAAAAAAAAAGAATGCATTGGCTTTGTGCCCTCTGGCTCCATACCCAGATCAGTGAGAAAGAATAAGCTGGGGTGGGAGGAATTCTCTTTGGAGAATGTGGGAGTTCTGTAAGGCCCCTCATCTTAAGTTCAGCGGATTCCCTAGGAAACATTTAATTAGCCATTGGAATTTGGTGGAGTATGCACTTGATTTGAATTTACATCTGGAAAAGTTTAAAGGTAAGAACCTGGTTTGCTGGTGCCTGTTCTAACAAGAGGAGATAATTGTGAATCTGACATCTGGCACTCAGAGCACCAGCATAGCTTAGAGCATAATGCAACCGTGACCACAGGTGTGAGTTTGGGTTAATTTAATCTTTCCTAGGTCTTTGGTGTGATAGACAGTGTGGAAAACTCAGTTTTCTTTTCTTTAACAATATATTCTTGAAGGATTTCTCACACTGCATTTTGATCATGCTTATCTCTCTTCCCATTCTTCCCAGATCCATGCCAACATTCTGTATCAATCAAACGTGTCCTTATTAAAAAGAAAACAAAAAACATCCTGACCTATTACCTGTGGCTATGCACTCTTAATTGTGTAGCCACCACTGGAGCATGTTTGCCCTTCCAAGGACCAGATCCTTAAAAATAACCTCCCAAACCACAGTTAATTATCAATAACTCCTCAGGTAGGGGTAGAACTTCTTGACCACCTCTCCCATCTATGCTGGAATGTTGTTTGGCTTGAATTTGTAAACATCTTAAACATGTTGTCACAACCATTGTGGGATCGTATGCACCACTGCCCCATTGCATCTGAAAACACTGGCTATTGTAGTCACCCACTGCCTTTAGTCCTTACCGTCTTTTCATGCCCCTTCTGTAGAGATTCCTGAGCCTGGGAGGAGGGGGTGTGACATAGATGTCTCAGTTAGGGATGAGATTTCTTTAGTTTAATATGCCTGAATCTTGATTACTTCTGGGACTCTGTGTTAACTGTCACCTACTGTAAACGGAAGCTTCTCCAATAAAGGCTGAGAGATATGCTAAATTACAGATACAAGGATTTATACCCATTATGAGTCAGTTCATTACTATGGCCACTTAGCAGATTAATAATAGTAGGTTCTTCTCTAGTACCTATGGCCTGTCTATCCACAGGTTCTGGGCTCCAAATAATAATACCAGGCATGGGTTTCATCTTGTAGAATAGGCCTTAAATCTAAGCAGAAAGTGATTGGTTGCTTCTACCACATTTATGACACTGTTGCACAAGTGGGCATATCTTGCAAGGCTATTGGTTATTTTAGCTTACGGACTCACAGCTGGGTAAGACTGATGGTTATCATTTTCTTTTGGCATCATACACAGTGCCTTCCAGCACCATGAAAGCTAGCCAATACGGATGAAACTTCCAGGTCAGTCCTAGATAGATTTTTCCATGGTCTATAACTCAAGTCTGTGATATCTTCAGCAATAGAGTCCTAATAGCAAGTTTTGGAAGGTAACCAAATAGGACAGTAATAGCATGTAATGTTTTAGGGTCTATATACCTCAACGGCCAACAATTATAACAGAGGTAATCCATTATGGGTGCTGGGATTTTAATTTTTTTTACTCATAGTCAATAGCATCTTATTCTTTTAATCTGTCTGTTCAATTTTCCATGGTTTTGAATATGGAAACTTATAAGAAAATGTTCAATTGAATTTAGGAAATTTATTTTGAGTGCATAAGGTAGACAAGGTTATATACAAAGATGTTTTGGTGAGAATGATCAGCTTATATAAGGAATAAACTAGTTGTTACCCTACCATAAGGCTTGGGAATAGCTAATTGGTTCAGTTATTTGAGGAATAAACCACATGCCATTACAAAGTGTCATCTGTGAACTGTAGATTAATAGACTAACCAGTGGTCTTACGATAGATGATGTCTCATTAGTCGTCTTTGGATTTCTTAAAGACAATTAAAGAGCGTTAGATCTCTGTCAAAGTTTGATTAAAGCACAGAGGATGACTTTTGGTGTACACTTCACTATCTACTCTGTTTACAGTAATAATATTTAAATTGACAGTGCTTTCAGAACCTCACCTCATGGACTCATCTTTCTTTAACTTGTTTTCAGTTCTAAAGGACATCTTAATATACCACTGTACATGAGTTCTGGCACTTGAATATCACCAGCCCTATTCATCAATTGAGTCTTCTGGGAGTTTTCCATGATGGTGTCATTTTTTGAGTAATACGAAATCAGATAATCTCTCACTGATGATGTATCTCACTAAATCACTCTCTGAGTACTGATAATATAATGACAATAACATATTAGCATAATTTATCATCACATGTACCTTTGCTCTGGGGATATTTTATTGTAATATACAATACACTGGCTGTCACTTTGATGATGTATTACAGCAAGACTTCCTCAGGAAAAACACACATTTTGATGGAATGCTACTTCTATCAGATAGTACTGCCCAGGGATAAACAGTGGAAAACAAAATTTGAGTTGCTTTGCTATAGCAGTTGTGTGAAGGTCAAAGGCACTACAAATAGTAAAAGATTATTGGAAGACAACATGCATCTCTCTGTTACAGAACAGTATTTAAATTTAATACTGTTACAGAACAGTATTTAAAAGTTCAATTTGCAAGTGGGTCAAGACAGGTTTTTATCCCTTAGTAAATATTTAATGTTCACATCACTGATACTATGCAATGGACATTTCTGCTGCCTACAGTCCTGCTCAATGAAATGACATTCTTAAACAAGATGGAGAAGCTTGCTTGGGGCAGAAGTGAGGTGACTTCCAAGGGCAGATTAAAAGGGAATGCAATGTATTATAATGACTTTTCTGCAATGCCTTCCCCGTAAACCATTCCAAGGTCTACTAGGTGTGAAAATGACTTAGATATTTCTGGGCTACTAACTGTAGCCCAAAGAGTGTAAATAACCCTAGGTCATGTAACACTGAATGGTAGACAGAATTATAGACTGTTTTCTGACAACTATTCTTGTGCTTGTTATGAAATAATCAAAGTTAATTGTTGACCATTTGTGATTTAAATAGTGTCAGGCAAATATATGGAGGTATTATGCTGAGTAGAGAGGAGTTCTTTATTTTTATTACCTCAGAGAAAGAGTTTCATGCAAATCAGTATACAGTTGACTGAGCATAATTATGACTATCCAATAGAAGAAATCAAGGATGGTGTTGATTATGATAATAATAATGATATTAGCTAATATTCGTGACATATTGATTGGGCATTTCACCAGACATTTTATAAATATTACTTCATTTGGCTTTTCAGTTTGGTTAAAGATTTACTCTGACACATGGAATCCAGAGAACAATGCTTTTAAGCTACTGTGCACATCTTGAAAACATTATTTCTTCCTCTATGCAAACTACTGTTCAACGCAGAAGGTTCATCTGTTTCTGATGTACTCACTTTTATTGATTACTACATACAGGAAACCATCTCTATTATACTCCTTAAGTAGAAGAAACAACTATCCCTTAAAAAAGGCATGCTTTCAATTTGTTTATTATTTCAGGTATCTGAGAAGAAAAATGATTTTCACTTAAGTGGGTACTGGAGAACTCAGATACCTGGGTTTTCCCACAATTAATTGGTGTGCCCTCCTCTTTACAGGTGACTTTCCTCAACCTTTTTTTTTTTCCTGGCTGCCTCATTTAAATGACAAGGCCACTATCCAGATGGGCCCTTTCCCTCATTTTTTGATCTGTGTAAGTCAGAATAATTCACAAAGGCTCAGTCTTCTGTTGAGATGCCTGGTTCACTGAACCAGACAGTACCATCCTCATTTAGTATTTTAATTATTGTCATAGGGGTATCGGGAGCCTTGAGGAAGGCATTTTACCAGCCCCCTCTCTGAGTAGTGCAAAGTAAACATTCCAGAGGCCCTTAAGAATGCTGGTCATGCTTCTGCTTTCAGTATCTCCGTGGAGCACATAGTGCTCTCCTTCATTCTAAAGGTCACGTAGCCATTGGCAATGGCAGAGTGCACACAGGATAATGATCTATTTGGTAATGTTATTTAATGTGTGACTTTGCAGAGAGACTGCCCATATGCATTTTTTAATTTGAAAAACAACAGGGCAGAAAATTGAGGTCACTGATAATTGAGCCATAGGCTGTGGAGGATGAATGAGAAAGGGATGCCTCAGAAAAGTTCTCAGCAACTTCCCAGTACTGAGAGAGGATGTCACGGTAAATCACAGGCAAACAAGTCACATGCAGGGACATTTTCAGGGCTTTTCATAAGGCGCCAGAGTTCACACAAATCATTCAGAAAACAGCAGCGAGGTCCAGCAATGTGCCTGAGCTGGTGAGAATTTCCTGCTTGAGGGTCAATCGGTTTAGGACAAGAATGGCTTTTAGGAGATTGATGGTATTCCTGGCTACTGTACTGTAAAAAGGCTGGAGATGAATAAAACAGAAACAAAGCCCTGGTTTCAAAATGTCTATTATACACATACTTTCAAAAATATTGCCAAATACTTATTATAAAGAGTAACATGTCCATTACAGACTTTTTATGTGGGTGCCAGAGAGTCAAACTCAATCTCATGCTTGATGTGCATTTTATCAACCGAGCCATCTTCCTAGCTTGGACCTCACGTTTTATAGCATGAATTCTGTAAAATTTCAGGTATGAAGTGGTGCATATACTAATTTCTTAGAGGCATGAGTACTATGGCTGCCTCTGTCATAGTATTTCCAGCTCCAAATAAAGTCGTATGTAAGGAAACACCATTTGTGCTGGGAAAACATGAACTTGCCAGTCATTTCTGTAGGCCTCAGGATATTGCCATGGTCTTCTCTGGCTTTAAAGGAATGTTTGCTTTCATTCACAAAATAAGTTTTTATTGCTAAAATATCAAAGAAATGCTAAGGAGAAGGACTATAAGTGAATTTTCTCCTTCTGCTTCTAGGGCATCATGAAGTTTGTGTGCTTCCAAATGCAATCATGTTGCATCAGGGTTACTGTGTGACTGTGAACATCAGTATATATCTTAAGGGATAAAGTAAGTTGATGTGAGAGTTGGGCCAAAGGCTTATTTGACTTTCAAGTACTTCCCTTTCAGCAAGAATTTTGTGATAATATTTAAACCCAGGAAATGTTTCAGTGTTAATATATGTGTATTATTAAAAGTTGATAATTCTTCCAGCAACTAGATATTATTCATTTTCTGAGACTTTTTCCTATTTTCGTGTAATATAGACAACAGTGGAGAAACAAATGTACTATGAAGAACTCTGAACGATTTACCTCGAACATTAAGCTAAGATGAAGAGGTCACAGTAGTCAAAGCAATCTTATAAAAAATGAAGTTCCCAGCCTCACACTAATATATTTTATAGCTTGAAAGTTTTCACAATCACAGTGTGCTGGTAATATAATAGGCATACCAGCAAACTGAATGACTTTAGAGACCAATACTCACACAAAAATTATCAGTGGTCATTGGTTGTAAACTAAGGAGCCAGCACAGGTCAGTGGCACAAAACTGTCTTTCAACAAATAGTACGTACAAGATAATGGAAAAAGAGTGAAGTTGGATCCATCATATCAACAAATTATTCAAAGAAAAGTATACATCTAACCGCAACTGCTAAAACTATAATGTCATTAGAGGACAGCACAGTGGTAGAACATCATGACTTATGCAGTCAAAAGTTTAGACCTAACACCATTGCACAATCTCTAAAAGGAAGTGCATTGCTGACCACATAGTAACCAATGCTTCTTTCTTCTACATGTTGCTAATACTGGTTAGGACTAAGAGAAAGGTGAATGATATAGTCATTGGGTAAGGTACTTGCATATGGAATGTATAAAGTCATCTTAAAACAGCTCAGTTCAAAAACTGGACAAAGAGTACCAGCTGATAATACTCTGAAGAAGGCATTGTATGTCTAGAAAAAGATGCCCAGCACCACTGGCAATTGAGTGCATGTGAATCAAAGCCATAGTGAGGCACCTCTACACACCCACTGGGAAAGCTGCAAGAAAGAAGATAGAAAATGCTGGTAAGGCTGGGCTGCACTAGAAACCTTGTTTATTACTAGTGCAAGACTAAAATAGAGTATGCATTTTGGAAAACAATTTGGCAACTCTTCACAAGGAATGACTTTTCTAAAACATATATAATTATGTTCATCTAACACAAACACATTTGATTGCACCATTATCTAACCATTTAATTTTCACTCTCTCTCCCCCTCTTCTCTCCTCCTGTTTCCTGTCTCCCGTCTCTCCTTCTTTCTATAGTTCATATGATTCAGGTTGGCCTTGAACTTATTTTGTAATCCAGAATAACTATCATCTACCATCTGAATACTGAGATTACAAGCATGTGCCACTGTACATAGTTTATACAGTACTAGGGATACAATGGAAGGCTTTTTATATGCACAAATGTACTGTATCAAACCAATTACATACCAGTCCCAGGTATTTCACTTCTAGATATATACATAACGGAATAAAAATGTGTCTTCACAAAGCCTTATACATGAAAGGTTGTGGTAATAGTCACTATAATAGCCCTGATGTGGAAACAATGTAGATTCCTACCACTTTAACAGGAAATAAATTCAGTATTCTTATACAATGGAATTGTATAAGCTTGATACATGATACACATTGCATGAATGATACTCTGCAAGAGCAATTGCATTTAGTGATTCATAGGGGCTGGTGCTTAGCAAAGCTATGGTTTGAGTGCTTGTGTTCATGCCCTGGATTCAGTTTTTGGAACTACATAAGCTGGGCTTGGTGGCACACTTCTAGAATCCCGGTATTTAGGAGTGGAGGCAATAGGATCAAAGGTTTAGATCATTTCTCAAATACATTGTGAATTTAATGCCAACCTAGGTACATGAGACCCTGTCTTAAGCAAGCATGTAAACAAGCAAACAAATAAACAATAATAAATATTATTCACAAGAGACATACTTGAAATACTTAAAATTGGCAAATAGGAACAGATAGAATGTAGATTTGTAGTTGGCTAAAGCTGTGGCTGGCTGCAAAGGAATGGGGAATGACTCCAGATGGGTAGCAGGTTTTAGGGAGATTAAAAAATGTTCTGAAATTAGATTGTATTACTTTTGTCTGCCCACTAGAACTTCATGGCAAGACCCTATTGCTGAAGACACTACTCTTTGGTCACAGGGCATGGAGAAATCACGTTCGTACTATCCTGGATGCTTCCTTCCCATGGGTTAGTTTTCACAATGTCTGAAGGTACTATTCAGGCTTCTGGGAGAGAAAAGCAGCTGCAGATAATTTTACCCAGCTGTAAATCCTGCAAGTTAAAACAAGGGACCTTTCCTCCCTTCCCTGGCCCTTGCTCCTTGGGAATGAAGCTGTCTTCCCTTCCTCACTGACTTTCAATTTTGCAGGCAAGTTGGTTGACCATTGGGTTGTTGGTGAGGAAACATATTCCACACACTGCCATGATTTTAATGTTTCCATTTTGGGCTCTCACCTTGCTGCTCTCCCCCTGCACATCAAGCAGGGCCTACTGTAGGCAGCTCTATTCCTAAAGGGTGTGTCCCACGATGGAAGATGTGGAGCATACAGACCCAGCCCTGGTTCACGTATTAAGCATCATGGACCAGCATCCTCTTGACTGAGAAATAAGGGTTTCTTGCCAACCTTCAAGGTTCTTTGCAGCCTTCTGGTTATGTATCATAAAACATTTTGTTCATTTTATCACAGTTTATATAGAACTAAAAGTGTCAATAGGATTGACAAAATTGTACAGCATCTATTGTAAAGGAACCTATGCAGAATTGTGGGTCTCACACCTGACAAGGGAATTATTACAATATAGGATTCAGGATCTAAGGCACAATTCCAGTCTCAGGCTGAATCCAAATGTGCTTATACTTTATTATATTCTCTGGCAACTTAAAATGGATGGAAGCTTGTTTCCATTTGAGTTATTTAGGTAAGGCTAGCATTTTAATATTGGATTATGGCCACAGTGTCCAACAATACTCTAACAAATATATATGTACCTGGATTCCCATAGAGGAAAATGAAGACATAGATTGAGATAAAATATACTGTGGCCAATTGCTGTAACTTAGCACCAATGTTAATTTTTATTGTTTTTTTCTCTTTTTTATTTTTGTAGAATGATGGATCTACAGTAGACTAAAATACATAAAGCAATAGAAAACGATGTAATTGGAAAAGAAAGCAAAATCAGACCCCTGACACGAGAATGGAGACAGGCTATCATGGCAGTAATTAGAGTCTGGAAAAGTAACTTTTATGAGCAGGGAAGATATTGCAGGGGAAGGACTTTCATTTGTCCTTTTCATGCACCATAAGAGACAAAAAGCCTGAGACAAATCATTGCAGGCAAAGTGCAAGGAAGGCTTTCCACCAGATGGCCGTAAACAACTCTTGGAATCATGAAGCTAGATGCAGAATTTCCCCCCACAATATGCAGGAGATACTTTTGCTGTGCCACAGGTAAACAGTGCATACCCTAATGCCACTTGAGGTAGCAAGATATTTACTAACAGATGCCAGAGAGCAGAGATTCTAGAATCCAGTGTTCCCTGATGGTCATAAATGCATCTCTTTACTATAATTCTGAGTGATTTCAGTGAAAACACTTGAAATCTTATCTAGGCGTAAAGCTGTGGCACCGTGTGTCAGGGTAAACAGATGTGGGCACAAAAGTCAGGAAAGATAGTGCGTGTCAACTGTAAACATATCAGTGTGTAAAACGAAAAGGTCTCAGGCATTAGAGAGGATGCTAATAAATTCACAGGCTGAGAGCTGTAATAAATACATCTTGGCAAATTATAGCTTAACCCTGCCCTATAAAATTGGGCATGTGTGGAGTTTGGATTTTATAAGATTTTTGGAGCGTCTCACTGAATCTTACATTGCATGCATTTTTTTTTGTTTTTTCCAAGACAGGTTTTCTCTGTATTGTTTTGGAGGCTGTCCTGGAACTCTCTTTGTAGACCAGGCTGGCCTTGAATTCACAGAGATCCGCCTGCCTCTGCCTCTGCCTCCCCAGTGCTGGGATTAAAAGCGTGCACCGCCAACGCCCAGCTTACATTCCATTTCTACATCTCATTTATGGCTTCGATTGAGCATTCTTACGTGTGCTGGGGTAAGCATAGATCTTATTCCTCCCTACCTTTTCAAACCTTAATGACTATTACTTACCTGGAGAGTAGTAACTTTTTGTGAGGAGAGATGGAAGGATATATCAGAAGAGAAATAAGAGAGAAGGGTGACTGTGTCTTTCCACCTTTCTAACACTCAATAGCTGGCCCTTTGATCTATCTCCACAGACTCCTAACATCAGTCAAGCTTGGAGGAGTTTGTCCTCATAATTTTCTCTAGCACCCTGATGTCATCACACCATCATAAATTAACAGTTGTATTCATTTATAATTTCTGAATGCACTTCAGATATTGTTTGATGCATATAATAAATAACGTCTATTTAGGTTGTATTGCTTGTTAGAGACTATGTAGGTATGACTGTTTTACCTTTCATAATTTCTCTTCAGGAATATAAAACACTTTAAATGATGTCATTTAAAATGGCTTATTTAGTGTACACACACATGTACATACACATGTATACACATGTGTGTGGATGCACTTGTGTACCCTAGCATGGATGTGGAAGTCAGAAGACATCTTGTCTCACTGTACTCTCTCATTCCATCATGTGGGTTACCGGGTTCAAACTCAGGTTTTCACACTTGGTGGCGGGAACCTCTACCCACTGAGTGGTGTTGCTAACTGGCTACCACTTGGTATTTTAAGACTTAGAGATTTATCAGCATTTTACATGAAAGAGCACTGTGTATAAAACATTTGGTCTCAGTCTTAGCATTGGGTTTTATCATCTTATGATTTTTTTTTTGGGTTTACAAGACAAGGTTTCTCTGTATTGTTTTGGAGGCTGTCGGTCCAGCCTGGCCTCGAACTCACAGAGATCTTCCTGCCTCTGCTTCCTCAGTGCTGGGATTAAAGGCATGCGCCACCACCACCCAGCTCATCTTATGATTTTTATTTAATTTGATTTACACTTCAGTTTTTCTACATGCCACATGCACCTTCAGTAATCATTACTGATTTTTACAAATAGCTTCCTTTAAGTAGAGGGTATTTTTGCCCATTTATATGATGTTAAGCATTTTCATGTGACTTTCTTAGTCACAAAGCATCCATAAACATGACTGCTTTCACTTATAGTCAAGCTGTTGAAGTGTCATTGGGCTGTGTAGTACTTTCCTTCTGTTACAGTGGCTAGGGACATTTCTTAGAACTGAGTCTCTGGAATCCATTGCTATGTGACAACCATGTACAGCATAATTTCTAGCTATAGGATATACAGAATGAAGAGGAAGCAACCCTCTATTGCACAAAACTACAGAGGTTTAATGACTTAGTCTGGTGTGGTCTAGATAACTCTGCTTAGGTCTGGCATGTTCAGGCTAATCAAGCAGGAAGGACTTACTCAGCTGTAAATGCTTTTAGAGAAGTAAAGGCAGAGAGTCTCTAAAAAGCCTGGCCAAAATTGGTCTCATCCTTAATTTAGTTTGCTGTTGCTTCCTCTCATCACTTGTTCTTTGGATGACATTTTCATGTTCTCACTCTCTAGAAGTAAAACAAAGAAGAACTATTCCTTTCCTCTCACCTCACTGTGCTTATTTTTATTAGTAACACTCCAGAAAACTTTCTTTCAGTTTCATTAATTTTTATGGGTGCTATCCTTCACATTTTTAATGGCTGTTGCTAAACTTGGGGGGAAGGGATCTATCAAGCTTCTTTAGCATTTCTGTGGCAACACTTGCTGTCTTCAATGCAGCCATGGATTTGTGAAGTCACCAGAAACTGTGGTAAATTTAGTTTCATGTAAAATCCAGTTTCATGCAATAGCCATTAAAAGAGAAAAGAGTACCATGACCTTGGAATGGTACACAGATCACATCCTCATCAAAGGCACAGTTTTGACAGGAGAACCGTTCTGTTTGGACTGAAGTTTGGTTAGAACTGACTTCTACTTTCAATTTTCAGATTCTGAAAACTGGAAGAATTTTATGCAGAATGGTTTCTGACTCCTTCTCTTCCAATCCTTGTTTTTCTTTCACTGTTAGTCCTCTTGGGGGTTGTGACGGTGGGATGGTGGCTGGGTACTATAGGTGATGTTCAGTCACAGTATCTCTGACAAGTATCTTTGTAATGCTTTTGTAGGGATTTGGCATGTTGGGGTGGGAAATATTTCTAAAAACCAGCAGTAAGGTTTGCTTTCACAGAAGTGACTGAGAAACACATTATAAATCCCACTGTGCTTGTAACAAATGTGCCCTCAGCTTAGCTTTCTAATAGCTGAACTTTTAAAATGTTCATGGTCACTTCAACTCTGAGAGAAATGTTACTAAGAGCCAGGCAGAGTGGCATCAGCAATTTTAACTAGTTGCAGTTTAAATACCTTGTTTTTGTGAAATTTGTAATAGATTATCATATGAACGTTTGAATTTTAATTTGAAAGGTCTTTTTTTTTTTTTGGCTTTTTACGAGCCAGGGTTTCTCTGTATTGTTTTGGAGGCTGTCGGTCCAGCCTGGCCTCGAACTCACAGAGATCCGCCTGCCTCTGCCTCCCGAGTGCTGGGATTAAAGGCGTGCGCCACCACCGCCCGAAAGATCTTCTTTTGTACAAAGGGCCTATACAACTGAAGCTTCGTTAAGGTCACAGTAGAAGATGCCAGCTTGTTTTCTAATGAGAGACAGAGCAAGAAGTGATGAGCATTAGGGTGGGCTAGGAGGCAGGGAGGATCTGGGAGGAGTTGGAGGAGAGCGCTAAAATCAATATATTGTCTGAAAAAATCTATTTTCAAAGAAAGTTAAAAACTAAAATAAATTTGTCTCTTGCTTAGTTAATGTTGTGTTTGTTCATTAATTCCTTAATAAAACATTTATAAATCCTGTGACATGATTCAAGCATGGTAACAATTCAGTACATACAAGTGCAGATTTTCAGGCCCATGCCCTCTCAGTGGCATCTATTCAAGGGGAGACAGACATGTCTATAAACAGCAGTATGTCTAGGGAGTACAGATACTGCTTCATTCTTTCCAGTCAACACACTTTCAGAACATCCATTTTAAGCAGAATGGGGACTTGGCTGATAGTCTGATTTAGTCGTGTAACCACATTCATGAGACCACTTCTAGGTCTTCCAGCTCTGCATGTGACATAATTGGGAACAAGCATTAGTTGAAGGCCCCATATGGGCACCCACAGGGAACTTCTGAGGCAGTCAGCTGAACACTCACTTGTCTTCACTGAAACTGCACGCTCAGGCAGGGATGTCTAGAGCCACAATAGTCATCTTATTGCTAAACAGAATGCACAGGGGCCCAGTAGAGAGAAATGGAAAGAAGTACCTAAGGCTTTTTTTGGGGCTGGTGAGCAGTGAAATTTATTAGTCTTCAAGTCTCCCTATCCAGGACTGACTATGCTTCCGGGAATTTAGATTTCAAAAGGCAAATGTTTAGTAAGCTAGAAAACTTCAAATTAAACTGTCATGAGTTTATTTATTTATTTTTTCTCAACTGCTCTCCTTTCTAAAATTGTAAAGTTTCATTTCTTATTACTTTATTTCTGTTTCAAATATGAAGAGCAACTAAATACCTCAGAGGGTGATTTGATTATCCTTTTTATAGTTACTACATCTGCACTAATGTATTGGGGGTTATTATGCTGTTTATTTTCTATAATTTTTCCCAATTAACAGTTATTACCAGAAGCTATCTTTGTTAAATGAAGGTTGCTCTGTGTGTGTGTGTATGTGTGTGTGTGTGTGTGTGTGTGTGTGTGTGTTTGTTGATACAAGTCATGCAATAGTAGAAAAGGCTTCATATTTTTTTTACAACCTGGGGAACAAAAAAAAATACCATAATGTAAGAGGAATTGTGTACATCATAGGAACATGGTGCCAATAAAATTTGAGTTAATCTGAAATTAGGAAAATTTATCTTAATTAAAAATGTAATTGAAAAGTATTCTAAGGCTCCATTTTCTCTTAAAGGGGAAACAAATTCTTTTCATGTTTGTGACTGAAAGTGCAGATAGAGTTTATTAAAATTGCATCAGGGAAAGCCCTGTATAATATCCTTATACACTTGCTAAGTGCTTTGGTAGTAGAAGGGAATTTTTCTGTGGTGGTGTTTGTGATTAAGATGTAGGCAGGTTTCAGATCATTGCTGGCATCTGTTATCATTTAGTCATAACTATGTGACTCACACATGCTTATCAATTCCTTCAGCCCAATACGGGAGAACGCATTTTGTTTTCAGTAACTGAGTATGACAGACAAGCTGTCCACAGAGTATACAGATGACAGGTCAAGGGGAAAATGAGCTCTTAGACCATTTTTCAGGTCTTTCACTAAAAGAAAAAAATAGACGAATGACATGCGCATGGTACACATTGCGCATCTGGTTAGTGTTCACGCTGCTGGAAAATGCATTGCTTGAAGTAAATGCACTCTCTGCACCAATGATTCACCATCATTTAATAGAGAGATCATTATTTCTGCAACGGGGTTTTCATTCCAGGTGAGTACTAAAGGGTCATGGTCTATGGAGACATTGAGCTATGATTTGCTCAGAATTATAAATTTGTAAGGGCCTGTGGGCAGATACTGCCTGCTCTTCATGCCTACAGGTGGAAAGCCTAAAAAATTAAAGGAATGATTCAGTTGAGTTGTAGGTGTCCTTATGTATCCACAGGAATGATCCATTTTCCTTATTTTGGTTTATTTTTAGCTTCTAAAATTGAAAACAAATCAAAACACTTGGGGTGGTGGTGAAATCCCTTGAAGGATCAGAATTGAGGTATCTTGTCATTCATTCTCATCTTTGACCATTTTCTAGGTTGTGATGATTTTCATCACATTGACCTTCCACTGAGAGATCAGAGCTGTATCTTAGGGAAGAGTGAAAGAACAGACATTGCTAATCTTAATTAATGGATTAGGTAGGCTCTCTATTATTTCATTATAATTTGGCTGTTTTTAACTCTTCAAAGAGTTAGATGCTGCTTGGGCTGGCCAGTTTTGTTGTTGTTTTTTGGTTTTGTTTTTAATTTTTTTTTTGAGACAGGGTTTTTCTGTATTTCTTTGGAGCCTATTCTGGAACTCGCTCTGCAGACCAGGCTGGCCTTGAACTCACAGAGATCCACCTGCCGCTGGCCTCGAACTCACAGAGATCCACCTGCCTCTGTCTCCCGACTGCTGTGATTAAAGTCGTGCACACACATACACACAGACACACATCTATCTGTCTATCTGTCTATCTATCTATCTATCTATCTATCTATCTATCTATCTATCTATCTATCTACCTTCTGTTAATGTTGATACTAATTCTATATATTTCTGTATGCTTGGGTGTGGTGACAAAAGGTACCTCAGGGAACTGGAGATGCCACTCCACTGACAGAGTACTTGCCCGGCTTTGATTCCTATCACTTCAGAGTCACGGATTTTCACTACGAAAGTAAAATTCATTGAAATTTAAAGACGCTGCGTTACCATTTTGTAAGGGAATGATTTTTTAAAAGAGTTTTTATATTTAAATTAGAAACAAGCTTGTTTCACATGTCAATCCCAGCTCCCTCTCCCCCCTTCCTCCATTGCCCCCCCATACTCGCCCCCCAGGCCTCCCCAGTCCCCACTCCATTCCCCAGGGAGGGTGAGGCCCTCCATGGGAGTTCTTCAGAGTCTGCCATTTCATTCAGGGCAGGGCCTAGGCCTTCCCCCAAGAGTCCAGGCTGAGAGAACATCCCTCATTGTGGCATGGGCATCCAAAGTTCATTTGTATGCCAGGGATAAATACTGATCTACTACCCAAGCCCCATAGATTGCCTAGGCCTCCTCACTGACACCCACATTCAGTCCTGTGCCGGCCTCCCAGTCTGGGGTCCAAGAGCTCCGCCTTGTTCAGGTCAGCAGCTGTTTCTGTGGGTTAAACCAGGTAAGGGAATGATTTTAATCATGTCTTCTTTCATTTAAAACACTCAACAATGATGGGAGATGTCCTTCTGTATATATGTTTGTCTTATTGGTTGATGAATAAAACATTGTGGTCAATAGAGGCAGGGAGATAGCCGGGACTAAGAGATGAGGAGAATTCTGGGAAACGTAGGCAGACTCAGTCACTGTGTAGGATGCCAGAGAGTAACAGGTCCAGACACTTCTCCAGCAAGACAAGACCACGTGGAAATACTTAAATTAGTAGAAATAGGTCAATAATTAAGATAGAGCTAGTCAATAAGAAGCCCAAGCTATCAGCCAACAGTTTTATAATTAATATGGTTTCTGTGTGTTTATTTGGGGCTCCAGGGTGGCAGGACTCTCGCAGGCCAGAAAACTTACACTCAACACTACATGCTAAATGTTTGGATGCAAAAAGAATATTTAAGTCTGAGGTTCATTTGTACTTCATTTAAGAGTATTTGTAACACAAACTTGACATGAAGAAAGATCCCTGCCACTATTTTGGTCCTAGACAATGGAGTGTTGATACATAAGAAAACCTATACAATATAGTGGAACCATAGGTTGGAAGTTTTATGTCAAATGCCTTGGTCTGAAATCAGTGAAAACCAGAGAAACCAGTTATTTTCACTTTTCATATTGTTGTATGACTCATTCCTTCAGCAACACTTGATCTCATTATTAATAACAGAGAAATAAGAGTAACTACTATTTTAGACCTTCCCACAAATAACTAAGGGTTGGAAAGACAGACAGAACCACACTTTTGAGAGATTCTTGAGAATATTAGCTATGTTATTAATATCTGTGGGCCAGGTGCACTAAGAAATGAAGGAATGAATTGAGGTACTGACATGTCAATATACCTTTGCATATCACAGGAGAGGGCTGATTTTGAGTATCTGTGCCTGTGGCTGTAATTTCTTGTCCACTCATATTGCCAAGTTTATATTTGTTTGCAGACTTAGCAAGGCAGGTGAAAGTGGAATTGGAAGTTAAAGCTGACAGTGGTTTTCATCAAATGCTAAGGCATCAACAACACAGGGGGCACACTGGGAGTGCTGTAATCAAAAGCAAAAGAGTAAAAAAGGCAGACTGCAGTCATTTCACAATAGAGTCTCACACAGCAGCACTTCCCACTTTTCATTGAAAATGAGTTGGCAGAGATGAGCAGCAACAGACTGCATTGTCAAATAGTCTGGGTCACAAAGAGCTACACAGGTGTCTTCATGCTGAGTCCTTTAATAAATTAAGGTACATTGGCAAATCACCAAGATAAAAGTACTGGATCTGATTTAATTTGGAGCTCAAATACAGAACCCATTATGGGGTGTCTTAAGGGAAACATTCCTTGGATAATGAAGAAAAAAACCAAACATTTTTGCATATCCATCTTCCTATATCTTTATGCACATGCAACACATTCTCTTCTGTTCACATTCCCAGACAAGATGAAGGTAAAAAGAAGAGTTGTGGGGATTATTTACTCATAGGTGGATTTAAAAACAAATGATTGACGAGAGACTGAATTACTCGTCTAATTATATTCCAGTTAACGATTCCTTCATTAAGTATATGCTGTAGTACAGTACATTAATCAGGCACAAAACACTTAAACCTACTTTTAAATGGCTTCCTGAAACTTATTTATCATGCTCATGCATACCACAAAATGGATTCCACAGATCATAAATGACAATTTATTGCTTAAGGCACTTAGGTAAGTTAACATACTTCACATTCTAAAACCATAGAGTTCATGATTTCTGTCCAGCTTAGTAAAATTACCTGTGTGACTAAGTTCTTGAGATTCAAAATCTCTACTGACGTGAACAAAGCAACTGAATAGATTCTAGACTGTTTCCTCAATAGAAAATGCTGGGGACATAGAAATAAACTCTAGGAAACTTTATTTTCAAGGTTGCTAGGAGTACAAAATATGCTAACTATTAGCAGAAAATATTACCAGGAACAACTTCTAAATCACTTGTAGGTAATAAACAAGTAGTTCTTTTGATTTCTAAGGTAAAACCAAGTACTTCATAAATTGGAGAAGTGGTGTAGCATATACAACAATGTATATATTATCACAATAAATGGACATGTGTTAAACTCTTTCTTAATGGTTAGAAGGCTGAAAGGTGTGATTCAGTGGTTAAGAGCACTTACTGCTTTTGCAGAGGCCCTGAGTTTGGTTACTAGCACCCACAATTGGCTCACAACTGCTTACAAGTCCAGCTTCAGGGCATCCGAGGCTTCTGGCCTCCTTGGGCAATCACATATTCATATTCACATGCTCATATATGCATGTACACATAATTTTAAATAATAAAATAAATCTTTAAAGTACAAATAGTATCAGATTGAGTCTCATGTATACCAATGCATGCAAATAAAAGGATTCCCGAAGATTAAATTTCAAAGAAAGTATAATACTAGTTTAAGTCATCCAGAAAATCAATGTGAAATCAGGATTTGCATTATTTATAAAAAAAGAATAAAAATAGGTCCAAGGAGTTAATTCAGTGGTTGAGTGCTTCCCTAGTGTGCCTAAAGAATAGATTTGTTCCCTAGCCTGAAAACAAATTGCATGATTTTGCAAATCAAATACTCAGCATCAAATATATAAAGGAAAACTCTAGGAAAAGACTGGCAAAGATCATGATAAAATGAAGACTTTTTTCCCTCAATTAAATGAGATTTAAGTAAAGGAAAAAGTAAGTCACCCTGGGCTTCTTTGCATCCATTGCAAGAGTGACAGAGAGCCTCAGAATCCTTGAGAATGTAGAGGATTGCCTCCAGAACCTGCTGTAAGAACATCAGGACATATTTTATTGTTCCCCTATCTCTATGCACTGTGTTGTTTGCCACAGGAACGTATAGGCTATTGGGTCAACCCTCCTCTTTTATATACTCATGTCCATATCGTAAAGCCTTACCTTAAAATCTTTGGACCTGATTGTCTGTATTTGGTCAATTTGCTGATGTTTCACACATCATATTAACCAAGAATGTAAACTTTTCTTGAGATCACATGATCTTCTGAACCACTTTTGTGTCGCAGCTGTAGTTTTAATGCTCTGTGTAGCTACCTAGAGAAAAGGAACTCCCCTTATCTTATTCTAAAATATCCACCTTATTTTGTTTTAAAATCTCAACATCCACAGGAGAGTAGAGGTGAAGAAAGAGGTATCTAGATTAATATATGAAAGAAGCTGGTTGACATGCTAAGTTGGGAAAACCCTCCAACGCATTATACACATTATAAAACAGAGCATGCATGAGATAAACCATACCATCTCTGAATGCAGGAGGCAAGAGCTTTGAAAACAACTTATAAATGGTCACAACACTGGGCTTCTTGTCTCAGACCTATCTCTGCTCATTAGTCCAATTTTATTTTGGGGAATGTCTTCTTCCTTCATAATAAACAGCCTCCATTTCTATCATTGTCTTTGTGTACCTGGCCCAACTTTTTGTTTCAGAACACAAAAACTTTGAAATCTCAGCAGGTGCCTCCTGAATTCAGATGTATACCTGTAATAACCCCCGTCAAATTTTTAAAAATATTTATTACAATGGAGAGTTATTAAATCGGTAAAATATAGGTAGTTCAACAAAGGCTATCTGAATATTGGGATGCTGAGAAACTGGTTGCTGCTTTCTCAGTCCGTAGTCTGTATGCTTCCACAGACCCACTATGGGACTAAAGGCCTGGAGGATTTTGTGAGGGCAACTGGTCTTCAGTGTACATTGGGAGGATGATGAATCTATGTTCTGGTTTCAGTAGAAGATGGCAACGACATTGGCAACAGTAGCAACAGATTTGATGCAATCGCAGACAAGAGGCAATGGTAGATAGACAAAAAGCAACTGCTTTTCCTTAGATATACTTGATAAGTATTTTGAAAATTCCCAGTTGGGGGTTCTCTGCTGATGCAATTAACTAAATCCAGCTGAATTAATAAGACCAGGTTTAATAAACAGAGCAAAGCAAAGCAAAGCGCTCCTGGGTGACTCTTGGAAATGAGAGGAGAAGAAATCATATGGCAGGCCTGGGGTCTTAAATACTATGTAGGCGTGGTCCGGAGCATCTCAGGGGCAGAAGATACTGCTTGGCAGGCTTTCTCAAAGTGGAGTCTGGCGAGACAGAGGTGGAGCCTAAGAGAGAGTTCTGAGCTAAACATCTTGGCTGGCTTTGGAATGGGAGTGTGAGACCAGGGCAGAGATTTTCAATACTGCTTATATCTAGGCTGTTGCTAGCTGATACACAAACTGGACGGTCTTTGCTTCTTAGTTAATTGTTCCAGGAAATGCCCTCAAATATCAACCTAGAGGTGTAGCTCTTACTTGATTCCAGATCCAATGAAATTGACAACCATCGGGATGGATCTTGGATTTCTCACCTAAGGGTTGGTCACAGTAGTTAGTCTGATATCTCTGATGTCCCTCATGCTGCTGATTGGCCTGTGGATCATGTTCTTAAAGAGTTGTACTTCTGAATTACTGTCCTCTCCTAAACAACTTCTGTTTGATTTTGGCCATCCATGTATGTACATTCCCTGTCCAGTTACAGTCTTTCAGTGCTATTAGCTACAAGATAAACACGAGTATTAGGGCAGGGAGAGGTAAGCTAGATGACAGTGCAAACACTATCCTGTTGGTGAAGCCTGACAAATTATTGTAACACCCTGGCCTCAGCTTTTAGCATGAAACCCAATTTAAAATAATAGGATGTCTTAGCCTCTAGGTAACAGAATGTCCTAAATGGGTAGTCATGGGATCAATCCCGAGACCTTGAACAGTTTCAAAAAAGAGTAAACAAAGTCTAGCTCAGACCAGTTCTAAGTGAAGTGCTGCTTAGAAGGACTGAAACGTATTTAAACACTTAATCCAGAGAAGTGAGGAGGAAATGATGCTTCAAACACAGGTAGAATAATAACAGGATGAAATGGCCCAGTGGGCCAATCTTTTCTCTGAACAGGCCAATCATGTCTATATGAATGTATCTACTTTCACTTTCAATAAGTTTCCTTGCTATAACTTCCTGTGCATGTCCTTGAATAATACCCCTGGTCCCCTTCCTCCTTTATTTTCTTTGTCTTGTTCTCCTCTTCCTTGTTTTTCTTTGAGACAGGTTTTGCTACGTAAAGCTCACCTGGAATTCACTATGTAAATCAGTGTGGTCTCGAACTCACCAGCCTCTGTCTTTTGAATGTGAGTTATGAGATTAAAGACATCCACCCCTATGTGCAGTTAAATTATGATTGACAAGAGTGAAGAGAGAAACCTTGTGATATTGCTCCTGTTTCTTGCTCTTGTTTCAAATGTGAAACAGAATTACCATAGATACCACAATATTTCTGTAGTCTGAATCCTAAGCCAATCACTGTGGAACAACACTGTCCGATAGTTTATTATTACTCCTCTGGAAGCTTTACACTAATAATGTTTCAACCTCACCAAATGTAGGCACCTATCTTTTTTTTAATTCCTCATTCATATGTCCTCATTTTGCTGCTATCTTAATTTTTATTGTCAAATATTTTAATAATTCTGTTGCAATCAATTCAACATTCTGACCTGCCTTTGTCTTGTTATAATCATGTCCCAAAGCCAAACTCTCACTAATCTCAACCTTGCACCTTTGCTGAAGCAGACTCACACATGAGAAAGTCATACAACATAATGATGAGGCTGCGTTTTAAATTCAGGGTCATTCACCTTAACATAACTTTCTCATGTGCATATCTTTAAAACAGTTTATATGCCTCATTACCCCTTCTAGACACTGCCTTATTGCTTTGATTTCGTTTGGAGTCAAACTCTTGAGTTTCCTTATATCGTGGCTTCAGGGTGTCTACTCTCATTTCTCATTAATGTCATTCAAACCAAATGTCACCTCTGTCTCTTCACTGAATTTATACTTTCAAAGACAATCATTATCACCATCGTTATTATTGCTAAATCAAATCACCATTCTGAATCTGTCTTCTGAGAACTCCTTCCTGAAAACATCTCTTCTTGACCCGAGGATCTTACGCACACTTGGTTTCTTCTATGCGCAGAAAGAGCATCTCTTCTCAGATTTCTCATCTTCTCAACCTCTTAGCTCAGGATGTCATAGCATACTCTCTATGCTCTTAGAAGTCTTAAGTCTTCAAATGACATTGATAGGCCAGAAATTCACAAATTTATCTTCACCTCTTCTCCGGACTCCAGGTGTGTGTGTGTGTGTGTGTGTGTGTGTGTGTGTGTGTGTGTGTGTGTGTGTATGTATGTATGTCTATGTGTGACTATTTTGGCTCAGCATCTCAAGTTGGCATATCATGTGTAATATATTCACAATGAAGCATTTTCATCTTTCCCTGACTACAGTTTCATACAGTCATCCTGCTTAAGACAGCTAGAAAACTTTGAAGTTATTTTTTAAGATGCCATAATTTTTCCTCATACTCATTTTAATTAGAATGCTGGTGGATCTGTGTTAAGATTATACCCAGAATTCAATTACCTTAGTTATTTCCATATTTTTTACATCTGCATATTTTAGGAGTTGCGGTAGTCATTTTTTTAAGTTAAAAGATTACAGGCATCAATTTTAACAATAGTTTATTTTTAATATAAGATTCAATTTATATATGCAGCAATCATGACATTCAATTAAATGATCTGATGGAAAATTAGTTTTATTCTTATAAGGTATTATATATAAATACACACTCAAAGTTTATAAAGAACAAATGTTTCAAATGAGTTTTTTTAATCTTTCTATCATGACAGTAATCCAGACTTATGAGGAGGAAGCTATGTTTTGATCTTCAATAGCTCAAAATAAAAATTACAGACTCATGGGGAACACACCAGCTAAGCAGAGCAGGGAAACAGATAAACTAACCAAAGACTCTTAGCACTCCCTTCCCCATCCAAATCCAGTCCCCTAATTCTTAACGATAGCACTGCACCAGAACACCAGCTGCAGTCTTCCTTTCCCTAAGCCCACATCTCCTGTGCATCCCATAGTCAATCTTCTCCTAACTTTCCACCCAGTACTTTGCCTTTCAGCAGGCATATCCTGCTGACCCACATGGCATTCCTCCTAGCAAACTAGGTAGGCTGCCTGTAGACCATCTCTTCTCTCTGTATCCCCCAAATCAGTCCCTCAGTATCATCCTCAGCCCTCCAGCAGAACACATTTGGCATCCTTCCCTGCATTCCTGCTCTAATCTCCTGTGGATCTCATAGATCTTCCAGTGCTAACCTTCTTCCTGAATTCAGTACTTTTCCCCAGACCCCAACCCTAGTAGACTCCCCCTGCTAACACAAGGGCTGCTTCTCCCTAGGGCAACAAGTAGGCTGAAGGCCTACCACTCTTACCACTTATCTCCTACCACTCCTGAGATCAGTTCCCCCAGTCTCAGAAACTCATGTGATCTTTTCCTTTCTGACCCCCTTCCCAAGGGGTAAGACATTCTTCCCCAACCATCCTTCTTCATTACATCCTAGTATCCATCCCAGCCTCCAATACCAGCAGGCATTGCCTTTGAACACAGTAGCTGAGCAGGCCAGGCAAACAGGCAACACATAGCATCACACTCTTTGAAAATCCAGAGAGGAACCAAAACCAAGAAACGAAATACCTATCCAACAAAGATAAACCCAGAAATCAGCACCTAGGCCTATAACAACCTCAAACATAGATGTTTAGACACAATTACAGCCAGGGCAATAGGTCTCCACTAGAGCCCAGCTATCCTACTACAGAAGGCCCTGAATCTTTCAACATAGCTAAAGCATAAAAACAAGGTGCTTTGGCCTATGTGAAGGCAATCGATGTCCTTATATAGGAATTGAATAAATCCCTTAATGAAAACAAACAAACAAGCAAACAAGCAAATAAAACTAAATAGAGAAATGCTGGAGCTAACAAATGTTATAAATGAAATGGACTGAACAGATATTGATTGAAAATTTCATCCAAACACAAAAGAATATACCTTCTTCTCTGCAACACCTTTCACAACAGCCTCAAATAGTATAAAATGTCTTGGGGTAACTATAACTAAGCAAGTGAAAGTCTTTTATGATAAAAATTTTAAGTCTTTGAAGAAAGAAACTGAAGAAAATATCAGAAGATGGAAAGATCTCCAATGCTCATGGATCAGTAGGATTAACATAGTAAAAAACATGTAATCCCTATCAAAATTGCAACACAATTCTTTTCAGGCTTTGACAGAACAATTCTCAGTTTAATATGGAATAACAAAAAAAACAATATAGCTAAAATAATAAAAGATCTTCTGGAGGTATTACCTTCCCTGATTTCAAGTTGTACTACAGAGCTACAGTAATAAAAACCAAATGGTATTGGCATAAAACAGGCATATTGACAAATGGAATGAAATTGAATACCCAAACATAAATCTGCATAAATAGGGACACTTGATTTTTTTAAATTAAGAAGTCAGAAATATAACTTTAAAAAACCAGCATCTTAAACAAATGGTGCTGATCAAGCAATATGTTGGCATGTAGAAGAACATGAATAGATACATTATCTATCACCCTAAGTAAAACTTGAGTCCAAGTGGATTAAAGACTTCAACAACAACAACAACAACAACAACAAAAACAGATACACTGAACCTGATAGAAAACAAAGTGGGGGATATCCTTGAACACACTGGCAAAGGAGACAACTTTCTGACCTAAACACGGATAGCACAGGGACTTTATAAACAACAGCAAATGGTACCTCATTGAAAAGCTTCTGTTAGGCAAAGGACACTTTCATTAGGACAAGGCCTACAGAGTGGGAAGATTCTTTACCAACTCCAGATGCAAAATATATAAAGAACTCAAGAAATTAGGTATCAAAATATCAAACACACACACACACACACACACACACACACACACACACCCACACACACAAACATGATGGGGGAAGTACTTCTGTGTATGTGCTTATCTTATTGGTTGTTGAATAAAGCACTGTTGGCCAATAGGGAAGCAAGATAGGTGGGGTTAGGAGTTGAGAAGGATTCTGGGAAAGAGAGGCACAATCAGTCACAATTTAGGACGTGGGAGAAGTAACATGCCCGGACCCTTCCTCTGGTAAGAGTAGACCACATGGAAATACTTAGATGAGCAATTAAGTCAGAGCTAGCCAGTATGAAACTAAGCAAATGGCCAACAGCTTATAATTAATATAGTGCCCTGTGTGTTATTTGGGGACTGAGACTGCAACGGGACCCAAATGGCTAACTGCAGCAGGGCCCAGGCAGCTGGTGGGAAGACTACACATTACACACACACACACACACACACACACACACACACACACACACACACACACACACACACGACAATTCAACTTAAAAATAGGGTACAGAATTAAGGAGAGAATTATCAATAAAGGAAACTCAAATGTCTGAGAAACACTTTAAGACATGATTAACATCCTTAGCCATGAGGGAAATAAAAATCAAAACTACTTTAAGATTTCATTTTATACCTGTCAGAATGGCAAGATCAACAACACAAGTAACAGCTCACATTGGCAAAGATGTGGAGCAAGGGGGATACTCCTTCATTGCTAGTGGGAGTGAAAACTTGTATAGCCACTATGGAAATAAATATGGTTGTTACCCAGAAAGATGGGAGTCAATCTACCTCAATATCCAGCTATACCACTATACCCAAAGGATGCTGCATCCTACCACAGGGACACTTGCTCAAACATGTTCACTGTGGCTTCATTCAAAATATCCCAAAACTTCAAACAACCTAGGTGTCCCTGAGAGAAGAATGGATAAAAAAATGTGTTACATTCATGCAATGAATGTATTACTTGTCTGTTAAAAAATGACATCAATAAAGCCCACCCAGCAGTCCCGGACTTCACCCTGAGCTCCATACAGCCTTGGCAGCGTTACAGGAGTCTATGCTGGTCCTAGGAACCTGACGTAAGACACTCCCCACAGCCCACAAAACCCCTTTAAGCCTGCCAAACAATTGCAGACTGCACACACTACCCCACCTCCCGGTCCTCCCACCCCTGGCTTCATATCCTGATTTACAACTTCAGATGATTTCTACTTTACCATAGGCCAGGGCGCATCTAGAGACCCCAGCTCTACAATTTCAGAAGAAGACTTCAGCTTTGATGGAGCCAAGGCCAGATCTAGGAACCCCAGCATAGGCCAGACTGGACCTAGGGACCCCAGAGGCCAGACCAAATCTAGGCACCATAGATTGCACCACCCAACTCCCATCTCAGAGGGCCCTGTATCCTGGTCTACAACTTCAGAAGAAGACTTCAGCTTTACTAGAGGCCAGGGCAGATCTAAGGATCTTCTAGTTTCAAAAACTCCAAAGGAAATACCCTTCTGGACCTGAAGACATGCTAGTCACAAGAACTCTTGGATATTTACACAGGAAGACTAGAGAGAAAGAAAAACCGAGGAACAAAACAGCCATCTAACAGAGAAAAACCTAGAACTACAACCATCCCAAATACAGATGCCTAAACACCAATGTAGGAATACAATCAATAACAGAATGGGCAATATAGCATCACCAGACCCCAGCTACCCTGCAACAGCAAGACCTGAACAATCTAACACAGGTGACACACAGGAAAACAATCTCAGAAATTACTTTATGAAGATGATAGAGGTCCTTAAAGAGTATATGAACAAATCCCTTAAAGAAATTGAAGAAAAGACAAACAAAAAATTGGAAGAAATTAATTAATCTCTAAATGAAAGCTAAGAAAAAAAACTGCTGGAGACATGAAAATGGAAACAGAAGCAGTAAAGAAAAACACAATGTGTAGGGAATCCTGGAAATTGAAAGTCTGTGTAAGTAAACAGGAACTACAAATGCCAAGCATCACTAGCAGTATACAATACATGGAAGAGAGAATCTCAGGCATTGAAGACAAGACAGAGAAAATATATTTATCAGTCAAAGAAAATGTTAAATATAAAAAATTCCTAACACAAAACATCCAGGAAATCTGGGACACTAAGAAAAGACCAAACAGAAGAAACCCAGCTCAAAAAACCCAGAGAATATATTAGACAAAATCACAGAAGAAAATTTTCCCAACCTAAATAAGGACCTGCTGTGTCCAACTTTGATATTATAGTTTTTGCTTCCTCTTATATTTTATTTTGTCATGCTTGGCTGTTATTTCTTAGAAGCCTGTTCTTTCTTTTTTTTTTCTTTCTTTCTTTTTTTGGTTTTTACGAGACAGGGTTTCTCTGTATTGTTTTGGAGGCTGTCAGTCCAGCCTGGCCTCGAACTCACAGACTGTTCTTTCTTAATGAGAGACAGAAACAGGGTTGATCCAATGGGGAGGTGAGAAGGAACTGGGAAGGTGTTGTGGAATATTTGTGCACTATGTGAAGATGTGTTATTGTGACTGGTTTAATGAAAAGCTGAATGAATGGCTAATAGCTAGACAGGAAAGGTTAGGGGGACTTCCAGGCAGAGAGAAACTGAATGCTAGAAACTAACATGACAGGAGATGCCAGGGAGACACTGAGGAAATCAGTTGTATAGAATGGAAGAGAGGTAAAAGGCCACATTGCAGAACGTAGCTTAATAGAAACTGGTTAAGTTATAGGGGCTAGTTGGGAACAAGTTTAAGCTAAAGACCAAGCTTTCATAATTAATAGTAAATCTCAGTGTCATTATTGGGAGAACTGGTGGTCCCAAAGAAAGTCCTACAAGAAAGTCCAGCAACAGGAAGGGAAACCATAATCAGGAAATATTGTGTAATAAAAATATATTTTTATTTTTAATGAATTAAATTAATTTTTTAAAAAGTTTGGTCTACATATTGACCAGTTTCTCCTCCCTCCTCGCCTCCCACTTCCCCCCCCCACACCTCCTACCTAACCTCCTCCCCATCCATCCCTCTTCAGAAAGAAGCACACCAAGTAGAGGCAGGACCAAGCTCCTCCCCTAGGAAAAAAATCATCTGAGTAAGATAACACAGACCCAGAAAGACAACCATGGTATGTGCTCACTATAAGTCCTTATTAGGAGCAAAGATTAGGATAACCAACCTACAATCCACAGTCCCGGAGAAGGTAGATAACAAGGAAAGCCCTAGGAGGGACACATGGATTTCCCTTGGAAGGGGAAATAGAAGAGAGAACCTGGGTAAACTGGGAGCAGAGATGGTTGGTGTGGGGGATGGAAACATAAGGGATTAGGCTGGACATGGAGGGCGAGGGCAATGAAAGAGACATCTTGATGGGGGTACTTGAAGATTAGGGTTCCAGGGAAACTCCCAGGAATCCACAAAGATGACCCCAGTTAAGACTCCTAGCAATAGTGGAGTGGGTACCTGAACTGCCTGGCCATCTATTGTAACCAGATTTTTGACCACCCTAATTGTCATTAGAGAACCTTTACCCAGTAACTAATAGAAGAAGAATAATACATTTTTCAGTAGAAGAAAAAATAAAATAAAATATAGTAACTTTAATCACTGGAGAAGTTTTCAAACAATGTTCTTGTACAGTTCATTAATAAATAGCCTTCACGGGGGGGGGCTTCACAGGTAAGCTAAAACCATGTGGAGATAAACAGATTGATGGAAATGAGTTAATAACTAAGAGAAAGCTAGCCAATAAGAAGCCTGACTCATCAACTAAATTGTTTATAATTAATATAAGTCTCTCTGTCTTTCTCTTGCAGGACTGGACAGAAACTTCCATCAATAATGGTATAGCTGGATCTTGAGGTAGATTGGTGCCTGTCTTCCTGAAGAACTGCCACACAGATTTCCATGGTCATTGTACAAGTTTGGGATCCTATCACCAATGAATGAGTGAGTGTTCACCTTGATTCTTACCAGCATGAGCTGTCACTTGTATTACTGATTTAGTTATTCTGAGATGTGTAAGATGGAGTGTCAGAGTATTTTTGATTTGTATTTCCCTGGTGGCTAAGGATGTTGGACATTTCCTCAAGCATTTAACACCCACTTGTGTTTCTTCTTTTAAGAGTGTTGTTTTTAGATATGTATCCCATTTTTTAATTGGGTTGTTTTCTTGAAATCTAGGTTTTGAATTAATTATATATTCTTTATGAGATGTGTAGTTGGTAAAAATCTTTTTGCATTCTATAGGCAGTTGTTTTGTCCAAATGATGACATCCTTTTCCTACAGAAGCTTTTCAGTTTCATGAGGTCTTATTTATTAATTGCTCATCTTAGTGCCTGTACTAATGGTGTTCTGTTCAGAAAATCTTTACCTGTGCTGATGAGTTCAAGGTTATTCCTGTCTTTATCTTTATCAAGTTCAATGTATTTTTTTTACATGTTGAGGTCTTGTGATTTTCTGAATTTCCTCGATATCTATTGTTATGTCCCCATTTTTGTTTATGATTTATTGATTTGTATATTTTCTCTCATAATTTTAGCTAGTTTGGGAAAGGATTTGTCTATTTTGTTCATTTTCTCAAAGAAACAACTCTTTGTTTGATTAAAAAAAAGAAAGAAATAGCCTTGACTCCTAACAGGGAGCAGGGACCATCTCTGACTCTGTTGCTGACTTTTGAGACCCGATTCCTCATACTGGGTTGACTTGTACAATATTAATATGAGGGAGAGTTTAGTCCTACTGCAACTTGATATGCCATCTTTAGTTGATATCTATGGGAGGCCTGCCTTGTTCTGAGTAGAAATGGAGGAGGAGTGGATGGAGGAGGGTAGAGGGGTGGTAGGAGGAGACGGGAAGGAGAGAAGGGAGGGTAAATTTCAGTTGGGATGTAGATAAAAATAATACCATTAAAAAGAAATATTCTCAAATATTTTGAAGTTACTACTAAGTTTCAAAATCATAAATTGAATTATTCTAAAGAGAAAGATGATTTTTGCCTATAGTTTGTCATGTTTAGTAAACTGGAATAATTTGATACTGTTTCGATGTGTATAATCTCCCATTATTTGGTTTTGGTTGGTATATTTGCTTTCTTAGTAATCAACACAGTATGAGGCACATCAACAAAAAGAAAATGAAATAAAAACTACATGGTGCGGACCTTTAGGTGTCTCCTTCTGTTTGGTCCCTGATGCTCTTTTAATTTCCAATCCTGTTTAAGCAGGTTTTCTTTTGTGTTTAGTTGGAAAAATGAAATGAATAAAGAATTGTTATTTCATAGCTTATTTGCTTTAAAGTACAGGCCACATAATATTATTTTCATGTAATGATAGTAGTGGTTCCTATATGACCGAGACTCTTTTTTTTCCCATGACAGGGTTTCTCTGTATTGTTTTGGAGGCTGCCCTGGAATTCGCTCTGTAGACTAGACTGGCCTCGAACTCAGAGATCTGCCTGCATCTACTTCTTGAGTGCTCGGATTAAAGGCGTGTACCACCAATGCCCTGCTGACTGTGACTCTTGATACATTTGAATATTGAAGGGGTCCAATCATTTGTATAAACTTATCCTGAAATCTGATGATTAGGCATTCCCTGGCTGAGAATTCCTAATGTAGTGAGTTCAAACCAGGTTTTGCCTTCTAATAGATTAGGATGAGAAAAGATGGAGCTCACTGGCTTACACGATTGTGGCTTTAGATGACAACAGTCAACAACAGACACAGAGCCTGCTTCAGCAAATCGTTTTCTTGTCTCCTTCTAATTGAATCAGTCAGTTATCTGACCTGAATAACCGTTTCCTCAAGTGCCCACAATGAGCAGAAGCCAGTGTACTGTCCCTTTCAAAGACTTGATTTCAGCTCAGTAATTGAATTTCCCTCATTTCTTTGTGATACTCCCTGGGAGTATCACACTGCAGAGAGAAACAAAGAGTACTCCAGTCTAGACAGAATTTGTTTTTATCTCCTTTTGTTTGAAAATGCAAAACATGGGCCTCATTCATTGATAAATTAATTAGGCAAAATGTTTTGTCGCCTGAGTAGGTCAGTTATTTTGCATAATATGGTACTATCGGAACATTGCTAAATATTATTTTATCCATGCTCCCATGGATAAAAATGTGCTGTTGGAAGAAATTCATGGCAAATATCCTTGGCTGTATGTATCATGAAGCATATCTAAATGGGCAAATAGAGGCCAATGTTGCTTCATTAACATGTGTACCTGTGAAAATGGAGACAGATTGTACACTTGGTTGAGATGAAGCTTCAGATACTTAGAAAAGAGACATTGCCTTGTACATATGCTTGCTTTGCCATAAATCTCAACATAATTTCTAGGGTAAAATGCAACTATTTAATCATCCAGGTTTTTATTTTTCTCAGGATTGTATGTCCTCAGCATCCAGGTTTCTTTCACTGTACTCATCTTTTTAAAATAAAGTTCTATATTACAAAATGCCTATTTTTCCTTTGGGATATTGAGAAAATACTTTCCAAAAGAAGCTTTTATGTGATATTACTTGCATATATATCATGCAAGTAAAGGATTAAATATATTCTTATTAATGATAAACAATGATATACTTTAACCCATTATAAAGCTAGTTTTGGTTAGACCAGTTAGTTCCATGTAGGGATAATTCTACAAAGATGGACTTCATTCTCACACCAGATTTTTTCTTCAGAACTGTATTAAGAAAAGGCTAAAAAGCTACACTAAATCTTGAGGAACTAGGTCATATGGAGATTGACTTGTCAATGGATGTAATCCATTTTATAGAATGTTGCATAATAAGATTCACCCTGACTCAGGGGAACTTATCTAGAGAAATCTTATTTGAGTTCCATTTGGAGTAAACCTGCCCCTAAATGTGCCCCATTACCTGGTGTGTGTGTGTGTGTGTGTGTGTTCATGTGAAAATGCGTCTGGGTGTGTATATATATATATATATATATATGCACATGTGTGTACTGAAGTTAGCTTTGTGGGGGTCCTTCCTCAGATGCCATTCACCTATTGCTGTGTGAGCCAGGTTCTCTCCCTGGAACCTGCTAGGCTGCCTCCTTTGGAAGACCCATGACTTTTACTGTCTTTGTCTTCCAGTGACTGTGACTGCCAGCACCTGCCACCCTGCCCAAATGTCACATCGTGCTAAGGATGGCACACAGGTCCTCGTGCTTGTGCAGCAGGCGCTTCAGCAGCTGAGCTGCCTTCCCAGTCCCGACTCCATCCTTCTGTTCTTTTACTATGTGAAATTTGGCAGTTGCCGAGATATTGAAACACTTGGCTGTAAAACTGTAAAGGAGTTTCCCAATCCAATAACCACTAATCCAGTGAAAAGTGGATGAGGCTTCATGTACTCAAAACAATGATTTAGCCTCCTACTCGGTCTATATCTGGAACTTACTGAAGTATTCATGCTAATCATCTTCCTGGCCAACATCAACTTCCTCTTCATATTAGTTCTCTCACTCTTCTTGTCTCCTTTCTTTTTTAAAGAAAAAACATTAACTTACCTTTTATGTGTACCATGCGCATGCCTGGTACTTGTGGAGGCTAGAAGAGGGCATCAGATCCCCCTGGAACTGGAGCTATAGACAGTTGTGGGCTGTCACTGGGTGCTGGGAATCAAATCTGGGTCCTCTGGAAGAGCAGCTGGGCTCTTATCCTCTGCACCATCTCTCTAGCCCCTAGGTCTCTGTTATTTAAGCTGCCTCACAATGAAGTTAATAAAACTATAGCTCAGAAGTTGACTTTTGCAAACCCTCTGTGTACAAGTCTTACTTTAAATGAGAATAATTCTATTTTCAAGAGACTTTTTCTTTGAAAAGGAAAATTCTCCACCGGGTTTTAATAATGACTGGTTCCTCTTGAGGAAAATTCTGAATTCTCAGGTGTGAGAAATGTGGCGTCTTCTCTTCTTCTCACCTCCAAGGTACAGTTGGTCATTGAACCAAAGGCCTATTCACACAGGCAAGGGCTCTGTCCTTGAACTACTCTACCAGCTAATTCCAAAGATGAGATTCTGATTGTAGTTAAGCAAAACAAAATTTTAGTGAAAACTAAAGAGTTTGGTTTTTAGAACAAGAATTTCCTGCACTCACATAATACTAAAAAGTCATCTATGCAAAATAGTACCAATAAAATCTATCACTGTAGGACTGAAGGACTCTTTCCACATATTCAAAATTCTTGCTGCTCATCCCACCTCCCTTCTCTCTGTTCCTCTTTATTTCCTGATTTCTCCCTTGTTTCTTTTATCATTTAAAAATTCCTTATTAGCATATGTTACAGAACAGTGGCTTTCATTATGATATTAAATAGGTGCACTCCTCACTCATACTCCTTATTCCATATTATAATCTCCTCCTCTCTATTCTCTTTCCTCTTGCCTAACAGTCCCTCATCTAGTTTCATGTCTTTATTTCTAACCCTGCACTCTACATATGAGAAAATCCATGCTATTTTGCATTTGTTTTTTAAGCTCAAGGCCAGTAGGCAGGCACTTTGTGAGGTTCTATCATCTTCATCTCGTGTTTCCTCCATTTCCTTCACTGTTGTTTCCATTAACTGGGCCATTTCTACTTACTGCCCAGAGGGCCCCTAACTCTTCTCCCACCTGCCTTCAATAATAGTTAGAAAGAATTATAGTAATGAATCTCTGCTCTTAAAAGCCAACAGAAGCTCTTAGTATTCAGAAAAACAAAAGAATAGTTTGGGCAGGGAATTTTTCATATCAAAACTCTATGGAGAAAAGGAATGGGAGATACATGTAAGTCTATCATATAGAGGCATACATGCACAGGAGAAAGTATTATTTTACAGAGCTGGAAGTTGGAACATTATTTGGTAGACCTGCAAAAGCACTTTGGGTGATTTAATAGGTAAGAAGTAGAACTTGAAATTGGAATCGAAAGAGACAATTTATTGTATAATTTAGTCCCCTTGGCCAGGAAAGGAAGAATACAATTTTGGATCTGAATTTAATTGGTATTTAACTGGATTCTTTGAAACCTTTTCATTTTTCACTTGGAAAGCACCAAGCTCTCATCCTTTTGGGAGCTGTGATGGACGGCATAACCCAGCAGAGGACAGTGCATCCTAAATCGCGCTCTCAGCCACCTCGGTGGGGCAGTGGGAAGAAGTGGATTGCAGTGAGGATCTAAACAGTGTTGTGGGCTGCATAGGGAACGGAGTCAAGCTTGCTGGGTAGAAAAGGATCAGAAATCACAGCTTCCCGCTCTACCTTCCCTTTAGTTTTTTGACAATGGAAAATCCATGCTGGGATTTCATCTCCCCTCCCCCACTTGTCACTTGCTACAGTTGCTTAGCAATTCTTGCTTAAATGGAAGAAATTTTTAAAAAAGTCCTGAAATTACTTTTTCAGAGTTTATCCTGAGTTAAAGATTTCATAAATGACCGTTTTCCATGGTTACAATAACAAGATTACAGCAGAAAAATTATTATTAAAGGATATAAATACTATTATTAAAATAATAAGGCAATTTATAAATTCAATGCATTCTATTTTATTTTTATCACCGACTATGTCACTTGTGTAGTCCTATTGAATATTCTTTTATAAACCCAAACCCATAGTCCGAACACATAACTCTCACTTGCTCCTTTGCAATCAGTAAAAAAGACAAATTAGGCTTGATTAGGAATCATTACAGTGACTGAGTACAAGGAACTAGTCTCACTCAACTGCCTTATAACTATATCGTAGAATCTATTTTTTTTTAAATTTGTTATTCTGCCTCCAACTCATCAACTTGCCTAGTCTTTCTGGTGTGATAGAATTGAATGAAAGAAAGAGAGAGAGAGAGGAGAGGAAAATGATGATAGCTTGGGTAGTTATTTGTGAATTTGCTAAATTCCACTCTGGTGGTCTCAGGCAGCTGTGTGCTCAAGGGACGGTATTTATGATGTAGAGGGGTTAAATTTAGAACAGTGTACACCAACGATCTGAGGGTATTCACGAGTGGGAAAATGGAGACTGCGAGAGGGACAAAACGTATGGTAGGTAGCCGAGTTGGCACCAATTACAGGCCATCAAGGACCTTTGAAAGAACCTAATTACAGATCCTCTAGAAGATATTTTGCCTTCCCAAAACTCCCAGATTTTCTTGTTTCTAATTTAAAAATGTAATAAGTAATAATAATAAGCTAAAAAAAGAGAAATTCTCTTTTGACGAAGGTGTAAGAGTCTTGCTCAGATGAACAGTGTGGCCTGGTAAAAACATAAAATCAGAAGAATCGTGATAACATTTATTTAAAATAAATACAAATGTGTATTGATGTTGTTGATTTCAAAACAATTTCTGTAGCTAGAGAAAAGATCAAGAAAAGTTCTATTCCAAAGCAAAAACTTTCATTAAGGTTTTACACACCATTTAAACCAGAGTTTGTTGTTTCTACTTGAACATCTTGTGAATCTTCAAGTCACTTTCGTAAATTAATTGAACATTGTATGACCAGAGATTTGAAGCTGTGCCCAAGCATGTATTGAATAAATAAACTTGCTATTGTATAATCAAGAAGTCAGTCTGAATTTGGCAGTGATGTACCCGGAGAATTCTAAAAAAAGTACCTGTGAACAAATGCAAAATCTGTACAAGCTGGCTCTCCCATCAGCAGTGGAGGAGTGATCTCCTTTCTCCACATCCTCTCCATCATAAACTTTCATTAGTGTTTTTGGTTTTAGCCATTCTGACAGGAGCAAGATGGTATCTCAGAGCTGTTTTGATTTGTATTTCCCTGATGGCTAAGGACATTGAGCACTTTCTTAAGTGTATATCTGCCAGTTTAGACTCCTCTATTTAGTTCTGTATCCCACTTTTTAATTGGATTATTTGTTGTTTTGGAAACTAGCTTCTTGAGTCCTTTGTAAATTTTGGAGATCAGCCCTCTGTCAGATGTGGGGTTAGTGAATATCATTTCCCATTCTGTGGACTGCCTTTTTGCCTTGTTGACTGTGTCCTTTCCCTTGCAGAAGCTTCTCAGTTTCAGGAGGTCCCATTTATTAATTGCTGATCTCAGTGTCTGTACTACCCGAGTTATGTTCAGCAAGCAGTCTCCTGTACCAATTCATTCAAGGGTACCTCCCACTTTCTCTTTTAAGAGGTTCAGTGTGGCTAGATTGCTGTTTGATCCATTTGGACTTAAATTTTGTGCATGGTGATAGATATGAATCTATTTTCAGTCAGTTACATGCCAGCATCCAGTTATGCCAGCACCATTTGTTGAAGATGCTTTCTTTTTTCCATTGTGTAGTTGGAGATAGTTTGGAGATTAGTATGCAGATTCCTCAGGAAAATGGGAATCAGTCTACCACAGGATCCAGCAATTCCACTCTTAGGCATATACCCAAAAGATGCAAATTCATAAAATAAGGACATCTGCTCAATTATGTTCATAGCAACATTATTTGCAATAGCCAGAACTTGGAAGCAGCTTAGCCTCTCAGCTGAAGAATGGATAAAGAAAGTGTGGTACATTTACACAATGGAGTATTTCTCAGCGGAGAAAAAAATGGAATCTTGAAATTTGCAGGCAAATGGACAGCACTAAAAGAAACCATCCTGAGTGAGGTAATCCAGTCACAAAAAGAAAAACATGAGCCCTCATCTAGTGGCTCATGGAAACAGAGGCAGATACCTGACACAGAGCTGAACTCCTGGAACCCAGTTGCAAAGAGGAGTGAAGAGCAAAGGAATCAAGCAAGACCTGGCTGATGAAGCCCACAGAGGCAGCTGGCCTGAACTAGGGGGAAGGCATGGATCAAAAACTGGTGACTGAGAGACCAGCATGGGACTGATCCAGGCCTCCTGAATCTTGGTGTCAGAGAGTAGGCCTTGACAATCTATGGGGCCTTGGATTGTATTTATCCCTGGCATACAAATGGACTCTGTGAGCCTATTCCACATGGAGGGATGCTCTCTCAGCTTGGACACATGGGGGAGAGACTGGGCCATGCGGGATGATGTTGCAGACTTCGAAAATCCCCCCAGGTAAGGCCTTACTCTCCCTGGGGAGTGGAGGGGGATGGAGTGTGGAGTTGGGGGATTGGGGAGCAGGCCATGAGGAGAGGGAGAGGGAGCTGAGACTACATGTGTAAAAAGTTAAATAATTTAAGAATTAATTAAAATATGAATATTTTCTTTCAAAAACAAAAAACAACAAAAACAAATGCAAAAGCAACAGGGAAAGTGTTAAAGGGAGGTAAGCTCTATTTCCAAGTACAGATGGCTAGATACTTTCTCTCTCTAAATATCTGTGGGTGTGTCTGAGATGAAAGGGTTGCCTCCGTACTTTTGATTTCTTTGCAAATTTGGATAAGAATAGTAATGCTATTCTTAAACCCTTGCCAGGAACAATTGTTTAATCTCACAATTATTTATATGTATTATCTTTGTACATGCAAATTTAGCAATATTCATAAGCAGTTACAGAGCTAATTGTGAGGCAATTTTCCAACATGCTTGTGTGACTAGTGGATAGCACAGTCAACACTCCTTTATTGTATATAGGGGACATGGTCATTTTAGGTAGACTATTGCACAGATAATCTGCAATTTATAGATAACTATGCCATCAGACTTGCTAAGGAGCTTCAAAAGATGAAACAGCCAGAATGATTAAACAAGGCAGAAGGATTTGAGAGCCCAGATAACCCATCATATAGTCAATTCACATCTGAATAATTGAGAATCTGCTTTGTCATTACTGAATATTTATGAAAATTGCAGAGTGTACTTACAAGTAGATGCTCTACATAAACCTACGGAATAACATCAACTTGCCCAGTTGAGTTGCATAAGGATACATACTATCACTTAACTGTAACATACAAAATAGAACGTGGCTTCAGATTTAGTGTTTTTAAGAATCACAGCATTCAGGCGTTTTCTAAAAGTGCAGGCTGTAGACCAGCTTCACAAGTGTTCCTCAGGTGTTTACATCATTAAAATTTTGTCACGGTATTCCCAAGAAGACATTGCAGAGTCTGTTCCTAAAAAAGTATATATTACTTTAGATGGCAACAGGAAATACTACTTATTTCCTGAATGGCACAAGATGAGTAATCAAGGACAAAATGACCTACAAGCTTTAAATCAAAGTGCCAGCATAACAATGCCTATTGTCATAAAGGAAACCAGAACTATAAATGAGGAAAAGCAAAAAGGCAGGCAAGCCTGATGAGCACCATAGAAGATCACAGCATCTTAGCAATTTGCTACAATGCTGTGGTGTCTATAATTTACATTATTTTAGGGTAATGTGGTGGTTTTCAATGAGGATGGCCTCATAGGCTGGAGTGTTTGAATGCTTTGTCCCTAGTTTGTGGAACTGTTTGACTGATGAGGATTAGGAGGTTTGGTCTTGTTGAAGAACGTACATGATGGGGTGGGGGGTGGGGGTGTTAGCTTTGGGGAATGGGTGGAAGGGATTTGATGCCTCCAAAGACTCATACCATTCTTAGTGTACTCTCTGCCTTCTGTTTAAGGTCCTATGAATTCTCAGCTCTTCCTCTGAAGAACTTCTGCTGTGTCTTCCCTCTGCTGTAATGGACTCTAAACTCTGAAACTTTAATCCCAATTAAACAGTTGTATCAGCCTTGCTGTTTTATCACAGTAATAGAAAATTGACTAATACAGATATGCTGTTGGTTTATATTCTAAAGTAGGAGTGATGGATTAGTTACTCGGGAGTGGCTTGGCAGTATTCAGCTAGGGAGTCCGGGCTGCAGGAGAGGTGTTTATACCTGACTGTATGCTGTCTCAGTGCCTGAATAATAGAGGATTAGCATAATGCACATTAAGGAAAAAAAGTTTCACTGAAAATAGTAGATTGTTAACCAGAATAATGGGTATTAGAAATAGACTGTAAGTGGCAGAATTAATGGTAATAAAGAAGTGTGGATCAGCTAACTTGCCTGGAAATATTTTTCTTTTCATAACTAGGCTGTATGAATGCTGTTACTAAGGGATGCTTCCTAATTTCTAAAACATCTCAGGGAATTCAAGCGGTGAATCTGAGGATTTTGACTGCCTGAAAAACAGTTACAATATTTTGGCTTGGATTGCCCTTAAAAGACTTTTTCCCCCTCCAGGCAGGGTTTTTGAAACAAAGCAAAACAAAACAAAACAACTCTCTTTGAATGGTAATTGGAAAATGCTTGATCCTTATGAACAACTTTTTTTGTTTGGTTTTTCGAGACAGGGTTTCTCTGTGGCTTTGGAGGCTGTCCTGTAACTAGCTCTTGTAGACCAGGCTGGTCTCTAACTCACAGAGTTCCATTTGCTAAACTAAAGGCATGCATCACCAATGCCTGGCATGAACAACTTTTATGAATGTTTTATATGTATATGTTTACATTTACTTATTTGTTATTTGTTTGATGAATGTCCATACATAAGGTACCTTAAAGGTTCTGGTGTCTCTGTCTACACACCAAAACATGTATCATGAGTTGTCATAGTTTAACTGTATGGATAAGTTCACCAAACAAAAGCAGAGAAATCAGGAAGAAAATTTGTTGTAACCTTTCCTTTTTTGGATACATTTTTCTTGTGACAAAAATGAACTAAACAGTGCATTCCCTTCTTTGATGAAGCATGGACTGAGAAAGGTATTTACTTCTGTGGTTAGTTTTACAAAGAAGGAAAGCACAAGAAAGAGTGTAGACTCATTTTCATAGTTCCACTGGCTTTGCAATGGCTCATGTGTTTCATTAACCAAGGATTTCCCCAAGAAACTCACCATAGAAGACACCTCTCCTCTTATTTTGTCTGTTTCTATCTCCCACCTATAGTAATTGTTGTCGGGAAAAAGTATTTCAAAGGTAACCAGAGGGATAGGGAGGTAGGTCAGCTGGCAGAGTACTTGTTATGGAAGAATGAAGACTTGAGTTCAATTCCCAGAACCCATAAAAACATTACCAGGGCTGATGGTCCCTTACTTAATCCCAGCATCCAGGAGGTAGAGATAAGAGAATTCTGGTCTTCCTGCCATCCAGTCTAGATTAATTGGTGAACACAAGACCAAGAAATGCTCTGTATAAAAGGAGGTGGGTGGTGTTCTAGAGATGAAATCTTAGCTTTTCCTTTGATCTACACATCCCCACAAATAATAACAACAATGACGATGATGATAATGATGATCTAAAAGCTCTTTCGGTATCGTCTTCAATTTCTCCTGTTCAAATATTCTAAAGTAACCAGATATGAAGATGCATTTCAGTAAATGCTTCTCGTATATTTATTTATATTCATGGACTTTGATTTGAAAATGTTCAAATGTGTTGCATGGTAAATTTGTTTTTCTCCAGTTCAGAAAAAGTGTAAATGGAAAACTAGAAATGTTATGTCTATTTATTATTTTTAGCAATGTCTCTTCTGAGGTAATATATAAAATAACTTCAGAACACACAACATAACACCTTTAAATATTTGAATACATAATATTTGTGAGGCCATTTCAAAATAGTAGAGTCAAAATATGGAACAGGAGTATAATTAAGCTACAGTCACGGTAGATATTTATGAAAGCCACTCTTCTAGCAAAATTCAAAGATTTTAGTCTGTGTAGTTTGTCATTTTCATAGTTCTTTGATTTATTAAACAATGTTACCATGCAGAAAGAAGGTGGATATATCTATAAATAACTTCATAAATGTTTGCTACAGCTTTCCAACTAATTATCATCTTGAAATATGATGGTTCTGATTAATATATCAAAAGGGAAAGTCAATTATGAATGCAAGCAATCAAACTTCATATACAAGTCAAAATAAACCTGGCGTTTGTAAGTCAGAAGAACCCATTAGGGAAACAATTACGGTAGAATTCCAAGGCTGCATCATGTGGGAAATAATGTTCTCCAGTTCAATAAAGAGAGGTAGGTGAGAATAAAGAGAAAAAGCACTTGGGATATTGTACATGACAATAACACATGAGCTGACAAAAAACAAAACAACTCATCAAAAGAGAAATGTCTTCAAGTGTCTTCCAGTTATATAAATTGAGTTCTAGGAAGATTTATTGGGAAACACACACACACACACACACACACACACACACACACACACACACACCACCCAACATGACAGAGAGAGGACTAAAGAGGGTTGTTGGTAGATCAAAGAAAGATAATCTCTTATAGACTTTGATATTAGACATAAAGGATTGCTTGGGGTCTAGTTAGTGTCTCCTTTCAATTTCTAGATTGAAAATCCAATACCCAGTAGTCAGAATATGAACTTCCTAGGAAATAGGCTTGTTGTAGATTTTATCATTTAAAATGCATTTTCCTCAGAGTAGGATATGCCCTTAATCCAGTGAAGCATGTATCCTTATGAAGAAGGGAACACTGACAGACTGACAGACATGCACACAGGAAAACACCTGTGCATCAAAAGGCACAGACAGATAGGAGTGATGCTTCCTATAGTCAAAACCCAACAAAGATAGCCAACCCACCACCAGTGAATAGGAGAGAGACGGAATAGACTATCCCTAACCTCCCCCAGAGGGAACCAGGCCTGATGTCAGACTTTAGCATCAGAGTATGAGACAATCAGTTTTGCCAATTAAGTTACCCTCTCTGTAGTGCTCTGTTAAAGCACTCCCAGCCAACCAGCAGAGATGGAACTGACAATAAAGAGGGTGTTTTCTCTAAGAGCTTGCCCAAATAAGTTATATTTTCCAAGTCTGTAGAGAGTTCTGTTGATCAAGTTTTGTTCTTTTGGGACTTGGAGTCAGAATCAGGGAGAGAGGAAATGTCTGCCTTTCAGAGTTGCATACTGTCCAGGGATGAAGGGAAAGGAGGACTCAAGGCTCATTCAGTCAACAGCAAATCCGCAGTACCCATATAAAACTTGGACGTAGTTGCTCATATCTGGAATCCCAGCACTGGGTCTCTCTGGAGAGTCCAGTGGATTCCAGGGGCTCACTGGACAGTCAAGTCTAGTAGATAAAAGGGTGAGCACCAGGTTCAGCTAGAGAGTCTGCTCCAAATTAAGGGGGAGAGGCAACTGAGGAAGATTCCATCCTCTTTCTTCCATATGGGTCTGGAGAGTCAGTATATCTACACACACATGCAGACATGCCTACAGAAGACACACACGCACGCGCGCGCGCGCACACACACACATACAGAGTGAATAAAGGAACAAAGAAATTTAAAATACTTCAAGTGAAAGTCATGTATAGACTATAATTACCTGTGGTTCCTCAACCTGGCTAAAAAACATAGGGTGATGAGGGTGATAGCTCATCGGGTAAAGAGCTTGCTGTACAAACATAAAATCCTCAGTTTGAATCCTAGGTCTACAAGTGAGAGCTTGGTGTGGTGCTGTGCCTATAATCTCAATGGTAGGAAGGGGAGGTAGGTAGAACCCAGTGGCTAACAGGCCAGCCACCCTATCAAAAATGATGAACTACAGATTCTAAAACGTAAGGCAGAGATTGTAAGAGGAGGACACCTGTCATCAACCTCTGGTTGTCTCACATGCACGCATGGACAAAGGCACATACATGCATACATATATCCCCTCCCTGACCCCATGCCACACTGAACTATTTCTAATACATTTGAAGCCCAGACTTTCTTGTTCAGTTCTCCCTCCTCCTCCTATCTCTATCTTTTGATGCTTCATGTTTTAAAGTTGGATTTTGTTATTTGCACGTTCCCCTTCCTTCCTTCCTTCCTTCCTTCCTTCCTTCCTTCCTTCCTTCCTTCCTTCCTTCCTTCCTTCCTTCCTTCCTTCCTTTATTTCTTTCCTCCTTTTTTTCAGCTTGTAGAAACTTTACTTTCCTTCCACCTTTTTTCCCTTTGCTAGGGTGTCTGCAGAGCAGCTCAGGACCACCCAGTGGTCTGCGCTGTGGGAGCTGCTGACCAGTCCTTAGTGGTTGGCTAGGCACTCCAGTCTTCAGTAGGAACCTGCTGTATGGGTATGGAGGCACCTGCACACCCTCAGACCAGTTGGTCACCTCTGGCTGAGCAGCCGTGAACTCAGGCACTGGCGCTGTCCATTCGCCCTGAAATTCCTCCTTGGTCGCAGCCTTCTCGGTGGCAGCCTGCTCCTCCTTCTCAATCTCCTCTGGGTCTCTGTAGAAGTAAAAGTCAGGCGTGACCTCCCATGGGTGCTCTGGGGAGATCATGCCACGCATGCGGAGTACTTCCTGGGCCAGCATCCACCACATCAGACCCACTGAGTGAATTCCCTTGTTGCACAGGATGGCAATGTCCCAGTAACACAGCAGAGAGTCTGTGTTACACATAGCAATAGTGGGGAGGTTGACGTAAGACACCACTGTGAGGGGCTGGTCAGCCCGGGGGTCAGTGACCACTAGAAGCTGTGACTCTGGAAGGCTGCTTGGATCTGGTTGGTGAAGGTGCCAGGAGTGAAATGGCCAGCAATTGGAGTGGCTCCAGTGGCAGCAGAAAACTTCAGCACAGCTCGCTGCCTGGAGGAGATAACGCTGACATCAGCAAGGTTCTCAATGGCAACGATGGCCCTGACTGTCAGCAACAGCTTCTCCTATGTCCTCTTCAGATTTATGATGAGGATACCATCACTTTTCCTTTTGTAGATGTACTGCTCCATCTGAAAGTCAAGGTTGGTGCCACCTAAGTGGGTTCCTGCAGCAAGGAATTTGAGGACATCTTCTTCCTTCATCTGCAGGACATCAAAGGCTCAGGACATTGTGTAAGTTTCCATTTAAGTTACTACAGGAATCAAGAACAGCGCTGTATGTACCCATCCCAGGGTAACGTGGAAAGGCGCGTGTTCTCCTTTCTATGTTGTCCACGTTGAGTTGCCTTAAGGCAGAGCGGGGGTCTTTACGCCCTGATTCTGCTAGTCTCTGGTCAACACCTGTTCTTAGTAGGACACAAATTTCAAATTGTGTAGAAGGGGACTTTTCCTCACCAGAAAGACCTCCCACATCAAAATTACTTCCTAGATTCTTTTGCCAATAGGCAAGGTATGCCAGTCTCTGGATAAGATTCTGGTGATAACTGTAGGGAGAAATCCAGGTACCAGTGCCACTAACAATGCCCGTTTTGGGCATGGCTACAGGTGCATAAGGGCTGTGGATAAAAGAATGAGGAGAAAGGCACACTCTCTCTTTTTGGGGTCTGGTCTGGTCTCTGAAAGTTGCTGAGACTAGCCTGGGTTGTCAGTTTCTCTTCTAAGTACTTTCCCACAATAAATACCCTCATCAAGTGTAGGATTTATATTTCCTTATCAGATAACTGTTGGAGTAACTATATAGTGATAGGATTTTAAAAAAAAATAGCAAAGGGAGACAATGAATCAGGGGCTGCTTATTATAAGACCTGTTCCATGTGTTATTACCCGACTACATCTCAGGTGTTATCTGTTTTCTTATTGGTGGACACTCATTAAAGTGAATATGTAGTTCACTTTTTTCCTTATGCTATTCTGTGAGAATTTTGTAATTATATAAATGAAATATTATCATATCTATTCATTTCTACTTGTCTAAATTCTTTCTGTATCCAGGTGGGTTATTTTTTGTTTCTCTGTATAGACGTGGCTGTTCTGGAATTTGCTCTGACCTCAAACCAGGCTGGCCTTGAACTCATAGTGGTCTGCCTTCCTCTGTGTCTCTAGTGCTGGCATTAAAGGTATGAATCAACACCACCCAACTATCTGTATCCAGTTTTTAAGACTTGCTGTTATGAGTATGCCACAAAAGTAGGTATTAGTAAGCATTCCCAAGAAACAGTCTATTTTGTGATTTAGGAACTCGAAAAACCAAAACAAAAAATTGGCATGTCTCCCATAGAATTATTTTCCATGGGAAAACAGCTGAAGGATGGGAGACTGCTTATCTTTTATTTGCATAGATGAGGTGAGCCAGGGCACATTCTCACAAGGCTGTTGTTTTGATGCCTTCCAACTGAATGCCACAGCTGAGGGCTGAAACCTGTGACCTGACTCTTAAGATCATCTCTCAAAGAAAAATCAAATCCTCAAGGTGTTTTATTATCTCTTTGATATGTTGACTACTTTGTTTATTGTTTTAAAAGCATACATTTTGCTTATATTGTGCTGTCAAGTATAAGATTATTATTTATCAAAACATTTAATTGCATTAGCCAGGAGATATTTGCATACAGGGATGAGTGGGTGGATTAATCCACAAATAACAGAGAGCTGATAGGACTTTGCCTTTCCTTATTATTCTTTTTATTACTTCAGCTCTTAGAATTGGTTTCAGGTATAGATGGTCCATGGTTCTAAGCCATACATTAAACAATGGTTTTTGGTTGGTATAGGGGCTCCTGAGGCCCCATGTCCTTCTGAGAAGCTGTTAATAGTTGATATTTGCTGCAGGAGGGAGAATCGCTCTCCTTTGGGAATGTGGCTGCTGATAGGTTGCTTATGCCTCAATGGATGGCTACACATCTATTTGCATATGGGCAGAATGAATTAGATATAACAAAATTAGATATATATTCTCTATATATTAGATATATAACTAATTAGATATAGAAAATTAAAATAAATCTGAAAGTTGACTGGGAAAAGAGTTGTAAAGCACCAGGAAAGGCTAGAAGGAGGTAGTGGGGGGTGGATATGATCAATATACATTGAATTAATATATGGAACTTTCACAGATTAAAAAATATTAAAGAATCCACATATACATATGAGCAACAATAAATGGACTCTGCAGGTTGTGTGTATATGCACACATACTCTTGTGTGTATGTAAAATGGTAATAGTTACAGAGGTATACATTTGAAAAGGATGGGGAAGAATGGGATAAATTTTCCCACTACCACCCCATTCTCTGTACATTTAACTCACAGTATTCCCACTTCTACTTTATTCCATTGTCCTTTCACCCACCCATTAAAGCTCTGTTAACAAACAGAACAGACTAGGAAGTCCATTTTGAGTTCCTAAGATTTTACTCGTATTTATTCCCATCTGGATTCACTTAATGGTTAGTGACTAGGACCTGCAGATGAGAAAGAACAAGGAATCTTTCTTTTTGAACTGGGTTGCCTTGCTTAAAATTATTTTTGTTGCTCTGAAATTCTTTTGGTAACATTACACAAGATTTATATGATAAATGAGATGTATAGTGTGAAGACACAGAAAGAGATTGTAGATTGTAGGTACTATCGAACGATAGAAAGTGATGTTGTTTATGGATTTAAAAATACAACAGGGAATTAATACTTCCACTTCATTGAAGGAATTATAGTGGAAAAGATGACACCTAAAAGTGCTTTGTGCAGATGTATTGATTAAAGTACAAGACAGAAAGAAGACTTGTTGAAAATTCAATTAGACAAAAATAGAAGTGTTATCTTAGATGCAGTTTTAAAAAAATTTTTACTTAGAAGAAGTTGGGATTTAAGATAACCTTTCGTTTGTTTATTTATTCTGGAGATCAAACTCAGGGTTGTATACACGTGGGGATAGTGAGCTACCCATGAACCAGGATCTCTTTTTTTTCTGTATGTTAAGTGCATTGTAGTTAACTTATTAAATAGGAAACTATGCTTCACATTTTAGGAAACTTTAAGTATTACTTTTATAATCTCAATGATTCCAGTACCGGGGAAGAATTGACACATGATGTCCTCTACCAGTACTACACTGCTGATGGTTTTCTACGACAGGGAAGATATTGTGGCCGACACAAATCAGGTGCTGTGCATATTACAGGCTACTGTTTTAACGGGGGGTATCTCTGTCAGATTGTATCTATCACTGGTATTTTTCTCCTTCTTGGAGCTGTTGTAAAAAGGGGGTCTATCAGTATTTATCCCTGGGATACAAATGGACTTTGGGTGCCTATCCAACAATGAGAGATGCACTCTCAGCCTGGACTCTTGGGGGAGGGTCTAGGCCCTGCCCTGGATGAAATGACAGACTATGGACACCCCCATGGAGGGCCTCACCCTCCCTGGGGAAATTAGGGAGTATTGAGTGGGTTGGTGGGAGGGCGTGGGAGGAGGGGAGGGAAAGGGAGAGGGACCTGGAATTGACATGTGAAGCAACCTTGTTTCTAATTTAAATTTAAAAATTAAAATTAAAAAAGGGGGCCCATTGTCACCTATTTTGTCTTTTTACTTTGCATTGCTCTAGACAAGCTAACTCAAGCCACATGCAATGAGGGACAAAAGACTTTGCAATCTGGTCCCAACACCTCTCAGGGTGTGAAGTTCACATTCATCTGCATTGTATTGCCTGCCAGTGTGAATGGCAGGAGGACCAGGATTTAGGGAGTCCAGAACATAATGACCTTTAAAAAGAATTGTATTTTATGTTGTTGGAAATATGCCCTGGATTAATCCCTAAAATTGAAAGCTAGAAAGCTAGCAAAGACAAACATACTGTGATATTTTTTTAAAATGCCAAGAGAAGTATAAGGAATAGTATTCTATATGAATATCATTATAGTCTTACTGTAAATGTATATAAAAGACAACTTGACAAAAAGAACACATAGATACAATGACAGACTCTGGAGATCCACAATGGAGGGTCTCACCCTCCTTGGGGATTGGAGTGGAGATTGGGTGGGGCATGAGGGAGCCTGGTGGGGAAGGATGGGGAGGAGGGGAGGGAGAGGAAGAGGAAGATGGGATTGACATGTGAAACAAGCTTGTTTCTAACTTAAACAAAAAAAGGAAGAAAAAATATTTAAAGTACAAGAGAAAAATATGTATTTCTATTACATAAATTCATTTGTCTTAGGATAATAAAATGACCACCCTAGTACTCAGGATGCAGAAGCAGGAGGATTACAAGTTTCAAAGCCACCTGGTCCATAATACCTATTGTAGCTGGTTAGAGCTATTTAGTGAAACCTGTCTCATACAAACAAGTACAGGGGAGATGATTTGGAGGATGAGAGGATCAGTTTGAATAGCCAGCATCCATGTAAAAAGTCAAGCATGGCTACAAATGCCTGCAACTGCAGTGTTAGGGTATAGAATCAGGCAGCCCCTAAGCCATTCCTGACCAGCCAACCGAGCAAAAGTGACCAGCTTCTTCTCATGAGATAGATCCTATCTCCAGGAAACAAGGTAGAGAACAACAGAGGTTGTGCTGTGCTCTAACTTTGGCATGTTCACACAGGAGGGTAAGTACTTGCACACTGATGAGCATGCACTACACCTCCCCTACTATGATGTGTACATGCAAGTGTGCATGCGCACATGCTCTCTCTCTGTCTCTCTCTCTCTCTCTCTCTCTCTATCTCTCTCTCTGTCTCTCTCTCTCTCTCTCTCTCTCTCTCTCTCTCACACACACACACACACACACACATGCCTCTCCCAAGCCAAATAGAAAAAAACAAATGCAAAAATTATACACACACAATTCATTTGTTTGTTGTCAACCTCATCTCCAATAAATTAATTGAGAGACATAGCCATGAATTTTGGGAAAACATGTATCTTTCCCCCTAAATTAGTGTTTGATTTTTCTTTTCTTTCTTTTTTAAATTTCTGGTAACATTTTCCAACACACAGAAAATCCACTGTGGTAATTTAACATTTTCTTCAAGTTGAATTCTTGAATTCTTGACTCTTTCTTTATAATTAGGGTTTAATCTGGCAGCAGGGCTCTCCACACAGTCCTCACCCCGTCTGCATCAATTACATTATGGAGGTTCACGCTGGATTGGATGGACCCAAGTCTGTAGACTTGCCCACTGCTTTGCATCTTCTCCTATAATCAAGTGCTTCTTTTGCCTATGCAATGCTTTCTTTTTCTCTCCAATGTTCTTGAAACTATTTCATTCCTAAGAAAGAAAACTAGTCATCTAAAATAGTTGCAGAAAAGCCTATGCATTTTCTTTCTTTTCTTTTTTATACAAATTTTAATTATTTCTGTAATTTTCATCATGTTTTAAACAGGTACAACTTTACTTAACAATTAATTTTTTTGCAATTTTGCATTTGGTCATTTCACAAGGATCCCAACTTAAATCTGGAGAACTTATTAGTGAAATATTAGGAGATAAATTAATTCCTCTGCTCCCTTCTTTTTTTATTTTGGATAAGGCTCAGGGTTTTGCCTTCAGGAAGATAAACAATAAAAAATACCCTCTTTTGCTGAGCAGTGATGGCACATGCCTTTGGTTCCAGCACTGAGGAGGCAGTGGTATGTGAATCTCTGAGTTCCAGGCCAGCCGGTCGACAGGGTGAGTTCCATGACAGTCAGGGCTACACAGAGAAATCTTGTCTTCAGAAACCAAGGAAAAGCAAAAAGTCCTTGTTCATTAAGTCTCATAAAATGTGTGTCTTCTCTCTCAGGCAATTTTCGACTAAGAAAAACAAAACCCAACCAACTGTGTTCAGAACACTTTCCAAATGCACTGTGTCCCATTCAGGAGCAACAAGAGGCTATGAAGGTTTTAATGGCCTCATAATCCTTTGATAGCTTCTGCTGCTGACCATTTGTGAAGTGATTTTATCAGCTTTGTACCCTTCCCTGCCCTCCAAAGCATGCACAGTTCTCATAAAGGGACTATAAGATCAACTAGTTCTTGCTGAGTATGGAGAAGGAGTTTCAGTTTAGAAACAGGAGAATACTCCTAGTCCACATACTGGAAAACCCAACTCCAAAAGGTTTTTTTTCCTTTTTCATTCCCATATATCATACTAGAGTTCAAGCAAAACCTGATCATTTCTAGTATCTTGAAACCTCATCAGATTTAGAGATACTAAATGTTCAATTGCATAATTTGAGATACATATAGTTATCTTGACACAACTGAGATAAAAATTCAGTGCTGAGGCAACTTGAGTGATTTTGCTATCTGCAAAATGGTATTGGTTGATATTTGGCCATGTGTTATAGTTACATCATAAAATATTTGCATAGAATTTTACAGGCTGTTAACATAAACTGAGGGAGAAGTGTAAGTATCATAGGCATTCTAAAGAAAGAGTGGGGAAACAATCTTTTAGAAGAATCTAGAGACGTAGAGAATACTAAATTTGTCAAGGAAAGATGTAATATCAAGGCTAATGGTTTCATTATTATGAAATACATTCTATGGTTAAATCAGTCCTCTAGTAGAAATTGAAAATAAAACATTTGAGTTTTGTGGAATATCACATATTTTTTTTTTTTGGTTTTTTCGAGACAGGGTTTCTCTGTGGCTTTGGAGGCTGTCCTGGAACTCGCTTGGTAGTCCAGCCTGGTCTCGAACTCACAGAGATCCGCCTGCCTCTGCCTCCCGAGTGCTGGGATTAAAGGCGTGCGCCACCAACGCACATATTAAAATAATACCAGAGAAGTTATTAAGCTTTCTGGGCAGTTTTTCCTCATATAAATGTAAGAAGAGAAATTCTAGTGTTTCCTTGTCCCCTCCTTTTCCTTCCTTTTCTATCCCATTCCCCATTGTATTGACAGGTTTTTATCTGCTTGTAACTTCTGTCTTCTTTAATGATGTACAAAGTTGCAGGGGGGGAATAATTGGATGTGGGTCTAGATTTTGTTAGCCCAGTTAATCAAGATGGGAGCCTCAGATAAATTGATTCACAGTTGCCTGGGTGTTTATTGAAAACTCAAAATTTTCTGATAGTGTGTTGTTCCTCTTCTCTTGGGCCTGCTGAATGGAGATGAATCTTGGCTGAAACTGGAAGTCTGCCCTATAAATGCTTCACAGCATTTCTTAAGTAGGCGGTCTCAACAGTGGCCACACTTTAGCTTGTTATCTCCTTCAATGTTTCTGTGGCAACGGGACAGTTTTATTAATTCTATTCCAGATGCAGCCACTGAAGCATGTGGATTTTAAATGAATGATTCATCTTGTTTACTCAATTACAGTCAAATTGAGAATAAAAACAGAGCTCCAAGCCTATACTTCCCTGTTTTCTCTACTATATTTTACCTCAGCGCTTTCTTTATTATTTAATGGCAAAACATCCATACTTGAATATTGAAAAGCCTTGATTATGAAACCTAAGGATTGTGGAGATGAGGGGGTGACTTTTAACTTGATGTCTTTGTTACATGCAAATGTGTTACCTGTAAAAATCCTGATCAGTAGTCTTCATAAACTTATCAACAGATAGCCACGTGATAGTCAACCGGAGGCAATGGATTTTCTTTGTTAACAAGGATGCTGGATTCATTTTTGTAATGTTTGAAATTAAAGACTTAGTCATACTTTTTCTAGCTTGCGTGTTGGACTCATCATTATTGGCCTGAAAAAAGTTGATAGTGTAATGATAATTACAGGGGTGACAATGAAGACCAGGCATTAAATGTAAATATCTGAAGGAACCTGGCACTTGTTGGAATGATGTCACAGAATTCCATGAAAAATCATGGAGATAGTAATGTTCATTTCATTAGTCTTTGGTCTTTCAGTCAAAAGAAAATGCTACCTAGAAAATGTTCTCTAGCTAGATTTTTTCAGTAGAGAACATAAATAAACACATTGCTTATTCACTGTCTGATAGTAAGCAGAAGAAATTTTTTTGCAACTCTGTCTGGAGCTATTTCTCTATGTTTAAGATGTATAGTATTTTCCTTCTCTTAGCATAAAACAAAATATATACTATAGAAAAATTTACAAATTCAATAAACAAAATATATAAATACAGAAACTGTTATATATGCACACATATGCACATGTGCACACACAGATCGAGTAATGATTCCTTTCATTTGCCAGCTTTCCTAAACTCTTACTGCTGCTACAGTGTTCTGCAAAGATCTCAAGGTGAGAGCCAGAAGGGATTTTTGAATGTGATAGGATAGAATTTGCACAGGGAAGCCCCAAAAGGTGAAAGAGAAAGAGGAGGAGGATTAATATTTGATTGTGGGACAAATGCTTTCTTTAATATTACTTAAAACTACTTAGTGAAAAACTTTTCATGAAATAACATTATGATACGATGTTGAGCACCTCTCTCTCTCTCTCTCTCTCTCTCTCTCTCTCTCTCTCTCTCTCTCTCTCTCTCTCTCTCTTTCTATCTACCTCACATACACACACACAACTTATCAGGAAACTGTCTATTCTCCCTCCCTCTTTCCTTTTCTCCACATCTGTCTGCTCCTCTCCAATCTTTGGGTTTACACCAGCTAATATCTTTGCCGTTGCTTTCCTTGTCCCTTTATAAATCCTTTTTAACATGCCAGGTACAGGTAGCTCTTACAGCATCAATTCTATCATCCTTTTTGTCATATCTTCAGTGCCTTTCCCTGTAGTTAGATCAGAATTTCCACCCCTCTCCCTGACACTGAATTCCTCCAGGACCTTCCTTGTCACTTGTTCAGTGCATCAGCCATGCTGGCCTGAGTCCTTGCTGGAAAATGTGCCAAGCTTGCTACCACTTGCAGATTTATATTTGTTCTGTCCTCACCTTAGAGCATTCTGGCTTCAGATATTTTCTTAGCTGCCACGCTCATAATTATCAGGTCTCATTTCAATGTCCCTAACTAAAGACGTATTTTCTGGCCACATCTTTCAAGGTATTTACTGAGATTATTCTTATTTTATACTTATCATTGCATTATTTCTGTTTAAAATTATATTCAATGCAGCATACTCAAAACTGCAAAGTACATGAGAATAACTTTTTTGGTGGGAAATCAGCAGTGCCTATAATAGTATATGACACATAGTATGTTTGTTATATATTCATTAAATAAGATATGTTTTAATGATTTGACAATGGCTATTTAATGCCTGACTTTTCCCAAAATCTGAGAACCTTTCCTCCTACAAACGTATAGAATTAAAATGGACAAATAAATTATAAACTATGTATAATGTTTTCATATATATTGTGAATTCATCTACATGAAATGACCATTATAATAAAACTAATTCCCATATTTTCAACTTTTACTTTCTTTTGTGAAGAACTACATTCTACCCTCATTAAATTTCACTTCTAAATTATAGTGTTATTCCTATAGACAAATACTTTTCACTAGATCACAGATCTTTCCTTGATCAACTGAAACTTGATATTTTCTGGCCAAGATTTTTCTATTTCTACTTCTCCTAGCTTCTGATTACTATTGTACTCTCTACTTCTGTGATATGGACTAATTTAGATTATACATGTGTACATAAATATGTGATACATATATATCATATATTTCTGTTCCTGTATTATTTCACTCAGCATAATGTCTTTTAGTCATTCAGGGTGTTTTATATTACTGCAAATAGCTTCCCCCTTTAAAAGTTCAGAATTTCTGGATTTCTAAGGTTGAACCCTGATACCACACACACACACACACACACACACACACACACACACACACACACCATGTGTGTGTAAGTAACATTATACCCAGTGAGAATATTGTATTTATATATTTAAGAATATATACATATATGTGTAACAGCAGACTTGTAGAGGCCATGGTTTTATGAGAGAGTAAATGAAGCATTGGAAGGGAAGGGAGGAAAAGGTACAATTGTATTTTAATTTAAAAAATATGAAAGGAAGCACTGGCTCCCTTTCCCCTAAAATATGCATCTGTGATATTGAGTTCCATCTGTCCTAGATCTTATCCATGTAGGTAGTCTTTTATACTCAAAGCATTTTGGCATAAGTTTTCAGAGATTTAGAAAAGCAGAATTTTCTTCTTTGCTTGTGAATATCTTAATCCACCGTTATAAAGCTTCAACATTTGTTACATTGGCTTATTCATATTCAGGATTTTCAGTTCACTATACTATATAACAGTTGTCCCAGGCATAGCCAGTAGTGGGTGGTGGTTAACAGTGATAATAGAGAAGTAATTGGTGGTTTTGCTGAGAGTAATATGCTAATAGTTTCAGTACTTGTGATCTGTCTTTTCATGGCTTTATTGTTTACAATGATTAAGCAGTCACTATAGCCAACCAGCATATATCCTGGACAGATTTAAAGAAGAGGGAGGTCAGGGAGATGGCTCAGCAAGTAGTTATTTGGTGACTTATCCTCTGACTCCCTACACGAATAAACAAATAATAAGTCAATACCAATTTTTAAAGTCAAGAATAAATAAACCTCTTATCTTCCAGGGATAAACATGAATCTGAAGTGATACATTACCTTAGGAGGGAAACAAAAATAAAAAGAGCTAAATAAACTAACAACTCACACTCTTGAACAGAACGATGGGTTCTTAGAAGGTTCTTGTTTTGAAGAATGTCTTCCAGTTCTGAAGCCTTAGCATATTATTCTTTAAGACACACATTGAATGGACAGAAGAATCATCCTTGGAAAGGTCTTCTTATAGTGCTTCCTCCCTACACGTGAAAGAATGAGACACTTTCCCAAGCACTGATTAACTTCTATGGATACATCTGACTTAGATTGCTCTACCTAGCCTGAAAAGCTAGCCTTGTAGTCTATGTCATTTTCTTCTATGAATGATCATAATTAAGTCTTTTTATTCCCTTCTTACAAAGAGCACTAGAGCTACCATAAACTATTGTTTCCTAAACTTCAGACATGAGAGCTCTTTAACAAATGACTATTTTTCTGTATGCTGTTTCTGTAGTTTCATTGAGATTGATGCCAGGACTCCATACTGGCTGTGTAAATGCTTTACCCCTGACCCGTACCCCACCTTGGGATGAGTCTTTAAATGATCATTTCTCTGGAGCTATATTGGCTTCAGTTTCTGTCTTGATTAAGACTTGCTCAGTCACTTGAGTGCTAAGTGTCATTCCCTCTTTTACCAACTCTCCAGACAGTCATCATTAAGGCTTCACTTCTCTCAGCCTGAGATCTAGGCTGCTGCTGCCTAAGTTGCCTACTCACACTGGGTGACGCCTCTGCCTCTATACTTAGAGCATGTTCTTTGTGCCTGCTGTAAGGCTTTGCTGTCATTTCATGTACATTGTTGTAGGTTTATTTCCTGGTATTCTTGCAATGTGTGGCACCCATTACTTTCTGGATATATAATTTAAAAAACTGTTTCTTTTATTTTTGAGATTATAATGGAATTACATCATTTCTCCTTCCTTTTTTCCCTCTATACCCTCCCACATATCTTCGTAGCTCTCTCTCAAATTCATAGCCTCTTTTAAAATTAATTGCTGTTACACAATACACACACACACACACACACACATATATATTCCTAAATATAACCTTCCCAGTCTGTACAATGTTACTCATCTGTACATGTGCTCCCTCTGACCGTTTAGCATTGAATAACCCATTGGGAGCCTCTTCCCTGGGGAAGACTATTTCTTCTGCTCTTAGCCTTTCTCAGTTGCATACAGCTCTTTGTGTAGAGCTGAGGCATCATGGTTTTCCCCATCCATTTTAGCATGTCTATTGTCCTTGTTTAGCTCATGTCTAGGAAGTTATATTGGTGAAACTTTATGGGTCTTAGAAACTGTAACTTTTAAAACATTGACTTATGTCAGAATTTCTATTAATAAAAAAACACACTGGAAGAAATCAATAAGAACTCAGATTTCCTTCTTATTGATTAGTCTAGCCTATTAAACATCTTTCTTTCTTTCTTCCTTCCTTCCTTTCTTTTTCCCTCCTTTCTTCTTTTCCTCCTTCCCTCCCTCCTTCCTTCCTTTCTTTCTTCATCTTTTTTGTCATTGTTCAAGAGTACACTGTATCCTTTGAACCTTTCAATTTAGGAAACCTCTATTAATACACGTGATCTTTCCTCCTCAATTATAATACCCTGGGAGTTAACTGCTTTTGATGGACATCGATCATAGAATCTGTTGAGCAACAATTGTCTTGTGTGTCTGTTAAGCCTCATTTTATATTATTTTCCCCTAAGTGCCTTTCTTGAAGACGGATCTTGTTCAGCCAGCCTAGGTTTTGTTGCTATTCCATTCCCAATCCTATCATTTGTGTTATTGAACAGGAATTTATTTTAATCACTATACAATGGCTTTCTGATAATATTACTATTTTTGTCATTTTTCTTTTTACTCCTATTGCTCCATTTAGCCTAAAATGGACAGCTACTTCTTTCACTTGAGGCTTTCAGTAAATGCGGCAAAAGGACATGATCTTCAATTCTATTTTTTTCCCTGCATGTTGTTTGTGGAGGTTACTAGTTATTGAGGTTTTCTACTTTTCTACGTAGATACTAAGTCAGAAAGCCATAATAACTAGGTATCTACATGTGCCCAACACTTTCTTATCTATTACATTTTTAGCCTGGCAAAGCTCTAAAACACAAAGTATTCTTCAGCTCAGTGTCGGTCCCTCCATCATGTTCTAATGAACAGAAAGTGTCTTGTTAGGATGTCACAGAACAAAGTTTTATTTGCTGAATTTCAGAAATAAAGATCTTTTTTTTTCAGTAGGAAGCTTTATATTTTCTCAACAAACATCCCATAGCAACCTTTTAATTTACCAACAAGGGAACATTCTGAGTATGTTTTACTAGAAGTTTAGTAAAGCTCCAGGAAAAAATGGTTATTCATGTTAGATTAAAGTATTTCCAGTCAGAATTGCAAAGGACATTTTGTGCTGTTTTGCGGTTTGTTTGAGACAGGCTACCCCCAATCTCCTAAATTCTGGGATTATAGGCTTGTGTCGTCATGCCCAAATACTAGAATAGTCTATAAATTTATCCTTGCACTAAAGATACTTGCTATTGTAAAGGGTAATCTCAAGATTTAAAAATTAATTCATAGAGTCAAGAAAATTCATAAACACTTGAATTAGGTAAGGAGTTTAGATCTTGCTCAAGCTATTGTATTACTAGCTATAATTATCCACATGTTGGTTATAGGCCATGTCTTCTTAGATTGGTAGATCTACCATTTCTCATATTTTTCTTATAGAATATGGAAAGGGAGGATACAAAGGCAAATTGACCTAAACTAAGTTGTTAATAGAATTCCAATTATCCAGATTATGTATTGTCAGTTACAAAATTCTGTATTCCAATAAGGAGAATACTGATATGTGATTACTGCTTTTTAAGGAGAACAAACAAAAATTTTATTTTTGAGATAACATGAAAAGTAGTAATCAAGATCAGGGCCTGCATTCCATGATAGGCAAAACAACCTTACTCAACAAAGCAATATCTGGAGGCATCACCATCCCTCACTTCAAGCTCTATTATAGAGCTGTAGTCCTAAAAACAGCTTGGTATTGGCACAAAAATAGACAGGTAGACCAATGGAATATAATTGAACACCCTGATATTATCCCATACATGTATGAGCATCTGATCTTTGACAAAGAAGCTAAAAATATACAATGGAAAAAAGAAAGCATCTTCAACAAACGGTGCTGGCATAACTGGATGCTGCTATGTAGAAGAATGCGGATAGATCCATGTCTATTGCTATGCACAGAACTTAAGTCCAAATGGATCAAAGATCTCAACATAAATCCAGCCACACTGAAACTTTTAGAAGAGAAAGCAGATGGTACCCTTGAATGAATTGGTACAGGAGACTGCTTTCTGAACATAACACCAGTAGCACAGACACAGAGGTCGACAATTAATACATGGAACCTCCTGAAACTGAGAAGCTTCTGTAAGGCAAAGGACACAGTCAACAAGACAAAAAGGCAGCCCGCATAATGGGAAAAGATATTCACTAACCCCACATCTGACAGAGGGCTGATATCCAAAATTTATAAAGAACTCAAGAAGCAAGTCTCCAAAACACCAAAGGATCCAATTAAAAAGTGGGCTACCGAACTACATAGAGAATTCTCAATATAGGAGACTAAAATGGCTGAGAGGCACTTGAGAAAACACTCAATATGCCTAGCCATCAGGGAAATGTAAATCAAAACAACTCTGAGATACCATCTCACTCCTGTCAGAATGGCTAAAATCAAAAACACTAATGACAGTTTATGTTGGAGAGGTTGTGGAGAAATGGGAACACACCTCCACTGTTGGTGGGAGTGCCAACTTGTACAGCCACTTTGGAAATCAGTATGGAGATTCCTCAGGAAAATGGGAATCAGCCTACCACAAGACCCAGCAATTACACTCTAAGGCATATATCCAAAAGATGCACATTCATACAACAAGGGCATCTGTTCCACTATGTTCATAGCAGCATTATTTGTAATAACCGGAACTTGGAAGCAACCTAGATGCCCCTCAACTGAAGATTGAATAGAGAAAATGTGGTACATTTACACAGTGGTATACTATTCAGCAGAAAAAAACAATGGAATCATGAAATTTGTAGGCAAAGAGATGGTACTGGAAGAAACCATCCTGAGTGAGGTAACCAAGTCACAAGAAGAGTAACATGATATCTACTCTCTCATTTATTGATTTTAGACATAGATCTGGGGAGTGCCAGCTTACAATCTTATTACCAGATAGTCTGGGAAACAAAACCTTCATTCAATGGCTGATGGAAGCAGAGGCAGACTCCTACAGCTAAACACTGAGGTGAACTCAATGAACCCAGTAACAGAGAGGAAGGATCGATGAGCAAAGGGGTTAAGACTGGACTGGTTTAACTTCCAGAAACAGCTGACCTAACAAGGGTTACCTCTCGAATCCCAGACTGATGGCTGGGAATCCAGCATGGGACTGATCAAGACTCCCTGAATGTGGGCGTCAGTGAGGAGGCCTAAGCAACCTATTGGGCTTGGGTAGTAGATCAATATTTAATTCCTCGCATAAAAATGGACTTTGGGCATCCATCCCACAATGAGAGATGCACTCTTATCCTGGACTCTTCCGGGAGGGTCTAGTCCTTACCCTAGGTGAAACGACAGACTATGGAACACCCCATGGAGGGCCTCACCCTCCCTGGGAAATGAGGGAGTACTGGGGGGGGTTGGTGGGAGGGTGTGAGAGGAGGGAAGGGAAAGGGAGAGGGACCTGGAATTGATATGTGAAGCAACCTTGTTTCTAATTTAAATTTAACTTCAAAAATAAAAAACAATTAAAAAAAGTAGTAATCAAGAAACCAAAGAATTTTGTCAGGCACTATATAATAGTTAACAATAACACTATCATTACATTTTAAATAAAAACTATCTCTTACATCATGTGATTGTGAGCCAAGATACATCTTTTAATGTTCTTTTAAAGGTAAATAGACCTTATTTTCATAATTGAAAGCAAAGGGGCTTTACATTTTCAATATAATATAAGATGTGGTTGCCTAGCAATATTCAAATGAGCTAGAGTACCTTTTTTGGACTGGTTATAAAGCAGTTGTCCATGTGAATATGTGTCAGATTTAGAAATGGAAGAGATTTTCAGCACTTAAATTTTAGCCAAACAGGACACCATATATCAAATAAAAAATCCAGAGTCAATAATTTCTATGTAAATTTTCTAGTCAATAATGATAATTTTATGTGCATTGTTTGATCAGGGTCATAATCACCAACTTTTCTAAGAACCTGATGTGTTTTTCACAGAATTGGCACAGAAAAGCCTGGCCTTAATTCTTGTCACGACACTATTTTCACAATTTATTTCTTTCTATTTTTGGCCTATATTGCACATTTCTTGGTTTCAACTGTCATTACCAAGCCCCAAGGTCCCTTAGCAGAAGCTTGATGTATTTTAGTCCAAGGTTTAAGTGCTTTACTGGAAACATCTGCTGTGGTTCCTTTCAAACTGCATTGTACACCCTTCATGTCTTCAGAGATATGTACAATGAAAGAACTTCTGAGGTATCACCATCCCTGTTTTCTAGTTGTACTAAAAAGCAATACTAATAAAAATCCACATGGTATTGGCATAAAAACAGATGGTGGAAAATGGAATTGGATTAAAGACCCAGATATAAATCCATCCATACACCTATGGACACCTGACTTTTTTGACAAAGAAGTCAAAATGATACAATGAAAAAATAGAAAGCATTTTCAGCAAATGGTACGAGTCAAGCTGGGTGTTGCCATGTAGAAGAATACAAATAGATTCAGATCTATCACTCTTCACAAAACTCAAATTCAAGAGGATTAAAGACTTCAGCAGAAAACCAGACACACTGACCCTGATAGAAGAAAAGAGTGGGGGAATAGCCTTGAGAGCATTTATAGAAGAGACAATTCCTGAACAAAACACCAACAGCACAGGCACTAAAACTGAATAAATGGTATGAAACTGAAAAGTTTCTGAAAAGCAAAGGACACTGTCAAAACGACAAAATAGCAGGTTACAGAATGGGAAAATTTCTTCACCAAATGCATATCTGACCGAGGACTAATTTCCAAAACATATAAAGAACTCAAGAAACTAAACACTAAAACACAGATAATTCAATTTTAAAAATATGGATTACAGATCTAAATAGATAATTCCAAGCATAGGAATCTCAAATGGCTGAGAATCACTTAAAGAAATGTTCAACACTCTTAGTCATTAGGGAAATGCAAATTAAAATGACACTGAGATTCTGTCTTATACCTGTTAGAGTTAAGATAAAAAACACAAGTGCCAGCTCATGCTGGAGAGGATGTGGAGCAAGGGGAACACTCTTCCACTGGTGGTGGGAGTGCAAACTTGTATAGCCACTTTGGAAATCAATATGGCAGTTTCTTATAAAATCAGGAATCAATCTACCTCAAGACCCAGCTACGCCACCCATGGACTTGTATGCAAAGGACACTCTACCACACCAAATAGACTCTTGCTCAACTATGCTCATCACAGCTTTGTTTGTAATAGCCAGAACCTGGAAACAGCTGTCCCTTAACCTAAGAACTAATAATGAAAATGTGGTACATTTACACAATAGACTATTACTCAGCTCTTAAAAACAACAGCTAAGAGATTTGCTGGCAAGTGAATGGAACTAGAAAAGATCGTCCTGAGTGAGGTGGCCCAGACCCAGAAAGACAAACATGCTTTGTACTAACTCATAGGTGGATATTAACTCTAAAGTAAAGGAGAACCATGCTACAACCCACAGATCCAGAGAAGCTAAGTAACAAGAAGGGCTCAAGGTGGAGATGCATGAATCTCACTCTGAAGGGAAACACTGCGACATGAGGAGAGTCTGGAAGGGGATTGGGGATGGGAACATGAGGGATTATGTGGGGAGAGAGTACTGGGAGAGACAACTTGAATCTGGGGGCATCTCTGGGGTGAGCTAGAAACATAGAGCAATGAAAACTTATTGGAATCTATAAGGGGACCCCAGCTAAGACTACTAGCAATAGGAGATTGGTGCCTGAACTGGACATCTCCTATAACAAGGAAAGACTTTCAGAGGAGGGATTGGGACACCAATCCAATTCAACCTACAATTTGTGATGTCTACAAGATGTACCAGGGTAAAGATAGCACAGAAAATGTGGAAGTGATCAACTAATAACGGGTACAACCTGAGACTCATACCCTGAAAGGGAGCTAGCTCTACCTGAGGGCCAGGACCCAGAGGCAGGATACCCCAGAGACCTAGGAGAGAAGCAAACATGACTGACAAAAAAAGAAGAAAACAACTGAAATGATTCCTAATGACATTCTGCTATTCTCATATATCGGTGCCTAGCCCAACTGCCATCAGAGAGGTTTCACCCACAAACTGATGGAAACAGATGCAGAGATCAACAGCCAAATACTAGGCAGAACTTGGAGAATTCTATGGAAGTTGGTGGAGGTGTGTTTTAAGAGAAGCTTTTTCTTTGCTAGCTGCTTTGGTGTATCCTCTGCCAGCCGCCTGGGCTCTGCCGCTTTGTAGTCCCCAAATAACACACAAGACGCTGTATTAATTATGAAGCTGTTGGCCTTGTTTGTCTCTTACTGGCTAGCTCTGACTTAAGTAATTACCCCATAATTGTTAATCTAAGTATGTTTCTTACCGGAGAATAGTTCCAAGCTTCCTACCCCCATGGTGTTACATGTTGACTCTCTTGTGTTTCTCCTTCCCAGAATCCTCCTGGACCCCTAGCCCCACCTATCTAGATTCCTATAGGCTCAACAGTACTTTATTGACAAATAACAGGCAAATAACAGGACTTCCCCAACAGGTGTGTGTGTGGTTGGGGGTTGTAGGAGCCAAAGAGGTCAAGGTCACCACCAGAAAACCTAGAGAACCAACTAACCCGGGCTCATGGAAGCTCAAAGAAACCGAATTGGAAACCATGGAGCCTGCATGGGACTGGCCTTAGTCCTTTGCATATATGTTACAGTTGTGTAACTTGGTTTTTGTGTGAGACTCCTAACAGTAGGAGCAGGGGTTGCCTTTGACTCTGATGCTTGTTTGGAGGGCCCATTCCTCCCACTGGATTGCCTCCTCTAGCCTTTATAGATGAGGAGGAACTTACTCTTACTGCAACTTGATAGACCTTGGCTGGCTGATATCTGTAGAAAGCCAGTCTGTATTTGATGAGAAACAGTGGAGGTGGAGTGAATGGTGGTGGTGGGGGAAAGCAGAGAGGAGATGGGGAGGCATTGGGAGGAAGTGAGGGAATAAAAACTTTGGTTGGGATGTAAAAACAAAAAAGTAAATCAAAATGAAGAAAAAATAAAAGCCTTTAGAAAAAGAAAAATATCTAAAATATCTTCTAAATAGAAGATGAAGATTAAAATACCAATTTTTCTCTAAAATGATTAATGTATTCTCAGGTTCTATAAACTTTTATTTGGTTAAACTAAAAGATCAATGAATACCTATACATTATATATCAGACACAGAGATTAATTTATTTTCTTGAGAAGTCTATTTTATATTGGAATTGTGAAAATGTTGATAAATTATTATAGAACATTCCAGCAAAAATAGTAAAAACATACAGATTTTTTTATTAATGATATCAAACTTCCATCTACCACCAGACTGAGTGAACATAGCAAAACTTCAAAATGTTTAATAGAAAATGAAATAAAAGAGAATTAATTAATGGGGTGCCATTTAAAAATTATTTGCAAGGTTAAAAGAGGGGAAAGGAATCAATATGTTTTGAATAGCTTCATCGACTTGCTTTTTCATTGAAGCTGATTTAAATCTCAAATGAATCATTGGTGAGAATTTTAATAAAGAAAATATGGCAGTCACAACTAAAAGTCTACAGCTTTAGCATACCTCAATAGAGATGTTAACACTAAATTCTTCAAAACAATAGTCAAAGAGATGAATATAGTGAATTGACTTGGACCACTCGAAAGTACTTAAGGTATTCATGGTAAATTTGACATCATATAATTTTAGATGATAGTTTTGTTTTAGATAGCTATTCTTTTATACCGGATTCCTCCGAGTACAATTTAAAAATGTCTTAAGGAGTCTTTATATGTCTCAAAACAAACTTAGGTCATTCGTTTACAAGTGCGTCTTGGAGACATTTCCTGATCACTGGTTCCTTAGTACCCTTGAAGTATTAAAGGCAATGTTGATGACCCATAAAGAAGTCTATTTAAGGAAGAATGTCTATGAAACAGCTGAAACCTCTCTGGCAAGGGCAGGTTTATTCCGAGGGCAGTCAAGGGACACATCTCCATCAAGGTGGTGAAGTCCCAGCACACCAGAAGCTCAAAGATAAAATTTCAGAAGTCTTTTTTGTTTTCTTTATTTTTCTCATAAATAGCAACAGCAAAAACAGCAGCAACTACAACCCTCTGAGCTTTCAAATATAACAGATCCTTCTAACCAAGTAACATATTAGAAAAAAAGTAAAATGTGAAAACATGACCTTGAGGAAACATGAACAGTTACTCTTATAGCGTTAAAGAACTAAAAGTAAGCAGGGCGCCGGCACAGGGCACAGAACTCACAGTTGTTGTGTACGCTGCTTCTGGATCGTCTTCCAGTACCCGGGAGAGCCCGAAATCAGAGACTTTGCACACTAGGTTGCTGTTCACCAGTATGTTCCTGGCCGCTAGGTCTCGATGAACGTATCCCATATCAGAAAGATACTTCATGCCTGACGCGATGCCCCGCAGCATGCCGACTAGTTGGATGACAGTGAAGTGGCCATCATGCTTCTGTGAGAGAATTATACCTGTTAGCTGACTGATTTTCATACAATCTTCATATGTATATGCAGTAAATTTAACCATGGATTTATTGCACGGGATCTTTAGAAGATGCCCATCAATTCTGCTGACCATTGCACGTCTTCCTAGCAAAATACAAGGCCCTTGTGTGACATTTAAAAGAGGAATAAAAACTAGGGTTGTGAACTAAACAAAAATAGAGGGCAGCCAGCCAAGTCAACCTCCAGAAAAAAATTATGTCAGACTTTTTTTTAAACAAGAACAAATGAAAGTAAAATGGTATGAGAGAAAAGACTGCAGAAAATACACAATGGGCATTCCATATTTATAAGCATTGCTGAGGCTGCACAAGTAGGCAGGAGAGCAGCAGAACCTGTGATTGGGAGAAACTCATGTGGTGACTAGAAATACTGTGAAAAATGTTAATCAGGGTAGGCCATTCAAGAAAAAAAAACCCAAAGTTATATAAATAAGAAATGGGTTTAGGAAAGTTGAAGATAAAATAGAAAACACAAGTAAACAGAAAATAACTATTTTTCAAATATAAAGGAAAATATTAGAAGTTGAGTGGAAAGAAGACATTTTAGCTCTTGGCTGAAAGAATTATACTAAATACCACAATGTGAATAATAAGCCAGGCAGGGTAGTGTTTCATCACAACCAACGCATAGCATCTTATCCTCTCAGAGTAAAAAAAATGCATAATTTACAAAAGAGTATACAGTGCAAAATGCAAGTACAGGCAAAGTGAACTGCAGATAGTAGTTTTGGTATCAGAGGAGATACAAATACAAATGTATATCAACTTACTAATTGTTTGGAGACGGTTGTCTTCAACGAGTTACGGAGAAACATAAAAGATTCAAGTCATTTTTATATACCAGGCCAAATTAATTTATAAAAGGTATTTAAAATGGATATATATATATATGTGTGTGTGTGTGTGTGTGTGTGTGTTTAAGACATTAAGGCGATATTATCTTATACAGTAGAAACACAATATAGATATTTAATTTTTTCTGTGTTACATGCTGTTTGTTATAAATATTTGATAAAAACCACAGAGTAACTTTGGCACAAGGGTGATGAAACCTACTGCATCTCTCACAGTGACACTGCCTCCTCCATAATTCTGTCCCACTGGTTATTTAGAAGAATAAACTTACATATCCATTGTACAAACTTGGCCTTATCATTTCATCTTATCTCTCTGATAGCTCTTGTATTATATCTACAAAGTCAAGTACAGAGTAGAGAAAGGAAGCTGTTCTTAAAAGTACCTTCCTTATAGCAAGCATGTCTATTAAAGTAGGCTCTTCAGTATAATTAATGTACAAAAGGTAACCTAGCAAAGAAAACCTTTGGTGTTATTAGCTCTTTATGATCCCAATCCATCTTCATAGATGGTCCACTGTTAGATGGAAATCGGCCTCTTCTATCATGTGTTCTATCTACCTCTCTTCCGTTAGGTCTCAAAACTTGAGAATTGAAAATATAAATTCTATTTTTTCTGGAAAGAGTTACACTACACTTTAGAGGTAATTCTTCTTTCTCAGAAAGGAAAGTTCTTCATAGACAACAGATCATAGATGTTATCAGGCAGAATCTCTAAACAGTTGGAAGAGTTCATGGACCATGAGGAAATTAGAGCCTCTTTCTTTTCTTTGAACAAGTGTAGTGGTCCAACCCAGAGTTTTCATGAGACTCACTTGTAAAATACATAGCCACCTCCTGGATTGTTTTAATAATTGTTAATAGTTAATGAATCATTGTTATTATTACATGAAATTTTATAACTACAATGAATTAGAAAATTCTGCTTTCTGAAAAATACGTTGTTACTCTAAAAACCTATTTACTTGATAGAAAAGAGCTGTACAAAGCCATGTGGAAATACATCTTCCAGTCTATCCTGAGGATACCACAAAGAAAGAAATTACTACTTAAAAAGTATGTCTCAGCCGGGCGGTGGTGGCGCACGCCTTTAATCCCAGCACTCGGGAGGCAGAGGCAGGCGGATCTCTGTGAGTTTGAGGCCGGGCTGGACTGATAGCCTCTGAAACAATACAGAGAAACCCTGTCTCGTAAACCCCCCCTCCCAAAAAAAGTATGTCTCTTCTTATTAGCAAATGCAAACTGTAAAAAATAGTAAGCTTCATTATGGCCTTTACATGCACATATACAAGGCATTTTGTTGATAATTACCATCCCATTATTTATACATTGCATATCACTTGCTTTTCTTCCCTTTACTGGTACCCCACCAATTTCTATCTTGTGTTTTTGTTAAATTTGCCTTTATTCCTTAAATTTTATTTATGAGAGGAAATGTTATGTTTCCAAGACTGGCCAATCTCTCTCTCCCTCTCTGTCTCTCTGTCTCTGTCTCTGTCTCTGTCTCTGTCTCTCTCTCTCTCTCTGTGTGTGTGTTTGCACATGTGCATGCAGGGTTGATATTGGGTGTCTTCTATTACTGTCCAACTTTTAAAAACTTGTTATTTTGAGGCCAAGGCACTCACAGAACCTGCAATTTTCACCTACACTGGCTGATCAGTGGGCTGCCTGTGAACTCCATCCCAGCTCTGCTGCTGTAGCCACAGGCTTGCAGATGTGCACTGCTGCACCTTGTCCTTTATGTGGTTGCTGGGATTACAACCTACGATCCCATATGTGGGCATTTTAGCGAATGATCCATCTTTCCCATTCTGATAGTAGCTAGTTTTGCTTAAAATGATAACCTTCAGTTTCATTCATATTCTAGAATAATTACATTAGTTTCATTCTTGTTCAGTGGCTGAAGAATGTACCACTATTTATATACACCATGCTTTGTCTTCTGTGCATACATTGATGGGCTCCTATGCTGCCTCTGTGATGTGTCTATTGTGAACGTGCTGTGATGTAGGTTTGTACAGGTGTCTCTATTTTATGCTGCCTTAGATTCCTTCAGGTTGTAACCCATGAGCAGGTTATATGGCAGTTCGCGTTTTAGTTTTTTGAAGATTACTCATACTGGGTTTCAAATGGCTGCGCTGGTTTACATTCCCACCAATGCTATTTAAAGGTTCCACTCTCGTGCCTTCACCAACAATGCACCACATCCAACAGCTTTAGTCACACCGAGTTCCCATAACATAACATCCATCCTTTTATAGCACGCACCTTACTAGAATTTAAGAATTATTTTCATCACCCCCAAGAGAACCTCCTATGGACCATCACACCCTGCTATGCTCAATAATCCTGCCATACTAGGCAGCTACCAGCCTACTTTCTACCACAATGGGGTTCTATGTGCTCTCACTGTTTCCTAAGCAGAAATAGGCAGCTCTTTAGGACTATCTTCTTTCACGTTGTAGCCTAATGTTTCCGAGACACTTTCACATTGTAGCACATATCAGTATTTGATCTGTACTATTATATTTGATTCATTTTGTATACATTTAAAGTTAGTATTTGAATTACTTCCATGCTTTAGTGATTGTGCCTGTGAGTTTTATTGGTTTGTTTAATGTTGTTATCAACACTTGAAGAGACTGATTAACTGCTTTCCTGCCAACTGCATGACAATTTGTGAGATTCTAGTGTGTGAAAGCAATCAGAACTACTTTGTACATGTTGTTTCAAAGGCCACACACTGTTCCTTATCAATGTCTAATTCATTTGGCCAATACTTCTTTTGGAGTCGATAAAATCAACACCACTTTCATAATAGCAACATGACATATATCTATCTCCTTTTTATCACTAGGTTTGTATTTATGTGAATGTAGCAAAGTTCTAATAGGTAAAAGGTCAGGAGACTAATATGAATCAAGATTGTAACTTGCAAGTAAAGTAGACTTATTTTTATGGACTTTGACACATAAAATCTGAATTGTCCTTAGAATAGCAACAAAACTTTCATTTCCCTAAATCTTGACTTTGATTACACAGTTGCAAGATCAACGCCTTTGAGACAGACTAAAAGCAGAACTGGACATGGGGAACATTAAATGGAAGTACATTAAAATAATCCTTCAGGGACAGGTTCGGGCTTGTATATTTGGCATAGTCAATTATCAATCCAGACTGACCCTGTAAAACTCCAATAGCCTTTGGTTATACAACTTTCTGTAATCATAATTATTTCCAAGGCAGGGACTTGGGTAAAAGACATTAACATGCAAAGTCAGATGTCCCAGAATGTAGGACATTCTTTCCGAATGAGAGTTTACTGTAACATGGTAGTTTCTTAATGCAAATCTTTTTATAATCTATCACCCTGAATAGCTACTAGTTACAATTTCTGCATCTTTCAATCTGTCTGCTTAGCTCAACATTCATGCATCCATCCATGTATCCACCCATGCATCCATGCATTCATCCATGCATCATGCATCCATCTATGCATCCATGCATCCATCTATGCATCCATGCATCCATCCATGCATCATGCATCCATCTATGCATCTATGCATCCATGCATCCATCCATGCATCCATCCATCCATGCATCCTTGCATCCATGCAACCATCCATCCATCCATCCATGTATCTCTCCATTGTTCATAAAATATCACTCAGGTGAGCCCTTTCAAGCTTCAAGCCCCAAACCCCAGCGAGTCCAGCTTCAGGTGAGATTGGGTCTCCAGTAGGACCCCCTGCCCAACACTTATCCTCTTGATCTTCCGGGGCCGCTCCTGGCATCCAGAAGACCCGCCCACACAGGAAAGACATCAGCCCTTCCAAGACCCCAACCCCAGCGAGTCCAGCTTCAGGTGAGATTGGGTCTCCAGTGGAGACCGCCCGCCCAACACCCATCTCCTTGATCTTCCGGGGCCACTCCTGGCATCCAGAAGACCCGCCCACACAGGAAAGACATCAGCCCTTCCAAGACCCCAACCCCAGCGAGTCCAGCTTCAGGAAAGACATCAGCCCTTCCAGGCCCCAAACTCCATGTCAGCATCCCCAGCTTCAGCTGCAGGAAGGAAGGAGACCAGTGGAGATGGAAAGACTCTACCAGCACCCACTGGAAGAAGAGATGGGAAGAAGACAGAATAAGAGCTTACTCAGCAATAGAAACACCAACATGACCCCACCAGAATCTAGGGATCCAACACCAGCAAGACCCAAAAAGCACTACATAGACGAAGAAGAGGAGACAGACCTTAAAAATTATTTCATGAAGATGATGGAGACCCTAAAAGAAGAAATGAGGAAATCCCTTAAAGAAATAGAAGAAAAAACAAACAAAAAAATCCATGAAATGGGGGAAAAATTCAAGAAATAAACAAATCTCTCAAAGAATCTAAAGAGCACCAAGATAAAACAACCAAAAAAATTAAGGAAACAACTCAAACAGTTGAAGGATTGAAAGCTGAAATAGAAACGATAAAGAAAACACAGAATGAAGGGATGCTGGAAATAGAAAAGCTGGGTAAACGATCAGGAACTACAGATGTAAGTATCACCAATAGAATACAAGAGATAGAAGAGAGAATCTCAGGTGTTGAAGATTCATTAGAGGATATAGAGTCGTCAACCAAAGAAAATCTCAAAACCAACAAATCCTTAACACAAAATATCCAGGAAATATGGGACACCGTGAAGAAGCCAAACCTGAGAATAATAGGTATAGAAGAAGGCGAAGAAATACAACTCAAAGGTACAGAAAACATATTCAACAAAATCATAGAAGAAAACTTCCCTAACCTAAAGAAAGATATGCCTATGAAAATACAAGAGTCTTACAGAACACCAAATAGGCTTGACCAGAAAAAGAAGTCACCTCGCCATATAATAATCAAAACATCAAACCTACAGAGTAAAGAGAAAATATTAAGAGCAGCTAAAGAAAAAGGCCAAGTAACATACAAAGGCAGACCTAGCCGAATTACACCTGACTTCTCAATGGAAACGATGAAAGCCAGAAGATCCTGGACAGATGTCCTACAAACGCTAAGGGAACAAGGATGCCAACCCAGACTACTATATCCAGCAAAGCTCTCAATTACCATAGATGGAGAAAACAAAATATTCCATGACAAAGCCAGATTTAAACAATACGTATCCATGAATCCAGCTCTACAGAAAATGCTAGAAGGAAAACCTAGATCCAAAGAAGATAACTACATTCACAAAGACACAGGCAATATATAATCTCACTTTACAAAACACCAAAAGAAAAAGGGAGGAGAAATTACACAAAATAACTTCACTAACAATAAATCAAGCACAAACAAGGATCACCAATCAATGGTCATTAATATCCCTCAATGTCAACAGCCTCAACTTGCCTATAAAAAGACAGAGACTAGCAGAATGGATATGAAGACAGAACCCTTCCTTCTGCTGCATACAAGAAACACATCTCAACATCAAAGACAGTCGTTATCTCAGAGTAAAGGGTTGGGAAAAGATCTTCCAATGAAACGGTCCCAAGAAACAAGCAGGTGTAGCAATCCTAATATCTAACAAATTAGACTTCAAAGTAAAATCAATCAAAAGAGATGAAGAAGGACACTTCATATTCATCAAAGGAAAAATACATCAAGACGAAGTCTCAATTTTAAACATCTATGCCCCAAATACAAAGGCACCTACATTCGTGAAAGAAACATTACTAAAGCTCAAAATGCACATAAAATCTCACTCACTAATAGTAGGAGACTTCAACACTCCGCTCTCACCGCCAGACAGGACCTCCAGACAGAAACTTAACAAAGAAGCATAAGAACTAATAGAAGTTATGACCCAACTGGGTTTAACAGACATCTATAGAACATTCTACCCAAATACAAAGGGATAAACCTTCTTCTCGGCACCACATGGAACCTTCTCTAAAATCGACCACATACTTGGCAACATATCAAACCTCAGCAGCTACAAAAAAATTGGAATAACTTCATGCATCTTATCTGACCACCATGCTTTAAAATTAGAATTCAACAACAACACAAATTGCAGAAAAAACCTACAAACTCATGGAAATTGAATAATGTTCAACTGCACCATCCCTGGATCAAAGAAGAAATAAAAAAAGAAATTAAAGACTTCCTCGATTTCAACGAGAATGAAGACACAACATACCCAAACCTATGGGACACTTTGAAAGCAGTGCTACGGGGGGAAGTTCATAGCACTAAGTGCCCACATGAAAAAACTGGAGAACAGTCATACTAGAGAATTAACAGCACATCTGAATGTTCTAGAACAAAAAGAAGCCAACTCCCCCAGGAGGAGCAGACGCCAGGAAATAATCAAATTGAGGGCTGAAATCAATCAAGTAGAAACCAGGAAAACACTGAGAAGAATCAATGAAACAAAGAGTTGGTTCTTTGAGAAAATCAACAAAATAGATAAACCTCTGTCCAAACTAACCAAAAGATAGAGAGAGAGCATGCTAATTAACAAAATCAGGGATGAAAAAGTGGACATAACAACGGACTCTGAGGAAATCCAGAGAATCATCAGGGCATATTTTGAAAATCTGTACTCTACAAAATTTGAAAATTTAAAGGAATTGGAAAATTTCCTGGATAGATATCACTTGCCAAAACTAAATCAAGAACAGATCAACAATCTAAACAGACGTATAACCCCTAATGAAATAGAAGCAGTCATCAAAAGTCTCCCAAACAAAAAAAGCCCAGGCCCAGATGGCTTCAGTGCAGAATTCTACCAGAAATTCAAAGAAGAGCTAATTCCAATACTCCTCAAAGTATTCCACACAATAGAAGCAGGAGGCTCATTGCCAAACTCTTTCTACGAGGCTACAATTACCTTGATACCCAAGCCACACAAAGACACAACTAAGAAAGGGAACTATAGACCAAGTTCCCTCATGAACATCGATGCAAAAATACTCAATAAAATACTCGCAAACCAGATTCAAGAACACATCAGAAAAATCATCCACCATGATCAAGTAGGCTTCATCCCAGGAATGCAGGGATGGTTCAACATTAGAAAATCTATCAATGTAATCCATCATATTAACAAACTGCGAAAGAAAAACCACATGATCATCTCACTAGATGCTGAAAAAGCCTTTGACAAAATCCAGCACCCCTTCAGGATAAAGGTCCTAGAGAGATCAGGGATAACAGGAACGTACCTGAATATAATAAAAGCAATATACAGTAAACCAACAGCTAACATCAAACTAAATGGAGAGAAACTCAAAGCAATTCCTCTAAAATCAGGAACAAGACAAGGCTGTCCACTCTCTCCATATCTCTTCAATATTGTACTTGAAGTTCTAGCTACAGCAATAAGAAAACAAAAGGAGATCAAGGGGATACGAATAGGAAAAGAAGAAGTCAAACTTTCACTATTTGCAGATGATATGATAGTTTACATAAGTGACCCAAAAAACTCCGCAAGGTTACTCCTAGAGCTGATAAACACCTTCAGCAATGTGGCAGGATACAAGGTAAACTAAAAAAAAAATCAGTGGCCCTATTATATACAGATGATGAAGTAACTGAGAAAGAAATCAGAGAAACATCACCCTTTACAATAGCCAAAAACAGCATCAAATATCTGGGGATAATGTTAACCAAGGAAGTGAAAGACCTGTATATCAAGAACTTTGTGTCCTTAAAGAAAGAAATCAAAGAAGATACCAGAAAATGGAAAGATCTCCCATGCTCTTGGATTGGTAGGATCAACATAATAAAAATGGCAATCTTGCCAAAAGCAGTGTACAGATTCAATGCAATCCCTATCAAAATTCCATCACAATTCTTCAAGGACCTGGAAAGAACATTAATCAACTTTATATGGAAAAACAAAAGGCCCAGGATAGCCAAAACAACCCTATACAATAAAGGAAATTCAGGAGGCATCACCATGTCTGACTTCAAGCTCTATTATAGAGCTCTAGTCCTGAAAACAGCTTGGTATTGGCACAAAAATAGGCAGGTACACCAATGGAACCGAATTGAAAGCCCTAATTTTAAACCACACAACTATGAACACTTGATTTTTGACAAAGAAGGTAAAACTGTACAATGGAAAAAAGAAAGCATCTTCAACAAATGGTGCTGGCATAACTGGGTACTGGTATGCAGAAGACTGCAGATAGATCCATGTTTATCGCCTTGTACAAAACTTAAGTCCAAATGGATCAAAGATCTCAACATAAATCCAGCCACACTGAAACTTTTAGAAGAGAAAGTGGGAGATACTCTTCAACGAGTTGGTACAGGAGATCACTTCCTAAACATAACACCAGTGGCACAGGCACTGAGATCGACAATTAACAAATGGGACCTTCTGAAACGAAAAAGCTTCTGTAAGGCAAAGGACACAGTCAAAAAGACAAAAAGGCAGGGCACAGAATGGGAAAAGATATTCACTAACCCTACATCTGACAGAGGGCTAATCTCCAAAATTTACAAAGAACTCAAGAAACAAGTCTCCAAAACACCAAAGGATCCAATTAAAAGGTAGGGTACAGAACTAAATAGAGAATTCTCAATAGTGGAGGCTAAAATGGCCAAGAGACACTTAAGAAAGTGCTCAGCATCCTTAGCCATGAGGGAAATGAAAATCAAAACAACTGAGATACCATCTTACTCCTGTCAGAATGGCTAAAATCAAAAACACCAAAGACAATTTATGCTGGAGAGGATGTGGAGAGAGGGGAATACTCCTCCACTGCTGGTGTGAGTGTCGACTCATACAGCCTCTTTGGAAATCAGTATTTTAAAAAATATCTAATTATTTCAAGATAATGTGTATGTATTATGTGTACATATGTTCGTGCATGAATAGTATGTGAAGAGTACAGGCATACACACACCATGCTATACATATGCATGCCAGAGACCAATTCAGGTATTTGTCTTTCTCTTCTACTTTATTGGAGGCAGGATGTATTGTTCACTTTGGTAATCACCAGGCTCTGTGGCCTATGAGCATCTGGAGATGCTCTTTTCTCTTCTCTGCCTCCTACCACTCCTGGCTTTGTGTGGGTTCTGGGTACCCAAACTTATTCCATTACACTTGTACTGCCAGAGCTTTATCCTCTGAGCTTCTCCCTAGCACCACTATTTAATTCTCTTTTTAATATTTATTTACTAATGCACATGAGTGTTTTGCCAGCATGTGTGTGTCTACCATATGAATGCCTGGTGCCCCTGGAGGTTAGAAGATGGTGTCAAATCTCCTTAAAACTGGAGTTATTAATGGTTGAGTAGCCATGTGTGTACTAGGAACTGAGCCTGGATCCTTGGCAAGAGCAAGGGCTGTAAACTGCTGAGCCATTGCTCCAGCCCCCAAGTTTTAATTCTTTATGAACAGATAAATAAACACATCCCTCTCATTAGTGTGAGCTTCCTTTTGTCTTTAAGTGATAATGAAGTCATGGATTTGCAAAGAGATTGATTTAAACCACAATTTCTTCGTGATTTTTTACTAGTAAATGGTTGATTTCTACATGTTTTTAAAGTACATATATATATTATATAAAAGGAATAGAAGGGTAAAAGGAATTGTGAGTATAAAAGTTTACGAGGCTCTGAATTAGGGAGCATGCATTCTTATGTATTAGGATTATCAGAAAAAGAGTTATCCTCTTCTTCATCTAGGCTTGGCTAGTTTGGGCAGTACTATTTAGCATAGTAAACTATGCTTTAATCAATATCTGAGAGTATTAAACCAAGACCAAGCAAAGAAAAACATTTCAGAAAACTTAACAAAGGATATTCTATTCTTCTATGTCTGGGTAAGAGCAATAGCCTCATTTATTTACAAATGAGGCACTGTACAATATTTTTCTCTAGAAACAATGCAACTGTGTTCTCCCAACAAATTCTATATCCCACTTTCTAATCATTGATGACATTACTTTTACAAATTCTGTTCAGGACTTGGGTTTCTTGAATATTGTGTGTGGTTAATAAAGAGTGACAGAATTTAAACAAACCTTTTTAGTGTCTCGGAGTGTACTGATTGCTACTGCTGATATTCCTATTGTTTTCTTAAAAATAGGTTGTTTTCTTAAGGATGAGCAAGGCTCACCCCTTTTATGCAGTACTTCTGTCACAGCATCCACCATGCTGCCATCCATAGCACAGTGCTTGATAAATATTAAGTCAAATTCAATTGAATTGTTTACGAGGGGCAGAGAAAAATGTGAGAACACTGAAATTTAATATCTCTGTGCTTCCTCCTGGAGATTAGTCAAAATGAAAGTGTGATTTTTATATGACATATGGTTTCTTCCCAGAAAGGCAGGTCCAAATGAAAGCAAGTGAAGGTGACATATTTACACAACGCATTTGGAACTTAGTAACTAGTAACTAGAATTCTGTTTGTTTTCACCCTGTTCTTTCTTGGTTTTCTCATCCTGACTGCTGAGGAACAGGGAATGTATCCTCTAACTGTCAGGAAGGGTGACCCTGATTGGAAGGGTTTTCTGAGAGCTATACACAATAATGACTGCTATTCTAAAAGCTGTAGAGAGCTCCATCACACCCTTCCTTAGACCCTGGGGCACAGCACCTTCTAGATCTGAGCTGTCACTGGCATGTCACATCATCTCTGCAGCAACTCCAGCTGTTTTGATGGTTTCAAGGCCCTTCTCTGTGAGTTGCACCCACAGATACATTAAGCTTTTCAATGTTCATTCTCCTTATAGTTGAGGTAGCTGGCCCAAGCTTAGAAAAAAATACTGGATTAGAGTGTCACACTGTCCAAAGTCACCATATAACAGTCTACTGAGTTTTGCTTTTTGATAAATGTGTGCAGGTCCTAAGGAAACCAAAATCATATTCTGTCATTGTCTAACACTCTTCAGTGATCTTAGGTGATAGAACAGTATGTAATGTTTCCATTGTGGATATGAAATTATAACTCTTCTTTAGGTCTTTCAGTTCCCATCCTTATTTTGATGTATCTTTTTGTGTGTTCAGTTCACCCCTAAAACTGGTAACAGCTAATACGCTGGGCTTATACAGTTCCATCATCAAGGGACACTGACCTTTTTTCTTCTTCACCTGAGCTTTTTCATGACAAGTTTTGCTTTCTAAATGGCCTTTAGTATAAATACATGCCCTGGGACAATGATTGGTACAAGTGATCATGAAAGCCCAAACCAAGAAAGGTGCTTGTACTAGAGAGATAGAAAATAAAATAGCAAAAATAAGTGAGACCATTTGAAAGAATAATGGTAAAAAATATGACAGAATGATTAAAAAAAAAGAATGTTAAGTGGAGCCTGTGAATGGTTCTCAGCACATACCAATGGCTCAGTTAAGAATGAGTTTGGCAAGAGAAGGGAAAGCGAGGGAGGCTTAAATCTGTTACATGGGGAGAACAAGAGAGGACCTGAAAAGGTTGATAAGGTAAAGTTAAGGAGAACCATGAAAGTCATCATAGTTAAAGTCTATTCAAGGAGAAGGTGGAGAATGACTTCATAGTAAATGAAAAATGTTTCATTCTTATTTTCATGTGGACAGTGGAAGTAGAGATATGTTTTGAAGTTAATGGAATAATCCAAGAAAGAGATACTGGCTTGAACGAAGTTAAAGATTTATTTTAGAAACTGATTGGCAAAGTCTGTGATGAACTAAACAGAAGAAAACACTGATTGAGGAAAGTCTATTTCTTCTATAGGATCAAACTTACCTTGTCGTGTTTATCCTTACACTTTAAGGGTCTATCCCAGGACTGACATGTGACAAATACTCAAGGGATATTCACTGAATTAAACAGATGAATACATATTTTCTCTTAGAGAGAGAAGCCATTCAAATCCTCTGTAAGCAGTGAGATATGTTTCTTGAACTATTTCTTCCATAGAAAATAAGATTTGCTAGGATTTCCCCCAAGAATATCATATATGAACAGGCTTTGAAATGCTGATTACAGTTGGAGCTATCCCCGCTTTTAAATATCCTTTGACTATAAATAACAGATCCTTTCATTTCTGCTATAGATCTAGAAAGGGGGAGGTAAATATTATCTAACATTTCTGTTATATTTTTGGGGGATTATTATTGAAGAATGTTGGTAATATTTAGATCACCAACAAAATAGCCTTTGAAAGTACAAAAGATCTGACTACCATAGTATAAATCAAATTTCTCAAGCTTTTGCTGAAAAAATGTGCAATACTCTATAAAACATAGATCTTTCTTTTCTAGTGATTCATGACCTAGAAAGGTTAACTATGAGTGATAACATTATTCCAGTTGATGACAAGCTGGTACTCTTGAGCAGAATTTCTAAAATTACACATCATTCATTGAACATATATCTACAGAGGATCCAATTATCAGAACAAGATCTTGGTTTTCTACAATGAATAAATCACACACATGGTGTAATAAGCATTCTTAGATAATGACAGTGTTTTAAGGTCTAAAAAGAAGTTATTTAAGTTTGTTTCATGTGTATGTTAGAGCACCTTTTTTGTTTACTTACTACAAGTTACATGGAATAGTTGCAACCTTTTAAAATATACATGGTGGAATTTACTTTCAGTTATGAAGAATGAAATTATGCTGTTTTCTGGAACATGGATCATCATAGTAACTAAATTAAGACAGTCTCAGAAGGACAGATTTACATGTTTTCCACTATTCATTTATATGACTATAGACAAACAGATAATTTGAAAGTAGAAGCCAAACTGTCTAGTGGAGAGGGAGGGATAAGGAGGGAGACAGTATGTGGGGTTTAGGGGATGTGTTTAAAGTATATTGTATATTTACAAAAATGATCTGAAATAAGTAATAAAAGTTAGGAATGTTATATAAAACCAAGCCAGAATGACAATTAGAAGGCTTAGCTTAAACCTTGAAAAATTATTATATCCAAACTCTGAGTTAGGCAGTAAATGATTGTATGAGAAGTGGTTTATAGGAAATTCATGTCATATACTATAATTTCTGTCAAAAACCTATGGCCAATGAGCTCATGAACCCTAAGGGAACTCTCTCATTATTATTTTGCTAAATGCTCATAGTATCTGATCACGCCCTGATAAGAATCTCTGTATGTACAGATCCATGAAGCTCTCAGTCTTCATCTGAGAAACTCCCTTTTGCAGTATCTGGCAGTTAAGACCCTGACTCACAGCCAGTCAAAGTGCAGGGAACCAGTGTCTGTGGAGAGCTCACACACAAGTGAGACATGCATATCATACTCCTTTTAAGGTTCATGGAACATAAAGGAACAGAGGCCTGAAAGATAATAAAAGTCAACATTTGGGGAAGATCAGGACATGTCTTGTGGACATGGTATGATTATTGCTGTCATGAATTCATAGCAGATGTGGTTGGCTACACAAGACCTACACAGTCAACATTCCAACAGGCATAGGTGAAGGGCTCATAAGGTTCCCCCTGTACCTGATGCTGCTTGGATAGGGAAATCACTTTTGTCAAGCGGTGTTGCCCTGTTGATGGTTCCACACCAATGAGTATATGCCCGGAATTAATTAGACTTAGTGAGCTACATAAGCAAGAGAACAGACTATGCACTTGGAGAATGTAGGTAGGGTGCTAGAGGAGTTGGAAGAAGCTAGTAAGATAAAGATACATTTTATTCAAGTATAAAATTCTGGCGGCACCTAATCCTAACTGATACATTTGCTATGAAACCATTATACCTAAGGCTCAGGGAAAATTACAGAAGGGGAGGGAACATTGTAATAATTCAGAGGACCAGGATGTCTGCTACTAGATAGTGTTCTCCAGACAGAACAGGGAACTTGAGCCCATGAAATCTTAGTAGTATGTTTTCCTGAACAAGATTGGTATGATGACAATAGGGAAAATCTCTCATGATCCCGCATCTAAGATGAAAAGGTCAATGGCTGCTGAGAGAGGGAAATATCAATCACTTCTAGCGAAGGGTAGTGATAGTATAAAGGGTGTTCAATTCAAAGTGGTTAGCCTGGGGTACATGCACACCCAAGCAACAATAAACTCTATAGGTTGTATATACAAGTGTGCATATGCATTTACTTATATACATGTATATTCGTATGTACAAATGTGTAACGATAATAATTAAAGAAGTGATCATGAATTTAGGAAGGAGAAGACATAGAAGGAATTGGAAGGAGAGGGACATGTATGAACATTGTAGATGCAGTGCTCATGTATGAAGTTCTCAAAAATAGAATGCTTAATAAAATAGAAAGTCTCAAAAATAAGTAAAATTACTATATTAAAAAGAAGAAAAAGAGCTGGGCGGTGGTGGCGCACGCCTTTAATCCCAGCACTCAGGAGGCAGAGGCAGGCGGATCTTTGTGAGTTCGAGGCCAGGCTGGACCGACAGCCTCCAAAACAATACAGAGAAATCCTGTCTCATAAAACAAAACAAAAAAAGAGGAAGAAGAAGAAAAAGGAAGACACTAGGGCAAGGGAGAAGTTTTGTTACCACAGGAATTTACAACAGGAAGAATTGAATATTTGAGGACCTGGGTAATGAACAAGAAGACAAAGCCTTAGGACAAATATGCCTTGAAGAAAAGTTTGCAGAGCCAAGGTTGTATATAAGGAAGGAGAGCATTCTCTTTCCATCTTTATAGGAAACTCCCAGGCCCATTTCCTACTGGACATTTCCTCCTTTATCTGGGTTCTGTGTAAAAGAGACTTTTATGCACCTATCTAGGGACTTACGTGATATCTTCAAGAGAAATGTTTGTGGGAAAATGCATTCTGAGTTTTAAGCAGTGTATTTATAGGTGGCTTTGAAGAAGAGAGTCCATGGAGGGCTACATTTATGACTAAAGTTTTAAGCTAAAATCTAGTGCTTATGTATTTCTGAATCAGACAGTTGGCCATGCTATGCCTATTTAGCATGTTCCTGAATCTCAAAAAAGAAACAGGTAGGATTATTTGTAGGTTTGAAAGACCAGTAAAATATTAAGTGAATAAAATGAAAGTCATTGTCTATTTTCTACTGAAAAGTCTGTTGATTTTTGTAGTTTCCCTATTGAGAGTCTTAAAATTTTTACAAATGCTTAATAAATATCTCAAAGCCATTCTGTGGTAGGCATCATGACTTTTGAATTTATGTTTGAAAGTTGTGTTCTTATATAGATGAGAGAAGATGGGAGGTAGAATCAGAAATTTCAATCATAAAGAAACTGAAAGTCATTTTTTTATTCCTACAAAATCTAGGAAGAAAAGTAGATAGAGGTTTGTGAAGCATGGCAGCTAGATTTCTGAATTACATTTAAGAACTTAAAATGGATCTGAATATAATATAACTTAAGCCCATCAAGCTTACTATTAAACTTGGGATTTTCTTCTTTTTAAACTTTTTGGTAAGGTTTTTCTGAACATAATCTATGTAACTCACCATGTACAGCCTTTATGTGAAGCCAAGAAAATTTAAAATTGTTTGGGTTTGCATTTGTGGCAGAGCGTCACTGAAGTATAACAGTATTGCTCTGGGAAGGATTTGTAGGATATATCTGTGTGTGTTTCAAAGAACTCAATATCTAGTTATGTAAATCCAGAAGTTCTTGTATAATTGAAACTTAGAAACAAGACCACAGAAGAGTGCAGATAGGTACATAAAATAAATGTATTTACAACCATTATTTTTACATTGTAGGTCAATTAAAAAGTATCCCAGTCAAAATGGCTAAGATTAAGAAAAGTGATGGGGCTAAACGGGTGTCTCTGGTTGAAAGTTGTTCTTACAGATGACATGGTTTCAGTTACCAGCACCTGCATGGAGGCTACTAATCATCTGTCACTCCATTTTCAGGGCATGCAATGCTCTTTCTGGCCTCCTTGCACACTAGGCATATACTTGGTGCACAGATATAAATATGAACGAAACATTCATACATATGAACTAATTTAAAAAGGATGAGGATGCAGGGAAAGACAAACTCTCATGCATCATTGATGGGATTGAAAACTGGAGCAGCCATTATGGAAATCAGTAGGGAGAATCACCAAAAAGTTGAAAATCGTCTGACATATGATCCAGGTGTATCATTCCTTGGCATGCATCCAAAGGACTAGGTAGCCTTCTTCAGAGATGCTTGTTCATCCATGCTTATTGCTACTCCTTCATAATAATGCCTCCTCCAGGAAATTGAGCCAGCCTTGATGTCCACCAGCCTCTGATTGAATAATAAAAATGTGGTCTATATACACAATAGAATTTTATTCAACTTTAAAGTAAGTGGAACCATGAAATTTTAAGGTACATGGATGGAACTGGAAAATATTATACTCAATGAAGTGACCCAGACCTGGAAAGACAAACGCACAAGCACAGGATGTTCTTTCTCTTTCTAATTTTAACTTTTTGTGAAATTCATATGTGAGTACTATATTTACATCATTTCCTTCACTCCCTTTCAAATTCACCACATTTTTCATTATTATTACTAACTGCAGCTTTCCACTTATGTCTAGAAGATACTACACGGATACTACACCACAGCAGATTTTGTGTTCTGAAGACTCTTACAATCTTTGAGCCATCACTCCCCTGACTGTCCTTGAGCCTCAGGTGTTGGTCTTGCATTTTAAATGTGTCAACTGAGATTGAATACTCTATGGTCACTCATTTGCACTTAGACCAGCTGTGGATCTCTGCAATAGCCACCATCTGATAAAAAAAAAGAGTTATACTTTTGTGTGTCTATAAGGGTAAGCGTTTAGAATACAGATATAAATGACATATTGTTTTACGAAAATGGCAGTAGTGGATTTTTCTTTAAGGTCTATGACCTCTCCATTCATATGTAAGTTGACCACATTTGCAATGTCCTACCTGGATCAAGGTGCACTATGAAGAGGCAAAGGGGGATAAAGAATGGGGAGTATACACACAGAGGCATGTGCACACACACAGATAGACATGCACACATACACACAGACAGACACAGGCATGTGCACACATGCATAGACATAGAACACACACACCTCTCTCTCTCTCTCTCTCTCTCTCTCTCTCTCACACACACACACACACACACACACACACACACACTCATGATATTGGAGTTGCCACCAATGGAAGGATAATGTTCTCCTCAGGATCCATAGAGTATCTTACAAAAACCCTACTGTCAGGCAAAGGACACCTTCCTTTCAAATTGTTGATCAGGAGAGTTGAAGAGACTCTCCAAGACAATATAGGACATTACTATTTCCTTAGTTGCCTCCTAGGAATTCAAACTCTATTTGTTTAGACATCACATACTTTTGTCACAGAAGTTAGATAAATCAAGTTGATAGTAACCTAGTAGTCTCATCTCTGAGAGCTGGATATTATAGTTCCAGAAGGTGCTATGCAAGTAGCTAAAGGTAATATCACCAACAGTACTATACAGAAGACCTCTGAGCCACAAAAATGACCAACCTGACAAGACACTTTTTTATTTTTCTTTTCATTTTACATACTAAACCCATTTTCTCCTTCTTCCCCTTCTCCTGCTTCCTTACCTTCCCCTCTACCTTCACAGAGCAGGTAAGGCCTTCTTTGGGGAGTTAACAAATGCGACCACGCCCCTCCCTACTGTATCAAGGCTGAGCCAGGTGTCCTATCATAGGGAAAGGTCTCCAAAAAGGCAGTTCATGCACCTGGGACAAGTCCTGGTTCCACTGCCCCCCCAACAGATCAATCCACATAACTGCCACCCACATTTAGAGGTTCTAGTTCTCTCCCACGTAGGTTCCCCAGCTGTCAGTTCAGCATCCATGAGAAACCTGGTGCGAAGGAAATTCCCAGGAATTCACAAAGATTACCCCAGCTAAGACTCCTAGCAACAATGGAGAGAGTGCCTGAATGGGCTTTCCCCTATAATCAGAATCAGTGACTACTCTAATTGTCATCATAGAGCCTACATCCAGTAACTGATGGAAGCAGATGCAGTGACCTGCAGCCAAGCACTGGACTGAGCTCCAGGAGTTCAGTTGAAGGGAGGGAGGAGGGATCACATGAACTAGCAGTAGCCTTCAATGTTGCAATAGTGACACTTATGTTTTATGGGTAACCAAAGGGCTTCCTAGCTGGACTTACAGCCCACCCATATTAGGGAACGCATGTCTTTTACTGTAAACCCTGCTAAGAAGGCTGGAGAGGTTGTATATGGCAGAGGAGAACCTATTACTGTTATATTGTCAAATGAATATAGTTTTCAATTGTATGCTTAATATGTAGCCTTGTACTCAAAGATAGGTGCAGAGAATCTTCTTTATGTAGCAGATGTAGGGTGTTACAGAAATCCACAAGCAGTCAAAATGTAGAAAATAAGTGACAGCGGGGTTTCCATTGCCAACTGGGACATCTACAACACAATCCCTACACTCCCTACACTTTAGGCTGAGGGAACATCCTGGATGGGTTGGGAGGTGGGTAAAATTTGTAAAATTTAGAACACCAGGATGGCTGCTGCCCAAGTGACTTCTGGACTTGATGCTGATGTTGCAACCATGAAGTCATAATAATATGGCTGCCTGCACAAGACATGTACAAGCCTACATCAATCACCATGTCAGCACAGATGGGAAACGTTTCCTTACATAAAACTGCTAGGTCAAAAGTTACAGTCAGTGGTTGCTGAGGCAGGGTACATCAGATTTCTTCAGGCATCAATTGTTCAGTTTTTTTTTCTTTTTTTCTTTAAATTAGAAACATGCATGCTTCAAATGTCAATCCTAGCTCCCCCCTTATCCCTCCCAGCCCCACCCCCACCCCAGCCCAACCCCCACATCTTTCCCCAGGGAGGGTGAGGCCCTACTTGGGGGGATCTCCAGGGTCTGTCATTTCATCCAGGGCAGGACCTAGGCCCTTCCCCATGTGTCCAAGCTGAGAGAGCATCCCTCCATGTGGAATGGGCTCCTAAAGTTCATTTGTATGCCATGGTGAACACTAATCTACTTCCCAAGGCCCCAGAGATTTCTGAGGCCTCCTCACTGACACTACACTCATGGAGTTTGGATCAGTCCCCTGTTGGCCTCTTAGCCATCATTCTGGGGTTCAAGAGCTCCCCCTTGTCCTGTCAGCTGTCTTTGTGGGTTTCACTAGCACGGTCTTGACCTTTTTTGCTTATCACTCCTCCACCTCTGTCACTGGGTTCCTGCGGGTCAGTTAAGTGTTTAGCTGTGAGTATCTGTCTCTGCTTCCGTCAGTCGCTGGATGAAGGTTCTAGGATGTCATATAAGGAAGTCAGCAACCTTATCATTAGGTAGGGGCTATTAATGTAGTCTCCCCACTATTACTTAGTTTTCCAGTTGGTGTTATCCTTGTAGATCTCTGGAAATCTCACTGGTGTCAGCTCTCTCCTCAAAGCTATAATGACTCTAACTATTATGGTATCTCTCATCCTGGTCTCCTCTATTCTTACCCTGACTCAACCTTCCTGCTCCCCCATCTCTTCTTCTATCCTCCAAAAGATGCCCATTCATACAACAAGGATATCTGTTCCACTATGTTCATAGCAGCATTATTTGTAATAGCTAGATCCTGAAAGCAACCTAGATGCCCCACAACAGAAGAGTGGATAGAGAAAATGTGGTACATTTACACAATGGAGCACTACTCAGTGGAAAAAAATAGAATCTTGAAATTTACAGGCAAATGGACAGCCTAGAAGAAACCATCCTGAGTGAGGTAACCCAGTCACAAAAAGACAAACATGGTATGTACTCACTCATATATGGATTTTAGACATGGATCAGGGGAGTGTTAGCCTACAATCCCAGGGTCAGTGAGTCTGAGAAACAGGGAGGTTCCCAAGAGATATATGCATTATACCCCAGAGAAGTGGAAAGAGGCAAGATCTCCTGAGCAGATTGGGAACATGGGGGGAAAGGAGAAGGAACCAGGAAAAAGAGAGGGGAATAAGGGGAGGGTAGAACAATTGTTCAGTTTTATCAACAGTAAGTAATCAGTCCTAACACATGTACATAGAGGGAACACGAGTTGGACTCAGTAGGTTGTTGTGTAAGCATGTAAATATTTTAAAGCAATAATTATAGAAAGGTCACAAACTCGAGAGGGAGTGAGGATGATGCAGGAGTCACTGTAGAAGGGCAGAAAAGAGATATTATAGTGCTCATGCATGAAAGTCTCAAAAATTCAAATGAAAACAATCAGCAAAATTCTTATATGTAAGGGGAGGAATAAAAAGCAGACTAATAAAGGCTAATTTCATACTCACAGGATGGATGATCCCACATATTATAGCACTAAAATTCTAATGAGACAGGTTTGAGCTATTAGCTATTGATACTTTAGCATTACTTAAAAAATCAGACAACTATGAAAATGACATAGTGAAAGTCATTATTTTGTATAAATTAATATATATAAAGTCACCCAGGAACCCAAGATGAAAAAGAGGACTAAGAAGTTAAGATTTATTCCATCTGAAAGAAAATAAAAGAAACCAGAAAAGTGAAGCCAGCCTTATACAAGTTCTAGTACACCATGCTTTCCCACAATTGAACAATTCTTGTCACAGTAAAATTAGGTGGATTTTATTGCTAAGTTGGGACAGATATGCTAAATAATAACGTTTTGCATTAAGTTTCACCTATTTTGTCTTAAAATTAATTAAGATGAGATTCAACTATAACTTTTATGGTTTGAAGAATTGTTAGTAAGTGAATTTTTTTCACTGTTGAACATAAAACGAGTATGATACAGATTAATTTCATTCTTGTGCCTCTGCATAAATACAACCAGGCACACACAATTTTCAAGAAAAGTATGCTAATAAAATTCAGCTCTCATGATTAATAAATAACTAGCATAAGGTAAAATGCCATCTTTACTAGATTTATAATTTGAGGATATAAATATTTAAAAGATCCCTTTAATTTTTTAAATTAATATTTGCTTTGCATTTGTTCAAGGAGCACTTCAAATGACTCATATTGCTTTTGAAATGCTGATATGAGTGCTATGCATTATTAAATACTCATATTCCTGAGGTATATCTAGGTATTTTTAGTGGTAGAAAACAAAACCATTGATAAGAAAGGGAAGGAATGAATTGAAAAATGATTAGTGACATTTTCTGAAACATTCAGGAACACTATTTCAGATGACATAGTGTTTGGTACTGCAGGATGTCCTTCTATGTGTTTTGTTTATATGACTTAATAATATAATATGCTTAATAACATTAAAAATAGAAATTAGAATGATGATTTCCAGGAGCTTGACTAAATTGGTACAACTGGCTAGTAGATACTGGGTTTCAATGATAGTATGTTATATTTTTACTTAAAATTACATAATATATATATATTTAAAATGAAGACACATATATGTACATATACATATATATTATATAAAGTTATGTCATTATGCCACTTAGGGTGATAATGCTCCCCTAAGAGCCATAGACGTTTAACAAAATTCTCAGTACTATTAGAAACCTCTTTCCGAGTTGTTCCTGTGACTCCCAGAGGTTTTTCCAAACAGTATAAACTATTTCTGTTGCCCCTGGTTGCCTCACTTGAAGTTGAAGGTGAGTCGTTATTGCTGAAGACCTATATTTCTGATACGGGATTCAGAGAATTAGACTTGGATCTGACCCCAGAGCCTCCTTCTCAAGGACTGACTTCCATAGCACTGGAAGTTGGTATGCAAGCTGCTAAAGGAGGAAAGCATTGGTAGTCTTGCCAGCTGTGATGCCTATGAGCCAGAACAATGGCTATCATGACAAGATATTGCAGTAAAGGTACAATAGTGGTACTTAAAACTTGGTGGTAACCTAGTCTTAATGGACTTACAGCTCATGCAGCAGGAGGGAAGTCATATCTGGTACTGTTCACCTAGCCTGTTATTTATGGCTAGTGCCTAGTGAGATCATGGAAATTAGAGGGACATCTACTAGCGCTGCTTTCCCAAATCAGCATAATCTTAACCTGCATTTTAAATAGTTATCTTTATGTGCACAAATAAGGGTATCAAAGAAACTTCATTTTGCAACTGATGGAGCTCATTACAGAAATCCATGATTGGTCAAAATGTAGAAACCCACTGATGAGAGGTATTCAGTCCCAATTGATACATATACAATGCAACCCCTATGCCTATGGCTGAGGAAACCAAGTGGAAGAGGGGGCAGAAAGATTTTAATGGCCAGAGGACTAGTAAGACTGTGTCTTTTTAAATTTAAATTAGAAACAAGTTTGTTTTACATGTCAATCCCAGTTCCCTCTCCCTTCCCTCCTCCCCTGGCCCCCACTGACCCCCTATCCCATCCCATTTCTGCTCCCCAGGGAGGAAGAGGCCTTCCATGGGGGACCTGCAGAGTCTGTCACATTATTTGGAACAGGTCCTAGGCACTTCCCTGTGTGTCTAGGCTGAGAGAGTATCCCTCTATGTGGAATGACCTCCCAAAGTCCATTCTTATACTAGGGATAAATACTGATCCACTATCAGAGGCCCTATAGATTGGCCAGGCCTCCTAACTGACACCCAAGTTCAGGGGGTACAGTTCAGTCCTATGCTGGTTTCCCAGCTGTCAGTCTAAGGTCCAGGAGCAACTCCTTGTTCAGGTCAGCTATTTCTGTGGGTTTCTCCAGGCTGGTCTTGGCCCCTTTGCTCATCACTCCTCCCTCTCTGCAACTGGATTCCAGGAGTTCTGCTCAGTATTTAGCTGTGGGTGTCTGCTTCTAATTTCATCAGCTACTGGATAAAGGCTCTAGGATGGCATATAAGGTAGTCATCAATCTCCTAGGGGAAAGGCATTTAAGGTAGTCACTCGACTATTGCTTAGATTGTTAGATGGGGTCATCCTGGTAGATCTCTGGACATTTCCCTACTGCCAGATTTCTCTTTAAACCTATAATGACTCCCTCTATTATGGTATCTCCTTTCTTGCTCTGCTCTAGTCTTTCTCTGAATCAATCTTCCTGCTCCTTCATGTCCTCCTTTCCCGGTCTCTTCTGCCCTTCTCTTTCTCTTAACTCCCTCTCTTCTCTTCCCATGCTCCTAATTTGCTCAGGAGATCAAGTCCCTTTCCTCTTCTCCAGGGTACCACACATGTCTCTCTTAGGGTCCTCCTTATTTCCTATCTTCTCTGGTGGTATGGATTGTAGGCTGGCAATCCTTTGTTCTATGTCTAAAATCCATATATGAGTGAGTACATACCATGTTTGTTTTTGTGACTGGGCTACCTCACTCAGGATGGTTTCTTCTAGTTCCATCCATTTTCCTGTGAATCTCAAGATTCCATTGTTTTTTTTCCTCTCAGTAGTACTCCATTGTGCAAAAATCAGTAGCCCTACTATATATAGATGATAAATGGCCCGAGAAAGGAATCAGAGAAACATCACCCTTTACAATAGCCATAAACAACATAAAATATCTTGGGATAATGCTAACCAAACAACTGAAAGACCTGTATAACAAGAACTTTGAGTCTCTAAAGAAAGAAATTTAAGAAAATAACAGAAGATGGAAAGATTTTCCATGCTTTTGGATAGGTAGGTTCAACATAGTAAAAATGTCAATCTTGTCAAAAGCAATCTACAGGTTCAATGCAATCCCCACCAAAATAGCAGCACAATTCTTCACAGACCTTGAAAGAACAATACTCAACTTTACATGGAAAAACAAAAGACACCGGATAGCCAAAACAACCCTGTACAATTAAAGAACTTCTGGCGGTATCACAATCTCTGACATCAAACTCTGTTATAGAGCTAAAGTCTTGAAAACAGCATGGCACTGGCACAAAAATAGACAGGTAGACCAATGGAAACAAACTGAAAGCACTGATATTAACCTACATAACTACGAACACCTGATTTTTGACAATGAAGCATAAGTTATACAATGGAAAAAAGAAAGCATCTTCAACAAATAGTCCTGGCATAACTGGATGCTGGAGTGTAGAAGATTGCAGATAGATCCATATCTATCGCCATGCACAAAACTTAAGTCCAAATGGATCAAAGACCTCAACATAACTCCAGCCAAACTGAACCTTTTAGAAGAGAAAGTGGGAGGTACCCTTGAATGGATCAGTACAGGAGATTGCTTCCTGAACATAACACATGTAGCACAGACACTGAGGTCAACAATTAATACTTGGGACCTGCTGAAACTGAGAAGCTTCTGTAAGGTAAAGGACACAGTCAACAAGAGAAAAAGGCAGCCCACAGAATGGGAAAAGATATTCATCAACACCACATCTGACAGAGGGCTGATTTCCAAAATATACAAAAAACTCAAGAAGCTAGTCACCAAAACACCAAATAATTAAATTAAAACATGGGGTATAGAACTAAACAAAGAATTCTCAATAGAAGAATCCACAATTGCTAAAAGACACTTAAGTTAGCCATCAGGGAAATGACAACTCTGAGATACCATCTTGCACCTGTCAGAATGGCTAAAATCAAAAACACCAATGACAGTTTATGCCGGAAAGGATATAGAGAAAGGGGAACACTCCTCCACTGCTGGTGGGAGTGCAAGCTTGTACAGCCACTTTGGAAATCAGTATGGCAGTTCATCAGAAAAATGGGAATCAGACTACCACAAGATCCATCAATTCCACTCTTAGGCATATACACCAAAGATGCACATTCATACGACAAGGACATCTGTTCAACTATGTTAGTATCAGCATTATTCATAATAGCCAGAACCTGGAAGCAACCTAGATACCCCTCAACTGAAGAATGGATAGAGACTATGTCTTATGTTATAAAATGGAAGTTATAAGATTTAGAGTATATGAAATCACCTCCTTCAATTGGGCTGGGTGCTGGATGGGGGCTGGTTGGAGGGACAAGGGAGGAGAGGTGGGTTAGGGAGCTGGGACTGACATTTGAAGCATGCATGTTTCTAATTTAAATAAAAACATATATTGAAAAAAGATTAGAGACTGACACTATTCATTCAATTACTATACATCTTATTCATGAAATGCATCCGTATCACTGAACAGATACTGTGTAGGGATGATGGTTAAGATTACCTTTAATTATCTTAAGTTTATTCCATTCCCAAAGGCAGAAATCCTTTTGACATAATGCTTCTGGGGAAGCAGATTTAGGATTTCCTCACTAATGTGTAATGCATTGTACTTCTAAAGGAAAAGCACATGTAGTTACAAAAAATGCCCAATTCTCTTTTCTTCTCCCCCACCTGAACTCTTCCCCATACATCCACACTGGTAATACGTATCAGGAAAAATGTCCATAGGGACACAAATAGCATTAGATTTATGAATTTGGAGCAACATTACAGCCAGCCAGTCAGCAAGCAACCAGCACTGGAAGTGGGTTGCAATCTTGTACTTAGTTGTGCTACAACTCCTTCATAATAAAATAGCAAATTGAAGTGATTTTCAGACAGTGTGGGAGACCAAAGGGAAATGTTTCTGCCTCCAGTAAGCACAGAAGGCTATTAATGAGCCATGTCTGGCTCCCCCACCACGTAGTGCATTCAGAAACTGCCTGCTTTCTGTGTGCACAGAGGCTGCGATTATCAAATTCTAAAGCAATGGTTGGAAAAATGACTTAGCTTTTCAGAATTTATGGAACACACACACACACACACACACACACACACACTTATATATTTTATTTGTGGTCTGCAAGGAGAATTGAGTGCTTGCTGTTGACATGAGTTTATACAGTACCCTCTGAGCTCCTGGAGAAGACTTATGATAGCAAAGAGGGAACAGGATGTTAAAGAAGGGCCATAGTTGTCTTCATTCTCATTTTTGTCTTTTTGCATTTTTTCTATGTAGTCCTAGATGGCATTTAACTCATGGTAATCCTCTTGCCTCAGCTTCTGAATTGCTGAAATTACAGGTATGAGCAATCATGCCCAGATTCTTCTTGTATTTTAATCGAGTAAGTTTCTTTTTTTGAAGAAAAATCCAGCATGCTTATAGACTTTTGAAAGTATTTGTAATATTTTCTTTAAAAGACACTTTAATTCATATATCTACTTCTACGATTTGCTATCTTAAACTTAATAATTTTCCCTTGGAATTTATTCATTGTACCTAGTACTGGGTTATATAAGGACAGTTTCTTACAAGTATGTAATGTCCACTGAACCTCAAATTCCCTTGTGTACTCCTCTTTTCCTCCCTTCTCTTATCAGTTCCATCTCCCCCTAGACAGCTTTATATCGGCTTTTATTTCACATATACAGATATGATTTTATGTATCTATGTAGAATCTAGGCTATATATGTCTGAATATGAATGTTCCCTGTAGGCTCATATATTTGAATGCTTAATTATGAGGGAGTGGCACTATTTGAATGGCTTTGAAAGATTAACAGGTGTGGCCTTCTTGGAGAACTGTGTCTCTGGGGGTGGACTGTGAGGCTTCAAAAGTCCATGCAAGCTCAGAGTTCCTCTCTGCCTATGGCTCAGGATGCATTTTTCAGCTTCTGCTCCAGCATCTGCCTGCATGTTGCCATGATGGTAATGGACTGAACCTCTGAAACTGTAAGAAAGTCACCATTTAAATGCTTTCTCTTATAATAGTTGCCTTGGTCATGGCATCTCTTCCCAGCAATGAAACAGGAACTAAGACATCATATGAGAGGAAAATGTGATATTTGTCATTCTGAAATGGCAACTAATTTAATATTATTATTATCTAATTTTCTGCACATAGCATACTTCCTTCTATATAACTGAAAAAGCTCCAATGGCTATACACACCACATTTTTTTTTTTGGTTTTTCGAGACAGGGTTTCTCTGTATTGTTTTGGAGGCTATCAGTCCAGCCTAGCCTCGAACTCACAGAGATCCGCCTGCCTCTGCCTCCCGAGTGCTGGGATTAAAGGCGTGCGCCACCACCGCCCAGCTATACACACCACATTTTAGCTGTTCTTTTGTTGACAGACACATAATGTTAGTTCTATTACTGAGCTATTTTGAATAGTGCTGAACTAAACACTGATGTGCAAATATCCATGTGCTATATGAATTGGAGTCCTTCAGATAAATATTCAGGGGGTTGAGTGGGGTTATATGGTGATTCTATTTTCAGGTTTTTTTTGATTAACCTCATATTGCCTTCCATAGATGCTGGATGAGTCTATGTTCATTTCAGCAGTGTATGAGGGGTCCCATTCTGTCCACACCCTTCCCATCATTTGCTATTTGTCTTCTTTATGAATGACATTATGACTGGGATGAGATGGAATTTTTAAGGTAGTGTTTATTTACATTTCTTCAATGACTAGGGATAATATGTTTATTGGCCATTTGTAATCCTACTTGAGAGTCGTCTCTTTATTTCAGTAGCCCTTTGGTCAAATGAGTTATTTGACTTCTAAATCTTTTAGAATTCTTTGTGTATTTCAATGATATAATTTTTACTCCAGTGAAACATGCATATGCAGAGGCAATACCTGCCAGGTGCAGAGTTGACAGTGACTTACAAGGAGAATCAAATATCTATTTAATGAAGGGAACTCACAGCATAGAGTCACACTTTTGGAGTAATGAAGACTTATGGGTGGACCTTATCTTATAAACTTTACAACAGTCACTAAAGTTCTCTTAACAACTGCAGCAGGTAACTATACACATGGACGAGAAGAGACACAGGAAAGCTGCCAGTATGTCTAAGGACCCACAGCCAGTACAAGACAGAGCTAGAATTAACAGACATAGGCATCCATATTCTCACAGTAGTATTAATACTGTTCATCATCAATTAAAGCTTCACTTCTTCCTAGACTGTCAGATACCTACATGGTGTATAATTAGAGCTGAAAAATGGTGATTTTAGAAAGTCAACTCATGAAACATATCATTTATAAGCATGTGCATAGGATGTCATATATTTTAATTATTGATTCTTTATACGTATTATTATTTATTTCTTGTTCAGTAGAATAAAAGGTACATCTGAAACTAGTATTTTCCACCTAATTTTCCTTACCAGTCTAATTTTCAGCAGTAATTTATTTTGAATGACTGCTACATTGTTTGCTGCTGTATTTTGCTTTGGGTACTTGTTACAAAAAGTATAAAACCAACCTACACCAAACATTATTATATAGTGAGTCATTTAATATATATAAGATCAAATATGCTTTGGACAAAAATAATGAAAAGACATAAATGTACATGATGTACATGTATTTTACATCTTGTAGGTGGCCATGATGAATTATTCTCAAATAATTTTGAGCATTTACAGGTAAAATGAGCATATATTATAAAGCAGAATACTCTGAAATAGACACAGCCAAGAACAAACAGCTCATCTTCTCAACCTATGAATTTCATTTTGCCTTAAAGAGCACACTTTGTTAAGAGTGTGTGCTGTGGATGTAGCTTGTATTTATTACAACCTAGAGATGCTACTGAATTCAGCTCCAGAGGTTGAATCTGGACATCAAGCCAAGTCACAGGATGGATAGACCATCCCCACCAGCATTGTGAGCAGTTGGAAGAAGGGGGCAGGAATCAAGGGAAATAAGAGGAAATGAGATCAAGGGAGACAAACAAGATGCAAGTGGAAAATGTCTAAATATCACAGGACAGAAAATAAGGTGAAAATACAAAGAAAGACTATGAATTCTAAGTGGAAAAAAACAACTTAGCCATTTCATAAACACAGATAATACTTATGCCTTTAGTTGGATGTATTAAAGAGTGTACCATTGTACAAATGTGTCACCTCTCCTGGGGATAAAAACAATTACTTCAGTGAATATTTTTATACTTCATTTCATTTTTCACTATCAATGTGCATTTTCCAAGCATATTGTGGCACTTTCAAAATTTAACATGTGATGAATACACTTTGAAAAACAATATTGAGACTCTCTCAGGTTTATTTTATTCCACTATATATATTCATGCGAAGTCACCTTAAACAGAATGAGTTTTAGGTTTTTATTCTAAAAGAGATTACTGCTGAAGGAATTTTATTTGTTCTTTTACTCTTTTTTTATAATTTATTTTCCAGTTTATATTTAGCTAAGAAACAAGGTTGCTTCACAATCAGTTCCAGGTCCCTCTCCCATTCCCTCCCCTCCTCCCGTGCCCTCCTCCCAACCCCCCCCCCATTATCCCCTCATTCCCCCAGGGAGGGTGAGGCCCTCCATGGGGGTGTCCATAGTCTGTCATTTCATATAGGGCAGCGCCTAGACCCTTCCCCAAGAGTCCAGGGTGAGAGTGCACCTCACATTGTTCTATGGGAGTCCAAAGTCCGTGTGTATACTTGGGATGGGTACTGATCTGCTGCCCAAGGTGATCATGAGGCACAAAATTGGTGGAATTTTGGTAAATGTACAGCAATGTAAGGGATCAGCATTTTAGAAAATACATAAAATATCATACTGAAGAGGTAAATGTGATACTGCTTCATGAATGGCTATAAGTGGCAATGGAGTTTTATTTTTACTTCTTAATTGATAGTATAGTCATTATATATATTCATTTATCACTAGTATGACAAGTAAATTTGTGGTAGACATCAATGATATTATGTGTACACCCTGTCCCCTTAGTACTGCTCTATGGCGTCACAGAGCCAGAGAAATAGACCTGGTGAAAATGCTGCCATGCTCCACAGAAAGCCCACGCATAACATTATATAAAAATAATCCCTGATAAATGATGTCAAGTATAGGTCTCAGAATAGCTTATTTAAATGACACCAGAAAAGAACATCTCACCCGCAAAAATGAGTCAAGGGATCCATTCTCCATATACTCTACCACGATCATTACCGGCCGGCCTACAAGAGAGCAAGAAACACACACCATTAGAGAAATTGCAGAGAGATGTGCTGCAGGTAAGGCTTTCCAGCTTCAGTAACCACTATCCTGTTTTGTGAAAGTGTATTCATATATGCATCTCTCTTTCCCCACCCAGCATTATTTCTTTCTCAGTTCATAAAGGGACATGGGTTACAATCTGAGTTACAAAAGAATTAAACATATTTTAAACATGTCTTGTGATTGCTTGTATAGATTGTGGGGTTTCTTTTGTCCTCTAGTTTTTCCATAAATGACAACCAGGACACTAAATGCATCATTAAAGCAGTCACTGCTTCTATTTTGACAGTTGTGGCACATCTTCCATGATGTTGTGGCACATTTCCCCCCTTACTTATATTATAGTGGGCAGTTATGAAATTATTTCTAAATCAGAGCAGAAAGGAGAAATTCATAAATCTTCTTTGACTACTTATGAAAGATCAGACATAGACTGCTTTTAAGGGATTTGAAGCAGAATAATTTTCGGTAGATTGATGAATATCCCATGCTGGGTTGGATCTGGACGCATGCCTGGTCATCTCTTTATTGGACACAGATTTGATCAGCAGAGGGCCGATGGCAATGCATGAGAAACAGGTAACTCTGAGTTGTACTCTAGTGCAGAAACAAAGATCAGAAACTGAGCATCACTTACTTCCCCTTTTATCACACCAATTGTTACAGTTCCCAATACATCTCTATTAGGTAGAATATTTGACATAAATAACTTTGATATGTTTCAAAGAAGGGAATGTATTTGCTCTCTCCGATTGCACAGGCTTAAAAGATAAAATTTCAATTGAGTGGAAAATGATATTTACCTGAAATAGGAATCTATCAATGCTTACTTTTTCTTTCTACATTTTATTTCTGATTAGAATTCTTGATGATTCAATCGGAATGGCACACAGCTATTTTTATAACACTCCAAAAACTGATCTGGAAAGAAACTGTGCCAATGCCAATGATGAAAATGTTGGACTCGTAAATAAAGCCTTTTTTCCTGAACTCAAAGCCTTGCAGGTTAGAAAGGGTAGCCATGATAAATTGCTTCAATGTATGCAAATGCTAGATTTTACATTTGAATGTATATTTTAAAGAAAATGAGCTAAAGGTTAAAAGGTGAAATAAAGCTCCCATTTTATCATGCATTGAATTCAAACCTAAGGAATTTTTCTATTTAGAGAGAATATTAACCTATGCTCAATAACGCCCCTTAAAGCTATTAATCTTACCCATAGGGACAAAGAACTTTATCGGCAGTTGTAGAGGCGAGATGAACCGTCAGCACTCTCACAGAAAGGGATCAAGAAGACCTCAAAATTTGTCATTGTTTCAGAGAACCAAGAGGCAGCAATCTAAGACCAAAACTTAGGTAGGAAAGTGGGGGAAATCCAAAGCTATTTTGTACCTCAACACCAAATTCTGAGCAAATATTTAATTTAGAATGGTAGTGGGTTATGAGTACTTAGGAGGAATAATGCTGAGTTGCTGCTATGGGTACCTGATTATGCCCCCTTTGTCTTTATACCTCTGTAATAGCTCCCAAGTATTGCTGTCAAGTGTTCATTTTAAAGTATCTATTCCTCAATAATGTGAGTTTTGTTAGAATCAAAGAGCTTGTAAACACTCCCTTTTATTGCTACATCCCTATGACACAGATAAAGAAATTGAGGGATAGAAAAGTAAAGTATGTTTCTTGAGTCAAAATCCAGTAAGGAGCAACATTAGTCATCCTGTCTGGTGTTTCAGATTGTTGAACACTTACGGTATGTCTGCATTTCAGAAGAGATGAGTGGATCATATCTCTAAGTTTAGTCTGGCTAACCATTCTCTCCAGTGAAGGATGCTTCCTAACCAACCTCCCTACCCTTAACTCTACCAGCTGTCTTTCATTTTCACTTGTTCAATTCTGGCTTCTGCCTTCCATTTTGCTATTCACCAGTCAGAGTTATTTCTCAACTTTCTCCTCTCTGCAATACCCCCATAATGTGTCACACATCCAGAATTTATATACTGTATATCCTTGCAAGCCTTCATGCTGATGTTTGCAACAGATCCCATCACTGCCATTGTGTATGCTGTGACATGCTCTGCTTGACCTTTGTCTTGCTTTGTCCTTTTCCTGCACAGACTTGTAGTCTCATTCACTGGGTTTCTCATGGTCAATTCCTATAGATATGAGCATGGCAGGTGCTTTACAAAATTATGTTTTCTTACTGATTTCATTATCCTTATGAAACTAACACTGAATTATTTCAGCAAGATTTCTAACTGTGTGAATACAAAGTACTTGGGGCATAGTTCTATCTACAACTCTTTAGTAGGTACTTTTGGCAGTCTTAAAATCCATCAGTGACAAGTTTCACTTCTCATTTAGCATAATGAGGAATTAGATGAAGATTCCCCCAGTTTCTTCTGAATTAGAAGCTCCATTTAGCCATTCTTTTGCATTTTATGGAGAATTCTCAGTTGAGAGTGGCTGATCTGAAGGATTGTGTTTTCTCAGACCACTGTCAGAATTTAATCTGCAATTTATTTCCTAATGATTTTCTATAGGAAATATGTAGTTATAAAATGTGAATGTCAAAGACAGACTTGTGGCCCCTTATTGCATTTGTGAAACAAAATACATAGGAATAAGGGAACTTATGAAAATTTGGATGCTATTCTTTAATTCTATTTTAGGTGAGTGAGGCTTTTTGGTACACATTCCTTTTTTGACTTGCTTTTTCAATATGCACAATTACATATGTAAATCATATATCATATATTCTAAGAGTATGACTGCTCCTAGAAGATATACTTGGAAGTAATTGATTATTTTTCTAAATTTTCAAAAATATCTGAGATCATTTCCTTTAGTAAATTTTAGTCTGTTGGCCCAAATGCCTCAGCATCATCCTAGTGACTGAATTGGGCTAAAGACAATGAGCACACTCCAGGATGCTTTAACAGAAAGTTCATTGGTTTGACGTTAAATCTCCCAAGCTACCCAAAGTTATTGTTTTCAAGTGCATAAAACCATAAATAACCAGATGTTATGAATAGTCTTAACTACATAAGAATCAAAGTCTGAGAAATTACTTTATATTCTGAAGATGATCACAGAATTCCTTTATCATCCTTTTTCTATTATAGACAACAATAACTGTTTTCTTTCAGTTGGAATTTTAGGGAACATATATATATATGTATATATACATATGGACACATATGCTTATACATATTTGCATGTATTTGATTATATATACATATTCAAATACTTCCCAACACCTATAATGACTTTGCTAACAGAGGTATGCAGGATGTATATGATCATAAGACTCTACTATTCTCATGCTGGTATTAAAGAAAAGAAAACAAAGGCATCCTTTAACTTTCTTGTAAAAACCTCAGAGGAATACTCTGCTGGTGAAACAGGTTTTCTTCGGAGCATATTTGTGAAAGTCAAGGATTACAGAGATTTGCCTTTTTTATATAAGTAATGAGTCTGTGATGGATGTGGTGTTTTGAATCAGTTCAGCAATTTCTAATGTGTAGCCAGTAAAATGAAGAATCGAAACAAATCTCAACAACCTCAGAACTCAATTACAGATTTAAATCATTCTAGTTTATTTAACATTCGATCATGTCTATATTTTGTCTACCAGGTTATAAACTTGCAGCAATAACTTTCATTGACAGAGTGCCAGTATTCTTTCTACCCACATTCAATTCACTACTTTGTATGCCAGTTATTTCATCTATTTCTTCCCTGCCTCTTTTATAGATAGGGAATTAACATTACAATCTCCTCTGGGTTTGAAAATAAATGAAATAATTTTCTTATCCATGTAATGCTTTCCACAGATATGGGTAATATAGATCTGAAAAGATATAATGCATTAAATTACTGTTTTTATTCACATGATAACTATCAACTGTTGCTTGGTAAGTATCAGAACCTCTCCCAAACAATACTCATCCTCAGTGACTTTGAATCTTATGTTATTTTAAATTTATAAATGAAAATTTAATTTATTTTTAACCTAAAACTTTAATCTATTTCTTGTGCTTGAAAATTACACACCTATCAGATACTATGTGATGTTTCAATACACACACACACACACATTGTACAATATTTCAGTAAGGATAGATACCTATTTCCTCAAATCTTTTAATTTTTCATAGTTGAAACATTCAAATTTACTTATCCACATTTTGAAAGATACTGTACATCATATTCCCTCTGCTGTGCTCCTGTGTAATTTGCTGATCAACCAACCACTCTTACTCATCACAAATTCTGGTGATCACCATTCTCTCAGCTGCTCTGAGATATACCAGTTCATATTGCACATTGGAGTGGGAGAATGCAGTATTTATTCTGTTTAACACAGTGACCTCTGACTCCAGTTGAGTCAGTCACCACAATTTGTAACCCTTCCCTATGGGAGGACTCTTTCAGGCAGTGGACTGGAAGTCATTCATGTTATCCTTCAGCAAAGGATATCTGCATTCTGTCTGTGTCCTGAAAATCTTAATGAAGCTAAATTAAAAAATAATGAACTGTGTTGTTGGAGGGAGAAAGTTTCAAGGCCGCATATTATCTGTGGTTACTGCTCACTGCTCATAGATTTACAGTTCGAGAGAGCAGAATGAAGCGTAAAAATGTGCAGTTTGGCAAGTAACAGAATGTGAGTTAACTTCAAAGTTGCAGTAAAGGCAGGTGCAGACAACGCATTTGCAATTTGTAACTGTTAAAAAGAATAGCGCTATTACTGAGCACAGAGTTATACTGGGGCAATTGGGAGAGCACCTTGATTGCAAAGCTCCATCTATTTCAAGATTCTGCACATGAGTACAAATTCATTAGATAATAGAATACCTAAAAAAGAGTTTAGAACATGGCTAGAAAATGGCTTCCTAGGGAGGCATTTTCCCACATTCAGTCAGGAAGGTACAGCATACTAATGCAAATGTAGTCTAAGTAAGCCAGGCTAAGTGGCAGTAGAACTTGGTCTATGTGTTACTACTGTACAGACATGCAAAACAGAAGCCATAATGAGAGAGGTGGACGCTTGCATTTAGGATCCAGAAAGCCACTGAGGCTAAGAAATGTGTTCTAGAGTCAGGGTCTCTGTAAAGTGGAATTGAGACGCCACTGATTGAAACTTGTGAAACCTAAATCACAATTAATATGATGATAGAGGAGATACCAAAAAGTAGGTCATTCAATGAGGAAATCATCAGGTAACCCATGGATCTGACCAAATGAGATCCCAGTTTCCACAATCACTAGAGCTGGAAGGGCTGGCTGCTGGATACCAGCAGAAGCCTTGATGCCCTGGTGACAGACACGTGGCTTCTGTGTGTGCCAATCCATTCCTTTGCTAGGCCTGATCCTTGGTTGTCCTACTTTTCCTTGCTATACTTTGTTCTTGACATTTGTAATGGGAACAATAACATGTATATTGGGATATTGGGATCATGCAATAGTTTGTTCACTCTGTTTTTAAATTAAAAGTGCAATTTCCTCTAGACAAAGAACTACAGGCAATGAGTGTATGGTGGGAGAAGAAGAATTAGCCCCATCCCAAGGATAACTTCCCTTTTTGGTGGTTTAGTATTAAAGTAGTTAGTACTGAAATCATATACACACAAACAACAAAAATGGTTGTACATTAACATATGTACACACATACACACATACATACATATGTGTGTATGTAACAATAATAAAGAAAAAGAAGTTATCTACTTGAGAGTTGGATGTTGTTGGAGGGAGTGTACTTGGGAGAGCTAGAAAAAGGACAGGGAAGTGTAATTTTATTTCAATTAAATTTAAAAAGTATATTTGTTCATCATCAATGATACTACTTAGAATTATAACATACAGTGAAACTAAGACATTTAAATGTTTTCAAATTTCTGGCATGTTACTCTGAGTTTCTGGGACAATAAATCAGTATTCCCAGAGTTTTTATTTTATGATATTTTAAATTATGAAATTTTAAATGTGCTAATACTGTTTACACTATATGGATTTGAGTAACCAAAATTCTTGTTTAAAGAATAAAATTTGCTAAATTTAGTGGTACTTATAAAGAACTACAGCCTATAGAAATATTACTGAAAATATAATTTAAAACCCAGGTCTCCTAATAAGGGAACAGTTCCTCAGTGGAAACTTTCCGTTTAAGGATTTATTTGGCATTTAAAATGTACTAAACCTTGAGAAAGTGCTCAAAGGATTTACACAAAGTATCCTGTATAGTGAACTACTTAGCATTTTGTCTTTTTAACTACAGTTATTTGTTCTCTTTTCTCTGCAGCACTATAACCACACATACATTTATTTATTTACACACAAGTATATCTTGTAGGCCAGGCTCCACATATGAAGGAGGGCATGTGTTTTTCTTTCTGACATTGGCTTATCCTTTTTAATATTATTTTAGCTTCATCTATTTCTCCATAAAATACTGTTATTGTACTTTTTCTTTAGATTTGAATGATATTCCATATTGGAAATATGTAATCTGTTTTTGTATTCAGTTTTTTTATCAGCATATATTCATTGTTTAGAGTCTTGCTTCATATAAGCAATTTCTTTCATGGTTATATGTATTGTGGTCATATTCACCCTTCCTATTCCTTTTCATTCTTCTTCCTTCCTATTTCCTGTCATCTCACTGGTCTTCTCTTTTCTTCTAGTCCCCTTCTCCTTTCATTTCACTCACACAGACATACACAGAGACACACAGACAGGGCTTTATGTATCTATAAGAATTCAAAGGCCCTCTTACATATCTCATGTGTCCTTTTGCCTGCATTTAGGACTTTCTCATTACCTAATATTTCCTTTTCTTGCTCTCCTTTCTAAATATTGTAATATTCATACACATAGATTTTAATGTGTAATCATACACACTTACACACCCACACAGGATTTACATATGAAGGATAATTTTCCATTTTTTCTTTCTCATTTTGAGTGACCTCACTTAATAGTATACATTTTAAATCCATTCATTTTCTGGAAATCTCATGATTTAATTTACAGCTGACTGTGTATGCATTTTGTATCTTTATCACACTTTCATTATACAGTCATCTGTTGGTAGATGTCTATGTTGGTGCTATTTCATTGGTATCATAAGGAAATCATCAATAAACATGGATGTTCAAATAAAAATGAATTCTAAAGACCACAAATGAGAGAAAAATATGTTCTGGTTTTTCTTTTCTTATTTTATTTACTGTGATGATCTACAACTGCATTCATTTTCTAGCATATAACGAAATTTCATTCTTGGTTATGGCTGAAGAAAATTTTGGTGTATATAAACCACATTTTCTCCATTCATCTGTTGACAAACATCTAGGATAGTTTCATGATTTAGCTCCTGCAATAAACAGAGATGTGCAGCCACGTATGTGGTAAATTACCTTAGATTCTTTGGGTATAAACCCTTAAGTGGTATACTTCAGGCAGATGCTACTTCTATTTTTAGTTTTTGAGGAACATCTATACTGATTTACATAGTATCTAGACTAATTTAATCCCAAGAACAGTATAAGGATTCCCTTTTTCCCACATCCTCACTAGCATTTAAAGAGAGGCTTAGAGTTAGACTGAAGTCATGTTGAATCAGTAAATACGTAGAAGTTAAGGTGAAATGTTACGATTTATAGAGATGTGCTTGGGTGTTGGTTTGAAAACATGTGGACTTGTTATGGTTAGTTTTGATTGTCACTTTAGTTGGACTAAGAAACCCTTAAGGGTCAGTGAAGCATCATTTCAGGTGTGTTGCTGAGGGTGTTATCACAAAGTCCTGACTTAGATGTGGACAGCACCATCGCTTGAGGTGAGGTGCTGTGATGAGCATAAAGAATAGAAGGAGTGAGAAATCTGTACCCAGGAACTCTACTTTTTGTTTCCTGATTCTCCAAGATGTGAGCAGTTGCTCACAGACTACCATGTCTCAACCTTTATAATGGACTCTATACTCTGAATATTTTGTGAGGATAAACTTCCTATCCCCCCACCCCCAAGTTTCTTTGGTCAGTTGTCTGGTTACAGTAGTGAAAAAAAGGACTCAAGTATTCAACACTAAATGTGGAATCACCTAGTTATGGCATGAGTGAAGGAATGCACAAATCTCCATTATTCTAAGGTGAGGCATGTTTTTCACAATTAAGAAGGGTTTTACTGAAAGTGACGGAAGACAGTATATTTGGGAGCTCTCCTGATAGGCTCAAAGGGTCACTGAAATTTTGAAATCAACAGGATTGTACCTTTTAAAATAAACCAAAAGCTTCCTCATAAGGTGGCTATTTTTTTGACTTAGATATCCTAACAGCTTCTACCAGAGAGAGTTTCTTATTCTTCTTCCACTATCTGTGCATGCCTTCTGGACTCTGTTGACAGACCCATATGTGTACCAACAGTGAACTTTGTTTCATGTTTCTCCTTATTTCCTGTTTTCAAAATTGAGAAGTTGACCCAAAGCTCTTTCTGACATGCTAAAGAATAAAACACTGTTCGTAAGACAGAAACAATGTGTCGGAATGAGGAAGAATGATTACAATTTTTAAAACAATAACAGTTCTTAGTCTGGATTTACTTAAGAGGAAATTAATGGCGTGATGCTAAGAAGCAATCAACGGAAAAAGCAAAAAACAAAAACCTCAACCAACTTGTATTTGCTGTCATTCCAGAGACCTGAGACATGCCATTTATATCAAGGAGCTCCTGGTACTATGCAGTAATGTTCTTCCTACCAGAAATTACCATACAAGAGTGAAGATGTAGCTGCGATAGGGGTAAGAATTTCGGAACTATTCTCCGGTAAGAGAAATACTTAGATTAACAATTATGGGTTAATACTTAAGTCAGAGCTAGCCAGTTTAAAACAAGTAAGGTCAACAGCTTCATAATTAATACAGCATCTTGTGTGTTATTTGGGGACTACAATGCGGCAGAGCGCAGGCGACTGGTGGGGAAAAACCAAAGCGGCTGGCAAGGAAAAGGCTTCTCTCAACATAATGGTGATCAGGAGTGGGATCATGAATTTCCACGCAGAATGACAAAAGCTTTAAAGGAATTTTAGAAACAAAAGAATGGAGAAAAGCGTGGGTTTTCTCAGGTGGACTCTGTTTTGCTAGGAACAAGCAGAGACTCACGAGGCTTGCTTAAGGGAGTCTTCATGACTCAGCATAAAAACAAAACAAAACAAAAAAACAGCAAGGTTCTCTTAAGAGGCTCTGCTAACAATTTAAAGGTGTGTAAGCACAGCTGGAAATGGCTTTTGCTGGATATCAACATAGACTGAGGCAATGAGCTGGAATCATGCTTATGCCCACCATGTTGAAAAAACTGCAGTTTAAACAGCCGCAGTTTTAACAGATAAGGCAAGTGGCCAGAAAAACATAAAGATTTACAGTAAAGTCAGACTTGGATAAAGAAAAACCTCTAAAGGTTTACAGTGTGTTTAAAAATATACGTAGGATTGAGAGAGAGGAAAAAAAGAAATGACATAGTGGTAAATAAATAGAGAAGCTGGCTGTGGTGGCTCATGCTGGTAGGATTTGCTCCAGAGGCAGAGGCAGGCAGATTTCCAAAGAAAAACCCTGTCTCAGATAAAAACAAATAAATCAAAGTAAAAGAAATAGAGTAATAATAGATAAATAAATAAGCCACATAAATATGAAAATACACAGAAAGTCTGGATACTGTACACTATTGTTTTTTTCAGTTTTTTGATTGCTAAGGAAGGAACAACTACTAAAGTACACTTAATTATAAATGCTGCTGAATTAATTCAACTTATATCTTTTGAAAATGCCTTGACTTCAAAATTTAAGTATAAGGATATGTTACTTTGGAAAAGAGTTTTTGTTTATGTTTCTACAGAAAATGGAAAGCTGAGGATTCCTTCCAGGCTTCTGTGGTTTGATGAAACAAGACCCCCGGAAGCAATGGCCCAAGTGATTCAACATTTAAAACAGCTAAGATTATGGAGCCTTACAGACCCTGAAAATAAGGACTTATACAGGTTCCTGAGTTTTGTCATGATCCCCATGGTATGAACTGCGCCCCCATCAAGCACGAAGCAGTTTGAAATGATCGAAGTCCAAATCCCCATTTTGTTTATAAATCTTTGTTTTCATTTGAATGGGGTTGCTTATAATTGGTTAATGCTCACAACCAATCTCATTTTAAAGGAAAAAGGGGATTATGGTATGGAAATGAATACTTTGTATTGGTATGGTTTTTCATTTATTGATACAAATTCAAGGTCAATTTTTGGATATGTATGTTTCTCCTCTTGATTAAGTATTGTGTTTATAGTAATCTTTTAAAATGTAATACATAATTAAATACAGGCTATAGAGACTTACTTATAATAGTCAAAACTTATAGTTAGGTGAGTTAGGTTTTCTAGATATACAGAAATATATTTGAGATAGATAGACAGTCTTCAAACCTTTCAAAGACCTTCAAAAAATGGAATTTAAAATGGTTTAGGGTTTTTCTTGACAATGAGAAATGTCTGCTCCTGGCAGCACCAATTACATCTGAGAGGAAGATGGGCATCGAAGAAACTCGTTATGGAGTTTGCTTTCAGCATTTGGGCCATTTGGGCAAGAAACTGCTCTTGCATAGACTTCTTGACTGTTGTTGTATAAACTGGACATGCAGGGCCCACAGGAAAGTGACTGCTGAACTCAAACAGTCCTTCAGGGTTCCTGATTCATAGAAAAGTCTACGAGACTTTCTACAGGACACAGAAAAATGACTGACAGACTGCCGATGCAGATGGACAGTTTGAAATTTCCTGCTTTGCTGAGAAGTCTTCCAGACACATTGTGGCCTTATGGGCTGAAGATGGATGCCCCAACGTTACAGAAGAACTTCGGGTGACTGTCCAGGTAGCAAGATGTCTCTGTCAATCCTAGTGTTTATATATTATCCTTCTGTGGTCTTTGATAGAATTGAAGGCAGATAGTTATAATTATAGTTTTCCTTAGTTATGATAAAAGATAAGCTACATATAGAACTTTGGACTCACAAGAATGGGATGGATGATAGTTTCTTTAAATCTTGCTGAATGTTGATAGACAAAATATTGTAACTGTGTACTTACTTGCTAACTGTTCTGTTATATATAACTTGATTATGTTAAAGTTAAGACCTTTCTTTTGTTTAGACAGAAGAGAGGAGATGATGGGGAAGTCCTATGTATATGTCAATAAAGCACTGTTGGCCAATAGGGAAGCAAGATAGGTGGTACTAGGAGTCCAGGAGGACTCTGGGTAGGAGAAACACAGGGAATCAAGATGTAGCTGCGTTAGGGGTAAGAAGTTTGGAACTATTCCCTGGTAAGAGAAATACTTAGATTAACAATTATGGGGTAAATACTTTAAGTCAGAGCTAGCCAGTATAAAACAAGCAAGGCCAACAGCTTCATAATTAAAAAAAAAAGAAATTACCATGCAAGCAAAAGAATTCTTCTTGTCTAACAATGTCACATAGACAATGGAAATAACTGCTAAGAATGTCTAATGCTATGCTGTCTTTCTCTAGAATGCCTGGACTGCCTTACGTAGTTCTACAGCATAGGCTTTTTATCTTGAACATTTTACTTAAGAATTACTGTTGTATTTTTAAAAGTGTGTGTGTATTTCTGTGGGATATGTGCATATGAGTGCTGCTTCCAGTGGAGGCCAGAGGCATTTGATCCCTTCCTTGTAGCTTCACTTACAGGCAGCTGTGGATTGCCTGACATGGGAGCTGGGAAATGAACTCTCTGCCTCTGGAGGAGCATCCCATATTCTTTATCACTGAGCCATTCGCTCATCTCCATTTTTCTATTTTTATTATTGTTTGAGAATTTCACATGTTTGTACAGCTTGTTTATGTCAATTCCACCTCCTATTCCATCCCGTTTAAATCCTTCCAGACTCTCCAGCATATCTCCTACACTTTATGACTACTGTTCTTGAGTTTGTATTGTGTCTATATTTATTAGAGTAAATCACATTGAAAGAAGATCTTAAAAATATGTTTTATTTCTTTATTTCCAATGATTTTGTGTATTTCCTTGTGTATACATGTGTGTGCACATGGGCATACATGTACATGTCTGCCCATGCATACTGAGTACAGAGGCTGATATCAGGTATCTTTTGAATTGCCCACCACTTTATTGTTTTTAGGGAATAGGGCAGAATCTTCCACTAAACCTGGTGTGCATAAGTTTGTTAGGCTGTCTGTCTGAGAGCTTCAGGAATCCTCCCGTCTCTGACTCACTGTAAATTACATGTTTATACTATGTGCATTTTTCTTGTAAAGGTTCATTTGTTATTATTTGCATGTATGTGTGAATGTGTGTGTGTGTGTACGTTCATGGTAGTGCCTACAGAGGCCCAAAGAGAGCATCAAATCCCAAGGAGCTAAAGGCAGTTGTGAGTCACTCAATGTGGGTGCTGGGAACTGAATTCCAGTCCTCTCCAAGAGCAGTAAGTACTCTTAATCTCTAAGCTATCTCTCCAGCCCCAACCATGCCTGGCTTTTAATATGGGTTTTAGGGATCCAAACTGAATTTTCTCAGGATTGTAAGTAAAAGTAAATCATTTTATTAGCTGAAAAAAATCCTTAGGCCTTATTTGGGTAAAAGCATTTTATATAAATAATCTACAAATACATGCTACATGTAAGTCAGCATATGTATAACAAATGTTGCATGTTTATTAATGAGCTGGACACTATTCTAAGGACATTCCATTTCCTAATTAATTTCATTCTCATGGCGTTTCTATAGTGATTGCCATTACCAGGTTAGTTTAACAGGTGAGATTCCTGTTGTCTTGAGGTTTTAAGCAGCATATCCACTGCTTGAAACATCAGCTTCCAGAGCCCAAGTACTTGTCTATGTGGGTGAATCTAAAGTGACACTGGAATCTCCATCAGTTATTTGGCTAGCATAAAAACTCACCATAAATCTTTATGTCTATGCCGGGCGTTGGTGGCGCACGCCTTTAATCCCAGCACTAGGGAGGCAGAGGCAGGCGGATCTCTGTGAGTTCGAGGCCGGGCTGGACCGATAGCCCCCGAAACAATACAGAGAAACCATGTCTCGTAAAAACAAAAACAAAAACAAAAAAAATCTTTATGTCTTCCTATAGAAACATTCTGGAAAGCAATTACAGATTATGTCCATCTGTGGCTACAGAACATATCGTATAGACAAATTCCATATAAACAGCAAGTAGGTCTAAAGGAGAGCAGCTGGAGAAATCTTTATATTTTTATCTATCCTACATCCCATGATCATTTATAATAAGCTTCTGATAATCATTTTAAGACTCTATTATACATATTTTTTGAAAGTACTTTTCCTCATAGTCTCTTATGGGAAACATACAAAGTTTCACACTTGTAATTTCACTTGTAAGGGGAATATATGAAAACCTTTGAAAGTGGCAATGTAAAAACATTTTTTCAGCTTCTCTGGGGAAGGCATTGAAGATACTGCCACATCCTGAATCTTTTAAGAGTCTTTAAAAGGCTAGCAGAAAGCTCTGCCTTTCCCAGTGATCATGTGGATGATGTGGCTTCCAAACTATCTTTTGATCCCATAAGTGATATGATATATAGTAATCCAGTTTTCTTTATTATTCCCTATCAGAAGAAAATCACCAGTAAGTTTAAAATGAAACAAAATTCTGCTTTATAAAAAATTCAGTATATCCTAGTATGGCAGAATAGGGACAGGTGAAAATGACATTGAAATTAACATACTGTGTTAGTTATCCTTCTACATACTCCATCTTCTATCCTGTCCTCCCTTCCACTACCCAATTTGACTCTTCCTGTTCCATTATTTCATTTTCCCCTTTCATACTACCTGCATTACCTATTTCCCTGAAATTCCCACAACCACAATCTTTTCTGAGATTTTTTTTTACTGTCTATGAATATTTTAGTTTAACACATATATCTAAAAATTCAAGACTAACATTAACATATGAGAGAAAAATACATGGAACTTGTCATTGTGGATCTGGGTTACTTTATTCTGAATGATTATTTTCAGCTCCATCCATTTATCTCTGAGTTTCATATTTCTTTTCAGCTAGATACTATTCCATTGTGTATATGAACCATATTTCATTATCCATTCATCAATTATTAGATATAGGTTGTTTTCTTTTCATGGCTATTATACAATGAGCTGTTGTGGAATGTTTGTTTAAAAGGTGTTACATTTGTTTATGATATGAAATATTTGTATAATGATGCCAAGATGTGTTGCATTCCTTTATGTTGCATTTGTTTAACTCAGTGAAGCTGTGTTATTTTGCCTGCCTAAAATACCTGATTGATATAATAAAGAGCTGAATGGGCAATAGCTAGGCAGGAGAGAGAAACAGGCCAGGCTGGTAGACAGAGAGAATAAATAGGAGGAGAAATCTAGAGATGAGGGAGGGGTGAGAAAAGGAAAAGGAGAGGAGGATGTCAGGAGCCAGCCACCCGGCCAGGCCATGCAGCCAGCCACATGGTGAGAAGGGAAGAAAGATATATAGAACAAGGCAAGGAATAAATTGCAGAGGCAAAGCATACTTAAAGAGAAATGGAGTAATTTAAGTTAGAAAATCTGGCTAGAGCTCCGGCAGCATCAGGTAAACAGGCCAGCTTCCCGGCCTGTGTTCCAGTGCCTGCAGATCGCCTGGGAACTGCACAGAGCTCCCAATCCCGGCGGGAGCCAAGCACCCCAGACTCCAGGTCTTCTCTCCGACCAACGAGACCAGGAAACCAGAGGAGGCTGGGAGTCCAGGGAAGCAGGTGTTCCTCCTGCAGCATCAGGTAAACAGGCCAGGTTCCCGGCCTGTGTTCCAGTGCCTGCAGATCGCCTGGCAACTGCACAGAGCTCCCAATCCCAATGGGAGCCAAGCACCCCAGACTCCAGGTCTTCTCTCCCACCAACGAGACCAGGAAACCAGAGGAGGCTGGGAGACCAGGGGAGTAGCTGTTTCGGATCAGGTACAACAGGACCCAGCATAGGGTCCAGAGGACCAGGTAGGAGGCTAAGCGCCCCAGATTCCTGTTCTTCTCCAACCACGAGACCAGCATTTGGACAAGGAATAGAAGAACCACCAGATTATTGGACTTGCTAGCACCCACCAAAAGGGAACTCTGGTTCCCAGACCAGTAAGGGGCTCTTTCTGAACCCACAAGAAGAAGAGATGGGAAAGAGACAATACAAAAACACATTCAGCAACAGAAAAACAAATATGACACCGCCAGATTCTAGAGACTCCACACCAGCAAGACCCCAACATTCCAATGCGAATGAAGCAGAAGAGAACGACCTTAAAAGCAGTTTCATGAAAATGATAGAGGCCCTAAAAGAGGATATAGGAAAATCCCTCAAAGAAATGGAAGAAAAAACAAACCAAAAAATGCAAGAAATCGAAGAAAAAACAAAACAAAAAATGCAAGAATTGGAAGAAAAAACAAACCAAAAAAGGCAGGAAATGGAAGAAGAAACGAAGCAAAAAATGCAAGAATTGGAAGAAAAAACAAAGCAAATAATGAAAAAAATGGAAGAAGAAACATCAAAAAAGGCAGGAAATGGAAGAAGAAACAAAGCACAAAATGCGAGAAATAGAACAAAAAGCAAACCAAAAAATGCAAGAAATGGAAGAAAGAACAAACCAAAAAATTCATAAAAGGCAACAAATGTACGAAAAGATAAACAGAAAATTGCAAGAAGCAATGCAAACACTGCAAGGGTTGAAAACTGAAATAGAGACATTAAAAAAATACAATCTGAAGAAAGGCAGAAAATAGAAAAGCTGGACAAACAGTCAGGCACTACCGATACAAGCATTACCAACAGAATAGAAGAGATGGAAGAGAGAATCTCAAGTGTTGAAGATACACTAGGAGAAATGGATTTATCAACCAAAGAAATCCTTAAATCCAACAAATACTTAACACAAAACATACAGGAAATATGGGACACCATGAAAAGACCAAACCTAAGAATAATAGGTATAGAAGAAGGAGAAGAAACCCACCTCAAAGGGGCAGAAGGCATATTCAACAAAATCATAGAAGAAAACTTTCCCAACCTTAAGAAAGACATGCCAATGAAGGTACAAGAAGCCTACAGAACACCAAATAGAGTGGACCACAAAAAAATCCCCTCTCCACATAATAATCAAGACCCCAAACATACAGAATAAAGAAAGAATATTAAGAGCAGCTAAGGAAAAAGGTCAAGTAACATATAAAGGCAGACCTATCAGAATTACACCTGATTTTTCCATGGAAACTCTGAAAGCCAGAAGGTCCTGGATAGATATTCTACCTACACTAAGAGACCATGGATGGCAGCCCAGACTACTATACCCGGCAAAGCTCTCAATCACTATAGACGGAGAAAACAAGATATTCCATGACAAAACTAGATTCAAGCAATATGTGTCCACTAACCCAGCCCTACAGAAAATTTTGGAAGGAAAACTCCAACCCAAGGAAGCTAACTACAACCAGAAAAACAAAGGCATTAGAGAATCCCTCTCTACCAACAGCCAAAAGAACAAAGGGGTGAAATTCCACACATAATTCCACCAACAACAACCACTGCAAATCGAAGAAGGATGAGCAATCAATGGTCATTAATATCCCTCAATATTAATGGCCTTAACTCACCCATAAAAAGACACAGACTAGCAGAATGGATTCGAAGACAGAACCCTTCCTTCTGCTGCATACAAGAAACCTACCTCACCCTCAAAGACAGACATTACCTGAGAGTTAAAGGTTGGGTCAATCAAATGGACCCAAGAAACAAGCAGGGGTAGCAATCCTAATATCTAACAATCTGGACTTTAAAATAAAATCAATCAAAAGAGATGAAGGAGGTCATTACATACTAATCACAGGTGAAACCCACCAAGTTGAAGTATCTATCCTGAACATCTATGCCCCCAATACAAAGGCATCCACATTCGTTAAAGAAACATTATTAGAACTTAAATCTCATCTAAAGCCCCACACAGTTATAGTGGGAGATTTCAACATACCACTCTCACCACTATACAGGAATACCAGACAGAAACTCAACAAAGAAGCAAAGGGTCTAATAGAAGTAATGACCCAACTGGGATTAACAGATATCTATAGAGCATTTCATCCACATAAAAAAGAATATACCTTCTTTTCACCACCACATGGAACCTTCTCAAAAATCGACCACATACTTGGCAACATATCAAACCTCAGCAGCTACCAAAAAATTGGAATAACTCCATGCATCTTATCAGACCACCATGCTTTAAAATTAGAATTCAACAACAACACAAATTGCAGAAAACCTACAAACTCATGGAAATTGAATAATGCTCAACTGCACCATCCCTGGGTCAAAGAGGAAATAAAAAAAGAAATTGAAGACGTCCTCGAATTCAATGAGAATGAAGACACAACATACCAAAACCTATGGGACACTTTGAAAGCAGTGCTACGGGGGAAGTTCATAGCACTAAGTGCTCACATGAAGAAACAGGAGAACAGGTATACCAGAGAATTAACATCACAGCTGAAAGCTCTAGAACACAAAGAAGCAAACTCCCCCAGGAGGAGATAGACGCCAGGAAATAATCAAATTGAAGGCTGAAATCAATAAAGTAGAAACCAGGAAAACAATACAAAGAATCAATGCAACGAAGAGTTGGTTCTTTGAGAAAATCAATAAGATAGACAAACCTTTGTCCAAACTTACCAAACAGCAGAGAGTGAACACGCAAATTAACAAAATCAGAAATGAAAAGGGGGACATAACAACAGACTCTGAGGAAATCCAGAGAATCATTAGGTCATACTTTGAAAACCTGTACTCCACAAAATTCAAAAATTTAAAGGAAATGGATGACTTCCTGGACAGCTATCATTTGCCAAAACTAAATCAAGAACAGATAAGCAATTTAAATAGACCTATAACCCCTATGGAAATAGAAGCTGTCATCAAAAGTCTCCCAACCAAAAAAAGTCCAGGTCCAGATGGCCTCAGTGCAGAATTCTACCATAAATTCAAAGAACAGCTTATACCAATTCTTCTCAAAGTGTTCCACACACTTCAGACCAATATCCCTCATGAACATTGATGCAAAAATACTCAATAAAATACTGGCAAATCAGATCCAAGAACACATCAAAAGAATCATTCGCCACGATCAAGCAGGTTGCATCCCAGGGATGCAGGGATGGTTCAACATACGAAAATCCATCAACGTAATCCACCATATAAACAAGCTGAAAAACAAAAATCACATGATCATCTCACTAGATGCTGAAAAAGCCTTTGACAAAATCCAACACAACAAAATCATGATAAAGGACTTGGAGAGATCTGGGATAACAGGGATATACTTAAACAGAATAAAAGCTGTATACAGTAAACAACAGCCAACATCAAACTAAATGGACAGAAACTCAACGCAATTCCTCTAAAATCAGGAACAAAACAAGGCTGTCCACTCTCTCCATACCTTTTCAACATGGTACTTGAAGTTCTAGCCATTGCCATACGACAACAAAGGGGGATCAAGGGGATACAAATTGGGAAGGAAGAGGTCAAACTTTCACTGTTTGCAGACGATATGATAGTTTACATCAATGACCCAAAGAACTCTATAAGGGAACTCTTACAGCTGATTAACACCTTCAGCAAAGTGGCAGGCTACAAGATCATCTCAAGTAAATCAGTAGCCCTACTATATACAGATGATAAAAGGGCTGAAAAAGAAATCAGAGAAACATCACCCTTTACAATTGCCACAAACAGCATAAAATACCTTGGGGTAACGCTAAACAAACAAGTGAAAGACCTGTATTGCAAGAACTTTGAATCTTTAAAGAAAGAAATTAAAGAAGCCCTAAGAAAATGGAAAGATCTCCCATGCTCTTGGATAGGTAGGATCAATGTAGTAAAAATGGCAATCCTGCCAAAAGCAATCTACAGATTCAATGCAATCCCCATTAAAATCCCAGCACAATTCTTCACAGACCTTGAAAGAACAATAATCAATTTTGTATGGAAAAACAAAAGACCCAGGATAGCCAAAACAACACTGTTCAACAAGGCAACGCCCGGAGGCGTCACCATCCCTGACCTCAAGTTCTATTATAGAGCTATAGTCCTGAAAACAGCTTGGTATTGGCACAAAAACAGACAGGTAGACCAATGGAATTGAATTGAAAACCCGAGTATTAACCCACACACATATGAACATCTGATTTTTGACAAAGAAGCTAAAAATATACAATGGAATAAAGAAAGCATCTTCAACAAATGGTGCTGACATAACTGGAGACTGGCATGTAGAAGAATGTGGATCGATCCATGTTTATCGCCATGCACAAAACTTAAGTCCAAATGGATCAAAGACCTCAATATAAATCCAGCCACACTGAACCTCTTAGAAGAGAAAGTGGGTGGTACCCTTGAACAAATTGGTACAGGAGACAGCTTCCTGAACATAGCACCAGTAGCACAGACAGTGAGATCAACAATTAATAAATGGGACCTACTGAAACTGAGAAGCTTCTGTAAGGCAAAGGACACAGTCAGCAAGACAAAAAGGCAGCCCACAGAATGGGAAAAAATATTCACTAACCCCACATCTGACAGAGGGTTGATCTCCAAAATTTACAAAGAACTCAAGAAGCAAGTCTCCAAAACATCAAAGGACCCAATTAAAAAGTGGGCTGCAGAACTAAATAGAGAATTTTCAATAGAGGAGTCTAAAATGGCTGAGAGGCACTTGAGAAAGTGCTCAACATCCTTAGCCATCCGGGAAATGCAAATCAAAACAACTCTGAGATACCATCTTACTCCTGTCAGAATGGCTAAAATCAAAAACACCAGTGACAATTTATGCTGGAGAGGATGTGGTGAAAGGGGGACACTCCTCCATTGCTGGTGGGAGTGCCAACTGGTTCAGCCACTTTGGAAATCTGTATGGAGATTCCTCAAAAAAATGGGAACAAACCTACCACAAGACCCAGCAACTCCACTCTTAGGCATATATCCAAAAGATGCCCATTCATACAAAAAAGGTGTCTGTTCCACTATGTTCATAGCAGCTTTATTTGTAATTGCCAGAACTTGGAAGCAACCTAGATGTCCCTCAACCGAAGAGTGGATAGAGAAAATGTGGTACATCTACACAATGGAGTACTATTCAGCAGAAAAAAGTAATGGAATCATGAGATTCGCAGGCAAATGGATGACACTAGAAGAAACCATCCTGAGTGAGGTAACCCAGTTACAAAAAGAGAAACATGGCATGTACTCTCTCACATATGGATTTTAGACATAGATCTCGGGAGTGCCAGCCTACAATCCTATGGCCAGATAGTCTGGGAAACAGAAACTTCATTTAGTGGCTGATCGAAGAAGAGGCAGACTCCCTTGGTTAAGTACTGAGCTGAACTCAAGAAAGCCAGTAACAGAGAGGGAGGACTGATGATCAAAGGGATTAAGACTGGGCTGGTTTAACCCCCAGAAACAGCAGATCAGACAAAGTTTAACTCTTGAATCCCAGGCATCAGCCTGGGAATCCAGCATGGGACTGATCAAGACCCCCTGAATCTGGGTGTCAGTGAGGAGGCCTAGGGAATCTATTGAGCCTTGGGCAGCAGATCAGTACCCATCCCAAGTATACACACATACTTTGGATTCCCATAGAACAATGTGAGGTGCACTCTCACCCTGAACTCTTGGGGAAGGGTCTAGGCCCTGCCCTATATGAAATGACAGACTATGGACACCCCCATGGAGGGCCTCACCCTTCCCGGGGGAATAATGGGATAACGGGGGGGGGGTTTGGGGGGAGGGTACGGGAGGAGGGGAGGGAAAGGGAGAGGGACCTGGAACTGACTTGTGAAGCAACCTTGTTTCTTATCTAAATTTAAACTGGAAAATAAAATTAAAAAAATAAAAAATGAAAAAAAGAAAATCTGGCTAGAAACAAGCCAAGCTAAAGTTGAGCATTCATAAATAAGAATAAGTCTCTGTGTATTTATTTGGGAACTGGATGGTGGGCAAAAGACAAACAAACAAACAACTACATTGAACAGAAATGAGAAATGAGCATGGATAGCAAACTATATCTGTACTGGGATATTTGCAATATTCATGGGAGTGGTATTGCTTTATCATGTGGTAGCTTTTAGGTTTTTGAGAAATGTCTACACTGATACCCACAGTAGCTGCACCAGTTGTATGCTCACCATTAATGAATAAGTGTCCCTTGCTCCCATGTCCCTACACTCACATCATCATTAATTGTCATTTGTTTTATTGCTTTTAGCCATTCTGACTAGGCTAAGATGAAATCTCAAGGTAGTTTTAGTTTGCACTACCCTAATGTTGAACAAACATTGTTGGCCATTTGCATTTCCTCTTTTATGATCTTTCTGTTTAGTGGTCTCCTCTAAATTTTAATTGTTCGCTTTCTGTGTTTAGCATCCTCTGCGATGACCTATAAAGAGCTCTATAGTTTCTGCATAGAGTTTCTGGAGCACATGCTCTTCCCTCAGTTTTCTAGCTCATTCTTATCCTAGATAGTGCATTTCTTTCTTTCTTTTTTAAAAAATCTGTCTTTATTTCTATTTCTAGCCACATGCTTCTTGTCCAATTCATGGCCTTTGAAATAAGAACTTGGGTTTTTCAATAAGACTCTGTGACACTGTCAGGTGCTGAACAGACTCAGATCCCTGCCTATAATACCATCTACATAGGCTATTTAGGATTAACTTTTAATTCTAATGAGAAGACAATTGCTAAATACATTACACATAATTAGATCACTGACTACCATCTTCCCACCCTGGGAAGTTGCTATTTATAATCCAAATCTTCGCTGCAAGTTTTACAAGATGTTTAAGCTTTTTTTCTCAAAGTTGGGTTTAGCTAAGTGTACTTTCTGAAAGCTGCCTGTGAAAGGAACCGTGAAAAGTCCACATTGTGTCAAAGAGCGGCATCCACTGTGCTTTGCCCTACAAAGGAGATGAATGAATGCTGAACGGAGACATATTTGTTCCTGTGCTGGTGTCTCTCTTACTCATGTTCTTAAGTGGCCCAGCTGCCCAACAGGGCATGCCTTCCACCCTGAGGGAATGGCTCTCTGGAGGAGAAGAGGTACTGGTATTCCTAATTAGGGAGAAAACATACCCACAAAATAACCTCAGCTGATGCCAAGATTAAATGCTGATTCACATGGAGACTCAGCTAAATTAGCAGTGGTGCAAGGCTGTTTAGAATTTTTCTTTGTAAGAAGAAAATGATTCTTTGACAACTTCAAAAGAATTGAGCTTGTCTTTAAATAGAGCCAAAATAAATGGCATAATCTAGAATAATAAACAAGATCTCTAGGCGTTGGGTACATTTTAGTGAGACTTTAAATAGCTATGTAAGATTTATACTTTTTAAGATTCAAACTTATTCAAATGATAGTAAGATAAAAAGAAGCTTTTATGTTAATAAGAAGGCTTAGCCAAGGTCAAAGGCTAACGCTTTTTAAAAATTGTGAATAGACACACATAAATGGATGAGAGATTATTTAAAGGCTCTTTAAAGATTTTTCATGTCTTTTTGGCAGACAAGTAAAACCTCAGAACATGTTCAAGAGCTTGCTGTCAAATGCACTGTGCAGCCGCTCTCTTCCCTTTTTAATGTACTGCCCCTCTATACAATGGCGGTCACGCCTACTTCTTACCCTGAGCATAAAACTTGGAAAGCCGAACATCTAGTTCTGCAGGACTCGTGCTTCCTTTCTGAGTTTCAGACTGTTGGGTGACCTCCTGAAACTTTACAGAATGTTCACCCATCAGCGTTGGGTGCGGGGATGGAGGATAAAGAACCATGGTGTTTTCAGTTGTTACAACTGATGAGTGTTACTTTCCAGCTGGCCCCCTCAAAAAGGAACCAAAGTACAGCCGTGAGGAATCTAAGTCTATGGCCTGTGTCACTGAATTATGTAACTTGTCCAGAGCATTCTTTCATCTCATAAGCTGCATTAACTTTTCTCAAGTCTAATGTTTGCAGGTTTTAATAACATCTTCAATTTAATGTATGTTCCTATTATGACTTTTTAAAATTCCAAATATTTTGAACTTGTCTTCCTTAATTTTGAATGATTTTCCTACTTTTGGAGTAGTTTTCCTTAAGTAAGTCCAAGAACCAAAGAACCAAAGCATGTACTTGCTCTTTTAAACCCATTGAATTTGAACACTAAGCAAGCTGCCTGAATACAACCCTGGATCTTGATCTGGCTTTTGATTGTTTGTAAAATACATCCTAAATGGGAGTTTAAAAATAACACTCAAAGCAGGGCTTGGTGACACACACCTTGAATCCCAGCACTTGTGAAGCAAAAGCAGGTGGGTCTCTGTGAGTTAGAGGCCAGCCTGGTCTACAGAGCGAGTTCCAGGACAGGCTCCAAAGCAATACAGAGACACTCTGTCTCAAAAAACAAACAAACAAACAAACAAACAAACACAATAGCCTTCAAACCTAGCACTACCAATGTGGTGCATATTTTGCCTAGAACTATGAAGTTTTCAAATATTTGACCTAGCACTACCAATGTTGCAAGTAATTTAAAGGGGACATTTCCTTTCAAAGGAGTAAAACTACAGTCACGTGTTGACGTTGACGTTCTTGTGCTTTGGCAGGCTGGGTATACTGTCATTCTGTCTGTGACCCTGTCCCTCAATGTTTCTCTTACCAGAGGTAGCAGTCATCATGGTGGCCTGCCTGAATCTGTCTGCGTCAGCAGCTTTGCCTCCCTTCTTCTTAGATACCATTTTTCTGGCTTTTCTTCCAAAGCTTGCAGCTGTAAAAGCTCTAGAGAAGGTGAGTTCCTTAGAAAAGAGTGACAAACTCCTCCTGATTAGGGACTGAAGTGGGTGGAGGGTTGACATCAGGCAGATAGCAAGAAAGGAAGGAACTGGAAGTTAGTACTTCAGAGGAAGGGGTATCTTTCTACGACTGTACCTGTACATTTGAGTGGCTTATTTGGAACTTCTTATACTTTTCATCTTTTACAGTTCCCTGAAGCTCTTGATCTAGGCAGGCACATGGATACTCTTATCCATAATTCATCCTGAGTATTTGGCAGTAGCTGCAATTGCAAAATATATAGCAGATATGCACTTCAATTGAATAATAGAAGTTTTTCATCCTGAAGATCTCCTACTTATAAAGTATATCCTGTAAGTATTTATACTAAGTACAACAATATTTTATTATGTGTGCTCTTTGGAAAATTAACTTCACAATGTTCACCATCAGGAGAACTGTTTCCAGTAGATGTTGGTTTGCTGTAAATGACTGGGTTTGAAATGTTTCAGGCCAATGTCATTGTCCTTTAGCATGCCTGAAGATATGAAGAAACCAAATGATTTAATTTGATTTTTCTGAACTGCTGTTTGATCACATTTAACAGTTAATGTATTCTATTCCAATGTTGATTTCCCGTGGTGCTCTGAGTTCAAACAAAACGTTAAATTTCCTTAACATACTGTTTACTCCATTCAAACCTGCCATGTAGTCATAAGCATTGATGTCATTTCTTTCTTGCATCCTCTGTACAGGCCCAGAGCTAACAACATCATTATCACCAGGGATGAGACTTCCTGGAGCTTCAAACTTATCTAGTCTAATTTGAACACCCAAGCTGTATACTTCCAAATTCTTTTCCATGGAGTAATACATAGTATATTTCCATAATTCCATATCAGATAGTATTTCATATGAAGCAGAGAAAGGAAAATCATGATAACTGTTAAGTAGACTGTGGAGAAATTTTAATATTTATTCAGGGCGTGTGTCCTTTGTTGTGAAAGTGGTGCAGTTGTAATACTAGCGACTTACAGAAAGCAGTGTTGTCAACCCGTTTGCTAGCATGGTTAGCCAAGGGGCAGGGAGGCATATGTAGAAAGGTTTGAATCTTCGACTTTTAGAATGGTTGAAATCAATTTCTATGAAAATAAACAAGTGATATTACATGTTATTAGCTATAGTCCTAGAAACTGCACACCTGGTTTTGTAATCTCCGTGTGTTCATATTTATCTGTTTGACAATTCCAGGTAGGCAGAGTCTAAGCAAATTGGTCATTTCCTTGGACCCTCACACATTTTACACAATGAAGAGACCCCTAAATGCCAACGAGAAGAGTCATTCTCATGGTACAGACAGGCAAACTGAGATGCTCTGGAGCAGCATCTGCTTCTAAGATGAACCATGGAGGAAATTCTAGGGAGATTTCCAATGTTCATTTGTTTTCTGAAGTCCCGTGTGCTCCCGCATGTTACTGAGAACAGACCAATACATCCAAGTGTTTTTCTCTATCCTAAACTCAGAAAAATAACCCTTTGAAATGACCTATCCAGAAATAAGAAATTCACGACTGACTGAGGGTTGCTACACGAATACTGACAAGCTTCTCTATTTTCTGGGTCTCATGATCCAGTGATTGTCGTAAGGTTGAAGTATGTATTAGAAGTAAATGCTGTAGTAGAAATAATGTTGCTTAATAGCAGTATGTGATGAAAAACAAAGGATCAATACAATCCTCGTATACAAAACATAGCTGCATATCTCATTTAAATTTGATTAACGGGAACCAAATTAGCATCAGTCTGAGAATAGGTTTGATACTTCTCCAATGACATGGGAAATATCTTGAGAGAATGTCAACTTCGGTGGCATATAATCATTTAGTAGACACCCAGCAGACATTATTCTTCAGCTGGTTCTGGGAGTCTCCTGGCAGTTATGGGAAAGGAACATTGCTTCCTGTCTTTCTTGGTTTGATATCCTAACCCTGAAGGAACATCCCTGAGGATATTACTTGACAAGGGAATACTTCAGGGTATTAAATGTATGAAACAAATAAGAGAGACTTCTCTTGATGACCGCATTATTCCTCTTAACTCAAGATTATGAGGAAAATTACCTAGAGTTGATTGAGAGAAAATACAAATCACCCTTGAAAATGCGGCAGCCCTTGCTGTAAGGTAAAAAAAAATGTACAGGCATCATCCATGAGGAGGCTATGGAGTAGGCAAAGTGAGCTGAGTTAATTTCAGTTTGAAGGAACAAGAGCAAGTTGAGATCTATAAATGTTTCACGCAGCAATTTTGTTTCACCTAATTTGTATGGAAGTCATGAAAACAGAATGGAGTTTTTTCTCCTCTGAAAGCTGGAGGCAAATTTGGCTTAAAGCCTAGAAGAATGGAGTGCTGGGGCTCTCTCTCGGATCCTTCTCTGGAAGGGAGTTTTTGTGGTTGCATTGTAGACAGATCATCTTTCTTCTGTCATTCCCAGTGGCTAAATGACAAGGGCTATTTCAATTTTTTTTGTTAGTAATGCTGAATAATTCAGATCACTGTTAAACTTCATAATGTCATTTCTGTCAGATATATCTAAATTTATCAGATTCTCACTAATGTTAAGGACTGAACCACTAAACTACTAATTGTGTTTATCTACTCAATTCTAATCAGTGAGATATTAATTATATAAACTAAAGCTTAGTTGATGTAGATTTTTACCCTTGTTTTGGTCAGCAAAAATAAAAATTAGCCATGTCATTCTCACCACTCCGTTTCTCAGGACATAAAAGGGGTAAAGCATCATCAGAATTAAAATTGCTAAGCTTTTCACTTCCATCATTTGGTTCCCACTTTTATCAACAGTACTGTCAGCCACAAAGTCTCTAGACACAGCAAGCACCACATGGCGTCAATGAAGAAAATGACAATAAAGCATCGTTACTGATAGTTGATTTTTATATAATAAGATTTATTAAAAGGCAAGAGTAATATGTCAGAATGATTGTAAGAATAGTTGGCATTGTGTTAAGAAAAGCAAACAAATGTACATCTTGGAACTTTTTAAAAATTAAAAATCCTGACCTTTCCAAATGTTCCATTACCCTGATGGTAGGACAGTTCTCTTGGAAATACTTATAACATTAGCATAACTTATACCATTACTATTAGTTATGATAAATACACAACAATTTTGATTTAAAATGTTGAGTCAACATTCACATTAAGTGCAAGGGAGTCTGTATCATTTGGGTATAGTAGAAGATGACAGCTCTGGACTTCACTGAAGGACAGGAAGAAAGGATTTATAATTTGTGTTGCCAGGAATAACTCATAAAAATTTCACTAAATTCTGAAATTGAAATTCAGAATGTGAGATATGCTATATCTTATTTAATAATTTTGGTCAGATTACTAATTTTAGAGTGGACTGAATCTTAATTTTCTATCTCAATTTTTTCTTCCAAATTTTTTGGTTTCTGGCTTTTCTTCAAATCATTTTCCTTTAGTAAAATGGAACTTTAATTAAATCCCTATAGACTTATCCAATTACTCTGTCAACATCCTTAGTTTTCAATTCTCTTTTGTGAACCATTCCAAGTGGCAAGGTCGCTCTAGTTTTTGCTACGTAAACTCTACACTAAGTGAGCACTTGGGACGAAACTCCTTTTACCCTATTTTGATCCTGTTTTCACAGCACAGGATACTACAGGAGTTCTCACTGCACTGCAAAGAGTCACTTGCATTTCTTCTCAATGTCTTTTGGAACTATCCGTTTTTGTATTGTTTTTCTATCAGCTGTGAGAAGAGCTGTGTTGCTTTCTCTGGACGTGGGTGGTGGAGAAATGTACCTGGGATACCTACCAGTAGGAATCCTGGGGGGCAGAGATCCTCCCGCTGTCACTGGATGTGGGGCCTGGATGCTGTTTAAAAACCCAGCTCTCAGGAAGCTGGGGCAGAAAGCTTCCACCCCAATCGCCGGGAAGGATCCTTGGAAGAAATAAAAATTGGTGTTAATCCAAGACTTATTCATGGAAAAGTTAGTGATCATCAACATGCAATTAAACCTGTGATCAATAATGGCAATAACTCTCACAAGAAAGTTACAAAATTAAATAATTGGGATATAGTTTTTCTCACAAATTTATAAGATTATTCTTGCTTCTCTGGAGGTGTAGATTATAGGCTGGTAATCCTTTGCTCTAAGGGAAATGTCCAGAAATCTAAAAGGTTGACCCCAACTAGCAGTTTAAGCAATAATCGAGAGAGGCTACCTTAAATGCCCTTCTCTGATAATGAGATTGATGACTACCTTATATGCCATCCTAGAGCCTTTATCCAGTAGCTGATGGAAGCAGAAGCAGACTCCCACAGCTAAACACTGAGCTGAACTCTGGAATCCAGTTGCAGAGAGCAGAGGGGTCAAGACCAGGCTGGAGATCTTGAGCTCTCTATGTAGATCAGGTTGGCTTCAAATTCATAGAAACCGCTTACCTCTGTCTCTCCAATCCTGGTATTATAAGTTATGCACTACTACACTCAGATTAAGATTTCTAAATCAGCATTTAGTTCCAAGAGCCAGGCCATGAAATGATGAGACACACATGAAAGCTTGTCACTTACATCATTTGATTATCCACACCCACATGAATGATAAAGATGCAGGAAATTGTCCCACTAGTATCTGAAACTATCTTGCACCAAAAAGATTAGTGCTGTACTCTGGAAATATTAATACCGGTGCCCTCTGTGAGTATAACATTTTATATTTATGAATGTTTTTGAAATACATTTATATAACAATAAACATATACAACATTAAAATGCTTGAGAAATTATCCATCACATTCCAGAATAAATCACAGTACCCTTTAGATATTGGGGTATAAAAGAACTTTCATCAAAGACATGCTTTTCATACTAACAAAGTGAGGTCAAGAGATAGGGAGTGATGTCACAGAATTGACTGACTACAAGAACAAACTCTACTGTGGAATGAAAATAAACAATGCACCAATCCTTATTTGAGAGATTGCAATCCTTTGTATATGATTTGAAAATATTGAATTCAAAAGTAGTAACATTAAATATTAATGTCTAGGGCTGGTTGGTGGTAGCACATGCCTTTAATCCCAGCACTTGGGAGGCAGAGGAACTGTATATGGTGTGTCCTAGAGTGATATTTGTCCCATGCTCAGAGTTCGCAAGTGCTGTTTTTGTTAAGAGACTTAGTCTGTCTTGTTGCTTGAGTATAAGATTTCCTCTATAGACTTGTGTCATTAAACACACGTCACCAGCTAGTTCGTGGGGTTTTAGAAGACTGTGAACAATTTAAATATGGAGTCCTCCTTGAGGAAGTGGGTCCCTTTGAGAGCCTTGCGGTTTTGAGGTTTGGCCCCAGTTCCTGTCCACTCTGGAGGAGTTGTGATTAGCTTACACCACTACAGCTGTGTCTTCCTCAACCACGAAGGACTGTACCTCCTCAAACTGTAAGCCAAAAATAAACGTGTCTTTCCTTGTTTCCTCGCAGATATTTGGTCCCATCAATAAGACAAGTAGGAAACAATATACTGTTTTTCAATACAAAAATCTCTGCCAAAAGCCGGTTAAAGTTGGAAGCATCTCTGTACTTGGTAGGAACTAATAGCAGAGCTGAAATACTTGCAACATTGAGACATGTGTCACGAGTATCCAGGAGTCACCAGAGAAACTCTGTCATAACTTCAAGGAAGAGTGAAAAACATTTTTTGTGACTGTGTAGAGTACTCATTATTGCTCACAAATAGCTCCTGTGTTCTTGGTCTCCCCAAGAATGCATTTTCTGTATTGCAGTGCTTCCTCATTTTCTAGAAAACGCTAATCACTAATGATGACTTTTCACTGGATGCCAGGTGAATGCTACCTTATAGAGGCAAACAGCATTATTATTTAAAGTCACAAAAATTATATTGTTATAATAGAAAAATAATTGTAAGAAATACAGGTTTTACTATATGCTGTGAAAGCTAAAACAGTGCAATTTTAGCTTACAATGGATTTATTAGAGCCAGATAATAGAAAGATCGGTTCAAGTACGTTAGATCTCAAGTAAAAGAATAATTTAATCACACATAACAATGACTAAAGGATATAAATGGAACAACCATGGAAACAATTCCAAACATAGTTATCCAGAGTAAGATATCCAGTGACTCAGAGTAAGGCAAATATGCTGCACATTTCAAGATGTTATCTTGCTTTTACTATTTTTGACAACACCATAAAAACTACCAATTTAGACAAGATGCTCATTATGTTAACTCCTTGAAAAGAACTAAGTACAAATACTTTATTGCTACAATTACATTTATTACTGTGTGCTGTTGTGACAGCTGTCATATCTAATAGCAATTTTCTTTTTCCTAAAGTTACTGCACCTTTCATGATGGCTTTCTCTATGTTTATTTCCCATGGTTAAAAAGGTCTTTCATTTGTAGTGTCTGTTTCTTAGAGAACTGTCACTTTATGTAAAAGCTAATAGAACCCCGTAAGAGTGTTGCGCATGGTTACATATTCAGTTAAAATCAGGCATTATGTGATAATCACACCTTATCATTTCTCTTCATTCATAGGGAATCAAATTGTAGGACTTGTTATAGACTGGATACAAAATGTCCTCCACAGGTGTTTATTTTCACTAGCATGTTTCCTTGCTGGTGGAGTTGTTAGGGAGCTTTCTAGAAACCTAAGCAGCTGGCACTTAACTGGAGGAATGGGATTGGTTGGAACAGGTCTTTGGGAGTATTTTATCCTTGGACCTTTGCTGTCTCTCTCTCTCTCTCTCTCTCTCTCTCTCTCTCTCTCTCTCTCTCTCTCTCTCTCTCTCTCTCTCTCTCTCTCTCTCTCTCTCTGTTTTTCATGCACCAAGAGATAAAGAAGAGCCTCTACCATATGCTCCAGTAACAGGACATTCTGTCTGACCACATGGAGCTAGGCTGAATCTTTGAGTCCAAATAAATCATTCCTGTCTTTAATTTCTTTTCCTTTGCTGTTTTTCATAACCACAATAGAAATAACTAACAGAGGTTTCGTATGAAATGATTTTAACAGGTTCAGACAATTGCCCCAGTTGCTAATGCTCTTGGCTTTTATATTTTAATTGTGAAACATATTAATAATTTATTTGATATCTAAAGATGCAATGTTTAAAATCTATAGCAGAAGAGTTGTCCATTTCTTTGAGTGTTTCAATTTTGGTTATACTCAGTGGAGTAAGCATTTATTAAATATGTATAACATGAATACTTGCATTTCTGGCTTGGTAGTATCTTGAGTCTTTCATTAGAACAGTGGTTCTCAAGTTTAGGGTCACCTGCACACTTAGGACATCATAAATCAGGATGGGGAAGTCATTATTGGTGCTTAATAGATAGAGGGTTGGGGCCTTGCAATATATAATGTACTGCCACCAAAAGGAAAGCTCTGTCTCCATATGCCAGTAATGCCTACTGAAAAATATTATACTGTAGCAAACTACCATTATTACAGAAGATGGGGCATAATGATTGTGAAAGTCAGAGGACTAAGACGTCTGGTGTCAGAGAATGTATTCTATATATGAGAGGGAAGCTACACCCATGAAATATAAACAATATATTGCTCTAAATTAGACCTGCATAATGACAACACTGACTGATATGCAACCATTGATGGGGAAGGATCATAGGATGACACCCCTAGATGAAGAGCTATAGGTAAGTAATGGTTGCTGAAAGAGGGAGACACTCTTCTCCAGGGGCAAACTTTCTAATAAGTTATCTAATCCAAAGTGGTCATCACTAAACATATGTACATGTAAGCATTCATACTAAATGGATTCAGCAGGTTTATGAGCATGCATGCGTACACATGCATGTGTGTGTGCATCTGTGTGTGTGCATAACTAAAGACGAAGAAAGGTCATGGATTTGAGAAGGAGTTGGGGTGTAGAGTGGAGGAGTTGGATGGGATGGTAGATGGGTAGAAATGGTGTAATGTATTGTTCATGTATAAAATTCTTAAAAATAAACGGTTGCTTTCTACTAGTTTATGCAATGAGACAACACAAAAAAGGAGAAGATGGTCTGCATCCTGATAATTTGACTTGGTAACATAATTGAGAGTTACTTAGGTTTCTATGTCTGAAAGTTAGCTGGCCTGCATAGTAACTGTTTTCAATAATTAACACATATTTGACACAAACTCTGTGAAACAAAATCCCATTTGTAAATTGATATTTCAGCAATGTCTCTGGAACAACTTTGCATTAAAAATTAGGTGTCACTGGGTATTTGTGTAGAAATGACACATGATGATAGAGAACTCTGAGCCTCCACTTCATTTTTAAAATGAAAATGATAATGGATGACACCTCATAGGGCTCATTTTCACTATTTAATTAAAGCAAATCATCACATATATAAGCCAGTGCTAACATCCCATGATTGTAACATTATAAAAAGCAAAAACCAAAACAAAAGTAAAAAACGCTTAAGGAAGGAAATAAAGAAAAGATTGGTGAAATGATGCGACTCCTCCCTCCATATAGTCACAAGTTCTAATAGAAAATAAAAATCAAATTTTAAACACTACATGTCAGTCATTTATCTTTGATGCTAAAATGTTAAGCAATAAAACAACTTCCCTTCTAATCCAATCTTTTGTGATACAATTCCTTTATAGTGTTTTTGTTAAGTGACTGTTTTTGGAAGTAACCATTATGATCTATGCATAGGAATCCAAAATGCCAACTTAGATAAGACCAACAATCAAGAATTGAGCTTAACAAACATGTGCAATGTACATGGCCTTAGGAAGGGCAGTTTGCTAGTTCCTATCTGACCCTCCTCTGTTGCAGCTTCTGAATAGTAAGTTTCTGTCTGTAAAGGTTTTCAAAGCGTAGGGTGGCAGGTGTGCTCCAGAGCACAGGAAAATGGACAGAAGAAAGACAAGGTCAGAAAGTCTGTATATATGTAATTTCCCATAGGCATGTTTATTATGAATGTTTATCTTTTAGCAAGTAACAAATATGAAAATAAAATATACTCAATAATCCTTGGAAATTGCTCAAACATTTTATTGTTGGAGGTGGTATATAATCAGAGAATTTTGGATCACTTTTGATAATGAGTGAAGAAAAAGATGGCAAAGTGTGGGTTACCCTTTCATAGTTGTTCTCAACCATGTGTGCACATTAGGAAACACTGGGAAGCACAAGGAGCAAACACAGTATGGAGTGTCCCTCTCCCTTTCCCTCCTCTCCTCCCACGTCCTTCCACCAAACCCCCAAAACTCCCTCATTTCCTCAGGGAGGGTGAGGCCCTCCATGGTGGTGTCCATAGTCTGTCATTTCATCCAGGGCAGGACCTAGACACTCCCCCAAGAGTCCAGGGTGTTAGTGCATCTCTCATTGTTGGATGGGCACCCAAAGTCCATTTATATGCCAGGGAAATACTGTTCTACTACCCAAGGCCCCATAGATTGCCTAGGCCTCCTCACTGACACCCACATTTAGGTGATCTTGATCAGTCCCATGATAGATTCTCAGCCATCAGTCTGGGATTCAAGAGCTAACCCTTGTTAAGTCAGTTGTTTCCGGGGGTTAAACCAGCCCAGTCTTAACCCCTTTGCTCATCAGTCTTCCCTCTCTGTCACTGGGTTCCTTGAGTTAATCTCAGCGTTTAGCTGTGGGAGTCTGCATCTACTTCCATTAGCCATTGGATGAAGGTTCTGTTTCCCAAACTCTCTGGCCTTGGGATTGTAGGCTGGCACTCCCCAGATCTATGTCTAAGATCCATATATGAGAGAGTACATACCATGTTTTTCTTTTTGTGACTGGGTTACCTCCCCCAGGATGGTTTCTTCAAGTGCCAACCATTTGTCTGTAAATTTCAGGATTCCATTTTTTTCTACTGAATACTACTCCATTGTATAAATGTACCATATTTTCTCTATCCACTCTTCAGTTCAGGGGCATCTAGGTTGCTTCCAAGTTCTGGCTATTACAAATAACGCTGCTATGAACATAGTGGAACAGATGTCCTTGTTGTATGCATGTGCATCTTTTGGATATATGCCTAAGAGTGAAATTGCTGGGTCTTGTGGTAGATTGATTCCCATTTTCCTGAGGAATCTCCATACTGATTTCTAAAGTGGCTGTACGAGTTGGCACTCCCACCAGCAGTGGAGTAGTGTTCTCCTTTCTCCACAAATTCTTTATCAACTATATTATGACAAGGGTGGATTATGTAATCAGATGTAAAGAGACCACACACACACACACACACACACACATGTTAAAATAAGGATTTACTAATAACAAATATTTACATACATGTGGCATTTTATATGTACCTCTGTTTATTATTACTATTTTATTATCTAAGTAAACTGAATGTAGTCAGACCCTAAATCATTAAATCCTACTTTTATATCTCCCTCCCTCCCTCCTTGCCTTCCTCCTTTCTTTCTTTCTTTTGATCCAGGCTGACCTTCAACTCACAGACATCTACTTGCCTCTGTCTCCAAAGTGCTAGGTTTAAAAATGTGAGCCACCACATCTGACTCTATATTCTGTATTTTAATAAGCTCAGTAAAGTATTCTCTATCTATGACAAATAGATGACCATAACCCCATTCATCAGACAGTTTCAGCTCAAGGATGTTTGCTGACTGGACATGACCTAAGTTAGTAGAGCTCTGAGAGCATCAGTAGAGATTCTTTCTTATCTTGATAACTCATGAGAGGAGGAGCTCTGTGGCTGCCTCATAGATACCACACCATGGGTGGACTTTGGATGAACGAGCATGATTCTGTTCTGTAGTTAACAGTTAAACCAAATGTTATCTCATGTGTTGTTCCCACTGAGGCATAGCCACTTCTGCATGCTCAAGATTCTCTAATCACACTCCTCCCTCCAGCTACGCTAGTTCTTTCTTTCGCAGACTTAATAAATATTCCTTTAGCATTTCTGGAGATTATCTTTTCTTTTCTATATATCTCCCTTCTCTTTCTCAGTTAAAGTAATTTATACCACACGCTCTTTCTTCTTCTAAGAAGAGGCAAGTTATCCATCTTCATGTCTAATTTTCTGTAATCAGCAAGGGGACTAAAGACTCCTAAAGTTCAGAGCACCATTGAGGAAGACAGACTGTAGGAAGAGCAATCATCTTTATGTACAGCACTGGAAGAAGGCATCCTTAGGTCATAGAGACCTTTGCTTTGGTTCCCTTGCTGATGGTGCACATGAAGGCTGAGATGCTCTATCTATATACAATTAACCATAGAGAGGTTTATGCTTACTGATGGCACTTTAGGCCAGCCAGCTTGGTTTCCTGCAACTGTGATCAGAAGCCATGCAGAGGAAAGTTTCAATAAATGTAAGTTGTGTAAATAGATATAAGAATGAAGCAAATAAAAGTTACATATTCCCCATTAAGCAAGAAACTTCCTAGGACCAAGAGAACTCATCTGCTCAAATGCTTTCTATCCCAAATTAGTTTTTTGAAAGGGAGGTAATTTTTAGTTAGTCTTGAAATATGGAAAATTTCCCCTTCCCAAGGAGATCCATTCAATCCCCATAGAGCCTTTCTTGCAACTTAGCCTCTCTGGGTTTATGGATTGTAGCATGATTATCCTTTACTTAACAGCTAATACCCACTTATGAGTGAGTACATACTATTTTTGTCTTTCTGGGTTTGTGTGACCCTGGCTTGGACTCCAACTAATGGAGGATATGGAAGCCTGAACTGGCCATATTTTGTAACCAGGTAAGGCTTCCAGTGACCTACAACCTGTCCCTGCCTACAAGGGGCAATGGTGACACAGAACTTGTGGGAGTGGGCAAGCAATAACTGTTCCAGATTGAGGCCCACACCCCAAGAGGGAACCCATGCCTAACTTTGCCTGAATGGCCAGGAACTAAAAGCTGGATGACTCAAAAACTTAAAGTAGAACCAAACGCAACTGGTAAAAAAAAATCAATGAAATAATTCCTAATGATATTCGGCTATACTCATATGTTGGAGCCTATCTATCATCAGAGAGACTTCCTCCAGCAGCTGATGGGAGCAGAAACAGAGACCCACAGCCAAACATTAGGCAGAGCTCAGGAAACCCACAGAAGATGGAAAGAAGGATTGTAGTAGCCAGAGAGGTTGATGATTCCAGGAAAACACAGCCTACAGAATCAACTAAGCAGGGCTCAGAGGGCCCTGAATTGGCAACCACAGAACCTGGATGGGACTGAACTATAGGATGTATGTTACAGTTCCTAGCTTAGTGCTTTATGGGACTCCTAACAGTGGGAACGGGAGTGGCTCTGGCTCTTTTGCCTGTTCTTGAGACCGTTTTCTTCCTACTGAGTTGCCTGGTTCATCCCTGATATGAGAGCTTGTGCCTAGTCTTATTGCAACTTGTTATGTTATGTTTGGTTAATATCCCTGGGAAGCCTGCTCTTTTCTGAGAGGATACAGAGGAGGAGTGGATCCCAGAAAGAGAAGAGGTGTGTATGGGGGGAGGGCTGGGAGTAGTGGATGGAGGGGCAACTATGGTAGGGATGTATTGTATGAGAAGAGAATAAATGAAATATTATATTTAAAATTATGACCAATGATAAATGAATTTAAGTTTCTAAAGTCAAGATATTTTTGTACTCCATATACATGAAATAAACAAAGGAATGGGAAAATATAGGAAATCATATATGAATAACTCATTTATCTCTTCTTTTGTTCATCTACTGATTTATTCATTTATTCAGAAAATACCCATTAAAGCATAAACTCTGGTACTCATTTCCAATTAAAAAATAAGAAAGAGAAAAATATTCTTGTGAAAATATTGCATTTAGGAAATAATTCTAACTTAAGCAAAATTTACAGTCATAGAATTTGGTCAATTTTCTAAATTCGTATACATGGAAATACTTCTGAAGGTAAATCAGCATTTTCCTCTATAGTTGTACACCTAATCTCAAATGCAGATTCTTTAGAACATTTTAAAATTAAAAATCAAGGTGAATGTACTTTGCTCCTGACTCTTTTAATCCTTCAGGTCACAGTAATATAAGTTTTAGAGCTATTTCACCCTGTTAATTTTTAGTAATCTAATGTCATAGTAAAGAGGACAGAGATGTCATTAAATTTCAGTGATTTCTTCAGTGACTTTAAAGTAAATTTTCATCTTTCTCTCAGTTATTTTTAAATTATATAATGAGGGCTGTTATGATTTGTTTAAATATCACACTAATGAGGAGAATTAAAAATACTGAAGCAGTTTAAGATCCTTCTTGAAGAATGTGTTTTATCTATATTTAAAATAAATGTTTTAAAGTAAAATATTTAAATGCCTTAATTTTCTTACTGATAAAGTGATAAAGTTGGATCAGAATAACTTACTATGCTTCCTTTATGCTGAAAGAATCTGTTGACTCAATTTATGTTCCATTTGTTGCTTTAAATAATTCTTAAATTTTCCCCAAGTGGGACTTATGTCCAGTGGTTTAGTTTATATTTGGTGGATCAAGGGAAATTAATTATCAGAAAAATACCCCAAATAAATCTACAATCTGTTAATAGGTATACCAACTTGCATAGTAAAAATTGCTATGTCTGAAGTCAAGCAGAACTTTGAATTTCATCTTCATTAGCTTGTTAATGTTGGGTGATTTGGAGTCAGTAAGAATGAATACGTTGTATGTATTCATTTATATATGGATTTTAGACATGGATCAGGAGAGTGCCAACCTATAATCCCACTGCCAGAGAGTCTGTGAAACAGAACCTTCATCCAAAGACTGATGGAAGCAGAGGCAGATACCCACAGCTAAACACTGACCTGAACTCAAGGAACCCAGAGTTGGAGGACTGATGAGCATAGAAGTCAAGACTGGGCTTATTTTACCCACAGAAACAGCTGACCTGAAAAGGGGGAGCTCTTGAACCCCAGTTTGATGGCTAGGAGGGACTGATCCAGATCCCTTGAATGTGGGTGTCAGTGAGAAGGCCTAGGCAGTCTATGGGGCTTAGAGTAGTAGATCAGTATTTATCCCTGGCATACAAATTGACTGTGGGTGCCCATCTCACAATGATAAATGTTCTCTCAGCCTGGACTCTTGAGGGAGGGCCTAGGCCCTCCCATGGATGAAATGACAGACTATTGACACCCCAATGGAGGGCCTCACCTTCCCTGGGGAAAGGAGTGGAAATTGGGGGACTGGGGATGGAAGGGTTGGTGGGAGGGCATGGGAAGAGGGGAGGGAGAGGGAGTGGGAGGTGGGATTGACATGTGAAGCAACCTTGTTTCTAATTTAAATTTAAAAATAAAAAAGAATGAATATGTTGGTTTATTGCTAAAGTATATTGTAAGCATCTATGTGTACAGGAAGTTTTCAATAGGTGCAGAGTAAATACTTTTCTCTTCACCTTCTCCTTCTAATTCCCATGACCCAATGCTCACATTTTACTCTCCACACTCCTTTCCGTGTTCCCTGTCTATAATGCCTTTCTGGTCTTGCAGGCATCACTTCCTTTGTTAGAGTGTGCTTAAGCATATCTGGCAAGAATTCAGTCTACTCAAGCCTCTGTGCCTTCTATATAATCTCAAATACTGCAACAGAAACACAACATCACCATAGATACAGTGTTTGCTTTTCAGTTTGTGGTGCCAAGCTCAGATGCCTTTAGGGCCTTGCCAGGTGCAGTAAATCAGTAAATCAGCTTGTGACAAAGGCATCCAGATGAACTGAGGGTAAAAGCTCTGACTGAAAATGAATCCAAATGTTTTAAAAATATTTTAAAAACCAAATGGCACACATCTCCTGCATGATTTTGGCTTGTAACTGGTTAATGGTGACTCTGGCTTACACATTTGTCTGCCTCGCTAGGTTGTGATTCCTTAATAACAAGGGGAAGGGAAAGGAGAAATGGCTCAGAGGTTAAGAGAGCATCCTGCTCTTGCTAAGAACCCAGGTTTGATTCTCAGCATCCACATCAGGGAGTCCATAATTACCTGTGACTTGGTTTCTAAGGAATCCAATGCCGTCAGACCTCTGAGTGTACCTGCGTACCTATGGTGCATGTAAGTTCACTCTGGTACACACATATACACACAAAATTTAATAAGCCTAACGTAATATGAACGGAGATGAGTGGGTCATTACAGGTCCTGCTGTCCTCCACACAACATCCGCAGAGTTTGTTCAATGTAATGTTTATCAAGCTGATATAAACCATCTTTGTATAAATAGTCCATGGGCATTTTGACTTTGTGGAAACAAAAAACTTATTTTCTTTGTTAGAACTTTCAGAGCTATGTAGACTTCCATAATATACATAGCCTCAAAATATGTGTAATTATCACAGTTCAATGAGGCTCACATTTTTCCACTTTAAGTGCTCATGAAAAGCTAGTGTTTAGGCACTGGGGAGGGATTTTCATTCTAAAACTTTGAATGTTCTAAATAGCCATCTGAGAAGTAATGAATAGATGGATGAATTTGGAGAGCGTGGCCCTCTGACTGGGTCCCATAATACCTTGGTTGACGTATTTCTACCCAGCTGTTGTTTTCTCGGTTCACAGTTTTAATTTTAAAAGTCCTTTAAAAACGGGGGTTTTAAATAAGGGGGGGGCTTCTACATCTCAGGCGCTGAGGAGTCAGCCATGTATTGTTAAACAGAGTTGTCAACATGTAAGGGAGCTAAATTTCTTTAATTTGGTAGTCAAAGTGTGCTGTGCCTTAATATTTATGAACTGTGGGGTTATCTGCCACTTTACTACCGCAAGGCTTACACGTTTAGCACACCAGATAAGAGTTCAGGAGGCAGGCTGCATTTGTATCTGTTCCTGTGTAACTTTCAAAGGGGGCTGCAGACTAGACTGACCATCATGGCTCATCTGAATCCTTTTGCTGCATACGTGCCATAGTTGCTCCAGTATACAAAATTTAAAAGAGATAGCCACAAACAAATGTATTATGCATATCAACCATTTCTTATTTAAGACTGTTCAATCATTTTTACAGTGTTAGGTCTTTCAGGTTAGATAGCACCAAGTTGGCATGTGTATGGCAGCAACGTATGACATGATATATAGGATTAATCAGCACTATGCCTAATACAGTTTGATTTAAAAATAATCTTGAAAACAATTGAACCACCAACAGAGACTAAGACCAAGGTAGGCCCTAATAGGACTTTCTGCTTTTGCTGCGACACATGTGTGACAGGCTCAGAAAATTGTGGTGGCACTTGGACAGAAGCAAGGGCATGTGTGCTTTCTCGGGTAGACACTGTCTGCTTGAAGTCAGCACATGGAATTTGTTTCCCAACCCTTGCCTATGCCTCTGCAGGGTGCTTGTGTTGAGATGGACTCCTATACTCACAGTTCTGGTCTCATTTTGTGCCTTTGAACAACTTCATTCCATTTCAAATTCTTGAGGTTGAGTACAAATTCAGGACATTAGAATTGCTTCACAGTCTGTTCCATTTTACTCTGTATGTATCTACTGGTATTTGCATACATTGGAACCCCTTCTAGAAAGTCAATACCCCACTTTGCTTGGCAGTCTAGATATGATGTTGAAACACCATCTCTTCAAAGATGGTTTCAGGTTTTCCATTGGCATTTGTGTGAAGCTCCAGATGCCCTCTGAGAAGAATGCAGATTCTGAAGCTAGAGGCATCTGGTGTCACAGTTTTATTATGCCATAGCTTGTACATGGTTTCATGCAAACTATCTAAACTTCCAGAGCCTCACTTTTCCTTTTAATAATATGTAGGGAATACTATTCTATGGAGATAGTTATTTAATATAGGGTTATATGGGCCTGGCATAGAACAGTCACTAATAGGTCTCACTACTGTCATTTTCAGTGTTTTCCTTATTTTCACTTACAAGTAATACACTTTTTTCACAGTAGTGGAGTTATTTCTTGTTCCTGATACATCTTGCTTTAAATTATTTGCAGAAGCTTCTCGTTTTTATATTTTCAACAGAACTTGGCATACTACAAGGCCCAAACATTGAACTCTGCAGGCAGTTGTCAAAATGGGATTAACATCACTTGCCTGTGTTCTTTGTGGCACTGTTACTGGTGGTTTGATATCGACTTTTAAAGGTCAGATAACAAATGCATGCAAGCAGTTGGCCAAGTTAGTTAGAATATCATTGTAGTCACACAGAAAGTGACATGAAGCCACTCTCACCAGCTCCTGTGTTGGTGTTTTATTCCCAGACAGAGAAGGGGGCACTGGAGCTGGTAAGAGTTTTCCACACACACCCTGTCTGCTTCCCCCTGCTTTGCCCATGTGCCCTCTCTAACTTATGCGTGTAAGAGGAAGGGAGAAGCTTTTGACTGGGAAGCATTTGGAAGAGACAAAAGGGCAGGCACAGTAGTAGAGATCCTAGCCTGTGAAGAGAGAGACTGAATGGGCTCTCACGCTCCAGGGGCCTCACTCTAGATGGGAGCCTGGAGTTGCAGCCCCTGTGTGTGTTTGGCAGACAGGAAACAATGGTATGCCATGCTCTGCTTCATCTAAGATCATAATGTGAAATGGTCTTGAAAAGAGTTGGATATTACATACTTTAATAGACTCTAAAAGTTTTATTGTAGCTATCCATTTAAAAGCCTGATACCACTGAGGACTATATGAATTTAACTTTCTGATCCATTCTGAGGAAGTGGAAACAGACCCAAAGAAGCTGGAGTCTCAGTACCCTCAGCGGTATTTGCGGGGCAGGCTGAATTAATGTCTGCACTCACCACCTTGGCTCTTTCCTGCTGTGCCACTGTGCTTACTACTGGGCAACCCTTGAAAGCCTATTAGACTGACTTCAAAATGAGGCAACAAGTACATCCAGATTGAAAAGAATCCTGCCAGAGGAGGCTCAAGGACCTTGTGTAGAGAAAACTGAGGGGGAAAGCTAGCAGGTGTTGCTCAGCATGGAAAATGTTCCTGTTGATCCACTCTTCAAAGCTAATTTCAACACACTCTCTGATTGTATCATTAGATCCCGGTTCATACGTAATCATGCTTTTCACCTTTCAAAAGCTGGCATGGATTTGGATTTGGATCGTTTGATAGAAGTTGCAAGTGGTTATGGTATCTTGGATACAGTGACATTGTGATAGGAACAGCTTTGATATATTTGTGGACAGGAAAACATTGGAAGCAGTCTGACTGCATCTTATTTCTGCCTGGACTTTGGGTACCCAACCACTTTCTAAGCATCGCTTAACAGCCCATGGCACCATGGAAACAGCCCCATGCTCTGGATGCTCTTTTTCAAGAATAGAACCCACAGATTTCTGAAGTGTTAATAGCGAAGGGTATAATAGGACTGATTTAAAAGTAAGTGAACAGCTATATTTACAAGCGAAAAAACAAAATACTGCTTCCTAAGTATTCCATTCAATTTCAGTGCTATTTAAATAGGCTCATTTTATGACTGTATTATTGTACCGAAGGTTTAAAAAAGATGCTTGTTTACTGAAAAATTTAAGGAACGAAATCATTTTATTATATTATGGTGGATTCATCAGCATTTCTTTTTTCACAGTTTTGAGTGTAATCATGATTCATTCTTTTTCTATTTAATTGTAAAACAGCAAAATAACCAGCTCTCTCCTTTCTCCTTGAATTGGTACATGTGCTCTCAAACAAAATGGTTCAGTGTTATGGTTTGGGTCTATGGGTATGTCCTGTATCATACAAACAACCCCAAAGCATCAGTAAGGTTGGCCCAGTGCCAAAGTGGGGAGAAGAAACTACTCCCTGGAAGGAAGCTGTTCACCCATGTGAGGCACATTTAGCGAGCTGGATGAGATAATTTACTAAATGGTACTCTAGTGCCCCAGAAGACTTCATTCACCTCAGCTGAGTGAGCAGCTGGATCAAACTCAATTACGGAGACTTACCATTCATACTCAAAGGCATATAGATCTCAAATTGAATGTTCCTTAATTGGGTGCATATAACTCCAGGGTAACCTGGGTACTGTTATAAACGAGTGCAGCCTAATTGGAAAGACTTAGATCAGCATGCCTTCCAATCTCATCTCCACAACACTGGATGTTGATGACGAAGGAGAGAAGGTACTGAAAGGAAGGGAAAGGCAAGCGACAATGCTGGTCAAGTGTAATCACAAACTTGAGTCTGGAGAGATTCCCAGAGAGTGTGTATTTAAGTAGAAACTGAGCTAGCATCTAGAAAACTGTGCTTACAGAAAATGGCGCTGTCAAGGATAAATACTAATGGTTAGCAGAAAAGCAATAAACAATGAGAAATAGGTACATGTTCAGTTAATGACCCACATCATTCAATCAGAAAGCCTTTCATAAGAGACAAAATTTTCTGTGTGTGTGTTTGTGTGTGCGTAAGTGTTCAAATATAGGCATGAAGATTTTTTAAAAATAATAATAAAAAGCAAGAACCAAATCTCTTTATACATTTTGCTTTTGAGAAAGGATCTCACTATGTCACTTTGGCTGGTTTGGAACTCCCTATGTACCTGCCAGCATCTCACAAAATCTGCCTGCTTCTGCCTCCATTGTGCTGATATTAAAGGAGTGCACCACCGCTGCTCAGTATTTAAACTGAGTGTTAAATGCAGCAAATGTTTCAATTTTCTGAGAATGTCTTTCTTCAAAAGGAGCAGTCCCAAACACCCTTGAAAACTGGGGGAAGTCTAGCACCTCTCGCAACAAGACTTCACAGTGTCAGAGAGGGAAGACGTTTCAGTAGTGCTCACTTGATTGTCAGTTTAGGAAACCTTGATTTAAGATGATATGTTGTTTGGCAGAATAAAATCGGTCTTTATTTTCCAGTTCCTCTATTTATTCAGAGAGGACATGTAATAAAGCTGTTCAGAATGGCTTGACCCTTCATACTGCAGGCTCAGGAAGCAGTGGAAACCCGAGTCTTTGAGAACTGTGAATCCATCCCACCCTCTCTGGTTGTGCCCATCTATAAGCTGTTTAAATATGAGAAATATAATATTATATTGTAAAACAATGGCTATTTCCATTTTTCTGTCATTCACATTGATTATGCCCCGAAACTTGTAGTCTCTTTTTATCCTTTATTAAGGTTCCTGGTCTTTTCATTAACTGTCAATACCCTTTGGCTCAAATTTAGAATATGGAAGAAGCTTAGAATTTGGAATAGATTTCATGCTTATCATTTAGGCAGTTCTAGACTATTCTACTGTTATTTAAGCTGTTATTTCAAAATGTATTCACCAGTTCAGATACAGGCAATCTGCCAGGAATGTTCTTGAACTGTCATCTTACCTCAAAATAAGCAAAAAGAGTATAGTTATATTACAGCATTTTATCAAACCTCCAGATGGAAATACTCCTAAAAATATATTTTAGTCATATTTTCCCCTCTCCAAATTCCTCCAAGATCATCCACACTTCACTCTCCACCCAATTTCAAGTTCTCCCCTTCTCTTTCTTTCTCCTTCCCTCCTTCTACTTCTCTCCCCTCTCTAAAAACAAAAACAACAAAAAAGCCAACAACAAAAAGAAACCCACTAAGACAAAAAATATCAAAATGAAACAAGAAACTCCCAACAGCTAAATGGATTCCATAGGAATCAACACAGAGACACACAAGTGGAAAACTGACAGAGAGTGGGAGACTTTAGAATACTCAGTTCTAAATGGGATATCTTCATCAAATCCCTCCTCTCAAGGATCAGGGAGCTATGTGGAAAAGGAGGAGGAAAGACTGAGCCAGAGGTGATGGATAGCTCCAAGGAACCAGTGTCTTCCAGACATAATAGGACCGATACACAAATGAACTCAGAAAATCTGGGACAGCACACTCAAGACCTTTGCAGGTTCAAGCTACACAAAATTGCCTTTCTTTTTCAGTAAAGAATCCGTACCCAACAAAATTAAGAGTTAGAAGTAACTATTTAACTGACTTGTATTTTAAAAAAAAGTTTGCAATTTTTGCATCTATATTACTATAAGGAAATAACTGGAAGTATGATTCTATTCTCCATGGGTAATGTTAGGCTGTGTCTTTTTTGTTTTGGTTTGGTTTTTTTTTTGGTTTTACAAGACAGGGTTTCTCTGTATTGTTTTGGAGGCTGTCGGTCCAGCCTGGCCTCGAACTCACAGAGATCCGCCTGCCTCTGCCTCCCGAGTGCTGGGATTAAAGGCCTGCGCCACCACCACCCGGCTAGCCTGTGTCTTATTCCCTCTGTTCGAAGTTGTGTCTTAATAGTTCAGTCTCACAAAGAGCCACTGACTCTTAGGAGACTAAAAAAGAAAGTGCAAATCAGGAGGAAAGTTCTTCTCATTTTTATCAAGATGATGGAACTTTTTAATTCATATACCTGGATCAAGTGAGCTTAGTATCTGCGGTTTAGCTGATGAATTAATGCAAAAGAAAGAATGAAAGGAAGGAAGAAGAGAAAGAAAGAAAGATGCCTCACAAAGCAAGAGCATGTGTTCTTTTTCTGTAAAAGAAAATTCTGTGTTTAGTTGTGAGTACATTTTTAAGGTAGGAAGCATCTTTGACTTTATTGTTTATCTCTATTGTTTATGTCTTTCTTAAAATTGTTTTTCTTTCTTTTCAATTTTATTTCTCCAGGCAAAGAAAAACAGAAAGAGCAACCATGACAGAAATCTCCAGAGATGAGATTGAACCCCAGCTTGCTCTTCCCCTCAAAGTCCATGAAGACCAATATCATGCCATCTTATTCATGGCTTCATTGGTACTTGGGGACTAATGAATGATTACATGGATTTCATCATTCTGCCAGTAACTAATACAAACATTTTTACTCTGGGGAAGGATGAATACTGATTACTGTCATCTCATTATATAATCTTAATGTCACAGTTTTACATATAAACGGGATTTTATTTCTATTTGTCCCCCACCCCAACTAAGCATATACTTTAAGGACAATACACTTTGAACTTAGAAAAAGAAGTGTACTGCCTAAATTGAATAGTTTTAAAAACTGAAGTTCTATGAACTTGAATCCAGTCTAGCAGTCAACATCAGTGTTGTCTCAGAGGACACAAGTTTATCATGAACAATTTGACTTTTCTGATAGACATTATTCTCCACTGGACTCTACCTGAGTGCAGTGATCAGGGAGGTCATTGAATGGGATGGAGAGAAGACACAATGGGCGTGGCTCTAGGGCATGGTACTAGCACTCTTCTTCCTAGGATGATAACTGGCATGTGGAACTATTATCTGGGTTTGTTTTTGCAGAGTATAGACATTTCATGGGGCGTTATAGAAATCTAGTACATTGATTTAACTTATTCACCGCTGACCACTTATAGAAGGAAATGAATATTTTTCAAGGGGAAAAATAAAAAAACAAGAGAAAATCATTTGGGTACAGAAACCTACTAGCAATGGTCTACAATTCACACTGATACCCACTCCACCCTCATGCCTACTGCCTTCCTCTCAGTGAGCTGGCTTGGCTACTGAGGTGGAAACTTGAGGATCCTGTAGATTCCTCCATCATTGTCACTTTGTATTCTTCAGTGGTAATCTAAGTAACCTGTGTTGACTCTGTCCTATATCCCCATCCATTCTCTTCTTTCTCTCTTGTTTATCTCTACTGATATCACATGATCTCTAAAATGTCACTGGGTCACTGCTGTATTGCTATTAATTGACATCCCTTTCTAAACCTTCATTTTTCCTTCAGTCCTTCTTATATTCAGCAGGCAGAAAGATGTTCCTAAAATGCAAATGTGTTTGTCTGATTTTCCTGTTTGCACCCTTTCAATAACTCCTCACAGGTTTAAGAATAATGCATGCAATTTATATTACACACAATGTACAAACTATTATTAACCTTTATACAATTTAGAAAAATGAAAAACTCCTTTCATAAATTAATTGAAATCGGCCAGGCGTTTGTGGCACACACCTTTAATCCCAGCACTTGGGAGGCAGACGCAGGCGGATCTTTGTGAGTTCGAGTACAGAGCGAGTTACAGGATAGCCTCCAAAACAATACAGAGAAACACTGTCTCGAAAAACCAAAAATAAAAATTAATTGAAATCTAGTCTCTTACTGTTACTGTTTTGATGTGTGACCTCAGAGATGTTTTCATATGATATTCTACATTTTATGTGTATGTTCCTATAGTCACATGAAAATATATAGCTTTGCTTGATAATTGAAAAGATATAGGATTTATATAGAGATATTTTGAAAAGAGTGTATTATTGCATTAACTTCTGTTTATATTTAAACTTGATTAAATTCTTTGGAGTACCTTTGTGACATTAATCCACCTCTTACTAGTTCATTTCAGTTACCAGTACTGAGATACAGGACAGTCACATATTTATCTCATAATCACCTTTCTCATGAGAATTTAGATTATTTTATGCACTTCTAGGATACTTATGTAGCGTTAGAGATTACTTTTCTTATTTTGTTTTGTTTTCTTTTTTGATAAAGGGACTCTTGGCTGGTGTAGAACTCCTTCTGTAGTCCAAATTGATTTCAAATATGGGATGCCCTTACTTTATTGTCTTCGGGATTGCAGGTGTTTGCCACTGTTCCCATTGTTCTTAGCTAAGGTATGAATACCTTTAAAAGTTTTGTAAAGGTTTCCACATAGTCGACCAGAAGTATGCATCACTTTTCACTTTTACCAGTAGTGAATTGCAAGTATGTTCCAATTGCCATGTGATCTCTGACTCTGGTAGTACTGGCAATCTGACTTTTGTTAAAGCTAAAGCTGTGTAATTTTGTTCAATTTTCCTACTGCTTTATACCACTTAAATAAATGATATTTAAATATCTTAGTGATCCTTACATTTATTATAAAGAAATTAGCTGTTCATATATTTATGTAATTTCTTTTAGAGAAGAGAAATTAAGAAAAATTCAGTATATAGTTTGGGTATTAATCTTTGTTGAATAAGTTTATCCAATTTTTTTCACTCTTATGTTTTCTAAGTTGTCAGTCTCTCTGGAACCTTTGCATTAAGCAGCTTTATGAGCCTTTGCTATCACAGTAAGTGATGCTTGTAGGTTTGTAAGCCTTTCAAGCTCATCTCATGTGTTGGTAGCTTATTCCATTATGACTGTGCTGCTAATACTACAGACTTTCCTCACCTCATACTGAAAGTAGCTTGGACTTGCCTTCTAATATTCTCCTTACCTGTGAACAACTGTGATGAACTATCTTTTGTCATTCTCCTTCAGGGAGAATGCACATGCTTACAACCTGAGCCTAACTCATTGAGATACCATATTCCCTAGAGCACACTTACACATTACTTGTTATTGCTAGCAGATTCCTTGGAGAAGAAACTAAGTCATACTTTTTACTAGCTTCACAGTAGCTCCTCTGAGTAGACTAAGTTCCTAAAAGGCTTGTTAAAACTCTTGCTGTATTTAATAGAGAAATATGCATTTCTCCAAGAGGAATCCAAATTTTTCCCTCAAAGTCATAACAATGATAATGCTCTGATTCCTTAAATAATGTGAAAGAGAGAAAACTGTTGTACATATTGATAAATAAAATGCAACAAAATATCATAGCTGTCATTCAACAAAAGGAGCTTAGAAAGACAAAAATTTGAATGTCCTGAGTGTATTTGAATTACCCTATGTGTGTGTCTGTGACTATGCTCAAGGCTAAACTGTTACACTGTTTAGTTTTCTCAATTCTTTTCTTTTCTTTTTTATTTAAATTAGAAACAAGCTTCCTTCACATGTCAATCCCAGCTCCCTTTCCCTCCCCTACCCCACCCAGTTCCCCAGGGAGAATGAGGCCCTCCATGGGGGATCTCCAGAGTCTGTCATTTCATCCAGGGCAGAGCCTAGGCCCTCACCCATGTGTTCAGGCTGAGAGAACATCCTTAAAGTATAATGGACTCCCTAAGTCCATTTGTATGCCAGAGATAAATACTGATCTAATACCCAAGGCCCATAGATTGCCTAGGCCTCCTCGCTGACACCTAAATTTAGGGGGTCTGGATCAGTCCCATGCTGGCTTCTCAGCCATCAGTCTGGCGTCCAAGAGACCCGCTTGTTCATGTCAGCTGTCTCTATGTGTTTCAACAGCCTGGTCTTGACCCCTTTGCTCATCACTCCTCCCTCTTTGCAACTGGGTTCCAGGAGCTCAGTTCAGTGTTTAGCTGCGGGTGTCTGCCTCTACTGGATGAAGGCTCTAGGATGGCATATAAAGTAGTTGTCAAACTCATTATCAGGGAAGGACATTTAAGCTAGCCTCTCCAATATTGCTTAGTTTGCCAGTTGGTGTTGTCCTTGTAGATCTCTGGAAATCTTACTATTTCCAGATCTCTCCTCAAACCTATGATGACTCCCTCTATTATGGTATCTCTCATCCTGCTCTCCTCTATTCTACCACAATTCAACCTTCCTGCTCCCCCATGTCCTCCTCTCTCCTCCTCTTCTGCCCCTCTCTTTTTCCCAGTTCCCTCCACCCCAATCTGCTTAGGAGATCCTGTTCCATTCCCCTTCTCTGGGGTACCATGCTTAGGGTCTCCCTGTTTCACAGAGTGAGTTCATACCATATTTGTCTTTTTGTGACTGTGTTACCTCACTCAGGATGGTTTCTTCTATTTCCATCCATTTACCTGCAAATTTCAAGATTCCATTGTTTTTTTTTCTGCTGAGTAGTACTCCATTGTGTAAATGTACCACATTTTCTCTCTCCACTCTTTGGTTGAGGGGCATCTTGGTTGCTTTTCTTTAGATCTGTACCTCATTTTTTAATTGCATCCATTGGTGTTTTCAAGACTTGCTTCTTGAGTTCATTGTAAATTTTGGAAAAGAACCCTCTGTCAGATGTGGAGTTAGTGAATACATTTTTCCATTCTGTTGGCTCCCTTTTTGTCTTGTTGACTGTGTCCTTTGCCTTACAGAAGCTTCTCAGTTTCAGGAAGTCCCAGTTTTTAATTGTCAATTCGGTGTCTGTGCTACTGGTGTTATGTTCAGGAAGCAGTCTCCTGTACCAGTTCTATCAAGGGTACTTCCCACTTTCTCTTCTAAGGGGTTCGGTGTGGCTGGATTTCTGCTTGAGGTCTTTGATCCATTTGGACTTAATCTTTGTGCATGGAAATAGACATGGATCTATCTGCATTCTTCTACATGCCAGCACCCAGTTATGCCAGCACCATTTGTTGAAGATGCTTTCTTTTTTCCATTGTGTAATTTTAGCTTCTTTGTCAAAAATAAGGTGTGAGTTAAAATCAGGGTTTTCATTCTATTCCATTGGTCTACCTGTCTATTTTTGGGCCAAAGCCAAGCTGTTTTCAGGACTATAGCTCTGTAATACAGCCTGAAGTCAGGGATGCTGATATCTCTGCATGTTGCTTTGTTGAACAGGGTTGGTTTTTTTTTTTTAGATTTTTTTATTATTTTAATTTTTATAGCTTGTTTTACATGTCAATCCCAGTTCCTCTCCCTCCCCTCCTCCTGCACTCCCCCACCATCTCCCCTCAGCCTCCCACCCAATTGCCAATTCCTTCCACATAGGGGATATCTAGAGTCTGTCATTTCACTTAGGGTAGGGTCCAGCCACTCCCCTAAGAGTCCAGGCTGAAAGAGCATCCCACTTTGTGTTATGGACACACGATGTCTGTTTGTATTCCAGGGATAAACACTGATCCACTTCTCAGGGCCACATAGGTTGCCCAGGCCTCCTCACTGACTCTCACATTCGGGGGGCCTGGATCAGTCCCATGCTGGCTTCCCAGCTGTCGGTCTGGAGTCCAAGAGCTCTCCCCTGTTCAGATCAGCTGTCTCTGCTGGTTTTGTCAGCCCATTCTTTGCCAATTTGCTCATCGCTCCTCTCTCTCTGTCACTGGGTTCCTTGAGTTCAGTTCAGTGTTTACCTGTGGGTGTTTGCTTTTGCTTCCATTAGTCACTGGATGAAGGCTCCAGGATGGTTATAGACATCAAGTTCATTATCAGGAATGGGCAATCGAGGTGGTCTCTCCACTATTGCTTAGCTTGCCAATTGGTGTCATCCCTTTAGATCACTAGAGGTCACACTGGTGCCTGATCTGTCTTCTAACCTATGGTTCCCTCTTCCCCCTATCCTATCCCCCCCCACTCTACCTTCCTGTTCCCCCATGACCTTCTCTCTTTTCCTTTTCTCCCCCTCTCTTCTTTGGCTATTGTGGATCTTTTGTTTTTCCATATAAAGTTGAGAATTGTTCTTTAATCATCCGTGAAGAATTGTGCTGGGATTTTGATGGGGATGGCATTGAATCTGTAGACTGCTTTTGGCAATATTTCAATTTTTACTACATTCATCCTTCCTATCCAAAAGCATGGGAGATCTTTCCATTTTCTGATATCTCCTTTAATTTCTTTCTTTAAAGATTCAAATTTCTTGCCATACATATCTTTCACTTGTTTTGTTAGCATTACCCCAAGATATTTTATGTTGTGGCAATTGTAAAGGTGACGTTTCAGTGATTTCTTTCTCATCCCTTTTATCATCTGTATATTGTAGGGCTACTGATTTTTTTTTGAGTTGATATTGTATCCTGAAACTTTGCTGAAGGTGTTTATCAGCTGTAGGAGTTCCCTGGTAGAGTTTATCAGGTCACTTATGTAAACAAATAGTGAAAGTTTGACTTCTTTTATAACTTGTATCCCCTTGATCTCCTTTTGTTGTCTTATTGCTCAAGCTAGAAATTCAAATAAAATATTGAAAATGTATATATAGAGAGGACAGCCTTGTCTTGTTCCTGATTTTAGAGGAATTGTGTTGAGTTTCTGTCCATTTAGTTTGATGTTGGCTGTTGGTTTTCTGTATATAGCTTTTATTATGTTTAGGTATATTCCTGATATCCCTGATCTCTCCAAGACCTTTATCTTGAAGGTGTGTAGAATTTTGTTAAAGGCTTTTTCAACATTTGGTGAGATGATCATGTGATTTTGTTTCTCAGCTTTTTAATATGGTGGATTACATTGATGGATGTTCATATGTGGAACCATCCCTCCATCCCTGGGTTGAAACCTTGGTTATCATGGTGGATGATTTTTCTGATATGTTCTTGGATTCGATTTGCCAGGTTTTTTTTTTTGGTTTTTCGAGACAGGGGTTCTCTGTGGCTTTGGAGGCTGTCCTGGAACTCACAGAGATCCGCCTGCCTCTGCCTCCCAAGTGCTGGGATTAAAGGCATGCGCCACCAACGCCCGGTGTTTTGCCAGTATTTTATTGAGTATTTTTGCATCAATGTTCATAAGGGACATTGGTCTGAAATTCTCTTTTTTAGTTATGTCTTTGTGTGACTTGGGTATCAAGGTTATTGAAGCCTTGTAAAAAGAATTTGGCAATGACCATTCTGTTTATATTGTATGGTTGTTGTTGGTGGAATTGTTTGTGCATTTCCACCCCTTTTTCTTTTGGCTGTTAATAAAGTGGGATTATCTAATGCCTATGCTTTTCTGGTTGTAGTTAACTTCCTTGGGTTGGAGTTCTCCTTCCAGAATTTTCTATAGGGCTGAGTTGGTGGATTTGTATTGTTTAAGTCTGGTTTTGTCATGAAATATCTTGCTTTCTCCATCTATATTGATTGAAAGCTTTGCTGGGTATAGTAGTCTGGGCTGGTATCCATGGTCTCTATTCTTGTTAGAATATCTATCCTGGATCTTCTGACTTTCAGAGTTTCCATGGAGAAGTCAAGTGTAATTCTGATGGGTTTGCCTTTGTATGTTACTTGTCCCTTTTCCTTAGCTGCTCTTAATATTCTTTCTTTATTCTGTATGTTTGGAGTCTTGATTTTTATGTGGTGAGGAGACTTTTTGTTGTCCATTCTATTTGGTGTTCTGTAAGCTTCTTGTACCTTCATTGACAGGTCTTTCTTTGGTTGGGAAAGCTTTCCTCTATGATTTTGTTAAATATGTTTTCTGCACCCTTGAGGTGGGTTTCTTCACCTTCTTCTATACCTATTTTTCTTAGATTTGGTCTTTTCATGGTGTCCCATATTTCCTGGACATTTTGTGATAGGGATTTGTTGGACTTAAGATTTTCTTTGGTGGATGAATCCATTTCTCCTAGTATATCTTCAACGCCTGAGATTATCTCTTCCATCTCTTGTATTCCATTGGTTATGCTTGCATCTGTAGTACCTGACCATTTTCCCAGCTTTTCTATTTCCAGCATTCCCTCAGACTGTGTTTTTTTTAATGTCTCTATTTCAGCTTTCAAGCCTTTCACTGTTTGAACTGTTTCTTGCAGTTTTTGCTTGTCTTTTCCTCTATTTCTTGCATTTTTGGTTTGATTTTCTTCCATTTCTTTAAGGGATTTTCTCATATCCTCTTTGAGGGCCTCTATCATTTCCATGAAATTGTTTTTAAGATCATTCCCTTATGCTTCATCTGCATTGGGGTGTTTGGGTCTTGGTGTAGAGTTACTTGACTCTGGCAGTGTCATATGGATTTTTCTGTTGCTTTGTGTGCTTTTATATTGTCTCCTTCCTATCCTTTCTTCCAGTGGGTTCAGAAAGAGTCTCTTCCTCTCTTGGTAGGTGTGGGAACAGGGTTCCCTTCAGGTGGGGGTAAGCAGGTCAATACTCTGGTGGCTCTCTTCTTCCTGTGGATGGAGGTGGTCTAGGTACTGGGGCCTTGGCAGTCTCAGGGTTGGCTGGACCCTGTTGGGTTGGGATCTACAATGTGTAGTCCCCTGGCCTCAGCTGGTTGTGAGCACTGCCCAGAAGGCGGTCAAGAACCAGGTCCAGTCTTAATAGTCTTGTTGGTGGAGAAAGGGACTAGGGTGCTTGCAGTCTCTGGGTGGGTTGGCTCCTGTGGAGATGGGAGCCCCAGTGGCAGTCCCCAGGCTTCAGCTGGTTGTGCGCAGGGCCTAGTTTTTCCAATTAATATTAAATCAACTAAAATATTTTTTCCAAGAAATATATTACTCTTTCATATACTTGTCTTTAATTTTTTGTTTGATGTTGCATATGATAGCCCAAATAATAACTAGGAAGCCCTGTTCCTTTGCCCTTATATCTCCTGCTTATGTCTTTGACTGTTGGTTAAATAGATCTTACTTTGTCTGGCATTGCTCTGAAAATCTCATCTTATCCTCATGGTTATCTATTTTTGGATAAAGAACACTCTCATGATCTTATCCATAAAGTGTTTTCTGAAAGATCAGTCAGCAAGATTAAAATTAATATGAGAATCCATCTCTGTGCAAGTCTTCTCTCATAGATACAGACAGGCACCATACTGGGACACATTCTATGAGTCCTTACCTAACAGACAGGCTTTCTCATCTAGGAATTGAGTTAACATCAAAGGGTACTAATGTTAAGGTATTGGCATAATTGATGCCACACACATTCTACTCTCCACTCACTTCCCTGCCTCCTGCCTCGGAAATAGACAGCCTGACTGTGGACTCTTGCTGTAAATCTCCCTCATCTTCAGAGAGCTACAAGAACAGACTTCTATTTCTCCAAAGGTTTCTAATACTCTTTAGAAATGCCACAATGCTGTCTGTCTCTTGCACTAGAGTCTGAACTCTCTTCTGAGCCCCCACAATGGTGTTTCTCTCTGTCTGTCTATGGAGTTAATAACCCTTCCAATAAACTCCTTATATTTCAGTAATCTGTTTTTCTGTCCTCCACCCCACCCCAAACATCACAAAGAATAGATATGAACAACCCTGAGCAGATTGTAAAGGACTCAGTTTCCATTGAAAAGCTTCTGATTTTCAGCAACCTAACATGCAGTTGGTTCTTCAGCTACAATATTGTTACAGCTGCTAAACCACTATACACCACTGAGCTTGCATCACCCCCAAACCATTGGTGTTTTCAGTTGATGTTGCTTACTTTCTACTTAATGTATTTAGAAGGCACACTGCTGTCTAGTTTTCTCAATTCTTTTCCTTATTTTGATTCTGGGTATACATATTTGGTTTCTTATATACAAACAAAAAGCCAATGGCGAACTTCATTATCATGCTTTAAGAAATTCATTAATTATGAAAATCTAGCCATTGAGAAGTATTCAATCATTTCAGATAGTTGCTTTTTAAAAAACTGAAGAATTTGAAATCATGCTTTAAGAGAAAGGGAGTCTGCTTCTTGCTTTATGCTTTTCCCCTCAGTGTGATACATATTGTGGCACATTGTGAAGATTCGTAGATCAGATACACACTTTTAGCAAAGCAACATGATAAGAAAAATCTATATTGTAAATCCATATTTCTCCTATACCAATAATAAATACATTGAAAATAAAATCAGGAAACAAACACATTTATAATAGCTCTTGAAATACTATGAATAAACATCTAAGGAAAGTAATGACCTGTACTACAAGAAATATCAGAGAGGGAAAATGTAGACATTAGGAGATGGAAAGACCTCTCCAGCTCAAAGAATGACTGAATTAATATTGTAAAATGACTACATTGCCACGCATGATCTACAGGTTCATACACACCCTAGAAAATTTCCAATGATATCCTGCACAGAAGTGAGTAAAAGATCCTGAGTTTTATTTGGAAGTACAAAAGACTCAGACTAGCTAAGGCAATCCTGAGTGAAAGGAATATCATGATATCCTATTTCAAATTATAGTATATATCAGTAGTACAAAAAGCAGCATGATACTGGCAGAAAAGCTAGCACAAAGATAAGTAGAATAGGATAGAGAAGCCAGAATTTAACCCACATAACTGCAGCCACTTAGATTTTGACAGAGTTCTCAAAAATCACACATTGATGAAAATGGTACAGAGAATGTTGGATATCCACTTGTAGAAAAATTAAACTAGATTTATGTCTTTTCCTTACCAAAAAACCAACTCAAATTGAACAAAGGCTTTAATGCAAGACTGAAGTTCTGAAAAAGTAGCATAGACAAGGGTTTTCTAAAAATCTCTGACAGCTAAGTAAATAATTTCAATAATTGACAAACTGGATCACATGATATTTCAAAGCTTCTACAGAGCAAATGAAACAAGAACAGAGTGAAACAGTAGCCTTGTATATCAGAAATAATATTCCTGTGTAATCATTTGATAGAAAATTAATATGAATATTTAAAGAACTAAAATACTTTAAACACAGAAAAGGAAATAATCCAAATATAAAAGGGCAAAAATTAACAAATAAGTTGTCTTAGTTAAGAGCTCTATTTCTGTGAAGAGACACCTTAACCGTAGCAACTCTTATAAGGAAACATTTAATTGGGTTGGCTCACTAAAAGTTCAGAGGTTCAGGCCGTTATTACCATAGTGGGACATAGTGTAATGCAGTCAGACATGGCACTAGAGCTCAGAATTCAACATCTTGTAGGCAACAGGAAGTGAACTACGTTACTGGGCAATATGTTGAGCATATCTGAGACCTCAAAGCCTGCCCCTACAGTGACACACTTCTTCCAACAAGACCACACTTACACTAGAAGGCAGCACCTCCTATGAGTACCACTCTCTTTAGGGGCCATTTTCTTTCAAACCACCACATAGAATATTTCACCAAAAATTAAGTACAGGTGGCTAATAAATACATGACAACATGTTCAACATCTTTGGACAAATCAAAACTATATTGAAATTCTATCTCACCCTGTCAGAAGAATTATAATTAAAAGAAGGAAGGCTGATATAAATGGGGAAGAAGTCTTACGCTAGCTGGTAGAAATATTTACTAGTGCAGCCAGTTGGAGGCCCATCAAAACTAATAATAGAACTATCATAATATTTAGATATATAACTCCTGGGATTATAAGACAAGTAATCCAAGTCAGCATCCTACAGAGACTCTTCTCTTGATTGTGATATTATTCATAATAGCCAAATTAACTATCAGTTGAAGTTGAAGACTAGACAAAGAAATAAACACATGCATAGTTTATTAATTCATAAAAGAGCAATAAGTTATGTCCTTTGTAGGAAAATGGGTAGAATTTGAGGTTATCAAATCAAGTAAATAACAAACTCAGAAAAACAAATACTGCATGTTTTTATCATATGTGGATCCTAGGTTATATAAATAATAAGAAAATAGGAATCTATGTAAATAACATGGAGATATGAATAACAGAAAACTCATTTTGGAAGGAATGTCACTGGGGGAGTCAACAATGGAGATATCGGCTCAAAGTTCACAATATACTAAAGAATGATGTCACATACAGCCAATCATGAATAGTATTGTGAATATACACTAACAAAAATGAAATAAATAAAATGACTTAATGCTAAAAGAAATGAAAATAAAAATTATGCTGGAAAATCAGCTTGACTAAGAGAGCAAGGAGATTCGACATCAGTAGTAGGTTTGACTCTTCACTCTTCCACTTACTATTTGGTATTTTGTACATTTACTTAACTTTACAAATTAAATTTCCTTATTTGAGAAGTAAGAAAACTAATACAATTAGCTCTGTAGCTTTTGTGAGGACTAATGAGGGTACATATGTAAAACGCATAACACAGTATCCGGTACACAGCATATGACAAGGATAAGCAAGAAGAAAATCACATGGAAAGCAGTCAATCCTGAACCAGAAAGAGCAACAGAGGGAGAACACTGAATGAAAGTATGCCACCTTAAACATTATTTTGTGGCTTAAAATCTAGGAACCGGAGGGCTCTGTGGAGTGGCACTTAACTATTTTCACACTCTACTACCTGGCTAAAATACATAACCAACAGTGCTACACAATCCATTAGGTGTGTCAATTTACCACCACCAAGCAGGAAAAGAAGCAATTTTGAGACAAGTGCTTCAGGTGATGTGGGCATTAATCAGAACTATGGAGATGCTTTGTGCAAGAAAACCTATACTTTAGATAAATTGTCAAGAAAAAAAGCAAGCTAGCCTCTATACATAAAACAACAATGGAGAGACAATAACATCTAAATGGAGCATAATAACCACACAGTTTTACAAGCATGAAGTGGCAGAAAAGGGTGTTGCAAAACTGTTAGTGCCATTTGCACTGTTATGGTGACTCTGTGTTCAGAACCTCTTTGCAAGCGGCATTAACCTACATTTCACATTGACCTTCATGTTTACAAATTTTGTAGAGCTAACAATTGATCTTTCGTGAACAGCAAATTCATGTCTGTGTAGGTCTCTAATGTTTAATTCCAATTAAAAGCTGCTGAGCAGTAAGTTCCTGGTGAATCCAGAGTGAGGGAGAACTGGGTATAATATGCATTTTTTCATGTGGTATGAAGCAGAGGGGCTTCATTAGCCACTTCAAGGCAGATCCTCCTTGGATCTTTGGGAAACAAGATTTATGGCATTTGTGTAGTTTTTTTTTTCATCTCGAGGTTGCAGTGTAATGAATGTAATAAGAGAAAAAAAAGGCATTTGAGATAATAAAGTAGTGGCCAGTTCACAAAGAAGATGACTTTTTCAAGAGGTACCAGAATTTAGCTCACACCTCAGCTTCAGAATCTATTAATTAGCACTAAATTTTGGAAAAAATGCCTGACATGTACGATTGCTTCAAAAGATACGCACACAAAAAAAGAAAGAATCCTCAGAGACTTTTTTGAAGGAGTGCTTTTCTCTTGAACCTTCTTTGGTTAACCCCTTATAATCTAATTTTCACCATTCCACCTCTAGCCCTTACTTATTCTTAATTTTGACTATTCAAGCCTCTGCTAATTGGTCCCTTTGCTTCATTCCTTCTCGATTAGGATTAATTGACTTTCTAGGGCTGTAATAACCCTGCAGTAACATTTTGCAATAAGTCCGATTGCTTCCCTCAATGAAGCCTCCCCTCAGTGACATGTATGATGTATGCACACACACACACACACGTATATATATATAATTTATCAGTGATATTTATTTGTATGTGTGTGCGTGTGCTAGAGTTCTAACTTCAAACTGATTTCTCCAGATAGCAGAATTGTTATCTTAAAATTTTTTTAAACTTTTTATTGCCTTTGGAGATAAAACATCATGGTCTAGTATTTAAAACTTTCTAGAACACATTCTAAATGATTTTTGAAATTTAAATTCTGAATATTCCCCATTTAAGCCTCATAATTAGGGCAGATTCAAGTGTTCCATCTCCAAGATACAGAAATGCCCTTGGACCTATGTACCTGTGGACCTATCTTCACAAGTGCTTTTTTTTCCTTTTTTTCTTTTTGCTATCAGTTCCTCCTATGCTTTCTCCTGCCATTGTCAAATCACTGGTCTTTGCTCACTCCACATTCATGCCTCTTGTTCTTCCATAATTTTCCTAGACACTCAAGTCTTCAATTGTTCACATTTTTCTTCATGTCTTGAACATTTTATTCTACTTAGCACCAATTTCTTTAATCAAATTATAACATCTCTGATGATGTCCAGGTAGGGTAAAAATAAAAATATTGGCAGGGCAATACAGTTAAAAATAAAATACTAGTGCAGTCTGGAAACAGGGTCAACAGACTCATTCTGCTTGGGACTTCTTTTGTTCTTCCTGGAATCTTCAACAGCTTTTGAACTAACACAAACCAAAAAGGGGCAAGTGATGACAGCATGTGCCTCTAATTCCAGCATGGGAGGCAGAGGCAGGTAGCTATCTGTGAGTTTAAGGATTCCCTGATCTATATAATGTATTCATAGCCACTGAGGGCTACTCCGAGACACTTTGTCTTAAAAAAAATTCATGGCTACTAATTTCACCTCTCTGGTCTTTCTACAAAATGATTGTAACTAGTATGTACATACAACACTACCAGGAAAGGGACAGTTTTACCTCTCAAAAAGTGTACACATTTTTTGTGTTTTGGAAACTGAAGTACTAGAAACTACAGAAATGCAGTTTATAATTAAAGTCAAAGTATTTAAAGGATGCACATAGAAAGAACAGACTTCCTCTACAGTCTCATCTCTAGTCTTTTGTCACTGAAAGTACTTTAAACAAAATGTACACAGCAGTTGCTGTATTCATAATTAATCTTCAGAACTGCCATATGTCTATTTACTTAGTTTTCTCAAAAATCCAGTCCAGAAGGAAATATTTCATCACAATTCTTAGAGAAGTAAACAGCTCAAAATTGCCCCCAAACATGGCTGAGAAGAATTAAAGGAAGCTGATTTCAGAGTTTGCAGTTTTAATCATTTATTTTCAAGAGGTACAGAATCAATCCCTTACATGCTTTCAAGTGAATATTCTTGGGGGAGAGTAAGGGTATGCAGCTCGTTCAATATTTAGCCTTAGTTTGTACTTTCTGTTTTTGTTATTTATCAGTTTAGTGGCATTCATTGAGCATTGATATGCCATTCGGTGACATTCATCGTGAAGAGAGCCCTTACCTCCTTAAGGTAACGAGGAAGGCCAATGCAGGCAAACAAATCGACACATACTTGGTTGTAGGTACTGTGATAAGTGTAGGCACTGTCTCTTTCAACACTTTAGGCAGGCTCCTGTGCCTGTCTGATTATTATGAATTTGGGGTTTCTCTTTTTTCCCATGAAACCCAGTGTTTTGGGGGGATGCTGTTGAGTCTATTGAAGAAAGTACCCTGCCCTCCCCAATATTTTCTATCTGCTGCCATTCCGTAGCATCAGGCAGGCCTGCCTTCATTAACAATCTGATTCTGCCTTGGTGCTTTTTCTTGGCAGCTTTCTATTCTCATCTTGCTCTTCAGTTATCAATTTATTATTACCTGTCCATACAGGAGTTGTGTCAGCTCCTCATCTCTTATTGCATACCTGGCTTGTGGTTCTTACACCACTCACCATTGTCTTCCTTGAAGAAAAGCTGCTTTTCTAGCAGATTCTTCTTTAACAACAAATGTCTGAGTACAGTGCACTGGAGGCAAAGGGAAACTATGGAGGAAGTTCCTCAGCTGAACCAAAAAGGTCAGGTGTTTACCACTCGGAAAGAGGGCATTACTGGCAGAATGAACTCTGCTGCAGAGCCTAATCTAGGCTAAGAGTCTTGAATAGAACTGGAGCATGGGCTCCATGAGTGATTAACAAATGCCATCCAACTAAGGAAGCGAGTGCCAGATCAACCTGGGCTTTGAGTGCTCTGCCAAAGAACTTGGCTGTGCCCCATCAGACTGTGGGGAGCCTTGGAGATTTATAAAATATGGGAGTGATGCTATATCTGTTGTGCATTTTTTGAAGTTCATTCCTCCAGTAGTTCAAAAGGGGGGGGGTAGGCAGATAATGAAACTGGAGATAGAAATGCAAAAATGTTTTAAATTATTCTAAAATCTTATGGTGTTTGGATATCTTAAAAACATGTTTCTGGTTGTTGAAAGACTTGCCTTGTCAGTATCCACTAAGTCCTTGAGGATGGTGATATATATTTTTTTGAGAGTGACAGCACCTTTCTTGGATCGGGTGTGCTTAATGCTGAGTGGAGTGTTCCAAACAATCACAGTCACCAAAGCTAATCAGAGTTAGTGTCTTTGATGTTCATTATTTCATGCATAAGAAGAATAAAAACTGCAGGCAAGGAGTGAGCCAAGAGGAGGCAGATTTACTTAGGAAAGTGAGAAAAACATTGCAGTAGGAATTGTTGTCCTAAAACGGGTTACCACTCAGTTGCTTAGTTTAGTGACCTTTTATGAGACTTATGACAGTAATTAGAGTCTGAGGTAATATTACTGAGACTGATCCTCCTTTGAGCACATTGTGTGCTGAAGACTGAGTAGCCTACACACCTTCTGTATACCTCCTAGGCAACTGAATGATTGCATTGCCAATCCCATAAGGTGAGTACTTGTGTTTCCTGTCATTTTAGTCCACCTTCATTTGGTTCATTTCAGTACTCTATTAATAAAACACTATCTTTGTTTTCTGGATATGTCACTAGCTTATAAATTCCCGGAAATTTCCTCTTTACTCCCTATGGAGAGCTAAATCTTTGTCTCTATAGCAAAGAGCCAAAAGCAAACTCCCATTATACCTCAGAAGACAGTATTTCTTTGCCTTGCCATTCCTAGGCTAGGCTCATGACCGCCAAAGATCATTACTAGCTCAGATATCCATGCACTATGTCCACTTATATTGTTTTCCTTTATTGTTGAACCTAAATCAAGGTCATTGCCCAAGCCATTCTCTTTGTGTTGACCCTCCAGGACTCCTTTTCCAACTGCCCCACAGTATTGTGCTTTGACATATGTTTTAGGACTTGCAGACATAATATACTTTATAACCTAGATATTTCCCCATGTCTCTCTTCTTGTCTTAACTTGATAGATTGTCTCATCAGAGAATATAAATGAGATCATCATGGAGGTGAAAAAGGAGAAGTATCAGGGTGAAGAAGAAAGAAGAAAGGAAGCCTTGTTTTGTATTCGAAGTGAACAGTGAGGAACAAAGACAACGTATTGTACCTCCTGGGGACAGTAATATTTGGGGATGGAGAATTTGAATTCCTGCATAGCTCAAGTTGTACATGTAATGTCTGTATGGAAATGTGTAAATAGCCCTTATGATTCTGGAACACAGGAAAGTATTGATAGTGGTGGTCCATGGATGCTGCTTGGTATCCAGGGTGAAAAGAAAAGAGGGTTCATAGCTGAATACTTGATTGATTCTAGCAACATTCAAGATCAGAGTAAGAGAACATGACAAAAAAGCAAATAAGTAGTCAGACAAAATGAGGAGAGCTGGACAAGCAAGGAATCTAGGAAGGCAAGACAAGCTTCCTGTAGGGAAAGGGGTCAGTATCACAAAGAATCACAGTTCTTATTTTTGAAATTTCAACTGACTTAAATACATACATTTTCAATGCATTTTGGGAAAAATCAATATTGAGTATTTTTAGTTTAGCTATGATTAATTACAATTTGGATTTTTTAAATTTTATTTTTGTATTTGTATTTATTTGAAAATTTTAACCTGGTATAAAAAGTATGTTGTTACACCATATCTCAAAATGACACAAATATATTCTGTTATAGGTGTGGTGGCTATATCAGCAGAGTGTAATCCTCTTGAATGTTCTAGCAGATAATATCTTGGCTTGCAGAGACTTCATGGTAATCTCTCCTATGCTGATGTAGTCACTTTGTTCTCTGTATATCCTTGTGTTCTCCCTGTGTGCCTCTCCCTTATAAGAATCCACACTAATCCAGAATGACTAATCTTAACTAACTGAATCTGTGCTGGAACACATCAAAATACCCCCTTTTCATATTCAACTCAGTTTACAATCATGGCCAACACTGTGGCATATACTTCCAAAGTGTTATGTTAGCTTTCCATAGTTCATGAAAAGCTACTATTAGCCTCATTTTGAAGATTGTATTGATAGATTTTTTATTGTACTCTTTGTGAAGGATGCCCTCTAAAACTGTGTAAAAGTCAGGTCTGAATTTATTTTTGGATATGATCCCTTTGTTTGCCAAGCTCCTTTTTCCTTCTTCAGGTCATTTATTGAACTGCAATGATGAATGCATTTTTAAAACATGTGGAAAAGAGTTGGGGAGTCTTGGCAATTACTGAAGGTCATAAAATTAGATTTTCTTGCTTCTGTCCCTAATGCTACTTATACAATCCTGCTATAATAAGTTGACAATATGTGAAATCATCTGTAGAATTAAAACAATTAAACCAAACTGAACATAGTAGATATCTGATTTTGCTTGTCTGTAACCCATTTTTCTTTGGTCTTTAAAACTACATTGATTTTCCTTTGTCTTGGTTGGTTCAAGTTCTATGGTAGAGTTGAAATCTAGCTATCTCTGATGAAATTCTATTGTAGAGTAGATCTTGTTAAGTTACTGAGTTTCAAATCTGATGTTCTGTTATAGGTTTAAGAGAATGAAGTATTCATCTTAATTGTAGATGATCAATGCAAAATAGAGGCTATTGCTTTAAAACAATAATTTACCTGAAAGTGAGCCATTCCAGGAAAAACAAAGCACAGGGCAGAAGAAAGACTGAGAGTAAAGGACCATTATTAAAGAATATTATAGATTCAGCCCTCCAAATCAATAGTTAAATGACCCAGAACTGTTAATTAAAATAGGTACAAATTCTCTTTGGATGAATACAATATAATTTGAGTTTCTGTCATACATAACTAAGAACCTCAATAAATAACATTTTATTAACAGACATGGATTGCCAATATACTATCGACATCAGTCCCCATTGAACAAGGTCATGTTTTAAATCAATGCTTTTTACATAATCTTAGCTTTAGAAATAATTATCTTTTGTGTGTTAGAATCATTCTTTGGAGTCTTATATTTCCCAGTCCATTTAAAAGAGTTTGGACAAGTAGGTTTAGTATTAAGAATTACTTCCTGAACTGAATTTTGAGTAGAGTCAAACTCTTCATTTCAGATATGAAATATTTAAGTAGTTTTTGTTATATAGTATAATTTGCTTGTTAAAAGAGTTCTGTCCTTAGCATAATAATGCTTTTTAAAATTATTTTATTTTTATGGTAATATATTACATTGTTTTTCCTCTTCCATTTCTTCTATTCTTTTGATTTGTATTCACTTGTTCATATGCATATGGAACTAAGTTGTCTTATTTTCAGTGAGTGTTGGCAAGAGACTCCTTCAGGTCACCTCAGGTCTTTACTGCTTCTCTGTCAACATTTTCCCTTGGTGTATGGGTTGGAAATACACACTGTCTTTATGTTGCCAAGAGTCACCTCTATCCTTCATTAATACTAATTTTTGTGACATTAGGAATGCTAATGTTTCCCATTTTTTCCTGCCTCTAAGGTACTATATATGCCAGACATTTACTTGGAACATGTCTCAGATTTTGTCCCATTATGACCTTTGATTATGCATGCAGTATTGGTCTTAAAAAGTATAATGGCTGCTGACAACTTTTTCCCATTTAGCTTTAGCCTCAAAAATCTGAAATTTTAATGGTTCTATCCAACAAAATGTTACTATTGTATTTTTCCCTCTTATGGTTGCATATAAATTACTTATTTGCCTTCTAGCTAAACAAAAAAAAATACAAGAAAGAGAAAAGTTGGGTGGTGATTTCTGTCATGATGAATTGTTCTAGTTTACTCCTGTGGTAGTTACTGACTTAGGTGACATATAAAGAATCATTCACTTTCTACATAATTCAAGAGCTTTTCTCTGAGTTTCATTAATTTTGATTATCTTTAGTTTTCTAAATATTAATTAATGTAGTGCTTTTAAACACCACTTGAGCTTCTACTGAATTGTTCTAGTCATTGACATCTTTTTATTAAAGAAGGAAACATTTCAAGTTTTTCCATTAGCCTTCACCTTCTAAGTTCTAATGATCAGAAATTATTTAAAAATCACTGTCATGTGTATAAAATCTCACATCTCTAATTACTCATGAATTCCTTGCATTTTTGCTTTTAGATTCATTCTAAAGATTTTATGCTAATGACCAGAATCTATATTTACTTGATTATATCAACATTATTCTTTATGAACCCATTGCTGAGATTAACTTTCAGAAACAGAAGCATAATTTGTCTCTAAACCTGTCAGTGAGAGAGAATGTTTAAGACCACGATGTTAAATGAATGCTCACAATTATTTATATTTATTAGATACTTTTATTTGATTCATATCTAAAATAAAAATTTCTTAATACACACGTTTTCTGAGACTGTCACATAAATTTTTCTTCTGTTCTTAGACTCACACAATTTCCCATCAGTACAGTTAAATTGACGTCTTGGATATGTGAACTTCAGCTCTCTATGTTGCTCCAAATGGAATACCCTAGCATCATCCCATACTCTGCAGAAGAACACTCATGTCATCTTTCCTTTCCCCACTGCTCACATTTCCTGTGGATGACATAGATCTTCTCCTTTTAACTTTCCTTTTTTGGGTTGCTTTGCCCCAGAGTCCAATCCAGCAGGCATCCTCTTCTAATCCAAGAACTGCATTTCCTAGGGCAACAATTAGGAAGAACCATATCTCTCCTACTGCTCCTGAGATCCAATCTCTCTCTCTCAGTCTCACCCTCAGTTCTGTAGCAGGAATAGTGCTATGGTCTCCCTTTCCTCTGTGATTGCATTCCCAAGAGTTCATAAGAATCTTCTCCAAACTTTTTCCCCCAGTTCAACCCAGCCTCTAACACCAGTAGACATCCCTGTGAATACACCAGTGGAGAAGGCCAAGAAAACAGGCAACACACAGCTATCATACTATCTGAAAATTCATAGAAGAAACAGAAACCAAGGAAGAGAACACCCACCCAACAAAGACAAACCCAGAAATCAGCTTCTAGACTTAGAACCATCACCAACCCAGACACTGCCGGTGAGAGTGAAAATCATATAGCCACTTTGGAAATCAATATGGTGGTTCCTCAGGAAAATGGTACTCAGTTTACCAGAAGACCCAGCAATTACACTCTTATGTATGCACTCAAAAGATGTACATTCATACAACAAGGACACATGTTCATCTCTGTTAGCTACATTATTTGTAATAGCCAGAACCTGGAAGCTACCTAGATGCCACTCAACTGAAGAATGGATAAATGAAATGTGGTACATTTACACAATAGAGTACTACTCTGTGGAAAAAAATGGAAATCTTGAAATTCACAGGCAAATGGATGGAACTAGAAAAAACCATCCTGAGTGAGGTAACCCAGTCACAAAAAGGTGAATGTGGTATGCACTCACTCATATATGGATGTTAGACATAGAGTAAAGTATTACCAGCCTACAATCTATACTGCCAGAGAAGCTAGGAAACAAGGAGGACCCTAAGAGAGACATACATGGTCCCTTGGAGAAGGGGAAAGGGACAAGATCTTCTGAGCTAATTGGGAGCATGGGGGGAGGGGAGAGGGAGTTAGGAGAAAGAGAAAGGTAGAAAAGAAGGGGAGAGGTGGACATGAAGGAACAGGAAAATAGAGTCAGAGGAAGAATAGAAGGAACAGGAAAATAGAGTCAGAGGAAGAATAGAGGAGAGCAAGAAAAGAGATATCATATAGAGAGAGCCATTATTGGCTTAAAGAGAAATCTGGATCTAGGGAAATGTCCAGAGATCTATAAGGATGACCCTAACTAACAATTTAAGCAATAGTAGAGTGGCTACCTTAAATGCCTTCTCTGATAATGAGATTGGTGACTACCTTATGTGCCATCCTAGAGCCTTCATCCAGTAGCTCATGGAAGCAGAACTCCTGGAATCCAGTTGCAGAGAAGGAGGAATAACGAGGAAAGGGGTAAAGACCAGGCTGGAGAAACACACAGAAACAGCTGACCTGAACAAGAGGGAGCTCATGGGCTCCAGACTGATAGCTGGGAAACCAGCATAGGACTGTTCCAGACCCCATGAATATGGATGTTAGTTTGGAGGTCTGGGTAATCTATGGGACCTCTGGTAGTGGATCAGTATTTATTCCTAGTTCAAGAATGGACTTTGGGAGCTCATTCCACATAGAGGAATACTCTGTCATCTTAGATACAAGGCGGGGGAAGGGAGGGTTGGCAGGGTCTAGGCATTGCTGCAAATGATTTGACAGACTTTGAAGATCCCCCATGGAAGGACTCACTCTCCCTGAAAAGCAGAAAGGGGATGGGATATGGGTTGGTGGGGTGCAGGGGAGGAGGGTAGGGAGAGGGAACTGGGATTGATATGTAAAACAAGCTCATTTCTGATTTAAAGAAAAAAGTACAAAAAGGAATAAGACCTTAAAACTAACTGTATGAAGATAATACTGATACCCAAAGAGGAAATGAATAAATCACATAACAAATCCATGAAAGATAAAACAAAACATGAGAGGATATTAATAAATTCCTTAAGATTTTCAAAGAAAACATAGACAGGTGAAGAGAATGGATAAAACTGCTCAAGGTCTAAAAATGGAAAACACAAAAGAAAGGAATTCTGGAAAATTTAGTAATGTAAACTGAAACTGCATGAGAAACTACAAAGGAAATCTGAAAATTTAGATATTTGAGCAGAAACTACAGAGGAAAGCTTCGCCAACAGAAGATAAGAGATAAAAGAGAGAATCTCAGGCTTTGATGATACAATAGATTGATACATCAGTCAAAGAAAATGTTAAATCTAAAAAATCTTTACATAAAACATCCAAGAAATCTGGCCGACTATGAAAAGACCAAACATAACAGGAATAGAGGAAGGAAAAGAACTCCAGCCTAAAGGCCTAGAAAATATACTCAACAAAATCATAGAAGCAAAATTTCTTAACCTTAAGAAGGTTATGCCTCTCAAGCTACAAGAAGCACACAGAATACTGAATAGACTGGCAGATAAAGAAAATACCCTGGACACATAATAATCAAAACACTATACATACAGAACAAAAAGAATATTAAAAACTCCAGGAGAAAAGGTCAAAACATAAAGGCAGAACTACTAACACCTGACTTCTCAATAAAACTCTAAAAGCCAAACGGGCCTGGACAGATGTGCTGCAGACTCTTAAAACACCACATCCTAGTCCAGACTCCTATACCCATAAAAACTTTCAATCACCATGGTTGATGAAAACAAGATATTCCCTGATTAAGTCAAATTTAATCAATATCTATCTATAAATTCAGTTCTGCAGAATTGTTAGAAGAAAAGCTCCATCCTAAGGAGGTTAACTATACCCATGAAAACACAGGAAATAAAAATTTCATACCAGCAAAATCAGATGAAGGGAAGCACACATCAGGAATGCCCCAATAATAAAATAAAAAGAATCAACAATTATTGGCCATTGATATCTCTCAATATAATTGATCTCAATTTTCCAATAAAAAGACATGAAATAATACAATGCACACAAAAACAGGATCCACACTTCTTCTGCATCCAAGAAACACACCTCAACATTAAGGATAAATATTATTTCAGGGGACAGATCTGAAAAAGATATTCCAAGACAATGGACCTAATACGCAAGTTGGTATATTGACTTCAATATCTAGCAAAATAGATTTCAAACCAAAATTAACCAAAAGAGATTCATTAAAGGAAAAATCTACCAAGATGACATTTCAATTCTTAATATCTATGTCCAGATGCAAAGTTTCAAAACAATCAGAACAACAACAACAAAATTAAAACAAAACCGGAAACACTACTATGGCTTAAATAACACATTGACACTCACACACCGGTAGTGGAGACCTCAACATCACACTCTCACCAATAGACAGGTCATCCAGACAAAAACTAAATGGAGGATATAGGAGCTAACAGGTTATAAGTTAAATGGACCTAACAGATATGTGCAGAACATTTCAGCCAAACATAAAAGAATATACCTTCTTTTGTGTGCCACCTTATGGGACTTTCTCCAAAATTGATCACATATTTGGACAAATCTCAACAGATATAAGGAAACTGAATCCCTGTATCCTATCAGATCACCACAGATTAAAGTTGGATATCAACTACAACAAAAATAGGAAGCATACAAACTTATGAGAAATGAACAACCCTCTACTGAATAAAACAAAATTCAAGACAACAATAAAGAAATTAAATACTTTCTAACAGTCAGTGAAAATGAGCATACAACATATGCAAACTTACGGGATACAATGAAAGTGGTGCTGAGGAAAGTTCATGGCGCTAAGTGCCTACATAAAAAAATGGGAGCTACATCACACTAGCAACTTAACAGCACAACTGAATCCCTTGGAATAAAAACAAGTGTGTACACCCATGAGGAACAGATGGCAGGAAATAATCAAATGAAGGCATGAAATCAACAACATAGATACAAAGAGGACATTACAAAGACCCAGGGGCAAAAGGCTTTTTGTTTTGTTTTGTAAGAAAATCAAATAATAATAAATATAAATATAATATAAAATATGTTGGGATAACTCTAATCAAGCTACTGAAAGACTTGTATGATGAAAACTTCAAGTCTGTGAAGAAAGAAATTGAAGAGATATCAGAAAATGTAAAGCTCTCCAGTGTTCATGGATCAGTAGAACCAACACAGTAAAAATTGCCATCCTACCAAAAGCAATATACACATTAAATGCAATCCCCATAAAAATTCCAATACACTTCTTTACAGGTTTTGGCAGGACAATTCTCAACTTCATGTGGAAAACCTGAACCAAAAACAAAACAAACACCTCCCCAAAAGAAACAGCACAGCTAAGACAATCCTGAACAATTAAATAACTGCTGGAGGTCACCATTTTAAATTTCAAGTTGTACTACAAAGATACAGTAATAATAACCTCATGGTACTGGCATAAAAACAGTCACATTGATCAATGGAATTGAATTGAAGACCCAGACATATATCTATACACTTATGGACGCCTGCTTTTGATAAAGAAGTCAGAAATACCACTAGAAAAAAGAGAGCATCTTCAACAAGTGGTGCTGGTCAAGCTGGATGGCAGCCAAATAGAAGAGTGCAAATAGATCCCTACTTACAACCCTGCACAAAACAAATAGATCCCTACTTACCACCCTGCACAAAACAGATGTCCTAGTGGATCAGAAATCTCCAAGTAAAACCAGACACGCTGAACATGATAGAAAAGCAGGTGGGGAGTAGCCTTGAAGTTGTCTGCCTTTATCCTGCCCTCTCCCCTCAGCTGTTTCAGTCACAGTGGCCCTCCTGTTCCAGAGACAGACTTTTTGTCTTCTTTGTGCTAGGTTTTCTCTTTACCTGGAATTCTTTCCCTAGGTTCCATAGGCATCTTGACCTTTCAGACTCAAATTCTCAGAGAAACCTGAACTCACATCCAGACTCGAAGGGTCTCCTCTCATGTCTTATTATTGCTTTATTTTTCCTGTTTGCACCTGTCATCACTTCACATTATATAATGCTTTATCTATTTACCGTCTGTCTATCTGGTAGGCTCCAGGGCCCCATGAGGACAAAGATTCTCTTGTCTCCATATGGATGTTTATTTTCACCCTGTCCTATTCCTCAAAATCATGCACCTCAACAGATATTTGTTGGATGAGAAATAAAGGAAAGCTCACCACATAACTAAGGTCAAAGCTGTCCTTTAGGTTACCCTACTATGAAGGAAAACTTTGCACTTCAGTTTTGCTATACTAAAGCACATAGTGAGCATTGTGAGTATAGTGAGCATAGTGAGCACTGGAGATGTCACTAGTGAGAACAGCTTTCAAAATCATAAATGTATTACATTTTTACTTAAGCAAAAATAAGTACGTGTCTCTGACATATAGACACTGCAGGTCCCATACTTGTTGAACAAGTCTATTCTTTATTTTAAGATATTTTCAATGGAACAGTAGGTCTGTTATGATTTCTGTCTCTCTCTCATGATGTTTGGCATCCCTCTTCTAGGATCTACTTTTGTATTTCCTCCTTATTGTCTTTTTGAGTGTGGGAGGAGGAATGCCTTTCTTTTATGATTTTTCCCTATTTCAATCATGTTTTCAAGAGATATTTTTAAAATTTTAAAAATATTCAATCTATATTTGATATGTATAGGTATTTTGACTTCATGCCTTTATGTGCCTAGTGCCCAAAGAGGCCAGAAGAAGCTATCAGATACTTTAGAATTAAAAGTAACTTAGAACTGAAGTTACAGGTGGTTGTGAACTATCATATGAGTGCTGGGATCCAAATCTATTCCCTATGTTAGTCAGTGATCTTAATTACTGGGCCATCTCTCCAGCCCATGGCTGGTAAGTTTATTACATTTTTATTTTAATGTTTTGTTTAGTTTTATTTTTTGACAGCAGTTTCACCTCCCTTCCTTCCTCCACGTCCCCCCCATTTCCCTCTCTCCCAGACCCACCTCACCTCTGCCTTCCCTCAGAAAAGAGCAGGCCTCCAAGGAACATCAATCAAGCATAGCATAACAATCTACAATAAGACCAGGCACATACCTTCACATGGAGGTTAGACGAGGCAACACAGTAGCAGGAAAAGGATCCCACAAACAGGCAAAATATTCCATGACAGCCCTTGCTCCCACTGTTAGGAATCCCACAAAAACACTCAGCTTCTCAGCCTTAACATATATGCAGAGGACCTACATTAGATTCCTACAGGCTCCCTGATTTCTGCAAGCCCCTATGAGTCCTGGTCAGTGATTCTGTGGGCTGTGTTCTCATGCTGTCCCTGACATTTCTAGTTCTTCTGATACTTACCCTCCCTCCTCTGCAAGATTCTCCTAGCTAATGTTTGGCTGTGAGACTCTGCATCTGTTCCCAGCAGTTGCTGAATGAAGTCTCTCTGGGCTCTGATGAGGATTCTGCTAGATTCTGGTCCTGGAACCCTTTGGCAGGTAGGACAAACTAGATAGAAGACTTTGTGACTGGGCTGTGTCCCAGTCCTTCCACTGGAGGTCTTGCCTGGTTACAGAAGATGGCTGGTTCAGGTTTTGTGTCCCCTAATAGCAAGAGTCTTTGCTGGGGTTACTCTCAGAGATTTCATGGAGCTTTGATTGAAAGAAGATTCTGTCCCACCTGGTCCTGCAACCATTAAGTCCCAAACACACAGAGGTTTATATTAATTAAAAACTGTTTGGCCTATTGCTTAGGCTAATTACTAACAAACTCATACAACTTAAATTAACCCATAATTCTTATCTATGTTTAGCCACCTGGCTTGGAACCTTTACTCAATAAGGCATTCTCATCTTGCTTCCTCTGTGTCTGGCTGGCAACTCCATCTCCTAAAATTCTCCTAGTCTGATAGTCCAGTCTATACTTCCTGTCTAGCTACTGGCCAAACAGCATTTTACTAAACCAATATGAGTGACAAATCTTTACAGTGAACACGAGCAGTGTCTCACATCAGCAGCAGGTGGATGCAGTGCCTGCAGCGGCCAGAAGAGGGCAACAGATATCCGTTGAACTGTAGGTGCAGATGTTTCTAAGTACTTTGTTAGGTGTCAGAACACAAGCCCCAGTCCTCTGGAAGAGCAGTGAGAGCTGTTAAGAACGGGCAGCGAGTGTGGCTACACCCTCCAGCCTGAATGAGGTGTTTCTTTTTATACCTCAATCATTTTTGAGTTAGATATTTGACCATCACTTTAGATAGTTTAGATTTTTTTTATGATAGAATATTCTTACTGAATGGATGTGATATCTTTTATTCTCTCTAATATCATTAAATAGAATCTCTCTGTCTATGTCTCTCTGTCTCTCTCTCTGTCTCTCTCTCTCTCTCTGTCTCTGTGTGTGTGTGTGTGTTTTCAAATTACCATTTTAAGTTGCTAGCCTTAATTTAACAGTGACCCTTCCTGTCTCTGTCTCATTGGTGCTGGGTTTATAGATGCTGAAACATTCCCAGCTCAAACAGAAATACTTCCATTATTGCTTCTTTTACAGTGCTGTGATCATTAATGAGTTTCTTTGTTCCTCTTGGTTGTTCTTTGTGCTTTTAGATCCTGGCTGTCCATTCTTCTCTGTGTGAACAGCTGCCTCCTTGCATGAGAAAGGTGTCCATAAATTATTGACTGGCAGGCTTAGCTTCAGAGATGAGTAGGCAAGTCTGCTCAACCCTGTCTCCATGCAGAAGATAGGAGAGCTTTACATTTGAATGGGAGCATCTCCATTCATTCCATTGCCTTCCTGGACTCTTCCACTACTTCCTTAGATGGGGTGCCTCCCCATTCAGATTTAGAAATAGTCTACCACTTCTAGTGGCTGTGCAGGCAAGGAAGTGCTGGGAGAGAGAATGGAAAACAGCAAGGGTTTGGTGCCAGTGCCCTTCCTTTGCATATTCTGGGTTCTGAGTGCTTTCCTGCCTCTATTTTGTCAGCTGACAGAGCTTCCTGTTTAAAGCGGGTCAATGACAATAGTTTTTCTTTTATGTTCTTTGAAACATGAGCTTCTACCCCCCTTTTTTTCACTCATCCGTCAGAGCCACGCAATTTCCATTTGCACATATTCATCAAAACTTTGGAGGTCTTTTTGCTTGTCAATATTAATTCATTACATATTTTCATGTATACATGGCCACTGTCCTTTTAGTGTAATTTTGGGAGGCAAGTGAAGATTTTGGCATGCCTTTTTAGATGGATATACACATTCTGTAATACTGGTCATATGTTCTAAGAAGTAATGACAATACTGGTTTTAACGTGTTTTCTTTCAATCATTCTTTTGTTAGTATTTACATTGAAGTCTTTACAATCATCTTCTTGCATGCTGTGCATTAACTCAAGATAAACTCTGCTCTGCATTCCTAATACTTCTCAGACAATGACACAGTTTGTTTCTAAATTGATTGTGTGCCTGCCTCACATATTGGTTAATTTACTACTAGTTTCTACAAGATACCATTAATAGACTGTTAAACAATTCAGAAAAATGTTTTCAATTTTTAAGTTCTTATAGGAATTATAACTTCCTGAAAGTATTTTTTTGTTTTTTTGTTTTATTTTTTAATTTAAATTAGAAACAAGGTTACTTCACATGTCAATCTTAGCTCCCTCTCCCTCTCCTCCTCCCATGCCCTCCCACCAACCTCCCCCCTACCAAGCCCCCTAATCCCCACTCCTTTCCCCAGGGAGGGTGAGGCCCTCCATGGTGTATCTCCAGAGGCTGTCATTTCATCCAGGGCAAGGCCTAGGCTCTCCCCCAACAGTTCAGGATGAGAGACCATCCTTAATTGTGGGATGGGCACCCAGAGTCCATTTGTATTCCAGGGATAAATATTGATCTACTACCCAAGGCCCCATAGATTGCCTAGGCCTCCTCTCTGACACCCACATTTAGGGGGTCTGGATCAGTCCCATGATACATTAATTCCTGAAAGTTTTAAAGACTAGACATATTTTAGTATAATTACTAAAATTTATTTTTATCTTTTAATAACCTTTTTAAAATTTTCTGTGTATGAACATTTGCATATATATATATATATATTTGTGCCTGATACTCAAGGAGGCCCTCTGGAGTTACTGATGGTTTTGAGATTCTGATGTGGGTACAAGAACTGAACCTGGATCCTCTGTAAGAGCAGCTAGTGCTTTAACTGATGAACTGTCTGTCTTTCCAGCCCATATTCTAGCCTTTGAAGGCATTGTTTTCCTTCCCAGTATCCTCTGAAGTACACTAATATTCCCTTGTCCTCAGAAATGAATTAACACAGACACAAGTGTACCAGAGTGGAAGTAAAGGTGAGAACAGAGTAGAAAATTCCCATGCATTCAGGGTATAAGCAGATAGGAGAGAAAAAATAACCACTAATGTCTGAGATTTTTCCCATATACTTAAGTCATAGAACATGGAGAAAAATATATTTCATGGACCACACATTGTTACATTTGGCACATATCTTGTTTTTAATTTACTACTGAATCATGGTAAGTCACTTAATCTAGTATTTGTATTTATAAATATAAAAAAATGTAGAGCTACATAGTGAGTTACAGCCAGTCATAGTCATAAGAGACTCTCTCTCTCTTTCTCTCTCTCTCTCTCTCTCTCTCTCTCTCTCTCTCTCTCTCTCTCTCTCTCTCTCACACACACACACACAGACATACACACCCTAGGGACAGGAGAAGGGCTCCTTTAAATTTAATTTGTTTTCATCCACATGCCCAGAGCACAGACCCTAAGGCTCTGAGGAAGGTCCTGGGAATGGAGGAAAAGCCCTCAGACAGTGGGACTAGCGGAAGAGAGACTCCAGTTGCTAGAAAGGGGGACTCAAAATCATTAAGCAGTTATGGTCTGATCATCTTGCAACCACAATTATAAGTTGTATACTATTTGTTTTACATGAAACAAGACATGTTTACTTGACCAAACCAAAATAAGGTATTCCAAAAAGCAGTGCTTAGTCTTAATCCAACTTGATGTGCCAAGCTTTGTTGACACCCATGGGAGGTCTTTCTGAACAGAGGTAGAGGAGGGGTGGATTCAGTGGGGTTGGGGGTGAGGGCAGGAGGGGAGGACATGGGAGAAGAGGGAAGAGGCAGGTGTAGACATGCAAAATAAATGAAAATTTTTGATTACTTAAAAAATTATAAAATAATGTATATGGGATGTACATATAGTGATTAAAAGTTTCCTTACCTAGATATAGCTAAGAACAAATGGCTGTTTTGATCAGTGTTTCTCAGTGAAAAATCATCTCATTTATATAAAAATTCTAAAGAATAAACAAAGGTCATATACTCTCCAAGTAATTTATGTATCAACATAATCTAATGTAAAATATGAAAAGCATAATCTAATATAAAACATGAGGAATCTTGCAAGTCTCCCTTAGATACCAAGCTTGCATGTAAAGCTGTCAATAGAGTATGAACTCATTTTATAATGTTTGAGAAACAAGGGCTAGAAATTCTCCTTTTAGTAAAGTACATGAAATTAGAAGTCCTAGAAGATAGATTAAGGCAATTAAGCAAAACAGGAGACAACTGTGCCAAGCATATCACTATTATTTGATGTAAAGAGTCAAAAAGAACTCTAATTTACAAAATAACAGATCTTCATGAAAGTTCGTGCAATCAAAGAGGGAACAGGAAATCACTGTAATTATAATTTTGGTTTCCAATACTAAAGTTTTATGAAGATGATAATTTGTTTTCCTGATAACTTTCTTTACTCTTTGTTAAGGCTAGTATTTTCAGAAGTATCAAGAGTAAAAATATCAGCTGTGAGTATCACACCCAGATCTGAAGTGTGGCTAGAATGCCACCTTGCAAACTATTTTTATATCAGTGAATATGGGTAGGAAATAATACAGAGTTCTTACCTATTTTACTTTTAATTCAGAAATAAATGTTGAACACTAAGGGAAACTGGTAATCTTGAATATGAGTTGTACTTCATTTCCTCTATTAACAGAAAAACATCCCACTGTAAATTTATGAATTTACTCTGGAATAAATTAATATTGGATAAAATTCATATTGACATTAACTACTATGCTTTCTTTGCTACATTTATTAAAGTAATATTTTGGTATTACCTTATATTCTCTAAAAACAATGCTAAATTTATTAGTATATGATATTTCATGTGAGTAGCTGAGTTTGGAGTATCAATATAGGTTAGCACTAATTACTTAATTCCATATGGAAATTTACTATTGTTAAAGATTCCTAAATACAAAGAAAAACACACACACACACATACATATATAAATGGATTTACATGGTGCTACCATACAATGGGGAACAATGTTTCCTCCAGACACCATAAGTTATCAAATAAAAATTCTGGTGCTAGATATGGGTTTCTTCTTACTAACTGTTGGTCAGTTGTATCCCTTAGACCATTTCACCAATATCACAGACTATTGGATTGCTTTATTCTAACACATGGATGTTAATGGTAAGACCCTAATGCTGAAGATACAACATACCTGAATTACAGGGCATGGAAAAATGAAGCTGATACTGATCTGATGTCATCATTCACAGTGGCATAGGATTCCATTAATGCTATTAGAGAGGTTATCAACAGTCTTGCCCACCCACAAGGTCTAGCAACTACAATAATGAGTAGAGTGGAAATATTTGCTGCTAGTACAATGGGGTGGAATATTATGGCAGTAACCAGTCACTTTCCAATTCAGTTCATCTCCACAAGATGAAACCCATGCTTGGTAGCAAAAACTGGTCCCAAAACCTGAGACTTGTTAGGTCATAGGTCCTAAGGGAGAACATGGCACTACCATTTTGCTGGGACAGAGTAATAAATTGCCTTCTAAGTTCTTACCTTTATACTCGTAGATTAGTCTTTCTCAACCTTCATCAGAGAAACTATTTTTTATAGTGGATGACAATTAATACTCAAATCCATGACCAACCAATCTGCAGAAATCGAGACTGTGGAGTTATAAGCTCGAGGCCTATAAAACAGTCCTTCCCACCAGGGCTCAGGGCTCACCAAGAAAGAAGGGAGAGAAAGATTGCAAGAACCAGAGGGGTAGAAATGTCCAGCAAAAGCAGCATCTGCAGGGTATGTCAGCCCAATTGCACACATGAAGCCACCAAAGCTGAGAGTGAATGTACAAGACAGGTCAATCTAGCCCAAATCCTGGCATAAGTGTTAGAGGGACTCATGTAATCTCACTTCTAAGGAGCCATTAGGAACTGATGGCTACTGGGAAGGGAGTGTCAGCTTCTTCAGGGATACAGGACCCTGAGAGACTACTCATCACCTACACTTTTAATACCCACTTAGTCCCTCTGAGGTTGTATACATATGCACGGATTGAAGAACTTCTGTTGGAGCATGGGTAGTTCTAAAGTAGTTTTATTTTCCATCCCTTCCTCTATCAAGACTAAATTTTAATGTGACTTTTATTAGAATTCCTTTTATAATATATTATGTTTGACAAGAGGGGTAGGACACATGCAGAATCATATGCCTAGCTTCATCAAATTTCTAAAAAGACTGCTGATAAATCCTTTAAGGGACTCAAATTTGATTAAAATGGAGGTCTGTTCCTTTCACACCAGTTTCTCCACCAATATTTTATCTTTCTCCATTTTCCTGGCTAGTTCCTTCTTAATTAATTAGAAAGAAAACAAAAACAAAAACAGGCTAATTTAGTTACAAACTGAACTTACAATGCAAAACTAGGATGTAGCATTACTTTAGCTATAAGAAGTTTTAATTTTTTTTTTTTTGGTTTTTCGAGACAGGGTTTCTCTGTATTGTTTTGGAGGCTGTCCTGGAACTCACTCTGTAGACCAGGCTGGCCTCGAACTCACAGAGATCTGCCTGCCTCTGCCTCCCGAGTGCTGGGATTAAAGGCGTGCACCACCAACGCCCGGCAGTTTTAATTTTTTATCTTATGAAAATAGCAATTTTAAGCCTATAAATGATTGTTTAATTAAGACATTTGGTGACTCAGCATTCTATTTTTCTATGAAATAATTTCTCAGCACATTGCCTAGCCTTTGTGACTGGGAATCCTGCTTCGCTCAAGCAGGGTAATTTGGAACACCAGATCTGAAAGCAGCAAAGCTTTCATTTGTTTCACAAAACTTGCTTAGCAACACTTAACATCTCTGTTAATTTCAGAACCTTCTTAAGGGGAGCTGATTCATTTTCTGAACACGCTAAGACATCCATTATCCCCAGCACTGACTCTTCCTGCCTTGAAATTGCCTTATACTTAGTCCCTCCATCAGTCGTATACTACTCACTCAGCCTTCCTTTCCCAAGGGAAAGTCTAGGGTTTCCCGCCACAGTATAAAATCTATATTAAGAGGCAATAGCTAATGGGGACATTTCTATACACGTTCATTTTAGTGTAATGAAATGGTTCAGGCATCAGGTATATGAAATAGTGACAAAGTCACAGAGGAGCAATAGCCTGCTGTACATAGGGATTGCTGTAGCAAATCCAGCAGCATTTCTCATATAATATATGGCCATGTCAAAATGAAAACTGAACTTATTTCAAAAGAATCATGCTTATTAATGTTTAGGGGAAAGGTCAATACATTAAATTCACAGCTAAGAATTTTGAAATAGTCATGACATCTAATGAAAGAGAGAAAAATATCACTAATGCCTTTGTTTGACAATTTTGATGAGTGAACAATGAAGAAATGCACTCAGTGATTGATGTATCCTCATAAAAATGTCAACCCATTCACACCATTCTGTTGCTTTATCTCAATCTAGAGTGAACTAAAGTGGCCCTACTGTTATAACTCAGGCCAGAAAGCCCAACACTATACTTAAATATCCATGCCCATACTGAGACTGAGTACTGCAATTATCATTTACACATCTCCAAGACACAGATTAGGCAATGCTTGGGAATACTTAAAATTTCTATATGTGAGTTAGCCATTTAGTCATATTATCAACTTGGTTCTGTAGAAAAGCCATGTACCCAAACAACTAGCACATAATATAAAATTTCAGAGGAGAAAATTACTCCAATATGATGATGATTGTTGAGAGGTAGGAGAAAGTGCCAAAGTACAGACAAGTACAATCATGAAGAAAGCTATAATTTCTATATGAATGTGACTGACACCAGACAGAGTTACAGATAAGAACTTAACTTGACAATGAGGACCCTAAGAGAGACATACATGGTCCCCTGGAGCAGGGGAAAGGGACAAGATCTCCTGAACAAATTGGAAGCATGGGGGAGAGGAAGGGAAGTATGAGAAAGAGGAGGGGAGAAGGGGAGGGAGGAAGAGAACATGAGGGATCAGGAAGATCCAGTTGAAGGAGGAATAGAGAAGGAGAGCAAGTAAAGAGATACCTTAATAGAGGGGGCCATTATAGGTTTAAAGAGAAATCTTGCACCAGAGAAATGTCCAAGGACCCACAAGGATGACCCAAACTAAGAATCTAAGAAATAGTGGAGAGGCTACCTTAAATGCCCTTCCCCTATAATGAGATTGATGACCACCTTATTTGCCATTGTAGAGCCTTCATCCAGTAGCTGATGGAAGCATAAGCTAAACACTGAGTCAAATTCCTGGAATCCAGTTATAGAGAGGGAGGAGTGATGAGGAAAGGGGTCAAGACCAGGCTAGGGAAACACACAGAAACAGCTGACGTAAGCAAGTGGTAGTGCAAGGATTCCAGTCTGACAAGTAGGGACCAAACATAGGACAGAACTAGGCCCCTGAATGTGGGTGTCAGTTAGGAGGCCTGGGCAGTCCAGAGGGCCTCTGGCCATGGAACCAGTATTTATCTCAAGAGCACAAATGAGTTTTGGGAGCCCATTCCCTACAGATGGATACTCTCTCAGCCTAGATACATGAACAGAGTTTGATGATTCCCCATGGGAGGCCTCACTGTCCCTAGGGAGTGGATAGGAGTGGTATGGGGGAGCTGTTGGGGAGCATGGGAGAATGGGAAGGAAAGGGAACTGGGATTGGTATGTAAAATAAGATTGTTTTAAATTTAATTAATATATACACATATTTAAATTAAATTTACATTATACATATGAATGAGGTGCACAGGCATCATTCCATTCTCAAACACTGCACTCAGGTGTATCCATCCTGCAGTGTTCCTAACAACAGAGGGAGAAACATGGCATAATCATGAGAACTATGGATACTAATGTGGAGGACATTCAGAAAACAAGCCAATCAGTATACATGGTCAGTTTTCAAGGCCAGAGACAAAGAAGACTGACGAACTCTCACCGATGAGAGAGGACTAAGAAGAAGTGAGCGTTACTGGCACATGACAACCTGACTGATAAAGAGCAGAAAGAGAGGCAGCTCTATCTCTGTAACCTGACAATAGGAAGAGACTTTACCATAAGGACTGCACACTGACTCTCCCACCTGCCTGCCCACCTTCCCTCTTACCTCTCTCTCTCTCTTACCTAGAATATCTTAGTATGTTGTCCATCCTGGCCTCAATAGTGTGCATCTCCTGGTTCAGCTACCCAAGAGTTGGTACCATTATGTGTGTGCCTCCGCACCTTGGGTTGTTTCTTGGTTTTGATATTGATCTAACAGTTATCAGAGGGACTGGCCTAAAGTTGTATGAGAAGTATATTTTTTTCATAGCATTTTTCTGTAAGTCTGAAATTATACTGAGAAGAAAGTGGAGAAAAAGTCATAGAAAAATGCTTCAATAAGGACAAAAGCAACTGCAATCACAACCGCGTTAGAATATATTCTTGGTTCAATCCTGAGCCATTCCCCAGAATCCCACACAGTAAATGAAAACCATGTTAGATTTCTACCATCGATTTCATATACTTTTGAAAATAGAAATTTCATATGGGATGTTCTATAGTAACATGGCGATTTTAATAATTGGGTGCTTACCAATATTACCAACCCAACATAAGGCTGTTAGGAACCTCAGGAACTTTGCAGTCATGATTGAAGTGACCTCTCCTGCAGCAGGCTGGTTATCCCCCTCTGCTTCTCTTCAGAAAAGGGCGGTACTTCCATGGATAACAGCCAGCCATGGTATATTAAGTTTCAATGAGACTAGGCACCTCCTCTCCTATTAAGGCTGTAGGAGGCAATCCAGTAGAAGAAATGGGTTCCAAAATCAGGCAATATAGTCAGAGACAGCCCCTGCTTCCATTGTTAGAAGTCCCACAAGAAGACCAAAGTATACAACTGTAACATATGCATAGGGACTAGGTCAGTCCCATGCAGGCTCCCTGGTTGTTGGGTCAGTCTTTGTGATCCCCTATGAGCTCAGGTTAGTCGATTCTGTTGGTTTTCTTTTGGTGTCCTTAACCTCATTGGTTTTTACAATCCTTCCCCCTTTTCTGTAGGATTCCCCCAGCTCCACCCAATGTTTGGCTGTGGGTCTCTGCATCTGTTTCCACCAGTTACTGGGTAAAGCTCTCTCAGATGACAATTAGGTTAGGCACCAATCTATGATTATAGTAGAGTTCATTAGGAATTATTTCATTGCCTCTTTTTGTTTGGTTCTATCCTAGGTATCTGGGCTATCTAGACTCTGGGTCCTGACCCTCCAGGCAGTGGCAGGGTAGTCTGGCTCTCATGATATGGGGCTTCAGTTGGATCAGTCATTGGTTGGCCATTCCTAAAATTTTTGTGCCACCTTTACCCCAGCATATCTTGTAGGCAGGATAAATTGTAGGTCAAAGGTTGTGTGCCTGGGTTGGGGACCCTCCACTGGAAGTCTTGCCTGGTTACAGGAGATGGCTAGTTCAGTCTTTGAATCTCTCATTGCTAGGAGTCTTAGCTAGGGTCATCCTCATAGATTCATTAGAGTTCCCATTGTACTAGGTTTCTAGCTTATCTAAGAGATGCTCCCGATTCCATCTGTCTTTCCTAGTACTCTTTCCCTCTGTCCTCCCAGCACTAGATCCCTCATGTTCAGATCCCCAACCCTTATAAAGATGCCCTCCCCTTGTCCACCAGAGAGGTCTATCCTGTTTCCCTTTCACAGTGAGATTCATTCATTCCTCCCACCCACCCACAAGCACTTCTTGTTACTTAGCTTCTCTCAGTTTGTGGATTGCAGCCTGGTAACTCTTACTTTATGGCAAATATCCACTTATAAGTGAGTACATACCATGTTTGATGACTTCATTCTTAAAGGAAATACTTTGTGTAAATACAATTTTATTTGTAGTCTCTTTTCTCTCTTAGCTCCTGTGGTTTACAGTGTTACTTTATACTCAAAAACTGGTTATTAGGCTTCTTTCAGAAAGCTGTTTTTTGATATTTATCAGCATCTACTCCATCATTAGCAGGATTAGGGACACAGAGAACTGGAAAAGAGGGGTACAACTGAGAGGTAGATCTAAGGAAGGGATTTAAATGAATGTTCTTAGGAAATTGAAACACTGACAGGACAAGAATACATTTCCCTGGCATACATAGAGATAGTTATTCTCTTATAAAGCGAGAGTCTACTCTGGCAACAGGAAAACACTGGTTTTTCCAGTTTCCCAGCTAGTCCCTGCAGTGCTTGAACTGAGTATGACTATAGAGCCATAGGCTGTGCCATCTTGTAATTATCTGCCACGGTCACAATCGCTTCATTTGGTTTAGCTGTTTGTATATGTTATAATTCCAAGAGCAAATACTTTGCCGTAAATGTTCCACAAATCCCTTGAGTCTCCTGAAATCACACAGAAATAATTCCTCACTATTTCCAGCAACAGCAGAATAAATACTTCAGGCTAGTAGGAGGAGAAAATCTAGAAAATTCTCTCTCTCTCTCTCTCTCTCTCTCTCTCTCTCTCTCTCTCTCTCTCTCTCTCTCTCTCTCCTGAAATTCCTATGCTCCTGTACCCTGGACCACATCTTCCCCACATTCCCATTCCTCTTTCCTTTCTTGACAGCAGGGAAGCAGGCTGTTATTATCTCTAATTTCTATAGACTCCAATGACACTAAAATGCTTTTCTGGCCAGTTTGCTTCCAGTGTCTTCTCATAATATATTGCAAACACTCACTAACCCCAGTCCTCTACCAAACATCTTGGCAGATACCATCAAAGTCAAGGAAGGCAGAAACTCCAGAGAAAGTGTGCTCTAGAAACCACCACCTTCTTATCATTGGTGTTTGCCTGAGTCCTTGGCTGAGATCCTGTTAGCATTCTATCCCCTCTTCTCCAGGGTTTAGAAAGAGGAAGTGAAGTATAGGAGAAATAAGAGTGAATTAGAAATTGCTTTGTCATTCAAAATGAATGCTTGACTTAAGAAGAACGAAACTACAGGAATTTCTGAGCCAGGAGGACAGGATTTGACCTTTCCTGGTCAAGGCTGAATACCCATTACTTGGGAAAGTTCCTTGCATCCTGTAGCTTGGAATTTAATTAATATTATTTGAATGAGGAAACGTTTTAATGAATGTTAAGCATTTTGAATTTAAGATACCAGTTTGTAGTGTTAGCATGCCTCAAATGCTTTGCTCTCAGCTCTGCCAACAGTGAGCACAATGAAGTGTATTTTTCTGATTACTTTTGCCAAAGGATACTTCTTGGTTCCCATTGTAGTTAGCTTCCAACTACATTCCAACTCATTTTACTCGAGGGATCTCTCCCTCATTCTGAGAGACTTACCTTTTCTGTTGCAGGCTGCTCTTCTGTCTTACCCTCTCTTCTAGTACTTTTCTTTCTGTCTTTTTTATTTATTAAATGCATTTCTTGAGAATTTTAAACATGCATGCCTATTTTACATAATTTATTTAGTTTACACACATTGGTATTTTGCCTATATATATGTATATATATCTGTGTAAGAGTGTTGGACCTTGGAGTTACAGATTATTGTGAGCTGCCATGTGGGTGCTGGGAACTAAACCCTGGTTCTCTGGAAGACTAGTCCGTGCTCTTAACTGCTGAAACATCTCTCCAACATGTGTGCCTTTTAATGCAGCTCTTTTCCGGTGAATATCACCTTTTCTACATCAGCTACTAACACTCACCTGTCAAATATTTTCTCATTTGCATATGTGGTCCAACCTTATTGCCAGGTATAAAGGACTTTCAGGAAGTCTGTAGTTAAATGCAGTCATGGTCAAACTAGAAACTGCAATTTTCTCTTTAAATCTGTTATCTTTCCTGATTTTCCTCTCCATCCTCTTTCTTACAGGGATAATAAGATTATAAGCCATTTGAATGTATCACCTTTCTTCCTTGTCTACTATATAATCAGGCAGTAACAAAATATCTCACTTTAATTTTGAAAATAGGCTTCCAATTTATTCCTTAAAAATCTATATTGCCTAATTTAATTTATTTTCTCTCCAAGTTTTCCTTGTCTTACCACACTGGGTTCCTTGATATTTTGCCTAGTGTATCTTTTTCCTTTCATTATTTAACTAATTTATACTCATTACTTTCTCGAGCTTGCTTTTTCTCTGGCCCCAGGCTTCAAATAAGTTTTTGTTTCTGCCTAGAGTATTCTTCTACCATTATTTTTTTAGTTTTGCTACCTCTTTGCATTCAATTCTCTCTTGCTATCTAAAATTCTGTTATAGAATCTGATTTCTTTTTTGTCTCCTTCAGTGTTTAGCCTGATCTCTCTCATTACTCTATTAACAGCAGTGAGCAGAAGAAGGGGCAGTTAGTTGATCTTCACTGAGTAAATGGGTGGAAATTGTCTCATTGCATTAGGAATAAAGATCTATGTATGTACCAACCCAGTTGATGACACTGTCAAATGAATTTCTGAGGACTCACCAACCTCTTTCCTGCACATCTTGGCTTGAAAAAGGAAAACTCTCCTTCACTTAGTGCCATTTAGAAACTGTTTCCAAGAGGACAAAAAGAAATAACAGGCAAATTCCCTTGAACCTCTTTATCTCAATGGGGGGGGAGGGGATAAATTCAAATGAATGTCTATTGTTGGAAATGTCTATTAGCAATAGACATTTCGTCTTACAAAACATGTATTCTATATGCCTGTTCTAGTTTTGATGTTGGCTTTTCTCCCATGGTCCATGTGCTAAATTTGGTCCCAGGATTACCCTTTGAGGAGAAGATGGTGGAACCTCCAGGAAGTAGGAGGTTCTTTTTTTTTTTTTTTTGAGACAGGGTTTCTCTGTATTGTTTTGGAGCCTGTCCTGGAACTCGCTCGGTAGACCAGGCTTGGTCTCGAACTCACAGAGATCCTCCTGCCTCTGCCTCCCGAGTGCTGGGATTAAAGTCGTGCACCACCAAGTAGGAGGTTCTTAAGGTAGCCTAGTACAAGCTTTAAGAGGACCGTGGGTCCTAATCCTTCTTATTATACTTCTAGGCAGTTTTTCTCTACCACCTCCTGCTACCATTATATTGTAGCTAATCGGTCACATACTAGAACCTTCAAAATTGTTAGCCAGAGCAAGCCTATTATTTTATCAGTTGAATAATATTAAATATTTCATCATATTACAGAAAGCAGACTAATGTCCAAATCCTGATGTTGCTTTTAGATAAAAATTATCTCCTATTTTTCCAAATTATGTATTATAAATTAGAAGTTTGCTGAAAATTCCATTCCTTCTTTCTTTTATTTCTCTTTTACAATCAAACTTTGCTAACTCTTTGAACTATCAGCACCAACCTAAATGTACAATTATGTGGCAGGTAGGGTGATCAGCCATCACTCTGAAAAGTTTTCGTTATGAACATCTCACATCTCTTCATTTGTTAAAAGAACAGGATTTATTAGGGTTGTATTTGACCTTGATGATTTCTACTCTGACCTTCACTTTTCTTTAATTCAGAGAAAAACAAAAAACTAAGCCTTGGAGAGGTTTGGTGCCTAATCCATAAATAAATAGCTGGCGAATTAGGTTGTCTAGCAGTGGAATCCTGGAGGATTATAATTATTTAACAAGGATAATTCAATCCTATGACTAGGGAGCATGTTTTTAGGCATGTACTGCAATTTCTTGGCTGAACAAATTTTACTCCTCAGGTTGGGTTTTATATCTACTTACAAAAACTCCCTGGGAGTAATTCATAATATTCCTGAACATACAAAGGGTTTGAGCAACTCTAAAGATTCTGTTATTGCTTCAGTATTGAGTCATGGACTCTTTAAAGAATGTCTTAAGATGACATGGAATTATCTTTGGGAATTTGTTTGCTACTGGAAATGACTTCTATTCCACTTTACTGAGTCTGTTATTTAGGCAATATAGTTAGTGTTTGTCAATGTGCCTTTTACTTAGCTGGAAGATAGACAATGTTATTTGTCTCACTGTACTGCGCTATATTTCTTCATCACTAAGCCGTAATTATTATCTTCTTATAGAAAGGTGACTTTTTGCCTCTTGGTGATGTGGCTACTGTCACTGATAACTATCAGTTACTTATTGTGAATGCCTATGCTACTAATGATTACAAGTCTGCCCTCCAAAGTACGGCTTCTATTTGTTTCTGGAGAAATAGTATGTGTTGAGCATATGGCTATAACTAATTCCTCTCTCTTTCCATTAGTTGCATCTTATCAGGCTAACAAAAGTTGTTTTATGTATCATATGAATAGGCTCATCTTTTTTAAGGAACAACAATTTTTTTGTATGATGCAGTTTTTTAATCATTTAGCTTTCATGTTTAAAATAAAAGCAGATATATGTGCACATATGAAGGGTCGGAAGTGATTCAAAGAACTGTACAATATATGTTTCTAAGAGAAAAGGCTATAAGACAAAAACATGTTCATATTAGGTAACGGCTTATGGAAGGATGTTATGAAGCTTCTTATCTATAACCTTATATATCAATTTTAATGGAGTATTTGTTTCTCAGACCCCAGGAAATTCTACAATCAGGCCCTTGTACTGCACCATTATCTTTATCAGTATCATCTTTTATGCAGTGGGGGCATCTTTAGGGAACATTAATTGCTAGCTATCTCTTAGCTACTTAAGGGCAATCTTGGAACAATTACCCTGTATTTATGGGAATGAGGTATTCATTTATTTATTGCTTTTCTTCTACCAATCCCATAGCACTTGACCCAAGCTGATAACAGTATAAACAGGCTCACTGAATATTGCCGGAATTGCCTTTCTCTTCTATCCACTACGTACCCTGTACCAGTTCAGTACTCCCCTATGAGGCTCACTCTTGGCTATAGTGCTGATTGTCATCAAGAATGTACTGAAGCCATCTTTTCAATTTCTTGTAACAGATATGGGAATATCTTTTTCTTATTTTTTTTCCTAAGAATCAAACCGTAATACTGGTATGCGAATCACACAAATGTGTCTAAATGGAAGTCACCTGTCTGGTTTTCAGATAAAATCATTAAAGGCATAATCTCTGTGCTGTTTATTTGGGTGTTTATATGAAATAAACATTCAATCTGACAGCAAAATATACCACCAATGATATTAGTAAATCTATTTATTTGACTTAGGATACAGAATTAATTTCCTCATTTTATAGATCTTTCCTTTAAATAGATCCTAATTTAAATATGTATAATATGTGGTAATAAATAGATGAAATCATAATAATGGATGAAAACACATATGATTTGATTTAATAAAGGAAGAAAAGAAAGATCTCTTACTTTCCAATCTTTGTGTTTATCCCTGGCCACATATTCCTAGATATTCTATGTATAAACCCTTCCAAGAGAACTATGTCATCAAACTTAGTTTTCACAATTAAATTTTGCCTGGCATATAAATGGCAATATAAAAACAGAGGAATAATTTGAAATGGTGAATCTAATGACAGGAAGTCAGGAGATGATGCTAAATGCAGTATACACATATAGATTAAATTTGTATAGAAATCCTTTGTAGTCATGCAAAAAAGGAATTGTGGTGCTCCACTCAATGATATTGTGGTTAATTTAGTATTGTTTTACAGACATAAAAGTTCAGGATAGAGATGCTAAATAATTTATCCAGTGTCCACAAGTCTTAACTAGCAAGATCAGAAATCCAATAATGATTCATTCCTTTGATCATTTATTGCTGTGAAAGAATGAATTTGAAATAATAACAACAATTTTATATGAATTTTTGAGGCAGTTGGATACTATGTGCATTTAGCAGAGTAATTGTAGAGGTTCATCCCTAGAAATACTAGGGATGAAGAACTAACCCCAAACCATGGGATCTTAATCATATTTGTAGGTTTCAAGTGTGCGTTTCCTCCTGTGGAACAGGCCTTAAATCCAAGTAGAAAGCAGTTGGTTACCTTCATAACATTTGTAGCACTAGTTCACATGAACAGTTTTGTATGTATTCATAGATCAGTATAGCTCTTGGACTTCGTCAGAGAGGTATCTTTAGGTAGTGGATGATACTTCAAAGTGAGAGAATAAGTGTCAGTGGAGTGGGCCGTCTAGATCACTCTTCCATCCTTCATGACTCATGGACAATGACAGATGGGAGAGTAGAAAGACTTTAAGAGCCAGAGATCAGAGAGAACCAGAGTGAAACAGTGTTTTCTGTATCGAATAGGACAGAAGAACTTATGTACTCACAGCAACTCTGTCTGCACAAGACTTGAACAAGATTAAGCCAATTAACTTTCTAGTATGGAAAGGAAAGGAGCTTACAAGCCTCTACCCCTACCTGAGGAGCTACAGACATTTTGACTTTTAGGAGATGAAGAGTCACTTTTCTTTATGTATGGGGCCCCACTACCAGAAATATGTGGGCAGGACAAATTTGATCTGTTGGAATATTAAAAAAGAAAGGTCACTATCTTGGAGTAGATCTTGAAGTAGTTAGAGGGAGGAATGGGTTGATAAATGTAATCAAAACATACTGTATGTAATTCTTAAAATAGTCAATAAAAATACAAAATTACTTATTGAGTCACCTTCTGAACTTCTCTTTGTAATATTGCATGGATTGTTTTATTCAACATGGAAGTTGGGTTTTGGGAAGAATTCTCAATTACAAACATCAACAAATCCATAATACACTGTGTGCTTTACATTTGCTAATGTCCCTTTGGCCAAGGTTGGGCACATGGATGAATTTAGCGTAATTGTAGGTGAGAACTACTCATGGATGAATATTGAAAGACTATTAAAATCACAACAATAAAAGCCTACCACAATGCTTATCATCTTTAGTACTTACCTCTAAACTCTTGAGGCCACAAGTAATCTGCTCCCTTGAGCATCATTTTACCAATGCCATATGTGAGGAACATAGAGATTTCAGATGTAGAGTTGAGCACATGCTTTTAGTAAGCTCTCATATTTGCTCATATCTAACGATAACATAAAATTTCAACTTCCCTTAAATGGTTTGAAATGTTTATTTTTTTATTTGTGTGTGTGTGTGTGTATGTGTGTATGAGTTTTTATGCAACACGTGTGGACAAGAGCCTGTGATGGCATGAAGAGATCAACAAATCCCCTGGAACTGGAATTATATATGGTTGGGATTTCACAGTAGGTTCTGAAAACCCCGCCCAGATCGTCTGCAAGAATCAGAACTGCTCTTAACCAATTATCCATCTCTCCAGATACCACTCTTGTCTTCAGTGCTTATTAAAGAACTTTTATTCTGTAAATGAAATGATATTTTCAAATATCTGAATAATTCTCATGAAAAATATAATGCTATTTTGTATTGGTTTTATGTTTAATGCATTAGTGAGCAAAAACAGAGAAATATTATTACATTTTGTTCCTATATCATTGTTCAAATATATGCAGCCAATTTCTTAAAGTATTATGAATAATTTTGGATTTTAAAATGGTTTTTCAAAAGGATGACCTTGATTCCATTATTTCTGTAACAGCAGGATTGTTATTGCTGCAGTTATCTTTTACTTTACTTTCTATCAACTATTATAATTTATTAATAATGCTATTAATAGAGCTGACTTCTATATAGAATTTTTCTGGAAATGTTTTACTCTATGATAAAACATTCCACATCTGTCTGTGAAATATATTTCTAAGCAGTTGTATTTTACATGAATTAATTAAATAGCAATGATCTGTCTTCTATTAATATTGACATTTAGAGAAATATAATCTATTCCTTCTGAGTCATTATGCTAAGCTAAATGAACAAAGTTTAAAGGTAATGTCATTCCAAAGCTCTGTGGTAACCTTGGCAAGCTCTGGTAATGTCATGGTTGCATGGCAGGACACTGAGAAGCGAGGTCAGAAGACAACATCTGAATGAAGTTGTCTTCACAACTATGGTACTGTTATTATGAGTTAATAAAAACTAAAAGCAGTATGTGAGAAGTAGGGAGGAAAGCCTGGAACTTACTTTTGGTGACGACACCTTCTAGGCGAATGATGTTGGGATGGTCAAACTGACCCATGATGCTCGCTTCTCTCAGGAAATCTCTTCTTTGTCTATCCACGTGACCACCCTTCAATGTTTTAATGGCAACTGGGATCTCTCTTTTCCCTGGTGTCTTCAAACGCCCACTGCAGACTTCTCCAAATTCACCTTAAAGAACAAACCAGAAATCACACACTGCTATGTCAGAAAATCCAAATAACTTGCTATTGTTTAGAAAATAATCTAAAACATGTCTTTCGAGTTTGCAATATTTACATGAAAATGCATTTTCTTTAGGCTGTATAAATAATATGCGTGGTGTGTTTATAATGAACTCTTCCTTGTGTTGAACCAAGGGAGCACTGTTGAGAGACATCCCTGATCTGCTGCAGAATTGTGGCCAGCAGAAGGAGAGGTGATAATAAACAATTTCTCTAGATAATAAATCTAGAGAAACGCAACCATTACCTAAAATTCCCTGTTCCTCTACTTCGTCCTAGTCTTTTGGTCAGAAACTTCCCTAGCTTTTGTGGTTTATTTGAACTCTGAAGGTATATGTTTGGGCTTTATGACAATTAGAAAGCAATATTGTTTCCATTAATTTATGAACATTGAGAAAACCCATGTTGAACACAATTATAATAACTGATTATATAGGATACAGAATTATACGAGCTATATTGACAAGAATGTAAATGTATGAAGATGAGCTATGTTGTGGCTGTAGTTGCATCAATAGATTAAATAAGCAAGTACTTTCCGAATAGTTACCACATGAATATATATTGCTAGGCTTCTGTGAGATTCAAGGAAGTGTATGGTATTACCTTAGAAAAATAGGAGATGAAAGCATTCTGTCCATGTAAATACTGTTTCCCTTAAGAATAGCCATGGTTTGAGGACTTCTGAGAGGGATATACCTCGTGTTGGACTGTGAATGATACATAGGATATACAAGTACAGGAACAGTGGGAACAATGAAGACAAGTGTGATGAGTGTGTGATGAAAATAAAGAAATATTAAAAGGTCAGAAGCAGTGAATGAATGATGAGGACACAAGGGAAAAAAAGGTCACCGTCTTTCTCAGGGCAACACAATACATTCGGCAAATATTAAGGGGATGGGCAAATGATTAATTAAAAAGGGCTTGCACAGAAGTATGAAGGCCTGAGTATCCCCAGAACCCATGCAAAGATCACATGTGTAGGGGAGGTGGAAACAGGTGAATCCCATCCCTGGGGCACACAGTTTAAGTCAGCCTAGCCTTAGGCAAATTTGAAGACAATGAGAACCTGTCTCAAAAACAGACTGAATGTCTTCTGAGAAACTGTACCTGAAGCTGTTCAATTGTCCCTATCTACATATCTATACACAAAAACAAATAATCCCCTCCAAAACAAAACAAAACAAAAAACAAAAACAAAACAACTTTAAGATTCCAGTATCTAATTTTTTTTCTAGGGAAAGTGATCTGCATTTACTTTAAACCATAGTGTTTGATGCCAATTTAGTAATTGGTAACATGATAGAGCTAAGACTTACACCTTATTGCATAGGATTCCCTTTGTGCAAAAATTCAGTGACGTTATAAATGATAACCCCCTTTCAAATATTTGCCAATATAAAGTGTCAGGGCTTGGAATGCAGTTCAGTTGCTAATGTTTGTCTAGAATCTATGAAGCTCTGGCTTCAATTAACAGCAGAGTATAAACCAGTCATGTGATGTGTATTTGCAATCACAGCACTAGGGAGGTAGAGTCAGGAATATCAGAAATTCAAGGTCATTTTGGCAGTGGTGGTACACACCTTTAATCCCAGCCCTGGGGAGGCAGAGGTAGGTGGATCTTTGTGAGGTTGAGACCAGCCTGGTCTATAGAGTGAGTTCCAGGACAAAGCTACAAAGGGAACCCCTGTCTCATAAAAACAGCAAAAGGGGAAAGAAATAGAAGTTCAAGGTCATTATTAGTTACAAAGCAAGTTCCTAGGAAGCCTGTGATATGTGAGGCCTGGCTTCAAAATGAAAACAGGGAGCTGGAGAGATGGCGTAGTGGGCAAGAGCTCTTGTTGTAGTGTATGAACCAAAGTAAGGATCTCAGTTCTTGCTGACTTGTAGCTTAACTGACAGACTAGGATCTCAGTTCAGGGAAAGAGAATGTGCCTCAGAGAAGTAAGGTGAGAGTGACAGCAGAGGACACCCACATTCTCCTATGGCCTCCTCATGCTCCTAGCTACACACTTGCTCATATACCATACACACATGCACTCATGCATATATACACACACTCAAATACATGCACACAGTAACCAAACCTAAGTAACAGGGCTATCACACACACACACACACACACACACACACACACACACACACACACACACACACTTTGGAGTATTATTCCTAAGTGACTTTAGGTTTAAATCTTTTAAGGGTGGAAGGAATAAAAACTCATGTCTCTTCAGTATACTACAGCACAGTTCTAATCAATTGTTGGATGAGGATAGAAGATCAGATTACAATTTGCAGTGCCGTGAATTCCACTTATGCACACTTTCTTTTCATCAATTCTTCAGTTAACCTAATTTAATTATACGTGAATAATAACCACTGTTTATCAACTTTAAGTAAAAAAGACATTATTTTCCTTCTAAAAAGTATATGTATGTATACCTGTTAGAAATAGAAAGTCTAACAAAATAGTCAGTTGTGATTATTATTGTTGTTGTTACTAGAACTAGAAACCATATATTACAAAAGAAAGAGGCACCCCCCTCTGGTGGATATAGGCTAATAAGCCAGAAAAGGTGGCCTCAAGGATGAATCTGTCTTTTATACATTAAAAATTCACACAAGCAAGGACATGAAAACACTGATTATAACTTTTTTCCTAGAAAATGCAGTGTTCATAATATTGGACTTGAAAAATCTTGCCCAAATTTTGCAAGAAATATAAGAGTATATTTTAACTTGATGCTCTCAATTTGTTGGGAGATGGGTGTTCATATTTCACAGAAAATGAAGCTGAGTTTTTTTCTTTTATAATGTTTTTGATTTTTTAAAGATTTTAGTTCGTACCAAAAATAAAAGCTGATAGAAATTGCAATATTTTTCTCAGCCTCTGGGACCTTTGTGTGGAAAAAAGATGTTTGAATATATCTAAACTAAAACCAAATATACATAAGGCTTACTAAGGTCTTAAAAGTTTGTCCATTGATTACACCTCTCCTCCTAATAAGCATATAGAAAAATTAAATGTTTCTCTTTGCTTTTCTAGATATTTTACTGCACCTGAAAACACTAGCTAGTATTAACAAAGATTTGACAATATTTAGAAATGAAGTAGCTGGCCTAAGTCCAGATTCATTTGATTTTTTCCCACTCACATATCATAAGAATTCAAATAAACTTTTGAGACCAATATAATAAATGACAGCTTTCCTGGTTTTTATCAAGACAAACATAGTGGTAATTTTCTTTGGTTTTCTGTTGTCTGAAATCCATGCATCTTATTCACACCAGGCAGGTGTTTTCTTCATGTCAAGTTTTGCTTGATCAGGATGCTATCACACTTATTTCATTGGCACTAAATATGATGATCTGAGATATGAGCTCTCCTTCATTTCCAGCCCCTTGAGACAAGGAAACAAAAATACCTCACTCCTGTGATATTTAAAAAATCATGTGTATTGGTTGTTGGAATGATAATTATGCCTTACAAATCTGAGACTTTTAGTGAATTTTTCAGGCATGTGCCAAAAAACTCACTCACAAATTGTGTTCAAATCTTCTTTAACAGAAGGCCTGGATATATCACATAAGAAAGTATTCTAAATTAAGTATAATTTCATAAATTGCCAAAGACTAACTCATTATGTGATTGTCACTTATAGTAACTATAAGTGACAGTAACATCCTAGATGTAACTTGATTATTGCTAAGAGAAATTATCCCTCAATAAGACTGTGAATAGTTATATATGTAATTTAGTCTATAGCTAACCCATTAACTAGAGGTGCATGACATTAATGACTACTTGTGTATAATTGCAAAAATTATTACAATGCCCTCACATGGTATTTTGTGCCTATGAGTCTGTGAAGTTAATATGTACTTTAATCTCTGTATAAAAAACTTTTGAAGTAAGTCCTAATAATTTATAAACAAGGAAACTGAAGTACACATGTTAAGTAAATTCTTCACAACCAAACAACTGTTGATCTAACGGTTCATCATCATTAACACTATTTTCTGCTGTTTGAGCAATTCAGTCATTGTTAGGACTTTATTGAGTCACATACTAAATTTCCAATGGTGACAATGCTCTCTCCACTGTAGCTATCTTAAGTGTTTAAATCATGATCTAGATTGGAAATGTACAGAGAGTGGTAAAGCCATTGTCTATGAATCCTTTACTACTATCCTAGTTGGGATGAAACACCATGACATAAAGCAATTTGGGGTGAAAGGATTTATTTCATCTTACAATTCCAGGTAACAGCCCACCACTTAGGAAAGTCAGAGCAGGAACTCAAACAGGACAGGGACCTGAAGGCAGTGCTAATACAGAGGCCCCAGAGGGTTGCTGCTTACTGGCTTGCCCCTTGTGTCTTGCTCAGCTTGCTCTTCACGGATTTCTTATAATCCAGGACCACCAGCTCAGGGATGGCACCACCTACAATGGGCTTGACTCTCCCCTATCAATCAATAATTAAGAAAGTGTCTTACATCCAGATCTTATAGAGGCATTTTCTCATCCTGCACAACTACTAAATTTGAGCCCTAGCTCAAATGTATTGTATATTAGGTGATCTGTAAAAACCACTATAGTCTAGTTTCAAGGTGGCGAAGAAAATTATACACAAGGTAATTGATCTTCTGCCATGGACAGTGCTTTTCCTAGCTAACAATCCCATCTATCTCCCAGGCAGTGGTAAAAACTTTTCTTGACAAGCAATTTTATTGCATAACAAACAGGGTCATGTGAAAATATCAATTAGTATAGGATTTTCCACAAAAAAATTCAGAATTGAACTGAAACTTGGGGGAAAGCAGGGAGAAGTAAGTATAATCTGCTTGGAAAGTTGTGACATCATGATCAAGACAGCCATCCCTAAATTCTGTCCTCTGTGATCTGAGACTCCAGCTCTCCTTTATTCGCAACCCTTTGAGACTAAGAAACAACAACAACAACAAAACCCACATTCCTAATTTTTTTAATCATGTCTTTTGGTTTTGGGGATGGTAAATCTTGTCAACTTGATTAGATTTGTAATCAGCTAAAAGATGACTCTGAGAAAGTCTTGAGGGATTTATAGGTAGGACCAAAGGAGAGGAGAAGAGCCCTCACCTCCTGCAGAGTGAGCAACACTTCCAGAAGTAGCTCAGATGAAAAGAGGTCAGAGGGAAAAGCTAAGAGCTTGCCTGTCTGCATTTGACCCTGCTGGTGAGTGTGCTTCCCCTACCATTGCTGCAGCAGATGCAGTCTTTGCTACCTTCCGAATATAACTTCAGCCTCCTGCAGCATACTCAGGGGCTCCCCAGGAATCCCCCCGGCATTCAGTACCAGCCTTGTGCACTCAGCAGTCACCAGACTGCCACCCTCTCCAGTGTGAAGATAACCCTGTTGGCCAACACAACTTCTATCCTGTAAAACAAAATAATAAATGCCCTTTATCATATATATTCATTCTCTGAATTGTTATCCTCTGGAGAACGCCAGCACAAGTATTTCAAGTGTTTTTCTTCACATTTGCTGTTTCCTCAGACTGGAATGGTCTCCTATATAAATGTCTTCATTTGCTCCATCTACATTTCCTCATTTTCCTATAAAGGCTGAGCTTTGCCATCTTCTCTCCAGAACACTTTCCCTAGTAAAGTTTCATCTAACTTACTTTCCTTCAACTCACTTATCCATTTAAATACAAAAGAAAAACACCTACTAACATAATGCCTTCCTCTACATTTGGAAGTGCATCTAGCACTCATAGACAGGCTATTTTATTCTCCTACAACATATAATACCAACCTCAGACAAGGCTATTCTGAGACATGACAAGATGAGACAAAGCAAGGCTACTTTATAATTTTTTTTCAAGTTCAGACACTTGCAAGGTCACTATGTCATCCCAAAATACCACACACCTCATTCTCTTGGCGAAAATGAGTACTCCTCTTTTTAAAACTGATTCTGGTTTTATTCTTATTCCAGTGTTCCCTTTTTAAAGCTAAACTTTATTATGATAATGTGATAGATATCCTAAAACTCAGACTCATTATTTTGTCAGTTTCTTTTTTTGTTTTGTTTTATAGTGGGAGAACCTGTGAGGAATTCCAATAGAACTATGTCAAACCGCCCACTCCCTGCATTTTTTTTCAGATAAGATTCTCTGGACACACATAGTCCCTTTTTTAAGCAGGCCAGGTGCAGTCCCTTCTCACTACCAAGTGCTTGACAACAAGCATCAAGACTGCTATGCTTTGTGATTTTCCTGGAGAGATGTGAATAAGCTCTTTATTCACTCTAGATAGATCACTAATGAGAGACCAAAGAAATGATTTCACTCAAGTCTAGCTTAGAGAACCAATGAGTGTAATTGGGATTCCTTACTGGAATGTGGACAACTTACCTACAGCTATACCATGGAACAAAGTTCTTTCTCACAGCAATTGTTTCCTGCTAATAAATCCCTGGGGAGAGGTATAATCTTGTAATCTCCACTCCCAGTAACTACTAACTGCTCATAAAGTCCTGAGAAGAAACGTGGCCTCATGTATCTCTCCTCATGCCCCCAATGATGGAACATTCATGGACCAAATCTTGTGTAGTAATCACAGATGCTGAGAAGTTGCAGTGACAGGCTTGGAGAAAAGCATTCCAAATTTCCTTGTCAGCATGTGGAAGGATTAAACTAAGCCAGCAACCTTCCTGGATGAACAAGGGATGTTCACTCCTACTTGATATTATAAAATCTATATCCTGTAGCCTTCATTCCTTCTGTTCCCAAGTGTAACTTCTTTGTAGATCTGCAAAGTATGGGCTGTCTTATTCCTATGGGCTAGAAGTACATTTAGTTAATAAATGTGTACCATTTCATGTGTCCAGTGAGAAGTGTCGCATACTGGACCATCCACTTAACGCTGCAGTGGGAATCCTCCGATCAACAGATGAATAGGAAGTAATTCAAGTAGTTACTTTCCTCCCACAGCCTTCCCAGGAATCTTGTCTACTCACCACTTGCTTCCGGAGAGTCTGCTCTGTGTGTGTGCTACACAGCATGTGCTTCTCCTTATTTGATGAAACACACACCCTTTCCTCCTCAAATTGCTCATCATCAGTGTGCTTTATTATAGCAACAGAAACTAAACTGAAATACCCAGTATTGCCCACGTGTTTTTACTATAATATAAAATCATTACAAAAAGTTCCTCTATCTGTAGTATATTATTAGCAAGAAAAGTTTTGTAATATCTATAGACAAATGTCTCTTTGTGTCAGGTTTTGGGTTGGGATAGGAGGTTGCAAAATTTCAATGGGACAGAAGACTTAAGAGTGTCATTCTGAGAGAACAGATACATAACTGTATGGCAGATCCATTGCTATAGCTCTATCTTCAGCTTTAGATGCAATTTCATTTGCCAGACAGCTTGGCTTTAGACCCATTTGGACTTGAGCCTGCAAATAAAACCACCTGGCAAAAGTGCAGGAGGAGTCACGCACAATGTGCACTGTAGACAGGTCTGTTTGCTTGCTGACATTGATCATGGCTGTGGACTTAACAGCCCTACTGTTGTTTTTCTCTAATTGCCTCTCATCTGATCTTGAGTTTAGTAATGCTAGTCCAAGGCCATAGGACACTTCTTACCACTGCGAATGGGACAGGCTTCCCCATCTCTGTCTTACAACATATCCTGAAGGTATCCTGTCTAGGTCACACTCATGTTCAGTTATAGTTCCTGATGGTGTTTTTCCTGTTCAGAGAACATGTTGGGGAAAGTCCTTGATAAGTTTGTTGGTCTTTTGCCCACTGTTGCTCCCCCAAAACGCTAAGCTCAGTGCTAGATTTTCTGTAGCCTAGTAGCAATCAGACTCACACAAAGATTGGATAGGATTCTTGTCCACAGGGGCACTGTCACATCCTTGCAGGCATTATCTTACAGCAGATTCTGAAACATCCCTGAACTTCACTGTATTTTCCCACCTGTGGTCTATGAGAAGCATGGTGGTTTGAATGAGAATGTCCCCACAGGATCATTTGTTTTAGTATTTTGTCATCAGATAGTAGCTCTGATGTTGCAGAAAGTATATAACCGTGGAAGGCCTTTATTCCCAGGTTATTCTCTCTGTATCCTCTTTGTGGTTTGAGATGCATAACCTTGACTTGCTGCTCCAGCCATGATGGAACTTCATTCCTCTGGAACCACAAGTTTAAGTAAAACTTCCTTTTGTAAGTTGACTACACCATGATGTTTTAATCACAGAAACATAAAAGCAACTAATACAAACAACTACACAAAGCCCTAAGCTGTATCTGTCTGAGTCTTCCTATAATCCAGAACTTTGGTAAGAGCAGCAGATTTGCTGCAAGTTGGGAAGGCCTGTTCCAGGCTAGAAAGGGATACACAGAGAGGCCTGTCTCTAACTGTAAACAGATAGATATTCAGACAGGCAGACAAATAAAAACTGATTTTGCTCATCACTATAAACTGACCTTACAAAAATACTGAACGAGTTCATTACATTGAAAGAAATCAAATCAACTGGAGTAAAGGATAGACTCAAGAGTTTCTGGAACTGGGGGTGGCATATGTGGGGAGAGAGAGAATATGTTGACCAAAGTGTATAGTTTCAGGTAGAAATCAAGTATTTTTATTAGGGATGTAATATACTATGTGATAAAAAAATACACTGTGTGCTACAAAATTGCTAAAAGAATACTTCTAAATGATGTACTACTAAAAACTTTGTGAGATAATTTGTTTTTAAAAAGAAATAAGCTTGACTTAGTAATTCTAAACTACAACCATTTATGAGAGCATCACATCATGACCCTTAAATACAATTGTTATTTCTCATTTTGAAAAATGAAGACTTCAGATAAACCATGTGGAATTGTCTGTTAATTGAGAGCAAGTCCTTGCTTCCCTGGTCTCCCAAATCACTCAAAAAGTTCAAACTCTGTCTAGGTTCTTCCTAACATCTTGTTGCCATATTTGTTCTCCATACTGTAAGTGTTTCATTATTTAAAGGAGAAGTAGGCACATCTTGTTTAATCAGAGTGTGTTCTGGGTAGATTTTGCTTTCACAATTTCCTCTGTGATTGCAATATTCCAGGAAACTGCTTAAGCAGTAAGGTAAACAATCAATGAAACTTCAGGAAGTCCCTGAAACTGATCAGTTTCATTAGGTCCTTCCTTCCTAGAGTAAGCAATGAAATTTGCAAAGAAGACTTTCTGAGGAGCCAACCTGCAACGATTGAGGGTGGCGTGCTGCCTGCAAGAAGCATAAACCTAGCAGAGCCGCCTGGAAAAGGTTTACATAGAGTCACATGTAAGGACACTCTCCACCCTGTTATGCTGCCTGAAGGCTGTGCAGTATGCTCCAGGTTTCTGGCTTTTGTGAGCTGTCACATATATTGAGGTGGGCTTTGGTGATGCCACTGTCTTTGAGCCATTTATACTTCTATAAGTAACCCCTTACCCATACTCCTTAATTAATCCCAGTGAAACTTACTGTTTCACCAAGTTGGACTTTAGCGGTATCCATACTTTGGCCTGTTGTGGGCACCCTATCTGTGTTGAGTAGATGTGTGTGTAGTGTCTCCCCAGAAGATGTTTTGTCACACAACAATATTAATAGTATTTACTAACATAATACACTTAACTAATTGAATTCCACATTAAAATCCATCTTTGATATGTTTATTCTTTTGTTAATCATCATTCCAAGGCAACATAACTCCATGTTGTCAGCTGTAATCTAAGCTATTCTAAGTATATTATATTGGTAAAGTATGTGCTGTGGTTCACTGAGAAGGCAGATTTGGATGTGAGGTTGACCTCTAGATTTCAGACCAACAATGTTATATGGTGTCCTCCAAGCCCCACTGTTGTCCCTGCCGGCTCTGTAGTAGGGAAAGGGTAGAGCAGAAAGTAGTCCAAGAGCAAAATCATCATACTTTTGTGAACAGATGGAGGAAGAAAATGTTTCCAACAAAGATTACTATTTTTTATATCATGATATAACAGTGTTTGTCACACAATGGGACAGAGAAGCCAGCAGCCCCTTCATGGAGAGAGTGCTTTGCTCCCCCTAGATAATTTCAACACCACTTCCACAATTCCTTTTCTATCAAGAGTATCAGCTGCTACCAGATGGACTCTCATAGCAACAGTTTTCTTGCCTCAGGATATGTTGAAAGAGATCGATCCTCTTTATACTGAAAATGATTTGCATTTCAAAGGTAGGTCTGCTTGATAATCTATCAAAATTGATTTTTCTATTCTGCTATCAGAAGAATCATGCTAAAAATAAAATATAATGAAAAAAATACAGTTGTGCCTGTTTCCTTTGTCTGTTTTGCAGGAAAAAGTACACAAGGCATGTAGTATGTCTCTATTAGCTTGTGTCACCATCTTTCACCTGCTTTTCATGTTGTCACTGAAACTGAGAATTAATTCAACCCCTCACTGAGTATTTTTAGAGAAATAGATTACATATAAAATCTATGTATTATATATATACATATATATAATTATGTGCAAATACATTCTCATGTATATACTCTTTACAGTAGACATACTTGTATATTAGGTTAATGTTTTTCCCCCATTGTCAACTACTACCATCTTTAGGCTGGTAAATCCCACATCTACATTTATTGCTCGGGTTTCTCACTTGAAATCTGCATGTGCCCTAACACCTGGCAGTCTCCTGGGGACCATCTCATCATCACCTCCTGTCTCAACCTGCTCAGACTGCCATTACAAAATGCCACAGAGTGGCTGGCTTAAGTAACAGATGGCTGTCACCATTTTTTTTTGTGGTGGGGGAGTCCTAGTTCAATACACTGGCTGTCTCCTTTCCTGGTAGGACTTTCTTCCTGGCTCTTAAGTAACTTTTTTCTCCTTGAAACATCACCTTTTCTTTTTTTGGGGCTCATGGGGAGAAAAATTGTTTTCTTTCCGTTCTTAAAAGGCCACCAATCCTACAATATTAGGAACTTGCTTATGATTCGTTTAAACTAAATTACATCCTAAAAATCATATCTTCCCCAAAATCTAACCACTTACACTGGAGCTTAGAACTTCAACACATGAGTGTGGAGTGGACACAATTGAATATATAGAATTTCCTGTAGCATCTTTTCCTACTTTCTCCCTTAATTCACTTTGTAGTTATGATTGATTGAATAATGCCTTACCATAAGGATCTTACAGAGACATTAATAACTTTGAGACACATCAATTATACTGTGTCACCCAGGAAAGCCCTGTGGAAACTCAAAGGTTCTTAAAGGGGAGAAGCAGAAAGGACAAGATGTGTGACATGGGATGTGTGAACACGAAACAGACTGAAGAGAGGCAAGTGATTTGAAGAGGCTACAGTATGTTTTTGAAGAAGAGGATCTTTAGGAGTTAGCCAGGCAAGGACAAAAGATCTTCCCTCTGGAGGAGGAATCTGGCCTGCCATCAGTCTGCATTTAGTTTAGTGTGACTGATTTGGTATTGTTGACTTAAAGAACTATAAAGCCACAAAGCTGAGTGTTTCTCCGGTAATGCATGGATGGCAACTATCTAAGGGTTGAGCACAAAGTAATTCTCACATTGTAGGTTACTCTTTAATCTGAATGCAACCCCTTAAGCCTTGGTTTCTCGGTGTTGTCTAAAGCTCTCTAATCTTCATCAACGGTTCCCCCATTTACTGTCATTTTCTGCTCCTTTGCCATTCCCATTGCGAAACATTTGAAGTAGAGCCTTCTTGCTTTCCCTATGTCAGCCACTGTGAACCCAACATGAAGGGATGTTACTAAGTGCTTGGGCGTAGAGAGACTTCGTGATAGTCACCTGCGTGAGTATTTGACTACTCGTGGGAGGAGTAGTCCCACGAGTTACTAAGGCAATACAAAGAGCCTCATTTCTTCGAGGATAAGATATTCATGTTGGTACCAAAAGAAAAAAAACCCTTTTAAAATTTAGTCAGACAAAAACCGAGAGTTGTTTACAGCGGAGGGGGTTTGGACAGCACTGATGTAATGATGGAGAGAAGCAAGCAGCTTCCTAGCTGTGTTGGTCAAGATGTGACAAGTACAGAAGAACCAGGATTTTACCAAAACAAATAGGGTAGTAATTTTGATTTTAAAAGTCAAATAGTGTCCTATATTAGCACTGAAATGATATCACAGATGACTTCAACAGCGGTAAAGTCTTTGTGTAGCTTTAATATAGTAAATGCTTGTATTTAAAACTGTATTATTAGATCATTTCATCTTAAGCTATAGAAAATATTCATGGGAAATCACTATCACCTCTGTAAATTGAATCATGATTCAAACTGACGACATTTTAATATGACTTTACTTATTCTCTAGCAATAACAGAAAGATCTTCTAATAAAATAATTAGCATAAAAAGTTCGTTTTCATGTTAACATTACATTTTCACTAATATAAACTTTATGACTTTAGTTAAAATTTCATTCATTCTATTTGTCTTTCAGAGATAATCATCATACATTACAAAATATACTTTATTATTTATTAAAAACACTTTTCACTTAGACCTACATTATAATACATGCCATTAGTAATACTTCTAGGAGGGAAGTAAAACTTCCAACAACACTATAAATGCTTCAGCTGTGGGAAAGAACCCAAATTCGGTGGTATAATATGAGAAAATGCATAGCAGGATATAGCTAGATTTGATATATCAGTCAACAGCATTTTTTCAAATCATTGTTTTGAGCTGTGTTTCAATAAGAACATTCTGTTAGATTATTGTAGTCAACTAAATTTTGACTAATTTTAAATTGTAAAATGTGGCTCTATATAGACTTACATGCCATTCAGTGGTAAACTAGACTTTAAAAATTTTAAATTGAGATGAATTTCAAAGTACAAAGGGTATTTGTTAGTTATAATCTATGTTATCATATAAAAACTGCACATAATATAGTAAGCAATGAATACAGAAGTGTCTTCATTATAGGCCACCAAATATTATACAGACTAATTACCAGTTTGTGAAAAGAAAATATAAGTTTTATGCTTGGAGAAGCAGGAACATGTACGATTAATGAGTACTAGAAATATATATTTAAAAGTAGCTAAATCACTGAATTTACAAATAATCATTTTTGAAATAGGATATTTAAAGCTTATTCTTCACCTAATGAGATACAAAATAAGGAAAGCCATTTCTACCGGTTTCAAAACTGTGATGAAAAATTATGACTCACCTTAATGTTTTAATTTTCTTAAATACTTCCTTGATTTATTATTGCACCTAGACCTTTTGCCATAAGAAGCAAATTCCATCTGGTTAGTCAAATAATTTTCAATGTAACTTGCAAGCTTGGACCATGGTTTGTATGTTGATAGTGAGTAGAAAGCAAAACTTGGTTTCTACTTGTGTAGAAACAGAAAAGAACTCCATATAATCCTCTGCAAACATTTTACATATTGGGAAGAATAGAGGCAGGTTAAAAAGCTTTTTTTTTCTGATCAGTTTTTGCCCAAGAAGATAATTCCAACATCATTTAAAAAAGTCTATATGAAGTTGGATTTATCTATACCTTTTAAAATTTTTTTTATTTAGGTTAGAAACAATCTTGCTTCACATATCAATCCCAGCTCCCTCTCTCTCCCCTCCTCCCCCGCCCTCCCCACCAGGTCCTCCAATCCCCCACCCAATCTCCACTCCGATCCCCAAGGAGGATGAGACACTCTATGGTGGATCTCCAGTAACTGTCATTTTATCAAGGGCAGGGCCTAGGCCATCCCCCAAGAGTTCTGGCTGAGAGAGCCTCCCATACTGTGGCATGGGTACTCAAAGTCTATTTGTATGCCAGGGATAAATACTACCCAAGGCCCCATAGATTGCCTAGGCCTCCTCACTGACACCCACATTCTGGGGGTCTGGGTCAGTCCCATGCTTTCCACACAGCCAATCAATCTGGAGTCCAAGAGCTCCCCCTTGTTCAGGTCAGCTGTTTCTGTGGGTTAAACCAGCCCACTCTTAACTTCTCTCTTTCTGACACTGGATTCCAGGAGTTCAGTTCAGTATTTGTCTGTGGGTATCTGTCTCTGCTTTCATCAGTCGATAGATGAAGGTTCTGTTTCCAAAACTCTTTGGCAGTGGGATTATATCTGGGAATGATGCTTTTTTTTAAAACTTGTCCCAAGCCTCAAATCTGAATATCAAGTTTTTGGAACATAAAATAATTTTAAGTACTGATAATGTTCACAAAATTATATATATGAAGATTTAATATTCTATTCCTAATGAAGTCGGGTTTTATAATAAAGAATTTTCTAGAAATTTCTCTTTTATTTAGTTTTGGTATTATTCTCTCAATGCTTACACTTTCTTCTTAATGATTAAATATCAATTCTATCACCAGTTTGACTTTTTCTGTTCCCACACAACGTGTGTTTTGTCATAATTTTAAATTTTAAGTGATTTTTCAAGAAATATATTTTGATTTATTTTATTTTTTGTATTCTACCATTTTTATTTTTACCATTTATAACCATCTTTTTTTGAGACAGGATTTCTCTGTAGCTTTGGAGCCTGTCCTGGAACTCACTTTGTAACCCTGGCTAGCCTCCAACTCACAGACATCCGCCTGTCTCTGCCTTCCAAGTGCTGGGATTAAAGTTGTGTGCCATATAACCATCTGTTTACTCTGTTATTTTCCTCTTTCTTTTTCTGTAAATAGACTTGGGTTATTTTCCTGATGATTAGATAAATCATTTTAAGTAACTATTGGAATAAACATAATCGAGAACTCTCCTAGAATGAAATAATATGAAAATAATGGAGCCAAGAAGTGTGGTAAGAGGTGTAATTCCTTTCCGTTATGAGGCAGCAGAAGCAAGAAGATCTGAGATTCTTTGCTGAACACCTATTTGCTTGTGATCGGTAGAGTAGTTTTGCAGTATTCATCAGTGTTTTTTGTTTATTATTGTCCTTGTTGGTTGCAATATCAGGGCAATGCTAGAGCTTAGCCCTTGGGATAGATTGCGAAAAATTAGTATTAGTTGTTTCTTAAAAATTATGTTATAATCAGCAAGGAAGTCACTGGGACTAGATTTCCTTTGGCCGATGCATTTCCTTCTTGCTTACTGATGTTCATGTTTCCAGGTTCTGTGGCTCTAGTTAGGTTGGCTATGTGTCCAGGAATTTACTCATTTACTCTAGGTTTCTCAACTTGGTCATGTTCGTGTGCTCATTATAAGCCTTAATAGTTGTTTGTAATTATGTGGCATTAGCCTATTAATTGTAATATTGCCCTTTTTATTTCTAATATTATCTGCTTCCATCATTTTCAGCTTTGGTTAGTCAGTTTATTGACTTTGTTCATCTTTTCTAAATAACAGGCCCTTCATTTCATTAGTGGCTGGGATTCATTAGTTTTTATTTCATTTATTTAAATTGTGGTCTTTGTTATTTCTCCTGTTACTTTTGAGTTGGTTTGGCTTGTTCTGACTTTTAAGGTCATCTGAATTCTTTTAAAGATTTTATTTATTTATTTTATGTGTGTGGGTGTTTGGTTTGCACGTATATCTATGCACATGTGTTTGCCTGGTGCACATGGAAGCCAAAAGAGGACATTGGATCCCTGGGAGTGAAATTACAGACGGTTGTGAGCCTAGCAAACTAGCCTAGTTCCTTTGGAAGAGCAGCCAGTACTTTTCTCTCCTGAGCCACCTCTTTGGCCCTCTTTGTAATTTCGTGCCCAGTGTCTTAGTGCAATCAGCTTCCATCCTAGCAATTATTTTCATGTGTTCCACAAGCATTAATGTGTTTTCTTTACTTTAGAATTTATTTTAAAGTTTCTTTGCTGACTAGTTATTTGGTGACTGTTAGGTTTCCTGAGTTTGCTTGTTCCATATACTTTCCGAAGTTTCTTTGCTGTGGATTTAGCTGTATTCCATTGTGTTCATAGAAGATACAAGGTATGATTTCAATGTTATTATTATTATTATCATTCATTAAGAGTGTGGCCTGATGCCTGATCTGTCAGACAAACGTCCAGCACTGAAAAAAAGACTTGTATTTTGCATGCTGAAAATTTTGGGGGCTCTATATTATGCCCTAAGGTCTACCTTCCTGTGTTTCTTCTTTATTTTGACACTACATCTTTCTAAGTTATTTTAAAACCAGGCAATTGGACGCTTCTGTCTCAATTGATCATTTGCAAAACTGTTTTGCCTTTCAAGGTCATCTGTGGATTCTGGATAAATTTTATGACATTTTTATATTGATGCAAACCTTTAAGACTTAATAAAGATTTCATAGTGCACACACACACACACACACACACACACACACACACACAAGACTTGTATTTTGTAGCTGCAAGGCAAACATTTCTGTGGTGTCTTTAATCTATTCGGTCTGTATTATTTCATTTGCTCTGTATTATTTCAGTCTGATATTTCAGTGCTGATTACTTTTGTCTGCATCACCAACAAGTTTACCACAAAATTACCCATGAATATATTTTCACAGAACCATTTTCTCTCCAGATTTTTTAAGTCACTCTAGCATTAGGTGCACATTAACTTACAGCTGTTATATTCACTTGCCCACTTGCAATCTTATAGAAACCCCCACTTCATTTTCTATTTTTGTTTGAAATCTGGTATTTAGTCTGTTACAGTTCTCCTTACATTTCTTAACTTTTTGTTTTGGCTTCCAAGAAATTTCACTTCTTGTCCTTTCAACTCCCTTATTGTTACTAGTAAAGTGGGTTTCTTTTGGCTGTTATATTCTTAGGTTTGTTTTTCAGGCCACTCAATAAATAGGAATTGTTTAAATTAATTTTTATTTATACTAAAAACAACATTATTTTAAATACCAATCCCAACTCCCGTCCACCCATTCTCCCATCCCACCCCATCCCCATTCTAGTCCCATCCACTCCTCAGAAGGGTGAGGCCTCCCATGGGGGTTCATCAAAGTTTGTCACATCATTTGGGGCAAGACCTAGGCCCCCCCTGTGTGTCTAGGCTGAGAGAGTATCCCTCTATTGGGAATGGGCTCCCAAAGTCTACTCATGCACTAGTGATAAATACTGGTTACACTGCCAGAGGCCCTATAGATTGCCCAGGCCTCCCAACTGACACCCACATTCAGAGGGTCTGGGTCCATCCTTTGGTGGTTTCCCAGCAATCAGTCTGGGATATATGAGCCCCACTTGCTCAGGTCAGCTGTTTCTGTGGGTTTCCCCAGCATGGTCTTGTCCATTTTGCTCATCACTCCTCCCTCTCTATTACTGGATATTTTTAAAGAGGAGTTTTTATCTATTTTCATGTGTATTTGTGTTTTGCCTGCTTGCATGTCTGTGTGATGATGTCAGATCCCCTGGAACCTGAGTTACAGTTGTGAGCTGCCAAGTAGATGCTGGGAAATGAACCTGGGTCCTCTGCAAGACAATCTAGTGCTCTTAACCACTGAGCCATCTGTGCAGCTCCAGTTTAAATTTCTAATTGGAGAATTTAGACCACATTCAAGGTTACTAGAGATATGTTAATTTTTTTCATATAATTTTTGCTGAATTTATGCTGTTTGGATTGAATATGCTTTGATCTTTCTTGTTGTCTTGTTTTCTTTACCGGTTTGGTGTTTTGATATATTGATATATTTGAATTATTTTCTGCTTCTCATTGTACATCTGCTTTTCTGGTGAAAGTTGTAAATTTGTCTTTCATTGTGGTGGTATTTTCTGACTTTAGGATGTAGGCTGCTCTAAACATCTCCTGTGATACTAGTCTGATGCTGAGGACTTTTCTCCCATTTGCTGGGTTTGCTAATCCATCCAGTCATTCCCATTCTTGAGTGACAGCTTTGCTGAGTACGGCACAGCTTTTCCTTTATAACCTGGAGTATGTTGTTATCTACACTGACTTATTAGGCCTCACTGGCAAGCTGCTTTAAGTCTAATGAGGTTTTCCTTGGATAGCTTTTTCTCTTGCTGTTTTAGATCTATGAACATATGCCACAGGTCAAAGCTGTGACAGCAATTACTATTGTTATTCTAGACCTACATGTCCTCATCTTTGAATAGACAGGGACACTTTTGTTTGGTATTTCATTGAACCTACTTTCTTAACTTTTTATTCCTTTCTTCACCTCATGGTTTCTCTGCAGTTTGTAAAATCATTGACATATAAGCCTAAGAGGCTGGTTTTACTGTCATTCCTCTGATATTCTATTTCTTTCCCTCCATGACTGCTATTTTTCAAAAGACTAGCATTTGAGTTCTGCTGCTCTTTCTTCTGTCTTTTCCAGTCTGTTGAGGCTTTCAACTCCTGTTGTCTCTTTCTGAGACAGTGTTGACTATGTGCCCAGGATGGAGTACAGCTCTCTGTGAAGATCCTATTGGTCTTAAACATGTGGTCCTGATTCAGCTTCCTGAGTGTGGGAATTGAAGATGTGTCCTAAGCCTAGCTCACAATTCTACCTTTATTTCACCTACTGATTTCATTTCCAAGATTTTGTTTGATTCTTTTTCATTTTCACTATTTTCTAAATTTTTCGTTCATATCATGAGTTGTTTCAATATATTTGATGAACTTTTTTATACTCTTGAATTTCATTGAGATTTTTCAAGAAATATTTATTGTTGTTCTTAATTGGTATTTTCATTTTTATCCTTTCTTTTCTTTTCTGCTACTAGAAGTTATTGTGTTCTTTTGGTACTTTTTTTGTTTTGTTTTTATTTTTAACAATCAACTTCTTGATGGAGATCTGCACATTTGTGGGATAAGTTTTCTACAACACTTCGTTGAGTCAGTAACTGTGGCTTCTTCCTGTAAAATATATTTTACAGGAATATATTCTGTCTGCAGGCTGTGGTAGCTTTGGTTTTAGTTGAGCACTATAATACACTTTCCAGGTAGCTTTGCCATGTATACTGAGGCTTTGGGTATGGTGTATGTGTGTTGCAATGGGTCAGAGGACCAGTGTTTTGGTTTGAGTATCACAGGGAAGACGGATACTACAGCTATCCAGTCAGGTAGGTGAATGCAGTGCTAGGGGTGGGGCATCTACTGTGAGGCACCTTCAACAAAGGGAGTGTTGGTTAGAGAGATGTGGAGTGTGGTAAATATGTGCTCAGCAGTGGCACCTCTGGGGTGAGTGGTGAGTGGCAGTGTGGCTTTGGCTCCAGTATGGCAGAAACCAGGCCTCTAAGATTTGAAGAGAGACAATGCAAGTTCTTCCTGTAAGGCAAAGCTATAGCGTGAACTCCACACAGCTCTTCTATCTGACCTCCAAGCCAGTGTGGACTAAGGAACTCTCATTTGAGGTTGCTGATATACCCACTTATCATAAGTAGGGCTCTCCCAGTCACTTTTTCATCTAATGTCAAAATTGCGATCACGCTCTGTTTGCTCTCTGCCCCACCCTAGGCCTCCATCTTACAGAATTCCCATTTCCCCATTGTTAGTTTCAGTAGCCTTCTCTCAGCTCCTTCCCTGAATGCAACTGTTTGCTTTACTGATTTCATTGCACAGGAGAGGATGAGCCCTAAGCATATCTGTTCCTTAGGAATGTTTTAAGTTCTACAATTTTTAGATTTTTTTTCCTGTTTATTTCTTGCTAAATTGTATCTTATCTAGAAGTATATTTCTGGAAAACCTGAATATTTAACATGTTTTGAAAATTGATTTATGATAGGATATATCAAATTCATAATATTTTGCTTCGTTCACGAGATATGAGAATTATCCCTTGAGTATTCATAAAATAGAAGTTTGATATTTAAATTATTCATATCCACTAGCCTTATTGATTTTCCTATTTTAAACCATTACTTATAAAGTGTAATAAAAATACTTAGTTGTTAGTGTTGTCAATTTCTAATTTTACCACTAAGACAATTTTTGCTTCATATTTCTATTTATTCTTGTACATTCTATTGCTGGTAGGTACGCAGAGGTAAATACCAGAAATGCTAGCTGTAAATACTCAATGTCACCTTAAAATGATTAAAATATTAGTCATGATTAACATCTTGAGGTTGAACATGGTCCTTATAATGTTAAGAAACGTTGATGCTTACTAATGCAGCCTTACTTGTTGCCTAATGAAATAATAAGGGGTGATTAGCTATTGGGTATTGCTTTGAGTGCTACATACAAATTAATTCATTTAACCATGCACATTACTGAATCAATTATGAAAATAAATAAATACTACTAGTTTTGAGCTTATGATCTGCTGATAAAAATAGAACCAATTCCAACATGTTTTCAAGACAGCCACATATTTAGGATCCACAGCAGGAGACAAAGATATTCTTCCTCATAATATGTACTCTGACCTCTCTCATGGTTGACATGGGTTATTGATGACCTTAAGGCTATAAGGGGCAGTATACGGAGTACAATACTTGAAGACTCTCACTATTCTAGTAATTTAGAATCATGTTTTTGAAGCACATCTTTAGATATTCTATCCTCTCAAAATGAAGTGAAGCTATGTGCAACCCCAAACAGTGCACTTTGTGCATTTTCAGATGAAAAGAAGCAGCCATCCAAACTCGTGCCATTTTGCCATGTTTCAAGGGACATAATGGCCTTAATTCTCCACCGCAATCTCTATAAAAGCACATTCCCAACTTATATTGACAACATGTAGTTTTACGTATTAGATTAGTAGTTCATGAAGTGACCAATAGCTGTACAACTATCGTGAATTTAAAGTATTTCCTCAGTTAAACCATCATTAGTTCTGCAGTGAAATCAAGGCAATGAGCAAAGAATTTTAAAAACTGAAAACTAAAATGGTTGGTAAAGAGAGATACATTCATAATAATGTGAAAATATGTCTACAAATGCTTTGAATTTGAGGTTAGTAGACTAGAACTTTCAGAACCTTAGGGTTATCTAAAGGCACACACATTATACTATAACAGGAGCAGACAGAGATGTTAAAGACCTGTTGTTTTGATGTTTCTCCTTTAAAAAAACAATGATAGACCAGGTGATTGCTTTGGAGTTCACTGCAGAATATCATGAATAATAAAACCTGACAGTGTTCGTGTTCATGTTAGTGAAATAAATTAAAGCTGTATGACATTTGTTGTGGAAGATGTGCTTCTCTTTTATGAGACAACAATAACCAGAAGCTGAAATGCAGAATATGCATATTCTCAGTAAAGTCTACTTGAGATATTTAACTACTGGTATTTCTTTGTGTTTTTTAAAATAACAACTGATTGCTCTGTTTCTTTCACCCATTATTTTCTTTTATGTTTTATTTAATTCAAAGTAGTATGACATGCTTTTTCAACAAGTTCTTGAAACTCTGTGCATATCTAGATGATTTTAAATGTTTAATTCTTTACATTGTTTTAGAAGCAAGGCTGTCCCTCAGAAGACAGTGAGACACAGCTGTGCTGGAGAAAATGGCTTCATTAAAAGGCATACACATACTTTGGCAGCCTGGATAAAAAGGATTAATTAAGCCTTCCTTTCCTAGAATAGTAGAAGATGGCATCTGATGGTCATGAGCTGCCATGTTAGAAATCCTTGCACAGAGGTCCCAACATTTTATACACATGTATACAATTATTAGGAAAGTTGTCCTTATATTTTAAATATTGATTATTGTGAGAGAGTATTTAACTATGAAAGTAATGCCCACATTAGCGGGAAGATGCTACAAAGGTATAGATCCGAGATTAATGCAATATCTAAGACACAGGTTAACACAGGTAACAACATTATTAATGGAGAGGAAAGATTGTGTTTAAGCATTCTAAATCATTATCTATGGTAATATTAAAATCAGTAGTTAAAAACTACATGAAGCTAATAATAACAATTAAAACAAAAATAGTCAGTTAAAAATTTTGCCATAAATTGGGTATGGTAGCTTTATATGATTATATATAGTATATTTTATATTTTACACATATGTAAATATGTAATAAAATATATTATAATAATGTTTTATTTATGTCATATTAAATAAGAACCCACATTTTATAGCCTATAGGATAACAGATTATGAATTTTTAATTACATTTTTTTCTAACATCATAATTTGCCATTTTAAACTCAAGAATTATGTTCACAGTTTTCTTATTTAGCAACTACTAGGTAATGAGTCTAATGTTAGATACATGATGTTTACAAAAAATAAACAGCAAAGCTGTTCAATCACAAGAAGAGAATGGAAAATATATAGAAAGAAAAATTAGAAAAGGAATAAACTTACTACGCATGTATATAAATTGATATGCACATCCAAAGAATCTGAAGCCTGCTGTGGATAGAGTGGTCAGATCTATGAATCCACATGAGTAAACTTGCAGCTGTAAAGTATGATGCATAATCTTATAACTGCCTACTGTCATTATTCTGCAGAACTGAAATTCTACAAAGTAAGGCGAACCCTACCCTGTAGGTCTGTACCTATTTGAAGACAACATATAAGCCTCATAGTCTTTATTTTCCATAACTAATTTGCCTGCAGTTCTCAGCCATTCACACCTGTCAAAATTTCTGGATGCTTCATCAATGTGGTCACCTTCCCCCAGGGTTTTTTTCTGAGTCTTTTTAGAATGGGTCCCAACATTCCAATTTTTTTTCTAATCAATACAGAATATGCAGACTTAGCCTCTTCCCTGCTGGATTAGTGCCGCAGGGATTCATGTTTGCTTCTGAACAGTTGCCATGCCCTTTTGCTGGAGAGACCCCCCAGGTTAAGTCAAGACCACTTCTATACTGGGACAGCTGCCTTTATTATGCTCAGTACAATATCACATTATATTTTATGCCATACTACAAATGTACATCTACATATATCACATGTGTATTCATTCTCTATCAAATACAGTATGCTCCTCTTAAAATATTCTTAATAAAATTTTAATTGCAGTTCTGTACACAAAATTCCACAACATTCCATGTGCTTTTCCACCTCAAATAGTCTGAAATTCTTTTCCTTCCCAGCATTGTTTGAGGTGTTTTCTGTCCTGCAAGTCTATCAAGTGATGTTATAACAGCTCAGAGCTCCCTATGAAGCAACAATTCAATATTCTCTATAGATTTTTTATTAAGATAACTATTTTTGCACTGGGGAATTCTTTATTTATTGATTCCCAAGTTCATCCTTTATAGAATCCCCAATGTGCATCATACCAACCAACAGTGCTCTAACTGCTACACCAAAATCAAATATTAATGTTTAGTAGGTCTGACCTTTTGTCATATTTTTCAGCATCTTAATAAAGGAAATGAGTCCTTTTTAATTTAAGTTTTCAATTCTGACCCATACTTCAACCCATTCCAAAGAAAGTTCTGTTAACTTGTGGAATGATGGAGCTAGCAGCCAGGTAGGACAATATCATTGAACACAGACTCTTCTCCATTACTTTCATGGAGAAGTAAATAAGCTCACAAGTGAGAAGGCATTTCTGTAAGGACTGATGGATGGAGGTTGCAAGTGCATGAACAGTCTTTGGGATCCAGTGCAATGTCTTGTCTAAATGGGAAAGCTCTGATCCTCTCCTCCTGGAAGTATCTTTCACCTCTGGGTTTTCTTCTTTACCTCATCCTGCTAGGAACATCAACCTAGGATTTTAAGTTCTTAATTCAAAATTATATTAGCATATGTGTACAGAGAGAAAATAAAAGCGTTCTCAATGAAAATTACAAAGATCCCATTGTATGTTTATATCGTATATATAAACATATATAATATATTTCATTATAAAAAATAAATAAAACATTAAAATGTAGATTATAGTATGTAGCCTCTAATTTTTCCCAATCCTGCATGTGTTCCCATTTATAATATGATGGTGCTCTCTGGTCAAGAGATAAGAGTCCTCCTTGTTGTCCTATGAAATCTGGATTGCCTTTGGACTTCCTTGACCAAGTTAAAATGTGAGAACTATGATGTGAGAATTCAGAGCCAAGACCTCAAGTGGCTGCACAGCTCTTTTGTCACTGGCTTAGAAACTGCTACTACCACAGTTCAGGTCAACAGATAGGAGATAATGTGAAACGGAGATAAGCTAGCTGTCCTGAGATGTTATAGACAAGCTATCTGTGACCATGGCTGAGAGGTAACCTTAGGCTAAACAAGCAGAAAATACCCCCCCTCCAAGGGCTTATACAGACAAGCCCAAATGGTAGCATTGTGAATAAATCAGTAAATTATTATCTGAAGCTATTTGATTTAGCGACAGCTTGTTTCATAGCAACAGATACCTTAGATAGACAGAAATTCCACAAGAGCCATTAGTTATGTACAGAGACAATTAGATTGAGGTCACAAGTATCACTGTGGGAACAATAAACCAATTGCCTCATGCTGGGAAAACTTTAGTGTGACACAAGCAAATTCTTTAAAGAGATTTATGGTCTTAATTCACACCTTATAGCTTACCAATATAGAATACACATGGTCTCAATAGCATTAAGGAATAATCATATAGTACAAACAACCTCACATTTTACAAGACAATAGTGATGAGCTAACATTCAATTTTTATCTAATATTTCTCCAAGTTATTCTAGCATCTATAAAACACAAACGTCAAATTATTTGCAATTTAAAAACATGTAAGAGACATGTTATATCCACATTATTAACTATTTTGTAAGACCTTTATATACATCTTATAAAGCTAAAATTATGTGTGTGCTGAGTTTAAGAAGAAAAATCCTGGCATCTAAAACCCTAGATGACACAGATAGAAGGCCCCTCAGCATATCATCTTCAACTCTCATACATAGCCCAACAAAACTTCCTTGAACAAAAGTGTAGGGAAGTGGGGAGAATCCTCCAAACTCTTCTTTTTTCATTTTTAATATTTTAAATTTCATTTTATATTCCAACCATAATTCTCCCTCCCATACCCTTGCCTCCTCCCACCCCCTTCCACCTCCCCCCCTAGCCTACCACAGTCTACTCCTCACAGGTAAGGGCTCCCATGAGGAGTCAGCAGAGTCTGGGACATATAGGTTGGGGCAGGGTCAGGCCCCTCTCCCATGCATTAAGACCGAGCATGGCATCCCATAACAGGGAATGGGCTCCAACAAGCTAGCTCATGTATCAGGATCATATCCTGTTCTTACTGCCACTGAAGATGGCATCCCATCCTAAGGAATGGGTTCCAATAAGCTAACTCATATACCAGGTTTGTATCATGGTTCTACTGCCAAGGGCCCCTCAGCTAGTCCAAGCTTCCTGCAAACTCTTAAGGAAGGTCTCCAGAAGGAAATCTTTCTGATAGGTTGGTCTGATGAACCTGCTGTGTCTGGTTCATGTAGCTAGTCTTCCCCCCTTATACATCTTCTGGGTATACCAGAAAAAAACTCTTAAGCATCAGATGCAGCCTAAGGCTTGGTGTTGAGACAAACTGGACAGAAGGATCGAATGTATTTCTGAGAAAGCAGATGAACTCAACCATCATGCCTAAACAGAAACTTCCGTCTAAAGCACTTCATACTACCATAGGAAAAAAGTAAACACAAACCTAGCCTTTGATCTACAATGATGACCTGCCTGATTAATAGTGGTGCAAATATTGTGGCAATTAACAATTTAAGGCCCATTGTATGAGATGGAATCCATCCTTGGCACTGCTTGTGTGTCTAAGAACCTAAGACCAGATAGGCCAGGGTTTAGGGGGAAAACCAAATACTACCATTCTGCTGAAGGGAAATAGGAAAAAAATTGACTCAGAGTGACATTCTTTTTTTTTTTTTTTTTTTTTTTTTTGGTTTTTACGAGACAGGGTTTCTCTGTATTGTTTCAGAGGCTATCGGTCCAGCCCAGCCTCGAACTCACAGAGATCTGCCTGCCTCTGCCTCCCGAGTGCTGGGATTAAAGGCGTGCGCCACCACCGCCCGGCACAGAGTGACATTCTTTTTTTTTTTTTTTTTTTTTTTTTTTGGTTTTTACGAGACAGGGTTTCTCTGTATTGTTTCAGAGGCTATCGGTCCAGCCCAGCCTCGAACTCACAGAGATCTGCCTGCCTCTGCCTCCCGAGTGCTGGGATTAAAGGCGTGCGCCACCACCGCCCGGCACAGAGTGACATTCTTATTTTATTAATAGTTCAGTTCTTCTCAGGCAAAATCAGAGAAGAGTCTTCCTGTAATAGATGAGAACAAATACAGAGACCCACAGCTGGACAATATGCAGAGCATGAGAGACCTTGGAACACTCAATACTAAATGGGATGTCTCCTCTTGGGGCTCAGGAACCTTACAGAAGAAGAGACAGAGAGATTATACGAACCAGATACCCCTCAACTGAAGAGTGGATAGAGAAAATGTCTCCTCTTGGGGCTTGGGAACCTCACAGAAGAGGAGACAGAGAGATTATAAGAACCAGATGCCCCTCAACTGAAGAGTGGATAGAGAAAATGTGGTACATTTACACAATGGAGTACTACTCAAAAAAACAATGCAGTCCTGAAATTTGCAGGCAAATGGATGGCACTAGAAGAAACCATCCTGAGTGAGGTAACGCAGTCACAAAAAGACAAACATGTTATATACTCTCTCATATATGGATTTTAGACATGGATCAGGGAGTGGTCAGCCTACAATCCCAGGGCCAGTGAGTCTGGGAAACAGAACCTTCATCCAATGGCTGATGGAAGCAGAGGCAGACTCCCGCAAATAAACACTGAGCTGACTCAAGGAACCCAGTGACAGAGAGGGAGAACTGATGAGCAAAGGGGTTAAGAATGGGCTGGTTTAACCCAAGAAACAACTGACCTGACAAAGGTTAGCTCTTGAATTCCAGACTGATGACTTAATTCAGCATGGGACTGATCAAGACCCCTTGAATGTGGGTGTCAGTAAGGAGGTCTAGGCAATCTATTGGCCTTGGGTAGTAGATCAATATTTATCCCTGGCATACAAATTGACTTTGGGTGCCCATCCAACAATGAGAGATGAACTTTCACCCTGGACTCTTGGGGGAGGGTCTAAGCCCTGCCCTGGATGAAATGACAGACTATGGACACCGCCATGGAGGGCCTCACCCTCCCTGGGGAAATGAGGGGAAATTAAAAAATAGAAAAAAGGAAATGTACAAATAACAAAAAAAATAACCTTCAAAAAAAAAAACCAGAGTTGGTGGACGGTGGATGACACCAATGAAAGAGTGTCTTCCTTACACAACAGAACAGTATGCACAGGACCTGGTTCCAGAAGGGGTAGGGTAGGGTGGGGGGGTGGGGGTAGGGAGGGGGTTCAGAACTGAATCAGGGAAATGGATATGAGTTAAGTCCATAATCAGGAAGCTTTCTCCAATTGACAACTGCTTGCAAAGAAAAATTTAGTTTTTTCCAATGGAGTCTCCCTGGGTGTATAAAGCACACTTCAGATTAGGCTCCATTCTTAGCGATAGGTGGACAACACAAAATAAACTCACTGGTATTTTTATAGATTTTCTTGCCTTATACAGTTTTGTTTGGGATTTTATTATCTCTCTGATTTTTTCTTATATATCATGGCTTCCAATTTTATACATTTATGGGTTTTATACATGTGTGTACTTCTTAGGGTTTTTCTTTGTTTTTTGCCTATTTGTTTATTAAAGAGAGAGAAAGAAGGTGCGGAGTTGGTTAGGTAGGGCTGTAAATAGGATCTGTTAAGAGATGGGGGAGGAGAAACTGTGATCAGACTGTAGCATATGGAAAATTATTTTTGATAAAAATGAAAATCAATAAATAAAAAGTTGTTGTTGGCATGTTAGTCTTATTTTTAAGAGAATATCATTCCTATTTATTTCCATATAAAATACAGCCATCCTTCCCACACTTTTGAGAGCATTCCTTTAAAAATGAATCTAATTTAATTTTACCAAACACTTAGCAATATCCAAATGCAAGGGAAAAATACTGGGAAAAGTATCTAAAAATTATTAAGTTCTTATTAAATCATCCATGAATTTTTTTCTTATGCAATTTTGTATTTCAATATATAAAGGCACTTTCATATAATATAATAATCCTATAATTTGACCTGACTTATCAGGTAAATTAATCATCTAAAGCAATGTAAAGATAGTTTATAAATATCTTTTATACATTTGTTCTTTCTGATTTAATATTTTATACATGGTAGTATATTATTTTAATTCTGTCATAGTTTAATGTCCTCTCCAGTAAGAATTTATATATATATATGTATATGTATAGTGAGTGTGTATGTGTGTGTGAGTGTGTAAGTGTGAGTATGAGTGCGTGAATGTGTATGTGTATGTGAGTGTGTATGTGTGAGTATGTGTGTGTGTTAGTGTGTGAATATGTGTGAGTGTGTATGTGTGAGTGTGAGGGTGTATGTGCTTGTGTGTATGTGTGAGTGTGTAAGTGTATGCGAGTGTGTTTGTGTGTATATGTGAGTGTGTGTGTGAGTGAGTGTGTGTTTGTGTGTGTATGTGTGAGTGTGTGTATGTGTGAGTGTGTGTATGTGTGAGTGTGAGTGTGTGAGCATGTGAGTGTGGGTTTGTGTATATGTGAGTGTGTGTACGTGTGAGTGTGTGTGTAAGTGTGTGTATGTGTGAGTGTGTGTGTATGTGAGTGTGTGTGTGTGTAAGGTCACAGGACCAGCTGGATGAGTCAGTTCTCTCCTTCCACCATGTTGGTTCTTGTGACTGAACTCTTGAACCCTGGTCATCAGGTCTGACAAAAAATGTCCTTACCAGCTGAGCTGTCTCACTGCCCTACATTAGGATCTTTGTTGACAACAAAAGAGATACTTAAAGAACTCTGCCCTTTCACATTTATTTAAGTGTGTGCATTACAGGGAGAAGTGTGCTTGTGGAGGTCAGAGGAAATCCCTTGAGAGTAGGTTCTCCCCTTCTAATATTTAATAATACTCTAATTTAATATTTGCTTATTTAGCATTTCTCAAATGACTAGTGCAATGAGGCAGTTTGTAAGAATGACAAATTCCCATGTAAAATAACAAATATACACTAAATCGACCCACAAGTAAGATGCAGAATATTGAGTTAGAGACCAATAAAATTTACTTAAGATCTATCAAACTGATATATAGTCCTGTTTCTGATAACAAACTGGCAAGATAGTGATTGTTTTGGGCCCATTGTATAGGTAAGTCAAACAAATATCTAAAAGATCACTAAATTTGATGTGATAGTTTACATAAATGACCCAAAGAACTCTACCAGGGAACTCTTACAGTTGATTAACACCTTCAGCAAAGTGGCAGGCTACAAGATCAACTCAAGAAAATCAGTAGCCCTACTATGTACAGATGATAAAAGGGCTGAAAAAGAAATCAGAAAAACATCACCCTTTACAATTTAATGTTACAAAAAACATTAAATACCTTGGGGTAACACTAACCAAACAAGTGAAAGACCTGTATCGCAAGAACTTTGAATCCTTAAAGAAAGAAATTAAAGAAGCCCTCAGAAAATGGAAAGATCTCCCATGCTCTTGGATAGGTAGGATCAATGTAGTAAAAATGGCAATCCTGCTAAAAGCAATCTACAGATTCAATGCAATCCCCATTATAATCCCAGCACAACTCTTCACAGACCTTGAAAGAACAATAATCAATTTTGTATGGAAAAACAAAAGACTCAGGATAGGCAAAACAACCCTGTTCAACAAGGCAACGTCTGGAGGCATCACCATCCCTGACTTCAAGCTCTATTATACAGCTATAGTCCTGAAAACAGCTTGGTGTTGGCACAAAAACAGACAGGTAGACCAATGGAATCGAATTGAAAACCCTAATATTAACCCACACACGTATGAACATCTGATCTTTGACAAAGAATCTAAAAATATGCAATGGAATAAAGAAAGCATCTTCAACAAATGGTGCTGGCATAACTGGAGGCTGCCATGTAGAAGACTGTGGATCGATCCATGTCTATCGCCATGCACAAAACTTAAATCCAAATGGATCAAAGACCTCAACATAAATCCAGCCACTGAACCTCTTAGAAGAGAAAGTGGGTGGTACCCTTGAACGAATTGGTACAGGAGACAGCTTCCTGAATGTAAACCAGTAGCACAGACAGTAAGATCAACAATTAATAAATGGGACCTCCTGAAACTGAGAAGCTTCTATAAGGCAAAGGACACAGTCAGCAAGACAAAAAGGCAGCTCACAGAATGGGAAAAAATATTCATTAACCCCACATCTGACAGAGGGTTGATCTCCAAAATTTACAAAGAACTCAAGAAGCAAGTCTCCAAAACACCAAAGAATCCAATTAAAGAGTGGGCCGCAGAACTAAATAGAGAATTTTCAATAGAAGAGTGTAATATGGCTGAGAGGCACTTGAGAAAGTGCTCAACATCCTTAGCCATCCGGGAAATGCAAATCAAAACAACTCTGAGATACCATGTCACTCCTGTCAGAATGGCTAAAATCGAAAACACCAAAAACAATTTATGCTGGAGAGGATGTGGTGAAAGGGGAACACTCCTCCATTTCTGGTGGGAGTGCTAACTGGTTCAGCCACTTTGGAAATCAGTATGGAGATTCCTCAGAAAAATGGGAATAAACCTACCACAAGACCCAGCAACTCTACTCTTAGGCATATATCCAAAAGATGCCCATTCATACAACAAGGATGTCTGTTCCACTATGTTCATAGCAGCATTATTTGTAATAGCCAGAACTTGGAAGCAACCTAGATGCCCCTGAATTGAACAGTGGATAGAGAAATTGTGGTACATTTACACAATGGAGTACTATTCAGCAGAAAAAAAACAATGGAATCCTGGGATTTGCAGGCAAATGGATGACACTAGAAGAAACCATCCTGAGTGAGGTAACACAGTCACAAAAAGAGAAACATGGCATGTACTCTCTCATATATGGATTTTAGACATAGATCTGGGGACTGCCAGCCTACAATCCCATGGCCAGAGAGTCTGGGAAATAGAAACTTCATTCAGTGGCTGATGGAAGAAGAGGCAGACTCCCATGGCTAAGTACTGAGCTGAACTCAAGAAAGCCAGTAACAGAGAGGGAGGACTGATTACCAAAGGAGTTAAGACTGGGCTGGTTTAACCCCAGAAACAGCTGACCTGACAAGGGTTAACTCTTGAATCCCAGGCTGACGCCTGGGAATCCAACATGGGACTGATCAAGACTCCCTGAATGGGGGTGTCACTGAGGAGGCCTAGGTAATCTATTGAGCCTTGGGCAGTAGATCAGTATTCATCCCAAGTATACACATGTACTTTGTACTCCCATCCAACAATGTGAGATGAACTCTCACCCTGAACTCTTGGGGGGAGGGTCTAGGCCCTGCCATGGATGAAATGATAGTCTATGGACACCCCCATAGAGGGCCTCATCCTCCCTGGGGAAATGATGGGATAATGGGGGAGTTGGGGTGAGGGCCAGGGAGGAGGGGAGGGAAAAGGAGAGGGACCTGGAACTGACTTGTGAAACAACCATGTTTCTAATCTAAATTTAAACTTAAAAATTAAAAAACAATTAATAATAAAAAAGCAAAAAATAAGTTCATGTAAATTTTAATAGATAAATAAAACTCACATGCTTTGTGAAACTTTTGTTTGACATAAAAAAAGATCACTAAATTAATGAAAGTCACAGAGGAAATTAGCAGGAACTTTGTGACTCAAATATTCATTTGGTCTGAGTCCCTCTTACTCATGTTATATTGTCTACGTAAAACAGAAAAATCTTTTTTATGGCATCATTTGATTTGTAAAGTCATGAAATGTATGATTCAAAGTCATTGACAGGTCTACTAGTTATTAAAATAGCTTAAAAACTACACCAACATGTCCTCTACAATCAATTTCTTGTTGGTCAAATCATAGCATGGAAACAAATCTACTAGGTCAAAAATGAAAGCAGTGTTCTTGCAATTCTAATGTCTGAGAATAGCATTTATTGCCCAGTCCCAAAACACAAACCTGTCTCTGTGCAAGAACGTTTCATCTAAACAAGGAGGAATGCACTATAATTACTGGTTTCATTTTGTAAAAAGTTATCCATGAAACCACGTTTGTAATGCTTCCTATCATTCTCATTCTCGTACTACAAGAAAGTGTACTATTAAAACAACTCTAATATATAATAATGAACCTGAAAGTTTGAGATCTCTGAAAATGAAATAAACTCAGTAGTAGAAAGAAGTGAGTGGTGTCAGTTTCGAGGGTGAGGGCTAGGCATTATGGTGGGATTAGAGTCAACCTTTTGGTTTGTACAGCAGGAAGAGCAGAAAGCCCTTGAATGTTATCCAGAATGTTAGCGTTGGGGCATCACTTCTCACACCATTTTATTGTCCTTTCAACTCGCTCTTCCCTGTGTGTAGCTGATTGCTGAGAAACAAGCATTTAAAACTTTTGACTTTCCTGCGGAATAGAAAAACATACTGACACTAAGCTGGAAGAGGAGGCTGATAGCAGAAGCAATAATAAGTTTGGTATAGATAAAGGGGATAGAATGTGAATGACGGGAAGATATTGCATTGTCACTGTGACTAGGGAAAGAAGAAAGGTCACGTTTAAGAAGGGTGCCCTATGGGCTTAGAGACATAAGAATGATGATTTTCAATGGAATAATGTTTCAAAATTATAAAACTTCCACTCAGAAAGGCTTTCTCATAATGGTGCAGGTGTTCTCTCCTGAAAAAGAGGTAGCCTTCCACTGACCTTTTCCTGACCATGATTACATTTCAGTTTACCAGGTTTTTTCTTTATCTCAGTATATGTGTTCAGTAATGATTCAGCCTTAATCTGTCCTGGCTTTTTAGCTTGGGAGTTTCTGTTTTACAGGCTTCTACCTGTAGTATTTCATTTTATGATGCAAAGAAGTCAAAGAAGATATATGATCAGATTGTCTCCTATACAACGGGGGAGCTGCTCACTTCATTTAAATGGTAATGCGTAGTTTCATGGAAATTCAGGCCTGTATTGATGAACAAAGATAAGATGCCTCTATTAAGTTAAAGAGTGATATAAAAACTGTTCTAGAAAACTCATAAAACAGTAAAATTTGCAGTGGTGACTGAGTATGTTAAATGTCTACATACATATACATAGATTAATTAAGTTTTCCTTGCATGATATTTGATCTTGAAGTTAACAATCCAAGGAAAATGGTTGTGGAACATAGGTGGAATACACATATCTCCAGTCAGCATAAAGACTACATATGAAAGAAATAGCATATTGTCTTCTATAAGAATCAGCCACCTGGTAAACTTGATTCAGCCACTGGATGAAATGATTCTGTGATTCAAGTGCCATGCCATTTTCCATTTTTTTTCCTGAGAACATCAATGCAGCCATGTTTACATTCCTTTGGTATAAATTGGTTAAGAAACATTTAATGGTCTTGTATCTACCAATGAGAAACTTGGAATGATTTATGGCTATTTCTTTTCCAAAAATGCATGCCGGTTTTGTAGATTTTTTTCCTCAGTAATGAATTGTGAGACTGTGTGCCTTCATCTAGCCTGAATGCCATTCACCTGACACTTGTCATGATATGGTACCTGACCTCTGCCATCTCTCTTGCCAATCTATCTCTTTCTATCATCTTTGCTCAGCAACATAAGTAATTTAGCTCACATTTCCGAAGGAGTTGTCTAGTGCACTCTCTTACAGTAGAAATGAATACTAATGGGAAGCAATATGTATGTGTGGAGGGGAACAGGATAGGATTAAATTAAGGAAACTTACCTTTTAAGATTTGGTAAATATATATTTTTACCCATAATTTAAATCATGCTAGGGCTCAGAAAAATTTTCACCACTGTATAACACATACATCTTCCATCATTCAGGATAATGGTAGGATGGTAGAGTCTCAGAATCTCTCTGGATATCTCATGCCCTTCTATGTTTTGCTCCTGTTCTTTTTCTCTGAAATTTTACAGAAATGAGAGACCTCTTTCCTCCAAAGCAAATCATACAAACAGGTTTTCTGTTTGGATCTTCCTGTGTGTTTCTGTGTAGGAATTGTACCTGTGTAAATTCTTTGACCTGTCTTGTCTGAGAGTATATTATTACATGCCCGTCCCCACTCCTGCCTCTCATTCCAAGGACTTTTGCCTCAAATCTAGAAGGAAGGAAAGCTGCACATAGAGCGAAGAAGTCAATCCTTGTAGTATCCCCTTTTTAGTGTCTCCTTATTAGATCACACCTTTATCTCAACACAATAGCGTACAGTATCCATTGATACCATCCAAAGCATATACCTGTGTCTTAGAACCCTTGTATCTGAAAGTGCTCATACCATGCTAAACTTTAATTAAACGCTGTGTTGTGAATTTCTGTGTTTAACTTTTCTTTTCTTGTGGTAGTTAGCCATGACTATTACCATAGATGAGGAAAGGCACTATACCTTTCTTGACCCTACATTTAATAGTGCTTTTTCCACACTGCTTCTACGGACCACAACCACACCCATCCACCAATGTTTCCCACACACAATCAATTTTGGAAACATGCTCTAAAAGTTTCTTTAGAACTGAGTGGGGGCATACAGTGGACCCTTAAGTTACAGGAGTGTGCTCTCACAAAGCATTTACTTTTACATTTCTGAAAGCAAACTGTAAAGACACTCTTGCCATATTCTGTAGATGTTCAAGCTAAAGAAAGATGGGGGTGATGAAGAGGACAGGAGGGGGATGGAAAAGTAACTACATATTTAAATATTCTATGTTTGCTTGTCACATGAGAAGCTCAGATAAAGCAGGTTGAATATAGTACACACACACACACATACTCACACATAATACAGACACACAAATAATGATGAAAAATGACAAAAGAAATAAAAATGTATACTTTCCAGTACGATATCATATGGGACATAAGAGGAAATTTGAACAGTGGTTAGAACTCCTTTAGCCACTTTTCTTCTAGATTGCTTCACTTTTTAGAACAAAAACCAAACACACACTGTGAAACTGAATATAACACATACTTAAATTTTGTGTTGGGCTTTTGTAGTTGCTTATTTGTCATAAGATAACAAAGTTTCAGTTGTTTTCTAAACCCATCATCTTTCTAATAGGGAAGTCTTTCTTAAGAGAGCATAAATATGCAATGTGATGCCAGTTTCCAAAGGGACACCTGGCCATGGAGGGAACGTGATGACCCAATGTGTTTGAGGAATGGAGTGCAGTTAAGAAAAATTCTTTCCTAGCAGCCCATGGTCCTGAGTAGTAATAGCATTCAATGACTTTCAGAACCAAATTATCTCTGGCATGTGCTCTGCAATCACAGAGATAGAGCCCAGGTTTAAAAGAACTTGGTGGTGGGTTTTAAATATTATTATCACCACTTTAAAACTTAAAATAAATTTGAACAAGGAACCTCTGTTATTGTCAGGAGAATTGTACAGCCTGCTATATAGGAGAACCTTTAAAGTGGTGAAATACAATTAGCTGCTTTCTTATGGCCTTTGAGAAGACACACTTGCCCTAATGACAACACATGGGCCTGTTTTGTTTTCTCCAAAGGTTTGCACACATGCAGCATCTTCAGGAGATTAATCTCTCCACAAAGTATGCAGTGTTGTTTACCTTTTTAAACATGTTCTCTTATACCATCTGCTTTAAAGATACTTACATAGTTGTCAATGTTTCTATTTCCTAGATTTCAGTGTGTTCATATGATTACATTTGATAGGTGAATCAGTGGAAATTTCTAGGTTATTGCTTCAAAAGCAAAGGCAAGTGGACAAAAGTCTTTCTTCTTGCTCCTTTAGGCAGGAAGGCAGATGTGCTGTTAAGGGAACCTTGACCACGTAGAAGCAGACACACCAGGGGAAACACAACAAAGGATAATGGAACTGGGCTCTTTGCAAGACCTGCTGAAGGAAATCCCCTCTGCAAACCCCAGCTGCTTATCTTGCATCAAAGACTTAGAAGAGGAAATATTCTTTATCTTCAAGGCCCTTTGCATTAACATAGTTCCTACTAGCTAATGCCTACCATAAATTCTTGTGGGGTGCTTCACCATAATTTCTTTAAAGTCAGAATAGCTGAATAATGAAAAGCTCTGAGTACTGGAGATTTGCACGTAGCAGAAGCATTGTTAATTTGCATTAAAATGATCTAAAATGATATTGAACCAAATTTTACCTTCAATGATTTTCAGAACACTCTAAGCCTTGTGTAGCCTCAAGGTCATCTTTATGAACACTAATTATCGTATAAGTCTATAGATGCTGGGACTTGAGTAAATCTATAATAATCTCATGACAAACTCCTGAAATTGCATTTTCAAAATAAATTCCTGAGGCCTAGTTTCTCTGTAATTTATCTTCATTATGAAAAAGACTACAGAAGGTGAAAATAACTTTTGCAAATATTCTCATTATTTGGAACTGAATATGGACACATCTGCTTTTGAAGAAATAACTAAAAAATAGAAAACACTTTTTACCTTAATATTTTCAATGATGATACATGCTAAGATTTAAAGTATGGTATTAATAAAGCAACCAACTGCAAAGCTGTGAAGAAATCCTGTACTTAAGAGTGTAGATTTTATGTTTACCTGCTCCAATAACTCTCTCAATGCGAATTCTTGAAGGATCAATCTCTTTTGCAAATTCATGGACTGCTAGAGATGGGTCTTCATAGGTGTCTGGATCAATGTATGTTTTAACTCCTGGGAAGCGCACTGCAACAAAATATAAGATTGATTTAAGTTAAGAGTATTTCCCTAGGCATATATCTTACTAATGTGTAAAGGTGGGAATGGAATTCTGATAATAGTAGTTACTTATTAATTACTTAAATTTATCTTTATTTCTCTTTCCAGTTGATACCATAACAAAAAGGAAAGCAACAGAGAGATCCCATAGTTCATAAATTATCTCTTGCTCTGCTTCTTGGTTGCCAAAAATTGAACAGCCTTAGCCACAGGGTCCTATGTCTAGGCTATATTACCTTACTATAGGTTCAGAAATGTAGATTCAGGTGAGCACAAACAGGATCCTCTGAAGTCATGAGCTTATAATAAATCATTCCTATTTTGGAAATCTAATACTGTGACTAAACTGGACCATGTCCTTCAGAGACTTCGGAGATGGTTTATAAAAGGATTTGAAGAAATTCTGGCAGAAATTCTGGATCTGTAAGGAGAGCCTAATGAAGGGAGGTCAGAAGACCAGAACGTAGGCAGTAATGCTACGAGTAAAGACTATGTTCATGGAGTTTTATTATAGGAAGAACTCTATAGGAAATTTGGTTAGAAGACCTTCATGTTGTGAGAGAGAATTTCTCCATCTTTTGTCCATGCCCCAGTGGAAGCCTGGATTTTACGATTACCATAGGTGAATACGTAGAGGAAATATCCAAGCAGTCTGGGAAGGCTGTGACACAATTGCATATTTATGGTAAGAATTATGATTTAAAAAAAGATGGGTGTGTTAAAAAAAAGCCAACAACCTCACAATTTGGTCAGAAAGAAGTAAGATTAAATTATAGACAAGGAGGGTGTGTCTATCGAAGAGATTAGAACCATTAAAATGAGGCTGTGGACTTGGCTTTGGAACAATAAGGTATATTTTGAAAATTTCAGGAATGAGCTGGAATCAACCCATGTTAGACTCGAGTATAAGTGTATACATTTGAAAGATATTTCCTAAGAGGAGAGATCTGTTGGTACATACTACTCACCTAGGACAGTTTTGATAGTTATTTCCTTAATATTTATTTCAATTTTCTCAATCATCTAGACACTAAGAGGGCTCTATACTCATAGTTCAAGCTCGGAGAACATCTTAGTATTACTCACTAATTCTAATTTTGCAATGATAAAAGTAGAAGAATTATGGGTAGGGTTGCAGAGACTTCCACTCAACTTTCAAAGAAAGCTGAGAGATTCAGTCATTGTGTATATTTGGTATTACTGTGGTAAGCCCTGATAGGTAATGTATAAAGCTATGATAGCAAAGATAAAGATGGAATCGAGATCCCAGGAAGCTAGAGATTCTGGGAATATGGAATACCTGTTAAGAAAGACTATAGGTAACAAGCAGAACCAGCTCAGGAAAATCACCAAGTGAGCTAAAAACAGAAAGGATGTGATGCCCAAGTCATTTGCAATTTATGTCATTCCACAACCTGGCCTGAATCCTAGACATAAATCTACATGATTTAATGTTTTCTCTCTTGTATTTGGTTTGTTTTGTTCAAAACCTTATGGTATTCCATATTCTTGACCTTGACCTTCGGAATGAGAATATTGATTTTGTATCACTCTATTTGGTCTCTGTGACTCTGGGCTCATAGGAAACTTAGACTTTTTCAGCAGTATTGAATTATTAAGACTTTAATGACTGGGTTCTGGGGAAAATGCATTTGATATTGTAAGATGATCATGAAACTTTTTAGAATAAGGGGGAGAATGCTATAGATTAATTTAGATGTTAAGTTGATGGAAGGTGGACCTATGATGCTTAATTTTGATTGACAAATTATTGAGAAGTGCTTTCAGGATTACTAAAAGTCTTTGGGAGTGTCTGTGAGGATGTTCCAAAATAGTAGTCATTATGGGAGAAAACTTCTTCAAATCTTGGTAGGACAATCTCTAGAGTGTGTGATGAATAAATAAAGGAGAAAAGAGGGGAAACCCACAGCATAGGCAGCTTTTTCATAGCCTATTCTTCCTCTCTGCCATGACTTGAATGTGTCTGCTCCATCATGCCCTCGATGTATGATACCTCTGAGACCATGAGCAAAAGAAAGCTTCAGCCTAAAAGAGGCGTTTGTCCACTGTTTTGTCACAGCAACACAAAACTATCTCACACATAATATAAAATAAGTGGATGATATTTGGTTTTGTTACATCTCAGAAGCATACTAATTCACAATTAAGTAGGTTTTTAGTCTTGCTTTCTTACAAGAAAATCTTAATAACCAACAAAAAAAATAAGTGAGCTTAGAAGAGGCAATAAGATGTTCATTAGTAGTTATAATTTGCCTCATCAATTATTTTGTGTTCACTGCCTTCATTTATCACCTCTCACCTGTGTCTTCTTAGTGCTTTGGTATGCACATGTGAGAAGATTAGCATTTAAAACACAGTACCAAGCTATAATTCTGATAGATACATAGTGTCAGACAGATAAAAATACCATTACTAACATATAATTTTCATAATTAAGCTATTTATTTAAAGTTATAATGCATTCTATACAATAACTAGATAAGAATGCTTTGTCTGTGAAAAGGTAATATATGTAATATTGGAAAAACCATGGCCAAATGAGTCCCAATTTTGAATATCAGGTTACTAATTTAATTCATCCCCGTTTTCTTAAACAGTGGTTTCTTTTTCTTCACTTCCTTGGCCGCTTCAGGTTATTCTCAATAGGTCTTGCTGAGCCCATCTGGTTTAGTTTATGCTAATCTGCTGCTTGGAAAGCAGATAATAAATACCTCAGAAGCACTGTTTCCCTCTGCACCTTGGTACAAAAAGCCCTGCCGTGAATCTGAAGGTTGCCCAGCATTAGTCATCCCTCCAGGTGTCTGCATCCAGGTTTTTGCAATCTGTTTACAACATTCTGAGGTCATCTCAGGCCAGGTCTCTCAGGCAGACGGTTCTCAGGCCACTTTTAAAAGTGATAGGTGCCTTAGAATTTTCCCTAAACCATCTCAGAAATATATAATATCTTACTTAAAACCTTTTCCTGTCTTGTGGGGTGATATAGATGGGAGGGGTGTTTTTAAATCTTTTTTTATTTTCTTGCTTAATTTAGAAAAGGGATATTTAAATAGTTGAATGAGTTGCCCCCTATAGTATCTCTATACTTTTGTTAGTTAAAGAACAGCCTTTACTTGTTAATTCAGTGTCTTACAATAGGAGAAAACCGTCTTGATGAAGTAGTTTGCAATTTTGAGGTGAAGGTGGAGGTGGCTGTTTGGGAGGAGAAAAGGGCAATTATCAAACTAACTATAGTGGTAATTATAGCTTGCTGAAAAAGAGATCTTCAAATGAATATAACCTTGTAGTCAGCACGAGGCTTCATACATATTCTAAGAGTTAAAGAGCTGATATACTTTTATAGTGCTAATGAATTGTAAATTGCTTTGTTGTGTGATTAAATGGCAATCTCTCAAAAAAGGAATAAAGGTTCCTCCCTGTGTCTGTATCTAATGCTTCACTAAATAAACTGACTCATGTTCCAGAGCCATTGTGATGGTAAATAAGTGTACACAATTAGTCACCATGTATTTTTAGTAAATTCAATTTCTTGGGTTCTCCCGAAAGCATTCTGAAAGGGTAATGTCATTTAATGAGAAGCAGGTGCGGTTTCCACCCTAAACCTGGAAGTTAGATGAAAGCCTTAATGCCAAAAGGTCGCAAATGAATTTCTTGTTTTTTTTTCGGGGTATTCCAAATTTGAATGGAGTTCTGAAGGTTCCAGGAGGGTACAGAACAGGGCAGAACAATCGCAGTACTTACAGTGGCCATTCTGTAAGTGCGCTCTTCTCTTTTCCTCTGATTTCATCTTGGCCTTTATGTACCACTGACACCTTACAAAAAGTAAACAAAAGCTTGTTTAAGAATTGTGTAATATACCAACACAAAACAGTTAGGGGTCTGGAGAGACGGCTTCTAAGACAGTAATGATTTGGGTCAGAGTGAGGGGACAAGAAAAAAAGTGTCTGAGGAGTTGGATGAGAGGGATAAAATGATTTTGATTTTTTTTGCATGAAAAGTCACAATGGTAATGTGATTGGGTTACAAAAATACTGCTAATACCTTATATATTGATAACTGCTTAGTAAACATTATCAAGAAAACACTAAATATAATAAATTTCTCTAGTATATCTCCTTTAACCTCTATAAAATAAATGCTCTCATCAACTTGTGAATCTTAGGTATGGATATCTTGACAATAATAATGTATTCATCATTAAATCACACACAACTGAAAGTACAATGATATCCTATATAGAAATCTTAACAAATATATGAAACATATATTATCTAGACAGTGATAATTTAATATGATGATTAAGATTTTGATATGAAAGATTCTTAATTCCATTTTGAAAACTTCTTTGAAGATGTTTAGGGTACAATATTAAGAGGAGTGTCACATTTATCTACAACAATAAACAAAACCCCCTATTCATTATGAAGTTGATTTTAAATATTCTATTTTGTAATAATTCACTATATAGTCAAATAAGATATACTTATAATATATGTCACCTTTATATAATATATCCTTTAGAATATGAATTAAATACCCCATCATCTCTTTCTGTCACAGGGGCTTTGAATGGCATAACCACATCTACTGCCTGTCAATGTTGCTGTTTTATCTGCTTTCAGGGTTCTCTGATAGCATTTAGTACTTTATATATGGGGTCACCCTGGGTATCTATTTTTGGTTTATTAGCATTATTTGGGCAGTTTTCAATCGTGGCATTGGCATCTTGTATTATGCCTGTTTCAGATTATTAACACCAAGTCTTGATGTGTTATTTGTTCCTTACTGATATTTAGAAATGCCTCGAGTTTCTGTTGTTGTGAGAAAGCATCATTACCAGATCAATTTGGGGAGGAAAGACTTTACTCAAGCTCATAACTGTCATTTCACACTCTATCAGTGAGGAAAGTCAGGACAGGAATCTGGAAGCAGGAACTGAAGCATAGTCCATAGGGGAGTGCTTCTCACTGCCTTACTCCTTGTAGCTTGTTCAGCCTCTTTTCTTAGACCTCCCAGGAACCATGCCCAAGGTAACACCAGCCCACAATCAGCTAGGTTCTCATACATCAATCTGACATGGCCAATCTGGTGAGGAGATTTTCTTAATTGGGGTTTCCTCTTCCCAAATGACTCTAACATGTCAAATTGGATATTGGTAATCATCTACTCTCTCTCTCTCTCTCTCTCTCTCTCTCTCTCTCTCTCTCTCTCTCTCTCTCTCACACACACACACACACACACGGCATAAAGCATGGTTTTCTACCGAGTTGAGGATAATCACAGAAGACTCATTACCTTCCAGTGATGAGGAAGAACAGAGTGAGGATGACTAGGAGAGTGAATCCCCCGACAGCTGCTGTGGCTATTACCAGGATCTGCCCTTGTTCTGCTGCCATGTCAGAAGCTGAAAACACAAACACAGGTGACACATATGGTGATGGTTATTTTTCTTAAGCACAGTATCTTTACCCTTTATTTTAATAGGTCTCTAAGCAACCCAGCTAAGTGAGATTTATATAATGATTGCAGAACTCAGGTCATCATACATAACACAAACCTTTCTTCTTAAAAATATAACTAAAGTATATGAATTCTTAATGCTTCCTTTTAAGACTGAATATGAGTTGCATTGAGCAGGCTTTGCAGACTTATTTAGCATTTGTTTTTAAAATATGAAAAGACTGTTTATGTAATTTAAATTAATAAGTTAAAATAATTTAACTTATATGTAACATATATTTCATAGAACTGAATTCAAATATTAAAGATATACAGTCCCATACTCATAGTGCAAGGATATGTGTGTGTAGACAAGAATACATGTGCATATGTGTACACACATATATATATATTTGATAGATAGTAAGTGGGGGAGAAAAGAATACTTAAGTGTTTTCCCTTTTTTCTTTTCTTTTTTTCTTTGATGAAAAGGCCAGATCACATATAGTAACAACATACTACTTTTTTTTTGCTATGTGTGATATTTAATATTAATTTTCAACTTGACAGACCCAGAATCATTTGGGTGATGCTGGCGTCTAAGCATGCATGTGGAGAATTATTTTGATTACATTAATGTTAATTGAACATGGAACCATTTCATGGGCTGGGATCCAGGAACGAATAAATAGTGAAGGGGAGCTAAGCACCAGCATACATTCATTTTCTCCATACTCCATGATTGTGCTATGGACAGCTCCTTCTGATGCTTTCTTGTAGTCTTGGCATCCCTTCCTAAACACTGGTTATATGATTTAAAAAATAGCTGTCCACTTATGTTACTTCTGTCAGAATGCTTTACTATACAAAGAAAGAAATAAAATAAGACACTGACAAAATTTTGTCTCTCTCTCTGTGTATGTTTGTCTGTTTGTGTGTGTGCTTGTGTGTGTGTGTGTTTGAACAGGAGGCCTTGCACATTATAGACAACTCATCTTGAAAACTGCAGCAGCTGCATTTCATTCATACCAGGGGTCCTAAAATACACTTGATAGGGGAAGTCCTTCTGTATATAAGTTTGTTCTATTGGTTGATAAATAGAACACTGTTGGCCAATAGGGAAGCAAGATAGGTGGGACTAGGAGTCGAGAAGAATTCTGGGAAATGTATTAAAGAGTAGGAGTCACCATATGATCCTGGGAAGAGCAGACACATCAGGATGGTGTCCTTGGAAAGATAAGTCTTTATAGAAATATACTTATTAGTAATTATGGGTTAATACTTAAGACAGAACTAGCCATGAGAAGCTATGAACATTGGCTGACAGCATTGTAACTAAGAGTCTCTGTGTGTTATTTGAGACTGCCGCAGTTCTGGAACCAGGGTGGCAGGAAGAATGCTCCTTACAAAATGGTACCCTCAACATGCAGCAAGAGTTTCCATGTAAATCTAACAAAAGCTTAAAATGCATTTTAGAAACAAAAGAACAGAGACCATCATAGTTTATTGGTAGCAGCATTTTCCTGGGTAGTCTGTGTTTTGCTAGAGACAAGTAAAGACTTGTGCAGTTCCATTAAGGGAGCAGAGTTTCCTGACTCAGCATAAGTGAAAAAAAACAAACAAGGAAACAAACAAACAAAAACACCTTATGGATCTTTTAAGAGGCCCTGCTAACAATTGAATGGTGTACAAGCAGCTTGCAGTGGCAGTGTCCACATCTCCAAGCCGGCAGCATACTGCTTGATAGCAGTATAAACTAAGGCAGTGAGCACAGCTCCCAGTGCTGGTGGTAAATTTATGCCCACCATGTTGGGAATCCAGCTGCTGCTTTAATTTTAACAATGTTGTTTTAAAAATAAAAGACATGTGGTCAGAAAAACAAAGATTTACAGTAAAGTCAGATTCAGATTTATAGTGTGTTTAAAAATGTATGTAGGCTTGGGAGAGAAAAAGAAACAGAATACTGGTAAAAAGAAAAAGAATAGCTGGGTGTGGTGGTACCCGCCAGTAATCCCAGCACTTGGGAAGCATAGGCAAGCAGATTTCTGTGATTTCAAGGCCAGCCTGGTGTAAAGAGTGAGTTCAAGGGCAGCTAAAGTATTACAGAGAAAACCTTTCTTAAAAAAGGAAAAAAAAAAGGAAAAGGAAAAGAAATAGAGTAATAGTAATAAATAGATAAATAAAAAGCCATGTAAATATGGAAAATACACAGAGAGTCTGGATAGTGTATGCTATTGTGTTGTCTTCAAATTGTTTTATTGCTAGGGAAGGAGCAACAACTACTAAAAGACATTTGATTATCAATGCTAAATTAATCCAACTTATATATTTTAAAATTGCTTTGACTTCTAAACTTAAATATAAGAACAAGTTATTTGGGAAAAGAATTTTTGCTTGTGTTTCCACAGAAAAGGAATAGCTGTGGATTCCTTCTAGACTTATATGGTTTGATGAAGCAAGACCCCCTGAAGTAGTGGCCCAGGTGATCCAACATCCCAAAACAGTTGAGATTATGCAGTTACAGACCACTACAACCAGGATTTCTGGGTCTTCTTAGGATCCCCAAGACAGTGTCCCCTAACGGTAGGAAGTAGTTTAGAGAGAACAACATCCACATTCCCAAATATTGTTTATAAATGTTTGTTTTCATTTATACAGGTTTGGTTATAAATGCTAATGGTCACAGTCAATCTCTTTCTAAAGGGAAAAGGCATCATTATGTAATAAGCATTCTTCCCGCCAGCCTGGTCCCAGAGCCTCATCAGTCCCAAATGAACATGCTGGACGCTATATTAATTATGAAGCTGTTGGCTGTTTGCTATGGTTTCTTGTTGACTAGCTCTGACTTAATTATTAACCCATAACTGCTAATCTGAGTATTCCCACGTAGTCTTCTCTTACCAGAGAAAGGGTCATGCATGGTGACTAACTGTGCCTCCATTTCCCAGAATCCTCCACCTCTCTTAGTCCCACCTATTTTGCTTCCCTATTTGACAACAGTGATTTATTCACCAACCAATAAGGTCAAACATATTCACAGAAGACTATTCCCCATCATCTCCTCTTTTCTGTCTAAATAAAAAGAAAGGTTTTACTATAGTCAAATTATATATAACATAACAGTTGTCAAGTAAGAACTATAGTTACAATATTTAGTCTATTAATATTTAGCAAGATTTAAAGAAAGTATTCTATCATCTATCCTATCTGTGTGAGTCTAAAGTCTTATATTAGCTTATCTTTTATCATAACTAACAAAATTATAACTATAACAATCTGTCTTCAACTCCAGCAAAGACTATAGAAGGATATTTATGAACACTAGAATTGACAGAGACATCTTGCTACCTAGATAGTCACCAGAAGTTCCTCTGTAATGTTGGGGCATCCATAGGCCACAGTGTGTCTGGCAGACTTCTCAGCAGAGCATAAAAATTTAAATTGTCTACATTGGCAGTTTGTCAGTCATTTTTTTTTTTGTCCTGTAGAATGTCTGGCAGACTCTTCCATGAAGCAGGAACCCTTTAGGACTGTCCCATCAAGTTCAGCAGTCACTTTCCTGTGGGTCCTGCATGTCCAGTCTATCAAACAGTAAAGGCAAGAGCAGTTTCTTGCCCAAATGGCTAATCTTGCCATGTTGAAAGCAAACTCTATAATGAGTTTCTTTGATGCCCATCTTCCTCTCAGACATAATTGGTGTGCCAGGAGTGGTTGTCTCACTATCATGAAAAACCCTAAACCATTTAAATGCCATATATTCTGTATGTCTTTGAAAGGTTTGAAAAATATCTATCAATCTCAAATGCATCTCTGTATATGTAGAAAATTTAACTAACCTAACTGTAAGTTTTGATTATTATAGGTAACTATCTATAATCTGTAGTTAATTATACATTACATTTTTAAAAGAGCTGTAAAAACACAATATCTAAACAAGAGGAGAAATCTATATCTATATACAATCTCTCTCACTATATATATATATATATATCACAAAATTTATCTTAAATTTGAATCAATAAATGAAAATTCATACCAATACAAAGTATTCCTTTCTATATCATACATTGACTGGTTTGTTATTGTATTCCATTTTCTCTATTACTGCTTTTTACACTGGATAGAATGGGAAATTGCTTATGTGATGTATATACATACAGAAATATCAGAGTGAGTCCCTTATTATCTATAATTGATGTATGTTAATTAAAAAAGAAAATTTAGTAAGAAAAGTGAAATACAGACTAGTTAAAGAGTCTCTTCATGTAAACTTATGACCAGAATCCAGGCTCTCACTTTTAGTTTTGTTTAACTTCCTATGCTACAATACCAATAATAATTCAGCTACCAATAGTCTAAAATATTAACCAATAAGTCCCATTATTATCCTTCAGTTTGACTAAAGCACTGTCATCATATTTCATGTGTGTGTGTGTGTTTTATGTGAGTGTGTACCAGTGTGTACTCCAGTGTGTATATGGAGGTCAGAGGATAAACTTGGGTGTTGGTCCTAGTCTTCTGTCTTGTTAGAAACAGGGCCTCTCATCATTCACTCTTTTTACAGGTTATTTTGATACATATATTCCACTACCATCCAGGAGTTTTCCTTTCTCCACCTTCCATATTTCTGTAAGGGCAGTGATAGCTATGCTACTACAATCTAGCTTCCATAATGGTTCTTGGGGACTCAGCTCAGGACATCAGGCTTGCACAGCCTTCTCTCCTAGGAAATAGCAACTGTTGGCTTCAGTAAGAAATCAGTCACACCATTTAGGAGGCTTTCTAAATGTAATAAGAACTAAAAGTTACAATTGTTCAGTTTTCTGCTAAAGAAATTTATTAAACATTGGAATTAGAGTTTAGTCACCATTATTTCATCAAAGTATTTTCAGGCAGTCTTTGCAAAGTTGAATTTTTATTCATAATCTATTCAGAGACAAGATGCATCTTATCCAGTAAATAATGGGCTCAAGCTTTTTCTTAGTTCTTCCCCATGTTTTACAACCTTCAAAATAGCACTGATATGGGAATTAATGATGTGCTCTAAAATGCCATATTTTCTAACTGAAAATTACCAAATAATAAATTTTTAAGAAATTGATGTTTCAGAAAACATTATAGTTTAGAAGATAAAGAGGATGACATTTTAAAAAGAAGACATTATTTACTTATAATTCCTGTGCTCATAAAAGATATGATCTAGTTCAGGAGTTTTCAGCCTAGAACAAATATTGTTATAGTAGTGAGGTCTCTAGTGTTTTCTGAAATGCTATTCAAACCTCAGGTGGGGAATAAGATTGTGTACTCGAGTGGCTTGTGAAAATCAGAAAGTTTATCATAGAAAGTTATGTTGATTTACATAATAACTTAGTTAACTACTGGCTTCACTAAGAAGTCGCCCTTTGCATACTTCTGATTATAGGATTATGATTTGGGCTTGAATTAAAATATCAATTGTTTAACAGAATGTTAAATAAATTTGAAGAATGTATAGTTCTGTATAATTATTTTCTAAGCATGTATACTAGCAAAATTAAACACTATGTATAAAGAATACCATACACACATACTCAATACAGTTGGAGATCAATGTCACTATTGTCCTAGGCATAAAATAATACAGATAATGAGGTTGGTATGATTAATGAAACATGACAAACATAAACACCCATATCACTTATAGTTTGTATATTATTTAATAAACAGATGTATGTTCTTTGGTTAATGTACTGAGTTTAAAATATTTAATGTATGTTCATGGTCAATATGATTATGCCAGTACCACTGTCACTTCTAGTTAAGTAGCTCTGTTACTTGCCAAACCCACACATACTGTGCACAGCACAGCTGAGACCACAACACTGATTTGTCTGTCTTTAAGTCCTAGCTACTGAAATATTTTTATGATCTTTTTCACTAACAATAGAACCTATTAGACCCAGATTTTCTTTTATTGTACCAAAATCATACATGCCCTTGCTTGCCATTGATTTCAAGTCTATAATGTGAGAATAGGGAATTAAACATAATTGTCACAGTTTGCCAGAGAAATGTAACTAGTTCATTGTGTTTTCCATGAAGGCTACAATAAAATATTGGAAAGAACATCATCTCCTACAGGGAAGTAGGAGGGATGCCCCAGATCTGTGCTGCAGTTACTGTACTTGCTGGATAAGGTCTTTATGGGATTAGCGCTAGTCCATCACACAGAGTTCTGATTTCATCTCAGGGTAAACTTCAAATCCCTTAACATTGCTAATGAGGCTTTTTCCAAGTGGCTAGCACAAGTCTCTAGCTTGTCTTATTAAAGGACAGTGCATTTCCCCCAGATCCTTGAGAGAGTCATGCTTCCTGTTATGGTTAGTTGCTGACAGTTCTCTTTCATGGACACCCAGTCATCTGGAAAGCTTTTCCAATTTGTTGTTGTTTTTAGGCTCTCAGACAGATGTTTCCAAAACTCCTTAAACTAATACTACAAATGGAAGTATAGTGAGCCATCCAAATTACTTTTTGGCTAACTGTCTCTTTCATTGGGATGGAAATCCAGGAAGGCAGGAAAGTATAAATGAAAGTCATAGCCAGCATGGATAATCTAGATGGTCTCAGATCTAAGAGTCATTCTTCTTATATGAGGTTGAGACAAGAAGAACAGAGGGAGTGGCTGGAGTGACAGTAGAGTGACCAGGAATTGGAAGAAGTGAGGAGGAGTTGTTTCTCAGAGCCTTGGAGGAGGTGATTTTGGGTTCTATTTGTGATCTGCTGTTTGAAGGCACAAAGGGAGTAGTATAGCACCCAAAAATGAATTTGAAGTCCAACCCATGTGACTGGATGTGTGTATAATTCTGATAAGGAAAGGTTGGATAAGCTGGGAATAGCTCACAACTGTCCTCCTTTTGATAACATGAGGAAGTTTTACCTACAACACAGCTAGCTGTTCAGTATATATGAAGACAGCGTACTCAATATCCATCACTAATTATGATACACACTTTGGAGACAATGATCCTGGTAGGCAAGAGTTACTATAGCAGTAACACTTCTACATTTCACCATGGTCTTCAGAACAAAGTTAAAGAATTCATTGATTCACTCAATAAATATTTATTGAGAAGTTATTACATAGCAGATACCAAGGTGACCCTGGAGAGACAGAGATGAACAAAACAGATGCAATTACTATGCTAGTAGACTGACAGTTCAGTAGGGAAAATAGACAATGAGCAAAAAAAAATTACAAAGAGTAAGAATTGCTACATCAGAGAAAATTGTCGGCAGTGCTATCTATATTCATTTGTGCAGTCCCAATGCTAATTATGTATAATTAGTTTTCTCAGAGAAAACATATCTAGAACTTATTCTCATAAGCAGTACCAATAGGGAGAGCCCTGACTCTAAAATTAGCCATAGTGGTTTATGTAGAAAGAAATGAAATTTATTTGTGGCTCACTCATTGGAATTTTTGTTGTTGTTGTTAAATATAAAAAGGTCACATCCTCAGACAAAAATCAGCACAGTTTATTTTATGATCTTGGCTAGAAGTACACTCCATTACTAAGCCAATATATAGCACCTAGGTAATGTTTGGTTTAAGTCAGGATAACATTAAAAGAGACTTGCTCTAGTTGTTTCTATTTAAAGAGGAAAAACAGAATGAAGTCCTTTCCTTGGAATCTAAACACTTATGAAAAAATAGATTTCACGTTTTTAGAAAAGTTAGAGAAAAGCAATTTGGCTATTTTTAACTAACACATTTTCTTATAGGACAGCATATGATTCTGTCTCACTGTAATCAAGATTATTTTTATATTTACATTTCAAAGTGAAAAGTGTTATTTGTATTCTGTGTCATTTTCTATGGAAGAACATTTTGAAGTTAACTCATTTCTGTTGTGAACTTCTTGTGAAAGCTACTGGAAGATGGATGACACATTTTGAATAAAGTATTTCTCAAAAATGCTACCCAGTGAAATGCATTTCTTTGTTATTTCACCGAAATGATTTTAAAATCATAACCTATATTTCAACAAATAGGCTGACAGTAAACAAAAAAATCATTGTAAGGTTTATTGGCAAGTGACACATGAAAATTCCCTCCTTAGATCATATGTAGCAATCAGGATTCTACATTATGTAAGACTGAGATGCACATTGAACAATGTGCGATGGAGATTAATAGATATACAAAATTTCAATGCTACAAGCCTAGGTAGACATTAGAATATTATGTACAGATGAAAGGTAGTACAATAAATAGTTCTGGAAGAAAAATACAATATTGTAATTTTGTAGATGATGCTGTTATTATCTTTCTTGCCTGCTTGGACTTTTGAATTGGTTTCATCTTGCGTCTTCCAAACAAGCCTGAGTTTCAAGTCAAACTTTTATTTTTATTTTTTTATTTCAGTTAGACACAAGTTTGTTTCACATGTCAATCCCAGCTCTCTCTTCCTCCCCTCCTCCCCACCAGGTCCCCCAGCCCCCAACCTGATCTCCACTCTGATCCTCAGGGAGGATGAGGCCCTCCATGGTGGTTCTCCAGTGACTATCATTTCATCCAGGGCAGGGCCTAGGCCCTCGCCCAAGAGTCCCGGCTGAGAGAGCATCCTTCATTGTGGGATGGGCACTCAAAGTCTTTGCCTCAATCTTACCTTCAGTTTTCATCACCATTAATATGAGCTAATATCGGGCTGCAGACATACATGAGTAGATGACTTATGAGTTTCTGCTTTGTCTCAATGAGTCTTCCCAATATATTCCCCCTTATCTGATAATTATTTTCCAAAATATTATTTGAAATTTCTCATATAGTCTTCGTTTTCTAGAAGGTAAAGCCATTCCTTTCTAGTAATGCTGGCTCAGATGCCCATGCAGATGATGCTGGAGTCAGGCCTTGTGTAGTTCTCTCCTTTGTCTTTCCACTGCTCATCAATATTCACCCTATTCATCAATATTGCCATTTCCACACTGTAAGTATCTCTTAGTTTCATCATTATTCACTCTAATTCCTGTTTTCTCAGTTCAGATTTACATCTGATCACATTGATTTTAAATCAGGTAGATGGCAGTCTCAATTATGTAAAACACAATTGAGCAATAGTAAGACAATGAGTAACATCTTATGGAAGATATCTGACTTGTGTTCACATATTAACACTGAATAGTTTGCTTCCTGGAAGAGCATACACTGAGATTTCAGATCTATTTATTAATTCCTAACTTTACAGAAACAGTGTAATAGCAATAGACTATTAGCAATCAAGGGAGGGACGTATAAAGAGAAAGAGTTGTTAAAGCTTGCACAAAGTTGTACAAAGAGGTGTCCAATCTAATAGTACAGGCAGATGGGAGAAAAAGGACGAACATATGATTTAAGATTCTAACATAGTTCTCATCAGAAACTGAAAGTTTAGGATTAAATAGCCTTATTCAATTCAAGGAGTGGCAAAAAAATTATGTGTGATATCTCAGTGACATAATCACTTAAATTCAATTAAAAATACTTAGTAAATCATCAGTTTTACCCAGCTATTATCTCTGTGTGGTACAATAACATCCCACCTGCAAGACATGCCCACTGATGCAATTGCGCTGCAAATGTAATGGAAATAAACAACCATGTTTCGCTCGTACTTAACCTGCTTCAGAAGATGGAACCCACACTGCCACTGTTCAGAAGGCCAAGAACCTAAGAATAGATGGGTCATTCAACCTAAGGAAAAACAAACCACTATTACTATGCTAAATGGGCACAGTAATAAAATGATTCCTAATGACATATTGCTATATCCATAGATCAATATATCACTCAGCCCTCACTAGAAAAGCTTCTTCTTGTAGTAGATGGCAATTAACACACAAATCCACAAAAGATCAATGAGAAGAAAGCAAGAGACTTTGGAATTCTCAGTCCTAAATGGAATATCTATCACTCTCGTTTTCTCCAGGTTCAGGGATCTATGTAGCATACGAATGTGGATGGGGATGAGTGGACGGGGAGCCAAGACAACTAAGGAAGGCTGAAAACTGAGAAATAGTCTTCCTTAGAGGAACACGCACCAACCGGCTTTTCAACACGAAATGGTCATTCTTAGAAATATACATGCAAGTAACATTATATGGACTGGACAGTTTGTGATTATGTATTTAGGAATAATACATATAACATTGATGATATTAATATATAATGCATATTTTAATAGACATATATGTATGTGTTTACAACTACTGAAAAAAATAGACCACAAATTTGAAAGAGTACAAGGAGGGGTACATGGACTGGGGAAGAAAGGGAAGGCATAAATGATGAGTTATGTTACAACATCAAAACATAAATTAAATAATTAAATATTGTTTGAAATAATCAAAGAATAAATGAAAACATTGTTTACTAATACCATCAAGTCCAAGATATTTCACTTAAAAAGTAAAGAATGTGTGGATGCAAGGTTAGAAAAGCATTTATTCTCCTAATATTTAAAACTTGGAAAAATAATACTTAAAAATATCAAATCTTTGGTTGAAATTCCAACTATCAAAAGTTATTCTCCTTTTTATGTTGTTTTGAGGATGTCAGTTTGGCAAATATCAATGCCAGTTTAGCTATTTGTGTGCAGAGAATACTATCTTTCAACTTTGGATTAACGTAATGCTCTGAAAATGTCTATGAGCAAATATATAGTGATAAAAAGTGGTTAAAACAAGAATACATTTTATGTGCAAACATGAGTCCAAGTTAAATGATAATAATTTTATCTCCTGAGAAATGTTAATTATTAAACATGTCAGCTTCATATATGAACATTCAGTGATTTGTTTCTGATCTAGAATAAATTAGTGATGAAGTAAGTATGAATTAATTTTCCCCAAGTATCTGTGCCTAAAGTTTTCAGTGAAGTGAACATTTAGAGGAAGCAGTATACACATGGTGCTATATTGACACATGTCTTTTATAATCATCCGATACTTGAGGCCATGTTCCATCATACACACGCAAAATATCTCTAAGATTAAAACTCAAAGAGAGAAAGACGGGATTATCTCTTCCCCTCAGGTGAGCTGATTACTGAATTCTCAGCTGGATGGAAGCAATCCTCACAGATATCCCTGTTGAAGCTGAGGCTTCACAGAGATTAGACTGTTCAGAAAGCAACTTCCCAGCAGAGTCTTTTCTACTGCTCTGCCACTGCTCCAGAAACAAAACAGGGCAGTACATCCAACTGGGGCTTCCCTGGAACACCATCAGTCTTGAGACTCACTCTTCTTGATGCCCAATTTACCTGTCAGACGAAACGCCAAATGACACAGGGATAATTGGAAAAATCGAGTTTGGCACAACTTGAGGCAAGGTTAGAAAACAAAGAGGAAGAGACAGCAATAGGTGTGCAAAATAATGAACTACCCATCCTTTGGAAGAGATTCCCATGTTCCTTAATGAGTTGCACAGATGCTGTGCCACATGAAGAGAACCTTCAAAATGAAAATTAAGCTAGGTCTTGGAGACTGTTTTTTATAACTGTAACATCTTTGGCATCATATGTACTTGCTTTATTTACTTCTTTTTAAATATTCAGTGTAGAATAGTATTCTCTTATAAATGCCACAGAGTCTCATGATTACTGACCAGAAATCAGTGAATTTTATGTATCAAATTATGATTTGCCATGTATGATTATATTCTTTGTGGATGTTTGGATATACTGGTAAGCATATTTGAGGCAGGCAAATGTAGGGAATAGTTTAGAAGATGGGTCTATCCGTGGCTTGGGCTATGCACTCTCCATACTTTAGTATGCACTTTTATACATATATAAACTTTCCTAAATGAATTATCTAGACGTCTAAGACCCTCACTGGCACTGGACTACTAGTACATACCTCTCTGTACAATGGGATAAATTTCTTCTCATATTAGACATGTACAGCTCCTTTTCAAACATTCTCAGTCCAGGGTGAGGTGACAGTGATCAAACCTAACCTGGATTTCAATACATGCCTACCAAGGAAAAATTGTGAAGTCAAGTAAAATTTACAGAGAATTCCCTACATCCCATTTTTGCATATGTATAAACTGTAAGGGATATGCATGGCAGAAAAATTATATATGACCTAAATTGACCTAATTTATCAGTTGAAACACAGAATGACCGTTATTGTGACCCTTAGAAACAAACGTTTTCCTTTTCTTTAATACCACCAAAGGAAATCTCAGGAGCCCCTGAATATTTTCACCCACATGGATTGTTGCTCTGTTGCAATGTATTCAAATATTTATTTTTGCATTGTCTTAAGGAAAATTTCTTTTTGGCTGCAGAATCTATGTGGGTTTTTATTTCAATCCCTGAATAAGAGGCCAAGAACCAAGAAACATCCAACCCTAACCCCAATCACAGTAACATATTGATAAGCATATCTATGTATTTGAGGTTTTAGTCTTTTATTACAACAGTACCTATTGTTAGGAGTGAAAGTCTTTATAATTAAATATATAACTAATAAAAGTAACAGATTTCAAAAGGCTTGTATGTTCTAAATCTTTTGTTTAAAACAAAAGATTGTTTAATTTTTCAGAGTAAATATTTAAAATAATATGAATTAAAATATACACAGGTTTATTTAGAAAAGGGTTCAGAGGGTTGGCATGATGTTTAAGTGAATACAAAGACTTGAAGACTTGAGTTAAATCTCTGGAACCAATGATAGAAGGGGAAAACCAGTTCCCACAAGCTGTTCTCTGACCAACCCACCCCCCCACACATGTATACATAGCATCGTACTTATACAACCACCTTGCCCCACTACCACTACCACTACTAATATATTTTATTATTAAATATAATTTAAGAAAATAGAAAGCTTCTGCAGAACATTCTTATTGATTTAATACTTATTAAAAATTAATAAAATGCCCATCATTAAGAATGCACTGGAGCTAGGAATGGAGCTTTCCTGTGGTGCCTGAAGCCCTGGAATCCTCAGCATAGTGTTAACCTGTGGTGCCTCCTTCTCCCAGTGTTCATGGACCATCTAGTAAGAGGGGGTAGAACGACCATGAGATCCAGAGGTCGGGGTAGTGGGAAGCAACATCTTCTGGACAGATTTAGAAGACCTCCACAAGATAAACCAGTTAACATTTCAGGATAAAGGGCAGGGTCTCAGTAGTCCCCATTCCTACCCGAGGAAGTATTTTCTTTAAGAATATGGCTTCCGGGACTTTGAAAGGAAGTTTCAAAGCCCCTTATTAAAAATGAATGCACACCAAGTTGGGAGGGAGTCAGAAAGCATGAGTAGAGTTAGGGAGAGAACTGTGGATGAATACTATCACAGTCTATATATGTATAAAGTTCTCAACAAATTAAACATACACTACTAATTTTAGTGGAATTACTTTGAATTTCTCTCTGTTTAATTTGATGTTGGCTGTTGACTTGCTGTATATTGCTTTTATTATGATTAGGTATGTTCCTTGTATCCCTGATCTCTAATACCATTATCATGATGGGGTGTTGGATGGAATGTAAAGTGAAATTTAAAAGAATAAATAAATTATAAAAAACCAAAACAATAAAATAAAGACTGAATGTAGTCATGCATGTTAGTAATCCAAGTGTTTGAGAGGTAGAGGCAGGAGGATATAAGCCATCCTTGGAAACATAGCAAGTTTAAGATAACCTGGCCTATGTGAGAGTCAGTCTAAAAAAAAAGTGTATTAAGCCTTGTAATACAAATACAAGGTTCTGAGAATGAAACTAAAGTATAGTTTCTCAATCTCATAAAAGTTTCTTTTATAGGGGCAGAGCTGGATAAGTGAGCTCAACTGATACTTAACAAATGTAGGTTTGTGTGCAGGTCATAAGGGGAGAGTGAGAAAAGGAGCTGGTGATTCCTTGCTCAAATCTGCAGTGATTAGAAGGCTTTGCAGCTCACCAAGGGACTGAGTGGAGAGTTAGTAATGAAGACATTCTATGTTAAAGAAACTTCACTAGATAAAGCCCAGAGATACAAAAAGACAAAAACCTTCAGGATTGTTTGCCATACTTTGAGATGTTTGAAATGTAGGCCAAGATACAGGAAAGAAATTTGGGATGATGGGCTGGGATGGATTGGGGCAACATAACAGCTTTCAGCATCCCATTGTTTTTCTCATTACTTTTAAGCACATAAGTATAAAAAAAAGTGTGCTTACTCAAGATTGTGATCTTGATGAAGAAATGAAATCTGAAGATAACTTACAAGGAGATCACTCTGGGTTTTATTGAGTCTCAAAGTACTCCCTTCAATTTTCAGTTACATGTGGGATGCGACTCCAGCATGGGATCCAAACTCAGTCCTGTTTCTGTTACTTGAATTTGAGAATACTGAGGGTACTATTTATTGTAATGAATTCAGAGAAAATGATTTAATCACATGCATATTGTGCATGGATAAGGAAACAGAATGGGTGATATGCCTTTTTCTGCCTCACCAGTAATAACTTCTCATTGTCTATTATATTGTTCTTTAGCATCATGATTTTCCATGTATTTTGATGCTAAACACAGTATCCCCAGTTGTTTTCTCATGACTGAATGGACAGGACTGGAAGGCAAGGTGAAATGGGATGGAGATTTTTTTTAATGTTTCTAAAAAAGTCTTTTGTGAAAAAAATATTGAATGACTCATTGGGTCCATAAACCACACCAACAGCCAGGCCCCATACCCAGAAGTAGATGGCCAATAAAAAATGAACTCAATGGTATTTTTGTAGGTTTTTGTCTTACAGTACTTGGTATGGGCATCTTTTCCCCTCACATACTATGGTTTGTGATTGTGTCTTTATGGGGTTTCTGTGATGAGTGTGTATACCTGAGCATCTGTATGTGTTTTTTCTCTGTCTTCTCTTTTTATTCTTTTCCTGTTTGCTTGCTTTTTTCAGATTCAGGCTTGTTTGCTTCTGTCCTATAACATTTCTATTTATCAGTTGTTCCCTTTTCTAGATGCCTAATTGTTTTCTAGTGAGAAATAGCTGGAAAAGGTGTGTATGTGGGTGGTTTTGGAGATGGGAAGGCTCTAGAAGGAGCTGGGAGAAAGAGAAACAATAATCAGACTGTATTGTATGAAAAACATATTTTCAATTAATATTGGAATAGAATTCCAAATAAATAAATTGAAATAAAATTCATAAATAAAAGAAAGCAAAAAATATTAAAATTCAACCTATATTTTCTTCAATAGTTTCAGATCAGAAACTCATTTTTTCTAACTTACCTAGCAGATGTCATGTTGGTTGATGACAGTGACATGGATACAAAGACAAACTAAAGGCACATGAGCAGACAACTATTGAGAAAGTTTAACAATGAAACTTGTTAAAATTAGGATGTGGGTGAGCTGCCCAAACCAAAACCATTAACCTATAAAGTTACCATCCATATGTTAGAGTCAAATAAATGAAAGCCAGGGAGGGGCTTCTGTTTCACATGATACCAAATAGAATCCATCACATTTGTGTATAAGAGTTATGTAGGGATGTTCCTAGAAGCACAGATATTCATCCATCCTGGGGACCAGCGTCTCCTTGCTTTTGAATCCAACATAGCTTAAGTAACTTAGAGCCCAGGCATGTAACAGTGATGTAATTGCTGTCTGCCAACAACCAACTCATCATCATCCCCTGACAATAAATTCTAAGGGAAGTTTCATGATCATCACAGGAAAGCTGTTCAGAAGATTTTTTTGCCTCATACACCCTCTTTCAAACATTCCAAGTTGTAACACGATGCTGTCACCTGCAACAGTTTTGAACTCCATTCACAGTTCTGTGGGGTTGTATGCTGTCTGCAGGCCAAAGGTTAGGTATGCCTTTCAGCTGTGTCAATTTCGTAGGGACTCAGAGATAACAGGTATAGTTGTAAAGTCCTCAAGCCCATGGGAAAAGAAAAGGGGCTTCATCAATGGTAATGCATTTTTATTTTGTCAGGTAGTTTTTTTCAAACTGCTTCTCAAACCTCATGTATAGGATTCTAATTAAGAATTTCATATTGGATGAAAATACTCTCAAGCCCAATATCACTCTACTAGCTGCTAATAATTTTAAGAAGACTGTTTGTTGTATATATTAATCTTTCTCTAAATTAGAGGGGGGCCTACTCATGTGGTTTTCTGGCAGAGTGCTTATGTAACATGCATGGGTATCTGGGTTTAGTCTCAAATACTGCAAAGAAAAAATAAAGCTTTGTGAGTGTGTGTGTGTGTAGATGTGTTAGTAATTAGCCCTTTAAAACCGAACTAAAGAAGGAAATATCCTCAACATACTCATGTTTGAAGTTATGTAATAGAAACCACTAGTTTGCTTAATTTATTCCTATTTACACTAATATCCTTATAGTTAGAACAACGATTTTAGAAACATTCAGTGTTGGCCATGGTGGTAAATAGAAAGTCTTTATAAAGACCCCACTATGAATTTAAAATTTCAATAACTAGAATTGATTTAATGACACAAATAACTCTGCTATTCTATTGTCAGGAAAAAATTGAGTGTTGTCAACTTGATCAAAACTAAAATCATTCTCTTTGGCAGACAAGAAGCAATTGATCATATTTAGACACAACAAGAGGAGCCATTTCTACTTTGCACAGTGGACTTGCCCAGAGCTAACCCCTGGAAGCGTGCTCCAGATTGACACAGCTCTTCGGAATTTTGTCCATGGGAGCATACTTGCCAGATTCTTTCTGATGACAAAATACCTGCTTTGACAAATTTCCTGGCCATGTGACCTTTCCTTGTGCTATCCTGTGGTATGAGATGATGAACTCTCAATCCACTGTATGTCTAATTGTGGGTGTATATTAAAAGCAGAATCCTAAGAACAATCTTTGCTTTACCTGAAGCCTATTTCAGAGGAGATGAAGGAGGTTTTATCTTCACCTTGGTACAAATCTTTGTTAGGGATCTTGATTTCTACAATACAAGGAATTCAATTTCTCTTCTCCTTCCTTGCAATGATTGACACCATTTATTGAAATAATAATGAAAAACCCCATGTGTAAAGCCCTCCATAAAGACTATCCTCCATGCTGGACTGAGTGGTATACTCAGATACTCCCATCACCAGGGATGTAGAGGGAGGAAGTTTGAGTGCTTGAAGCTACCTTAGGACACACTCACTTCAGCATTGTTAAAATCCTCTAAGGTAGCTATTCAGTCTTGTGTCTTACAGGGCAGAACTTTGGAAAACTGTCAAATTATAGGGTTGGGGTCTGAGTGTGTATTCTGATCCCAAAGTGAAATAAACAGTCTCATTTTCTTCAGCTTGGCATTAGGAGTCACCATTGTTTTGGCAGTTTTAGTGGGCAAGAATGACCTAGTAAGACATTAAAATCCTTTTTTTTCATGCAAGGGTAACTGTAGTTGTTTTTTTTTCCTGTTTTGGGGGATCTGCCACCCAGCTCCCAAAATAAATACACAGAGAATTGTTCATTTTTATTTTATTTTCCAGTTTAAATTTAGATAAGAAACGAGGTTGCTTCATAAGTCAGTTCCAGGTCCTTCTCCCATTCCCTCCCCTCCTCCTGTGCCCTCCCCCCAACCCCCCCCCCCCGTTATCCCCTCATTCCCCCAGGGAGGGTGAGGCCCTCCATGGGGTGTCCATAGTCTGTCATTTCATATAGGGCAGGGCCTAGACCCTTCCCCAAGAGTTCAGGGTGAGAGTGCACCTCACATTGTTCTATGGGAGTCCAAAGTCCGTGTGTATACTTGGGATGGGTACTGCTCTGCTGCCCAAGGCTCAATAGATTCCCTAGGCCTCCTCACTGACACCCAGATTCAGGGGGTCTTGATCAGTCCCATGCAGGATTCCCAGGCTGATGCCTGGGATTCAAGAGTTAACCTTTGTCTGGTCAGCTGTTTCTGGGGGTTAAACCAGCCCAGTCTTAATCCCTTTGATCATCAGTCCTCCCTCTCTGTTACTGGCTTTCTTGAGTTCAGCTCAGTACTTAACCAAGGGAGTCTGCCTCTTCTTCGATCAGCCACTAAATGAAGTTTCTGTTTCCCAGACTCTCTGGCCATAGGATTCTAGGCTGGCACTCCCCAGATCTATGTCTAAAATCCATATATGAGAGAGTACATGCCATGTTTCTCTTTTTGTGACTGGGTTACCTCACTCAGGATGGTTTCTTCTAGTGTCATGAATTTGCCTGTGAATCTCATGATTCCATTATTTTTTTCTGCTGAACAGTACTCCATTGTGTAGATGTACCACATTTTCTCTATCCACTCTTCGGGTGAGGGACATCTAGGTTGCTTCCAAGTTCTGGCTATTACAAATAAAGCTGCTATGAACATAGTGGAACAGATATCTTTGTTGTATGAATGGGCATCTTTTGGATATATGCCTAAGAGTGGAGTTGCTGGGTCTTGTGGTAGGTTTATTCGCATTTTTCTGAGGAATCTCCATACTGATTTCCAAAGTGGCTGAACCAGTTGGCACTCCCACCAGCAATGGAGGAGTGTCCCCCTTTCACCACATCCTCTCCAGCATAAATTGTCATTGGTGTTTTTGATTTTAGCCATTCTGACAGGAGTGAGATGGTATATCAGAGTTGTTTTGATTTGCATTTCCCGGATGGCTAAGGATGTTGAGCACTTTCTCAAGTGCCTCTCAGCCATTTTAGACTCCTCTATTGAAAACTCTCTATTTAGTTCTGCAGCCCACTTTTTAATAGGGTCCTTTGGTGTTTTGGAGAATTGCTTCTTGAGTTCTTTGTAAATTTTGGAGATCAACCCTCTGTCAGATGTGGGATTAGTGAATATTTTTCCCATTCTGTGGGCTGCCTTTTTGTCTTGCTGACTGTGTCCTTTGCCTTACAGAAGCTTCTCAGTTTCAGTAGGTCCCATTTATTAATTGTTGATCTCACTCTCTGTGCTACTGGTATTATGTTCAGGAATGTACCAATTCGTTCAAGGGTACCACCCACTTTCTCTTCTAAGAGGTTCAGTGTGGCTGGATTTATGTTGAGGTCTTTGATCCATTTGGACTTAAGTTTTGTGCATGGCGATAAACATGGATCGATCCGCATTCTTCTACATGCCAGTCTCCAATTATGCCAGCACCATTTGTTGAAGATGCTTTCTTTATTCCATTGTATATTTTTAGCTTCTTTGTCAAAGATCAGATGTTCATACGTGTGTGGGTTAATACCCGGGTTTTCAATTCGATTCCATTGGTCTACCTGTCTATTTTTGTGCCAATACCAAGCTGTTTTCAGGACTATAACTCTGTAATAGAGCTTGAGGTCAGGGATGGTGATGCCTCTGGACGTTGCCTTGTTGAACAGGGTTGTTTTGCCTATCCTGAGTCTTTTGTTTTTCCATACAAAATTGATTATTGTTCTTTCAAGGTCTGTGAAGAACTGTGCTGGGATTTTAATGGGGATTGCATTGAATCTGTAGATTGCTTTTGGCAGGATTGCCATTTTTACTACATTGATCCTACCTATCCAAGAGCATGGGAGATCTTTCCATTTTCTGAGGGCTTCTTTAATTTCTTTCTTTAAAGATTCAAAGTTCTTACGATACAGGTCTTTCACTTGTTTGGTTAGCGTTACCCCAAGGTATTTTATGTTGTTTGTGGCAATTGTAAAGGGTGATGTTTCTCTGATTTCTCTTTCAGCCCTTTTATCATCTGTATATAGTAGGGCTACTGATTTTCTTGAGTTGATCTTGTAGCCTATCATATCGTCTGCAAACAGTGAAAGTTTGACCTCTTCCTTCCCAATTTGTATCCCCTTGATCCCCCTTTGTTGTCGTATGGCAATAGCTAGGACTTCAAGTACCATGTTGAAAAGGTATGGAGAGAGTGGACAGCCTTGTTTTGTTCCTGATTTTAGAGGAATTGCATTGAGTTTCTGTCCATTTAGTTTGATGTTGGCTGTTGGTTTACTGTATATAGCTTTTATTATGTTTAAGTATGTCCCTGTTATCCCAGATCTCTCCAAGACCTTTATCATGAAGGGGTGTTGGATTTTGTCAAAGGCTTTTTTAGCATCTAGTGAGATGATCATGTGATTTTTGTTTTTCAGCTTGTTTATATGGTGGATTACATTGATGGATTTTCGTATTTTGAACCATCCCTGCATCCCTGGGATGAAACCTACTTGATCTTGGTGAATGATTGTTTTGATGTGTTCTTGGATCCGATTTGCCAGTATTTTATTGAGTATTTTTGCATCAATGTTCATGAGGGATATTGGTCTGAAGTTCTGTTTCTTAGTTGTATCTTTGTGTGGCTTGGGGATCAAGGTTATTGAAGCCTCATAGAAAGAGTTTGGCAAAGACCCTTCTGCTTCTATTGTGTGGAACACTTTGAGAAGAATTGGTATAAGCTGTTCTTTGAATTTCTGGTAGAATTCTGCACTGAGGCCATCTGGACCTGGACTTTTTTTGGTTGGGAGACTTTTGATGACAGCTTCTATTTCCATAGGGGTTATAGGTCTATTTAAATTGCTTATCTGTTCTTGATTTAGTTTTGGCAAATGATAGCTGTCCAGGAAGTCATCCATTTCCTTTAAATTTTTGAATTTTGTGGAGTACAGGTTTTCAAAGTATGACCTAATGATTCTCTGGATTTCCTCAGAGTCTGTTGTTATGTCCCCCTTTTCATTTCTGATTTTGTTAATTTGCGTGTTCACTCTCTGCTGTTTGGTAAGTTTGGACAAAGGTTTGTCTATCTTATTGATTTTCTCAAAGAACCAACTCTTCATTGCATTGATTCTTTGTATTGTTTTCCTGGTTTCTACTTTATTGATTTCAGCCCTCAATTTGATTATTTCCTGGCGTCTATCTCCTCCTGGGGGAGTTTGCTTCTTTGTGTTCTAGAGCTTTCAGCTGTGATGTTAATTCTCTGGTATACCTGTTCTCCTGTTTCTTCATGTGAGCACTTAGCGCTATGAACTTCCCCCGTAGCACTGCTTTCAAAGTGTCCCATAGGTTTTGGTATGTTGTGTCTTCATTCTCATTGAATTCGAGGACGTCTTCAATTTCCTTTTTTATTTCCTCTTTGACCCAGGGATGGTGCAGTTGAGCATTATTCAATTTCCATGAGTTTGTAGGTTTTCTGCAATTTGTGTTGTTGTTGAATTCTAATTTTAAAGCATGGTGGTCTGATAAGATGCATGGAGTTATTCCAATTTTTTGGTAGCTGCTGAGGTTTGATATGTTGTCAAGTATGTGGTCGATTTTTGAGAAGGTTCCATGTGGTGGTGAGAAGAAGGTATATTCTTTTTTACGTGGATGAAATGTTCTATAGATATCTGTTAATCCCAGTTGGGTCATTACTTCTATTAGACCCTTTGCTTCTTTGTTGAGTTTCTGTGTGGTATTCCTGTCTAGTGGTGAGAGTGGTATGTTGAAATCTCCCACTATAACTGTGTGGGGCTTTAGATGAGATTTAAGTTCTAATAATGTTTCTTTAACGAATGTGGATGCCTTTGTATTGGGGGCATAGATGTTCAGGATAGACACTTCATCTTGGTGGGTTTCACCTGTGATGAGTATGTAATGACCTCCTTCATCTCTTTTGATTGATTTTATTTTAAAGTGTAGTTTGTTAGATATTAGGATTGCTACCCCTGCTTGTTTCTTGGGTCCATTTGATTGAAAAATTTTTTCTCAACCTTTAACTCTCAGGTAATGTCTCTCTTTGAGGGTGAGGTGTGTTTCTTGTATGCAGCAGAAGGAAGGGTTCTGTCTTCGAATCCATTCTGCTAGTCTGTGTCTTTTTATGGGTGAGTTAAGGCCATTAATATTGAGGGATATTAATGACCATTGATTGCTCATGCTTCTTCGATTTGCGATGGTTGTTGTTGGTGGAATTATGTGTGGAATTTCACCCCTTTGTTCTTTTGGCTGTTGGTAGAGAGGGATTCTCTAATGCTTATGTTTTTCTGGTTGTAGTTAGCTTCCTTGGGTTGGAGTTTTCCTTCCAAAATTTTCTGTAGGGCTGGGTTAGTGGACACATATTGCTTGAATCTAGTTTTGTCATGGAATATCTTGTTTTCTCCATCTATAGTGATTGAGAGCTTTGCCGGGTATAGTAGTCTGGGCTGGCATCCATGGTCTCTTAGTGTAGGTAGAATATCTATCCAGGACCTTCTGGCTTTCAGAGTTTCAGTGTAATTCTGATAGGTCTGCCTTTATATGTTACTTGACCTTTTTCCTTAGCTGCTCTTAATATTCTTTCTTTATTCTGTATGTTTGGGGTCTTGCTTATTATGTGGCGAGGGAATTTTTTTTTGTGGTCCACTCTATTTGGTGTTCTGTAGGCTTCTTGTACCTTCATTGGCATGTCTTTCTTAAGGTTGGGAAAGTTTTCTTCTATGATTTTGTTAAATATGCCTTCTGCCCCTTTGAGGTGGATTTCTTCTCCTTCTTCTATACCTATTATTCTTAGGTTTGGGATTTTCATGGTGTCCCATATTTCCTGGATGTTTTGTGTTAAGGATTTGTTGGATTTAAGGTTTTCTTTGGTTGATAAATCCATTTCTCCTAGTGTACCTTCAACACTTGAGATTCTCTCTTCCATCTCTTCTATTCTGTTGGTAATGCTTGTATTGGTAGTGCCTGACTGTTTGTCCAGCTTTTCTATTTTCTGCCTTTCTTCAGATTGTGTTTTTTTTTTAATGTCTCCATTTCAGTTTTCAACCCTTGCAGTGTTTGCATTGCTTCTTGCAATTTTCTGTTGATCTTTTCGTCCATTTGTTGCCTTTTATGAATTTTTTGGTTTGTTCTTTCTTCCATTTCTTGCATTTTTTGGTTTGATTTTTGTTCCATTTCTCCCATTTTGTGCTTTGTTTCTTCTTCCATTTCTTGCCTTTTTTGGTTTGTTTCTTCTTCCATTTTTTTCATTTTTTTGCTTTGTTTTTTCTACCATTTCTTGCATTTTTTGCTTTGTTTCTTCTTCCATTTCCTGCCTTTTTTGGTATGTTTCTTCTTCCAATTTTTGCATTTTTTGCTTTGTTTTTTCTTCCATTTCTTGCATTTTTTGCTTCATTTCTTCTTCCATTTCCTGCCTTTTTTGGTTTGTTTTTTCTTCCAATTCTTGCATTTTTTTGGTTTGTTTTTTTCTTCCATTTCTTTGAGGGATTTTCCTATATCCTCTTTTAGGGCCTCTATTATTTTCATGAAAGTGCTTTTAAGGTCGTTCTCTTCTGCTTCATTTCGCATTAGAATATTGGGGTCTTGCTGGTGTGGAGTCTCTAGAATCTGGCGGTGTCATATTTGTTTTCTGTTGCTGACTGTGTTTTTGTATTGTCTCTTTCCCATCTCTTCTTCTAGTGGGTGCAGAAAGAGCCCCTTACTGGTCTGGGGACCAGAGTTCCCTTTTGGTGGGTGCTAGCAAGTCCAATAATCTGGTGGTTCTTCTGTTCCTTGTCCAAATGCTGGTCCCGTGGGTGGAGAAGAAGAACAGGAATCTGGAGCGCTTAGCCTCCTACCTGGTCCCCTGAACCTATGCTGGGTCCTGTTGTACCTGATCCGGAACAGCTACTCCCCTGGTCTCCCTGCCTCCTCTGGTTTCCTGGTCTCGTTGGTGGGAGAGAAGATCTGGAGTCTGGGGTGCTTGGCTCCCGCCGGGATTGGGAGCTCTGTGCAGTTCCCAGGTGATCTGCAGGCACTGGAACACAGGCCGGGAAGCTGGCCTGTTTACCTGATGCTGCAGGAGGAACAGCTACTTCCCTGGACTCCCAGCCTCCTCTCCCAGAGAATTGTTCTTATGTATGAATGCCCAGCTTTAGCTTTGCTTGTTTCTAGCCAGTTTTTTTTTAATTATCCCATCTACCTTTTTCCTCTGGAGTTTTACCTTTCTCTATTCTGTACACCTTTCTTTCTTTCTTTCTTTCTTTCTTTCTTTCTTCTTCCATGGTGACTGTGTGGCTGGACCCCGCTGTGCTCCTCTCTTTCTCCTTTTCTCACTCCTCCCTCTCTTGTTCTCTTCCTTCCAGCCTGGATTTCTTCTCCAATTCATTCCTTCTGCCTGGAAGCCCTGCCTGTCCTCTCCTGCCTAGTTATTGTCTATTCAGTTCTTTATTAGACCAAATAGGTGTTTTAGACAGGCAAAGTAGAACAGCTTTACAGAGTAAAAAATGCAACATAAAATAATTTAATACTTTATACCGTTAAACAACTTTCCGAGTCATAAATGAAGGTAACACATCTTCAACCTCTTCCTGAACTATGTGGATCAAGAAGAATGTTCGTGACTTTGTTTCTGATAGTTTCCCAGTGTTTCTGTTTCATCAGGTGTGGATTCTTGCTAAGCACTTTGCTTAGGCTAACTCATGGTATATTTTTTACTGGAATCAAAGGGTAATCTCAGTTTATTCCTAGTTTTTGATAATTAATTAGAAACAACATGCAATATGATTCTTTCTGACAAGTATGCTCCCATGGACAAAATTCCAATGAGCATTCCTTGGTATCATTTTTTTTCTTTTTTCTTTGGTAGTTTTTTTTCCCTTTCATCCTAAATATGGGAAAATGTCTCACTTGACAACTGACATTTTGCCTTGGCTCTCTTCAATGCTATAGAGAGAAAACACCTGGGGAAATAAGCCAATAAAAACTGCCTGTAGCCCTATTCTAAATGGTGCTCATCTCATCTCTATAGCATCCATGCTTCATGTATACAGGAGGATCTTCACATGCTGTTCTCTAAATGCCAGCAGGAGTCCTAGGCCAACATGATGCACATGCTATGTCCTTAGTTACAGGTCTCAGGGTGTGACTGTGCTACTTTGTGTTTGTATGTTCCTGATATTTCTAGGTCAAATTTAGTTTTTATTATTTTATTAGATTTATCGTATTTTGTGTGTCTAGGTATGGGTCTGAAGGTATGTATGTATACCATGTGCATGCAGGTGGCCTTGGAGGCTAGAGGAGTGTATCAGCATCCCTGGAGGTGGATTTACAAGCAATTGTTAGTTTCACACTGTAGATTCTCGGTACTTAACTCAGATCTTCTGGAAGAGCAACAAGTGCTTTTAACAAATGAGCAATCTCTCCAGCTCCTATTTTTAATTTATTAACATTTACTGTATTATTTTACACTATCATAAATGTTCTTAGGGAGAAGAGAATTGCAAGTTAGAGAAATAAACTTTCCTCTGTTTAATTATGCTGCCAAGAAAATGTCCCAATACAATTCAAGGATGGCTTAGGTATCTTAGACAATATGTAAAGAAAGTTGGCCCTGGGGGAAAGTCCAGGCTTTCCCTGGAAACCGAATCTGCTTGCACTATGATCTTCTTTATCGCCTCAGATTGTTACTAATGACTTCAATTAGCAATGCAGACAGATTTGGAAATATTCTATTCCACAATTGTTTTAATTAAATAACCCAGTGATTAAGAAAAGTGTAATGGAAGTCAGCCCTAGCTCCCTTGGCATACATGAGAATTTCTGAACTCCATTTTTTTACCACCCTGACTAATTCATACATGGAGAGGTCTTTTTCTTTTTCGTTTTCTTTTACTTGAATTTAGAGGTACAGAAACAAAGCTTCAAAGGGATTTTTTTATACTGGTTTTCTTTTGAAGGTTAACAAAACCTATTTTTCTATAATAAAACCAAATATAGTAAGATAAAACAAAAGACTAACGCATTGGATTTGTACAAAACAAGCAGAAGGAAAACAGCCCAAGAGAACACACTAGAATCAGAAACCCACTCATTCACTCACTCATGAATCCCATAAAAACAATGAACTGAAAGCCACAATATATACGTAATGGGCCTGGTGCAGACCCATGCAGGGACTACATGTGTTTCTCAGTCTCTGTGAGTTCATATGAGCTTTGATTCATGTTAATTAGAGTGCCTCATTTTCTCAGTGTTCTCTATCTCACCTGGTTCTTATAATGTCTGGCTAAGGGTCTCTGTATTTGTTCCCATCTACTGCAGGAGGAACTTTTTGTGATGATGGCTGAGCAAGCCTCTGATCTATGTTTATAGCAGAACAGCAGAATATCACTAGGAGGTCTTTTTATTGATACTTTTTTTAAAGAACAGTAGCATTTGGTTTTATGCTTGGTCCCTGGACTACCTAGACTCAGATTCTCGGTCACCCAAGCAGTGTTGAGCATGGGCTTCACTTGATGGAGTGGGTCATAAGTCAAATCAGACACTGGTTGGTGACTCCCACAAGCTTTGTGCCACCGTTGCCCTAGCATATCTCACAGGCAGGAAACCATTGTATAGCAAAGGTTTTGTGGTTGGGTTGGTGTTTATGTTTCTCTTTTGGTAGCATACAGAGTACCTTCCTTACCAAAGATGCTAAAATGTGGGGGTGGAGGCTCTATGTAGGCACCAACAGAACTTCTATGTGTTCATTGAATTGTTTAGGTGTTGTCTTTAGCAATGGGCCTTGCCATCCTTTGTGGGGGGGCAACCTATAGTTTTGGCAATAGCCTGGGTTGTTTGGGGATTCCCATAGTATGCCTTTGGCCAACAATTCAATTAGATGCAACCCAGTTCCAGTATTGGAAGCATCATTTGGTGACAATAAATGGTCAATTGTAACTCTGTTTTCCCTCTTATTTGGTGGCTTCATTTAGCTTGTCTTTATATATGAATATATTTTAGGAAGCTTCTACTTTATTTGGTTTCCATAGTATCCTTCAAATAACCCCTAATTTTTACTGTCTCTTCCCATATTTTCTCCATCATCCCATCTTTTCTCCTTCTGCCCACCTGATGCTTCTCCAGTTCCCCATCTATCAACTACCTACTCTATTTCTCTTTTCTGTGGATATCACTTGTCTTCTCTGGTCCCTGACTCTATACCAAACCTCTGTGGTTCTATGGATTATAGCTTGGCTATTATTGTCTAAACAGCCAATACCCACATTTAAGCAAATATATATGATATTTGTCTTTCTGGGTCTGGGATACCTCATTCAGTAGGATATTTTCTAGTTCTTTTTATTTATATGTAAGTTCCATGATTATTCAAATTTGAGTTTTGCTGTCCTGACCCTTCAGTTTCACAAGTATAAGTTATCAGAATTTTCTGATACTCTGCACTGGAGCTTCTTAGGTATACACTATTATGGAAATGCCCCTTACCTCTTTGTGTGTAAAGGTGGGCCCTGGAAACTTCTAGAAGCCACTTGTGAGTGCAAAGGTCAAACAATCTATCAAGCTCTTATGCATAGAATATATTCGTTCCCTGATTTAACAGACAGGTAGATATAAAGGAGTGTTTAGCTTTGTTTTCACTCTGATTTTTTTCTTATGAAAGCTCACTGGGTTGATCTGACTTTCCCTATCTCAAGGATGGGATAAAAATCTGATTTTATGTGGCCATCATCAAATAAAATGATGATCACATATATATTTATAAAGAGATACAAATGTAGTAAAGTATATTTATATAAAACACATAAAATATATTTACATATTATATACATTACAAACTTTAAAAATATTTCTGAATTCAAGTCAGAAACAATTCTGAAAATACATACCTTTTGCAAAAAAATCACCACATGTGCAACATTAGGAATCTTTACTGAATGTACTTGTTTAATACGGATAGGAATCTACTCTTCCTGTGGGCATTTAAGTAGGATGAGTGTGAAAAAAATGACAGAAAGTCAGCTAGGTGGTTATAAAAGCTGCAGTTCCTAAGACAGATAAATACAAATAGTGAGAAGTGGATCCCTAATGGATAGGAGTTAGCTGCTAATGCTTTAGAAGGATTCAGAAAGCACTGTGGATTGCAATAAAGAACATGACAGTAAAGACAAAATATGTGAAGGTAATTAGGTAACCCATGTCTCCTGGGTACATTGCCATTCGGTGTTCTGGTTGCCTTCTAGGCCACAGAATAATATGGTAAAAAATGGAGCAGACTACTTCTTGGTCATTATGTAATGTTAAAAAATGTGATTTCATAGAAGTTCAAATATTCTCAAAACTGCCTGCTGAACATTTGTAAAAGGAAAATCCTTCAAACAAGCTATAGTGTCTGGAAAGGAACAGTGCAGCTAATATCTCTCCTGATCAATAAACAATTTTCAACATATGGCTAGCTTTGCTGTTCTATTGCTTACTCATTCCTGTCTAAGGAAATCAACTGGATGGCTATGGAATTTTAAAACCCCAGTAAGTCATTCTGATTCCTTTCAAGACTTGACTGTTTTTCCCAGAAGTCTGAGTATTCTGTAAATCAACATTCATATTCAAATGGGAATGGCATGTGGAGTCAGGAGTCAGGGTCATTCTGAGGCAATGAAGCTTGATCCAGATCCCAGACAGTTGTGGACCCCATATCACCTGAATGGTTCTTATGGAGAGGAAGAGGCATGTTGAGATAGCATAACAGTTCCAACTCACTATGTGTTGCTCTCTGCCTAGGTATAATACAAAGGCCCTCAGGAGATGCCACACAGATGCAGATAATAAACTTTTCTTGCCTCAAGAAACTTGAGCCATTTAAACTTCTGCTATTTATTAATGAGTTCTGAGTATTGTGTTACAGCGATGCAAAACAGACGGGTATACAGGTGTTCATTTCAACTGGAAGGGGATTTCACAGCCAGTGCCCTAAGGAAGCTCTCTTACCAGGATTATATTCATCTTCATTTTATACTTTTTCTTTCCTCTTCTATGAAGATTAGTATAAGGTGATTCACAGCTCAGAATAGTCCTTCAGAATTACGATAAATTCAATGAAGGGGCCTCTCTCAGAAGAGGGCCAGTATTTATGAGTATAGTAACAAATGCTTCTAGTATAGCTATTAATAACTTCTAAACACACCACACATATCACCTTACATGGTCTTCACAGCAGTCACCCGAGAAAGTGGTAGTACTATATATAGACACAGAGGATTGAAGTTAGATGCCAATCTAGGATACACAGTGGGTTCCAGAGGAAGAGCTAAACTGTGGCATAGACAATTGAATTAACCTGCCCATGGTTAGATGGGTAGACATGACTAAACAAAATCTCACATACAAATAGTCTAGCTCTAGTGTTTGAGGTTTTACAATTGTCCTATATAAAACAAAAATAGCCCAAACCTTAAATAATCTGATTACCACACACCTTAGTTGCTTTTCTTGCTGTTGTGGTAAAATAAACTCAAAGGAAAAAGAGTTTGTTTAGCTCACAGTTCCTGGTTAAAGTGCATCATGGGAGGAAGGTTCTGGTAGCAGGAGCTTGAAATAGATCAGACAGAAGAAGAAAGCTGTGGTGCAGGCATGGTGTACTCAGCTCCTTTTCTCCACTGTTTTGCAGACCAGGATTCCCACCTAGGGAATGGCTGGGCCCACAGTTAAAGTGGATGCCCCTGCCACATCATTTAACCTAAATCAAGATAATATCTAAATGACACATCAAAGGATTATAAGCCAGGCGATTCTATGCTCTGTCAAACTGACAACACTACCACTCCATAGATGTAACAGGAACAGTGACTCTGGGTCATTAAATGATAATATTGACATAGGTCTTGTATATTCTCCAAGGTCTATTGCTTCCTATAATGGTAAAAACGAAGACTTTCACAAGTTGAAGTGTGGGGTCTCATTAGATGAATGTTTCAGAGCACTTAATCTCTGCAAGGTCAATACATCTTGGGAATTCCACTAATTTTAATATCTCACCTATAAAAGTTAAACAAAATATAACACCAAAACAGCCATGATGGCCATGGAAAATAAGTGTCAAAAGGAAAAACCAAGACAATGACTTGGATACTATTATATTAGTGTCTACAAACAAAAAGATGCAGAATATTGTCTTTTTAAATACAATATTGCTGTTAGAATGGTATTTTAGAGTTGGAAACAGTAATTAATTAATATTTGTTGACTGCTACCCAATGAGTACTAGACAGTCTACCAAAAAGTCAGTAGTGACAAGAACACTAGAAATTCGATAGAATTCTCATTTCCATTTTCCAGATGTGGAGGCTAAGGCATAGAGCAATCAACTCTAGTATTTAGAAAGTCTTGCATCAAAATTTAAATCATCAGAATTTAATTCAAGTACAAAATATGCATTTTAAAAATATATAACACCCCCTAAAGTTGTTCTATTTATGGATCCATTTATCTATAAAATATCTATCAGTTAGAAGTGTATGGATCTGTAACAACTATGAAAATATTCCTTATTTCTTTCTGGGTTTTTATGTATTTCATGTTCTTCCTTTATTAAGCCAGTCTCTCCATGAAGTTTTCTCTGTGAGTCCAGTCACAACACTAACAGTTATGATTACAGTGACAGTGAGCCCTTAATGATCAGAAGACATGTGTGTTGAACTGCAGAGTCCTGTTCACATGTAGAACATAAGCACTCCCATTGCTTCTCAGCTTTGCTGTTCCTCAGAGGACCTTTCAGAAATTACCTCAGGTCACTGTGAGCTGGCACAGGAGCCTTGCATTCAATAGGGCTGTGGGGAGTTGTCTTATCAGGAATGGATGAGGCAGTATGGGAAGCAGAAAAGCAACAGTGTTGCAGAGGATCTGCCAAGTGGAAGCAACAAAGATCCCCGAAAACATGAAGGGATCTGGAGCTGAGCTGGCTCTTTGTAATTGCACCTCACTGAAGCAACTGGAGTCTGTGTAAGTCACTTTGAGCAGTCTTGCATTCTGTCTGTTCCAGGGATTGGGGAGCTGGCACAATTCTGTGGCATGTAGCTCTTTGGGCCAGGGGAAATGCTTGTAGCTGAGTTCTCATGAGGACTCCCAGTAGCATAGGGAATAAGAACTTGGGTCTTGAGGGAGTCCCTTTACAGCATCCCATAGTTCTGCATCACCTGAAACATTGAGTATTTTTCTTATTGTTTGTTCATTGTGTCTCTCTGACCTTGAGAATGTAACTTCCAGAGACACAAAATTCTTGACATTCTTGACTATGTCTGTGATATCTCCATCATGTAGAGACTATTTGAATACAGAATGGGATCTAAAGAAGCTGAGTTGTGTGGGTGACTGTATAGTACATGAGTAAGTGTCTAGGTCTTCACAGTGACTGGTTAAGTTGACCTGTTATGTCCCAATATCTAAACAAACAATCAAAAAACAAAAACTGGGAATATTTAGATACTCATCAGAGCGCTGAAATTAAATTACTTTGCTATAGTTTCCCATTTTTAGAGCAAAGGAAGTTATCACAGCACATTTTAAAAAATTGATTAAGAAGAAACCAAAGCCTATACAGTTCATGAGCAAAAAGACTACATCTTTTGATGCCTCATCAATTCAATGTATCATTCTGTCTTCAGCAGTTACAATATATATCCAAGTAGCTTAGCTTAGGACAAGCTAGTGACATGTTGTGTCTACCTTTGCTTTGCTAACACATCTTAGTTTCCTCCCTTCCATCTAGATTCATGAAGTCTCCCAGATAACTTAATTTCCAAGATTCCTGTAACTGAACACTTCTTTGGCAGGCTTGACATGAGGTGGCTTTGCTGTACTTTTCTTAGAAGGCTCTGGTGAGAAGGCCATAATTCAGTGTGTCTTGAAATTCCATAGACCAAATATGAACTGTCAAAGAGAGATATGCAGGCTTGCATGCTGGCAGAGAGCGAGCATGAGTTAGAATTTAAATTGATAATTCCCAAGGTTCCAGCACTTCCAGTATGTGAATTCTGAAAGATAAAATTGTCTCTAGGGAAGCAGAAAGTGATGACAGCTATAGGATGACAATAAAAAGATATTTGGAAAGGTTTATTTTTAGTGTGGATAAAATGGAGGTATAAAAATAATTAGAAGTGTTAGCCTTGGTTCTAGAAAAGTTACTAACAGGAAGCTTGCCCTGGATAGCTTGTCTATCTTCATAACCACAGGCAGTAGAAGTAAAATGGAAAACTAGGAAACTTCAAACTCAGTAGCAAGATAAAGTACAGCATGAGACAGTTCTTATATTTTTTAAACCCATGTATCACCTTAACCACTACTAACACTGATCATACTCACTCATAAAGTGTTAGTGAAAGGGGAAGTCCTTTTGTGTGTGTGTTTCTTTTATTGATTAATGAATAAAACACTGACTGGCTGATTGACCAGGTAGGAAGTGACGTAACTGGGCAGAATCAGAATATAAGCAGGGACAAACAGGAAATCACTCTTCTCTCCTCATTGCTAAGATGCTGAACTGTGGACATGTAGGATGCCAGAGGAGTAAGAGGTCCCTGGACCTTTTCTCTGGTAAGATAAGACCACATGGGAATACTTAGATTATTAGAAATGGGCTAATAATTTAGACAGAGCTAGCCAATAAGAAGCCATAGTCAGCTGCCAAGAGCTTTATAATTAATAGAAGTCTTGTGTGTTCATTTGGGGTTGACATGGCTATGGGACCAGCCTGGTGGGAAGAGTTCACGTTACATGTTAGTTCTATGAATATAGCAAGTTATCAAAATCAGGCAGACTGGCCGGGCGGTGGTGGCGCACGCCTTTAATCCCAGCACTCGGGAGGCAGAGGCAGGCGGATCTCTGTGAGTTCGAGGCCGGGCTGGACCAATAGCCTTCAAAACAATACAGAGAAACCCTGTCTCGTAAAAACCAAAAAAAAAAAAAATCAGGCAGACTTATCAAAAGAGAGTGCTGACTATCAAAACAGTTTTGTGGCTATTGTTTGGATAGAATTTGTTTCCTCTAAACTCATGCTGACATTCAGTTCTCGTTATAAGATATAAAGAGATGGGATCAGATGGTACCTTTAAAGGGTGATGCATAGACCATTCATGTAGTCAATCACATCTTCATTTTCAAGGTCAAGCTTCATTTAACTTGGAAGTTTCCTTTTAGGGTACATCCTCCCTTGTAAGCTTTCCATGCAAGTGTGTTTGCATTTTTCTCCCTTTGCTCCTTCCTCTATGCTCACTGTTTTTTAACTATATTTAGGTCTCTGACTTATCAGTGCAATTTGTGAAAACATGGAGCAAGTTCATCCATGCAGTGTTTGGTTTTTCAGTGCCTGCCTCATTTATTACATCTGGCTACCTACTGACCTGTGTTAACTTAGTAAGCAGATAAAATAATATATAGACCAGTTAAATATCCTGCCTCATATAGCCTTTTGTCAAGTGTCCCCTACTTTTGTCATTCTGTTAAATTTAGGAATAAAATATATCAAATTTCCAATTTTTTAACTTTCCAGGATAATTTACACATTGATATTTAGAATACTCCTCTTGTAACTCTTTTATCTTAGTATGAAAATAGAAAGGATGGTGGGGACAGAAAGGATGTATTCTATATATTCTAGGTTAGTAAGTAATATAGCATTTCACATTCATTTACTATGTTGAAATGGTTCAAAAATCATTTGTTTTTTGGTGTTTCCTGGCTATGCATTCAGCAAGTATAAGATACAAAAATAACTATAGTGCAAGTTTTTAATGGGTACTCAGCTTTCCAAAAACCTAGAAGAGTAAGCAATTCAGTTTACTATGTATCAGCTGTTTCCTATCTGGAAGCAAGGTGGGCACTCTGTGCTCCTAGCCTTACTTTATAGTGTAATAATGTGCTCACAGATACACATTGGGATTTATGCACATGCAGCTAAATCCTTTACAGGGCTTCTGTGATTTTGCCAAATAAAATCATATAAAATACACTGAAATATCTTGCAAGGGTGGAGTGTAGCAAATATTTAGGCTGCTTCTTAATTCTTCACACATGCCTCTGTGGAGTTCTTCCTGTGATTATTTTTGAAAATCTGCTCATCCAGTATTGTTACTTCATAACAACTCAAAAGCAACAAATGGACTCTTAACTTTGGGTTGATACAAATAAAAAATGTTATCAGAGACTACATTAAATGACTTTACTTCTTAGTAGTGTTGAGAAAATTTACAGTGCTCAAATTTTAGTGTGCTTTTAAGTTTTGACACAGGTATGATAATTAACACTTACACATTTTACATAACATCCCTCTAGCCTATTTGAATATTTTGACAGTTTCATTCAACTCAAGTTTTACATTTCTGTCACATGATGGACTACCATGTGGGTTAAATTCAATGGGAGGAAAACTCTAAAAGAAACCTAAGCTGTTTTGTCTTTGCAGCCTGTAGCTTCCCCAATGACAGCTGCACGCTGGCACCAAGTGTTTCCAGCCTTTACTATAGAGCCTTATCTATGTGTCACCAATATATGCCATTTAACAGCAGGGAAGTCTCCTCATGCCTTCAAACACTGTCCCATAACTGCCATTGTCAGCATTCCACTCCCGCTCCTTTCTGCAGTCTATTCACGACCAGGCCTCTGTGGAGGTGACAGGTGACTCCAGACATGCATGCTGCAGTAGTTCTGTGATGGATTTCACGTGGTCATTATGAAAAAATTAGCTTTTTTTCATTTTGTCTTTGAGGTTTTCATAACAATTAAACTATGGCATTTAAAAAAGACACTTGAAAACACACAACCAATAAAGCAGACTTTTACAGTCTGAAGAATGTTTCCCAATCTTCAACCATTATACTGAGAATATATTTTTTACTTTAAATTTGGAGACATTTGACATTTCTTCATAGGATTTTTGTTGCCTAGAAGACAATGGTTTACTGTCAAGTAAACTTTGACAGAAAATTTTAGATAATTTGTATGATGTCTGGTAGGAGAAAATCCTTCTCAAATTAGGTCAAGGTAAAATCAGATTTACTGAACGACATAAAGTCAATGTTAGGACTGAGTCCATAGCATGGCTGAAGCTCCCTATCATTCCACATATGGCTTCCTGCTAATATATTTATGTAAGAGAGAAATAATAGTGGATACCAAAAACATGTGTGGAGAATGATATGATGCTTGTAGAAATAAGTGATAATGTGTTCTTTGAGTATTTACTAAGTAACATTAGTCCTTTTGCCACTTATACAATAACTTTTTTGACAACTATCTAAAAAGCAACACAAGAGGTATAAACATGAAAACAGAAAATAGAGAAACGTTAAGCAGAGAGTTCATATTTCAGCCATCAAGGAACACTTTCTGAGGACTTAATAAATATTATAGAGAATACAGCTCTTATTGTGTTGGTTAATTGAAACTGGATAAGTGAACACTCATGTGTGTGTGTACGTGCACACACACAAATAAAGAAGCAGAAGAAATGAACCCCTGCCACCAGGTACAGAAAAACAACTTTTAGTCAAGGTGTGATGGCTACTACATGAATTACAGTTTTACATATATGTTCCTATCTATTTTCTTTATTAGTAGATTTACTTGTTAGTTATTTTATGTTTATGTATGAACCAAATTCTAACACTGTACATTAAATGTGTGTTTTACAACTTCTAAGTATCTGCTAATTGTTAATGATTTCCTTTCCAGACCATTTAGCAAGTTATAATCATTAATATTTTTTATGTTAAGACATTCAGTCTATCACATGGTACATAAGCCTAGTTTCTGTCCTTTAAAATTCTTATTTGGTCTGTACAATGTTGAAATAAAGTGTCTTTTGTTTTTTTTGATCAGCATAATTTATCTTAAAGGGAATTCAGCCCATAATTGTTGTTCTTCTTATCCTTCACAGATAATTAAATGACACTAATTTCATTATTTTGCCCCCTTTAAAGCATTATATTTAGCCTGCCATGTGTTCAATAATACATAAAACTGAATGAAAATACCTCATCACTCTCTGAACTGCAAGACTGATGATTCATAAGTATTAAAATATCCTAAACATCTGTGTTTACATTCAAAGTCATGTTTACCTAAAGAGGAATATAATCAATTAAGGGGAGGTAAAGAATGAGAACAAAGGAATGACATATGTGAAAAAATAAGCACAATTAATGAGCAAAATCATAAGTCTGTCTTGGTTCAATTTAAACTTTGGCATAAATGGCCCAATACTATCACCTGCTCATTATACCACTTGCTGCCTATGGAAAATAAGTAGACTTGTCTTCTACACTCTTCAGCTTGTGAGTCATATAACTGGTAAGATAATAAGATCCTTTATATTATCCAGAAAGAAAAGAATAGAGCTTGAAAAATAATTAGAACTCAACAGATACCATATTGTGGAGTTTCAATGACAGACGCTACATTAGACTTCTGTCTCAACGTTTATATAAGTAAAGAAGTTTCTTTATCACCTGGCAGAGAAGAGTCTACTTTTAGTGCACATTCTTGTTATCAAGAACCTTCATTACTTCTTTAGGCAGACTCATTTGGATTCTGACAACCCGATGGTAGGAATGTCTTCTTTTCCTCTCACTGTTGTCTTTGCTTCGTTATAGTTGCCAACTCAGGAAGTATGCTGTTGATTGGAGTTCATTCCAAATTAATGTATTATACTCTGGAATCTGTCGTCCTCTGAGCAGACTCATAAATATGAAATGTACCACTAGTTGATTAATTGACTTTTTTATGGTTCCACCAGGGTCAGTTGGTCTTCTTTCTGCTTCATGCTCCTTCATTAATAATCATTCCAAAATTTCTGGCTGCTGTTAATAATGCAGCTTATTTCATTCTAGGCAACTCAAGCAGTACAGAATATGTCTGAACTAGCAGACTGAGTCACATGGAATACAGGTTTCAAATAAATTTAATACAGAAACATGTTAACAACAACATTTTCCTCCCTGAGAGAGATTCTTGCTCATCAAGAGTGTGTCAAGAAATAGGGGGGCTAGACTGAAGTTCATATTGTAATAGTTTTCTGAATGTTTCAGTTGGAAGTACTGGAAGAATCTGAGATATGATGGTATTACTAAAACTTTGTGTTTGAAGTATCCAAACAATCCCACTTTCATAGAGTTCTCATTAACAAGGTTTGATGAAGAGAAATGATGTTCATTGATACTAGATTTGGAGGGAGATGACTACTTCTTGAGACACTTATACTCAATAAATATGGTTATTTAGTCAGCAGTGATTTAGGGATTAACACTACACTAAACAGAGCATAGAAAATGAGTTTATTGGGGCTGGAGAGATGATTCAGTGGTTAAGAACACTGTTCCTCTAGAGGACCCAGATTCAACTCCCAGCTAACAACTGTTTGTAACTCCAAAGATTTAACACCCTCAAGCAGACAAACATGCTGGCAAAGCACCAATGAAAACAAAATAAATTATAAAAAATGAAGAATGAGTTTATTGGGAACATGAAGAATGAATTAGGAAAGAAGGAACTGAAGGCAATCTTGTAGCTTTGCATTCAAGATCATTCTCATCGGTGCCCTGTTCAAATGAAACAATTGCTTCTAATCAGACCTCAAAATAGCTAATTTTTATAGATGTTTTCAGAATACTTAGTGACTAAGTCCATTCACTCAGATGTGTATTTCATGTGTATAATGTTTGTATAAGAGAGGATTTAAAAAAATATTGCTGTGATTCAGCAATTAGGACCTTAGTTTGTTAACACTGATCCTGGTAGTTTTTCTGTGTTTATTTTATAAAACCAGCCAGTCATTAAGACTCAGTTACTACACATTTACAGTTGCTGACAGATGTGGCTTCTGTGCTACAAAACTGTGTATGTGGCCTACAGGTGAAAACTAAATTTACATAATGTAAAAATGTAAGCTATAATTGATGCTTTCAGAAAAATAAAGCCGCTGTATTGACTCTCAGGTCACTTGGATAATATATTAGGGGAAGAAAAGAAGGAAATGGCCAATCATTACATGTAGAATTCTAATTTTCTAATAATGCTGGGTTTTAATTATGGATTCTGCTCCCATTGGATTGCTTGAAAATTATTTTTAGAGTACAAAGAAAAGTTCAATATAGCTATAACATTTTATTTTGTACATAAGTATGTACACATAAACAGTTATATCCTGTGACTCTAATAAATGATGTGACTGTGGAATAATAGTGATTTAAATAAAATATATTTGATTTCATAATCTTTACAAATTCTTATTCTTTTAAAAATATTTATAACTTTAACAAATTATTATCTTAAAACATATGGGATATGTTTCAAAGGATTGTTAAGGATGTAGAAAATATTGCTGATACAGTTTTTATTTTAATTTTCATCCATTAAAAATTCTGACTAGGAAGGGCATAAATAATGAGTTTGAGGCAATTAACATTTTCTTCAGGTTTGTTCATCTCAGACAGAACAAACTACACTTGACCAGTTAGTGGAGTATTGTTTGTTGTTGGTATTTTAGAGTGTTATATCAATTTGAAAAAAATTATTAGTAGTACCCCTACTGTTTCTGTATGTCTTTCAAGAAAATCCACATGAAATATTTTATGTTATTGTTCTTTTACTATTATTGTTTAATTTGTTCTAATTTTGTTTTTTTTATTTATTTAACTTGGTAGCAAAAGTAAAAAGGGATCAAACATTGCACTTAAGTTAATGGTAAAATTGGCAACTGATAAATGCTGTCATTGTACACAATATGTAAATATATGCTTGACACAGCACTTAGCATTAAAATGTAAAATGAAATAATGTGCTACTCAGCATGCAACTAAGAAGATACTTATAAATCAATATCTATTATTACTTTATCACTAACATATCTCTCCATGTAAACATATATAATAATGTTGTTCTGTAGAAAAGAAAGCCACCAAGCTAGTTCAAGTAAGTTGTTTTTATAGTCTAGTAACCATAGTTAATAATCTTTACATCTGTTAGCTACTTTCAGTTAACATACTCTAATGATGTAGTATTGAATGAATGAATGAATGAATGAGAGAAAAACTAAGTGGTGAGCAAAGAAGCCAAGGCTGTGCTGGAGAAACCAGCAGAAACAATTGACTTGACCTAGTGAGAGCACGGAGACACAAGTCATAAAGCCGGGGAACTAGCGTTGAACTGAAGCAATCCCTCTGAATGTGGGTGCAAGCTAGAAGGCCTGGGCAGTCCATGGGAACTCTAACAATGGAGCCAGTGTTTATCCCTAGTGCACAAATGGACTTTGGGAGCCCATCCCTTATGGAGGGATACTATTGCAGCCCAGATACATGGAGGAGGGCCTAGGCCCTCCCACAAATGATGTGACAGACTTTGATGGTCCCCCATGGAGGGTCTCACTATCCTGGGGAGTGGGTAGAGGGTGTATTGGGGGGGTTGGTAAGAAGGATGGAAGGATGGGAGGGTGAGGGAATACTAAGATTAATATGTAAAATGAGGTTATTTCTAAAATTAAAAAAATATATTAAAAAAGTAAGTGAAGGTACTGACTTTGAAGGTCAAGAGATATTACTATAACTATTCTTTGGATAGCACTATCATTTAAGGCACAGTATTTGCTAATAGTTAAGAACATCATTATAATTTTGAAAAAGAATCAATCTATTCTTCATTTTATTGGTTTTGTTAGCAAACTAAAGCTTGAACAAATTAAAATATATATAATGGGAGAGAACAAGACAGTAAATTCTTCCACTTTCCTTAAAAAACCTCAAAGTAGGCCATCAAATGAGAGAACGCCTAATCCATCCAGTCCCTACCCATTCTCTGAGTGTATTATAAAGTTAGTTAATTAAATGGAAGACACAAGGGAGAACTTAGTAATAAAATTGACATCATAATAGTTCACATACTACTTGAGAAACAAAGCTATAAAAATTTACACGTGAGCTAGGAGAATATGAAAAGGAAAAGACAGATGCTATCAACTGGGGTGCATATCACCATATTACTGAATTATGGCAAACCTGCCCCCATCCTACCAAAACATTATTCACTGAAATTTTCTCCAGGGTATAAGCAACATGTTTTAAAATGCAATTTAGAGCCGGTCCAATAAAATGATCCTTTAAATGCGTTTTCCTTTGGCTGTAAACTGACTTAGGAACCATTTCATATTCCTGAACTCCAGATTTAGACAAACATTTTTCAGACTCTTCTCAGTACGTCATCTTTTCAGGGATCTAATCAAAGTCACTTTCATACTAAAGACACAGTGTTCACTGTCTTCTGATGCTGTTGTTAGCCAGTTCTAGGGCTTTTGTCTATTACCTCCACTCCCTAGTATACAATTATGGATGCAGCTAATTATGTTTCTAAAAAGAGGCACAGTGCTGTCAGAATTAAAGGAAATGATTTGTGTAAATTGTTCAGTGTAGAAATGTGCCCATGCCTGGAGTCTCCAGAACATCTTTAGTGGCTTCAGGGTATGTACTATTCCTTTATGTGACCAAATACCAACTTGAGTGAAGAGAAAGGAATATTTTAAGAGAAAGGTAAAATTAATCAATGGAAAAAATATGTAGGATGTGGGTGTTTAATATTGTGATAGCATTATTGTTATTAAGAATACATTTTATCAATAACCAAATACAGTTTCACAATGAAATTTATATAAATTTATCCAAAAAACTGCCCTTGCCACATCCTATTGGCCATTTCTCCCTACCTACCTGTCAGGCATAGCCTAAATAATAAAGCATAGACCACTATCTTTTGGGAGAATGAAGGTTTTTTTTGTATTTATATTTATTAGTGATGACCAAATTTACGGCACAGGTTAGAAAAGTTAACAACTATTTAGTTATTTTTATTTTATAATGGAAATAATTCATCTGCCTTTTAAAAGCACATAAGTCATTACTAAATTATTAGGTTATAAATGCACTCTCAGGAAAATTCACATAGTGAAATATATTTAGAATCTAGTCAAATAAGAAATGAAGCCTGATATAAAACTTGTACTTGATGTCAACACTAAATTTTTCTATGATATAGATGAAATTCTCTTCATAGCTGTCAGTTGCATAGTCAGTCATAAATCATTGTAATATTCATTCTGCCCAATAACAATGTATAGAACACCTAGAGCCCCCATGCTCTGTGAGAGGCTCCAAGGATATCAAAGTATATTCAAACAATATGGTCACTTGTGTTCTCAGGGCTTAACATCTAGATATCTGGGAAGAAAATGTAAATTTGAATTAAGAACACTGAACTGTTGGCATGAACTATCACAAGATGCCAAGAAGTTATAAATGGCTCTGATTCTGAAAAGAGGGGTCAAGAAGGCTTCTACGGATAAGGTGGGGTAAAGTAAAGTAGCAATATTTCGGAAAGCAAATGTAATTGTAAAACTGGAAAAGAACTGGGTGCTGAGACCCCAGGCAATGCTTCAAGAGTGGCTGCAGTGTGTAGACATGGATGGTTGTTGGCCATTCTCTAGTACCTTCTTACAAAGATGAAAAATGATGAAGGTCTGTATTCACTAGTTTGTCTAGGTTTATAATGAACAAGAGATGGCAAAATGCACATTACACTTCACTTGCTTCATGTCAGGTTTTGGTTTTCAGCATGCTGAGCCTGTGGAAACACTGGAAGTTTGTCATAAAGCCTGTGTGCCTATATTTAATCTTGTAATATACACATTGGTGGAATGTGTCTCCTGAACACAGTTTTTATTGATCTGAGAAAACAAGTCAAATGTGCATATTTGGAACTGACTGATGAAACCATTTGTTTGTGGCTTAATCTCTTCCCTGCCTTCATTAGTATCATATTATAATACCAGGACAGTTAAACTCACACAATCCATTAAGATGTTGTGTAGTAGCATGTGCGATAATTTCTGTATAAATAGGGATTTGTTTATGACACATGATTGCTTGAAAGCAAGGCATTTCAGGAGGTATTTACTGATTAGCATCAAAACAGTAACTCAAATGAGTATGTGAGTATTTGTAGGAATTGCATCCCATTTGGAAGGGCTGTTAAACATTAGGACACCTGGTTTTACATTATCAGGTTAATTGGAATAGTCCTAAATTACCATATTACTTTATATCCTTTAGTGAAACTTACTTTCATCTCCTGTTTCAAATTCAAACTTCTGACTGTAGCCACTGTATCCTGTCGCAGTCCTCACTCGGATATGAAATATGTACTTGGTGGATGGCTTGAGACCTGTGATGATGACACTGGGGGCCTTGGACCTCGTGGAAGAATAGGTGAGCTGTTCATGCTCCTAGGGACAGAAAAAAGGAGAAAGGAAATGAGGCGGTGTGACCCTACCGTTTCCTAGAGACAGTCCCCAGTAAAAGTGAGGATTGAGGCTCTGACTATCAAAAATACTGATTTGAAAGAAATGTAATCATGAGTTTCCACAAGTTAGCACCTAGCTGATTGGCATATATATATATATATATATATATATATATATATATATATATGAATGATATGGCTCCGATTTGGAAATTTATCAATAGAATGGTTATTTGTATTTAATTACATTTGGACTACAGGTGACTTTAGACTTTGGCTGTGACTTGGAGAATAGTGGTGGTCTGAGACCATGTTCACACAGAATAGCAGCTTTTTCACCAAAATGGATGAACTGGATTAGACACGTTAGCACTAGTGTAAGGAATCATGAATCTACTACACAGCATAGGTAGCAAGTGCCTAAATGCCAGGTTTGAAATCTTTATGTGGAAATCACTTGCATTGATATATAACTCTGATGCCTTAAAATTTTACCATTAATATATGAAATTTAATAAATAAAATGATGTGATTTTTCCCTTGAGATCCCAGAGTTCACTTTTAGGTAAGTATAAGCTACATAGTGATACTGAGATCGGTTGCAAAATAAAGGAACAACATAAAGGTAGGCAAGACTTAGCCCTGTGAAATCATAGACAGGTCTGGATGGAGGTTTGTTCCTGCGTCCTCAGTTATGTATTTAACTATGTCACCTCAGTAAGGTGAAGAACTCTGAAGGACCAGGTGAGTCCACGAAGTTCACGTGGCCTCTCAGCTCTTATGTGAGAACAGAATTGTTTACCTGTCTTTGTAAGGAATTCTTTACAAGACAGTGATGGTGAGGGATAAGCTAAATTCTTACTGTTCTGGGTTTATAAAGCTTTCCTCTGAGAGCTTATAATTTAATAAGATGCTCAAAAGTGTCTCTGTTCTAAAAATCTGCAGTCTGCAATGATCCTCAGCCCAAACTGATCAGGTGCTGACCTGATGTTACAGGTAAACAGCTGCATGCCTGAGCTCATATGGTATGCCGCAGTTGTGATGCTGGGGCACTGGAAGTATTGCATCAAATTGCCTTCAGGCTATGCATATAGGAAGTTTAAATAGATTTGGGGCTTAGAATTGGGTACCATCCTGAAACTATTTCATGTATATGCAAATATTCTCCAACATTGAAAAAATATTCTAGATCTGAAATACCCAAGGATATTAGATAAGGGAGAGTCAATCTATATTTGTGCAAACAAATTTTCTCAATGCACAGATCAACATAGGCAAACAAGCCCCAAAGTGAATTCTGCTTTTTATAAGTCTAAATGTAAAAATTTCAAGGAAGGCAGGAGCCTTCAGGGTCTCTAATTGAATGACTCATTTGATGCTTAATCATATCTGTATTATCAGGATCTCATTTTTGGTTGTCCTGGAAACTGCTATTTTTTTAAGAGACTTTCTAGACTAAGAAAAGATTGTAAAAATCTACATACACATCTACACATGCAGAGGACATGTCAACGTTCCATTTACTTGAGAGTGATGACTTCAGATTTAGAACTATGACAATGATTTCCTTTCAGCTGTTCTGGAGAAAAATGTTCTTAACAGAAGGCTTATTAATAAATGTTATGGCCTTATTTTCCAGAACTTTGCATATATGGTATTCAGTGTTTGAATCAAGGAATCAAATTTTCCATTTATACCTCAAGTAGTAAAAATTAATTACAAAATGACTAAGTTATAGCAGTATTGGAAGTAATAAAACACAAAAACTGGGAATATACACATGCACACATACACACATGCAGTTTTGAGAGTAGGAAGCAAATAGCAATCTATGCAAGGAAACAAAACCGGGCCTATAAATATTGATGGCGATAATCATCTGGGAATTGAAAGCAGGAGTCAGCTGATGTCATGACATTTGTAATCAAGGGCTTAAAAAGTCCATAGCACAGAGAAATAGAAATATGCTTGCCAACCATATTGTCTCAAGTAGAAATTTGCCAATCATTCAGATTTTTCAATCTAGTGTGCAAGAGGAAAACAGTTCACCTTTGATATAATTTCCTGCCATAGATAAGTTATATCATACCTTGAAGGCTGCCTTACCATATGAAATGATGACTACAGGAGGATTTGTAAAACAATGAAGAAGATTTTAGTCTTATCTCCCAAGACAGATGGTATGGAATGGAAAGTTTACTCTTTTAAACACAGCCTAACAATTACACACTGTCTTCATTGCTTCGCCAAAACATAGCTAAACAGTAATTTCCTACTTAGTTAAGTTACAGAGTCAAGGATCCTTACTGCAGGCAGTTTTCAGATTTGCACAAAATGTTTGCCATTATATCTCTGAAATAAAAATCTTCAGGACATGTGCTTAAACGCACCCAACACATCACCATCTGCATGTCAGTTGTTCTCTCTCTTTTTTTGCCACTTACTAGTTTCTAGCAGAGCAGAGCTCATGAAGTAGACTTTTCCTCTCGGCGTTTTTAGACTCATGCACAACCAAGTTAGCTTTCATCTACTACAAGCATAGACATTATTGTGTCAGGATATCAGCTAATTGCTCTCTTGCTGGCATATAAGTTCCAAGTCTAAACAGCTGTCATGATGTAGAGAACATACCTCGCAAGGGGCTGTTAGATCCCTTGCTCATCGGGGCAGGAAGGTTGTGAATATGTTTGAGTGCAGCATTTGCATGTGCTTTTTCATAGTTTCGAACCATACTAGAATTGCAAGCTGTGTGACATGAATGCTGCTAACTCTGCTAAGAAGTCTATTTCACTGTTTCTATACTTATATCTTTTCATAGTTTATTCTGTAGTAAAATCCTCTGGCATTCTTTTTCTTTTTCAAGTTATGATTGCTTTGTTACTTTTTTTCCTTTTATTAAAGATAGATTTTTGCTCTCATATATTATATCCTAATTACTTATGGCTTCCCCTCTATATACTTCCCCTAGTTCTTCCCCAGCTGTCCTCCTATCCAGATACACCCCCTTTCAGTCTCTCATTAGAAAGAAAACAGGATTCTAAGAGATAATAATAAAATAAGACAAAACAAGAATTAAGACATTGGAATTGGACAAAACAAACAGAAGGAAAAGAGGCCAGGAAAAGGCAAAAGAAGTAAATATAGATGCAGAATCCCACTTGTTCAGAAGTCCCATAAAAACATTAAACTGAAAGTCACAATACTTATGTGAAGGACCTGCTAGGGTAAAAAGAGATGAAAAATATATAAATTAATTAAAAGATAAGATAAAATTTAAAACCGTGTGTGGAAAACCCTGTCACAATTTTGTGAGATAAGGAACCTGTAGAGTTCACAATCTTTCAAAAACATTAGCCTCCTCCCTGCTTCTTTTGTTGCATGAACCTTGTCCCACATTCTCAGCAGTTATGAGAACAGTTGGTTAAAAAGATCCCAGATGTGTCAAGAGCTATATTATTACAATCACAGATTTATGTAAACAGCCTTTCACACCCCCTATTAAACTTGTACAAGCTCCTCCTTATCACAAATTATACTACTAGTTGTAAAATGTTAAAACAATTTATAAAATTTCAGAATATACTGTTACCCAAGACTTAACCTCAAAGTTGCAAAATTTTCTTTTCTTGTATCACCTTTAATCCCAGCACTGGGGAGGCAGAGGCAGGTGGGTCTCTGTGAGTTCTAGGCCAACCTGGGCTACAGAGAGAGTTCCTGGGCAGTCTGGCCTGTTACACAGAGAAACCCTGTCTCAAAACCCAAAAACAACAAAAAAGAATTAATTAAAAAAAAAAAGACTTACTCCCTCTGCTCAGGGTCACTGTGTCAGAACCAGACATGTGGTGGCCTTAACTAGTTAGAATTCTGGTACTCCGCAGTGATGGAATAAAGTTGTCTCTGCCTATCTACTTTTGGTGGATTTATCCTCAGTATTTTTGCAACTCCCAGACTCAACAAAACCCACACAAATGCCCTTGAGTTAACTTGCTGTTGGCCATCTACTGTTGGGCATGCAGCCTTCCCTTAATAGTTTTTCTCTCCAGTGAGACATCCTTGGAGGAAACTAAATTATTATTTGCAAGTGGATGTCAATTGGAGAGAGCTTCTGGGCTAGGGATCAGGGCATGTCCATATCTCCTTCCAGCTGTAGAGCCCCAGAAGAATGCAGGCCCTGTTCATGGTACCTCATTCAAAGTAGATATGTATGTGCATCTATCATGTTGATTTAGAAGACCTTGTCTTTTGTTTTCCTTTTGTCCTCCATTTCCTTTAGATCTTATGTTCTTTCTGCCTCCTCTTCCTCGGCGTTCACTGAGCCTTGAGGGGAGAAATTTTATGGAGACATCTGTTTAGGGCTCAGGGTTTGAACGTCTCTCACTCTGTATCATGTCTGGCTGCAGGTATCTGTATCAGTCTCCATCTCTGCAGGAGGAAGCATCTGTAATGATGGATGCATGCCACGAATCTATGAGTACAGCAGAATTTTATTTCTATAATTTTCTGTTTGATTTTGTAATAGTAGTATTTGGTTTTACTGTAGATTCCTGGGCTATCTATTCTCATGTTCATAGTTACCCAAGCAATACTGAGTACGGGTGCCATTTCATGGATTGGGCCGTTAAGTCAAATCAGAGATTGGTTGGTTACTCACACAAACTTTGTGCTACCATCCCAGATAATTCTTAATGTGACTTGTTGTAATTTCCAGAGATGTGAAGTAACATGTAGCTTTGTTTCTCTTTCTCCATTTTGCATTCTTTCCTATACCATTTAATATCTGGTTATACTGTAAAGCATTACTTTGCCTCTATCTACTTTGTTTATGTTAATTGTGTTGTCTTCTAACTTGTTTCAAGTTTAATTTTTGAACTATCAGTACATGCTTTATATATATATATATGTATATATATGTACACACATATGCATTTTTTTACCAATTTCATATTAAGTACCACATTAACTATGCTTAATATATAATGTTACTAATTTCCAAAAAGAACTTTAAGATATACTTCATGGCACATCCAGGATTATTACTTACAGACTGTTCTAGGTACAGAATTTATACAATCTATATCTAAGAATTCATCTGCCTTGTTGGCACTGGCATTGTGCACTGAACTCTGATCACTACATAGGATACTCATTGCCCACGACACTGACAGTGAAGCATGCTGGTTACAAGCAAAGCAGTTTCACAGCTTCTACTTGGACGAGCACAGGAAATAGTACCAATTCTGGGGGAAACACACTTAGTAACAATGAATGTTAATGTTGTTTTATGAGTATCATTTCACAGAATAGAATCTACACATGGTGTCTAGTGTATTGTGAAGAATGAAAGTTTGAAATAAAATAGTGTGAATATAGGATATTGATAAACAGTACATTTATCATTCTCTAGAATTTTCAGTATTTATTTACAATGTCTTCCCACAGGAAGACTTTAGGTTTAAACTGCCTCTTCCCAGGTGCTGAGAGCAAAGGCTTTGTTGGGAATATATTCTTGTTGTTAACCCCGAACGTTTCATTTTCTTAAAATACTGAGTTTAGCTTTATCTCTGCAGGTAGCAACCTTTTATGATAACTAAAGGAACACTCCTAATATAACCTGACTTAATATATGATTGAAAACTCTAACTGAATGAGGAGACAGAGGCTCCAGCACTCAGCTACTCTGTCTACATTTCCCTGCAGTCAAATGTAATATACCCTGACTCTGTTGCTGGTTTTTCTTTCCTGCCAGGTCCTGATGCCACTTCAGACCCAAATAAACACATGGATGCCATCTTGATTATGAATCTGTTGGCCAATGGCTTGGGTTTCTTATTGGTTATCTCTCTCCAAATTATTAACCCATATTTGTTAATCTATACATTGCCACGAAACTATGGTTTGCCCATAATCTAGCATGTTACTCCTTTGACAGCATGGCATCTCTACTTTCATGGCTTCTCTCTGCCTTCCTCCTTCCTCTCATAGCCCTGCCTATCTTCCTACCTGGCTATTCTGGCTATTGACCAAACTGTTTTATTCATCAACCAATAAGAGAAAGATATATACATAAGGTCATTCCCCATCAGGCTCAGCGGAAGATAAGGTGTAGAGTTCTGGGTTAGACTGCTCCAGTTTTGTATCTGACGTTGACTTTGCTCCTGCACCATTCCGTAGCAAGGCTTCTACCTTGTGCGAGGCATCTGTTTACACCTGTGTAAATGCATTCATCCTGCAACACACATTCTTTGTATGGTTCTGGGTACTGCAGTTCAAGAGAACAGCACTGATAGCATTCCTTCAGCTGGTTTGCTTTCTTCTAAAATCTTGGCTTTAGGATATTTGTAAATGATCACCTCTTTAATTATAAAATTTAATGTAAATTTTAAATTTAGCTGTACTATCTAAATGGATAGTTACTGACAATGCTAATGACTTTTTTCTATACTTACAGAAATGAAGGTGGCAATATTCATAGGAACATGATTGACATAGTGCTGTACAATGGTCAATATGTTTTTACATACCTTCTTTAGTCCTAACAAGACTCCAAAGCAAGAAAAATGATAATATTCAATTCCCACTTATATTATAGTGAATGAAACTAATCCAGAAACTGTCTACCTCAGTTAATATAGCCATATATGCTGCCTTTATTTTCATTTATTAATTATTGTGTAGGTACTTTGCAGGTAATACTCAGAAGTCACCCCATTTTGCATGGAAAATGTAAAATTCAAATTCATCCTGAGAACAGAATTTGTTCAAAAATCCAAGATTGTCTCTTGGATGATTTGGTATCTGATTAGCATCCAGTCACAGTGACTTAAAACTATAAGGTATGGATGGCAATTTTATTGCTATTTAGGACTGCCACCTTGATTTTTGTTGGTGACGTTCTTGTAATACTGATTAGAGGACTGAACCTGTAGAATGCTTGAGAAAACATAAGAAGATTAATAGTGATGGTTTTCCAAGGATTAGTTTGCCATTTCAACCTTATCTCTCTTCTGTGTCCATATCTCTCTACTTGTCTGTCTCTGTCTCTTTTTCTTTCTCACATACACACATAAGCTTGACATTCTTTACAGACAAATGAATAATCACATCATCGACATAATTATAATAAAATAATTAAAACTTGAAAGATATTAATGCATGAATTGGTACCTGCATATCAGAAAAAATATATTCCCCTTCAAATGAGGAAGATACCCTCATGATTCCAAATCGAGAAGGCATGGGTGTTAGATTTACACTGTGTTTCATGATTACTTTTCACAGGAGAGATCATGGAGACTGAAGTACTTCATTTATTGAACCATCTTAAAAAGAGCACTACCCGGAGACATGAGGAACTCATCAAACCTGGCTGCAAGATACTCTAAGATTTTTCCTGTCACTTCTTTGATGCTATAGGACATCTGTAGGAGGAAGCCTGTATGCTGCCATTAACCAACCATGTGACTTACTAGAGGCGCATACAGATGAGGTAAGAGTGGTTTACCACACCACTAACCACACCCACTTTAGGCATGACTAAAGACGTATACGGATGGACGTAAAGACGTATACATACGTAGGCGGTGAACTACGTCACTAGTGGGCATGGCTAGGGGGCGTTACGGGGGGAGGCATAAAAGACAGCACACAGGAAATCTTGGTCTCTTTTCCCGGAGTTTGGCTTCCGGTTTGGCAGCGGAAAACTACTTGGCTCATCTGGGTTACTTGTTTGGTATCTTGTGAGTAATTTCTACAATAAATACTTAGTTTTACTTTCAGAAAGTGTGTCGTTTATCATTACAGTGTCATTTGAAGCATCATTTGGTGTTGGGAGTTTTGGAATCCGGATCCAGGTGCCCAGAAAAGCAGCTGCTCCTCGGCCCAACCAGGCACACGTGGACTCTCCTTTCGCTAAGTTCCTCACCACTTTGCTCGGCAAGGCACGATTCCTGCCACCAGGAACCAGCACGTTCTACCTGCCGGTAAGGTTAGGTGGTATTCCGAGATTTCTCTCACGGCCACGTGCTGTTTTACTGGTGGCCTGCTGACTTGGGCCACGTGCTCTTTTGCTGGCAGCCTGTTGATTTCGGCCTGAATTACTCCACTGGTAACAAACTTAACTGCTTTATACAATGTCAACAGCTAACATTATGATGCAGGATGTTAAGAATTTTCTTGTTTTTTGTATGGATGGGATTTTAGAACGGGTTGAGGACCTACCTGAAAGGTACTTCCTACCCACGATGGTGATTGTTAGTTTCATAATCAATAAAATTTTGCTAAAGAAATGGCTCAAAAATAGGACTAAACTTATACAGGTCATACGGTCATCGCAGGATAGTTTTGAAATCTTAATACAAAGGATTCAGGAAATGCAAAATTCCTTGCAGGATAGTAAGAAAGGGTTGATAGAAAATATTCAGGATATTAAAAATGATAATGTAGGCCTGACAAACAGGTTTAAAGAGATGGAACACAAAATTGAATTACTTTCAGGAAAAACGTGTTCAACAGATAGAATTGAAAAAGTGGAACATAATGTTGAAACTTTTAATCAACAAAACTGTTCCATGTACAATGATTTCATTAGCAAACTACAAAGACTGGAACTTAAGATTGAAATGATAACAGAAAAGAATTGTTCCATGTCAGAGAGCAATGACAAACTAACTGATAGAATATCATTTGTGGAAGGCAGTTTACATGCCATTGAGTTACTTTCTAAGGATGAGAATATTAAGTATTTGGAATCACGTGTAAATGATGAATGCAAACAAATGAAAGATTCCATGACGCCCTTAGAAAATTATTTGTCCAAAGAACTTCAAGAGCTCAGAGAAACAATGATGAATAGACTGCAGGATTTAGAAGACGTTCAATCTGATACTTCAGAATCAGACATACAGGCAATAGGTCAGGACAGGAGTTTCCCAACACCTCTCAAATGCCAGAAATATCTCCCTAAGGTTGCTATGTGCTCACCTATGGTTTTCCCAGTATCTGTATTAGAAAAACCAGTAACGAAAAAACAATCAAATAGTCCCATTGCTTATCAATGGGAACCTATACAGATGAAGGATCTAAAGGAAATCAAGGAGGCCATTGCTTCATATGGTCTTCATTCTCCCTTTGTCAGAGAGCTCCTAACCTCATGGGCCACTGTAAATAAAGTAACCCCAAAAGACTGGGCCCAATTAGCCTCCGCAGTGCTCGAAAATTCTTGTCGAATTCGATGGAGAGCTTTATGGAGGCAAGAAGCGAAAGCCATAGAGATTCAGGAATAAAAGACCGGTCATGAAGTACCCCAAGACAAGATTCTTGGGGAGGGTCCTTACGCTGACACGCAGGTTCAATCTGCATATGACGAGCACATATTGTCTTTATGCCGTACAGTTGCTTTAAATGCCTTGGATAAGGTTTGTGAAACAGGAGAGATAATGCAACCCTATACCAAGGTATTACAGGGCCCAAGGGAAAGGTTCACTGAATTTTTAGAGAGATTATCCAGAGCAGTAGAAGTACAGGTAGCAAATCCAGAATCCAGGGGACTCCTTATAGAATCTTTGGCATATGAGAACGCAAATCCTCAATGCAGGCAGGTAATTTGGCCATTAATAATAAGATCAGCACCATTGGAGGAATGGGTCCTACATACAGCAAACCTGGAATGTAAAAGTCAGGATACGAGAGCTTGGGTAGGTGAAGCTATTTCTACAGGCTTGAGGAGGCACCAGGATGCCAAATACCCTACATGTGATGATATAGAGGCCTGGGTAGGGAAGGCAATCTCCAAGAATTTTAACAGGCATAAAGATGCAACATGCTTTAACTGTGGTAGAATAGGACATCTTAGTAGGAACTGTAGACAACGCATTCATAGAAATAATGCTTTTACCAGGAATGCATCAAACAGAAGGCCTCAGCCTCCTGGTCTCTGCAGGAGGTATGGAAAGGGCTAACATTGGACTGACGAATGCTGGTCCACAAGAGATAGACAAGGTAGATCTTTAAAGCCGGGAAACGGGGATCAAAGGCTCAAGCGAGCCCCAGAAAGAAAGATTATCCGGTCATTCCCAGTGACATTGGAGGACAGCCTCTCCCAGGACAATTAGAAGATCCACTGCCCATTGTAAATAATACGGCACTGGATAATACATTAGCTCCAGAGGATGAATCAATTATTTCAGGAGGAGATACAAAACATATATTTTGGCAAACTTCTATACAATATCATAGACCCAAGTTGTCAGTTAAGGTAAATAATATGGTGATTAATGGCATTTTAGACACCGGAAGTGACGTTACTATAATTAATCAGAAGTCCTGGCCCCCCCAATTGGGCTTTAAAAGAGGTTAATGTTCAATTCTTAGGGATTGGAACCCTATCTGAAGTTAAACAGAACGTTAGATGGATTGACTTTATTGGGCCTGAAGGACAGAGAGGAAGGTTAAAGCCATATGTTGCAGATATTGCTATAAACCTCTGGGATTGTGATCAACTAATGCATGGAATTCACCTGTTTTTGTTGTCAAGAAGAAGTCTGGTAAGTAGAGAATGGTTACTGATCTTAGAGCCATCAACAAGGTAATTCAGCCTATGGGGTCTCTACAACCTGGGATGCTGTTACCTTCTCTAATTCCTAAGGATTGGCCAATTATAGTTATAGACTTAAAAGATTGCTTCTTCACCATATCGTTACAAGAAAACGACAGAGAAAAGTTCGCCTTCACGGTACCTACCTATAATAATTCCCACCCAGTACAGAGATTCCAGTGGAAGGTACTACCTCAGGGTATGTTAAACAGCCCAACTTTGTGTCAATATTTTATGAATAAACCTCTAGAAATAATTCGTAAAAAATTTCCACATTCGTTAATATATCATTATATGGATGACATATTACTATCTGATTCAAATAAGGATACCTTGGAAAAGATGTTTGTAGCAGTAAAGGAAATTTTGCCTCACTGGGGATTACAAATTGCCCCAGAAAAAATACAAAGAGGAGATTCTATTAACTATTTATGTTATAAAATAGATGCTCAGAAAATTAGACCTCAGAAAGTACAGATCAGAAGAGATCGTTACCGGACTCTTAATGATCTTCAGAAACTATTAGGAGAAATCTCTTAATTACAGACAATTATCAGTGTAGAAGGGCATGATTTAAAACACCTTAAAATGGCTTTAAAAGAGATAAAGACCTAAACAGCCCACGAGTACTATCAGCTGAGGCTGAAAAAGAATTAGAATGGGTAGAAAAGAGAATATTAGAAGCACATGTGGACCGTGTGGATCCAAATCTGGACTGTATTCTGGTTATTTTACCATCTAGAGAATACCCCTCAGGAATATTAATGCAGAGGGAAGACATCATTCTAGAATGGGTATTTCTGCCACATAAACAGAATAAAAAATTGAAAACATATATAGAAAAGATCTCTGATTTGATATCAAAAGGTAAATTAAGGCTTCGTCAACTGACTGGGAAAGACCCAGATGAAATTATTGTACCTTTAACGAATGAGGAAATTTCCTCCTTATGGAAGGATAATGAGTATTGGCAAATAGCTTGCAGTGACTTTTTGGGAATTATTAGTAATAACTATCCCAAAACAGAGAGAATCAAATTCATAAAGAAAACAATTTGGATTCTTCCACATATTGTGAGGCAAACACCCATTTCTGGAGTTCTTACCTTCTACACAGATACAAACAAATCAGGTAAGGCAGGGTATAAATCAGGAAATATAAGTAAAGTAGTTCAAAGCCCTTACAACTCTGTACAAAAGGCAGAGTTATATGCCATTCTCATGGTACTTAAAGACTTTACAGAGCCTCTCAGTATAGTCACAGATTCTCAGTATGCAGAAAGAGTTGTCTTGCACATTAGGACTGCAGAATTTGTTCCTGATAATACAGAATTAACCTCATTGTTTTTACAATTGCAGGAAATCATCAGAAACAGGACTCATCCTATATATATAACACACATCAGATCCCATACAGGTCTGCCAGGTCCTCTGGTACAAGGCAATGATGAAATTGATCATTTATTAGTAGGTAATGTGTTGGAAGCTTCAGAATTTCATAAGAAACACCATGTTAACAGCAACGGCTTAAAGAAGGATTTTCTATCACCTGGCAACAAGCCATAGAAATAGTAAGAAATTGTCCCAGTTGCTCATTCTACAGTCAAACTCCATTACCAGCAGGTTGTAATCCTAAAAGTATTCACAGAAATGAACTTTTGCAAATGGATGTATTTCACTTCCCAGAATTTGGCAGTTTGAAATATGTACACCATACCATAGACACATTCTCGGGCTTCCAATAGGCTACTGCCCTCAGCTCTGAAAAAGCTGATTCTGTTATTACACACCTCTTAGATGTGATGGCTGTTATGGGTATACCTAAAACGATAAAAACTGACAATGCTCCAGCATATGTCTCCAGTAAATTGGAACAATTTTTCAAATATTATAATATAAAACATGTAACTGGTATACCTTACAATCCCACATGACAAGCAGTAATTGAAAGATGTAACCGAACCTTAAAAGAGATGCCAGGGAAAACAAAGACACCTAAACACAGGTTACATAATGCTTTACTAACGTTGAATTTTCTTAATGCTGATGAAAAAGGACAAACTGCAGCAGAAAGACACTGGACTACAGAGAAGACTTCTGAACTGAACCAACCGGTATATTTTAAGGATGTTATGACCTCAGTCTGGAAACCAGGATATGTGTTACGTTGGGGAAGGGGTTATGCTTTTGTTTCCCCAGGAGAAGAAAAGGTTTGGGTTCCATCAAAATTAATTAAAATTCGATCAGAACAGAAGACATCTCAGGAGGAGGAAGATAACAGCTCATCTACAAATTCATATTCCACCATGGGGAAAGTGACCTCCTAAAAGGAAAGAGAAGTGTTTTGTTTTTTGTCTTCACAGGTAAACTCAGCAAAGAATACTGGACATATGGATTCCTAAAGAAGAATGAATAGCTACCCTGAGGACCATCAAACAAACAGTAACTCACTGTGTGGTATCAAAGTCTAAATCTCTCTATATTGTTTTTTCATAGTACCCTTTTATCTTTATTTCTTCACATACCTCAGTCTCTATTCATTTAACTGAAGCTGGCTTTGGAGTTGGATTGGCTCTCCTACTCTAAATTCAAGCATATTATTTAATAAAATTCAGAATTTCTGTATTATATCAAAGAGCCATTGATATAAAACAGAAGAAAATAAAAGTAGGGACTGTTATCTGTGGATTTCTTTTTCTGAAAAGTCTAATTTCCTTAATGTTTACTATCTTCCCTATTGTCACCTCTTCCAGTATGCATATATATAAAAGTTAAAATATTTCTTGCTAACATTAATGTTTGAGTTTTCCAGAGAACAAGGGATTTCCTGACAGCAATCTTCAACTGCTTCAGAAAGAGGATGAGAATCCACTTCCTTGACTTCACCTGATTCGACTGGAGGCATCTGAACTGCCCCACATCATTGACTCCACCTGACACGCACTATCCTGAAACTGGCTTGAAACTATATCACTCTACACAACTCCGGACCAAGAAACTGAAACAGCACATCTTCTACAATCTGGCCAGAGCTTCAGATGAGAGCTTCAATCAACACTAGAACCCCAGTCAGGAACTTCAATCAAGCATCTCCTGCCATACAGAGACTTTCTGATCTACTGAGATTTTGTTATACTAACATTTTTCTTCTCACAGGTCCCCATGAGATTATCATCGTCCCATCTCAGTAGGAAGTAGTTTTGAGAATTCCACGCCCCCTCTCCCTACTATTGATATTATAGGATAGTTTACACCTGTTAGTATTAGTTTTCAATTATTTTAGAGTTGGGATTGGAAGGAGGTGTTCAGATTTGGGTGTTTCTTTCAGATAAGTTTAGGTTTAGATAGAATAGATGTTTGATACATTTTGTTCATTGACACAAGTTAGTTGTCCTTTTTAGACTAAAAGGGGAATTATAGGAGGAAGCCTGTATGCCGCCATTAACCATGTGACTTACTAGAGGCGCATACAGATGAGGTAAGAGTGGTTTACCACACCGCTAACCACACCCACTTTAGGCATGACTAAAGACATATATGGACGGATGTAAAGATGTATATGTATGTAGGTGGTGAACTACGTCACTAGCCAGGCCCACTTTTGGGCATGGCTAGGGGGTGTTACGGGGGAAGGCATAAAAGACAGCATACAGGAAATCTTGGTCTCTTTTCCCGGAGTTCGGCTTCCGGTTTGGCAGTGGAAAACTACTTGACTCATCTGGGTTACTTGTTTGGTATCTTGTGAGTAATTTCTACAATAAATACTTAGTTTTACTTTCAGTAAGTGTGTCGCTTATCGTTACAGTGTCATTTGAAGCATCAGACATCCTTCAGTTAATATAGCTTCTCAAACACTGTAGAAGAAGACCTAAACATATTAAGACATATCATCCTGGTTGGCCTTTCAATCACTTCTGGAACTCAATTAGAATGTCAAAACTCTGGAACAGCTACTGACTCTGAGTGTATTCCATCTTTAAGGTTTTTATAACACTGTACCATACAAGTAGAGGCAATTCAGTATCTGGAGGTGTAGCAACTTTGTCAATTGGAATCATCACAAAATGATGCTATAAAACATTATTTCTATTCTGGTGTTGGTTGCCTTGATTAAACCTACATGTTAATCTATGCATCCTTTAAAGTTCTCTAGAGAGAAAGAATCTAATTCCATCCCAAATGATCGATATAGTATATAGAAAATGTCCTTCTAAATCATAACTTAGTTATTTGCTAGAATAAGCCTAATAATCTGTGTGAAACATGTGTGACAATTCTGCTAACATTAAACTATAGGAAATCATCAGTTCATTCTTGCTAGTCAGAACTGTTTACTGAGAAATTTCTCAAGAGTCAACTTAGAAAATTTAGAATTAATTAATATACATTTGCTTAGGCTAGCTAAAATAAAATTTTTATTATACATAGGCAGTAGCAAACAAAAATTCATTTATTAAATACAGGATCTCTAAAATAATTAACTATATGATAAAATGAACAAGACCTATATTCCTAAATATTTAATATTTTAGTGTAGAAACATAAGCAATCTTTATTCTTTTTTGCCACAATACTAAAATCTTAAGTAAAATGTATACAGTAGCAATTAAAACAGAAATATGCTTTTAGTTTCATGTTTATTGGAACCACACTAAATTGTGCTTTCAATGCAACTGTGTCTGATTTAGCTCTTTGTTGGTGAGTTAGCTTTTGTTCTTTTAGCTTTACACACAGTGTGTTCATTAAAAAATCTATCTGCCATCAACTTGGCTGTATGTTTTTCATTATAATATACTATAAATTTTTAGTAGCTATCATTTTATTCCTACAGTAAAACTGACCTGTTAGTGCCTATCATGTGTACAGTAACATTATATTTACAAATAAAAATGTTGCATTTAATGACATTTTAGTAAAATTTAATCCATATTTTTTAAATAAGCGATTTTATATTTTTTCTATTACTGGCCTCTGAAATGTGGGTTTTTCTATGCATATTATAATGTAAAACTTTCTTTCATTGGAATGTCCTAGAATGACACCATCAAGAGAATCCTATATTCTTTGGTCATGTACCTGAAATCAACAATTCTGATGGTGGGTATTTGAGTTGCTCCATGTACACTCTTTCTACCCCAGCCTAGCAGAAGGGGTCAGAGATGGTGTACTCTCTCAGAGATGAGAGCAAGGTAAAAGGACTACAGGTTTGTTCTCCTAGATGATTGGCCCTGTAATCAAGAGCCACAGAGAATACTCATTTCCACCTTTCGGTTTCTTAGGTTGAGAGATCCAACTCTGCCTTGCACTCTGCATTTTGATCATCCTATCAACAAAATTCACACTTGAATTTCATAACTATCAAACGATAAACCACAGTTTTCTTTCTTCTTATTGTTTAAACTATGTAAGAAGTTCCTGCCTTGAAGAGAAATGGTGGGGAGGTGGAGGGAGTTCCGTTAATTGTACCTGGACAGTCGGTAGAGTGCTCTGAAATGTTTTTCTGCTGCGACAAAATTTTAAAATATGCATGAGTAAGAAAACTGTAGAGTTATTTTAAATGCACAAGCACTTTCTGGCTACACTTGAGAAGTGTCATTTAGTGTACAGTAGCTGTAATTTACTACAATCAACTCTTGATTATCCCCAGTAATCAAAAATAGAAGACCATAAATTGCTGTGAAATGTATTCATGTTCTTTTTTCATATAATTCTTCCAGTGGATAATGGATTCATGTAAAATGAAAGCATATACAATCTTAGTACACTAACTGTTCAGCAATAGGAAATAGCCTTATTGGTCTTAAATCAGATATTAAAAATTAGTTGATCAAATATATGCAAATAATTAAGTAAAATTAATGGTAAGTTTTCTGCCTGGGATATATTTAAAGTGTTATAGCAAGACTACAAAATACTGGTACCAGGTATGGACCAGAAAAGTCATTCCACACATGATGTTGGGATGTGTTGACAAGTAGTTAATAAAGTGAAATGTAAAAGTTTAAAGTATTATAGAACCAAGCAGATATATAACATAGCTTTTTTATTTTAAGAGGCGTTGTCAATAGTGACTCAAAGCTCAATCATTATAAAAGCATTTATATTTATACTGCTTCAAATGCCTTGCCCTGTATTACCCATTTATGAAAATATATAAGTAAAATGAAGTGTTTAAATCTGCCCACTACCTTGTTCATAGAGAAAAGTTCCTCAAGTGCAAAAATTCTTTACTATATTTTATTAAATGAGTAATATGGGCAAATAGCTTAAACTTCTTCATTCTTTTTATTTATTTGTATATATTTATTGAGCTTATTATACAATTATAACTATTTCTCCCATCTTTTTCCCCCCATATACACCTTCCAGCACTCCTAACATTATATGCATGTATGCATATAACATACATATGCATAATAACACATAATATACCTTATATATTCGTACAAATAGCCTGTTCAGTCCAGAAATGTTACTTGTATGTATGTTTTCAGGGCTATTTGGCACTCACTGGAGAATCAATTGGTGTGTATGTCCCTAAGGGAGACCATCTCTGCCTCCCCCAGCATTCCTGAGTTGCATACAGTTCTTTCTGTAGGTTTGAGGATTTGGGGAAATTCTCCTTCTTTGTGAGTACTGAGGTCATTCATTCCTAAAGATTTGAATTATTTATTAGTATTTCAAAATCAAAATGTAAGTGATAAGAATAAATATGCTGACAGAAAAAGCAGGAGTAGAAATGTCAGGGAACAAAACATTTAAATAATTCACATATATTAGACTACTGAGGATAAATGAAATGATTTTATGTGAAAGTAGAAATTCTAGTTTGAGGATTGCACTAAATTTTAACTAAATATGTTGAAAGTTTGGGAATTACTACAGACAGTAGTAGTTGTGGTCAGATTGTAAAATAGCTACATAAAAGCTAGATAAAAAATTTTATTACAAAAATTAGCATAAGTTAGCAATACGTGTCAAAGAGAGAAAAATACACTAAGCATCTTTAGAAACATTAACATGCATATCTGGATTTTTCTCAAGTATAAATGTTACAGCAAATGTCAAAGTGAACATTTGCAAAGTTAAATCATGGCAGCAATGTGGCAGCATGGAGTGGTCTTTTCATTAATTTTACTAAGCCATGGGATGTAAATGTTTTTTAAAAAATGCAAAGTGAGTAGAAATAATATATCTAAAAAAGAGCATTTCTGTTTGTGATAACAGTGCCAATAGGATAGAAATAAACAATGCAAGATAACAGAAAACAACTATGACAATTAAATAAACAAAGTAGCAGAAGACTGGTTTTAAGTATGTTTAGGTTGCTATTTCTGGAAAAATTAAAGATAAGATGAACATAATTGTATCAGAATGGGAAAGACTAGCAGCAGACTGTGAGAAATACTTCATTGCAGAGTCTCTTCTGAATGACTGTATGATTTGTAAATACTGGCCACCCCATTTTTCTAAATCAGCTGCAAAATACATCATCATGTGACATACTTGTTTACATTAGAAAAAGTAGCAGAAATTCGTTTAAGTAGAGATGCAAGCCTGAGAGTTCTTTAGCATTATGTATTTACTTTACATGTGACTCTGGTGTGTGGGCATGCAGGTCGTCTTCATTCATCACTTGTTAGTTTGTTCCAGGGTTCCCTGTTTTTTCTGACTTCTGAGCCTGGAATTACAGGTGGGCTTCCATGTCCACTATGCACTTTGGTTCTGCGGATCTGAATTCTACTCCTTTTCCCTATGTGTTAAGTGATTTATCCACCAAGCCATCTCCTAAGAAATGGAGAAGGGAGCAGTATAGACAGACAGACAGACAGATGATAGATGGATGGAAGGATGCATAGACAGATTGACATACACATACACTGTGTGTGTGTGTGTGTGTGTGTGTGTGTCTATCCTGATAAGGAATGGGTGTAAATCCTTGGCTTCAACAGTCTCACAGTGCTGAGAGGTACCAAATCATAATGAATCTGAACTGATTCTAAATGGGATTATATTCAAACGAAAGACAGATTATTGCTGCTGGTAATGCAACCTGATGTCCATGTTCATAATGGAGACTTTGTTATACAGTAATAATTAAATCTGAGTTCCTGGATGGAACTGTATTGACCACTTTGTAAACTGTTCTCTGAGAACCATAGAAACTTGAACCTTTTTACTCCATTTCTGGAAATTTAGGACAGCTAAGCCAGGGGCCCAGATGTCTAACCCTTTGGATGATCAAGTTCAGGCATAATATCTATTGGTAGGTAGAATTTCAATGTTACAAGATTGTTTCAGGTGGTAGAATATCTTTAGAAGTCAGTTATTTGGGTTTCAGGTCAATAACCTTTACCTGTGGGCATAAGCACTTGATGATCATGAATGCAGTCCTCATTAGTACATCAGGACATTCCTTAAATATTCTATATTTCAGGAGCCAAGAACTGTGTGTTTGTAGCTATCATGGTGAGCAGAGCAGGGAAAATGGTCTTGATTTCTGTGCTAATAAACAATTGAACCTAAGTTTTAGATGTATGAATGGTGTGTTTTATATCTGCTATTGTATTTTAGACACAGTTTTCTTTGGAGCAGAAGCTGACCTCAAAATAATAATCCCCCTGTTTTAGCCTCTTGATCTCTGAGATTATAAGCATTTACTATCACTTTGGCTTTATGATAGACTTTAAAATATGAAATTATTGAATATGTTAAAATGAGACTATCATCAGGTGTAGTACACTAACTAGAAAACCACCTAGGTGTTGTGTATAGGAAGAGTTGTCATGGCTTTGAACATTGAGACATAGCTAAATTAGAGGGGACAAAAATATTTAATTCATTTACCTGCTGTATTTATCCGCAAAAATCACAAGAATCAAGGTGAAAGACCCCGGCCCAGCCTACACAGGCAAGCTGAGGCTCATGGAAAATTCTGTTTCCCCCACAGCTGAATAGTCCTTGCTATCAGAAGGGAGCTCTGCCCAAGGACACGGGCTTTGGGTGTCTGTTGTGACCAAATGGCTAGCCCAGCAAGATTGGGCAAGCACAGAGACCTATTGTTCCTCAGATAGGGCCAAGGCCGAGACTTGAGTTCTGAGAGAAACCTTAATTGCCCTCGTTCTGAGCCCCAGCCTCATTCAAATTGCCCAATCAGGGTCCCGTAACTAGGCTTCTCGCTTCTGTACTGCGCTTTTTGCTATAAAAGGACCCCTGAGTCCCCAGCTCGGGGCTCTCAGTTCCCGAGACTGAGATGCCCCGGGTACCCGTGTATTATCAATAAAGCCTCTTGCTGTTGCATCCAAGCTCGTGGTCTCGGTGTTCCTTGGGTTCGGGTCTCCCTCCCGTGAAAGTCCCCCGCCTGGGGTCTTTCAAAGGGACATGTGATTGATTTGATTGCCTTATTTAAATGTCCTTGTGTGAAAAGGATCAAATTCAGGTTCTGGGAACTCTTGCCTTTGCCAACTGAAACTTAGCCAAAACCAATTTAGACTGCATCCAACCATGAAAAACTGCTGAACACTTCTTCAGTTAAAGTTTTACATTTTTCTAACTATACATTTGTGAGTTTCTATGAATTAATAAGAAATATCCAAATAAATTGCAATTCTTAATTTTTCCCTAAGCAAATGTTGGCATATCTGGTAGCCACCACTTTCTTACCTATGTAAATATATATGAGAATTAATTTTCAATATAGGTAACTTAGGACACAAAAATTGCAGAATGAAAATCTAAATGAGACTGAATAGTGTAATATGACTACAAAGATGGTTAAAACCATTGATTAAAGAATAACTTTTATAGTATTATAAACCTTATAATAATCAAGAAATTTTCTAATTTTCTACTTCTATTTTCACATAAAAGGATAGCTGTGTTTTATTCTTGTTTTTCTTTCCCCTAAAAATTCAGATCAGCATGCATTCTGCAAGGTCACTGCAAATACATGATATTAAAACGCAGCCAAATTCTTTAGCAACATAAATGTTTTTATGAGCAGCAGGTGTATTCTTTGCAAGGCTGTAAAGCTATTAACAGCTCAGTAAGGAGTATATAATAATAGGCTGTTAAGGCAGCCTTCCTTGCAGGAGCACCATGGAAGGACACTTTTGAAGCCATTAAGACAACTGGATTTTAAAGAGTATCAGATATGATGCTTTATGAATAGAGGTTCATTTAAACTTTATATCATTAAAGTAATGAAGTTAGTTTTCTTAATAAGAATATGCTCATCCAAAGGAACTCTTTAACTCTTCTGAATAAAATTCAAATCATAATTTTGAAGCTAAACATATTTTAGTAATAAGTACTGGAAAATAAATTGTTACTTTTATTTAATATTTTTTAAAGCCCACACTTTAGGGCTCATTTGAGCAAAGCTATATTAATTAACACTTGTGTTTCCCATCTATGAGTTCAGTCATCCTTCTACTAGCAATTAAATGAATGTTTGGGATATTCTATGTTATGTCATATATTAGTTGCTCACTATGAAGAAATTATGCATGATATTATTTTCTATCACCTCCACACATGCCATTATAAATGAAAGAATTGTTTTCATAGAGTGATTTTCTTCCCTAGCTGGCTTACGCATTAAATTAAAAAATATGGATGTGTATGTACTGTTTGTATGTGTGTGTGTGCACACACGTGCGTGCATGCATGTGTGTGTGTGTACATGTGCGCGCATGTGTGTTTATGCCAGAGACTGGCACTAAGTATTTTACTGAAACACTATCCATTTGAGAACAGGTTCTGTTCTGAATCTAGAGTTCACCGATTGGCTAGGCATGCAAGCAACCAAGGTTCGATAATATTACTGTCCTCACCACAAATGGATGTTCTAAATGTGGCTTCTGTGATCAAGCTCAGTTCTCATGATTGCACAACAAATATTTTACCAAGAGGACCATCTCTAAAGCTTTCATTAATATATTTAAAGTTTCTTTTGTATTTAAGGATTCTTTAAGTATTATTCTGGTTATGGATTACTTGTGAGAGAATATATTTTGCATATACAGTGGGATAAGCTTACTGCTATGGTTAATATAAATAAATAATATAACTATAACTTATATTGAAATAACTGGGTAGAGTTATAGAAGATATTATCACCCTTAAATAATTAGGCATATTAAGAAGATTTTAGGATATTGAGACCTGCCATTAAAATGGGCTGTGTGACCTGAGAGTTCTCTCTCTATTTCTTTGCCTGTCTGTCTGTCTGCCCGTCTCTCTGTATATATGTGTGTGTGTGTGTGTGTGTGTGTGTGTGTGTGTGTGTGTGTTTTACCCTGTGTTTCTTTCTCCTTCCTTACTCTTGTTTTGAGCAGTTTCCTCTGAACCATTTCCCTCACCAGAAATCCAAAGCTTTGAGACTGCTTCATTTTGGATATTATCTTCCATAACTACAGTCTAAGTAATCCTTTTCTTTATAACTTAAATTTCTCAAGTGTTGCAATACAGTAATGACAAACCAATTAATATATATACTTTATTGGTATTTTTATCAATTTGGATAAGAATCCTATTATCCTGCAACTTTTTAGTTTGAGGTAGATATACATATATAATATCTTAAAATCAATAAAAGCAGAACTCAATTACCTATTTTTGTTTTTCTTCTTTTGAACTGTTCCTTTAAATTTGTACTTCAATTAATTAGCGAAATGTATTTGAATATCAAAATTATTTAGCAAAAAATATATAGAGAGTGACTTACTTTGGTGTCGAAGATCATTTGTCTCTAATACTCATTTTAAAGTAAAATCAAAGGATTCAGAAGAAAACAAAGTATGTGCATAATTTTAAATGATATTTTTCTGTTGGTAAAAGTATGAAGGTGCCAAATATATATTTATGTTTTTATAAGTTCTTCACTCTCCAGCAATAAAATAAATATTAAAATTACATTTACTGCAGAGTTTTCCATAGAGTGCAAGGGTTATATAACAAATTGATTAAAAATATTTTATGGTCTTGTATGTTGAGTGTTGGGGTGAAGTGGGATGAAAAACTGTGGTGAAAGGGGACTGTGTGGCAGGAGATACCTGAGCCAGCCAAAGGAGATGGAGAGTAGACAAGCAGCTTGCAGACCCCAGTACACTCTGAAACCTGGGAGAGAATTTGGAGTTGGGGAGGGGCAGATAAAACACCATAGAGAGCCCTGTATTCCCATGGGAAGGTCTAGTTTTGGCCGTTTGGGGTGCAGGGAGAATCCTTCACTGAGGTGAACACTAATTGTGAATCCTAAACTTTTAGCACCCAGGGCATCCATTTTCAGTAAGTTTTCTTGATCAGAGAGCATTTCACACCTGTTCCCTATGCTTGGAAAACACAAGGTCAAATACAGTTAGGGAGGCCACTTGCTACAGGTTTCTTCCTGAATCTTAAAGGTGTCCACATGATTTTTCAGAGTTACAGATGGACATCCACAACTGAATGGTTTTAGTCATATTGATTGATTGCATAAACCTATGATGAGTAGGATATCTACCAAAGACTCACTTTTCAGTACACACTTTGGAGGACATTAGTTTAAAATATGTTACATCAATACAACTTCTGAAAACCAAGAGTGTTTTTTACTAACACCATATGTACTGGTGCCATTAACCGTGGTTGTTTCTGTGTCTTTTTCTGTCACAGAAATTTTACTATGTTGAATTTCATAACTATATTATCCTCGCCTAAACTAACAGGCGTTACCACATCTGAATGGGCCCACAAACAATACATTAACTACTTGGTATATACTTAAGCTTTCAAGAGGTAATCTACTGTTTTTAAATTTCTAAGGTTTTCATTGTAAGAAAATCTCTATTTTTCTTTAACTAGCATGCATTATTTACATTTAATATATAATTTATTTATTCACTGTTCTGATTATGTAAATTTGGCTTTTTCTTCTGATAAGTAGCATATTGTTGCACATGCCAGTACGCCTAGATGTTACCTTACTTCTTACAATCTTAATAGGTCTTTTGGAAGAGAGCATTCTTAAAATGAGCTTAAAACTATCATCTCCATGTTCCAGTCAATATTTGAATTTCAAGTATGAAAGCTTTCACTATCTTTGGCAAAATACATTATTTTACAGTTTTTCTCTTAATTTTTGAAGCTCTCTATTATTCAAAAAGTATTGAAGTTTCTTTGAATAACATTTCTTCCCTTATATTACTGAGCTTAATTTCTGTCAACTATAGGAAGTCAGTGTGCAAATTCTGTTTCTTATTTCCCTCCCAGAATAAATTGTCAAGCCCAGGTTTTAAGTTCACTATTCCTCTATAATATCACTTCCTTCCATGCTCACATCCATCTCTGAGTTGGTTTTTCTCTGGATTCTTTATTACAATAAATTTAATCTTTCTGTGGTAATGCTGCTTTCCACAAAACTTAGCATTTTTAAATTAGCATTTCATTAAGATGATGTATTAATTGGGAGAAATATGACCTCTCTAAGTAACTTCTTTTATACACTAATATTACAAATATTGGCTCTTTATTGGAGAACTTTTAATGTGTGTGTGTGTGTGTGTTTAACATTTTAGATAATTTCTGTCAAATTAAAAATATTGTGGGTATATCTACAGGTATGTTATAGATTTTGCTTTGGAAATTAAATTTCTTTGAAAATCATGTTTTCTGTTTGCCAATGCTATATGGAAATGCATTTATGTTTTTATGACTAGATACTTTGTTACAGCTTTCTAATTGATTTGACAGAATTTCTATATAAAGAGTCACACCATCTGCAGTTTTACCAGTGTCTTATAATTCTTTTTGTTTGTTTGTTTGTTTGTTTTGTTCTCACCCGAATAGCTAGATCCCCCTAATGTTGATAGAATAACAATGCATATTTTATATAATTCTCATCTTAGAGAATTATTTTAATATTTAATTTTAATTGCTTTGGGAATTTATTTTACGTTCCTAGTGTTCAAAAATACTACTTAGGAATGACTAATACTTACGAAATGCCTTTTAAAGGTTCTGTATTTTGGTGTCTGAATATGAAGTGCCCTTCATATATGCCAGTGTTTGAACCCTTGACTCCAAGCTGCTGGTGCTGTTGAGAAACTTTGTGGGATGCTCAGACTTTGGAACCTTGCTGGGGGGAAGCAGGTTATTAGAGGGAGACTTTGGGACTTTTCGGCCCTTTCTATCTCCAGTTAATTCCCTGCTTCCTGAGTGTTCATACAATAAGAGCAGCCAGACTCCTACTGCTGCCTGCTGCCATATGTTCCTCACTATGATGGACTGTAACTGACTGAAAGTATATGCCAAAGTAAATCCTTTCTCCCATAAGTGGCTTTTGTCAATGTGTTTTATTGTGATAACAGAAAAGTAACTAACACACTATTTAAATGGTTATGTTTTACTAATTAGTCTGATAGTGTGATTAAGTTGGATAACTGGTTCTCAACCTCTATAAGACTGCTATCCTTTAACACAGTTCCTCATTTTGTGGTGACCCCAGACATAAAATTATCTTCGTGGCTACTTCTGAACTGTAACTTTGCTACTATTATGAATTGTAGTGTAAACATCTGTCTTTTCTGAGATCTTTTGAAAGGGTCATCTGACCCTCAAAGGGATTATGACCCATAGGTTGAGAACAACTAAGTTAGATTATAAACTGCATACTATTAAAACAACCCCATCCATACTCAAATCAGCCCTGTAGTTTGCTAGGTGAGTAGGCTAACATTTTCTTTAGAACTTGGCATGAATGGAGCCGAGTGATAGTTCCCCAAAATCATTTTTCTTCCATCTTTTACTATTTACTTAGTTATTTATAAAGTTAAAGGGGATTATTTTAGTTCACATTTCTGGAGGATCAAATGAAAGATTGAGTGGTCTCTTTGGTTTTGGCACATTACACCTAGCATTTGAGATTGTTAAAAGCTCAAGCCATGAAATAGAAAACTAGAGGACTGATCAAAGCCCTAGACTGTTCTTGGAGGGCACACCTTCAATACTCTAGAACTTCCCACTATCATCTCTCAGTACTAGAAGGTAGTAGGATCTGTAGGAGGAAACAGTGCTCCACCATTAGCCATGTGACATATTAGAGGCACATACAGATGAGGTAATAAAAGGGCGGTTTATCGCACTGCTAACGACACCTACTTTAGGCATGACTAAAGACGTATATGGACATAGTCGGTGAACTATGTCACTAGCCAGGCCCACTTTTGGTCATGGCTAGGGGCATGTATGGAGGAAGGAATAAAAGTCTGAGCAGCAGAAGTCTTGCCCTCTTTCTGGCTTCCAGTTCGGCGGCAGAAAAATACTCGGTTCCTCTGGGTTACTTGTTTGTCTCTTGTGACTTATTTCTACAATACTTACTTATACTTTCAATAAGTGTGTCGTTTATCGTTGCAGTATCATTTTGGTGTCAGAAGTTCCGGAACCCAGATTCAGGCACCCTGAAAGCAGCTGCTCCTCGGCCCGACCACTGCTGGCCCCAGGCACACGTGAATTCTCCTTTTGCTAAATTCCCTACCACTTTGCTCAGCAAGGCACAATCCCCACTGCCGGGAACCAGCACCTTCTACCTGCCAGTAAGTTTAAGTGGTCTTCTGAGATTTTTCTTGCGGCCACGTGCTATTTCACTGGCGGCCTGCTGAATTCGGCCTAAATAAAACTCCACTGGTAACAAACTTAACTGCTTTATACAATGTCAACTAACATTACGAAGCAGGATGTTAAGAATTTTCTTGTTCTTTGTATGGATGGGATTTTAGAAAGGGTTGAGGACCTACCTGGAAGGTACTTTCTATGCACGATGGTTATTATTAGTTTCATAATCTATATAATTTTGCTAAAGAAATGGTTCAAAAATAGGGCAAAATATGACAAACTTATACAGGTCATACAGTCATCGCAGGATGGTTATGAAATCCTAGTACAAAGAATTCAGGAAATGGAAAATTCCTTGCAGGATAGTAAGGAAGGTTTGGTAAAAAATATTCAGGATATTAAAAATGATAATGTAGATCTGACAAACAGGTTTAAAGAGACGGAACATAAAATTGAATTACTTTCAGGAAAAATGTGTTCCATAACTATCTATTCAACATAAAGGATAGAAAAAGTGGAACATTATGTTGAAACGTTTAACCAACAAAACTGTTCCATGTTTGATTATTTCACTAGCAAACTACAAAGACTGGAACATAAGATTGAAAAGCTAACAGAAAGATTTGTTTCATGTCTGAGAGCAATGACAAACTAGCTGATAGAACGTTATTTCTGGAAGGCAGTTTACATGCTATTGAGATTCTTTTTTTATTGTATGCAAACATGCTTTAATTAAAAAAAGAAAATGATATACATCCTTAAAAGAATGAAAGAAAGAAAGCTTCCATTTTGGTTAGCTATGACGAGATCCACCTGGTTCAGATTCTAATTATGAAGCTTTTTGTTTTGAATAAGGTAAAAATAAAGCTTTGTTGTATTTCAAATAACCAAAACAAACAAAGGAACAAAAACAATAACAAAACCCAACACCACAGCACTAGTACTGTGCTTCAGAGCACAACTATGACATTATAGATGGTGAAATGGGGCCTTCCAGTTCCCAAACAGATTGCTTAAGCCTTATTGAGATACTTTCTAAGGATGAGAATATTAAATATTTGGAATCACGTGTAAATGATGAATGCAATAAAACGAATGATTCCATGATATCCTTGGAAAATTATTTGACCCAAGAACTTCAAGAGCTCAGAGAAACAATGATAAATAGATTGCAGGTCTTAGAAGTCGTCCAATCTGATACTTCAGAATCAGACATACAGGCAACAAGTCAGGACAGGGGTTTCCCTACACCGCTCAAATGCCAGAAAGATCTCCCTAAGGTTGTTATGCCCTTACTTATGGTTTTCCCAGTATCTGTAACTGAAAAACCAGCACCCAAATGGTTTCATTGTTTATCAATGGTAACCTATACAGATGAAGGTCCTAAAGGGAACCAAGGATGGCATTGTTTCATATGGTCTTCATTCTCCCTATGTCAGAGAGCTCATTACATCATGGGCCACTGCAAATAGAGTAACTTCAAGAGACTGGGCCCAATTAGCCTCGGCAATACTCAAAAATTCATGTCAAATTCAATGGAGAGCTCTATAAAGGCAAGAGGCAAAAGCCCTAGAGATTCAGGGATTAAATAACGGTTATGAAGTGCCCCAAGACAAGATTCTTGGGGAGAGTGCTTACATTGACCCACAGGTTCAGTCTGCATATGATCAGCACATGTTGGCTTTATGCCATACAGCTGCTTTGAATGCTATGGATAAGGTTTGTGAAACAGGAGAGATAATGCAACCCTATACCAAAGTAGTACAGGGTCCAAGGAAAAGGTTCACTGAATTTTTAGAGAGATTGTCCAGAGCAATAGAAGTACAAGTAACAAATCCAGAATCTTGGTGTCTCCTTATAGAATATTTGGCATATGAGAATGCAAATCCACAATGCAAGCAAGTACTTTGGCCATTAAAAATAAGATCAGCGCCATTGGAGGAATGGGTCCTATATACAGCTAACCTTGAATGTAAAAGTCAGGATACGGGATCTTGGGTAGGTAAAAAAATTCTACAGGTTTCAGGAGGCACCAGGATGCCAAAACCCTACCCGTGATGATATAGAGGCCTGGGTAGGGGAGGCAATCTCCAAAAATTTCAACAGACATAAAGATGCCATGTGCTTTAACTGTGGTAAAATAGGACATCTGAGTAGGAACTGTAGACAAAGCACTCCTAGAAAAAATGCTTCTACCAGGAACCTCAGCTTCCGGTCTCTTCAGGAGGTGTGGAAAGGGAAAACATTGGACCAAGGAATGAGGGTTGACTACAGATAGACAAGGTAGACCTTTACAGCCAGGAAACTAATCCAGGGGCCTCACGAAGGCCATGAAACCCAAGGTAGTCCGGTCATTCCCAGTGACAGTGGAGGACAGCCTCTCCCAGGACAATTAAAAGATCCACTGCCAATTGTAAATAATACGGCACTGGATAATATATTAGCTCCAGAGTATGAATCAATTATATCAGGAGGAAATACAAAAATGTATATTTTGGCAAACTTCTATACAATATCATAGACCCAAGTTACCAGTTAAAGTAAATAATATGGTGATTAATGACATTTTAGACACCGGACTACAGAGAAGACTTCTGAACTGAACTAACTGGTGTATTTTACGGATGTCATGACCTCAATCTGTAAACCAGGATATGTGCTACATTGGGGAGGGGGTTTTGCTTTTGTTTCCACAGGAGAAGAAAAGGTTTGGGTTCCATCGAAATTAATTAAGATTCGATCAGAACAGAAGATATCTCAGGAGGAGGAAAGATAACAGCTCATCTACAAAATCATATTCTACCATGGGTAAAGTTACCTTATAAAAGGAAAGAGAAGTGTTTTGTTTTGCCTTCACAGGTAAACTCAGCAAAGAATACTGGACGTATGGTTTCCTGAAGAAGAATGAATAGCTACCCTGGAGACCATTAAACAAACAATAACTCACTGTGTGGTATCAAAGTCTAAATCTGTCTATATTGTTTTTTATAATACCCTTTTATATTTGTTTCTTCATATACTTTAGTCCCCATTCATTTAACTGAAGCTGGCTTTGGAGTTGGATAGGCTCTTGTACTCTAAATTCAAGCATATTATTTAAATAAAATTCAGAATTTCTGTATAATATTAAAGAGCCATTGATATAAGACTGAAGAAAATAAAATTAGGGACTGTTATCTATGGATTTCTTTTTCTGAAAAGTCTAATTTCCTTCATGTTTACCACCTTCCCTATTGTTACCTCTTCCAGTATGCATACATATAAAAGTTAAAATATTTCTTTGTTAACATTAATGTTTGAGTTTTCCAGAGAACAAGGGATTTCCTGACAGCAATCTTCAACTGCTTCAGAAAGAGAATGAGGATTCACTTCATTGACTCCACCTGACAAGCACCATCCTGAAACTGGTTTGGAACTACATCACTTGACACAACTCCAGACCAAGGAACTGAAACAGCACACCTTCTACTATCTGGCCAGAGCTTCAGACGAGAGCTTCAATCAACACTAGAACTCCCAGGTATCTCCTGACAAACAGGGACTGTCTGATCTACTCAAGATTTTGTTATACTAACATTTTTCTTCTCATAGGTCCCCAAAAGATTGTCATCGTTCCATCTCAGCAGGAAGTAGTTTCGAGAATTCCATGCACTCTCTCCCTACTATTGATATTATAGGACAGTTTTCACCTGTTAGTGTTAGTTTTCAATTATTTTATAGTTGGGATTGGAGGAGGTATTCAGACTTGGGTGTTTCTTTCAGATAAGTTTAGGTTTAGATGGGATAGAAATTTGATATATTTTGTTCATCAACACAAGTTAGTTGATTTAAGTTTAAATATCCTTTTTAGACTAAAAGGGGAATTGTAGAAGGAAACAGTGCCCTGCTATTAGCCATGTGGCATATTAGAGGCACATACAGATGAGGTAATAAAAGGGCGGTTTACTGCACCGCTAACCACACCCACTTTAGGCATGACTAAAGACGTATACCGACATAGTTGGTGAACTATGTCACTAGCCCGGCCCACTTTTGGGCATGGCTAGGGGCATGTATGGAGGAAGGAATAAAAGACTGAGCAGCAGAAGTATCGCCCTCTTTCTGGCTTCCCGTTCAGTGGCAGAAAAATACTCAGCTCATCTGGGTTACTTGTTTGTCTCTTGTGAATAATTTCTACAATAAATACTTACTTATACTTTCAGTAAGTATGCTGTTTATCGTTGCAGCATGAAGGATCAAATGCTATCTTGGGGTTACCCTTGTGGACATTTGGGGTTAACCTTCCACAATATAGTATGATACTTGCTATTTTAATGCAATATTTAGGAATTTTATTTTTAAAATACCAAAAAAGCACCTTTTTTGGATTTATATACTTCCCTACAATTTTCCCTGTTGCTGCCTCTACTTCTTCTCCTTCTCCTTCTTCTCTCTTCCTCCCTCTTTCTTCTTCCTCCCACTTTCTTTATTTTTTATTTCCATTTTTTGAGACACTGTTTCTCTACGTATTGTTGGATGTCCTGGACCTCACTCTGTAGAGTGAAACCCAGAGATCCCTCTCTTCTGCCCCCCAAATTCTGGGATGAAAGACATGTGCTACAACTTCTGGCTTGCTTCTTATTTTGTATATTGTGGTTTTGGAGTTATTTTATTCTTACTGAAGTCTGGCCTTTTATCATAGGTCTTTTGGTGATAGATTCTCTACTTTATCTCTAAACATCTTTATTCTACCCCTGTTCTAAAAAAATATTGTGGCATAGATCTTTCTGGATTGATAAATGATTTCTATCAAAAACTTTGAAGGTGATATTTTTCAGTTGCCTGTTTTCCACTGTGCTAAGAAATCTGTTGTAAATCTCCCATATTTTTGCCAATGGTCTCTTCTTATTGCATCACTAATTTAAATCTCTCATTCTTTCTCTATTTTCTTTATAGTCTACAAATCTAATATAAACATTACACGTGTGAGATCATTTTAGATATGTCACATTTGTGGATTCATTGCTTGCTGAAAATGTGCAATCACTATTTATGTAGATATTGTGGGCTGCCCATTCTTCCTATTTCTTTGTCCATAGATGAAATTTAGCCTTAATTGTACACTTGTGTTCTTCAGGTTGCTTCACATATCTTTTTTGTACTCAACTGGGCATGATTTTCAGCTGCACATCCAATTTTACACATTTTATAGTTCCTCTTTTTATCAGGACATTCCAGTATCATTTTATTATAATACACACCTGATAAATATACACATGCATAAATGCATACATACGCTTATGCCAAAGGACCATTCCCTTCAGAAATTCCATTTTGCAAAATTTGCCTATTATTGCCTTTCTTCCCTTCACGATTGCATTAATTCTCTTAAGTATTCTCCCATAGTCTTTCTGTGTGTGATATTTCAACATAAATCTGTTGCAGATTATTCATGCTGACTCAGTGATTTTTTTCCTCATGCTTTCAGCTCTTTGAATATGATGCTATGTCCAAACCATAATTTGCAGTGTTATTTGAGTTCTTAATCTTGAAAGGTTTCCTTCTGAGATAGTTTGCTTCCTCCTCTGTAGGCTGTGGCTGAAATAGCTCACTTCACACATATTTCGTTGATGGTCCCTAACTCTTCTCTTATCCCATCAATAGTTGTCTTATATCAATAGGAAACCATCTCTAAAGCAGCCCACTGTACCAGACTGACAGCTCTAGTTCCCTCTAAACCAGGTGTTTGTGTGTGTGTGTGTGTGTGTCTTTGTGTCTGTGTGTCTTTTTATGGGAAAAGAAATTTCATTAAATTATGCTCTTAGTTTTGTGAGACTAAAATTTCCCTCAAGAGTAAATGTATACATACTTAGTAAATTTTCAAATGATGAGCTTTCCAAAATTGATAGCTTATAACCATTCTAGTAAACAAAAGACTACTTTGCACTAAGAATATTTGATGCAACTTTTTTTCAGGAAAGAAAAGGTCCCCAAATTTCATCCTAGATGTGTCAGTCAAGGTGCTAGTTGCTGAGCTGCAAATATGACCAAAGGACCATATTCAGCATCAAGGACTGAGAAAGAATCTGAGGCAAAAGCCTACAGTAAACTCAAATTCCCATTGTGCCTGAAGAATTGTTACTAAGCTAGTGACACATACGTGTAATGTTTTAAAATTTTAAATATTTTAGTGAAAGAAGCATGAAGACTATACATATGTAAGATCCACAGATAGAGGGTCTGGGAAACAGGAAAGAACCTAAAAGATATGCATATATGCATAGTACCCAAGAGAAGAGGATGGAGACAAGATCCTCTGATGGGGAACACGGCGAGGGGTGGGGGGGGAGTGGGACCTGGGAAGAATAGAGGGGTTAAAGAGGAAGGGAGTTGGTCATGGGGGAACAGGAAGTTGAGGGGGTGGGGGTAGAATGGGGGAAGAGGGAATCATAGGATCGAAGACAGATCAGGCACCAGAGTGACCTCGAGTGATCTAAAGGTATAACATCAAGCTAAGCAATAGTGGAGAGACCACCTCGAATGCCCATTCCTGATAATGAACTTGATGTCTATAACCATCCGGGAGCCTTCATCCTGTGACTGATGGAAGCAGAGGCAAACACACAACTAAGCACTGAACTGAACCCAAGGAACCCAGTGACAGAGAGAGAGGAGTGATGAGCAAATTGGCAAAGAATGGGCTGGCAAAACCAGCAGAGACAGCTGATCTGAACAGGGGAGTGCTCTTGGACCCCAGACCGACAGTGGGGAGGCCAGCATGGGACTGATCTGGACCCCCCCCAAATGTGAGTGTCAGTGAGAAGGCCTGGGCAACCTATGGGGCCCTGAGCTGTGGATCAGTGTCTATCCCTGGTATACAATCTGTCTTCATGTGCCTATAGCACAAAGAGAGATGCTCTCTCAGCCTGGACTCTTAGGGGAGTGCCTTGACCCTAACAAGAGTAAAATGACAGACTCTAGATATCCCCTATGTGGAAGGATTTGGCAATAGGGTGGGAGGGAGGGGGGGAAGGGGAGTGCGGGAGGAGGGGAGGGAGAGGGAACTGGGATTGACATGTAAAACAAGCTATTTAAAATTAAAATAAAAAATGATAAAAAAAGATGCACAATTGAATATAAACAAATCTCCTACAGATTTACCATTTGAAATAATGTAACTTTCTTATCTATTCTAGACCACCTACTTTTGAAAAATAAAATTTATGAATGAATTGTACCATTGGATGATTATAGTTTTAAAAGAAAGGTTTATAAAACTATCTTGATTTAAAAATGCAGAACCAGCAAACAACAGATAAGTGCTATTTTTCCTGAATTATAGAAGAGGTAAATTTATTTTACAGTTGTCTGGTACTAATAAAATAAAATCAAATAGTGTCAATGAAAACATAAAAATATTTTATAAGAACAATGGTCAAGGAATGTTTAATAAATCAACTCTATCTTAGGCACATTTAGCAACACTTTAAATTTCAATAGCAAGTTTAATATGAATCCACATTAACAAATCACTATACATTTACATGTACATATATATTTCAATGAGAGGAGGAAGGAAGGGATGGTACATTTGGCTTTTCTTACCCATGTAACCGCCCTATACTTCCTTCCTTCTTTTATCGAACCACTATACTCTATCTCTTCTTTGAACTTTTCAGGTTCTTCCTGGCTTGAGTGTTTATCCTTGCCTTCCCTTTACCTGAAATGCCCCTTTTGTATTTTGCTTCAGTTGGTAATATTAAATGCCTCACCATCTTGGATTGTTATCTAAATCAAAAATGAAAATGTTTCACCTCTTTAATTATTTAAAGTTTTATCCACAGGGTTTTTTTTTATTATAGAAACTCATTTCACTTTAAATTCAGATATAGCTTTAGATTACAGAGAAGTCTAAGTTTTAATTTTTGAGGGACATCATGACATGAAGGATGGAATTCTGTGTCTGCTACAGAGAGCAAAGATGCACAGCTCCCAAACTGGCACATATAACATCCTTTAGTTTCTTTCAGTTTCCATTCCTATATTTGCCTTTTTTATCTACCTAAAGAAAATATGAACAAAATAACATTTGTTTATAATAATAAAATTATGCATTTGTTTCAGTTTTATATATCTTATTTTGACAATACTTGGATGAAAATATGGCTTCAGAAACTCAAAGCTATTAGGTGAAATTGAGATATATAGATTTATTTGACAATGAGTTTTATAGCACAAGAATTAGAAAATTAGATTTTTCTTTACTCAAAACTTGAGTTGGAAAACTGAAATGAAAATAATGACTACCGAATGAATCAGTAGAAAATAGCTTCATCCAACATTTTTGAAGTCAGAATACAGGTATATTCTTGAATTTCAATCCTTTGGAACAATTTTTCTCAAGGGGCTTAGATGATGTATTACAGGCACATTGTGTCTGATCATCTAACTTAGAAAGGGACAGAAATTAGACTGTGTACATGGGCATGATTCAAAACACCCATTTTGTGCAAGTTAATGTAAGTAAATAAAAATTCCCCACAAGCCTCAGATTTCATTTGGTTCAGAGACAAATTCCTTAGCAAGTTATTCTTAAAAAACAAGAAAAATACTTTCTGTGTGTCTTATTTTTATTTCTGTTATGTGAAGAGACACCATGACCATGGCAACTTTTATGGTAGAAAACATTTAATTGGGTCTGACTTATAGTTTCAGAGGCTTAGTCCGTTATCATCATGGCAGGATATGGCAGGATGCAGGCACACGTGGTACTGGAGAAGGAGGTGAGGGATCTAGATCTCGTCTGCAGGCATCAGGAGGAAAAACTGTCACAAAATTTTGGGTTATAACTAGTCCGGCCCCAGAATCTACCCCATTTTTGAGATGCTGGAGCATTGGAGCTTGTGAAGGAATCTGACCCACAGACTCAAAACTGTGGGATCTCCACCACACAGGGCACCAGCAGGATATCCAGGAAGAGCTCTAGTGAGAGACCAACATGGACATTGTAGTAGAAACCAGAGGCCATTAACCAGATCAGTGACTTTGCAGTGAACACTTATAAGATATATGGACAAAGGGGCTAAGCGTGACTCGCTGTGTCACACCTCAGCTTCCAAAATGAGATTTTAAATCCCTCCTTCTTTTTCCTTTTTCTCTTAAATTTGGTTTTATTTAGGGGGGAGGCAGATGTGAAGGGATAGGGAAATGAATGGGATCAAGGACACATGGATATAAATGACACATAGAATACATAAAAACAAAGAGAAAAAACAAAATAATATAATAAAATTAATACACAAAGACAACAACAAACAAACAAACAAAAAACCCAAGTATGATGTACATGGAGAAGTTGCTGGCTGCTGTTTTACCTCACTGTAGCCTTGATTTAAATTAATAGTTCTCAGGTGCTTATGCCATAGCCAGGGAGGGCTGTAATTGTTTCCTCAGACAATGGCTCTGTTGCTGCTACTAAAGGTAGCTTTAATTAAATCTCTATAATTCTAATAAAAGTCAAGATTCAAAGTGTAGGGTGGAAGCCTGTGAGTTCAGACAGTTAGAGCAGCAACTGGATTACTTTCTTTGCTGGTGTCCCTGGAAGCTTCTCTCCTTCCATACCACCCCAACTAATACACCCACCTATACAGCTCTCTAACACTTCTTGTGGGCTAGTTGCTAATCCCAATCCTGCTTCCCTGAGCCTAGATTAATCTTATTTAATTAATAAAAATGCAACATATCTTTACAAAGTTAAATAAATTCAGCGTATGCAAAGGTAACACATCTTTGCCTAGCTAAGCAAATATTCCACAATAGGTGGCCATCTCACAGCATCCACTCATGTTAGTGTCGGTCCCTTAATAACGTCATATCTTGTTCAGTATGAATAGAATTGGGACTTTTTTGCGATTTCATGAAGTCTTTCTGAAATTAACATTTGTCTTCAGCTTAACTCCTTTTAGGCAGTTTTGCCAATGTCAAGGTGTAAAGGATAAGATGATATGATTAAATAACACTGTACATTTGGAGACTAATTAATGTTGGATTATAATAGGCTATTCAGTGAATGAGATTAGAAGAATAATGGTGAGGAAAGCAGAGTGTGATGAGCTAAAAAAACAGGTCTTGACAAATGCAGCTGCTCAGACTGGTTGGTTTCCATTAGACTTTTAAAATTATTATTTTCCATGTAGTTTTTTAATGGTGGAAAAGTCATCATACCATGTTTCTATGACAAATGACACTAATGGTAGAAGATTCAATTGCTTTTTTCTTTTTTTCTGAAAGTAAAACCAATCAGATGGTTGTTTTCTCCATAGTGACCCTTCAGTTCTGCAAGGCAGATAATCAGGAAATGCTCTCTGTCCATTTTAATATGAAATGCAAAAGCTTAGAAATCCCCTCTAAATAATTGAATGCAACCATTAGGAGCATAGCCAACCAGTCTCTTAATGGAGAGGTCATGAGGGACACTAGGCATAGAAGTTCTTTGAGAAGTCCAAGGAACATTTGGTGGTTTATAATTGATTTTCTGGGCAGATCTTTTTTTTTTCAAATAGTAATTATACGAACATCATTAATAATGGCTGTTGCAAGGGACTTAGCTTTACTCTTCAAGGCAAAAATTATATTTGGCTGAAGAAGCTTCATAATTATCTCTACTTATTTGCAATAGAATACAGATTTAGATTTTTTCCTCCTCATTTGAGAATCTAAGATACTTAAGTCTCCCTTCTGAGGAATGAGAATAATAACAGCAGAGCTGGGAAATGAAGAACTTACTACACACCACTCACTATGCGGGAAAGGCTGCAAGAGTTTTGCTTTAATAGTTTAACTCCCAGAGCATTTCATAGTAATTATTTTGTCTCTAGATTTTGAAGGTCTGATGCATCTTTTGAAGATGTTAAGTACCTCTCCAAATTAGGAAAGTAAGGCATTTTCTAAAGGAATCTTCTTTTATGAAGGCACATGCTGATTAACAATTAGAAAAGAAGAAGCAAACAGTATCACAGGGTTCAGAAAACTGGTTTCAGCAGCAGCAGCAGCAGCAACCTCTGTGTCCAGTCGTTTTGATTTATTATTTGAGGTGTATAAGGTTGCAATGCTGGCTACTTTTCTCTTTAGGTTGTATTTCTATATATTTGTTCATAAACATACACACGTATATATGTACATAACAGTGATAATCAGAGAAAAATGATGCTATCAACTCCAGGGTCAGTGAGCATTGGAGGGTTTCCAGGGAGTGTATCTGTAGCTGTATTTAATTTAAATTAAATTAAAATCATTAAAATGTATTAAGTATATCAGATTAAAAAGACCTAGATAAGAATATTTTTGGTAGTGATCTTTTTAAAATGTTCCTTTTCAAACACATATGTATGCATATGTTAAGAGAGAGAGAGAGATACAGAGACAGAGACATACATTTGGGAAGAGAGCAGGAGTGAGAATTTAAATACCTAAATGTCTTTTTTCTCTTGATTTTCTCATATATTTTCTATCCCTTCACTTCACTCTTCCTTTCTCTCATAGATACACATACAGGTTCATGATCTGATCTTTTGGCTAATATTGTCATATTACATGGTGACACATCATTCTATCAGTGCTTGAACTCACAGAGATCTGCCTGCCTCTGCCTTCTGAGTGCTGGGACTAAAGGCATGCACAACCAATGTCTGGCTCACACTTGTTTTTGATACAGTAACTGGTACTGATTTCCTACAAGGGAAAATGCATTATTTTTAAATGACTCTGAGACGGCATTTATTTTGGCTTATCTAATCACCTTTAGGGATTTTTATTTTATTGTTTATGCACTATCAACTATTATCCTAAGTACGTTTAATATCTGTGAATAATTGTAGATTGAAAAAAGATTTCTACTAACAAAGTTGGCTTGAACCATGTATAAAAATAGGGTATTTTGCTTTCATGGAATTCAGTGTACTTTAATCATTAAAATATGTTAAGGCTTTGCAAGATTCAAAGCAAAATAAATCTTCAGAGCTGAATACATGAAGATATTCTGTTGAACTTTTATAAATGCAGTATTGTGATTTGTTAGCTTGAAATTTTATTTGGGTTGCTTATTTCACTTATTTTAGAGACTGGAATTTTCCTCCATGTTTTGTAAACAACCTGACTCAGTATTTAGAAATAAATAAGATCTCTCTTGTAGGTGATATTATGTGGATTAACAGAAATTCTGAAAATAAGATTACTATCATTAAAATCCATTAAGTAGAGTTTAAAGGAAGTGGGTGAATATATAGCATTGCCTTCATTTGGAAGCCAAAGTGAAGTATCATGTGCTACCCCCAATAAGCCTGATGTAGTAAATGGCATCCAAGACTAGACCCCAAGATCCCAACTCCTAGATTTAGAGTTATAAGCAATCACTTATTATACCATGATTAGACACCATGACCAAGTTATTAAGGGCATTGCAGTCATTGTCTCGAATTCATGCTCTCAAGTATGATAAAACTATAGGTGAATTGATGAGGATCTCAACTGATTATCATGTAAATGAAATTGAAAGATCCTCAGCCCATGAGCCTTTATACAGCCCATTGGATCTTCAGTTAGAGTCACCTAGCTCAGGTACTTATGGATTCCTGATCCTCATATATTCTATGAGATAGACAATGCTGTCCTAATATGGCCAAGTTTTTTTTTTCAACAGATTGTATAACAATCTAATACAGAAGATTTGTAGATTCCCTAATCTAATACAGTAGATTTGGAAACACGGTATTAACCTTGTTTCAGTGTATATTCATAAAGGGGTGGCTTATGAAATCATACCATTGAATTGCCAGGGAAAGTTTGAAGAGCACTGACCTTACATCCAACATATTTGTACCACACAGGCTTCCACTATACCTGGATTTAGCTTACATACGCACACACATATTCATGTTAGAGGTTTTTTTGTTTGTTTTTTGTTTATTTTTTCCTCAATACATGTTTTTATTTAAATTAGAAACATGAATGCTTCACATGCCAATCCCAGCTCCCTCTCCCGCTCCACCTCCCTTGTCCCTCCACCAGCCCTCCCTAGCCACAACCAGTCCCCACATCATTCCCCAGAGAGAGTGAGGCCCTCCTTGTGGGGATTTCCAGAGTCTGTCATTTCATGCAGGGCAGGACCTAGACCCTTCCCTTTGTGTCCAGGCTGAGAGAGCATCCCTCTATTTGGATTGGGCTCCCAAAGTTCATTCATACGCCATGGTAAACACGGATCTGCTACCCAAGGCCCCAGTGATTTCTGAGGCCTCCTCACTGACACTGTATTCATGGGGTCTGGATCAGTCCCCTGTTGGCCTCTGTCATCAGTCTGGGGTTCAAGAGCTCCCCCTTGTCCTATCAGCTGTCTTTGTGGGTTTCACCAGCATGGTCTTGACCCCTTTGCTAATCACTCCTCCATCTCTGTCACTGGGTTCTAGGAGATCAGTTCAGTGTTTAGCTGTGGCTATCTGTCTGTGCTTCCATCAGTCCCTGGATGAAGGTTCTAGGATGGTATATAGGGTAGTCATCAACCCTATCATCAAGAAGGAGCTATTAGTATAGTCTTTCCACTATTGTTTAGTTTGCCAGTTGGTGTTATCCTTGTAGATCTCTGGAAATCTCACTATTGTCAGCTCTCTTCTTAAGCCTATAATGACTCCATCTATTATGGTATCTCGCATCCTGCTCTCCTCTATTCTTACCTTGACTCAACCTTCCTGCTCCCCCATGGCTTCTTCTTCCCTCCTCATATCCCCCTCTCTTTTTCCTGGTTCCCTCTCCCTTCCCCCAATGTTCCCAATCTTCTCAGGAGATCTTGGCTCATTCCTCTTCTCTGGGGTATCATGTATCTCTCTTGGGAACCTCCCTGTTTCCCATACTCACTGGCACTGGGATTGTAGGCTGACACTCCCCTGATCCATATCTAAAATCCATATATGAGTGAGTACATACCATGTTTGTCTTTTTTGTGACTGGGTTACCTCACTCAGGATGGTTTCTTCTAGTGCCGTCCATTTGCCTGCTAATTTCAGGTTTCCATTGTTTTTTTTTCTGCTAAATAGTACACCATTGTGTGAATTTTCTCTATCCACTCTTCAGTTGAGGGGCATCTAGGTGGCTTCTAGGTTCTGGCTATTACAAATAATGCTGCTATGAACATAGTGGAACAGACATCCTTGTTGTGTCAATGGGCATCTTTTGGGTAGTATATGCCTAAGAGTGGAATTTCTAGGTCTTGTGGTACACTTATGCTCATTTTCCTTAGTGGCTGTACAAGTTTGCACTGCCACCAGCAATGGACCAGCGTTCCCCTTTCTCCACATCCTCTCCAGCATAAACTGTCATTGGTATTTTATATTTTAGCCATTCTGACAAGAGTAAGATTATATAATTGCAAAGAAGTTTCACAATTCAAGAATATTTTTTAAAGATATAGTTTATCACTTATAGGATGTCTGTACTTCCACAGACTCTTAATTGGAGAGCCAGGCAGAGTACAGTGATGGAGAGAGGCGTACAATACTTGCCTGTCACACATTCTCCGCATATGTCCCTTTACCAAACTAAGACAGAGATGGAGAAAGGAAACCTAAGTAGGTAGAGAAGAAAAGGTAGGTGAAACACTTAGTAAAGTGTGAAATAATGGCAATGAAAAATTTGTTGAAGATAATTTCATATTTTGTAAACTATTCTTCTAGGTTAAAAACTTTAAAGGAAGAGTGAGGAACCTAAGCCAAAGTAAGTCTATGTTGATATTTGGATGTTTACTGTACAGGTAAAATTTTGAATAATAGTGAAATTATTTCCCATGTTAATTTTACAGAGTTATACATTTACTTATGTTTAATTTGTGAGAATATTTTTGTCTCATCTAAATGTCAATTGTTTTTCAGGTTTTAAGTGTTAATTCATATTTGAATAAAGTTGCTGATTTAAAATTAGAATATCATCAAATATTTATGTTAAAATTCTTTTTTTCTTTGTACTTTACTGAAATTCATTGAATGGTTATTAAATTATGAATCATAAAATACAAAGTAAAATTATCATTTATGCTTCTTTCTCAGTGATTTAGATGTCAACATATCTTTTTTTGTGGTTTTTTTTCTTTTTTTTCGAGACAGGGTTTCTCTGTATTGTTTTGGAGCCTGTCCTGGAACTCGCATGGTAGACCAGGCTTGGTCTCGAACTCACAGAGATCCCCTGCCTCTGCCTCCCGAGTGCTGGGATTAAAGGCGTGCGCCACCACCACCCCGGCCTCATAATGTCAAATTTACCTTGAAGTTTCTGACAATTTCTCTTAAATTTTGTATGTATGGCAAATTCTTATTTTTAAGTCTTTTTTATTTTTAAACATAAATTAGAAACAAGGTTGCTTCACATGTCAATCCCAGCTCCTTCTCCCTTTCCCCCCAACACCCTCCCACCAAACCCCAATCTCCCCTCACACAATTCCCACTCCTTTCCCCAGGGAGGGTGAGATTCTCCATCGGTTGGATCTATAGTCTGTCATTTCATCTAGGGTAGAGCGTAGGCCCTCCCCCAAGAGTCCAGGCTTTGATAGCATCTCTCATTGTGGGATGGGCACCCAAAGTCTATTTGTATGTCAAGGATAAATATTGATCTACTACCCAAGGCTCCATAGATTACATAGGCCTCCTCACTGACACTTACATTCAGGGGGTCTGGGTCTGTCCCATGCTGGATTCCCAGCCATCAGTCTGGGGTTCAAGAGCTCCCCCTTTGTTCAGGTCAGCTGTTTCTGTTGGTTAAACCAGCCCAGTCTTGATCCCTAATGCTCACCTGTCCTCCCTCTCTAACACTGGGAACAGTCAGTTACTGTTCATGTTTCCAGACTAGTGACTCTCTTGATTCCACATCATCTAAAGAACAGCAATAACTCTCCCGATAACCCTGCTTGTAGCTTTGGCAAGCAGCATTCTGTGTGAGCCATAAAAATTTATAGAGTCCCTGGGGGAACAGTAATCAAGCTGGTGTTGAATCTGATGCTAATGCCAATATTGGTCAATTATGAACACTAAGTGCATACTATGTATTCAGACATAATAGTCTGCGAATAAAAAGATTCATACTTAAAACTTTCATTTAATTCATTCCACATAAATACGTTATACAGTTGTACTACCTTTTCTTAACGGGTGAGGAATTTAAGGTTTGGGAAACTAAAAACTTTGTCACCTGGAAAATCAACTGTAAAAATCAGAATTTCAAGGCATGTCTGTTTGATTAAAGAATGAATGTCTTTGATTGTCAAGGAGTTAAAAAGATATTTAAAAATAGTGTAGTATGTCAATTTCATGTTGGCTGTCAGAGATTTCAGCAAAAAGAGTTTTAAAGACTTATCTAAGGTCTGCAAGGATATGTCATTATCTAAGTCATTGAACTAGCCAGTTAGTTTTTCAATTGGTTTATAATTGGAAGCCATAATTTTTTGTTTACATGTGTTAAAGTGCTTCATTTCATAAATGTCAATGGCAATCACTGAAAGAAGCATCAAATAGTAAATGAAATACAAAAGAATAGAGACCAGAGTCACTTTGTATGTTCCATCAGTTTCTAAGTGCATATTTTTGACTGTCATGATTCAGTTTACATTTTAATACCTAGTTTAGTCATTCAACTTCACTCAAGATCAGGAAAGTATTTTCCTTGATTACAAAAATTCAACTATTTTAGTGTTACCTCATTTAAAATTTTTTATCTGTAATTTGTTTAGAGAAAGAGTGGAGGGATGGGAATGGATATTGACCTTGCTGCAAACAAGAGTTTCTCTGTTTTTTTTTCTTTTCCAATGTGGCAAGATTCCTTACTTTGAATAACTACAAACAGTAGGTATTAGAGTTCCTTTTATAGCTGAAATCTGTGAATCGACTCAGACAGGGCAGGCCTATAGCAGTTCACATATTTCTTCAAGGATATTTTCATTACACCATGCTGTCTTAAAAATATATGAACATATTAAAAGATGTACTTAAAATGCAGTTTAAATACACAAAACATATACATCATGTTTACACACCCCATGCATACACATATGTACCCCCCGTATTACCTTTCCACCCCTAAAAGCATACACATACTCCTCACACACTATCACAAAGGCATTCATTGGAAAAGGGTATTTCCAATGTAGAAACCCCTTTACAATTGTGATTGGCTACCAAGAAAATATGCTACTGTACATGACTTTCTCTGTGGTCTATTTTATCTGCTATAATTCTTTAAGGAACCAGTGCAACTCTGGAAATAGGTCCATAACCTCTTAAACGAATTCTCTCAAAACTTCGTGTGGCTTTCATATAATCGTTGGTTTTAAACTCAGGAAAATAAATGTTTCTTTGTTCAGTATAGAGATTTACTTACTAAGTATCTGATTAATGATAGGTGCAAAGGAGCATCAGAGAACAAATTACAGAATTGGTAATTATACTTTTATTTCTAGTTACAAATAGTATTGGCTCTCAATAGCCAAAAGCATTGTTATATTTTTGAACTGCAGTTGAAATGAACCAATCTTTCTAATTAGACAATGACAATGACTCAGTTAACGCGTTAGTAAACCCAGTATGGAAAACGGTTGGTGTCAGGACAGCTCAGTTGCTAGTAGTACTGGTGGCTCTTCCAGAAGATTTGTGTTCAATTCACGGCACTAACAAGGCAGTTCTCAATCCTCTGTAACTCCAGTTTCAGACAATCCAATGCTCACACAGACATACATGTAGACAAAATACCCATATACTTATAGAAGAAAACTTACAAAAACTTCTAAGCATTAGGTAATACAATCCATATCAGTGGTTTTCAACCTTTCTAACGCTGTGGCCCCCAACCATAAGATTATTTTTGTTCCTACTTCATAACTATAATTTTGTTACTGTTATCAATTTTAATGTGAATATTTGATATGTGACCCTTGTGAAAGTGTCAGCTGACCACTTCCCCACCAAAGGGGTTATGATCCTACAGGTGGAAAACTACGGGTCTAGATAGTTTCACTTTTAGTTTTATATAAAAAGTCTAAAACAGGTAAGAGACATGGTAGCCTTTATCCTTTTCTTAGAATACAAAGATGCTTGTCTTATATATTTGAATTTACAAAGCAACATTATATTTCCATAAATTATTTGAAGACTATAATTTAATTTGTGATAATGTTACAGCAAACAATTAAACAGAAAACCCCATCCCCTAGGAGATCTGTTTCCATTTTCCTAATGTAGATCTGAAATTTAGAGGACATTTGTATAGTTTGTATCTGTGATCTTCTTATTCCTTAGAAAAATTATTCCAAAGAATGAAAATGCAACAGGAACAAAATTTTGGACCTCGTAAAACTGATTTTTTAAAAAAAAAAACAAACCCACGATTTCTGGTGTACATTAGTGTAAGAACTTCATTTGGATATTTCTTGTACTTTCTCTGTCATTCACAGCCACTGAAAAGTCTATTCTAGTCATCAAAGTGGTGTGGGACTGCATTGTTTTCTTTCTTTCATACTAAGGAATCTTCAAGAAGAAGTGAAAATCCTTATTCTTATTGCCTATGCCCATGCACAAAAAATAGTGCATAGTGGAAATAAAAAAGTTATACAAGGATGAAATGACAGAATTAGAAAATGACATGTTTTATTTTAACCCCATCAATCAAAAAACAACAAAACCCAGAATTCATGTAAGGGACAAGAAGCATTTTACAAAGTATGTGTCTAGGGGTATGAAAAGAATTGATTATTACTTTATCATGTGTCATATGTAGCTTTTGAAGAGGTGAGATACAGCAGGTTAGCTGAAGTGTCATTAATATATATCCTGTGAAGCTGTATACAAGAAGTCTGCTCTACTATGACTCTGAGTCACTAATAGTGCCTTCTTTGATATAATAGACAGTATATTATTTCATTTTTCTAGGAAAATGGACCATATAAAATGATATTCATTATGTTTACAATCTTTAGTTTAGTCTAGAAATTTACATATCACTCTGTTTAAATCTATGGTACATTAAAATAAACATCCAGGGCATTTGAGAAATACTCCTGACTTCCTGTCTTTTGTTACAGAAGCACACATAATTAATGTTTCCTAACACATATTTTAAAACAGTAATGAAATTTATCCTGAGTACTTACATTAATTAGTTTTGTGTTTCCCTGTTTAGGATGTACTGTCTTCAAATGCAAATTATATGATATAACTTTTCTTTTTAAAAGTTTGTTCTTCAAACCAATGATCATGTAACTTTTTGAAATAGGAGAGATTTTAAACATAAAACAGCTGCCTCCAATTTTTTATCGTGTGTGTGTGTGTGTGTGTGTGTGTGTGTGTGTGTGTGTGTAGTCTCTAGCATAGTACACATGTTTTTTTAGTTTCTGTCCTGCCATGTTCACACTAGACAGATGCTGCTGTTGCTGAAGTTCCGGCATTAGCTACAGTCTTGTTACCATGAGAATCTATGTTCTAGGCACCACAGGGACTCCCTGGTTCACTAAGCTAGACAGGGCTTTGTGGAGAGTGTAATGTTTTCTACACAACATGGAAATTTGATAAGGAATTTCTATAATGAGAGTTTGTATCAGTGTGTTCCCTTGATGTTCATTTCTTTCAGGTAATGCTATTTTAATTAGTACCAAATGCTCATATCCAATTTCTCTACAATGGACATTGCAAATGAAATAGGAGGGGGAAAAGAATATAAAAGCTTTATTTACCAGTTCAAGAAATCTGATTTTATTAGAAACGTCAAGTTGTATTTGAAACTGATGTGGTATCCCATTTATCCAACTTTGCTTTAAGTTCTGATGTCATGTTAATTATGTAATATCTATAGTGATCTCAGTCACTAAATATAGCCATATCTGTTATTATGTATGTCCCAAAGGGTTGTGACGATTTTCCCTTTATCCATATTTAAATGAAATGAAGCAATAGATATGTAAATTCTCTAGAGGTACACAACTCACAACTTCAAGGATGATACCTGGACCAGTGTTGCTGGCATAGGTGTAACTTTAAAAGTGCAAAATCGCATCCTATTTCCAACACTTTTCTGCCAAACAAGATGAATCATAATCTGCATTTCAGCTAGTTCATTGTGTGAATAAAGGGCTTCTACTTCATTTTCATCCAGTGCTACTGTTCTTAAATCACTGTTCCATAATCACACCAGTTTAAATATAAGCTTACATTAAAGTTCACAAAAGAAATGAAGTAGGTGGCCAGAGAGGAAGGATGATGGAGAGGAAAAGGACTGTGCTTCTCTACCTAAGTAGTAAGAGGAACTTTCCTAGAAATGAAGACAAAACTTCATTGGAGTGAAAGAAATAAAATACAATAATAGTAAACATATATCATTTCAAAGGGATTTTAATGTTGATTATTTGTATAAGAACTGCTTCATTTAATTTTATAGAGGTGATGATGTATACTTACATACTGATTATATATCCTTTTATGTCAATACTGCTCATCTTCAGGTAATGAGACCATATAATAATAATAATTATTATTAATATTATTATTATTTATATCTGAACTACAGTTTTCCCTTCCTCTTCTGCTCCCATTCCCTCCTCTATAACACACCCCCATTTATTCTCCTCCATTTTTTTCCAGAAAATGGTGGATCTCCCATAGATATCAACTAAACATGGCATATCAAGTTACAATAAGGCTATGCACCTCCCCTTGTATTAAGGCTGGACAAGGCAATTCAATATAAGATAAAGGGTCACAAAAATAGACAACGGAGTCAGAGTCAACTGTTGCTTCTTCTTTTAGTAGTCCCACAAGAAGACCCATCTACACACTGTAACATATATGCAGAGTACCTAGGTCAGTCCCACAGAGGCTCCCTGATTGTTGGCTCAGCTTTTGAGAGCCCATATGAGCTCAGGTTAGTTCAGTGTGTGGGTTTTCTTGTGATGTCCTTTACCCCTCTTACTCCTATAATCCTTCCTCTCCCTCCTCTTCAGGATTACATGAGGTCTACCTAATGTTTGGCTGTGGGTCTCTGGATCTGTTTCCTTCAGTTGCTTAAGAAGCCTTTCTGATGACAATATGACAATTGAGATATGCAATAATCTATGAGTATAGCAGAATATATTAGAATCGTTTCACTGACATTTTTTGCCAGTCATGTTTTGTTCTAAACATGGGACTGGAAAACTTCTGTAAGGCAAAGAACACCATCAACAGGACAAAATGGCACTGCATAGAAACAGAAGAGATCTTTTCTCACCCGACATCTGACAGATGGCTAATTTCCAAAATATAGAAAGAACTCAAAAAAACTTAACAACAAACAAAATGACCCAATTGAAAATGAGGCACAGCTCTAAACAGAGAATTATCAAGAGAGGAAATCCAAATGGCTGAGAAGCACTTAAATATGTTCAAAGTCCTTCAGGGAAATGCAAATGAAAAAAAAACAAAAACAAACAAGCCTCTGAGATTTCATCTTACACTTGTCAGAATGCCTAATATCAAAATCACAAGTGACAACTCATACTGGAGAGGATGTGGAGCAAGGGAACACTCCTTCCCTGCTGGTGTGGATGCAAACTTGCAGAGCCACTTTGGAAAACAGTATTCCCAGTTTCAGAAAGTTGGAAATTGATCTGTGTCAAGACCTAGCTATACCACTCTTGGTTATATACCCAAAGGATGCTCAAACATATCATAGGGACACTTGCCCAACTGCATTCATAGCATCTGTATTCATACTAGCCTCAGCCTGGAAACTACGTAGATGTCCCTCAGTCAAAGAATTGATAAAGATAATGTGGTATATTTACACAATGCAGTACTACCCAGCTGTTAAAAGAGTAACGTAAAGAAATTTGCTGGCAAACGGATCTATAAATTTGAAGGAACTAGAAAAAAAAACATCCTGAGTGAGGTAACCCATGCCCAGAGAGACAAGCATGGTGTGTACTCACGTATAAGAGGATGTTATCTGTAAAGTAAAGGATAACGACAATTCACAGACTCAAAGAGGCTAGTTAGCAAGGAGGGGTAGTGCGGGCATATGAATCTCCCTGGAAAGGATTCTTAGAAAAGAAATAGTGGATGGATAGGTGAGGGGTGTTCAGTTACAGGGAGGATAGAAGGAGATACACCTGGAATTTTGGGTCATCTCTGCGATGAACTAGAATCCTAATGCTATGGAAACTCCCAGGAATCGAGGATTGTACCCTTGTAAAGACTCCTAGTAATGGGGGATACAGAGCCTGAACTGGCCATATTCTGTAACCAGGCAAGGTTTCCAGTGGAGGGATTTGGACACCAATCCAGCTACAAATTACTTGACTTACAATTTGTCCTGCCTACAAAGTACACTGGGGTAAATGTGGCATAGAAATTGTGGGAGTGGCCAACCCATGACTGGTCCTGCCTGAGACCCATACCATGAGAGGGAGACCACCCTTGAGGACCAAGAAACAGAGGTCAATTATATAATCTTTAAAAAAACAAAGGGTTATTTATTAAATGAGCACTTGCTCAAAAACCTACCTAGAGAAAATAAAATAACCAGAAATAAAGAAACAGGCATCATGTAGACTGCTGGGCTGTACGTGGCTTTCATAACAGATGTAAAAACCTAACCCTTAAGAGTGTCTTCTTCACCCCCCAAAAGAGGCAGCATCAAGTCACTCTTGGCTGGTACTAAGCATAGTTCCCATAATGATCACCTCTCTGCAGGACTTTTGCCTCTTCATAATATTGTTCTCCGGGTCATGAAGTTATATATTTTTAATTGGTGCTCTGAAGAGCTGTTTCTATGTTTGGATGAGGAAGAACAGTTACTTTCTTATAACATTGTATTCAGACACTTATTGATAATCTGGGTATGAGAAATGTTTCCTTTTTCACAAGATTTCCTAAACACAGTCAAAGCCTCCTGACTGGTCAAAATTAACAGGATTATTTCATGAAAAAAAATAATTACCCAGTCAGTATCTTTAAATACTGAATGTAAGAATAATGAACTATTGATGTTTGCAGGATGAGCTACCAGTTGGTAATTAGTGGAGCTGTGTAACACCATGGTAACACAGACATCCTTTATTGTTAACAATTTTGTATTAAAAAGGGCAATGGAGAGTATTCAGCCTTTGGCATCAGGGAAGCTACAAAATCAGCATCAGCAAAAGCCTGAATTTTCCACCTGTCCATTGTGATGCAGGAGAACCTGGTCACCCATAACAGCCACCTGCTGTTATGGTTATGATGAAGTTATTCAGTCTCCTTGGACTTGGTTTTTTATTTGTTAAATGTTAAACTAATGTATTTATTTCAAGGGGTTGTTAATATGATTTATTATTAACTATACCCAAACCCTTCAGACTACCTGTTATTTAAATGATCAGTAGTTAATATCTACTAACTATTGTCTACATGTTTGTTTCTGCTGTGGGGATAGAACAATAACAAAGACAAATCCTTTCCTGCATATACTTTCATTTTCAATACCAACAGGATCATTTCTCAGTATATGGAGTCTTGCTTATGAACATTCAGGATGCTATTGAAACACACAAACATTCTCTTTAATTTTTTAATTGCTGGATGCAATTTTACAGTGATTGAATGTTTTCTCAATTTCTAATAAATGAGATCTAAACAAAAAGACCATTTTCTCAATTCAGCTACAATGTGACAGAAAAGAAAACGCTGTCAGTCACGGATTCAAGTTGAGAGCTGTAAACCAAATAATCTACAATTTCAAAAGTTATATAGGCACAACAGAAAAATATATAAATAATTAAGGCTATTTTTGATAGGTACTGATTTTAAAGAATGCCCTGACTGTTTATAGGTTGAAATAGTAACCTCAAACAGCTGATAATAGGATGTCATTTCTTGGGGAAATTATTAGGTTATTCAGGTAGAAGCCTCATAAATGACACTTGCGATCCCAGTGAGCTACCTTGTCCCTCTATGATGAGAATACATGGGGAAAGGATGACTGCCTATGAAGCAGAGAGCAAGGTCCATAATACACTAAGTCTGCATATCCTGATGTTCTGACTCCAAACTTTACAAAACATACTCTAGCTGTCTATAAATCATACAGTTTATGGTACTAGATAGGAACACCTAAGTGCATTAAGAGAATCGGGAACACATATGAAAAGAGAAGAAAGAAAAGCAGAGAGAGGGGAGAGAGAGAGACAGAGAGAGACAGAGACAGACAGAGACAGAGAGAGACAGACAGAGACAGAGACACAGACAGAGACAGAGAGACAGAGAGGATAGAGTGAAACAGATGTGTGTGGTGTGGTGGGTGGATGTTTGTATGTGAGGGCTAATGTGAGCCAAATGTGCAAAGTGATAAGGAAGACAATAGAAGAACATTATGGTTCTAATGTTTGCCATGAAGGAGTATTGGAGGCACAATAAGGGAAAGGGACTTGTTGAAGAGTGTAATCTGTCCCTGGTGTGTGTACCGATTTAACACAATAAGCTACCCAAAGTATTAGTGCTGCGACACAAAGGTATGTTCATTGCCCTCTTCAAATTTTTCTCCTTCCTTTCTTCAATCATGGCATATCTGCCCTCTGGAAGTTGCAGCATTCAGATCCCATCTTAGAGGTATTGACAGGCCATTGCAATTCTGATATATATATATATATATATATATATATATACATATATATATATATATATGTCACCAGGATGAGTACTTCAAACATGGAAATAGAGGTGAAATAATCGTATGATGGCCAGAGGATGAAATAGATTGGACACATAAGAGAAGAAAAGAACTAGTTTGCTGTAAATAGGACATTAAGGAGATTGAGTGAATGTACAAAAGGAAAAGATAGCAAGGGGTGGAAGGTTCTAAGGGATTTACTAGGTGATTGTGTTCTGAATTGTGATGGCAATGTGAACAGAAAGGCCATTATGATAAAGTAACAGAAGAAAAAAGAGGAAGAATGCATTGGAAACTGAAGGAAAGGCCATTCTTATTACAAACTAGCAAAGAACTTGGCTGAATTATGTTCGTGCCCATGGCATGCAGAAAGCAGAATTTAAGAAGAGATGAATGTGAATATCTAGTGCATGAAATATATGAGCTATAAAGCTTTAGGGTTTTTTTGTGACTTCTTTTAGCTACATACTTTAAATTCATAAAAAGAAATGATAGAGAAGTAGAATTTACAATAAAAAGGGAAACAGAATTTAAGGACTTGAAGGATTCTCTCCTGCTCATATAGTAAAGAATGAAAAGCAGTTCAGCAGATGAAAGTAAGCAGGTGACCTTCTAATGGGAGATGATTATGGATAGAATGATGGCAGGAGCTGCACATCCGGAAGAATGACCCAATGGTTGGTTTGGTATGGAATAGAGCATGTGATCATTTATGACTTGAATTTTTGCATCATTTTCAGGTGAAGACTGATATGATGGGGGTAAATAACATTAAGGTAATATTACCAGACTCTCATGGTAGACTCTGCCTCTGGAGAAATATATATAAAAAAAGATTTGGGGAGTGTAGGAAAGTTTAAATATCTCTTTGTTTCTGATAAATTCTAGAAGTCTGTCATATTTTTATAGTAAACACAGGATAACATATGCACATTTTGTCTTAAGTAAAATAACAATTCTGTTTTCAATATTTTCAAAGTATTATGAGTCTAGTGCAAGGAATAAATCAGAAATGACCATGGAAAATATCATAATGGCAAATAATTGGGGAAGGGAAGCACACAAAAAAGAATTACAAATTTAATAACATAAAGGATGTTTATTATTTAGGAAACTATAATAATTGAGAATAATTCAAAAATAACAAAGTAAAAATTAGATAGGTTTTTAAGTAGAGTTGGTCTCACTAGATTATTACAAAATAAAACAGCTGACGTGAAAGACAACATTTAATAGATTTATCCTTTAAATCATCCTTTCTAAATTATGGCCGACTGTGACATTAAACTCATATCTCTGCTCTGCCCATTAATTTATATCATAGGAATTCAGTCTTGCTGTTCCTTCCCAACAGCATTTTAGACAACGTTAGGACAAGGAAACTATAAGTTGAAGACGTTATCAATTATTGCTATATTATAAACCTCCCTAGAGCAGGCCCTGAAAAACATGAGCATCTGGTACCTTCCAGTTTAATGTGGCATAAAACAAAATAAACCAATGAAGGAGTTATGAGCACAATGGGATGTCAGAGAGGAGTCAAGGATGCACTGATCATGGAATTAGGTCAAAGAGCAGCATGTCTTTCATCTAAACTACACAGTGATATACAATGTAAACACATGTGCAAGGATGCGTGTAAATTCAGAGTTTTAGCAATTGCTAAGTGAGACCTACTTTCTCGTAGTACTTGATCTCATAGTCCAGGACAGCGCCATTGGAGAAAGCAGGGGCTTGCCATGATAGGGCAAGGCTGTTCTGGGATGCCCAGTCCTTCCTCACCATCCCTATCAGAGAAGGTGCTGTAAGGAAAGGAAGAAAATAATTGATTAGCAGAGATAATTTTCAGTCTCTGAATACAAGCTATGTCTCTCCCAAAGCAAATGCAATATTTTACATACAGGATACCAACTGCCAATGCCAAATTAATATAAATCGGCTCAGAGTATCTTCCACTCAAGTCAATAAGGAATTCAAAGGCTTAGGAACACCATTAAGGAACATAGGAAACCCTCAGCTATTCCAAGACGAAAGCCAGAGCTCATTTGCCTCTAGCTCTGTCAAGGAGGCTGTTGTTGCTCAACCTAGGTTTTGTATGAGTTTTTAACAGGAGAGCTAGTGTTTTTGTCTCCTGTGTTTCATATAATCTATTATCTACTTTGGGAAACAAACGTGGTTACAAGAGCTTTTGGAAGCTTCTCAGGAGAACTGAGTAAAAGAAATACAGTACCAAAGTGCTGAGTGTTAATTTTGTGACATGATTTTCCAGAAGAGCTACTTAAAGTGACTTTAAAAGGCAACAGTTGAATTTAAGAAGTCACAAGGAAAGATCCATAGACATTACTTTTCTAATGACTTTGTGGCCAGAGTATGGCGTTCCATTCAGATATCGTTGTGCATAGGGAAGTGCAGTGCAACTTAATAATTCTCTTGCTGATACTGAGAAGTAGGACACCACAGTGTCCACAAGAAAAGGGAGGTGTGAGATCAACGAAGAAAAATAAGAATTCAAACAAACAACGCCCTTAGGAAATTGTGAAATTCTCCCAGTTCATTCTCAGAAATCTGTTTAATGTGTTAACAATAGGTGATGTAAGATTTAAAAACTGAATCATTGTGATATTTAAAACTTCTGATAAAAACTCGTTTTAATATTTTCCTTCTAAAGGTTGTCTTTGCAGCATAAGAAAATTATTTTTTTTAATTTATGACAGTTTTGATCCAGAGGGAATAAATACCAGAAAATATGTTTAAAATTCTGGTTGTTAGAAGAAAGCTAAGATTGGAGTAAAAATATGTTGGCCAAAATGATATGTAATTTAAAAGATTTTTATATTGTAAATGAAGATAGTATTAGATAATATAAAAATAAGAAAAGCACTCAGGAATTATTCAGTAGTTGAACTTAGATACATTCACTATTAAATTGATCCCCACGGGGAGTGTACTGATATCACATTACAGTTTATCATGTATTAAATGGTCATATATATATATATTATAAAGTCAAAGCAAATCATAAAAACTAGAAATGATCAACACAAATTTGAATGTACTTTTCATGTATACATGAATTTATCTATCGCTAATTTTTCAGCTTAATAACGCATTATGTTGCAATTAACATTGCACTTATTACATCTTGCTCTTAAGGGCAAGCATAAAATGGTTGTAAAAGATAAACTTTCAATTGCAAAAATAACATAATAAATGACTACTGAGTAAAATACACATGCCATTTTTCTATTCTAATCTTCCAGTCACAGATTAATGGTACATTACTTTAATTTTTAAAGTCTTACGTTATTAGTTTATGGAACAAACATTTCAAATTCTTTAATTACATAAATTTATCACTTTAAAGTCTACTTCATTGTCTGAAAGATGGCTTAGCTGATAAAGCACTTGCCTTCTGAATACAAAGACCTTCATTTGATTCCCAGACCATATTGTTTTAAGAAAGAGCCAGGAAAATGGTGAAATCCTAAACCACACAGCAGGGATTGTCGACACAGGAGGACTGTGGTGCTTACTAGCTAATCAGCCTAGTTGGGGAGTTCTGGACCTATAGGAGGTACTGTCTCAGAGGAGGTGGACAGCTATCCTGATCATGGCACCTGAGGTTGTCTTCTGGTCTCTGTATTTGTCTGTAATAATTATGAATACTTGATTATGTTGGTGTTTATCAAGTTTTTTCATTGTTGGATATGCAAATTTCTAATACTGTCCTCTCACAATACTCATTTATGAAAATTGTTTTCACATCATAATCCAACATCATAAGTTGGATTCTCACTTATTTTCCCTACTGTCTTTGATGTGTGTCCTCAAGTGATCTTACCACAGCTACCTGAGCAGCTGGAATTAGACATGCAGCCCCAGGGTCCTGCTGGTTAAATTTTTCATTGAAAAAAATTGCTTCACATAATTTGAACTTTCTGAACCATGTTGTGTATTAGCATAATGCTTCTGAAAATAGCTGCATCCATATACTTTAGACACAATTAATGAATGGAAGCAGAGGATGTGAGAAACTATTTATAGCTTACTACACTTATAATGCTGTATTTTCTACTTTCACAAAAGTCAGCATTGTAGAAAATTTCATCATAAAAAACTGCAATATACAAAGCTTCATGCATTTGTTTTGAATATATTTAATGAATTTATTGTTTGATGACCCAGGTTATGTAACATCTGTATCTAGAAGATAACATTGATAACACTGTATTAATTGTACTAGTAAATACAGAGCATATACACACATTCCTACACATCAAGAAAAATGATTTTATGAAAAAGAAGGACAACCCCTGATTTAACAAACTATAAAAATGATTCCTGAAAGTAGAGTCTTAACTCCTGATTTAAAAACACAATCAGATCTTGGAATGAACAGGCAGAAAAATGTCTTCTGGAATTTGTTACATCAGCAACTGTCAGAGCAACTTGGAGACTCAAGTGATGCTTTCTGATTGAGAATTATATATTCAAGACAGTTTTGCAAAGAGTCGTGTTTCTGGTATAGCTCCTTGCTTAAAACTTCAAACTGTTAGTTTTGATCTTCAAAAATGATTATTGAATGGATTACTGTTACTGCTCTGGTTGTTGCTGTGAATCTGGAAGAATGAATCCTAAATGTGAGGTGGACTATAGTCTCACCCAGTAGCCAATTTTAATCAGAGCATCAGACAATTTATACTCTTGGGTTAAGAAGAATCACATGAATAAGATGTTCCATCACAAGGACAAGCCACACATGTCAAAAATGTGTTTCCACAGAAGCATATGAATAGCAACAGCAAAAGTAAACTTACTCCCATCTACTACACCAAGGATGAGCATGGAAATGCATTTCAGGGATAATTCTGTGTTTTCAGTGAAACTGAAGTCACAAGACTCTTGCCTTGTTTTCTCACAAGTGCTTCAGAATTTTCCTCACCTGACTCCATTCTTGGACTATGTTCTGACTGATTAGCATGTTCTTGAGAACGGTTTTAATGCAAAACTTTCTGATTACTACATTTACTGAATAACAAATCATTTGTCAAGTACTATGTAACAATTATGTAATAATTAGCTAACAAAAGAGCTTATTCACAAATACATGAACACTATTTGCTTAAGTTTATGCAGAGACTTAATTTGCTCCTAATTAGGAGTTAGCCACTTTTTGCTAAAATGGTTACCTGTGACCCTGTAAATTCTCTTATCCAGCTCTCATTCCTTTATGGGATGCAGAACATTCATATCTTTAAGATAAAGGACTGAAGCTGGGAGGACTCTTGCAATTTTGGAAAGATATTTGAAAATAAGTTTCAATATCAGATGTCAGGTAAGAATTTGAATATTAACATTATTGCTGTGAATTTCTCTTAACCTTCACTCTAATTTAGCATAAAACATTCAAAAGTAAAATCCATGTTCAAAACCCCAAGCAAAGAGTGAAACAATGTCACAAATAATCTTATTAACTTGGGCTGTTATTTTACATATACTGCAATTCAAAACCAAACTATGGATAATTACAAATAAGTGTTACACTGTCAATTTTATTAAGATTTATGATATATCTCATGTGATAGTGTATATATAATGCATATGTGTTAACTGAAAAATATAGCTTTAATTTGAAGGTATAATGGCATTTTAAAATTATATTTAATATTATTAATTCCCATTCACCTATTTATCATATTGCTGAAAATAATATTTATTCATTTCGATGTGTGTACAAGCAATTGCTTGTTGGTGTTGTGTGTGTATGCATGTCTATGTGTATATGCAAGTTTTTTTAACAAAGATTGTTTTATTTTATTTTTATATATTTTTAATTTATAAATTTAAATTTAAATTAGAAACAAGGTTGCTTCACATGTCAATTCCAGGTCCCTCTCCATTTCCCTCCCTTCCTCCCGTGCCCTCCCACCAACCCCCCCAATATCCCCTCATTTCCTCAGGGAGGGTGAGGCCCTCCATGGGGGTATCCATAGTCTGTCATTTAATCCAGGGAAGGGCCTAGACCCTCCCCTAAGATTCCAGGGTGAGAGTGCATCTCTCCTTGTGGGATGGGAGTCCAAAGTCCATTTGTACACCTGGGATAAATACTGATCTACTACCCAACGCGCACAATAGATTACCTAGGCCTCCTTACTAACACCCACATTCAGGGGGTCTTGATTAGCCCCATGCTGGATTCCCAGGCATCAGTCTGGGATTCAAGAGCTAACCCTTGTCAGGTCAGCTGTTTCTGGGGGTTAAACCAGCCCAGTCTTAATCCATTTTCTCACCAGTCCTCCCTCTCTGTCCCTGGATTTCTTGAGTTCAGCTCAGTGCTTAATACTTGAAGTTCTAGCCAGAGCCATACAACAACAAAAGGAGATCAAGGGGATACAAATTGAAAAGGAAGAGGTCAAACTTTCACTATTTGCAGATGATATGATAGTTCACATAAATGACCCAAAGAACACTACCAGGGAACACTTACAGCTGCTTAACACCTTCAGCAAAGTAGCAGGCTACAAGATCAACTCAAGAAAATTAGTAGCCCTACTATATACAGATGATAAAAGGGCTGAGAAAGAAATCAGAGAAACATCACCCTTTACAATTGCAACAAACAACATAAAATACCTTGGGGTAACGCTAACCAAACAAGTGAAAGACCTGTATCGCAAGAACTTTGAATCTTTAAAGAAAGAAATTAAAGAAGCCCTCAGAAAATGGAATGATCTCCCATGCTCTTGGATAGGTAGGACCAATGTAGTAAAAATGGCAATCCTGCCAAAAGCAATGTACAGATTCAATGCAATCCCCATTAAAATCCCAGCACAATTCTTCACAGACCTTGAAAGAACAATAATCAATTTTGTATGGAAAAACAAAAGACCCAGGATAGACAAACCTGTTCAACAAGGCAACGTCCTGAGGCATCACCATCTCTGACTTCAAACTCTATTATAGAACTATAGTCCTAAAAACAGCTTGGTATTGGCACAAAAATAGACAGGTAGACCGATGGAATCAAATTGAAAACCCTGATATTAACCCACACACGTATGAACATCTGATCTTTGATAAAGAAGCTAAAAATATACAATGGAAAATAGAAAGCAAATGGTGCTAGCATATCTGGATGCTGGCATGTAGAAGAATGCGGATCGATCCATCCGCCATGCACAAAACTTAAGTCCAAATGGATCAAAGACCTCAACATAAATCCAGCCACACTGAACCTCTTAGAAGAGAAAGTGAGTGGTACCCTTGAACAAATTGGTACAGGAGACAGCTTTCTGAACATAACACCAGTAGCACAGACAGTGAGATCAACAGTTAGTAAATGGGACCTTCTGAAACTGAGAAGCTTCTATAAGGCAAAGGACACAGTCAGCAAGACAAAAATGGGAAAAATGGGAAAAATTTTTCACTAACCCCACATCTGACAGAGGGTTGATCTCCAAAATTTACAAAGAACTCAAGAAGCAAGTCTCCAAAACACCAAAGGCTCCAATTAAAAAGTGGGCTGCAGAACTAAATAGAGAATTTTCAATAGAGCAGTCTATAATGGCTGAGAGGCACTTGAGAAAGTGCTCAACATCCTTAGCCATCCGGGAAATGCAAATCAAAACAACTCTGAGATACCATCTCACTCCTGTCAGAATGGCTAAAATAAAAAAAACCAACGACAATTTATGCTGGAGAGGATGTGGTGAAAGGGGGACACTCCTCCATTGCTGGTGGGAGTGCCAACTTGTTCAGCCACTTTGGAAATCAGTATGGAGATTCCTCAGAAAAATGGGAATAAACCTACCACAAGACCCAACAACTCCACTCTTAGGCATATATCCAAAAGATGCCCATTCATACAACAAGGATGTCTGTTCCACTATGTTCATAGCTTCATTATTTGTAATAGCCAGAACTAGGAAGCAACCTAGATGACCCTCAACTGAAGAGTGGATAGAGAAAATGTGGTACATTTACACAATGGAATACTATTCAGCAGAAAAAACAATGGATCCTGAGATTTGCAGGCAAATGGACGGCACTAGAAGAAACCATCCTGAGCGAGGTAACCCAGTCACAAAAAGATAAACACAGTGTGTACTCTGTCATACATGGATTTTAGGTATATGCAAGTTTGTATATGTGTGGTACTTATGTGTTTGAATGTATGAATGTGTATGCATATATATGGGGTATGTATGTGTATAATATGCGAATGTTTATGCAAGAAAGAGAGGTCAAGAACACTGATATCAATGTTTCTGACAATGTGAATTTTAAATAAAATTTAAATAGAACTTACAGGCTATTAAATTTTTTTCATTAATGTGGAAAGTGAATAACTATAGACGTCTTGCTATGGCAGTGGAATCAAGATGTAGACAACTTGATCAGTATTTCCATTTCTTAAGACTATGGAATAGTAAGACATTTTTCATGTGGAGTTGGTGGTGTCTTTGTGAGACTTGCACTTTGGGTCCAACTTGGAGCCCTCAATTAGTCAATACATTTTCTGGCCTGATATCCTTTCCTCTTTCATTCTCCCTCTCTTCTTTTTACATCTCATCCTGCCTCCTCTTCATTTATTTGTGGGTCCTTTTTGATTTCTCTTTTCCTTCTCCATTCTTCCTTTCAACACTTTCAGGAGAGACTTTAAGAAGTTATAAGAAAAGTTTTAAAAAATCATAGTCGATAACACAATGAAATGTCAATAAACAATTTAGACTGGGATGAACTCATTGGAACAGAAATTTGAAGCTGTGTAATCCTTCTTTCTCATTGCTTGGGAACTGTTGTGCATCACAAATGTGCTGACGCTTCTTCCAGTGTGAACTTAGCAGGGACATCATGCTCAGTACTGTCTTCTTCACAAAGCTGTGCTGATGAGATGTAGATTTATCATGAGCAAGTGGATGGACACACAGCTGTCTATGCCAATACCTATACATAACTTATTCTACACATTATAAAATTGAGACACCATTCTTGAAAGTCTGTGGCTTGTTTTGGAAATATTTACTCAATGGCTTATGCTATAAAGATAATGAATTCCCATGATCTTCACAATATTTGCCCAGTGTGGTTTTGCTTTGATGTACTTTTCTTTGTAATCAGATTTTAATGATAATATATATTGTTATATCCTTTCCCCATGTGGTTGAAATCTGGTTATGTGTTTGAAATATACACACGAGACACACATGGAGGAAAGTTGGCACTTTATTTTATGTTCTCCCTTGTTCATTTCCATTTTTCATGCACAAGAATAACATTGTAGCATGCTGAACCAAATGGTGGATGCACTAAACAGGATAATGGCTCCCAAATAACACATTACAATGCCTAGAGCCTGGAAAAGTTCTAGAAAAATGGGGCTTTGAAGATCAGGATTTTTAGACAGAGAGGATTTAGCATGGTACTCCAGGTGTACCCCATATTCACAAAGGAGTTCATAAGAGAAGCACAGGGTCAGAAGCCAAGGTAAGAGGCCAGTCAAAATCAGAACAAGCAATAGATTCCTCTCAGGAGCCTGCAGAAGGCCCAGACCACCTGACATCTGGACTTTTAGCTCTGGAAGAATTTCTTATATTTCTAATATCCAGCACTGAGGAACTATGAATTTATATTGTTTTAAGATACTAAGTTGTGATAATTTGTAGTCATAGTTAAACCAAGGAATTTACAAATCAATCCAATAACAATATAATACAGTACAATACATTTTACCAATTTAATGATTAGTATATCCTTAAAGATCTTATTTTATATGTATTTGTGGTTCCATTATGAAAACTGGGTAAATTTTAAAAGAAAAGTCATCCAAAACAGTAGTGAAAAGGTATCTTTAATGATGGATCTGTATCTTTATCATTTTTTCTTTTCATAATATATATTTTTTTCATATCCTGAACACATTTTTCCCTAGTCTCCTCCCAGTCTCCCCACCACCTCACCTCTGTCCACCCAACATCCACTCTTCTTCCCTTTCTATTCAGAAAAGGGCAAGACTCCCCTGGATATCAACCAAATATGACATGTGAAGTCGCAGTAAGACTAAGCACCTCTCCTCCTATTAAGGCTGGCCAAGGCAACCCAGTACGAGGAATAGGATTGTAAATGCCAGAAAAAGAGGCACAGATAGCACCACTGCTTCTATTTTTAGGAGTCCCACAAGAAGATACAGCTACACAACTGTCACATATATGCAGAGAGCCTAGGTCAATTCCACGCAGGCTCCTGGGTTGTTGGTTCAGTCTCTGTGAGGTGAGGTGTCTTCAAAAAAGAGCAGTCAGGGACTCTGCTGACCTCCTTTCTTCCTATCACATTCCAATGGCAGAGTATGTGCTGCAAAACCTTTGACAAAATCCAGCACCCTTCATGATAAAGGTCTTGGAGAGATCAGAGATAACAGGAACATACATGAACATTATAAAAACAATATACAGTAAACAAATAGCCAATATCAAACTTAATGGACAGAAACTCAACACAGTCCCTCTAAAATCAGGAACAATACAAGGCTGCCCACACTCTCCATATCTCTTCAATATTTTACTTGAAGTTCTAGCTAGAGCAATAGCACAACAAAAGGAGATCAAGGGGATACAAATTGGAAAGGAAGAAGTAAAACTTTCACTATATGCAGAAAATGTGATATTTTACATAAGTGACCCCTAAACTCTACCAGGGAACTCCTACAGCTGATAAACACCTTCAGCAAATTGGTAGGTTACAAGGTTAAAATAGCCACAACCAACATAAAATATCTTGGGGTAAGGCAAAACAAACAAGTGAAAGACCTATATAGCAAGAACTTTTAATCTTTAAAGATAGGTGGGATCAACATTGTAAAAATGGCAATCTTGCCAAAAGCAATTTACAGATTCAATGAAATCCCCATCAAAATAACAGCACAATTCTTCACAGACCTTAAAGGACAACAGTCAACTTTATATGGAAAGCAAAAGACCCAGGATAGTCAAAGTAACCATGTACAATAAAGGAACTTGCTCTGCAGGTATCACCATCCCTGACTTCAAGCTCTATTATAGAGCCATAGTCCTGAAAACAGCTTGGTATTGGCACAAAAATAGACAGGTAGACCAATGGAATCTAATTGAAAACCCTGATACTAACCCACATGTCTATGAACACTTGATATTTAACAAAGAAGTTAAAATTATACTATGGAAAATAAAAGCATCTTCAACAAAAGGTGCTGGCATAACTGAATGCTGGCATGTAGAAGACTGCAGATAGATCCATGTCTATCACCATGCACAAAACTTAATTCCAAATGGATCAAAGACCTCAACATAAATCCAGCCACACTGAACTTCTTAGAAGAGAAAGTGGGAAGCACCCTTGAATGAGTTGGTACAGGAGACTGCTTCCTGAACATAACTCCAGTAGCACAGACAGTGAGATTGACAATTAATAAATGGGACCTCCTGAAACTAAGAAGCTTGTGTCATGCAAATGACACACTTAACAAGACAAAACAGCAGTCCACAGAGTGGGAATATTATTCACCAACCCTACATCTGCCAGAGTGCTGATCTCCAAAATTTACAAAGAACTCAAGAAGCTTGTCACCAAAACACCAAATAATCCAAATACAAAACACCAAATAATCCAATTAAAAAGAGAGGTACATAATTAAATAGAGAATTCTCAATAGAGGAGTCTAAAATGGCAGAGAGACACTTAAGAAAGTGCTCAACATGCTTAGACATCTGGGAAATGCAACTCAAAATGACTCCAAGATACCATCTTACTCTTGTCAGAATAGCTAAAATCAAAAAACACCAATGACAGTTTATAATGTAGAGGACATGGAGAATGGGGAACACTTATCCACTGCTGTTGGGAGTGCCAACTCATATAGCCACTTTGAAAATCAATATGCAAATTCCTCAGAAAAATAGGAACCAGTTTACCACAAAATTCAGCAATTCCACTCTTAGGCATACACCCAAAAGATGCTCATTCATACAAAGATATATGTTCTACTATGTTCATAGCATCATTATTTATAGTAGCCAGAACCTGGAGCAAGCTAGATACCCCTCAACTGAAGAGTGGATAGAGAAAATGTGGTACATTTATGTGATGGAATACTACTCAGCAGAAAAAATACAATGGAATCTTGAAATTCCCAGACAAATGGATGGAACTGGAAGAAACCATCCTGAGTGAGGTAACCCAGTCACACAAAAACAAACATGGTATGAATTTACTAATATATGGATTTGAGACATAGAGTAAAGAATACAAGCCTACAATCCACACTGCCAGTGAAGCTAGGAAAAAAGGAGGACACTAAGACAGACATCCATAGTCGAGGAGTTAGGAGAAAGAGAAGGGGAGAAGAGGAGGGGAGAGGAAGACATGAGGTATCAGGAAGGTTGATTTGGGGGAAGAATAGAGGAGAGCAAGAAAAGAGATACCAAAATAGATGGAGTCATTATAGATTTAAAGAGAAACCTGGCACTAGGGAAATGTCCAAAGATCTACAAGGATGATACCAACTAACAGCCTAAGCAATAGTGGAGAGGCTACCTTAAATGCCCTTCTGTGATAATGAGATTTATGACTACCTTATATGCCATCCTAAAGCCTTCATCCAGTAGCTAATGGAAGCAGAAGCAGAGACCCTCAAGAAAACACTTAGCTGAACTCCTGGAATCTAGTTGCAGAGAGGGAGGAGTGATGCACAAAGAGGTCAAGACCAGGCTGGAGGAACCCACAGAAACAACTGACTTGAACAACGGGCAACAGCTCATGGACCTTAGACTGAGAGCTGAGAAGCCAGCATAGGACTGTTCCAGACCCCCTGATCGTGGGTGTCAGTTAGAAGGCCTGTGCTCTATAGGGCCTTTGGTAGTTGATCAGTATTTATCTCTAGTACACGAATGGACTTCGGGAGCCCACTCCACATAGGGGGATATTCTGTCAGCCTAGACACACGTGTGTCTAGGCCCTGCTCCAAATGATGTGACAGACTTTGAAGATCCCCCATAGAAGGCCTTACCTTCCCTGGGGAGGAGAAAGAGGATGGGACTAGGGGATTAATGGGGGGCAGGGGAGGAGGGGAGGGAGAGGGAACTGGGATTGACATGTAAAACAAGCATGTTTCTAATTTAAATACAAAAATCTGAAAAAAAATAGAGTATGTGCTGCCCTAGTGCTTCTCATACCTAGCTCTCCAGGGCAGAGAAACTGTCCAGGCCAAAAACAAAAATTAAGAAATTGAATCTTTCCAGCTTCAAAAGAAAAACCAAAAAACTTGAAAAACAAAAATGTTTACCTTAAATATCTCATTATAATAAAACTAAAACTGCTAATATTTAAAGTCTCTTTTGGAAATTACAGGACAGTTAAATGTTATGCATATGGGTGTTTTGCCTGCATGTATGGCTGTGTACCACATGCTTTGCTAGCCCTCTCAGATGTAAGAAGAGGGCATAGGGTGCCTTGCACTGGGCTTATAACCAGTTGAGATCTACCATGTGCGTCCTGGGAATCAAACTTGGATCTCTGGAAAAGCAGACAATGATGAGAAGTGCTGTACCATCTCTCCAGCCACTCTATTCATTTCTTTTTCCATGAAAGTTCTACTTTAATGCTGTATATATATATATATATATATATATATATATACACAATACATATGAAATTGTAATGAAATTTAAATTTGTGAGCATCTTAATATCTTCGAGCATGTTCTATTACTTATGTATGTCAACTGATTCTTCAACAAAAATTTTCCTCATGTTCCTGGTATAGAAAACAATGAGCTAATTTAAATGTTACCAAATTTGGGGAAAAATTCTGCTACCATGACATGAAATTACCTTAGCTAGAACTAACAAATAGAGGACAGCTAAACAACTTTTCAAAACAGAAATTGAACTTTAAAGAACTGTGGTATAATAAGTGTATGGTGCTTTTTGTGTGTGTGGGGTAAGGTTGGAGCTTCAAAAGTAACCCACGCATTTCTTTAATCTTAGACATCGAAAGTAAATCTGCACATTCATAAGTTGATGGCATGGGAATGGGAAATCAGGCGTGATAGGTAAAGGGACAAAACATTATAAAACAGCATGTGCCATTAATTACGAAACACTAGATTCCTCCAAATTGGCTGCGTGGTGATATCTACATATATGGCATGACTTAGTCCTAAATTGCTTCTTGTGACTCAACATCACTGTCCAGTAAAACCTCATGTGAACAAAGTCTAAAACAAAACAGAAATCAGTTTTCTATCTAGTAAGTATTTTAAGTTACATTAATACATTTAAAAATAAATATCATGCCAAAGAACTTAAATAAACCTTGTCTTAGCACAGAATTAATTATTGATATTATTTCTATATTTAAATTTCTATAATTTAAAGTGCTAATGTGTTTTAAACCTTACACGTGAAAACAAACACATCTGTAAGTAGTATTTATAAGTTAATATATGTAGCTCTTGCAGAAGAGTCATCAGCTGTTGAGAGTGGTGTCATACAAGCATGCTACAATTCATATAATGATGCAAAATTGAAGCAAAAGCTAGCTACAAAAGCCATGGACTTTGAAAGTTTTAAGTGAGGAATGTTTATGAAAATTAGACTTGTAAGTGCTATGGATTTGCTTCCTGTGTATCCCAAGAAATAAAAAAAAATCCTTCCCTGCCGCACACCTAAGGTGCACAAACAGACATGAAAAATTAGAGTCATCTTTGGGTACTAGAAAACAACCCACGGATGTGTCCTTGGGCTTTTTAGAAGAGTTCGCATTTAAAAGACTTCCATTCATACCATGAAATAAAATAGCAGCAATTACCATTTTCCCCTTCAGATAGAAGACCAGGCCAGCTTAAGCCTTCTTTGATCACTTCGGGTGGAATTGATCTTCTGTGTTTGAGCTTCTAAAGCGCTTGCTCACTGTTCCTCTGACATCTAGAAATTGACTACCATCGTCTGAAGTGGCTGCACATCCTCCTTCACAGACTGTACAAAGACATATATTGGATTGTGCTTTCAACTTCCTATGCTTCTTCCAATGTATTAAACTACTCCCTATACCCCACAGCCTTGAATGTCCAGTTGTCTTTACTTTATAAGTGTGAAGGATCTGCCTGGAAACAACTGACCCATAGTCACACCATGTGGACAACATCCTAAGGTGATCAGCTTCAAAGTCCACTTTGGTCATCGAGGTTTCTTTAGAGCCTTGGGATTCCCATGCGGCCCACTATGTTACCACACTGACTCAGTTACCTTTACTTAAAGGTTTCTTTTCTTCTGAATCCTATCTCAAGACTGAAACAATGGGTACCTCTACATCTTTCACTATTAATCCTCTGGACACCACATAAGCATTGTTCAAATGATTTATATATTTTATGTATATAGCCACCATTTTATAGAGGTAGAATTAATGTAGAGTAATATTAATAAGGGTAAGTTAGAAAATGAGAGGTCTTCTTTTTCAAATGCTATCATTGGAACTCAGCGCAATGAAAACAAGAAATGGATTACATTATAATTCAGTTGAATAGTAGTCACATCCATTTAGGTTAGTTCCCATATTTTTTTACCATGGCTTAATGATTTCATTTAAAAAGAAATATTTGCACCAAGTGGCAAGAACAGGCATACTTCCCAGTTAATTACTGTAAAATCATACCTAGCACATTTCAGTGAGAGGTTGGGAAGAAATATGGGAGAGGGCGGTGGTGCTGATACTTATGAGCAAGGCACAATGCTACATATGTAGAAAAATGCCCTAATGAATTGCATCATTGTGTATGCCAACTAAAAAGTTAGTAAAACATAAGGACGAACGAGAAATGCCCTAAGCGTCAATTTTTTTCCTAATTCTAAAATTATTTATCCAGTACCATTCCCTTCACAGTCACAAATCAATATCATTTCCTTTCCCCCATGGTCAGAAAATTCAAATGGGCAGAATTCTGCTGTATTCCAAGGCAATGTAGGGCAGGAGAACTCATGAGATTCTGTATATTGTATTCCAAATAATCTAGCTGGAAAAAAAAACACAGGAAGCATTACTGAGTTTTTAATCTCTATTATTTTGGGCAAGTGGAAGCTATATGTATAACACAGTGTGATGTGTAATAATTCTAGGCGATACAAACGTTTAAAATGGGAAGATGTATCCACACTGTTGCCCACTGGAGGGTTTATTAAAAGGTTTAGGGATGTGGAAGTATTCCTGTCAAGTCACTAGAAATGGAGCTGCACCGTTGCCTCTTTTCCTTTCACTTAAGAGATAGCATATGCTTTCCCGCATTGCTTCTGGTTTGAGTGGTGAGGGGAGAACTTGATTCTTGTCCGATGAGAACAGCACAAACAGCCAGGTGCTTCCATCCCAGCCTTGAAACACTCATGGCTTCCCGAGGACAGCGGTGAGATTTTGTTCTCATCACTGATCTCAGAGCAGAGTAAATTAAGGACATGGAGCAACACCTGGCTGAGCCCTGCGTTCCCTCCTCATTTTCTCCAATTAGTAGTTGTGCTGTACAAAGCATTGGCTCATGCAGACAGGCTGTTTTCTCACATTGGCTGCTAGCTCATCCAATACATATGCTGTACTCTCTTCCCCTGATTCCTGTGATGACTGTGTTAACAGACCAAACGAATCAGTTTTTATTTCTTGGGGAGATGTGACTTTTATTTGCACCCCCAAAATGCTGACAGCATGACTACTGTTTAGGGAAGACAAATATTTAAGTAGTTATTAGATTCTAAACTGGCCTACATACTATACCTACTGCTTGCTGGGCATTTTTTGTTCCCAGATCCTCATAATGATGCTTCTAGATTGGAAGAACTTCAGAAAAAAAAAGGAAAAAACAAACCCTGAGAATAATTTTCTCCTTTCATTCTGAACTTTAGTCACTATCTGTTCTTGTTCTTAGTTGTGTATACAGTTCAGTTTTGTTGTTTGTTTTGATAGAGACAGAATCTCAGAGCAAGGTTGTCTTTGAATTCTTGTGCTCAAGGGACCCCTAGCTTTACCCTCAGAGAAGTTGAGCTAGCAGCGTGTGCAGTTGTGCTTGATCGTGTGTGTGTGTGAGTGTGTGTGTGTGTGTGTGTGTGTGTGTGTGTGTGTTGCAGAAGCCCATGCTAGGTATCTTCTTAAATAATCTCTGGCTATTATTTTTAGACAGTGTCTCCCACTGAAGCTGCTGTTCACTGAAAGGCCTGCAGCAGTGGGGCTTGTCCCCATCCGTACAGCTCTGGGATTATAAGCACACAGCACTGTGCCCAGATTTTACTCAGATGATGTGGGTCTGAAGTTATGTACTTATGCTTGTATAACCGACCGGTTCAGTCCTTTCCCCAAATTGAGTTAAGGGACTTACAATATGCTCCTATGAAGGGTTTAGCTTTCCCCACACCCGTCTCCACATGGAAACTTCTCTTACCTGCCCTGAAGCAGAAACTTTCCAAGTATTTCAGCCATCATAACTCCCTCCTTAGGTATTTCACATCTGAGGAAGACTGACTCCCACAAGTAGAGGAAGTCAGCACCAGGACAGGAAATCATTGGAACAGTCACTTCACAAGCTCTCATATCTTCGATCTATATTAAAAAGAACCCATTTGTATCTCTTAACAGTCAACTGTTTCCCATCAGATTTGTTCTCTTCTCTCCCTTCTTTGTGAAGATGGCATAAAATCTCCAAATTCTAGCCACTCCACCTTGAAACACATTTTTTCTGTGAATTTTTGTCTACTAATTTTTGGATACTAATCTGCCTTCAGCTTTGCTAATTTGCCCCTTACTCGTTTAATTTGCAACCAACAAACATGGGGCTTTAAAGTATAAGGAAAGTCTTCCTCTACAACAACTTATTTTAATGTGTGTGTGTGTGTGTGTGTGTGTGTGTGTGTGCATGTATGTAAAATGAGGTGTTCACATATACCAGAGACTGTTGGGTCCTGTGGAGCTGGAATTACATGCAGTTTTGAGTGGCCTCTTGTTGGCTCAGATTATTGAAAAGTATGCATTCTTTAAACTAAGCTATGTGTACAGTCTCTCCACAGTTCCAAGTCAATGGGCATAGCTTTGGTGATAATAAAATGACTGCTGACATTTGAATTGACTCTGAAGTTTTAAAATAGAGATTGGTAAATGTGGGTGTCAGTGAGTCCTCCTAAGGTAATATATAGAGGAAGTTATGATGAAGGCACACTTGGAGGGGGAAAGATGCTGTTAGAGCATGGAACCTAAGGAACAAAAGATATAATCCTTTGAGAAGAAATTAGTCTATGTCTCAACTATTTTCTTTATTGTTGCTCATATTGATTTATTATTTCCTTGCTATATTATGTCCATTTATTACAGATTCTTTATATAATGTATTAGTGTAAAAAGATGACATTTTTATAATTAGAGCTAAAATTACTAGAATACAATTACACATTATAATATATAATTACTAGAAGAATATGGCCTAAAAGCAAAGGAATAGGGTAATACCTTGAGAATTATTTTGTTTTTATTGGAGATACACACACACACACACACACAGCAAACTCATGGGTTTTCTGGACTAGAATCTCACTGTATAACCTGTAGCTAGCCTGGAATTCTCAATGTAGGCCAGGCTAGCCTTTAACTTGTGATCCTTCTATTTCTTCTACCCAAGTGCTCTGATTACAGACATGAATTGCAAAAAATAAAATAAATAAACCAAGGTAATCATGATATATATCTTATTTCTGAATATTAGAATGTCCAGGGTTTCATAACTAGGTTGGGAAGAACTGGTTCAAATGTGCAAATGCTATGACACGAGTCTGGCCATTCCTGTAAGAGCCATAAACACATTTTTTATTTCAAAAGTCCTCTTAACCATAAATGTCCTTTACAGTAAGAAAGGCTAATTTCTATGGTTTTCTGGTATGCAATGCTAGGCTTTAAATAGAATGAGAAGGATGGTACATGGAGTTGACTTTCAAGTTATACCTCTGTTGCATAGAGCTTGTTGTAACAAATCTTCCTCATTCTCTTTAGTAGCTTAGTTTAGTTCATGGAATTCAGCCCCGATGGCAGTGTTGATACTACAACATTGATAGATGCTGAAAATCAGGTCTTTGTAAAATATTTTTATATATTTTTGTCAGGGTAATCCAGTTTTCAAATAACTATTATATATCTTTTTATAAAATGTTATGTAGTCAATTTAGAGTATGTACTTTTAACAACATTTTCAAGATGTAGACAGATGTGATATGAAAAAAATTTTTATTCAGATAAGATTTATGTTGCTAAAATTAAAATTAAATTATGTTGCTAAAATTAAAAATAGCTTTACCCATGTCCTATTCATGGATTCTCCGAATGCTAAATACTATTTTCAATGGGATAAACAACCATAGCTAAACCATTAGGAAGCATGTGCTCACTGATATATTTGTAGTCATTGCTGTATTGCAGTTAGTGGACTTTCTAGCATTCCAAATGTTAGAAACTGACTAAAATACACCAATGTCTGCTCGGTGGGCAAGGCTACAGGTGGGCCCAGTGGCAGCACAGCAAACCTCATGCTAGCTCAGTGTTTGGGAACTTTGCTGCCATTCCACATATTGACTGATGCTTAGGGTTTGATCCTAGCTCTGATACATGTGACTGTAAGTAATCTGACATATTAATTTTCCTTCACTTTCTTGGTTTGAATAGAAAAGTAGTATGACTCACCCTTCAAGGTTGTCATGAGGATTAGCATAATATGTAAAAACATAGTGTTTCATTTAAAGTATATTCAACATAACACAAGTTGACTATTATTGTTGTTGGACAAATGACAACTTTAAATAAACATTAGAGTGGTAATGAAAGGGCCATTTCACACAGTGCTAAAGATGTTTTTTATACTATAGTCAATATTACAAATCTTTGAATAAAGTAACACACTAAACGGTAATATAGCTCTCTCACTGGTCCCAGGATTGCTGGCCCTGCCCATTTCTAGACACTGCAGCATGATAGCTGGTATCTCCCCAACCCATGGCAAAGCTGACCCCAGCATTTGGTAGAGATGGTCCTACCCATCACCATAAGCATGGAAGAGCTGGCCATGATGGCATGGGTCTAGGAAAGCTGATTCTGTCCCTTGCTGAGGGGGTGATCCCAATGGTCTGGACCAACCAGCTCAGCTACCGCCCACTCTCATATGCTGGCCTTGGGTTGACCCACCCTATAGTCCAGCAGATCATAGTAGGATCTGGTCCTGCAGAACGATAACCACAGAATCTCCATGACTCTGGGAAATAACAGAATATCTGAGAGGAACTTTGATGAGGGCCCAGTAATGATGGGCCTCCAGAAACCAGAGACCTTGAACCATACCAATGACTCATTGCAACGAACATATTGTGAGTAGGGCTAATTGAACTAAAGGTGTATAATACTACATGACACATGGCAGCTCCCTATGCCATTATCATGTATGAAGAGGTGTTGGAAAGATGGAGGAGTGAGGTGCGTTGTTTTTTTGTTTTGTTTTGTTTTTAATTAATGTATTGAAGGGCATAATATAGGTGTGAGGGGTGGTTATGGAAGGACTGGGAAGTGAGCAGGATTGGGGAGATTGATGTTAAATTTCCAAAGAATCAATAAAGAATTATGTTTTTTAAGTAATGTAGCAAATAACTTGTGAATTCATGTATGAGAAAGTCTGATCAAATACTTTCCAAAACATAGTTGTCAAACTTGAATATCTTGAAAGTGCTATTATACATATTTCCATAATATGATTTAAAAAATGATTTCTTTAAGGTAAGAATGAAATGAGCTCTTTACAGAAATAGTTCAGGGAATGCTACTGTGGAAGACAAGTTAAGGACTCTAGATATTTAAATTAATACATTGTTGGAATTCTTCACATATGTTAATTTTGAATTAATGACCATTACTAATCTCTGTTATCTTGGCACTTGACAGTTAAAAGTCCTAAAAACCAGGCCAATATTATAATTTATAATGTGCCCTAAATTAACAATATCACTAAAACACTTTTTAATTGTACTTGTTTTAATTCTTTAAATAATTATGAGACAAATATGATTATTAATGTTTCTACAAGTATGTTGCTACATGCCTTTTGAATGCTTTGCAAAAATGGAACTAATCCTACATCAACATATTAAGCACATGTTCATTAATCTTTACATGTCATGGAATAAATTCGTAGCTCTGGGTCAGGCTATTAAATACTGTTCAATATCTGAGGAGAGTATTTTGACCCCAAAACTAATGTGACACTTTCCCTCAGATCATGTTACACCATAATTGCTAGATGGGTTCAATTAAATGGACAGTTGTCTTAGTAAAATCTAAAACTCTCAAGACAGGAGTGGGTAACTTTCTGTTTACTTTAATTACTATTTTCTAAATATATGTCAGTAGCATTTACTATATTTCTTCAAAAGAAATACAAGAACTACAACTCACACCAAAACTACTAAATGGAACATATGCTGCATCGATATAGTACCATAATAAAGCCTTTTCTACTACATAACTGAATTATTGATTAGATGGAAGATGTCACAAACAGTAAAGCTAAACATTTTTGAGAGATTTTACAGAGAACGTCTATTGAATACTCCTAGATATGCCCAAATCAGGATGGATCCTAAGAGCTTTGACAAATAACCTGCTGGGAAATTGATCTTCTAAGACACCTTACTGCTTTAAAAATATCCCATTTACTTCATTTTAAAAGTTCAAAGTCTTTCTTTCTATTAATTATCACATATACTAAAAACTCACAAAGAACAAAATGCTATGGTTTATTCATCTAAGCAGAGCATTTAAACACTAAGTTACAGAAAAAATGGGAACTTACTGAAGCAAAGGTCATCCTCTGTCAAACAAGACCACAAGAGGCTTTTCTCTTAGCAGAGAATTCATGAATATTTTATCTGAACACTTCCATAAGCTTGCTGTAAAAGCTGTGTTTCTTGGCATTTACTGGGGATGTCAAAATAGGTTCCTGTAATTTAAATCTTTTGGTAATATATTTTTTTCAGACTTTCATTGAATTCCTACTGATCATCCATACACCAATTTGTCTAAAATGCATGTTTCTGAATAGTTCATCCTGTGGACATTCAATACTGTACAAAATAAACTTACTTGTAAATAGATATTACTTTTATTCTAACACAAATCTACTGGAAAAAAGAAAACCAAAACAACAAATACTTAATTTCCTTTTTCTGAGTGATAAAAAGTGTTGTCCATTATACCTCAGGTCTTTAAGTAGTGCTAAGCCATCTCTGGGATCCTGAATGGTGCAGGATCTATTAGTTGATCAAGCAAAAAAAAAAAAAAACCCACAGTTCATAGCCCACTAATGCTTTTTTAAGTAGACACAATGATTTGTTATTCTAAAATTCTTCTGACATTTCTGTCTTCACAAAATACTACTTTTCCATGAGCTATACCAGTAAACTCATGCATCCTGTTCAAATTCCAACTGGCTGGAACTCAGAAGTTTGTGAGAGTTTGCATGTTTCTCCTGATGAAGTAGGGGAATCAAGTGCTAACAGCTGTCTCTAGGACTTGACTTTTTCCTATGTGTCATGTGGCCTCCTTCAAAAGGGGATATAATTAGTAGTTTTAAAAGTTAAATCTGAAATTAGGTTTTCTTGACTCAAGATTCTGTTTTACCAGCATAACTCTTGGCAATTCAGTTACTTTCTCATTTCATTTTCTCATTTACAAACTTGGAATTCCAGGAGCATCATCTAACTAGTGAGTTGTTGAACATAATTTTGCTATATAATCCCTCTATAAAGTGACTAGTTCTTGAGAAATTTTAAACATATTTAATTAACAGGTTATTTTTTCTCAATATTTTGACAAGTACTCTCAGAAAATTTATATAATTGTTAATAAGGGAAGTTTTTATATTTTGTTTTTCTTTCAGCTCAAATCATCTCATCACATTTCCACTAAAATTTATTCTTTTTGTTTCACTTGGTAGATATCACCGAACTAAATGTTTGTATTGTGGGAGAGTTGGAATACAACTACTTTTTTGTACATAAAATAGTTTTAGAAAAGTAGATTACCTGTGCTTGGTTAAGGCTGATCTCACCTAATAACAATTATAAAGAAGAAAATGGCACAGAAAAGCAACAAATGACTAAATTGAAGGGACAAACATCTATATTAAGAAGTTGCCTTTGGATGAATATAAATATGATGCTAAAATTAGTCTAAAGCATTTTAGGTAATATTTGAAGATGTGGCATTATGAAGCAGATGTTGCTTAATGGCTACAGATTTCCAACAGATGAAGGGAAATTAAAGTTTTATAATGGCAACAAGTTTTTATATAAATAATTTGAAATTATTTCTTTATAATGTATTCTTAAAATTATACTTTTAAATATTCTGTACCTTGACTATTTAAGTACTCAAATTTGACTTACTTAACATTTGAAAAGTATTGGGAAGTACTGGTTTCCATTAGTGGCAAATGCCTGTCTTGTATGCTTCTATAATCGTTTACATGTGCTGCATGAGACAGAAACCACGTATATGAGCTTAAATATCTTATGGAGCAAAATCCATTGACTTACTTCCTGTACTATTACTAGAAAAACTTGAAAATCACCTGTGTACTTGGTGTGATGTTCTCTAAGAAATATCCCATCACACTTTACCAAAGAATGAAGTCAAGATCAGAGGTCAAGATGTCAGCTTTAAAGAAGTAGAAAGGTCACCAGGAAAGGACTGGTGGACACCAGGAAAGAAAAGACAGACCAGGTAACCTGAGTCTTTGTCCCTTGAATCTAAATAGTTTTCAAAGTTTCATTCTGCCTTAGTTAACTTCAGTCTTGAGATTGAAAGTGATGTTTTGCCTTCTGGGAAATAAAAGAAATCATTAACCACATTCTGGTGGTACTTGCATCAGTTTGATGTGGCCCCAAACTAGGGATGAGTTTTAGAGAAAGGAGACAGATTATGGTATCTGTTACCTTGATTTATCTTTTGGTTTTTGTTAGCTTTAGGTCAGGGGAACACCTAGTTATAGCTAGACTCCTCAGTTTACTTTTAGCATTGTTGCCTTTTGAAATGCCTGTCACTGGTCCGTTCTTAACTTAAACATGAAAAGCACAATTTGCTTTTCTGGCTCAGTTTTAGTTAAGTATTGACAAGCAGTTTGAGCATTGCAGACTGAAAATTTAGTTTTCTAATGGTCTAAAGCTGCCTTCCTGAAAATCTGCCATGTTTCCCAATTTCCTAAATATCTCTCTACTGAAATAGTATGTTATCATTTTTCTTGTCTTGCATGAATTATTTTTTCTGCATAAGCAACTGATTGTCTCATTGTGGTGGTTTAAATAGGAATGGCCCCATAGGCTCATACATTTGAATGCTTGGTCATTAGTGGCTCTACTTCACAGGGATTAGGAGGTGTGGCCTTGGTGGAGGAAGTGTGTCACTGGGGGTGGAAATTTGGGTTTCAGAAGCTCACAACATGCCCACTGACTCTCTCTCCTTCCTGTTGCCTGCAGATTCAGATGTAGACATGCCCAATGACTCTCTCTCCTTCCTGTTGCCTGCAGATTCAGATGTAGAATTCTCAGCTACTTATCCAGTAAGATTTGCCATGTCATGGTGTCTCTTCACAGCAACAGAAAAGTGACTAAGACACACACATTTCATAAAGTGGTCAGTGAGTTTCAGAAGATAAAGAAGCCCACAAATAAGAAGCAATGCCTGATTTTTTTAAAACAAAGCAGAAGAGTAACCTAATTTTTGTCACAAAATCTGCAAGGCACATTTTTTAAATCATTTTTATTTTAATTTTAAATAGCTTGTTTTACATGTCAATCCCAGTTCCCTCTCCCTCTCCTCCTCCCACACTCCCCTTCCCCCCCTCCCTCCCACCCTATTGCCAAATCCTTCCACATAGGGGATATCTAGAGTCAGTCATTTTACTCTGGGTAGGGTCCAGGCACTCCCCGAAGAGTCCAGGCTGAGAGAGCATCCCTCTTTGTGCTATAGGCACACGAAGACAGTTTGTATACCAGGGATAGACACTGATCCACAGCTCAGGGCCCCATAGGTTGCCCAGGCATTCTCACTGACACTCACATTTGGGGGGTCCAGATCAGTCCCATGCTGGCCTCCCCCCTGTCGGTCTGGGGTCCAAGAGCGCTCTCCTGTTCAGTTCAGCTGTCTCTGCTGGTTTTGCCAGCTCATTCTTTGCCAATTTGCTTATCACTCCTCTCTCTCTGTCACTGGGTTCCTTGGGTTCAGTTCAGTGATTGTGTGTTTGCCTCTGCTTCCATCAGTCACTGGATGAAGGCTCCCGGATGGTTATAGACATCAAGTTCATTATCAGGAATGGGCATTCGAGGTGGTCTCTCCACTATTGCTTAGCTTGCCAATTGGTGTTCTCCCTTTAGATCACTCGAGGTCGCTCTGGTGCCTGATCTGTATTCGATCCTATGATTCCCTCTTCCCCCTATTCTACCCCCACCCCCTCAACTTCCTGTTCCCCCGTGACCAACTCTCTTCCTCTTCACCCCCTCTGTTCTTCCCAGGTCCCACTCCCCCACCCCTCGCCATGTTCCCCATCCATTCAGGGGATCTTGTCTCCATCCTCTTCTCTTGGGTACTATGCATATATGCATATCTTTTAGATTCTTTCCTGTTTCCCAGACTCTCTATCAGTGGAAGTGCAGACAGGCACTATCCTGATCCATGTCTAAAATCCATATATGAGTGAGTACATACCATGTTTGTCTTTTTGGGACTGGGTTACCTCACTCAGGATGGTTTCTTCCAGTGCTATCCATTTCCCTGCGAATTTCAAGATTCCATTGTTTTTTTATGCTGAGTAATACTCCATTGTGTAAATGTACCACATTTTCTCTATCCACTCTTCAGTTGAGGGGCATCTAGGTTGCTTCCAGGTTCTGGCTATTACAAATAATGCTGCTATGAACATAGTGGAGCAGATGCCCTTGTTGTATGAACTTGCCTCATTTGGATATATGCCTAAGAGTGGAATTGCTGGGTCTAGTGGTATATTAATTCCCATTTTCCTGAGGAATCTCCATACTGATTTCCAAAGAGGCTGTATGAGTCGGCACTCCCACCAGCAGTGGAGGAGTGTTCCTCTCTCTCCACATCCTCTCCAGCATAAATTGTCTTTGGTGTTTTTGATTTTAGCCATTCTGACAGGAGTAAGATGGTATCTCAGAGTTGTTTTGATTTGCATTTCCCTGATGCCTAAGGATGTTGAGCACTTTCTTAAGTGTCTCTTGGCCATTTTAGCCTCCTCTACTGAGAATTCTCTATTTAGCTCTGTACCCCACCTTTTAATTGGATCCTTTGGTGTTTTGGAGACTTGTTTCTTGAGTTCTTTGTAAATTTTGGAGATTAGCCCTCTGTCAGATGTGGGGTTAGTGAATATCTTTTCCCATTCTGTGGCCTGCCTTTTTGTCTTTTTGACTGTGTCCTTTGCCTTACAGAAGCTTTTTAGTTTCAGAAGGTCCCATTTGTTAATTGTCGATCTCAGTGCCTGTGCCACTGTGTTATGTTTAGGAAGTGGTCACCTGTACCAACTCGTTGAAGAGTATCTCCCACTTTCTCTTCTAAAAGTTTCAGTGTGGCTGGATTTATGTTGAGATCTTTGATCCATTTGGACTTAAGTTTTGTACAAGGCGATAAACATGGATTTATCTGCAGTCTTCTGCATACCAGTACCCAGTTATGCCAGCATCATTTGTTGAAGATGCTTTCGTTTTTCCATTGTACAGTTTTAGCTTCTTTGTCAAAAATCAAGTGTTCATAGGTGTGTGGGTTAAAATTAGAGCTTTCAATTCGGTTCCATTGGTCTACCTGCCTATTTTTGTGCCAATACCAAGCTGTTTTCAGGACTATAGCTCTATAATAGAGCTTGAAGTCAGGTATGGTGATGCCTCCTGAAGTTTCTTTATTGTATAGGAATGTTTTAGCTATCCTGGGCCTTTTGTTTTTCAGTATAAAGTTGATTAATGTTCTTTCCAGGTCCTTGAAGAATTGTGATGGAATTTTGATAGGGATTGCATTGAATCTGTAGACTGCTTTTGGCAAGATTGCCATTTTTATTATGTTGATCCTACCAATCCAAGAGCATGGGAGATCTTTCCATTTTCTGGTATCTTCTTTGATTTCTTTCTTTAAAGAGACAAAGTTCTTGATATACAGGTCTTTAATTTCCTTGGTTAACATTATCCCCAGATATTTGATGTTGTTTTTGGCTATTGTAAAGGGTGATGTTTCTCTGATTTCTTTCTCAGTCACTACATCATCTGTATATAATAGGGCCACTGATTTTTTTGAGTTTACCTTGTATCCTGCCACATTGCTGAAGGTGTTTATCAGCTCTAGGAGTAAACTTGCGGAGTTTTTTGGGTCACTTATGTAAACTATCATATCATCTGCAAATAGTGAAAGTTTGACTTCTTCTTTTCCTATTTGTATCCTCTTTATCTCCTTTTGTTGTCTTATTGCTGTAGCTAGAACTTCAAGTACAATATTGAAGAGATATGTAGAGAGTGGACAGCCTTGTCTTGTTCCTGATTTTAGAGGAATTGCTTTGAGTTTCTCTCCACTTAGTTTGATGTTAGCTGTTGGTTTACTGTATATTGCTTTTATTATATTCAGGTACATTCCTGTTATCCCTGATCTCTCTAGGACCTTTATCATGAAGGGGTGCTGGATTTTGTCAAAGGCTTTTTCAGCATCTAGTGAGTTGATCATGTGGTTTTTCTTTCGCAGATTGTTAATATGGTTGATTACATTGATAGATTTTTCTAATGTTGAACCATCCCTGCATTCCTGGGATGAAGGCAAGGCACATTTTAAAGGATTGTGCTGAAAATATATATGCTAAAAGATGCAAAACATACTTACAGACAATGACCACCAAAAGTGAATAGCAAAGATTATGTCTTCATTGTGTAGACAGAATAATTAGTCAAGGTTTTGATGATTATCTGAGGTCTTCTTACTCTTCTAGAATTTTCTTATGGTGACCTAGTATCTCTAACCTCCTATGAATTCCTGTCTTACTGTCTTAATTACTCTTATTAATAAAAATATGCCATAGGAGCTTTGTTAATTTGTTTGCCACGTTATTAGTTTAATTTCTTCTCACCTTATGTCATTTGCTCTTATGCTATTTTTTGTTGATATTTTGACATCTTTTAATTTTTTGATACATTTTTATTATATATTTAAATTAGAAACAATCTTTTAATTTTTGAAATCAATATGATTACATCAATTTGCCTTTTCTCTCTCCAAACCATTCTATATACATCTCTGTGCTCTCTTTCACTCGTTGTGGCCTCTTTAAAAAAAGTTTTTGTTCCATGCATATATGTATCTACTTTTTGATGTATCTAATTAGTCCATTTAATTCTTGTTTCATGTTTATTTTCTTTCTTGCCTCATGCCTCTCCCATTAAGTCAAAGTATATCTTTTTAAAGTCATAAACATTTTCCTATTGCTTATTTTAATTTTTATGTTAAAATTTTATGGACTTTCACAGGTTTAAATTCTCATAATTTGTATATTACATTCTTTTTTAATTTAAAAGATATTTATTTATATGAATGTTTTGCTTGATATATGTACGTGCACCATGTACCTGATCCCTGCAGAAGTCTGAAAAGGACATCAGATACCCTGGAACTAGAATTTGGGTGATTGTGAACCACCTATGGGTGCTGGGAATCAAACACGTGTACATTCTTTTTCTTAAATCCGAAATGCTTTTAATTTGTCACATGAATTGTTGTTAAATATTCTTTTGTAAAGCAGAATTAAGGAAAAATGAGAACTTCAGAGACTGGGAGTGTTATTAAATATTTTTCAAATGAAAAAGATTTGACAATGGGGACTGCAGTAGAATCCTATTTGCTCTTTTTCTTTTTTTATTTAATTTTTTGTCTGTAAATAGAGGCTTCATTTTCCTCTTAGGCTAGGAATACTAAGCAGGTGAACCTCAAACATTGGTGTACTCAACTGTGATTGAGTCACTGTTGGACAGGTTAAATACCACACTGGCAGACATTGATAATTGATAAGTCAATTGATAATGTTAGTGCTCTGCTGAGCTTCTATAATTCTTTCCTGTTAAGAACCCTGTCATGATTTTCCCGTAAATGAGTAACTTCACCTGCAGTGGCCGGTCAGGCCTTTGAATGGCAGCAATACAACGTTTACTTGTATAGGGCAACCAGGAACAAGGGATGTCAGTCAAGCAGTTCCTTCTCTGGCAACATATTGAAATTCCTTTATGACAGCCTGGCTATTCTAGACACCTTATTATTTTACTCTGAGGACATTTTAGTTCCAAGGACCGCTATACTGAAGTTCCAGAGTGACTTGCTCAGTCAGTAATACCATTCAAGACACCCGCACTAGACTCGGAAATCCGCATCCCAGGAAAGTTGTTTCCATGAACTTCACTTATTGCTCCCCACAGTTATATTATTCAAGATAAGGAGTGCAGCCCTTCTTCAGTATCTCAGCATGAAGCCAGCAACAGGCAGAACATAAAGTTGTGCCATGACAGCTATAAATTAATCATTTGTATGTCACTTCAAATACACCTCTATATTATTAAATGTTGTTTTTGGTTTTTTACTTTTTGGGTCCTTTATGCTTTTCTCTTGGGGGACCCGCCACCTAGCACCCAAATAATTCACAATCAGGCTTTTTTCTTACTCTTTTCTTAACTTAAGTTATCCTGACTACTTTTTGCCTCTGGGCTTTTTCCTTTTCTTACTTCTGCATATCTTATTTTCACTCTAACTCTGTGGATGGCTAGGTGAACGGCCCCTGATGTCTTCCTCTCCTTGTTCTATCTTGCTGCCCTCCTCTCTCTTCATATTTCTCCTATTTATTCTCTCTGCCTGTCAGCCCTGCCTATCCTTTCTCCTGCCTTGCTATTGGCTGTTCAACTCTTTATTAGACCATTAGGTGTTTTAGACAGGCAAAGAGTCGCAGCTTCACAGAGTTAAACAAATGCATCTTGAACAAAAGCAACACACCTTAAAATAATATTCCACAACAATAAAACTCTTCAGCTCATGTTTTAAGTCAGCATAAACACACACACAACACACACACACTCTTTGTTGGCCAACTTTAAGCCCAGTGAAAGCCTCTACCTGATGGTCCTTTCCTGCCTATTTACATAATCTTTATAAGCAGAACATGGTGAGGTGGTAAGAGTTACCATTAGAGTTAGAGTCAGCCACAAGGATGATGGCAATTAGTAGTTGAGCTAGGGCAACTGACTAACTTCAGGGTCACTGACAGGGGAGGTGTTGGGGTATAAGATGGTGAATATGATGAAGGACTAAGCATGGAAGCAAAGGGATGACAAAAGATGACAGGAAGCAAAAGACAATCAATAGAGCCTACAGGCTTTGGTTGTGGAAAGAGGTCATCGGAGCTTTCAAACTTGAAAGTTGCTGCTTCCAATACCTGAGGCTAGAACACTGTGAAACTAGTGTCACCAACAACTTAGTAGGTCTAATCCCTGTTGGCATTGAGGGCAGCCAACTGCTGTTGATGTCATTTGCTGATTAGAGCCAGAGTATTGCCAGCATCTAAGTGCCCATCTGGTGGCAGTCAGAGGTCAGAACAGTAAGCCTGCCTTTAACCTGAATACATACATCTACAGATTTCTGGTAACTAAGTTCTAGAGACATAGCCTCCAGTACTCATGGCTTAAATCTTTAAACCTGTCTGCCCAGCGCATAATCATTTAGCACTTAAGAATCTGGATCCACCCATAGAAATCTTCATCCCCTATACATAGTTTTCATATGAGTAGAGCAAACAGCATGTTGGTAACCTATGCATATAGATTGTAGGATTCTTGTTTTGGTTTTTTTTTGTCAGATTAGTTCCACTGATTATTCTTTAATCCCTGTTACTTGAGTTTCTTGGTAGGAAAGTAAAGAATTTGTATCATGAAATCAAAAGCTATTATTTCTGTTCTTGTCTCCCAGCCTTACCTCCAGCATAATTCATCATTCCTTGATGTTATTCTCCTTACTTCCTGATTTGCTGGAGAAAGTAAAGTTCCATAGTAAATACACAATGTCATCATGCTGGAAAGTGTCTTGCTATCTCAATATGGACCATACCAGTTCAGACATGATAGAGCAACTTGCTGATGTAGACCTTCCTTTTGTCAATCAAAATCAGTCAGTGGGAAATGCTGAAATCTCTTTAACTCCAGAGAAATAAAGAAATTATATGATTATTTTGTACTGTTCTGACACACTTCTTGTTCATAGTCTTTAATTTTTGGTATTTCATAGTCATTATGAGGAGAAATTGGAACACATGCTCAAACAGGACTCCAATCAGAAGCATGAATATTTCACTTTGAATATTTGCATGCATAGATCAAGTTCATCTTCTTAAAGTAATTCTGTGCTTTACTTTCTCCAAAGTAAGTATATGTGCTGACATTTGGATTGCATTTATCTTGGTAATTCTCTTTGTTACTACTAGGCTCACTGTGAAAAATGCTCCTTTTATTTTAGAATGTTTATATAAGATAAACTATGAAATGTAAGCTTTATAATTTGATGAGGTTTATATGTAGTTGGTTTGACAATCTATCACTGTCAGAAAAACAATGGGTAAATTTATTCTGATAGACTGCCTCACCTGCAGCCCGTTTTATACTTGAACTGTCCCAGGGCAACTAGTGATGTGATTACTTCACTATAGGTTAGTTTTCTTGTTATAAAATTTAAATAAATGAATAAGATAACATGTAGTGTCATACATTTTTAAAGTTAAGTTTAATAAACTGGGATTTATTCATATTCTGTGACCATTATCACTGATGCTGAATAATATTGTGTTATTAATAATTTCAAGTATTTACTTTATATTTATAGGCAATATTTTTAAAACATATACATTTTTCGGTTTTTCCAGACTGGGTTTCTCTGTGCAGCTTTGGAGCCTATCCTGGCACTCTCTCTGTAGACCAGGCTAGCTTCTAACTCACAGAGATCTGCCTGCCTCTGCCTCCTGAGTGCTGGGATTAAAGTTGTGCACCACCAAATCCAAGCTTAAAACATTTAATTTTTATAATATTTATTTTTCATGTAATTATGCTGATAAAAGTTGCTAGGCTATGAACTGATGACAAATTTTACAAAAACTATTCCATTGATTGATTTATAGTCAGAACAACTTTCTCATCCTTTTACAGGTTCCAGCCTGTTAAGTATGGTTCTCATCACACATCAAGAGAGGTTTTCTATGTAATGTATGGAAACCATTACAGAAAAACACAACCAATCACACTATAGAATTATAGAGTTCAGTCCCAACTGATATATATGTATGTGCAATACAGTTCCCTCACCTGAGGCTTAGGAGCATTGCTGTAAAGGGCAAGGGATATTGTAAGATGCAGAGGATCAGGATTTTGCTGTATGACTGAGAATCTAGAAATGTTAGATTTGACACCAACATGACTACCCAGTTAACTTCTGGCTGAACATGAGCTGAACAAGGACAACAACAAGAGACATTTGAACTTGGGGATAAATTGCACTTGGTGTTTTAGAAACAGTCCTATATTCCTGACCCAGAAGCTATGGAAAGAAAATGTGGTAAATTTGTGGTTAGGTACATGGTTCAATATACTTTCATTTACAGAATTGCTGATTAGATCTTGTATTTTCTTAGGGGAGATTTAAAAACCTTTTGTCCCCCCATCAGACATAAAGATATAGGAGAATGTGGTTTAATGTTAAGATGAACATGTAGTTCATATAAAGGACGTAGTCAACAAGACAAAAAGGCAGCACACAGAATGGGAAAAGATATTCACCAACCCCATATCTGACAGAAGGCTGATTTCCAAAACTTACAAAGAAGTCAAGAAGCAAGTTTCCAAAACACCAAAGGATCCAATTACAAAGTGGGGTATGGAACTAAATAGAGAATTCTCAACAGAGGAGTCTGAAATGGCTGAGAGACACTCGAGAAAGTGCTCAACATCCTTAGCCATCAGGAAAATGCAAATCAAAACAACTCTGATATACCATCTTACTCCAGTCAGAATGACTAAAATAAAAAACACCAATGACAGTTTATGCTGGAGAAGATGTGGAAAAAGGGGAACACTCCTCCACTGCTGGGGGGAAATGCCAACTTGTACAGCCACTTTGGAAATTAGTATGGAGATTCCTTAGGAAAATGGGAATCAGTCTACCATAAGACCCAACAATTCCACTCTTAGGCATTTACCCAAAAGATGAGCATTCATACAACAAGGATGTCTTTTTCACTATATTCATAACCAGAACCTTGAAGCAACCTAGATGCCCCTCAGCTGAAGAGTGGATGCAGAAAATGTGGTACATTTACACAATGGAGTACTATTCAGTCTGCGGGGTGCTAGAATTTTGAAATTTGCAGGCAAATGGACAGCACTAGAAGAAACCATCCTGATTGAGGTAACCCAGTCACAGAAAGACAAACATGGTATGTACTCACTCATATATGGATTTTAGACATGGATCATGAGAGTGCCAGCCTACAGACCTGCTGCCAGAGAGTCTGGGATACAAAAACCTTCACCCATTGACTGATGGAAGCAGAGGCAGACACCCACAGCTAAATACTGAACTGAACTCCTAGAATCCAGTGACAAAGGGAGAACTGATGAGCAAAGGGTTCAAGACTGGGCTTGTTTAACCCACAGAAACAGATGACATGAACAAGGGGGAGCTCTTGGACCCCAGACTGATGGGTGGGAGGCTAGCATGGGACTAATCCAGATGCCCTGAATGTGGCTGTCAGTGAGGAGGCCTAGTCAATCTATGGGGCCTTGGGTAGTAGATCAATATTTATCCCTGACATACAAATGGACTTTGGGTGCCCATCCCACAATGAGGGTTGCTCTCTCAGCCTGGACTCTTGGGGGATGATCCTGAATGGAATGACAGACTCTGGAGATTCCCCATGGAGTGCCTCACCTTTCCTGGGGAATGGAGTGGGGGGTTGGTGGGGGACTGGAGGTCCTGGTGAGAGGGCAGAGGAGGAGGAGAGGGTGAGGGAGCTGGGACTGACATGTGAAGCAAGCTTGTTTCTAATTTAAATAAAAAAGGAAAAATAAATAAATACATCCCTTTCTTTCACATTATGCAAGTATATAAAAAAAAGATTGATGTAACAGGATGACCTAGTGTATGTGTAAAATGTATTTCAATTTTCAAGTTATGTGGATTGGTTCCACAGACAGTGAGTTTTTTTTTGGATAAACCAGAGCATGGAGCCTATATAAGCTAGTGTAGTAACAACTGCATTCACACTGTTCATGCTGTGCCTCCAGTGCCAACATGAACCACCAATTAATCAAATACTAGGTCATTGTTTTTGCAGTTTCTGTATTTTCTTTTTTGTTTTTGGTACATCCCAACCACAGTTTCCTCTATCTACATCCCTCTAATTACTGCCACCTACCCTCTCCTCTCTTCCAGGTACTTCTCCCTTCTTTCCCTTCAGAAAAGAGCAGGCCTCCTAGGAATATCCACTGAACATTGCATATCAAGATATAATATTATTAGGTACAAACCTTCACATCCCACTAGAAGGGTCCCAGATGAAAGAGCAGATGAGTCAAGGATACCTCACTCTCATTATGTTAGGGGTCCCAAAACACACTGAACTGACAATCATAACATATATGCAGAGGAACAAAGCTGAAGAGGCAATCATGAAGCATAGTAGGTTCCTAATAAATATTTGTTCACAAAATCTTTAAGTCTGATAGGACATCTTTGGCTCTACCCATCCAGAGTATGGACCACCAACAACAAGTTGCCTATGGTCACTGAAGTTGAGGCTGTTTTCAAACACAGTTGTAAAATGTGTGGAAAATTAAGAGTAATCGATACTTAAGATTTGGAAGGAATGATACAGAGAGGAAATTTTACAAATCTATTGCAGCAATAGAGTTAACAAAGAGCAGTAATAAGAGTTAACAAAGCAGGACTATAGATTTGACAGCAGAGATAAGATTCCAGGTGGTTGATAATGTAAGAGGCCAAGGGGTAAGAGGATGAAAGCTCTGAGGCCAGGTGACAGGGCATTTAGAATAGCACTTACAGGCCTGGCAATATGAAAGTGAGAGACTTGGAAATAGGGTGAATTCTTGGTGCATTGTCTCAACTTATACTTACATGTTTGAGAATCTGCAATGGACTTGAAAGGTTGGCAGTATTGAATCAAATAGAAATCCGAGTAGCTACAGTTTTTCCAAAAAGCAACGGATACTTTTGGGGAGCAGTTTTTGATCTTTGAAAAACTTTCAGAAGTTTCACCTGTCACAAGAAACAAGTGTAGACCTCATCATGAAGTTAAGCTTTACCCTTTTACACTGGGAATTTGCTTTAAAGAATTACATACCTAACAAATATCTCTTTCTTTCAGTAATTTTTGCCTATCAGTTCAGGAATACAAATGACCTATTTTAAAGAATCAGGCAAAGGAAGATTTTTTTGAAGAAAACAGAAGTTTCTCAGCAAAAGTAAAGAAAATGAGATAGTTTTTGGCTTTTAAACTTTGCTATAATATATGAAGTCTTAGAAATACCAAGGAAGGCATTAATAACAGATCAGCTCAGAATCAAATGGTGTCTTCTTTCAGAAATGATCTCTAATTTACATGGAATTATCTCAAAAGCAGTACTGCTTAGTGTACTAGTTCCCAAAAGGGCTGAAGAGTACAGACTTTGTGATTGATAAACTCAAGTAACAAGCCATTCTTCCACCAACTTTCTGTGTTCAAAATTAAATGACTTATAAAACAATATCCTAGTTTTATTTGATGTTTAAAAGGACTCACTTTATGTTAAAACAAGAAGTACATATGATGACAAAAGCTGAAATTTTTTAAGTTTTCAAATACTTAAATTCCTGTGAAAGATAACTGCTGCCAATCTGTATCCAGATTGTTATTGTGACTGATGTCTTATGATTAATCTGCCATCGTGATACTGAATTTCAGACATAGGATATCATATGTATGGCTCACTTTTTGCATCTCAAAAGGTCAGAAGTGAAAACTCTATCTCATAAAATGTTTATTCCTAAGTTATTTTAGATAATTCATATAAAATATACATTTAAGTGTGTTTGTGAATATATTTTTCATTCCAAAATTACATTATGTAGAGATTACTATGACAAAGTAGTTAGTACCACTATATTATGTAGTGATTACTATCTTAGGAAGCAAATATAAAGTATACGCTTTCTACTTATCAGGAAGTTTCATAGAACACACCAGTTTAATGAAGACAATAGCATAATCACTTAGTTTTTACAACCAGGGAAATTTGAAGGATTTGGTATATTACACAAATGAGATAATGCACACACACACACACACACACACACACACACACACACACACACACACATAGGAAATGCCTTTCCCTCATAAAAGAATACCTTTGGTAAATTCCTCATTATAGTTCTATCAATTTTTACTTCCAAAGAATCCATTTACTTGAAACTGATATATGTATTCTGATAATGTTTGCATATATTTAGAATTCACATATTTGTCAATTACACAGAGCAAAATAGGTTATTTGTAATTTAAAGTAATACTGTATATGTAGTATATAATTCACTTTGGCCATTTTAATTTCTTAGGTAAGATCTCACTATGTAGTACTACTGGCCTAGAAAATGCTTATGTAGACAAGGCTGGCCTTGAACTCACAGAGGTTTGTTTGCCTCTGCCTCTCAAGTCCTGGGATTAAAGGCATTCTTTCACCTTGCCTGGCTAATAGCAAGTTTTTTTTCTAATTTTTAAAATTTAAATTAGAAACAAGCTTCTTTTACATGTTAATCCCAGTTCCATCTCCCTCCTCTCCTCCCCTGCCTGCTACTAACCCTCTATCCCATCCCCTTTCTGCTCCCCTAGGAGTGTGAGGCCTTCCATACAGGATCTTCAGAGTCTGTCATATCATTTGGAGCAGGGTCTAGGCCCTCTCCTGTGTTGTGTGTCTAGGCTGAGAGAGTAACCCTCTATGTGGAATGAGCTCCCAAAGTCCATTTGTATGCTAGGGATAAATACTGATATATTACCAGAGGCCCCATAGATTGCCAAGGCCTCCTCACTAACACCCACGTTCGGGGAGTCTGAATCAGTTCTATGCTGGTTTCTCAGCTATCAGTCTGGGGTCGATGAACTCCCCCTTGTTCAGGTCAGTTGTTTCTGTGGGTTTCACCAGCTTGGTCTTGTCCCCTTTGCTCATCCCTCCTCCCTCTCTGCAAATGAATTCCAGGAGGTCAGTTCATTGTTTAGCTGTGGTGTCTGCTTCTGTTTCCATCCGCTACTGGATGAAGGCTCTAGGATGACATATAAGGTAATCATCAATCTCATTATTGGGGAAGGGCACTTAAGGTAGCCTCTCTACTATTGCTTAGATTCTTAGTTGGTGTTATTCTTGTAGATCTCTGGACATTGCCCTAGTGCCAGATTTCTCTCTAAACCTATAATGGCTCCCTCTAGTATGGTATCTCTTATTTTGCTCTCCTCTATTCTTCCCCCCGACTCATCCTTCCTGCTCCCTTATATCTTCCTTTCCCCTCCTCTTCTGTCCTTCTCTTTCTCCTAGCTCCCTCTCCCCTCCCGCCCCCCCAATTTACTTAGGAGATCTTGTCCCTTTCTCCTTCTCTGGGGGGGATCATGTATGTTTCTCTTGGTGTCCTTCTTGTTTCCTAGCTTCTCTGGTGGTGTGGATTGTAAGTTGGTACTCCTTTGCTCTATGTCTAAAATCCATATATGAGTGAGTACATATCATGTTTTTCTTTTTGTGACTGGGTTACCTTGCTCAGGATGGTTTCTTCTAGTTCCATCCATTTGCCTGAAAATTTCAAGATTCCATTTTTTTTTACCGCTGAGTAATTGTACCACATTTTCTCTATTCATTCTTCAGTTGAGGGGCTTCTAGGTTGCTTACTGGTTATGACTATTACAAATAATGCTGCTATGGACTTTGTTGAACAGATGTTCTTGTTGTATTTATGTACATCTTTTGGGTATATGCCTAAGAGTGGAATTTCTGGAGCTTGTGGTAGACTGATTCCCATTTTTCCTGAGGAATCTTCATACTGATTTGCAAAATGGCTGTACAAGTTGACATTCCCACTAGCATCGGAGAAGTATTCTCCAGTATAAACTGTCATTGGTGATTTTGATTTTAGCCATTCTGACAAGAGTCACATTGTATCTCAGAGTTGTTTTGATTTGCATTTCCCTGATGGGGTTAATTTAAAATAAGTTACAGTATATACATTACAGAGTTAAGTGAATGATAGGTTGTTATCTCTCAGTGAATATACAACTGGGCCATTCATCTGAACTGTATACAATATTTCACTTTATGACTATTCCAAAAGTCATTTACATATTTCCTTAAAACCAGTTCCTTTTAAATGATGGGTATTAATAATAACAATACATTGAATATCACTCTCTTCACAAGTCTTATCATATGCAAATTTGATGAAAGTGAAATTTAGAAAAGAGAACTGTCAGATTAGAAGGAAATGCATGTTTTCAAACTTGGCTGTTCTCTTATTGAACTGACTGGTACTCTCCAACAGTGTATGCCAGTGGGATTTCCCAGCACTGTTGACTATACAATTACTTGTAAGAAGTAATTTAAAGTCATGATATAAATCTTGAATTTAGTTTACATTGTTTATGGATGCCATATTAACTGAAATCATAATCTGCTAATGGAAAGAACTTGGGATCAATGAGTCCATTCAGGGGATGAGAGTCTCCCATGACTTGAGCATGAATTCAGGTATAGAGGAGTTCACGTTCATAAGCTTGATCCCAGAAACCAAGGGAACCATGTCCACATTGGTGGAAATGCTTAAGAAGAATCATAATGGCCTCCAGCCAGACCTACTTGTCATACATCTCTGCCCCATTTCTCATTATCTACACAATCTTGTACAACTTAGTCAAAGCCTCTGAAACTCTATCTTATAAAAAATGGTGATAGTAATTGCAGTCTTATAATACTGCTTCAGTTATAAATCAGGTAACATTCATAATTCAGACAGCATAGTACTTAGCCAGAGAGAGTACTAGGAAATATTAATCTGTTATCCAGAATGGAGTTGGGCAAACTCTCATCTCTGAGCCAAGAAAATACAATTTAATATTTAATGCTTGATAGTACACGTTTCCCTTTGTCCATCTAAATCCTGTAATAAAATCCCATAATATATTATTTAAAAATATTTTATAGCAATAAGTCTGAAATCTAATTGTTGCCTATTGTTTTACCTCACCTGGTGTCTTAGTTAGGGTTTTTATTGCAGTGAAGAGGCACCATAACCATGGCAAGACTTATAAGGAAAACATTTGGTTCAGAGGGCTCACTTACAGTTTAAAAATTTCAATCCATTATCATCATGGCAAGGAGCATGGAGGCATGCAGGCAGTCATGGTGCTGGAGGAATAGCTTAGAGTCCTACATCTTGCAGGCAACAGAAATGTGACTGACTCACTGGGCTGTATTCTGAGCATAGGAAACCTCAAAGCCCACCCCCACAGAGACACACTTCCTCCAACAAAGCCACACCTTGTAACAGTGCCATTCTCTATGAGATTATGAGGGCTAATTATATTCAATCTACTACACATTCTTTGTAAATTGCATTATATATACATTTCAATGCGGCATAGGAAAACGTATTAGGCAGATGTGTTTGGTTTCTGTGTTTGGTTATTGTATTGTTGAGCATGAACTCTTCAGGAATGGGAATTTTCTTTGTCAATAATTATATCCTTAATTTGGATATAGTCTTTTTCTCTGCTAGATCAGTTGAGTAATGGCTTGGTAATTGTGACACTTCTATTTTTACAAGTGCTAGCAGAGTTTTCACAAGAAGAGTATTTGTTACCAGAATAATGACACTTCACAAATGAATGAAATCATGGGAACTTACGTGGAAGCCACTTATCACAAATGCTGGACACAGTGCCTCAACCCTCAATTTGGTTTGAGTTTACTGGCAAACTAGCCACTAATGTGTGGTTAAAAGTAACAAAATGTTTTTTACTCTTTTAGGTACCATCAACACTAAAATATTATGTCTGCCTACACAAAGGTAAAGTCTTTGTAGAAAAAAAGAAATGGAAGACTGGAAACTTTGATTAGTTTTATAGGATAGATGACCGAAAATGGAAGTTATATGCTCTGAAATTTAAATTTGATAATGGGAGATGGTTAACCTAGATATTATTTATGACTCCTAATACATAGGGCAGACACACATTGATTATAAGTATGTAAATGTTACAAAATTCCAGAGACATGAAATATCTCACTGTGTCAAAAAGAAAGACTTATGGATCATTGAATGGAAGCTGCAATGTGAACCACATCAGATTAGTGTAAAAATTAGTGTGAGAATTGGGAGACAGGTACTGAAGCCACAATCTTCTTCATGCCAGTACTGTGTTTTTCAAAGTCACAGCCTCTCGTGTGTGTGTGTGTGTGTGTGTGTGTGTGTGTGTCTCTGTGTGTGTGTGTGTGTGTGTGTGTACATGTGTTCCTAAATGAATACAACCTGCTGGTCTCTATAGTGTTACATGTATGTAAATATTTTCAAGGGTGACAATTAGGTATTGGATATTCAATAGGTATACATTCCCCTGAGAAGGTTGTTTCTCCTGTATTCAGCGTTCCTTAGTGGAATGTTGTTCTTTGTGTAGGGTTGAGTCATTGTGTACATTCCCCTGTCCACATTAGCATGTGTCATCATCATTGTTCAGATCAATATTAGGCAGGTATCTTGGTGACACTTCAAGGGTATTGTTTGTAACATTTCTAGAGGTCACAATCTCACAACAAATCCCTTGTTCCCCCGACTCTTACAATATTGCTGCTCTGACTTCCACAAAGTCTCCCAACCTTAGGTGGAGAGTTTACAAAGCAAATGATAGTCTCACCCAGGTGTGGTGCTTTGAACCACAATGATCAGGATAGCACTGTAACCTGAAGGGTAAAATAGTGGCATTCATAGCCTGGCAGCAGACAACAGCTGTAATTGGATTTATGATTCACTCATCAAGAAGGAAATCATACTGTAAACATAGCCAACTGCCCAGGGAGAGTAAAATCATGGATTTTGAATGAGAATGTAAAACTGCCACTTTACTAAACCAGGTTTGCCCTAACTACATTCTAAGTTTTTATCCTTATATGCATAGATATCTGTAGTCTTCACCCCTCACCTAGAAAACATCTTTTGCAACAGACAAATACAATTGCAGAAAACCATAAATGGTCAAAATGAAGAATTGTGGATCCCAGTCCCAGCTGATATGGGCTTCTATATTTTCAAAGATATTACCTGGTAAATGAAATTGTAATTTCAAAAAGGTCTTTACTCTTAATTCATTTGTTAAAGACACAGAGCCACAGAATTCTTTAATAAGTAGCATTATAGATTAAATAAATTCTATCACTATATTTCATTAGCTTAATCAAGCTAATCAGCTTTAATTAGTAAATATTCCTAAGAAGATAATAAAAAGAAACAATTAACTATCCATTGTGCATTATTAGTATTAAGTATGTATTTAGAATTTCAAATTCTGTAAATTCATTGACATCGTCTACAATATTAGTAATGTGTTATGCAGTGAATTTTGACTCTGATGGAATTATCCACACAATTTTTTAGTAAAGGTAGGAAATCTCTCATTTCCATCTGTCAGTGTAGAGAGTCCCTTTCTTCAAATAATAAATACAGTAGAGTGCATAGACATTTAAATGTTTTCTTGCTGACATTAACTGGCATTTGTCTCAGAAAAATAGGTAGTTTCTGGCATTTGATTCTTTATGTATTATTAGGCAAAGGCTTGGAATATTCCAGATGGGTTCAGTGTTTACCAACATATGGTAATGTTGTCAAACAGAGAACATGTAGATTCTGAGCTTGAACGTCAGCACATTGAGTTTGTGAAAGCACAATGAATTATTTAGGAAGTGAGAAAGAAATGCTGTGTTAAATAAGAAAGCAACTTAGCAGTGAGCTCTAGTGGGCAGGTTGCCCTGTTTTTTATTTCTGTCTTTTTTCATCTTAACCACAGTGCTTTTTAAGGGATTTTACATACATCCTTTAACTTGTATTCTTTGAGGTTCCAGTTATTTGTATTAACCTGACATTGTTCTCTAAAATACCCCCACATCCCTCCTAAAGCAAGACCACCATCCCAGTCAGGTCAGCAATCAGAAACAGCCTGTGCATTTACATTGAAATCAATTAGAAGGAGTTACGCATTGGTTTTTGTTTTTTTCCAAAAGCATGGGCAAAGTGAAGGAGAACCACAGGATAACCATGGAAAACACACACACTCACACACACACACACACACACACACATCTGTTACCACCTTTGAGATTAAGGGAAGGAAATAAATAACAAACAGTGAAACACAGAAAAGAATCAGAGAGAGAAATGGCATGGAAAAGAGTCATCCAGAGACACAGACAGACAGAAATAACCTTGTAGGGAGCAAGCCAGAGAATAAACATCTGGATGTCCTCTCCTCAGGGCAGTTATTCAGCACCCCAGAGTACTCCTTCCCTCTCTATCTCAGTTTTAGTCTCTATGCTTATCTCCATTTCTCAGAGCCCCACCTACCCCACAGACAGAGGCCAGAAAACTCTCAATCTTTCATACTTTCATGGCAACAATGTAACACCAGAGATTTCTATGCCTGTGCATTTTTACTACTTCATATAACTTCACCAAAGCACATACCAGTTAAGAGGGTAGGTTATAGAAAAAACAATGCTTGAATAACATCTCGACGCCTTTGTCTACAGCTCAGTTACTTTGGAAACTTTCCTTTTTATATATAACACTAAGCATCTGTGAGAGATGGCAAAAATCTCATCTTCTGGTTTGCTGGGAGAATGTAATAGGTCAACACATTAAGCTTTTTTCTATTATTATTTTATTTACTTAGTAAGCATGCATACAGGGAGGAAGCAGAGAGCATGCATGTGCCACGTGAGTCAGGGTCAGAGGACAACTTTTGAAGTTGGTTCTTTCCTTCTGTTGTGTGGGGACTGGGGAATGAACTCTGACTTAGTATCATTGAGCTTCATCATTTGCTTTTGTTCATGAACAGTCTCACTGATCCAGATCAATAAACTTAAAGCCTCTCACATAAAGCAGCAAACCACTTACAATCAGGAAGTTCCTGAGATGAGCAACATTCACAAGGCTAGTTTCCAAAGTTACAATAGTTATCAATTGCTGAGGGATACGACTTTCTGTTCCCTCCCATTCTCTGCAAGTCCTATAGGTATGCAGCTGTCAGGAATTGTATCTTAGGTTGTGGTGGGTTTTTCCATGATGCAGCTGCCCTTGAGTCATCTACACTTGTGTAAGCAACTCCTTATCCACACTTCTGTAAGTCATTCCAATAAACTTAAGGTTTTTGCAAAGTGAGACTTCCATGCAATTGTTACTTTGGTGTGTCATTAGTTCTGCATTAGGGTTTAAATAGACAACTGTTCACAGTTTCCCAAGAAACACCACACAACATCTATCAGTCAGCACTTGGTGTTTTATAGTTAGGAAATCTTTAAATTAGTCTTTCAATATAAGGTAAAACAGCAATATCGGAATGGATTTCATTGCCTTATTGAAAAACAATCTGCTAAATCTTAGATATATTTCTGTAACTGTTGTAAGGGAGAATTTTTTATAATGAAGTTTTGTGTTTGGATCCAAATTATACCAATTAAGGCTTTTATTCCTTGGAGTGAGTGGATCACCCTACAGGGAGTGAGATTATGTTTTAACTTGAAAACTATGGCTGTGGAAAACAAACAATGCAAAATACAGCCTCTAAAGATGATAAAGACAGAACAAACAGAAGTGTTCTGGCAAGAAAAAAATCCTAAAGTATGTTTAATTTATATCTAGCTACAAATCATTTCTGTGAGAACCCTAGGATCACACAGTGGAACCTGGCTCACTAACACTTAGAGTAGAGAAGTGAAAATGTAAATTATTGAGATGTTATGATTCCATCAAAATCTTTTCTAATGATGTTTCTGTGGCAGTGTTTACAAGAAATAGAAGATTATAGAAACTGAGGCTCATTCGCTACTAAACTTTCAGTCATTTTGGAATTTTCCTTACTAAAAATAAAAGACATTTTAAAAATACTTTTAGGAAGCCTGGCAATGGTGGTGCATGCCTTTAATCCCAGCACTCAGGAGGTAGAGGCAGGCAGATCTCTGTGAGTTCAAGACCAGCATGGTCTACAAAGCCACAGAGAACCCTGTTTCGAAAACCCAAAAAATAAAAAATAAAAAAAGGTACTTGTAGGTAAACTCAATCTTAAATTGTACTAAATTAAGCACAAGAAAGTCATTATGCTTTTAATACAAAATTCAGCAACAACAACAAAAACAGTTGCCTTTTGAACCATTGAAAACTATATCAACACTTTTTTTCATGAATACAATTGTTATACCAAGGGTTAGAAAAATAGTCTCATCTGATCTTGGAAGCTAAGCAGGGTTGGGCCTGATTAGTACTTGGATGGGAGAAAAATAGCTCTACTTATACAGTTATTAATAATATATTAATTAACTAATTCATTTTGGCCTTTTTGACAAAGGCTTTCTCATGTGGCCCTGATTAACTCCCATAGCCTATGTAGGGAAGCCTGGCTTTAAATTCATGGTCTTTGTTCATCTACCTATTCAGTGCTAGAATTACCAGCCATGACAAACTGTTGACAAAATAATACTTTTTGTCATTTGTATTTAGTGGAGACTTTAAATTTAAACATCCAAACTCCCCTTCATTCAGAAGCCTTGCTCATCACAAAAGAAGTTATTTTCTTAGAACACAAAAGCAGTTCATAGAAGTTTCAAACAAGCATCTCAAAATCGAGGCTTTAGTTTGACTATTTTTGTGTGGTGTTGACATGCAACCCAGAGCCTTGTACACACTAAGCAGCTGAGCTACATCCCCCATTTCCAAGAAAATCAGGCCGATTTACTTTTAAAAGTAAACACGAACCAAATTTAAAGCACTTATACATTATTTAAAAGGATTGCTCATGGAGGAATCAGTGCCTTTAGAGTCAGCTTAAAGGCACAATTAGAGATTTTGTGTTAATTATTCATATAAATTCAATGCTTGAGTTGCATAGAAATAATGTTTTTATTTGAAACTGTTTTGCATATTCCTTTAAAATATGACTCCAATCACGAAGATTAGTTTGTCTACTTGAAATTCAGCTAGTTGTGATATAATTGTGAGGAATTTTATCTCATGAAAAATAGTCTCATTCCTGTTCTTTCCCATGCCTCAAATTCACCCTGACTTTTTGATATCTTCTGAGACACAAGACTTTTGAGACACAAGGCAAGTCCTATTTGTGGAAACTTTTCAAGAAAAGAAACCAATAAATATCAGAATTCCCTACAATATCAACAACTTGATAGATGGCATAGAGTCTATTACACTAGAGTGCAATCAGTCTCAAGCAATATTTGCTAGATATCAGAGTCACGTTTGACTTCCTCTGCTTCATTATATCTTTTTAACAAAAGATTTTTTGCTAAGGCCAGACTCTCTTGTCTACCAGACACGAACTACTCTTGTCAATAGAGATGTAGTAACCCCAAAGGGCAAACCCTCCAAATTGACCCCTGGACTAAATAAGTTACACTCACACAAAGGCAAGATCTCCAAAATATAAGCATAGTGATTTCTCCTTAAATCATTTAAATAAGGAAGTAAACTTCTTCCATTTCAAAAATAGGCTTTAAACTTCCTTCAAAGGTATTAAAACAATCTTAATGAATGGTCACATGCCCTTCACTATTATCAGAGAGAATGAAATACAGTCACAGATTAAACAAGAAGATTGAAATGAAAACAAAATTAACACTTTGACTCAGTAGTTTTTGTATCAATAGATATTCCTCTAAGTTAATAAATACATGAATGATTGAATGTGAATTTTAATAAACTACTGGGTTTTGCTGTTGTAATTTTGTAAAATGGGATACAGGAAGGCACGTCTAAATGATATTAGCAATAACTATCATGGTATAAAATTCATAAAAAAGGCAATAGAAGTTCTAAAAATTAAATTCTGTGCATCATTGAAATTTCCAAAACATTTCTTAAGTTAATGCTTGACCATGAAATGTGTAAATAAAACATGAATATGAAATAACAGATAATATGAAAACCTCAATTCTTCCACTTTCAGAATTTTCAACCTAGATAATATATAAGGAATTTTGATTGAATAATAAGAATTTGAAATATATTACATTGTGAACTTATCCTAAACATGAGCTTAAGATAAATTATTTTAAAAATACACATGAAAATTTTCTTAAACAATCTGTTTGAAAGTGCTGAATACCATTTATACACATCAATCTCTATCAAATTCAGTAGCAAATCATACACAGCCATTAATTCTGTGAAAATGAGACAGATTTAAATCTCTGATGAACTCTAATGTATTATGCTACAGCATACTTTCCACTAAATTATAATTAAATGACGGTTTGTATAGAACATTGTGTAGTCTACTTAAAGTTAAACAAACAAGTTAAAATGTCAATAGGCAATGAATATGTCAGCCTTATGTATTGTTGTATGTTCAGCACCTATAGTTTCACGTGAGTTGGTATGTCTCAATATGGCCACAAAATATTTTCTGAATGAATAAAAACATTCTTTAATCTGTTTCTTGGTTTCTGTTTGGGACATTGCCTCATTTATTTCCAACATGCAGTAATGATTTTTAACAATATCTGTTGCAGATACTCATGCTCAAATGCATAATACATACTACATTTCTTTTATTCACAGCAAGCGTTCTTGCACCTGGCATCCTGCACAGCACTGAAGTTTACCCCTCAGTGTAAAACAGAATTGATCACTTGATCATTTGTGCAAAAGACCCAAGCTGTTAGATGGAGATTACTTTGGGGATGCTATTATAGCTTAGCAGGTGAAAAGAATCATCCATTTATTTAGTACAGTTTTTTACTGATAGTTACAGTCACTCTAGGGACACCCACTAATGAGGCAAACTGTCTACTTTGTGCCAAAAATGATTCATACCTATGAAATTATTGCATTGTTTACAATGGAAGAATGAATATTGTGCTGAATGTATCACAACAAAGAAACCCAGGGTCTCTATTGGATAAAAGACACCACGTGGTGCGTTACAATTACAATATTGGGAATAAAACCCAAAGGGTACATCTGACTTATGGAAGGGAGCCTAGCAATGTTTCCTATAGTGAGCTTTAGTGACCTAATAGGGCCGGTGCAAGCGTCATAGAAATACTTATGAGTGCTCTTAACACCCGAGCCATCTCTCCAGGCCCTAATATCAATTTTGAAACTCACCATTCTTTCTGCTCTTCTAATTGAAATAATATTGGCAAGATCCTTTGTTCAATCTCCTTGACAGCTCTACAGTTTCTCATTTACTGTTAAGTCCAATGAGTCATTCACCATGTACTTGAGTAAATATGAAATAGAATTCCAGGGTGTTAAATATTTAATGGGGCTTCTTCTTGCCAGTCATGCTTTTATGGCTTATCTACACATAGAAATATTGAGTATCTTTTAACTACTATATCTCTCAAAGTTGATCAGTCTTTGCTTGTAATAATAAACCAACCAATGTAAGAAGACAGAGATAGAAAGAGAGAGAGAGAGAGAATTTCAGTCTTTTTGTTACAGGCTAACATTTCTTTTCAGGAAACAAGAAACTTGTGTCATACGTAAACACCTTACAATAATTATAAGATTTTTTTCTGATCTTGGAGTATGTAATTAGCTCCAACATTTGTCTTTCCTTGAAAATTTAAACTCATTAGAAAAAATTGCTTCTGTTTGTTGTTGAAAATTCTATGTCATTTCAGGAATGGAAGAAATGGTTTTGTATAGACTTATTTTTACTAATAATTTGCCTTACTGTAAATTTTGACAAAAATTTAAATTTATGAAGCTTAAGGAGAGGAGGAAGGAAAAATCTGCAGTCAGGATATAAAATAAATGAAAACATTAATTAATAATAAAAAATCTTCAATACTCCCTCCAAATTGATGCGAGTTAAAGTGTATCCTCTTGGGTTGCTAATAATTACTGTCCCATTAAAAACAAATGACAGCATAACAAAAATAACAGAATCATTAGTAGTTGAAAATTATATCCATATTGCTGAGAATTTATGGTTTTTTATAGCATGTATAACAACTGTTTCAAAACACTAGATAACATGATCCTAGTCACCCCTTCACTGGCTAGAGGCTTTTTTAAAATTTGAAATCACTCTGTGAGAGCTATGATGGCATGCCAAATGAGTTTTTCCAGCCCATTCCCACCATAGCCACTAACACCTTTCAATCGACAAATTGCTCTTTGGCATGAACAGAAGGATGGACGTCTGCCATTTTTTTTTTGGTCTCTAGTAAAAGAGCTATGAACATATGCAGGATGTTGTTCAGTTTTAGAACTCAGGGGTGGCAGGTTTAATTGTACTAAAATGCCAAAAACTAGATGGCAAGTTGAAGACCAAACAGGCTCTGCAGGCGATGCACTGGGTCATTTAGAGAGGATTTGCATGCCAGGTTGGATTTCTACAGCATCTCATATTTTAATTTCCTCCCACAGATTGCCTTTGCCTTCCTATTGTTAACCTTGACTAATTAGAGACTGTTAGCATGAAAAAATACAGATTAGATGATTTTCTTTAGTGCCTCAAACATAAAAACAGAGCACTAGAAAAAATAGCATGATTTTGATGTGATCGTGAGACATTTTATCCTGTTGATAGCTGTTCAGAAATGGAGCAGGATGCTTGAAGGTGAGCATGTTCTCTATAATACAAATGCTCAAGCTGTACTGCTGCCATCTGAACAGTGTGTTATAATTAAAAAAAATGAAACAAGTGATAGGGTGATTGCATGTCTATTACTGTGTTCTTAAAATACACATATTACAAACAAAACATATCCATAAAACATTAAGATAAATACTTTCAGTTATTATTATTATTATTATTAATTTACTATGTCATTTCTTCATTAGTTATCTTGGGTATATTATGTTTGCAAAATGTCCCCAAATTGAAGTCGTTAAAAAAAATCCTCAATAATAAAAATGCAATGGAAAGATCTCTTAAATTATTCTATATTATGTCCATATGTGGTTACTTATTATTTATGGAATTAGACCTTAAAGAACAAAATACTTATGTCTCTGATTTGCAAACAAATAAGATGTTACTCTCAAGAAAGGATATGGCAGTTTTGTGTACTGGTCTAGTCTATTATGGGGCTTTGCCAGACTGAGGGTATTATTGGGTTGTCCCAACAACATGACTACTGCTGAAGGCTGCCAGAGAACTCTTTGAAATTTAGGTAGTGTACCTGGTGATCTAAAGATAGCCTCAGGAGCCATTCCTTGCTTTCCTTGGAAGTGGGAATGTGTTAGTTTAGAAAACTACTTCAGTGAGTTTTACCTAGCTCCTTTATTCCCATGTGGCAATGCTTCCGTTGACATAAGCTTCTTGGTGTTAATGGCTTCTGATGAGATGACAGCTAAGTCTAGGGACAAAACCAGCAAAGATCTCTGTCACAGGTCAGAAGAAACACTAGCAGTTAGTTGATTTCCACGCACTTTCTCATTTTTATTTGTAGTAAGTTCAGGGTTAATATTCTCAAATTTTTTAAGTTATACTTCTTTGTGGAATAGTAATTGTAAAATCAAATGTGTTTTTCTCCTCTCGATTTTTATTATATGCAGACAGAGAAATCAAGACTAAATATCTAATTTCATTTCTCACAAGCTATACCTTCCATGCAACCATGGAGGAAAAACACAATTCAACTACATCATTTCCCATTAAGGCTTTCTAGAGTCCTGATCCCCAAAACAAGCAAAAGAACTCATGAAGCTTGTCTCTAAAACACCAAATAATCCAATTAAAAAATAGGATACAGAACTAAATAGAGAATTCTCAACAGAGGAGTCTAAAAATGGCTGACAGACATTTAAGAAAGTGCTCAACATCCATAGCCATCAGGGAAATGCAAATCAAAACAGCTCTGAGACACCATCTTACTCCTGTCAGAATGGCTAAAATCAAAAACACCAATGACAGTTTATGTTAGAGAAGATGTGGAGAAAGGGGAACATTTCTCCCCTGCTGGTGGGAGTGCTAACTTGTACAGCCACTTTGGAAATCAGTTTGGAGATTCCTCAGGAAAACAGGAATCAGTTTGCCAAAAGATCCAGAAATTCCACTCTTAGGCATACACCCAAAAGATGCACATTCATACAATAAGGTCATCTGTTCCACTATGTTCATAGCAGCATTATTTGTAATAGCCAGAACCTGGAAGCTACCTAGATGCCCCTCAGCTGAAGAGTGGATAGAGAAAATGTGGTATATTTGCACAATGGAGAACTACTCAGTGTGAAAAAGAAAAAGAAAAACAAAAAACAATGGGATCTTGAAATTTGCAGGCAAATGGATGGCACTAGAAGAAAGCATCTTGAGGGAGGTAACCCAGTTACAAAAACACAAACATTGTATGTACTCTCTCACATATGGATTTTAGACATGGAGTAGGGGATTGCCAGTCCACAATGCCACCGTCAGAGTATGGGAAACAGAGAGGACACTAAGAGAGATATGTATGGCACCCCAGAGAAGGGGAATGGGACAGGATCTCCTGAGCAGATTGGGAGCATGGAGGGAGGGAAGAGGAAGCAGGGAGAAAGAGAGGAGGAGAGGAGGTGGGGAGAGGAGGACATGGGGAAACAAGAATAGAGGACAGCATAATAGAGGGAGCCAGTTTAGGTTTGAGGAGAGATCTGGCATTAGTTTAATTTCCAGAGATCTACAAGGATGACACCAACTGGCAATCTAAGCAATAGTGGAGAAGCTACATTAAATGTCCTTCCCTGATAAAGAGATTTATGATTACCTTATGTGCCATTCTAGAGTCTTCATCCAGTGGCTAATGAAGCAGAGGCAGATATACCCACAGCTAAACACTGAACTGAACTCCTGGAACCCCGTGACAGAGAGGAAGGACCGATGAGCAAAGGGGTCAAGACCAGGCTGGTGACACCCACAGAGACAGCTGACCTGAACAAGGGGGAGCTCATAGACCCCAGACTGATGGTTGAGAGGACAGAATGGGAGTGATCTAGACCCGCTGAACGTGGGTGTCAGTCAGGAGGCCTCAGCAATCTTCGGGGCATCAGGTAGTAGATCAGTATTTATCCCTGGTGTATGAATGGACTTGGGGAGCCCATTCCACATGGAGAGATGCTCTTTCAGCCTGGACACATGGAGGAGGGCCTAGGCCCTGCCTTGGATGATGTGACAAACTTTGGAGATCTCCCTGGAGGATCGAAGTCCTCACCCTTCCTGGGGAGTGGAGGGTTGGATGTTTAGTGGGAGGCAGGGGAGGATGGGAGGGAGAGGGAGCTGGGATTGACATGTGAAACAAGCCTGTTTCTAATTTAAATTAAAAAATGATTTCCTCCTTCTAGTTTCTTATTTTCTCCACATTGCTGTCTGCAATCTCATTCCAATACTTTATCAATATTGTTTCAACAAACATCCTGCAGATGACACTTGGTGAATTCCTTGTGAATATCAAAGATTTTTCCATAGTTCTTCTCTGATATCCAGAATCCTCATGAGAATTGCTTACTTTCTCCTTCACAGCAACATAGGCTCTTTTAAACAACAGCTCAAAACTCCTATAGCATCTTCTCCTTACTCAGTTCTAGAACTGCTTCCTTATTTTTAGATATTTGTATGGTGGCACCTCCTCAGTACCCATTCTTGGTACCAATTCTGTCTGTTCACATTTGCTGTTATGTCAGAATGCCATAGACCAGCTGACTTCAGGAACATTTTATTCCTTATAGATATGGATTTAAAAATATGAGATCAAGGTGGCTCACTGATTGAGTTTCTTGCTGAGATCTCCTTTCAGATTTGTAGGTACTGTCATCTCACTCCATCTTTCCATACAAAAAACATAAGTGATATGGAAACAAGTCCTCTGTGTCTTTTCTTACAGGGCACTTAGTTTATTAGATCCTCACTTCATCATCGAGTTATAACATGAAGACCTTGTTTACAAATATTAAGGGTTAGCACTTCAATATTTGAGGTTGGAGATCACACATTCTCTCTTGACAGAAAATATCAAAGATATAATAGTCTATCTTAGAGACTGAAACCTAGTATTCCATTTTTATGACCTTCTGGGAAATGCAGTGTTATTGAGGCAGAATATAAGGCATTGTCTGCCAAAACTAGACATAGGAATGGAAGGTGATTATAAGCAGGCATGAAGACACTTGAAGCTAACAATAGTGCTTGCTAAACTGATTTCATTTATGATTATAGCTATATATCTTTGTCAAAACTTACCAAGCTATACAATAATGAAAGTTATTACATGTCAATTATAACTCAATATATTATTTAAAAAATTCAGTTGACCTAGAAGTTGGGTTTAAATCCCTATTGCTGAATACATCATCTATTTTGGACACAGTACCCAGAGATTCTGAGCCGAGGCTGACCTGAAAGCTTTCTCTTGGTAGCAGAAGGTACTGTGAAAGTTTCCAAAGGAGGGACAAAACCAGTTACGAAATCTATGAACTACAACCATCAGCATAGCAAAATATCCAAAAGTGTGTAATGAAGGTATGCCTACCTTGGTGGTAGCCAGCACTTCTCTAGTAGTACTTAAGTCCTACTCAACAAGATAGAAATCATTCATGGTACTGGAAACTTAACCAAGTGCTCTGGGCTAGCCACTTGAATAAATTACTAACTTAATTCTAAAAATTTAAATATTTACCCTTATATTAAAGAATAAGGGTAGGTCTCATCCATTGTCAAAGAAAAATATCTTTGTGACAAATGCCTACCATTACCAAAACCGTAGTAGGTCAAAAAATGTACAGAACAAGTAATCACACAGCTCTCTCTCCCAAAAGATACATCTACAACATGACTCCCAGTCCTAAATCTCAGAGATTATAGTAAGAAAGTCAGTGGAACAGGAAGTTTGTGGTGAGGCTGTTTCATGGAAAGGTTAGAAAAGCTATACCCATGAAGTCTCATCAGCGGGGTAACTTAAGACCTGAACAAAGGCTATACCAATAAAAATTTTAACAGGGAAGGGGAAAGAAGGGGGGTTCATTAATTTTTTTTTAACTTTAGAAATTAAAAAAAGACATTGGTTGAGAAGGCACAGCTCTAAACATGACATTTACAACACACCCTCTAAGTTTCTGGGAATATAGAAGAGATAGCTATAAGTCCATAACCCAAAGATAAAGGGCTGAGAAATACAATTCTCTAGATTTGATACAACCACTGCCATCATGAACTTGTGTCAACTGCAGTTGTACCAGGATTTCCCTGTCAACCCTCAGACATGGAAAAGGGAGAAGCTCACAGGACCTTTTCATTACTCCTGAACTGTTGGTTCTTGATAGATATTGGGAGAGAATGAATCACTGTCTTCAGTTGTGTATTCACTGCCAAGCCCACTGGGATTCAGTTAGCTACGAACAAACCTATGGCCACACAGAAGTCCCTGGTCAAACTCAGTACATCACAACACCAAAAGAAATTGACATAAATGTGAAAAGAGTGACTTGTAGGGAAGAATGATGGGGTGGACAGGTTATGTAGAGAGCGATAGAAGAAAGCAGTGGGAGTGAGAGTGGTCAGTATGCATTATGTACATATGTGAAATTGTTCAAGCAAAATTTCATTAATTAAAAATTAAAGTAGGGCCGGGCAGTGGTGACCCACGCCTTTAATCCCAGCACTCGGGAGGCAGAGGCAGGAGGATCTCTGTGAATTTGAGGCCGGGCTGGACCGATAGCCTCCAAAACAATACAGAGAAACCCTGTCTCGTAAAAAAACCAAAAAAAAAAATTAAAGTAGGAGCAAGATACATTTAAAAACAAAACCCACCCAAACAAAGCATTACAACTGTGATTATTGCCTGATAACTGTTTTGTTACATGTAATTTTATAATGTTAACGTTAAAACCTTCCTTTTTAATTAGAAAGAAAAGGGGGGATGATGTGGGCTTCCATTTTGTAGGCTGTGAAGATGATTTATTAACATTGCTTAACTAAGAAGCTGATTTGGCCAATAGCTAGGCAGAATAGAGCCAGGAGGGAGATCCAAGCAGAAATACAGGGAGAAGAAAGGTAGAGTCAGAGAGATGCAAGTAGTCCCTTGGAAAGCAAAATATGAGGTAACATGCCATGAGCCTTATGGTAAAATACAGACTAATAGAAATGGGTTAATTTAGTTGTAAGATCTAGTTAATGATAAGCCTGAGATAATAAGCCAAACAGTTTGCAAACAACAAAACGAAAACCAACCAAGCAAAATCCACATGTCAACTGCAATGTCTCCTAGGTCCTAATATGTGAGAACAAGACTGAATAATAATAATAATTTTAGTTAAACATCAAGACATGCCTTTTTTGGTTATTTATTCTTTTCTACATTTTTTCTCCATATTTGTCTTCTCCTTTCTCTATTTACCAAATATCTTCGATATATCTAACCCTAACATGGGACTCCTAAATATGTCATCATTTTTGTTTCATATTGTTTCACTGTCCAAAGTTGTCTACTGTCTCTCTTGCTCTTCATGTGTATATCTGTATTGGTCAGTGAATTCTTTTCTTAGTAATACATGTCTGAGGAGGGACCTTCTTGCATTAATACATGAAGGCACAGGATATAGAGTTACATTGAGAATCAGACTCTCTTTTAAAAAATTAATCTTTACAGTATCATCAAAGTGAGTCTAAGCTTTTGATTTATATAATCAAATGCTATATGTATGTAAACATTAAATTATATATAAAACACTGATTTATAAAACCTTATACATAATTCAATACACATTAAAATTTTAATGGAAATATTAATATTTTTGTTTGAAAGTACAGCCATACCACCATAGTGTGATAAGTGTCCCTAGTAGGCTGGATTTTCTAGTGTATTTTCCTTTTCCTTATTCCATTCTCTCCCTTTTTGCACAGAAGTTTTAGAAGTTCTAACTTTTTTTAATGGTATGTGCTGCTCAAGTTGCTCTTGGTTACCATGCTAACATGACAGATTTCATTTTGCTGTCAGTAGTCATGTATTTGCTGGTGGGCCAAACCCTTTGAAATCTGGCAAAAACAAACAAAAAGCCTTGAAGTGTTTTGCCAGTGAATGACTTCACTGAGAAACTGGTTTGGGAATTCCGGAAAAACTTTTCATATTTTTAAAATTGGTAGAAGTCTTACAGGGTGAATTTTACAGTCCCATTCATATGTTGATTTCTCAGTACAACTGATTTAAATATAGGACCCAGCATGCTTATAAGCCTTGAGGAAGAGGAGAAGGTGGGTCTCTGGTCCAATAGTCTGGTGTGTTTATAAGAAAAGGAAGAAATGCTATACTACATTCTGTGTCCATGGGAAAGGACTTCTGAGAATACAAGGAGAAAGCTCTTGTCAATATTTGGAAAAAGAGGTCTTGCCAAAAGCCAAAGTTGTGAAAACCAAGGACGTGCAGTGGGCATGACAGTGAGAAACAGAAGTGTGTTGTCTAGGCAAATCACATGCTGGTGTTTGCTATGTGAGACCTAGCTAACTAATCTGCAAGAAGAATGCACACATCTCCTCCAGGATTCTGGATGGAATGTGCTGAGGCAATGAACCTCTATGGTATCCTGAAACTCCTGAAGGAACAGCCTGAGGGGCAAATCAGAGTGGAAAGGGCTGGGTTGAAGCAGGAACATAGACTGATTATTTTATAAACTGAGTCTCTCTCCCTAACACTCTCCATTTTATCACGTCTTAGGTTCTTACAGTTTATTCTCCCAAGTGACAGAATTGCTAGGATAGTGGCAGTGATGACTCCAACTGTAGGCTGATTCTTGAGGACAAAACCACCAGGAACTTTCTCTACACACAAGATTTTGATCTTTTTCTGTTGAAACACTCCTTTCAGTATTTAGTCAAATCCTTCATGCCACATTGTTGGGGATAAGAACCTTATCCATTGTAGCCCTTGTTCTCAATAAACTATAAGTGGCCTCATACATTTTTATCTATTTTAAAAATCCCTTTGGAAAAAATATTCAGGTTATCATTATTTAACACAGACCTCAAACACTGACTTTTGTTGGCAAAAAGGCTTAGTTCTTAAACAGCTCAATAGGAGAGAGGTAATTCACAGTGATGTTACATTGTATGAAGTTTTGTGGTGTTACAGAAGGACATCTATCTTCTTCAAAGACATTGCCACTCTGCCTTTGGGAGATCAGGGCCATGAGCTGTCAGTCATGAGCCATCATGACCCCAAGAAGCTATGAGCTCCTGCTGATCTCTGTAATATGTGTTGATCCTGCTGGAGTTCTATAGCCTGGGGGCTAAGATATACAGGTTTGAAATTTTCTTAAAATCTTAAAAAACAGTCCTATTAGTTTTTAGTTCTAATGATTGTGATAAGATAGATATTGTTTTGCAAAGTCCTCAGGGAACTTGCCTGAGGTCAAGATATGAAGCAGAAGAGTCAAGATGTAAATTCAGATTACCCTGACACCAAAGTCCACGTTGTTAAATACCTCAATCTATTGTTAACATAAAATATTGAACTATAGATGAAGTGTTAAAATGCTATTGATTTTTCCTCTCCAGAATGAGATAAAAAGAACTTTAAAGAGAGACTGAATAGGAGCAAAGAGAAAGAAGCCAGAGGCAAAGAGTAAGGAGCAGGCAATTGCAGATTTTGATTAAGTCCTAGACCTTGAAGAGATTGAGTCATGGATTTGCTGATATGTTAGAACTATGCTTGCTGTCTATATCGGTCTAGGGAACCTGTTATTTCTCACAGCACAACACTCTAACCTGCTCCTTCCATCCTTATGATTTGGCAGGACTACCCATCACACACTCCATTCCACCTTCTAAATGACTGAGATATGAGTGGTTATGATACTCTATCCTACACAATCAGAAATGGCTAAATTGTTGAAGATGTTGAGATATAAACCTCTCCCTCCCTTGAGATTAAGGAAAAACAATTTAAGTCTCAGTCAGTAGATAGCCATGTTCCCAACTGAACTGCAGAAAGCCTGTATATACAGAATATAATCAGAACACATTAATGGTGTCAATAAAGTCCTGATTTTAAACTCTGAGGTCACTCATTCTCATTGTAAATCTTGTGATTGCATGAGATGCCCATTAAGCTTTGTTCACATTATCCACACCCCTTGTTTGTCACCTTGCTCCTGAAAGGATACTGAGTATATTCTACCTCATGAATCGAGTAGTAGAGCTCACACTCTGACCATGAACTATAATTTTGTAAGTGATGTAACAAATCAGAAAGTGGACAATAACAAAACTCCATGCATTTGAATAAGGCGGCAAGTCTTTTGGATCTTGTCAGTAGTGATATATAGATTCAGGTATAATGGAGCTGGTGTTACCTCAGTTTGAGGGATGAATAATTTGAGTAATAGTGGAAATCTTGAACACTTAGAGAAGAACACAGTTGAACGACTATGGTATTCAGGAATGGGCACTAGGGACATTCAATATATGGACATCAGAATAGACAACCAGGGAGGATTTGGAATAAGGTTGCATTTTCTAAATCCAAATGTGCCAACAGGTTTATCTTAGCCACAGTAAACACTAGGCTTGGGAAGTACAGGAAATGTATATAGTTTTGGCCAGTTTTAATTGAGTCCTACAATAAAGCAACAATGTGATACAACCCAGTTTTGTTCTGCATAGTAAAAGATACAACATGAGGTGAGCTTGTGGTTATGTTATATGGTGAGTTATACAGGTAGAGGATGCTATTAGAGAAATTTTCAAAGACTAGTAGGCTCATTTGTTTAAAACAATTATTATCTCAATTATTATCCTCACAAGGGATACCATCCTGGTTCTTATCTCTTATTTTTACTCTAAACTCAAATCCAGATAGATGTTTGATACCTTTACTTAGAACTCTTGAGAGTTACCTAAAATTATCAAAGTTCAAATAGAAGTTTTCATTTATGAACCTTTCCAAATGTAGGTTATCCCATTTATCCAGGGGAATTCTAAAGAAAAATATCTGTTCATTTTCTGTGATTCTACTTTAATTCCAATCATCCTCAAGCATTTGAATTCTTAAGTTATCACAAGTTCTGCTGAGATGAGGAGGGCATTCACACACGAGAAACCGAGGCACACTCAAAGGTCTCAGAGTGACATGATAAATACTACTGATATAAATATGACTGCTGTGACACACCTGTTAATTTGTCAATTTATCATCCAATTTTTACTTTATTTTAATAACACTTATTCTTATGAACACTATGCTTCTTATGATATTGGAGGGAAATTGGTATACATTTTGAAGGTAGACTTATTTTTCCCTTTATAACATAAGACAAATAGATACTGACATTGAATTCGGCCCTCAACCCCTTTTAATTATAGGTGGGGAAATAATTGCATATGTTTTAAGTATTTATAGTTTTATATATAATCATATATGTACATATATGTAGGAGGAAGTCTATGCCGCCATGAAACATGTGACTTACTAGAGGCGCATACAGATGAGGTAATAAAAGGGCGGTTTACCACACCGCTAACCACACCCACTTTAGGCAGGACTAAAGACGTATACGGCTGGACATAAAGACGTATACGTATGTAGGCAGAACTACGTCACTAGCCAAGCCCACTTTTGGGCATGGCTAGGGGCGTTACTGGGGAAGGCATAAAAGACAGCGCACAGGAAGTCTCGCTCTCTTTTCCTGGAGTTCGGCTTCCGGTCCAGTCGCTAGCTGAGATCTGCTGGGCTTCTCGGGGTTTGGTATCGTGTGAGTAATTTTCAACATAAAATACTTAGCTTCACTTTCCGTAATTGTGTGTCGCGTATCGTTACAGCGTCCGTAAAGCCAACAGTTTGGTGTCGGAGCGGGATTGGAATCGGGACCCAGGGCTTCTCTCGGCCCGACCAGGCACACGTGGACTCTCCTTTCGCTAAGTTCCTCACCACTTCGCTCGGCAAGGCACGATTCCTGCCGCCAGGAACCAGCACCTTCTACCTGCCGGTAAGGTTAGGTATTCCAAGGTTTCTCAAGCGGCCACGTGCTGTTTTACTGGCGGCCAGCTGACTCCGGCCACGTGCTCTTTCGCTGGCAGCCTGTTGATTTCGGCCTGAGTTACTCCATTGGTAACAAACTTAACTGCTTTATACAATGTCAACAGCTAACACTATGATGCAGGATGTTAAGAATTTTCTTGGTTTTTGTATGGATGGGATTTTAGAAAGGGTTGAGGACCTACCTGAAAGGTGCTTCCTACCCATGATGGTGATTATTAGCTTCATAATCAATATAATTTTGTTAATGAAATGGCTCAAAAATAGGAATAAACTTATACAGGTCATGCAGTCATCGCAGGATAGTTTTGAAATCTTAATACAAAGGATTCAGGAAATGCAAAATTCATTGCAGGAGAGTAAGAAAGGGTTGGTAGAAAATATTCAGGATATTAAAAATGATAATGTAGGTCTGACGAACAGGTTTAAAGAGACGGAACACAAAATTGAATTATTTTCAGGAAAAATGTGTTCCATAGATAGAATTGAAAAATTGGAACATAATGTGGAAACATTTAACGACAAACACGGTTCCATGTTTGATGATTTCACTAGCAAATTACAAAGACTGGAACATAAAATTGAAATGCTAGCAGAAAAGAATTGTTCCATGTCTGAGAGCAATGGTAAACTAACTGATAGAATATCATTTGTAGAAGGCAGTTTACATGCTATTGAGGTACTTGCTAAGGATGAGAATATTAGAAATTTGGAATCACATGTAAATGATGAATGTAAAAAAATGAAAGATTCCATGACATCCTTAGAAAATCATTTGTCCCAAGAACTTCAAGAGCTCAGAGAAACAATGATGAATAGACTGCAGGACTTAGAAGACGCTCAATCTGATACTTCAGAATCAGAAATACAGGCAACAGGTCAGGACAGGAGTTTCCCAAAGCTTCTCAAATGCTGGAATGATTTCCCTAAGGTTGCTATGCGTTCCCCTATGGTTTTTCCAGTATCTGTATCAGAAAAACCAGCAACGAAAAAACAATCAAATGGTCCCATTGCTTATCACTGGGAGCCTATACAGATGAAGGATCTAAAAAATATTAAGGAGGCCATTGTCATGTATGGTCTTCATTCTCCCTTTGTCAGAGAGCTCCTAACCTCATGGGCTACTGTAAATAAAGTAACCCCAAAAGACTGGGCCCAATTAGCCTCTGCAGTGCTCGAAAATTCTTGCCAAATTCAATGGAGAGCTTTGTGGAGGCAAGAAGCAAAAGCAATTGAGATTCAGGAATTGCAGAACGGTCATGAAGTACCCCAAGACAAGATTCTTGGGGAGGGTCCTTACGCTGACACGCAGGTTCAATCTGCATATGACGAGCACATGTTGTCTTTGTGCCGTACAGCTGCTTTAAATGCCTTGGATAAGGTTTGTGAAACAGGAGAGATAATGCAACCCTACACCAAGGTATTACAGGGCCCAAGGGAAAGGTTCACTGAATTTTTAGAGAGATTATCCAGAGCAGTAGAGGTACAGGTAGCGAACCCAGAATCCAGGCGTCTCCTTATAGAATCTTTGGCGTATGAGAACGCGAATCCTCAATGCAGGCAGGTAATTTGGCCATTAAAAATAAGATCAGCGCCATTGGAGGAATGGGTTCTGCATACAGCGAACCTGGAATGTAAAAGTCAGGATACAGGAGCTTGGGTAGGTGAAGCTATTTCTACAGGCTTGAGGAGGCACCAGGATGCCAAATACCCTACCTGTGATGATATAGAGGCATGGGTAGGGAAGGCAATCTCAAAGAATTTAAATAGGCGTAAAGATCCAACATGCTTTAACTGTGGTAGAATAGGACATCTTAGTAGGAACTGTAGACAACGCATTCCTAGAAATAATGCTTTTACCAGGAATGCATCAAACAGAAGGCCTAAGCCTCCTGGTCTATGCAGGAGGTGTGGGAAGGGGCGCCATTGGACTGATGAATGCTTTTCCACAATAGACAGACAAGGTAGATCTTTGCAGCAGGGAAACGGGCTTCCGGGGCTCCATGGAGCCCCGAAAAGGAAGATTATCCGGTCATTCCCAGTGACAATGGAGGACAGCCTCTCCCAGGACAATTAGAAAAGGAAGATTATCCGGTCATTCCCAGTGACAGTGGAGGACAGCCTCTCCCAGGACAATTAGAAGATCCACTGCCCATTGTAAATAATACGGCACTGGATAATACATTAGCTCCAGAGGATGAATCAATTACATCAGGAGGAGATACAAAACATATATTTTGGCAAACTTCTATACAATATCATAGACCCAAACTTCCGGTTAAGGTAAATAATAGGGTGATTTACGGATTACTGGACACCGGAAGTGACGTCACTATCCTTAATCAGCAGTCCTGGCCACAAAACTGGGCTTTAAAAGAGGTTAATGTTCAATTCTTGGGGATTGGAACCCTATCTGAAGTTAAACAGAGCGTTAGATGGATTGACTTTATTGGGCCAGAAGGACAGAGAGGAAGGTTAAAGCCATACGTTGCAGATATTGCTATAAACCTCTGGGGTCGTGATCTACTCCAGCAATGGAATACGCAGATTAAAATTCCTCCTGTATCAGCTAGGAATTATAGACAAGCTCTTAGTGGTAGTAAGAATATAGTAAGACAGTACAGAAAACAGATGCCAAGCGTACAGGCTGTGCAGAAGCAAGATGCTAGTGCCAAACCTACAGAGCAACCAAAAGCTCTACCATTAAAATGGCTGACAGATGAACCCGTCTGGGTGGGTCAATGGCCTATGACATCTGAGAAGTTAGAGGCTTTGGAGAAGTTAGTTCAGGAACAGCTAGATGCTGGACACATTGAGGAATCAACTAGTGCGTGGAATTCGCCTGTTTTTGTTGTCAAGAAGAAGTCTGGTAAGTGGAGAATGGTTACTGATCTTAGAGCCATCAACAAGGTAATTCAGCCTATGGGGTCTCTACAACCTGGGATGCCGTTACCTTCTCTAATTCCTAAGGATTGGCCAATTATAGTTATAGACTTAAAAGATTGTTTCTTCACCATACCGTTACAAGAAAACGACAGAGAAAAGTTTGCCTTCACAGTACCTACCTATAATAATTCCCGTCCGGTACAGAGATTCCAGTGGAAGGTACTACCTCAAGGTATGTTAAACAGTCCAACTTTGTGTCAATATTTTGTGAATAAACCTCTAGAAATAATTCGTAAAAAATTTCCACATTCGTTAATATATCATTATATGGATGACATATTATTGTCTGATTCAAATAAGGATACTTTGGAAAAGATGTTTGAGGCAGTAAAGGAAATTTTGCCTCGCTGGGGATTACAAATTGCCCCAGAAAAAATACAAAGAGGAGATTCTATTAACTATTTAGGTTATAAAATAGATGCTCAGAAAATTAGACCACAGAAAGTACAGATCAGAAGAGATCGTTATCGGACTCTTAATGATCTTCAAAAACTATTAGGAGAAATCTCTCAATTACAGACGATTATTGGTGTAGAAGGGCATGATTTAAAACACCTTAAAATGGCTTTAAAAGAGATAAAGACCTAAACAGCCCACGAGTACTATCAGCTGAGGCTGAAAAATCATATATATGTGTTGGCTTTACGTGATTTTGGTGTCACGTTTCTTGAAATTATGTCCTGTAAAAACTATGACATGATAAAAATAAAATCATTTCAAGTTTTTCAGTGTTTCACTTAGTGATATAGGGAACAAGATTAAGAAATCAAACAATATATTGTGTCATGTCAAGAGAAGTTTAGCACTTCTCACTATAGAGACCATTTGAGACTAATAATTTTTAAGGTCATTCAAGTCTTTCAATATGTGATAAACGAACAATGACTTCTATGAACTTGAAAATTTACTTTATAGTGTGTTGGAGGGTTTATCATCTGCTTCTAAAAGTACAGCTTATAAAAAATGTAATGCCAGTGAAGTCCATAAATCTTTGGTTCAGAGCTAAGGCATGATTCCAGATTCTCCCTTTTCCTTTTACTGGTACATCTTTAACTGTCTGGATCCTGTAACATTTCAAAAGTACCACATGGCATACTGTAAGATGAAGTATTTTGTTAAGTATTCAATTTTTTCTTTCTTTTTAATTTGAAAATAGATTCTGATTATGCGTTTCTCTCACCAGCTGTTCCCAGTTTCTTCCCACCCACACAATTCCACAGCCTTTCTTCCTGTTTCATTTTTTAAAAAGGTATCAAATAAAGAAAGAAAGAAGGAAAAAGCCAAAAAAGCACAAGAAACTTATAGATACAGAAAAACACAGAAATCCAATAATGACATAAACCATAATATATAAGCAAAGACCTATGAAAAAAAGAAAAAAAAGCTCTGATGAAGCATTATGAGACAAATAAACAAAACAAAACAAAAACTCCCCAAATAAAGTTTTGTGTTGGCCATCTAATGCTGGCTATGGGGCTTTAAGGGTGGTTTACATAAGTCTCGAGTGAGACAATGTTGGAGAAAACTAATTTTTCTCTATTTTATTACATTTTTATCCCACAGTTCTGATTAATTATTACAGTGACTGTCAACTTAGTTTCACCTTACAATACCTAAGAAGATAAGCCATAACCAACTACTGAGGCTTGACTTCAATATTAGGGTCTGACTTCTTGAATGTGTAACAATTAACATGATTCTTCTAGACAGAATATCTCTACCTGTAGAATAGGTGTTTCTCTTTGTAGATCATGTTGAATGGGTCTTATGCAGTGTTTGTGATGATACAAAATGACTATAAATCCTAGATCTAATTTTTACTTTCTAAATGTTGGAATAAAGTTTATATAAATATAAAAATGTATAGAGAAAAAATGAAAAACTCCCCCATCTCAAAAGAATGATTCTCCTTCCTTTTAAATTTTGTTCCATTAGTTCAGACAAATCAATATTATAAACAAGATTGAAAACAAAGAGAATTCTCCATCTAATGATAGCAGACTACTCATTAATCAAACACCCCGTTATGGACAGATTGTGTACCTTAAATTACATCCTCAAATTGACAAGTTCACCTCCAACCTTCAGTAAAATGGTGTTTGGAAAGGAGCTCACGAAGGAGGAATTCTTTGATATAACTAGTTTCCTTAAAAGAGGTTAGAAATGTTTTATTCCATCTCCATCTTCCCCCAAAAGATACAGGATAGAATTAGGCATCATCAGGCCATGAAGAGGATTCCGATCAAGACTATCTCAGTGCCTTGCTCTTGGACTTCCAAATGCCCAGGTTTATGTGAAAAAAATATTTGTTGTTTAAAGTCACACCATCTTCAGTATTTTGTTATAACAGCAAATTTCTTATGGAAAATTGTAATAAGATAGGAAATACTTTTATAACAACACAAATGTCATAGCAACTTTAGAACTGGATAGAGTAGAGGTGGGAGAATTTTGAGATAGATGACGTCAATAGTTTAAACTGACATGAAGAGATATGTGATTCCTCAGTGCTCAGAACAAAGAAGAGAGCTATAATTAAAGTGTACTCACATTTCAGAGCATAGTGTCGTGTGTATTAGCTAATGAGGTCCCTCTTACCACATTTTCAATGCTTAAAAGCAAATGTGTGGGAGAAACTGTGGCAATGCATTGTTATAAAAATAACTCCCACATATTAAGGGACTGGGATTTTGCTGAGCCTCACAGGCAGTATCCTTTGAGCTCACTAAGACTTAACACTGATACCAGTACTCAGACTGTTTTTTTAATTTGTCTTCAGGAGAAAAATGTAACAACCAGTTTTACTTGTCTTGTATTTTTCATGTAATCAACTTTTAAAACTAATACATAGCTGCAATCTTAAGCTGTATTCTTGCCTGTGACCCATGAGTATGGACAGATTGTGTATGCATGCTATGGTCATAAGTCCTGGAAACAGCAAATAAATAGAAAGCAACCCTATAAAATATTATCTGCTATAAATGTTGAAGACAAGATATGAATATTGCTTGAGAGAATTTGTACGAGGAAGTTAGGGACAGTTAAAAGTCAATGACACACATGGTATGTACTCTCCCGTAAGTGGATATTAGACATAGAACAAAGAATAACCAGCCCACACTCACAACCCCAGAAAAGGTAGGAAATATGGAGGACCTTAACAGTGACATACATGGACTACCTGCACCCCCCCCCAGTAAATTATGAGTGTCGGGGGAGACAGAAGGGAGGTTGGAGAGAGAGGAAAGGAGGAGAGAAGGGAGGAGGAGAGCATGAGGGATCAGGAAGGTTGAGTTGGGGAAAGGACAGAAGGAGAGCAAGGAAAGAGATACCTTGATAGACGGAGCCATTATGGGCTTAACAAGAAATGACACTAGGGAAATTCCCAGGAATCCTTAAGGATGTCCCCGGCTAAGAATCCAAGTAATAGTGTAGAGGCTACCTTAAATGCTCTTCACCTATAATGAGATTGATGACTATCTTAAATGCCATCCTAGAGCCTTCATACAGGAAGTAGAAGCAAATATTAACAGCTAAGCACTTAGCTGAACTCCGGGAGTCCAGTTGTAGAGAGGGAGGAATGATAAACAAAGGGGCCAAGACCATGCTGGGAAACCCACAGAGAAAGCTGACTTTAGCCAGTGGGAGCTCATGAATGCCAGTCTAACAGCTGGAGAACCTGTACAAGCCCAAACCAGGCCCCCCAAATATGGGTGTCAGTTGGAGGACCTGGGCAGTATATGGTGCCTCTGGCAGTGGAATCAGTATTTATCCCTAGTACATGAACTGACTTTTTGGAGTCCAATACCTATGGAGGAATATCTTGCTCAGCCTAGATACATGGGGAGGGCCTGGGTCCTGCCCCAAATGATGTGACAGAGTTTGATGATTTCCCATGGGAGGTCTCACCCTTTCTGAGTAGTGGATGGGGGTGGGATAGGGAGAGGTTGGGGGGAGTGGGATAACTGGAAGGGAAAGGGAGATGGGATTGGTATGTAAAATAAGATTGTTTTAATGTAAATAAAAAAGGTGAAAAAGGTCAATGACTTAATCTCTTACTAAAACCTATTAAAGATTTCTGTGACATATCTTTCATTCCTTCCACATGTGATATTTTCTTTGCTGTTCTGATAAATACCGAATAGAAGCTCTTTGTTAAGGACACATAGTCACAGACACAAGGACAAAAATCACAAAATAGCACGTTCAGGAAGACACAGATTCAGGCGCATATAAAAAAATAGGTCTCAAATGACAGAACATTCCAGACACAGGAGAGAGAGAGAGAGAGAGAGAGAGAGAGAGAGAGAGAGAGAGAGAGAGAGAGAGAGAGAGAGAGACAGAGACAGAGACAGAGAGAGACAGAGAGAGAGACAGAGAGACAGAGACAGAGAGACAGAGAGACAGAGAGACAGAGAGACAGAGAGACAGAGAGAATTCAAATATGGGCTTGCTTTTGATTAAATTATACTGAAAAACAATGCTTTGTAATGTCCTTTACTTGATGTAATATTCACATGTTGGGTACTGGAGGGTATTATTAATTAGTTCAAACTGACAAAAGTAGTATGTTGTCAAATGATGGGAAATAAGAAAGTAGGCAAACTTTGTATGAGCTTTCCATAGTTTTGATTCTACTAACTAGGATAAATTAGCTCCATAAGGACCTATCTCTGAAAATACAATAAGATTAGGAATGTCTAAATTTAAAAAAGAAGTAGAAATAAAAGGCATTCTTGTGAAGTCTTATGCAGAAATGACAGCACTAGTAGAATATTTGATAAAATAAAGAACTAATGTCCAATAGCTAGTCAGGAAGTTCAGACAGGACTTCTGAAGGACTCTGGGAAGAGGAAAGGTGGAGATCCAGGAGATGCAGAGTTAGTGGGGTGTACAGTAGGAGAGGTAACAGCCATGAGACACATGGCAGAATGTAGATTAATATAAATGGGTTAATTTAATTAATAAAAACTAGTTAGAAACAAGCCTAAGCTATAGGCTGAGCTTTCATAATTAATAAGAAGTCTGTGTTATTATTTGGTAGTTGACAGGACAGAGAAAGACTTTTCACACTATTAGAAACAGGAAGAAAAGGTATTTTGGTTGAAGAATGTCAAAGAACTCAACCGTATTGTGCTCATTTGCTCTGTTTGATGGAAGGGAGAACTTGTGATGAGTAAAACTGAATGCTTAGCTAAGACTTCCAATCACAGCGTTGAAGATGTATTCCTCCTGAATTCTTGCAATAAGATGCAATTGGAAAGAGAAAACTGACAACAGAACTGCTAACTCAAAGGAACCAGAATGTGAGGTCTGAAGAATTATAAACCTGCTATTTCTGCCAAAAAGAAAAAAAATAGGGTAACTTATTTCAAAGGGAACAGAAAGATGCCGCTAAGGAAAAAAATCATGAAGATCATAGACAGAGTTTAGAATCTCTTTCTCCATTTCAGCAATAGCCAGGAATAGAGATGGCATCACAGCAGCCAAGATCCTGCCAGTTTGGAGTAAACTCTTGGATTTCTCAAGACAAACTACACTAATTATTTGGCTGTAAATTCATGTGTACTATTCTTCAAAGAAAGAAAGAGGATTGTCAAAAGCAATTTTGAAGTCATTCGAAACTCAGTTCAGAGCACAGGAATAAAGTATGTATACCTGTTTGAAGGGAAGGCTGTTCCCATCTCAGTGTCAAAGGTTATGATTATCAAAGAAATACAGAGCATCAGCAATGCGGGCAAGGCCCCACTGAGTCAAAATGAGAACCGACCAACTGGGCCATGAGGTGATATGGAGAGCCTGAGGATTCAGCATCTAAGTAAAGAGGTTCATTCTGTATATGGCCTTATGGTCTAGTGGAATTGCCTGTCTAGGTTTTGGAAATATCACATATTTTATTTATGTAGCATGTGCTTAGGGAACCACAGCTTGTAAGGATTGGTCAGAGAACAACTTGTAGGAGAGCAGTGAGTTCTTCTTTTTCACCATGTGCTCCCTTAACACCAAACTCAGGTCTCAGCTGGTGCCTTCAGCAGTTCAGCCATCCTGCTAGGTTTTAGATTTCTGTTGAATCACTCTTCCTTCCTATAGGTCCCTTTCAGAAAATGAGTGCTTAATCTATACCTATACAATATGTTCCACCATTATCTTTTGTTCTGATTGCATAACTAATGAGGAACTTTTCTGGGGAATAATTGAAGGGACCAGACCCTCACCCAGTCCCCTGCTTTATCAGCCATGACAGGCTGCAGGAAAGACATGTTGGCCTCTGATTCAGCACATGTCAGCATTGCTGGGCCTGCTCTAGTCACTAGGAAGTCAGATACCCTCCTCATGGCAAGGAACCAATCAGACATTAGCTGGCAAGATTCTGGATGTGCTTTTATGACTCTGAAAGTGCTTTACAGTAAAGCTTTATGAATAAAAGTGGCATAACAGTGACCTGCAGAGCATAGCAACTGCCCTGGGAGGGCCTATAGGCCATAACAACCAGTTCACCAATCAACACCGGACAGGTCGTCCAAGCCTGGAATTACACTGTTATATAATCCTAGACACTCCCCTTACACTGCTCAGTAAGTTCCCTGCCTCACTGTTTCTCCGGGTCCTTCTCATGGCAGCTGCCATGTTGGAAGGAGGAAAGGTCTGAGTTAATGGGGTTAGCTTGTTAAACAACAAAAGACTCTTTGGTTCTCTTGGTGATTTTGGTTCAGAATTTGGGCGCAACAGAATCCCATCGTGAATCTTTCTTATTTCTGATTTAGATATTTAGATAAGATTTGTACTTTAGAGTTTAGAGCTTATACAAAGTAACTTTACGGCCTCTAGGATCCTTTGCTTGAATACTTCTATTTTGATGTTAGAAGAGTCTAAGTTTTCAGAAACAAGGCATGGATTGTTATGGTCTGAAGTGATTCTTCCAAAGAGTGATAAACAGATACAGAATTCAAAGCAACCAAGGTAATGGTATAATGGTAAAGGGACCAGACCCTCACCCAGTCTCCTGCTTTAGCAACCATGACAGACTGCAGAAAAGATGTAGGCTCCTGACTCAGGAATATGTGCTTGAATGACCTTGTCCAATCTCCTAGTCACTAGGAAGTCAGATATTCTCCACATGGCAGGGAACCAACCAGAAGCTAGCTGGCAGGTTCTGTGTTTGTTTTATGGTAAAAGTGGTGTAACAGTGACCCACAGAGCATAGCAACCACCCTGGGAGGGCATATAGCCCTTATAAACCAGTTGACAAATCAATACAGGACAGGTCACCCAAGCCTGGAAGTACACTGATCCCGAGACTTTTCCATACCCCTAGACACTCCCATTGTTCCTCCCAATAAAATCCCTGCCTCATGGTCCCTTGGGAACCTTCTTACATGAGCCACAATGTTGGATTTGAGTTAATGCAGTTAACTCATTAATAACAAAAGACTCTTGGCCTTTGCATTGGAATGGGTCTCTTGGTGATTTGGGGGTTCAGAATTTGGGCACAACATTGGGACAGCTGGGAAGTGATGAAGTCCTAAGAATGGGTTCTTCCTAATGATATTAGGGAGACATAGAGAAGAGGCCACAAGACCACACTATAGTTGCTCTTAATTTTTCTTACTTCCTCTGTCCTCTCCTTTCAACTTTTCCCTACCTTTTTCTCTTTCCCTCTTTGTTCCCAATGTTGTATTATAGGGATAAGAGAGCTAACTGCAGTACATGTAGTGGGATCTTATCAATATCTACAGCAGCTATCAACTTGATCATAGGTCTTCTACAATACAGAACTGTGAGAAATTAATGTTGAGTCTTTAAGCCACCCATTTTACGGTCCAAACTGAATGATCCATACCTATATATTATTTTAAAAAATAAATTGCACAATTAGTCATAAATCAAATTAAACTGTGGGCAAAGCCATCAATCAAGGCAAGATCTTCAAGTGAACATGTCTTGCCATCGCCTAGCTGCCTGCATGTACCCTGCAAGGGAGATGGGGCTCATTAAAGGAAACTGAACATTGAAAAAAAATAAATCAAATTAAACATATTCAAGAAAACTGAAACCATACAGAGTACTTTTCCTGTCCAAAATGAGATAAAATGATAGGTAGTAAGTGCCAATAAAAATAGATAAATTAGAAAAAGAAGCAAAGCTGTTTCTTTGAAAAGAAGTCAGTAAAATTACATGCAAAAATCAGCTGCTTAGAAAAGTGAACACTGAACTGAACCCAAGGAACCCAGTGACAGAGAGAGAGGAGCGGTGAGCAAATTGGCAAAGAATGGGCTGGCAAAACCAGCAGAGACAGCTGATTTGAACAGGGGATTGCTCTTGGACCCCAGACCGACAGCTGGGAGGCCAGCATGGGACTGATCCAGACCCCTGAATGTGAGAGTCAGTGAGGAGGCCTGGGCAACCTATGGGGCCCTGGGCAGTGGATCAGTGTTTAACCCTCGAATACTAACAGACATCGTGTGTCCATAACACAAAGAGGGATGCTCTCTCAGCCTGGACTCTTAGGGGAGTGCCTGGACCCTACCCTGAGTGAAATGACAGACTCTAGATATCCCCTATGTGGAAGGAAATGGCAATAGGGTAGGAGGCAGGGGGCGATGGTGGGGGGTGCAGGAGGAGGAAAGGGAGAGGGAACTGGGATTGAAATGTAAAACGAGCTATTTAAAATTAAAATAATAATAAAAAATTTACCTTAAAAAAAGAAAAGTGAACTAATTCCTTTAAAACTACAATTTATTAAATATGAAACAAGATTAAAAACAGTTAAATTAGACATAAAACCATTAGGGTTTGAATTTATAATTTAAGAGCTCACTGAAAACAGACTTCCTGGACAAAATGATTTCACTGACAAAGAATACCAAATATTTTAAATTATGACACCAATTTTTCTAATCTTTTCCAAGAAATATCTTTTTTTTGAAGAGGTATTAACCATGTCTGCATTAATTGTTTGGAGCTGGCATTACCCAGATGCAAAGAAAAGACAAACACAGTAAGACAAATTGCAAACTCAAAATGGTCATTTGTTGTAAACTTAATGTAGAAATACTTAGTTGACTATCAAAAAGTATTGATTGAATTTGTCAATGTTAAAAGGGATATATTCCCTAAGTATTATTTTTTCTATGTAGGGAAGACCGGTTTTAGTAGTTGAAAATTAGCTGTGATACATTATATGAATATGACAAAAGTAAAATTCTATAATTATGTCAAATAATATAAAACATATTTAACAAAGCTGAATATCCATTCATGATAAAGTCAGCATCAATACATTAAGAACAGATGATGTGAATTCGACTTGGCATAGTGTGTCTGCAAAGACATAGATGGCATTACAGTCCACTATCAAAAGATTACAGTCTTTCTAAGATTATAAGTCAAGAATGTCTACTTTCCCTATATTGATTCAACAAAGTAGTAGGAGAGCAACTCATTGCAACAAGCAAGAAAAGTGCCCCAAAATAACATGGGGAAAAAGAAACGAAATGTTTTCGTTGTAGATAATATCACTGTCATTGTAGGCACACACACACACACACAATTTAATGAAATAGTATATGATGTAAGTTTATTACAAATGATGTTAAAGTAAGTGGTCATCACATGCAGAAACAAGAGCCTCAGAAAAAGCCCAGTAACAGTTCAAAATGAATTGTAGATCTGATGTCCATGTAAATTTGTTTAAATGTAGATCACACAACTATATGAGTTTAGAAAAAAAATGTATTAAAGGAAAAACCAAAGCTTTAAGACTTAGGGATAGGCAATGTCATATTTAATACCAAGCTCCACACAAGAGTCAAATGACAAATTAACAAAATTTAAATCTTTTACTCTGTGAAAACCCATGTGGTTAGATTACAAACATAAACTACAGACAGTCAAAAATATTTGTACTCATTATAAATGTCTAAAGAATCATATCTAGGATGTTTAAATGTTTCTCACGACTCGAGGTTAGAAAACCAACAAGCAGTTTGAAAATGTAAATGGGTCATGAAAAGACATTCTATCAATCAGGAGTACAGATGGCAACTGGGCTCCTAGAATTACAGTAAACACTATTAGCCATCAGGAGCACGCAAATTACAATCACAGCACATATCTAAACACCTACTGTAATCTCTAGAATTAAAAAAATAATAGTGATGGCACCAAATGCTGGAAGGGATTCGTTCACTGAAGCTCTGTCATGCTATTCACTTGTGGGAGTCAATGACAGAGTCACTCTAAATAGATTTTATAATTTTTCAGAAACCTAACCATGCAATTATCATAGAGCTCAGACATTCTTCACAGAGCTTATATACCTGAGAAACGATAACTTAAATCTCTAAAAACAAGCTGTGAATAAATATAAGTAAGAGTTATATGAGATATGTAATAAGAGGAGTTGACCAAGAAAGTCTACAGCACAGAGATGATTAGCATAACCAACTGAGATCCTATGTGATGTGGACTGTCACTCCATAGTGAAATACAACAAACAAATGGTAAATTTCAAAAGCATGATGTAGAGTCAGCAAAGGAAATTTCTAAAGGCCATACATTCCTTTATTTCACTTATATACTATTTTTAAATGGCTATTTTAGAATTAGGAGATGCATTAACATTAGTGAGTGTTTAAGTATTGGAGAGAGGAGACAGAGGGATCTGATGATAAATAGCAATACCAGGGATCTTTGGATATTGACACTGTTCCATATGTGAATAGACAAGCATATGCAGGTGGTAAATTTTTATGGAAAGAGGAAACGGCATATGAAAACATGGAAAAAGCTCAGTAAAACCCATGGGTTATATTGATATCAACAATCTAGTAACTTTATATTATTGTTTTGCAAAAATTTTGCCATTAAGTGGGGAACAGGACAGTTTTTTGATGGTTAATGTTGTTCCTGCAATGTTGTTCCCAAACATTACAGGAATTGCTCTGCCTCTGATGGTACCACAGAAGTGGAAGGTAAGCTGCTATTGTCTAAGACATCATGAACATTGGGCACTGGGCTCAGAGATCCCTGAGCTGGAACAGGTTTGAAAATCTCCTCTCTGAAGACTAGCTTTTGTGGTTTCAGAAGGTGACATGTAAGCTTCCAAAAGAGGAAAGCAAACAACAGTTACACCAAGCTATGTTGCCTATGTGCCCTGTAACTGTAAGAGTGCAATAGTAGCATGCATACCTTGGCCATAACCAATAGTTATCTAGTTGTACTAAAGACTCACTCAACATATGGGAAATTTTGTCTGGTACTGCAAACCTAACCAGATACCCAGGACTGGTAAAAGTGATAGATCTTGGAGGAGAACCTATAACTGCCATTTTAGTAAACCATCATAATCCCTAACTACATTCTAAATATTTGTTCCTATACCCACAGATAAGTATAGTCTACACCCCTTATCATGGAAACTTCTCTTTGAGAAAGACGTAAACAACAGCCTATCAAAAAGCAGAGTTGTAGAGCACAGTCCCAGTAGATGTATCATCAATATTCTCACATACATAAGGCTCAGGAAATATTGTAGAAGAGGGTTTGGAAAAACATGTAGAGTCAGAGGATCAGAGACTTTGTTGTAAATGTGTCTCCTAGTAATATCAGAAGCTAAATCTATAAAGTCTCACAAACATAGATGTCCAAATTTAAGTGAACCATGATGAAACCAATAGACATGCCAATGTGGATAGGGAAAAGGTCACAAGGCTTGAATCAACCCTACACAAAGAAGTACAGGCAACTAAAGGAATGCCGAGAGTGGGAGAAATTGTCTTTTCCAGGGATGAACACATCAGTTGGTTATTACCAAATGGTAATCCCCAAACAAGAATCAGTCTATTCTTTCTATTGCCTATATGCCCACAATAGATTTCATAAAAATATCATCTAAAATTAGAAAGCCTACTTTTAGCATTTTTGTTTAAAGAAACATGATTAAGTTTTAGAAAAATATTTATGTTAGTATGTAAAGAGTGTAGTCTTAAGTAGGTTTTAAAATGAGTATTAAAAATGAAGCTTATCATCTTGTTCATCACTCCTATATATTGTCAAAAAGACATAGTCTATAGTAAAAAAAGCCATTCATATTCATTTCATTTTTATTTCACATCCTAAAACAAAGTTAAATTTTATTGAATACAGAATTCATTGCTATGTGAACCTGGAAATGTATTTAACTAGAAAGAATAGAAAAAACTGTATGTAAGAAAACTAAATATTCAGGTGCCCAGTTACTATGTATAATAGAGGGGTTTGTATTAAAGATTTTATAATTAACAGTGCACATTCCAAGTTCATTAGAAAATGAGTTGAGTTCAAAAGTGATATAAAATTTCCAGACTCAGCCTTCTTTATGAAATAAAGGGTGATTACTCCATTTGCAAGAAGTTGTCATGGTGCTTGTAAGTTTTAATTTCACATCCACTGAAAAACTCCAAAATAGGCAAAGTATTGATAAAGATCTTCCCTGCTCCCCATGGCTTTGCTCCACAGAATTGCCCTGAGGAATGTCCCTGGATCAGTTACAGTTCTAATGCAAATTAAGATCTCTCACATTTAATTTCTGTAAATCTGAATGCTGCAAGTTACATCTCTTAGAAATCTCATCAGTTTTCTGTGCTTTCTTCTACTATCAACACTTTGTCAGAATTATTTTTTTCCTTTGCCATGGGAAAAAGACTTTACTGTTTTGGGATGTGTGCTGAGACTGCTTGACTGAGATTTAACAAGCTGAAACTTCTATAAAGTGCATGAATTTTTGCCTCTTTATATAAGGAAAGGCTTCAGTAGTCCTTGTTTCTGGGGGAGAGCCCTCAATCCAGTTTCCCCTAGTAACTAGCTGTGCAAAATTCCATCTCTCAGGATGGAGTAATTTCACTTTCTGGGTAGATGATTTTCCTGATGTAGACTTTCTTCCCTCTTGCTCTATCACTGCAAAGTTAGAACCATTCATTCAGAGAACAGAGGTCAGATTGATCTTATTTAATTCAATATCCTGAAAATATGAAACAATAAGCAGGGCTAACTTATAAACTCCAGGTCAGAGTGTACTTACATTGTATACAATTCTCACAAAGTTTTAGCACCAGTTACCTTTCCCTACATGAACATTGATTAGAACACAGTCACCAGATTCTCAACACTGGAAGGACCAAAAGACAGCTGTGTGAATGTGTTTAGTTTTTATTATTCTTATGAATCCATGATTTTGTGATATCTTGACTTTTCTTAGAATGACATATTTTTCTGAATACAATAGATGTTGCTTCTTAAAGCTGGTAGTATTTTGTTATTATCCCAGCTCTGAAATTGTCTTTTTCACCTAGTATATCATGTGTGATATATGTGACAGTTGGTGCATGTATTTATTAGCCTGCTTGACTATCTTATATACGTCTCATAAAATAGTCTTTGGTAATAGAAAATGCTTTACAATTTAAATAATATAGAATAAATGCTTTAATGAACATGAATGAGATAGTGGGAAATCCCTGGAGAATGAAAATTCTATTTATATGTTATGAAATAATGAAATATTCACAGATGATTATCAGAAAAAATTTTGATTTAGAGGTAAAAATACAAAGGAAAAGCTTATCCATCCTCATCTTCAACACTGACAATGACTTGGGAATCATGCGATAAAAGGTAGAGCATCTTATTTTAGGATGTAGTTTCATAGGTAGCAGTTTAAGATGTCTTTGTTACTTTAGGACTGAGGCAATATGATGACATCATGGCGGCAGGAATAAATGGAGAGAAAAGCTATTATTTCACAGTTGTCAGGAAGCAGAGAGAATGAAAGAGTGATACAGAAGGGTCCCTTCCCCTCCAAAAAACTTGGGGCTCCCAAAGATAGGCCTGCAATGACCTAGACACTGATACCTAAAAGTTCAAGCACTTCCCAAAAGGAGGAGATCATCTGGGACTAAGTGTTCAACCTATGGACCTGTGCAGAGTTTCATTTTCAAACTACAACAGAATTCATATTCTAGAATCCAAATGTGAAATTATCTTTAGATAATTCATTAGTAAAATGGGAGAAAGATACCAACAGAAGCAAAAGGGAACAAGATTGAAGTGGACAAAGAATATCACTGTTACCAACGAATTCACCCAGTGTTATGTACCAGGTACTAGGGTCTTACTTAGGGGAATGGGAGGGAGAGATGCTAGATATAGAATGGAGGAGGTTGCACAAACCAGACAGTGATCTACCTGTGAGTGATACCCCAAGCTATTGATTCTTTTTCAGATTATGTCTCAATTAGCACCTTAGCCTAAACTCAGTCACATTCTTTCTGTTTCACCTCTTCCCTGGTGCTATGATGGTAGTCCTCTGACACTATGTCTGCCCTCACCACCACCACGGTGGATGTCACAGGCTAAGTGCTGATCCCCTACCAAATTAAAGCCCTAGATCTCAGGTCCTCAAACTCCATTTTGCAAAAGGGTCTATGAGGCAGTGGCTTAGTTAGAAAGAGAGTCATAGGTTGTTTCCTCATATGAGGGTATTTTTATATATTGAGATTCTAGAGATTTGTATACACAGAGGATGATGAGGATGCAGGAAAATGATGACCATCTTCTAGCCAAGGCCAAGCTTCAGAGGAAAGCAATAGCATCTGTGCTCAATGTTAGAATTCAGGCCTCCAGGAAAACCAGTAGCAACCATCTCTTGTTTAAGTAACTCTGTCTGCTCAAACTTTCCATAATTACCCTACAACAATAATAGCATGATTAACTTAATTATTCCTCATGTGATCTCATTATCATTATCCCATTTCATAGGTGAAGAAATAGATGCAGAGGAGGTGAGATGCTTGATGTCACACATCAGTGATTAGAAAAAGCTGGATTTGGACCACCTCAGCCTAACGCTACTGGATTGTAGTTATCCAAGCTGACACTATTCAGAAAGGAATTTCTGAGGTTAAAAATGGTGGAATATGAACACTCCCATTTAATTTATAAAACCTTTATTTAATGTGTTTGGACAAAAAAACCCTGTGACATATCAATATAGATTCAACTAATAATTTTTATTTAAAAGTCTTTTAAATGATAGCAAATAAAAACACATGAATGAAGAGCCCTGTGTGACGGTGCAGGCCTAGCACACAGAAGGCTGCTGAGGCAGGAGGATTGTGAGTTTGAGTCTAGCCTGGCATATGTAGCCAAACATGTCCCAAAGCTTGTTTTACCCACAAGAATAAAAGAAACATGTCTCAGAAATATGAAAATTTAGTAGTAATATTCAGAAGAAATGGGGCTTCCTTGCTCCTAGAGGTTGAGGTAAGTATTAGAAGCACAGATACCATTTTGTTTGCTCCCACACACCTTGAGATAGCTACTTGTTGGAATCTGTAGACGAAGGACTTGGAATACACATGAGAACATGGAGGAAGCAGAGTAAAGAATAGTGTTGAGAGTGTGCAGTGGAACTGGATGAACTTTCTTCGCACTTAAAGCTTTCTGTTGCTATGGAGGGCCATTCAGCCACCATCACAACCCGCATTTTCTTTTGTAACAGAAAAAAAAAGGCAAAACAAGAAAAACACCCTACTTCAGTTCATAGATCAAATGAATGATAAACAACCTCGGATTTACATTTCAATCAATATGCTATTGAATTTTCTTATTTTAAGATGCAATTTCCAGGGGCTACACCATTTCTCAATTCTACTTGAGCCTTTTATGTGTCCACTAAAGTATCAGTTTGTAATTTCTCTCGTGCTTTGAAACTATGCTTTGTTCTCCCTGTGGTACCATTGTGGGAACACTTACATTCTTTCCAGTTTTATTCTGTGTGGAGTCAATACAGCCCATTTGTTCTGCAATTTTATCAGATCTCTTAGAGTATCTTTCATATGTGGAGGTTTGAATAAAGAATTCATGCATGTTTTGGAGGAGAGATTGCTACTGCTCTGTATTCCAGAGTACAAACAGCTCTAGATATTTCACAAGTTTCATGGACATGGTGTTTACTTTAAAATGAAATAGAAATGGGTACTGGTCTATGTAATCATGATCATTTGTTTCAGAAGCTAACTAGTGAGTTTTTCTTAACCTACCATTCCTTCATTTCTCATATTCAAGTAACTATACTGTATTTCTATCTTAATTCACATGTTTGTTAGTAAGATTTCACCTATTTATTTGTTTTGGACCATTATGTCTATAAATCTGTCCTCTACCATATTTATTTTATTTGTCAAAATGAATTTATTCTAAATAAAATGAATTAACTTACTGAAATACACTTTAATTATAGAGTAAAAATTTCACTTCAGAATTGGCACAACTTTTCTTTTTAAAATTCCATTTATTATTTGAATTATTTTTTGAGACATAGATTTTGTCACAGACATTGTTAGTAGCATGATCAAAGGCTTATGAAATCTCTCATGACATGTGGAGGAGAGTATTTTGTTCAAATTTATATATGCAGTTCTCAAAAGTTCTTTTTTCAAATTACAAGTGAAGATGATATCCTGAGGAGACTAATTTCTTTTGTCATCCACCTGAATATCTTCAATTAACATTAATACACATGCTAGCATAAGCACATCTGCTCTGAATATGTAAAAGACAGTTGGATTGAAGGGAAATCTGATTAGTTAAATAAAACAATTCAGAATGTCATTATGTAGGCTAGCTCTCATTAGGGAAATTTTTCTTCACTGAATCAAGTACCATAATTAAAACATTAAACATTCTTTAAAAACTTGGGTTTTTCCTTTCAATTAAATGAAAAATGCCATTAGAGACTTAATTGTATTTTATTACAATGACTTGGCTTTAAGACAGTGCAAACATCTAGAGTTATAGAATTATGTGAAATAAATCTCTCAATGTACTTTATAGCATAGTTATAGTAACGTTTTTCAATTACTAGAATCACGTTCACCAACAAATGAAACAGAAATAGTTTCATTATGCTTTCTTTAACTAACTTTCTTTTCTTTCTCAGTTCTAGAAATGCAACACAGGACATTCATTTTGCATTCTAGGCAACTGGAGAGCGAGGATCCAAGGATGACTTTCCCATCACAAACACAAGCAATATTCTGCTACATCCCTAGGCTGTAGGTCAATCTGTTTTCACAGAAATTATTCACTATTCAATTGATGTTGTTGTTACTATTTCTGTTGTTTTAAACGAATTGTAAATGTCACTTTGGGAAGGCTAACCACGTGAAACTCATTCTCAGATGGTAGTTTTCGACGGAGATCCAATTATAGATCTTTAAAATTCTGTTTGTCTCCCATTACCGTGGGGAAAGGGAAGGAGAAAAGACAATCAAAAGTATCTACTTTAAAATGTAGACAGTACAATATATTAAAGATGAAATGGCAATCATTTTTATGGAGTCTTGAGTAGCTGGTATTTGAAAATCTGTTAGCATATCTAACACTCTATAAACTACTAGCATTTCTATAGAATTAGTTTTATCATATATATCTGAAAATATCATCAATTAAAAGTACTTATGAGCTAAGTATTTTAAACTCAAGGTAAGGAATTATTGGCATCTGCAACCCATAGTGACAACCCAATTTACTTCCTTGATGGAAAAAAAAGTGCAATCTGTAAACCTCCAGAAAAATAGGTATGATAACTTGGTGCTGAAGTCATTTCAACATCGATGACTCTAGCCCACTGCCTCTAATAGATAAGTAGTAAACCATGCCTAAGATTGCTCTTCCCAAACAATAAAAGCACATCCTCAGACCTGACATTTCCACAGTGATGAATCTCAGACGAAATCATATGAAATGTCAAAATAAAAGCAGAAAAAAATCAATAGTTGTGCAGATGAAGCTGTGCAAGGTCAATAATTTCATAATGTTTGTGACAGACCACACATGCTTTTTTTGTGTGACAATATTTTTTAATGTTCAATGACTTCAAAGCACCAAAAATTAATTTTTGAGATGGAATTACCTCTTGACACAGATATAATTAAATACATCCTTTACCTCCTCTTGAGATTGTAGTAAATGAGCTGCCCCATCAAGGTCAGAAATACATTAGTTTTTCTACACCTAGGAAAAGTATCCCTTTGATTCAAAGGTACATCATTTCTCTTTTTTCCCAGTTCTTTACTGTCCCCTAAGAAATGGATAAATGTGGCCACTCCTCTTCAAATTTCAATAACATATGGCTTAAGGTGTCTGTGGAGATGAAAAGTAACATACGGTCTTTCTGGAAGACCCTTTCTCCCTCAGTAGAAAGGGAAGAGAGTGACAACTTTTTTTGTTTTTTGAGACTGGGTTTCTCTGAATTGTTTTGGAGGCTGTCCTGGAACTCACTCTGTAGACCAGGCTGGCCTCAAACTCACAGAGATCCACCTGCCTCTGCCTCCCGAGTGATGGGATTAAAGGCGTGTGCCACCAATGCCTGGCTAGAGTGATAATTTTTATACAGCTAAGATAGGAAAGGAAAAAAATCCCTATTAAATTATCGAATCTGTGGTTATAGGAAACCTTAAGAAGATTGGATTGACTTGGAGAAAGAAAGCCGAGATACAGTCAAGCAGTAGCAACGATTTAAAATCAACTCTAGAAAGTGTGAAAAGAAACAGGTTCCTGGATACACACTAGAAAGTGAACACTAACCAGAATGGATGCTTTAAGAAATACTTGGTTGTGTGTGAATTAAGATTATGATATCTTGTATATACAATTGGGCCTCTGTCTCTAAAACACTAACCAATTTCAAGTATGCCTAAGGGATTTAAGCCAAAAGGTTCTTTAACAGCTCCTCCAGTTAGTTATGACCTTTCCAGTTCCATGAACTATATCCTCTCGAAGTTCCTACATTTTGAGTTGTAGATTATTATTTACTTATTCGTGTGCGCATGTGCCTATGTATAGTTATGTAATAAAGAAAGAGCTTCGGACTGCTACTCAATCATTATCTGCCAATTTCTTTGACTCAGAGTATGAAAGCACATAAGTCTCAGGAAATATTCCTACAGATGAGACCCTCCTCCCCAACTAATGAGCCCCTCAGAAGAGGATTTTAGACCAGTTTTGGATGATCTACTTGTTACACAAGGGCTGGAATCCAGACTCCTGTCCTTGATTGTAAAATAAATGCTGTTGACTGCTGCTGTCTCACCAGCCACTTACTTTTTGGGTTACAAAAACTCGTAGGGAAGAGCATACCTACTGGTTGTCCGGTGCGAAATGGTCAGCCCAAAATACAAGACATACAGAATGAACACTCACCACGTTATATCTGTCTGTTATATCTATCCATTCAGCCATCTATTCAAATACACATACAATAACAGTTAATGAAAAAAGAGGCCATAGATTTGAAGAGGACATATGAATGTTTGCAGGGAGTAAAGGAAAAGGAGAAATGTTATAATTATATTATAACCTTAAAAAAAGTCAAATGAACCCCTTGAGCAGGTGAAATAGAGAAGATCTCCCCGGTAAATTGGGAGTGCTGGGGGAAGGGAAGGGTAGTAGGAGAGTGGATGGAGAGAAGGTGAGTGGAAACAGGAACATGAGGAATCTGGAACGTCAAGTTGGGGAAAGGATAGAGAGGGAGCTCAAGAAAAGAGGTACCTTGTTAGATGGAGCCATTATTGGTTAAACGAGAAACCTAGCACTAGGGAAATTCCCAGGAATCCACAAGGATGACTCCATCAAAGAATCTAAGCAATAGTAGAATGGGTACCATGAATGCCCTTCCCTATAACGAGAATGATGGCTGCCATAAATGCCATCACAGAACCTTCATACTGATGGAAACATGAGTAGAAATTCACAGCTAAGTACTGAGCTGAAGTCCTCTTTGATTTTAGTTTGCCTTTGGGAACAAACACTTCTTAAGGATTCCATTTTGTCCTCACTCATCATTCTCTAACTGTAGCCTTTAGTGCACTTGTAGTATGGGTATGAACCAGCACACCCACATTCTTCCCTGGTCCTATAACCTGATTGTAATATCTATTAGATTTCTTTCTTTAGATTTTCACAAATACTTTAGAACTTATCCTTTGATAAATATGTTATCTATCTCCCACATTGGCTTGAGAGTTAGCATGACACAGTAAAGTTTCACATAGGTGCTTTGGTTTCAATTTTGAACACTCAATCATCAAATGTAATTAAGCATGAATTAAAGACCTTCTCTTGAATGTCTTTGTAATCTGTATTATTAGCCAACACACACACACACACACACACACACACACACACACACACACACACACACACACCAGAGATGAAGATGGAAATGACACTAGATGAAAAAGAGGTCTCATATATTTCATTAAATATACTTACAAGATAAACATGGATAGAAGCACTGGGAATGCGGCCCACTCCCAAGAGAGAGAGAGAGTGCTTTTTATTTAGCTTCCTTTTATCCTCACCTGTGCCCATCTCTTGTCCATGCCCCTTTGGGTGTGGACTATATTGTGGGCTCACCCCTACACAGAGGAAATGAGGAAATGTAAGGAAAATCATCTATAACATTAGTCTATGAATGATTTACTAGATTGAAGGGGCATACCCAACAAGAATAAAAATAAATGAATAGGGTTGAGTTTAGTAAAAGATAATTTATTGATGGAAAACAATTCAAAACATATATAAAAAGATACTATTTTAAATACATGAATACCTCTATAATAAGAGAAAATGAACATGATTTAAAATGGACAAAGGATCTCAACAGTCCTTTTTCACACAAAGGCACAGGCATGACTGCCTGATATATAAAATGACTGTCCACATCTTTAACCACCACAGGATAAAGGGGTAGGCTTTGAGGTTTCAAATGCCCAAACTTGGATCAGTCTCTACCACCTGCTCCTCACTATTTCTATCTGTTACTTTTAAATCATGGTATGTGTTGAAAAAACCCAACCAGTACATAGCCTTATGAATAATAATGTCCATAGGCACATTGTGATAATGATAACAGAATATACTCTTGATATCAGAAGACCATGAGCAAACATTCAGATATGTGTAATTGAAGACAAGTGAAGGGAAAGAAAATTGGGGAGAAGGAAGATAGGAAAAAACTGTTAATAATTTTTCAGAAGTTTGGAATGTTTTTCCCACATAGTCAAGAAGGCCATTATCTGTACAAAAAAGATTAACAAACTCTACCACGAAGTAAACTTTTAGCCAAAGTGATAAAACTTAAATACTTGAATATAGGCTAAGTGCTAATGACAAACATGATAAGCAATAATAGCTTGTTAGTTGATTTCCCTTTAAAAACACTGAAAATACCAAACAATGAAAGAAGTTATATAAGCTCATTACTGCAACCTAGAATGTAGCTAGCAAAATTATTTGCCATAGTTGAATGAGATGGTAAAACGTTCCATGACTAAAAACCTTAAAAATAAAATCACATCCACTACCATTAACAAAATGCCAAACAGAGTAGTGGAAGCAAGAGAGAAATAAGCACAGGAAGCTGTAATATGTTAAAAAACAAACCACAATGAAAAACACAAACCAGTAGAAAACATCAAAATGACTGCAACCAACACACATCTTTCAATAAAATGGTCTCAACTCTCCAATAAAAAATGAACATGAGAACATTATAAGACACCAAAGAAATAAAAAAAAATATATAAAGGAATACTGGTCTCTATGCTCTCATATCCTGTGACAGACTTCAGTGACCCCACGCATGGAAGGCCTCACCATCCTTGGGGAGTAGGTGGGGGGTGGATTAGAGGTTTCAGTGGGGGACATGTGAGGATGGAAGGGTGAAGGAATGGGAGGATTGATATGTAAAATATGATTGTTTCTAAAATTAAAGAAAGTAAAAATAAAACATAATTTCTGGAATAAAGGTGAACAATAACTAGAAAAATTTAAAATTTTCACACTTAAAAAATAAGGACATATATTAATTTAAAACAAGTTGAGTACCTTACACCATCTGGAGACAACTTACAAATTAAAAAAAACTAAGTTCAAATGACTGATCACATGTATTTTCAATAAGATAGAATAGAATAGTTACATCTTGACACTGACAGATTAACCAACAGGTGGTTACTTTAAATAGTGTGCCTTTCCAAGTTGTACTGTGGTAGAATTTATAACTAAATTTGTACATATGTAAGGTACATAACATGATGATTGACACAAGTGCACGTGGAGAAATGATTTTCACAAAAGCATAGCTGTCACTTTGAACGGATTTTTATACATGGTCTCATTTTAACTAAGCTTCTATATATCGTGTTTGCATAAACAGTTTTTCCTTTTTCATAAGAAAAATGCTAACTCAAAATTACTTTAAAAAGGTAAGTTAAAGATGTTTTCCTATGTCTTTGTGAAGTTTTCATCTACTGCTTTCTTTTTTCTTTAACAACTTTTCACACCATGTTTTACCTTATAAGTAGGTATTACTTTTTGAATTTTAGACATGTACTACATTACTTTTTGAACTTTAGATATGTACCATAATCCAAAGAACCATAGAAGTTAGGTACCTAGCAAGGGAATGGGGGGGGGAGATCTCACAATTAAAACTTTCTTTTAAAAAACATCCTGGGTATATTCATAACAGAACTCTACCAGAGGTTCAAAGAAGAGCTACAATGGATTTTTCTTAAAATTTCGAGAAAACCCCAAATAAGGTCACTACTAAGTACATTCTAAGAAGCCAATATTATTCTAACAACAAACCCATTTTAAACAAAACAAAGTGAAAACAAACAACCCCCTAAGCACCCATTCCCTGATGAGCAAAAAACTTCAAAATTCATCAATAAATAAAAGAATCTATTTTCAGTAAGAGGGAAAATTGCACAGCATAAAAATTTTCATGGAAGAGAAGATGAAAGGTCTGAAAAAATGTCATCAAAGTTGACATTTTAGGGAGAATGAGGAATGGAAACGTTAAAAGTCATCTCAAGCACATGTTAATGGATGGAAGTTAGAGAACTGTATATACATGTGTGCTCTGTCAGGTATTTCCTAATGGAAAATGCTGGGAATTTAATCATTGCTACTTTATAAAAGTCAGGTTGATTTAGTGAGAGAATGTTAATTCTGATAAGAATTAATTATTTCAGAGCCTCAGCAACTTTTGATGTAGGATAAATGTTAGCTTTGTATTCTATAAATTAAACCTTAAGCAGATGGTTAAAGCAATAGCTCAGTAGGTAAAATGCTTGCCTTGTAAGTATGACCACTTGAGTCTGATTCCCAGAATCCACAGAAAGATGCAAGGTGTGGTGTTTTGTGCTTATAATCTCATCATTGGGGAAGCAGAGGCAGGAAAACCCCTATGGTCTGCTGATCAGTCAGGTTAGCCCAATAGGTGAGCTCTGTCTTATGTCAGGTTCAAGGAAAAGTGTCTCTGCTTTAGCCGGACTGTAATGCTAAGAATAAAAAATGTATCTCCCTTTCTGAAATCCTAAAACAAAGTCCCTCAGCTGAGATAAATACTTTCTTATTTCAAGAGAGAAGGACCAGTGTATAATGACAATAAAATCAACAGAAAACTGAAATATAACAGGATAAATAACTCAGTGTCACAATTATCTAGGCTCCTCCAAGGGGCCTGGGTCACTTCTTTGGCTTCACCCCCTGTAACCCACACTGATTATCTCCCAAACTCAGGCTGGCTCACTCCAAACTGTTTCTTTCTTAGTGGTCCCAGCACTGGGATTTCCAAAATTTTGGGGTCTCTTGTTGCAGCTGCACATTTACCAAGAGTCTCTCCTAGGCTCCATGCCTGCCACCCAGTGCCAAGCCACAGGTGCTCTCCATGACCCCTTCATGTCTCCAAAATCAGTAGCACCTGGGTGGCTCTTCCATTACCAATTTTTGTTGACAGCTCAAGGTACATGCTTGGATACCCTACCCCTCCTTCTACTCCCCTCACCTCCCCCCAGCACATCCCCAGTCCTCTCCTCTTTTTTTTTTTTTTTTTTTTTTTTTTTGGTTTTTACGAGACAGGGTTTCTCTGTTTTGGAGGCTGTCGGTCCAGCCTGGCCTCGAACTCACAGAGATCCGCCTGCCTCTGCCTCCCGAGTGCTGGGATTAAAGGCGTGCACCACCAACGCCCGGCTCCCAGTCCACTCCTCTTAATCACTGCTTATTTCTGAGCTCCACCTGACCAGCGTTGATTATCTCAAAAAACTAAGGTTTTAGTGTTTCTGCTATCTTGTTGATCACAGCTGAATATTTTGCCCCTGCTAACCAGAAGTATTGATTCCTTTTTTCCCATTTTTTAAAGAATAAATTCATGTTGCGTTCCAACCACAGTTTTCCCTCCCACACCTCCTCTCACCCCTCTACCTTCCCCACCCAGCCCACCCCCAGTCCACGGTTCCTCACAAGTAAGGGCTTCCATGAGGAGTCAGCATAGTCTGGCATAATTGGTTGGGGCAGGCCCCTTTTCCATGCATTAAGACTGAGCATAGCATCCTACCATAGGGAATGGGCCCCAATAAGCTAGCTCATGTACCAGGCTTGTATCTTGGTCCTACAGCCAGGGACCCCTCAGTTAGTCCAAGCTTCACAACTGTCTCCCCCAAATGGAGGGTCTAGTTCAGTCCCCTGGAGTCTCCATAGCTATAGGTCTAGTGTTCATGAGTTTCCACAAGCTTAATTCAGCTGTCTCGGTAGATTTCTACATAATGATGTTGATCTCCCTTGATCATGTAGTCCCTTCTCCCTGTCTTCAGCTGGATCCCAGGGTTTGGCCTGGTTCTTGGTTGTGGATCTCTGGTTAGTTCCATAAGTTACTGGATAAAGGCTCTATGATGATGGTTGGGGTATTTACCAATCTGATTATAGGAGTAGGCCAGTTTGGGCATCCTCTCCACTGTTGCTAGGAGTCTCAGCTGGGATTCTCCTTGTGGATTCTTGGGAGTTGCCCTAGTACCAGGTTTCTCCCTAAGCCCACAGTGGCTCTCTCTACTAAGATATCTCTTTCATTGCTCTTCCACGGTATGTCTTCCTGCCTTGGCCATTTCATTTCCTCCTGTTCTCATCCCTTCTCCCCTCCCCATTACTACCCCTACCCCCAGTTTACCCTGTAGATCTCATCTAATTTCTCTTCTCAGAGTGATCCATGTGCCTCTCTTATGGTCAAGGTATGTAGTCACTCATAAGTGGCTATTAGATGTAAAGCAAAGAATAATCAGACTACAATCCACACCTCCAGAGAACTACTGATTCTTAACTAAAGATATGCAATTGTCCAGATATAGTTTCTAGGAGAGTGTCAACCTTCTCCTTGGAACTTTACAAGTGCTGCCTCTGTCATCTGCATTACTTTCAACAGTCTCATTTTCTAAGCTCCTACAGAATAGAGCTCTTAACACTCAATGGATTTTTCTCAATAGCATTTCAAAACCCTTCCACAGTCATCCACAAAACAAGATCAGATCTGTCACAGCAATACCCCCACAATCCTGGTACCAATTTCTCTTATTTAGGGTGACAATTGTGACCAAGGTGACCAAGACAACTTGGGGAGGAAGGGTTAATCAGGCTTCTGTTTCACTGGTCATCATCTAAGGAAGTCAGGACTTGAATGCACATAGGACAGAATCCTAGAGACAGGAGCTCTATGCAGAAGGCAAAGAAGATGGTGGCTTACTGGCTTGTTCCTCATAGCTTTCTCATCATGTTTCATTATGGCAACCAGGATCATCAGCTCAGAGTCATACCGCCCATAATTGGCTACACCCTCCTACACTGATGACTAGTTAAAAAACATACTATAAGCTTGTGTGCTTACAGCTGAATCTTCTGGAGACATTTTCCCAGCTGAGACTCCCTCCTCTCAGATGACTATAGCTGTGTCAAGTTGACATAAAGGTAGCTAGTAAAAAAATAAAACAACCAAGGAGGTAGAAGACCTCTATAATAAAAACTTCAAATATCTGCAGAAAGAGATTTAGAAAGACACTGGAAAATAAAAGTCCTTTATTTTATGTTTAACAGATTGGTAGAATTAATACTGTCAAATGACCACCATATGAAAATCAATTTACAGAATCAATGCCATATGTGATGGCCATCCCAATCAAAATACCTAAAACATTTTTATATAAATATAAAAAGTCATCTTAAAATTAATATGGGACAAGAAAAGACCCCAAATAGCATAAGTATCCCTGAGGAGGAAAAATGAACATCAGAAGTATTGCTATTACAGAGTTCAAGATATATTAGAGTTATTTTATAGTAATAAAATGGTACCAGCACAAAAGTAGAAATATAGACCAATGGAACAAAATTGAAGAATCCTACACGAGTACACATAACTTCAGCATTTTAATATTGGACTAAGATGCTGGAGCCATATGTTAGAGTAAAGAAAGTACCTTCAGCAGGGTTGTGGTGTTGCACATCTTTAATCCCAGCACTCGGGAGGAAGAGGCAGGTGAATCCTTGTGTACAAGGCCAGCCTGGTCTACAAAGCTATGTAGAGAAACCCTGTCTCAACAAACCAAGAAAAGGGGGGAGGCAGGTACTGGAGAGATGGCTCAGACTTTATGGGCTAGGCTCACAAGCAAAAACATAAGAAAGCATCTTCAATAAATGAGCCATGGAAAACTATATGCCAACATGCAAAATGATTCAACTATACCTATAGCTATCATATTGCATAAAATAGGCCCCACCCAAGATGAAGATCTACCGGCAGTCAATGGCTATTGGGGGAAGAAGAGTTGTTTTCAGGACAAGGTCACTAATAGGTTGCCTGAGCCTAAGTGGTCAGTCTATGTACATGCAGGCAACGTAGTGGGATTCAGGAGGACACACACACACACACACACACACACACACACACGCCTACTACTACTACTACTACTACTACTACTAACTATTAAAGAGGTCATGAATTGGAGAAAAGCATAGGAAAAATAAATATGACAAGCTAGCGTAGGGAGAGGAAGGGTAGAAAGGATGTAAAAGAGTATGCTTATAAATGAAATTCTCAGAAAATGAAAAAGGGTATTGTATATAAACATGTATATAAACAACTTATTAGTTATTAATTTATATAAGTCTTTAACTACACAACTTGTATGCTGTTACTCTTTTATGTGACATTACTTCAGATGTAGTTTAAACTAGCTATTAAACAGTTGAACATATATGAATAGCATGCAAGTACTATGAGAGAAACATTGGATTGGTAACATGATCACTTAAATTAACCTCACTCAAAATACAGAATTATTTAGTCATTTAAGCACACATAGAAACAAAAAGCTTGCATTTGTCATAAGAAAGTAACAGGTAAGTACATTAGATTACCCCATGAAGATAGTAAGAGTCTAGCACTATAAATGTGGGTCATCTGCCACATTAAAAACCCTATTCTAGCAGTTAGGAGCTATTTGTCTGAAAATGAAAGATGCTCTATCTTAGTCTTCATATTTATATTAAGGAAAAATAGTATTTCATAACAAGGTTGTGAGAAATACATGTCTATATTTGTAAGGAATTTGAAAGTTGATATTAAACAATAAGTAATAAATGAAAGAACAACTAAATATGAATATTCTACATTCTGTTCTCAGTGATGTTTTAACTAAATTATAGAAAACAAGTGATCTCTTTTACGTAACTCAAATGAACATTCTGTCTCATGAGTACACAAAACAGACAATATTTAAAGTCAAAACCTGCTTTCTCACCAGAGTTTGTCACTCTCTGTTTTAGCTTCCCTTGCCAAGGCCTGATAATTTCCAAGTAACAGGGTAAGATAGACAACTGTTCTTTCTGGGAACTGGAAGCTGTTCCTGGTATCACAATTTGAATAGATAGAATCTGGCAACGAGACACTCCAAAGCTGACCAGAACAGCTTTATTTTATACATGTCAAGTGCTTATGTGTTGAAAAAGTGCTGTTTCCAGTGGGATGCACCATTTGAAGGTTATCACAAAATACCATCTTTAAGTATACCATGAGGCAAACCACAAATATTAGGGTAATGTGGCAAAGATAGCTTAGTATTTATTTTCCTTAGCATCGTTGTGTAATGTTTTAAATTACAAGCAATTGGATCCAGAGATCTCAAAGATAAGCTGTCTTATCCTGAACATTGTCATCCTGTAGGAGATTGTCACTACAGAGAGTAACCAATAAAATAGTCCAGACTACAGGATGAGCTAAAAATTCTCCTGATAGTCAAAATTGAAAGATGAGGGATCATAAATACTAATCACATGTCTACTACTTGTGGGATATCCTGACATATGTATGTGTCCATGACTGACCACAGTATGTGTCCATGAATGACACAGTTCACTTTCTCTGTATGTCTCTGTCTGTCTCTCTCTCTTTGTGTGTCTGTGTGTGTATGTATGTATGTATGTGTGTGTGTGTGTGTATGTATACATGTACACTTTTGGAAAAATGAATGTAGGAGTAATTGTAGGTACCATGGATATACTCTGAGTCACTGGGGCAGGTGCTTTATTGGAAAGTAAAGAACAGTGTCTGACAAACTTCTGCTTTTCATCCAAGATGGTTCACAGCTATTTCACCATCATGGAAATTGCTCTTGCTGCTTTTGGCACGTACATTGTTCTTTGACTGAGGCAAGGATTTGAAGTTTCAAGTGTTGCAGTAATAGTTTTTCTACTGGCATTAAAGCAACTGAAGTTCTGAGGGATTCTTGGCATGGTTTTTCTTCATTTATTTTAGATTTTGTGATAAAAAGATATTATGCTAAAGATATAATGAAATGTCAAAGATGAAATTTATATCTAATATTTAAAGTTCTGAATATTTGTTAATCCTTAATTTCTACTTCAGAGGTTTTATCCAATTTGCAAAATTCCTCTGAAAATCCAGAGCACATGAAATTGTGTATATATTGATAGCATCCTAATTTTTCCATTATCTTGTAAGAGTGAAAAACATGGCTAATAAGTTAGTCAAGGATGCAATCTAAAATTGAATGGGATCAGTCCAAACATCCCTTAAAGGCCAGGTGTTGTTCATGAAATATATTAATCCAAAGCTCTTTTTCTAATAGAAATTTAGAAACGTCTAACAATAATTACTATACTGTATTTGGGAAACCTATATATGATTTGGCAATTTATTAAGAAGAAGAAAGATTTCTGAAATAAATTTAATTCTTGCTACCTAACTAGAATGCCTGTAAGATAATATACATATTTCTGGAAACAAAAATAAAACCGCACAAGTGCATACCATATGCACTTCATCTTTTCCCTGTGCATGGTGGACTACTGAACACCCAGTGTTCTTCAAACTTTGTATCTTGATCTAAGAAGTAGCAAGGGGAAATACTCATCTACTGTTCTCATAAGACTGCCTTGGGTCTTCTAGAAAGTCTTCTAACACAAAATGATTCCTCTTATTTAAAAGCAAATGAAACAGTGTTTCTGGTAAAGCAATGCTTTTCAGTACTTGATGCACTGCATTCCAACCTATAGGGTATTTTTCTCCTTTACCTGAGTCTGAAAGAGGCATATATATATATATATATATATCTTGGAGGATATACTTGCATATGGCAATGCAGTCTTTGGACAGGAAAACTATGAGGTCTGAAACATGAAACACACATATGCAAAGTACAGAAAATACACAAATACTACACAAATACAGACAGACAGACAGACAGACAGACACATACACACACTCAAAGCAAGGAAATATCCAACCCACATTTCAGGACATTAGGATATTAAGAATAAATGAATATTGGTGGACTACAAAGAATTTTTATTACAAGACATATTCTATTTTATGATAATAAATAAAACTGTAAAATACAGATATAGCAGTTTTAAGGCTGCACATTAAAGCAATAAATATAATAACTTTCAAATAAAAATGAATAGAAAAAAGTGGAATGGTTTTTCTCCAGTTAAAGGGAAACTGGTGATAAAGTTATCATTTACATTTCAAATTCCTAATCAGAATTTATGTATTTATTAATAAGTGCACAGTCATTATTCAAATTCAGAATAAACTTTTCAGTGGTTATATTCATGTTATAGATCATTATTGGGGAAGGAATGTTTGAGAACTAAGCCAAGACAATATATTTCCATGCATGTATGTGGATTGTACTAATAAAAGTTGTATTGATGATTAAACAATGAATTTACTATTCAAAGTCACGTTTATTATTCCCAGCATTAGTATCAATTTGCTTCTGCGTATATATTTGATTATTAAGAGTAAAGCACGCATTCCTGGCATAGCAAGGCCAATTCATGCCAAGGTTAAGAAACTGATTTAAAGAAGAGAATAGTTATTTTTGTAAAAGAGTTGTCAAGTGAAGCAGCATTCTTCACATGGTAAATTATTTAGAAAGCTCTCCTCAGATCCCAGAAACAGCATTGAAGAGAGAAACTAAATGCAGAATTCCTTTTCCTTTGGCATAAGGGTAGTTACTCTCTAACTCTTGCTTTGCACTTTGAAGAAATTCCATAACAGTCACCATGAGACTGATCTGTAAAAGTTCTGAAGCCCTGTCATTCTTTCTGCATATTATCTATAAAACGATATTAAAACAAGTCTCCAAGTTAGAGATGCTGTAATATACAAGGGTGAATGCAAGTGACAATGATAGTATGTGAAAAAACGGTTTGTTAAACACTTACTCTCAGGTAAGGGCAATTGTGTGTTATGTTTGATATATAACCTGTCAGTAGATATGAAAAAAGGTGAAATAATAATACAGTTTTATTTTACAACTTCTCTAACATCACTACACAAGGAATGTATCAAGGCTCAAAAGGATGCAAGGATTTTAAGATATAAATATGGTAACAGGTAATGCCATGCAAACATGACTTCGATTACTGAATACAAGTAAGTTGTATAAAGATAAAGACATTTCTATCAATAAAACCTAAAGACAGAAAATATTCACATAGATATTGACATCAAAAATAAAAGTAAAATTAATACAAAGCAAAAAGAACAGTTGTTCATGCGAAGTTTTATTAAGAAGTGAACACAAAAAGGTTTCAAGTACTTGGCCAATATGGCAGTAGAACCCTAAAGGCTCAATAGTGACACTTATATGCTGACTGTAACTGGCAGTTCTCTAATTGGATTTAAGGTTCACTAACCAGGAATGAAATCATGCCTGGAAACCTAGCCAAGCACCAAGGGCTAGAAAAATCATGAATCTTAATACCACTACTTTACTAGACCAGCGTATTTCCTAATTTGTATCCTATTTATAGCAAATTGAGACCATCATAGAAAAACCACACTGGACTCAACGTAGATATCATAGGATTTTAGAGAGTCCAGGCCTGAAGCATACATCTTCAACACAAATCCTGCACCCAAGGCTCCAGGAACAAAATAAAATAGGGGATAGAAAGATTAGAAGAGCCAGAGAATCAGGAAGTCAGCTATAAGACTGAGTGTCCTAGAAATGCCCACTTACAGAAGAACTGAACAATGACAGTATCCTTAGATACTGTGCTATTGAGGAAGATGGAAATCTAATTGAGTCTCAACCCTAGAGCAAAAACTTCAAACAATTAATGACTACTGAATGGGAGAATTAACCTCTCTCCCTAATTGGTTACCCATATGGAATGGTCAGGTCTGAATTCATATACACACAAAAACCAAAATTGGACTCAGCAGGTTGTATGTGTGTATATATTTGTGTATCTTTCTATATATGTAATAATAATTACAGAAAAATATGCCATCTAATTGAGCAGGAGATGGAGAAGGTGCATGGGAGTGGTTGGAAGGAGGAGAGACAAGGGAAGATGTTGTAATTATATTTTAACTAAATTACATTAAAAATAAAAAGAAAAATTAATAATAAAATAAAATTTCCAAAAATTAATAAATTTGCTGGACATATAAGGGATATATATATATATAATCCCTTTTGAACCAAAGTATTCTCTGTTTAATAATGAACTACTCACATTGTGTATGACTTAACATTTCAGTTGTTTTCCTAGTATGCAAACTGAGGTTAATACATCTGTATTAATTGGTCAGAAAATGAAATTATCTGAAGAGGTTACTTTCTCTGGAGTTAATAGCAAGTGTAATTAAATATGATTGTTACTTTAGGAGTAAATGTGGCACTACTTCTTATGTTAGAAATTCTCCTTGACATTGAGCTCCCACTTCAGAAATTAATTTTCCTTTAATGTTTGGAAGCAGCTGTGATGTGTTTTCTGAAACACCCATTTAGTAGAATATAAGAGGTAGCTGGAGTACAAAATTAAAACCTATGAACAAAGGAAGTGGTAGGAAACACAAAAGGCAAGTGGAAATATGTAAAGGGAGAACTAGAACTCAGAAAAAGATTAAACAGTAGAAGGGAAAGATAGCTTTTCTTAAAGAAAACAACTAACAAAAGGAAAATGTTCAGTTTACACTAAAATTTCTAGTGGTTTACTTAAAACATCACAGGATAGCACAAGTTTTAAAAACTATAAAATAAAAAAGTAATTATAGACTTTGGGAAGAAATGGTAAAGATTTTAGTTTTTTTCACAAAGCGGTATTTATCTTAAAGAAAACTAATCCTGTTCCTTTAAATTCGTAGGAATATAAGCTTTTTTTGGTGGGTATTTATTAACTTAAACTGATATTGTTTTCAGACTCTGTACTAGCTAGTTTCTATGTCAACTTGATATACACCAGCATCATTTCGGAAGTGGAATCCTCAACAGAGAAAATGCACCAACAGATTGGCCTGGAGGCAAGCTTGTGGTACATTTTGTTGACAGATGACTGATAAGGGTAGCTCTATCCTCTAGAGATGGTGGTCCATCTGTAGAAGCCATGGGAACAAGCCAATAATCAGCATTCCTGGATGGTCTCTGCTCAAGTACCACTCCACTTCCTTCACTGAGTTTCTGCCTGACTTCCTTGGATGACTGACTTATCAGCTGTAAGGTAAAACAAACCCCTTTCACGTAGCTTCTGGTCATGGTGTTGTACTACAGCAATAGAAACTTCACCTAAGACAGAATGCTGTGTTCAGCAATGAGCAATGAGCAATGAGCAACAAAACAGACAAATCAAAGTTCCTGAACAAAGTTATTTTTTTAAGGATTAGCATAGGAAATAATGGAAATTTTACACTTCTATGTAAAAAAAACTTTTGTAGTAAAAACCTTAATTTAGAATCAATTTACTGTGCTTTAGTCTCAATTTCTAGTTGACAGTTTGTGTTGAGAACAGATGTTTTATCTAATTTAAAACTGAGTCACAGTTTGGATATATGACAATGATTACAATTAAGGCAACAGGTCTTATTACTAACTATTGTGCTAGCACACAAAAGCTGGTAGCCTTCCTGGATAGAAATGGCATACATATTGATAAAACAATGGGAGAAACAATCCTATTTACAGTATCTCAAAAATACGTTGGAACCAAGATTGCGAAGGACTTGTGCAATGAAATCTTGAAGAAACTGAAAAAGTAAATCTACTAAGATATCAGAATAGGGAAAGACCTTGTTTCCATCCCTTGGTAGGATTTATGTTGTGAAATGAAAATTTCTCTTAAAAGCATATACAGATTTAGTAAAATCACCATCAAAATTCCAACGCAATTCCTTACAGAAATTGAATAAAATTGTCTCAGACCTCATATAGAAACATGAGACCAAGGAGAGACAAAGCAACTTTGAAAAATAAAAATAGTGTTGGACATATCATCATCTTTTATTTCAAGATATGTTACAGAGTTACAGTAATAGAACCAGCATGGCACTGACAAGATATAGTTACTGATCAAAAGAATAGAATTAAGGATCCATGATAAGCCCACACAAATACAACCAACTGACTATTAATAAAGAAGTCAAAATTACACACTGGAGATAAGATTGCATTTCTACAAATGATGCTGGTCAAACTGCATTGATAAATGTGGGAGAACAGAACTCAATCCTCATCTTTCCCCCTGTGTAAGACTCAACTTCAAATGGCTGAAAGTCATCAGGTTAAAACCTGATTTCTTGTCATATTTTTCTGTTCAAACACAAACAGAAATTAAAACTATGTTTTTTTCCCAATATATGTTTTTATTTAAATTAGAAACATGCATGCTTCACATGTCAATCCCAGCTCCCTCTCTCCCACCCCTCCCCCCTTGTCCCTCCACCAGTCCTCCTTCAGCCCCCCACCCAATCCCCATATCACTCCCCAGGGAGGGTGAGGTCCTCCTTCTGGGGGGGAATCTCTAAAGTGTGTCATTTCATCCAGGGCAGGACCTAGGCCCTCCCCCATGTGTCCAGGCCAAGAGAGCACCCCTCTATATAGAACAGGTTCCCAAAGTTCATTCGTACGCCATGGTAAACACTGATCTACTACCCAAGGCCCCAGAGATTTCTGAGGCCTCCTCACTGACACTACATTCATGGAGTCTGGATCAGTCCCCTGTTGGCCTCTCAGCCATCAGTCTGGGGTTCAAGGGCTCCCTGGTGGATACATCTTAAGGGTGCCTTTCCTGATGAGAAATGGTTGTGAAATGCTATGTAGATACTGATGGAGTCACTTATCACTGGTAAGAATGGTAATTAATTTCCCAAAGCATTCTAGGAGGAAATCCACACACTTAAAAGAAAGAAAGGAAATGGCAGGGTGGTGTATACAATGTCTTAGTGTCATCTACATTTGTCTCTGTACATTGTCTCCAAATACTAAACTGTAAAAAGGAACTAACATTTGTGCAGACCTCCTTTTCTCTTGCCACTTTTTTTGTGATGTATTCCCATCTACATATGTGCTTATGTTTGTTTAATACTGTTGGCTGCTGGTTTCGTGTCCAAGTAAATAATATAGAGTAAACCACGAAATACAAAGTAAAGTAATTTTTATCATGTTTGTATACCGTAGAGTACTGGCTAGTAAAATTCACCTTTCAACAGAAAAATCTGTTAATAGAATGGCTAATTTGCTACTTTCTTACCTTGTCATTTTTTCAGTATCCTCTATTATAAAATGCTTGATAGAAAACAAAAGAAATATAAAATGTAATTTGAATAGAAATATTTACACTTATTGAATTGCTGCGGGTACAGGCATTATTTTTCATCTGTTACAGAACATGGAAGCACAGAATCAGGCATTTATTTAAAAATCTCTATTCTCATTGTATTTTTGAAAGGTTAAAATTTTAAAGGTAAGCATTTAAATTTAAATGTTTTTAAGTTAAAATATAGTTGCATCATTATTCTCCTTCTATTTCCTTCCTCTAATTCTCCCTTGTGCTCCTGGCCTCTCTAACTCATGGCCTCTGTTTCTTTCATTTTTTGCATGTATTTTTAATTATGTGTGCATATATATGTGTGTTTGTATGTGGGTGTGCACACTGGAATGCTGGTGCCTGCAGAGGCCATAAGCATCAGAATCTGTTGAACTGGAGTTAAGAGAAGCTTTGTGCCTCTTCATGTGTATGCTGGGAACTGAACTTGAGTTCTACAAGAACAGTACTGGCTCGTAGCTGTAGAGCCATCTTCTGCTGCTATTTGGCAGCATTGCTTTGCATTTTCTTCTTTTCCTCTCATTTGAAGTTTTGACACATTATCTAAAATAAGAAACTTTCTTATTTTTGAAGAAGCAGAGACTTTGCTTGTGACACCAAACTCATCGTCATTTTCGAAGTGTTTCCTGTAAGTCTTGTGTAACTTTGATACCATACAAATCCCATGGAGTCTTTTCAGCTCTCAAATGCTCTACAAATGATATAAATAGACCTCCTTAAACTGTGAAGAGAAGCTTTTGTATGGATACTGAGGTTTCACTAGAAGTCATAAATTTCTTCCAGCTCTACAAATTCTATGCATATAATTATTAGAATGCTCTCTGAATGTTAATTTATACCACCTGTTTCTGTTTATTTTTCAACTTCATGTTAAATTTTCACTTCAGTGTATTTTCCCCAAATTGATTAGTAGTGAGTGATTGGCTGATTCCTTTTACAGTCAACTATGCTCTTGACTTACATAGCTGTTTCTCCTGCCTTCAAATGAATTACTAGTTTTTAATCTACATTAATCTCCTCGCCTATATTTTCTTGTTGTGTTTTCAAAAACTTTGAGCATACTATTCTCAGTGTTAACTTGATAATTCTGTCAGATTGTGCAAATAGGTGGTACATTTCTTGTTGACTTAATGTTTGTCATGTAGAACTGTCAGACAAATCCGAGCTAAGACATGACAGTGAACATTTGCCTCATGGAGTAATGCTAGCTTTGCTAAGGCAAACTCTTATCTTACTCATGTTGTAATTACCATTTACTTCTATAATTTTTACTTAGGATATAGGTTGATCTGATACTGCCCAAAGGTGGCCTGGTACTTATTATGTAGGTAGTCCAGGCTAGTCACGAACTTGTAATTTACTTCCCTCACAAACTATGAGGATTACAAGTGTGTGTTGCCACATCTGCTTATTTTTCATTTTAATTAAGTTAGTAGAATATTTTCATGAAAATGAGCATACATATTTTCTCACCTTGCCTTTGCAGTCCTCTGGGGGATGGGGGAGGGAATTACCTTCACTGATAAAACTTTCCCAATCAAACATTTGCAAGGGGATTGATTGCACAGTGGTGACTTTCTAATCCTTCATTTCTTCTATTTATTGCAAGAAATTCTTCTACTTTAGCTTCAAAGCAGGGCCATCTGGGATGTTAGTTTAACACAATTCTTAGGAACAACAGAAAACAACACAAGTCTGAAACACTGTTAGCTAAAGTTGTGTATGTGTAACTAGCTGCTATCCTCATATCCATCAGTTCCAGAAGGGTTGTGTAAAAAGATGAACCCTGTGAGAGTCTTGCGGTTGCAACTTTTGGCAGTTGATTTGGGTCATTTAGTATATTGGGTATTTTGGGCAACAAGTGTGTAAATAAGCAGTTAAGGAATACCTAAGATTATGATGGTTTATGTCGGCTATTGACCATCTGGGAAACAAATATCTGAACATTCCTGCCTGTAAGGGAATTCCTGGATTACACCATTTGAAGTGGAAAGATTCACTGTAACAGCATAGTTCAGCGAACTGGAGTTAGGCTCTGCATAAAAAGGATGAAGCTGAGCAGGCGTTATTTATCTCTCTGTTGTGAGACTAGCTGAGGCAACGTTACATTTGAATAGATCATAAATGTCAGTATCTTTTAGCTGTAAGAAAAAAATTGTGTGAATTTATTCACAGGAGAAATGCAAACTAAAAGGAAAAAAGAAAGATAAAGTAAATTAAAACATAAGTGAAAATGATATTCATCCTTCTTCTTGGCATATATACTTCTTTTACCTCTGGGAAAATGGTAAGTTTTGTATTGAAAAGAATAATTGTAATAAAGTCCTGACCTTGTCTCCCCCACACTTTAAATTAATTATTGCCGTTAGATCAATGAATGAAACTCTTCTTTATGTAAATGGTTTCTGCTTACTGTCACCTGATAATATCTAATGTCTATGATAATATCGAATGTCTCTACTCAGTACAAACAGCCCTGATGAGGAAGGGAGCCTAACTTGAAAATCATTTATTGACAAAAACTAAGTTATTTAGGAAAAAAATGTATGGGTGAAAGGTGAAACTATTCCGACTGTCAAAGATTTGGTTGTAAAAGTTAAACTGCATTGACCATTGTTGACTTGATTGCTTAAAAAGACATGGCTAGTGTGATCATAGTTATATTACAAAAAGTGACAGAGATTAATCTCAAAACTGTCTCTTTAATAATAAATTTCAAAAGTTTTTGTTATGGGAACTTTAAAAAATATTTTCCCAAAAGTAACATATTTATACAGTTATGGTTTCTCACACTCTAAGGACTGTATCCCTGAGATAGTGTTTAATCTTTGCAGTAGTCCTTTGTGATGGCTGTTATATTTACCAATTATTTTACATAGAAAGAAATTCTATAATTAACTTCTTCCTATAGTTAGACAAACATTCATATTTTCAAATACTTTGACACATATAAATTATTCATAATTATTCCTATGCTTTTATAGGATGGACAACATCTAAAAATTGAATAGCATTTTCTTTGATGTCTCTGACCTTTCCTCTTAAGGAAATTTGGAAGTGAAAATGTCATCCACGACTTCAGTAAAAATCATTGCTCAAATTTTATTCTCTCCTATATCTTTCCATCCTTGAATCCACCTTGATCATAACCAGTTTTCATTGATTCTCTGTTTGGCTTCTTGCCTGTGATGAATTGTGTAACTAGATTTGGAGTTTCTTGTAAAGTGCTTTCATTTTGCTTAAGGTACACCTTATTTTAACTGACACTTCCCCTGGTCTGACCTACTTTGCTTTAAATGTTCCTTCCTCTCTTGAAAGTGACTTATGATGACACACACACACACACACACACACACACATACACACACACACACTCAAGTTAGTCACTCTTGTTATAGTAATGGTAATTTCTTGTGAAAATAATAGTTTGGGTATAGGGAAGATTCTAACAGAGCAAGGCCCCACTGAGACCATAATATTAAACTAAACTCTACTGTCAATAGATCAAATCATATGCTATATCAAATCATTAAGAAAGTCACACAATTATCTATGAATAGCCATCTGTGGAATATAGTAGAGGTGGTAATGAAACCAAGAATAGAGGTCCAACCTTTTTATTACCTCGTCATTTCTGTTTTCATTTTGTACTAGTCTAGTTTAGAACCATCTTAAAATGCCAGTATGACACCCACTGAACAATTTTGTAGATGTAATGCTGTGTTGGTTTTCAGGAAACATTGTCTTGTGCATGCAGATCTTCACCACATTCTCAGCTAAGGAAAAACAGAACTTGCGTCTGAAACATCTTTTACAGAACACTCTGCAGTGGTTTGAGAGAGAATGGCTTACAGCCTAATATCTTGAATGGTTGGTCCCCAGTCGGAACTGTTTTGGAAGAATTAAGAGGTGTGTCCTTGTTAAGGAGGTGTGTCACTGGGGGTGGGCTTTGATGTTTCAAAATCCCATACTGTTTACATTCCTAGTAGCTCTCATCCTCTCTCAGTCAGCCTCATGCTTGTGGATGAGACGTAAGATCTCACCTATCACTCCAGTGCCTTGCCTGCATATGTTCTACATTCTCCGTACCATCTTGGTTGTGAACAGTATCTTCCTAAAAGATTAAATGGTTTGTTTGATAAGTTGCCTTGGTGATTGTGTTTTGCCATGGCATTATAAAAGCAACTAAGAAAAACAATGTCTTCTTTGTATGGGGCTATTACTTTATTGATAATGTAATTCCTCCTTCAGACTCTTTTATCCTTTTTTTTCTGGTAAGCATGCGAATTAATGCATCTCAGGTTTGTGTCCAGATTTCAATATTTCAGATTCAATTAGGCAAGGGCCAGGGAACTAGGCCCAGTTAGTTTGAATCAGCTGTTGGGAAGAATCCACTACCTACAGGTTGTGTGCATGTACTATGGAGTGGATTGTATTAGGTCTTTCCTATCCATGATTAAAGCATACATCTATTGACAGTGCTGTTCTTCCTGAAAAAAAATCTGATATTGTAATGTGATGTGAAGGAGTGTGGGAAATCCTATTCCTCACCAGGAATAATGCAGTGTGCATAGTTGTAGTATTTATTATCCTCTAAGAAGTTGAACTTCTCTGGAGTCTGACAACTGTCAGATTTTGCTTGAAAGTTTGGTGCAGGCAGCAAGATTACCAAAGGAGCATACCATGGCATGGTGGAAATGCAAAGCATCATCAACAGAATTACTCAGGTGTCGTACAGAGTTTCTGAAATCTGACAAGTTGACTGAGGTCATAGCTCCTCTATGGACCAAAATAGGTAAACAGCATTTAGCTAATCTTCTTTATAATAGTGATGAGCTAGTGTCAGTGAAAAGGCTGAAATATAAGATATAGGACTTGCAGTAGATGGGAACAAATATAGATACCCACAGTCAGACATTATACAGAGAGTCAGAGACCTTGGAAAACTCAGCCCTAAATTGGGGGTTTCCATCAAATCCCTCACCTCAGAGCTCAGGGAATTCTGGGGAAGACTACACAGAAATGTATGAGAGCAGGATACCAGGAGAACAAGGTCTTCTAAATCACCAGAGTAAGGTGCACAGAGACTGAAGCAGCACACATGGGGATTGCACAGGTCTGCAACAGATCCTCCATACTCACAGCTTCAAGTTTAGTGTTTTTATGGGACTCCTGAGGAAGTGAACAAGTGGGTCTCTTATTCCTATATCTTCTCTTGGGTTCTTTTCCTTCTGTTCATTTGTCTTGTTCAACATTGATGTGATAGTTTTTGATTTATCTTATTGTATTTATTTTGTTATTTTTTTAAAAAGTGAATAAAATCCTAGCCACTATGGTAGAAGTCAACAACTGAATTATCACTTATACCTTCTGGGAAATGGAAAATCAGTTTTCTCCAATGGAGTGACTCTGGGACATGGGGTTTATCAGCCACTCCAGGATAGGTCTCCCATTCAGGAACAGGTGAACAAACACAATGGAGGCCACAGGTTTGTGTGTGTGTGTGTGTGTGTGTGTGTGTGTGTGTGTGTGTATGTGTGTGTGTGCGTGCATGCACACATGTGTGTGATTTTATTTGGTTACAGTTTGGTGGGTTTTGTTTTTTGGGTTTTTTGTTTCGTTTTTGTTCTCTCTCTCTCTCTCTCTCTCTCTCTCTCTCTGTGTGTGTGTGTGTGTGTGTGTGTGTGTGTGTGTGTGTGTGTGTGTGTGTCTTTTGGCTTTTCAAGACAGGATTTTTCTCTGTATTGCTTTTGGAGCCTGTTCTGGAACTCCTCTATAGACCAAGCTGGCCATGAATTCACAGAAACCCGCCTGCCTGTGCCTCCTGAGTGCTGATATTAAAGGTGTCTGCCACCAATGCCCAACTGTTTATTTTTTTAGGGACAAGTTTTATTTTGATTGCTTTGTTTTGGGGGGTTTGTTGTTGTATAGTGTTTTTGTTTTTATTTTGAGATAGAACTTGAAGTTGGATAGGTAAAGAGGGAGGCAGGACCAGGAAGGTCTTGAAGGAAGGGAAGATTATAATCAAAACACATCTAAATAATAAAAAATGCCAAAAGAGAAGTAAGACAAAGAAGGAAAGATAAAATGCTAATTATTGTTTTATTGTGTGCATGCAAATGTGTACCTTACATTCATATGTATACCCACTCCAACAAAGCCACACCTCCTAATAATACCATTTCCTGTGAGATTATGGGGGCCAGTTACATTCATACTACCACATTCCACTTCTGGACCCCATATCATATAACAATATCATAATGTGAATTCCATTTAGTCAAACTTCAAAAGACCCTATAGTCTATCACAATCTCAACAGTGTTTTAAAGTCCTCTGATAGTGGAAGAGTATTTATCCCTAGTGTAGGAATGGACTTTGGGAGCCCATTCCTCATAGAGTGATGCTTTTTCAGCACACGGGGGAGGGCCTAGGCCCTATCCCAAATGATGTGACAGACTTTGAAGATTCCCCATGGAAGGCCTCACCATCCCTGGGGAACAGAAGGGGGAGAGGATGAGGCGTTGATGGGTGAATGGGAGGATGAGAGGGAGAGGGAACTGGGATTGATATATAAAATAAGATTGTTTTGCCAGGTATTGGTGGCAAATGCTTTTAATCCCAGCACTCGGGAGGCAGAGGCAGGCGGATTTCTGTGATTTAGAGACCAGCCTGGTCTACTGAGCGAGTTCCAGGACAGCCTCATAAACCCTGACTCAAAAAACAAAAACCAAACAAACAAATAAAAAGATTGTTTCTAATTTAAATTAAAAAATCTAGGAAAAATGTTCAAAGTGCAAAGTGTTTTCTAAGATTCTTGCAATCTCTTTACTGTAATTACCTGAAAAAAATCAAAATCTAAAGGCATATCACACACTTCCAACAGATTATGCTGTAGGACATACATTACTGTTTCAAAAGGCAGGGAAGGCAGCACAGCAAGGAAATACTAGACCAAAGGAAGACCAAAAACAAGCTGGGCAAACTCCATACTTAGCATCTCCATGTCTGATGTCAAAATCCTCTTCAGATCTTCAGCTCCATTCAGCTTTGTTAACTGCAACACACTTCTTTTTCTTGGGATGGTTCCATTTCCTGTTATCAGCTCTCTGGGCAGGTATCCCAAGGTTTTGGCATCTCTAACATCTGAAGTTCTCCAATGCAATCCAGGCTTCATCTTTACAGCTTCTCACAATGGTGTCTCTAGGCCTCCATTTATGGACACCCCTGACACATGCCTAGTCTCAGAAGCTTTCCTTAAGAGAAAATTCCATAGCACTTTGCTTCTTTCCTTAAGTCCAGAAGAATGCAGCTGAAGCTGCCAAGTTCTACTGCTTACCAGGACTGGAACACAGCACTCTTGTTTAATTACATCTTCACAAACTTTCTGTCCTTCACCGCCTAAGCTTGGCTGTTCTGAAATAGGATCTCAAGACAAAATTGGCTTCACAGTCAGAAATCTGCCAACCTCTGCCCTCCCAGTGCTGGGATTAAAGGCATGCACCACCAAACCCATGTCTAAATGTTTCGTTAATTCATTTTCACAAGTTGGAAATTTAGCTGGGTGGGATCTTGTCCTGAGGATATCACTCCCTTTATTCCATTTTTTTAAATCTGCTTATCTCCTTGAACACAGAATTTATCTCTATTCCACATTCTGGTGCTCTTTTTCTCCTCAAATATTATTTCTTGCTCAGCTGGCTCCTTTTTATTATAAATCTTCATCAGAGTTAACAGAAATAACCACAAAGCAGAGTCCATAGCAGGCTGCTTTGAGATTTTCTCTGTCAACAGAATTAATCCAAACTTCTTCATTTTAGTCTTAGGCAGACTCTTCAGACAAGGGCAAAATCCAGCCTCATTCTTTACCAAAGTAACAACAAGAACAATTTCTAGGCAACATACTAAAATTTTTCTCCTCTGAAATCTCTGATCTGGCTTCAAACAGTTCATCAAATCACACCCAACACCACTGCCTTCCATGCTCCTACCAGTATGACCCATTAAGCAGTGCTTAAATCATTCCACTGCTTTCCAAACTCAAAGTACCAAAGTCCAAATTCTTCCAAACATAAACACAGTCAGGCCTATCACAACAATAGGTTCCTGGTACCAACTTCCGACTTAGTTTTCTTTTTTATTGCTGTGAAGAGACACTATAACCATAATAACCCTATGTTATAAAGGAAATACTTAATTTATGTGGTTAAAAGTGTGTAGTCCACTATTATCATGGCAGGGAACATGTTGTCATGCAGGCAGAATTTGTGCTCGAGTAATATCTAAGAGTCTGACATCTTGCATGTAACAAAAAGTCAACTGAGACACTATGTGATTCTCTGAGGATTTAAAACCTCAATGCTCATGCCCACAGTGACACACTTCCTCCAACAAGGGCATATCCATTTCAACAAAGTCACACCTCCTATTAATGCCACTCCCTATGAGATTATGGAGGCCAATTGCATTCAAACTACTACACCCACACATTTGCACACATCGTTACTAACAGGAACATATGCCAAATGCACAATAAGACACACGTGGTCTATAATTTTTCAAAACAAAGTAATATAAGATGAACAGTGTATTACTTGTCATTTAATATATGTATTTTTATCCTTTGAGAAAATTAAAAAACAAAGAATTCATGTTATATGTCAGAAACTCAGCAACATGCCATTTCAGAAGTCAATGCCTCAGCTTCCTTGAAACAACCCAGTTAACATTCAGAATAATTTTAGCATTCTTGCTAGCTTCAAGTTCCCTTTCAGAAATCTCTCACCTGTCATAAAGTATATTGGTCAATTGAGTCGTTTGCTGCTCATTTTCCAGCCATTCTTATCATCTCATTTTCATAGCGCAGGGGCAAAGAGGTGCCTGAATTCATAGAGACGTGTTCTAGAAAAGCTCTCTGCTGAATCTTTTATCATCTCTACATTTAGGTACCAGTGGGGAATGGGAAAATTAAACAATTAGCCATAGGGCACTCTGGGAATTCTGAGAATGTCCTCCATGTTTTCTTTGGATGTTGCTTCCTGTGTATATATATGACGTTGTGCATCTTCTATGAGGGAAGAAACGTAAGAAGAAGCAAAAGCCTTCTGCACCTTCCTTCAAACATCTTTCATTCGCTGTTTATGTTTTGCAGACCCTTAGCAAATGGTCTAGTCTGGGGCAATGATTTTAGTCAGTTTAGGTACTAGGAAAGCAGAGCAAATGCCTTAAGTTCTGATGTATTTCTGATGAGTATTATTCATGGTAAAATATCTTAATTTAGTTATATTATAAAGCTTTGAATGTATATATGTCAAAACAGAAGCCACTCATGAATTGGGGTGTCAAAGGCAAATCTGACATCCTTAATAAGAAGAAACATATCATCTAGCATAGAAAAAAATAACAAAGGCAGGAATATGCTCTAGAGTGAACCAGGGTTATGAGTATCATTATTATTATTTTTGATAAGACAGCTAACATGAGTTAAAATTAGACTTTTAGGGAGACTAAAAGATTTCTTAACTTGCAAGGAAAAAATGATGAAAGTAATCCCCTGAAGGAAATCCTTTACCAACATATTCTTAGTCCCTGTTTCATTTTCTGTAACTTGAGAAGTAGTAATTGTGTCAGAATTTGTAAGGCTGTCATTACAAATAGAGATTGTTTTCAAATTTCTTACATTATTTTAAAAACTATTTTGACAGCCTCTTTGACTTTCCTTGTGAAGTGAATGTAAATATGTACACTCTAAGATTCTATAACTTTTTAGTTTTTCTTAAAAGTATGCTTATATTCACAATGCCTAGAATACCTAAACTCAAGATATGAGGATTTATAAACTGCATTCTATCTTCATTTTATACTGCAATGTGAAATTAGCATTCAATTAATCCATTTATATAGTATAATATAGACATATTTTAAGCAATGGGGGAAGTATTAAAATATGTTATGTAAATAATTTGTTAGCTGGCACCTGTAGTTCAGTTTCTTGCACTGCTGCAGTGGCATGAATGAATAACTCATATTTCTCTCTTGTATACATTGGTTCATTCACCAGGTATGAGAAAAATCCAATGACATAAAGTAAATTGTTCTCTCCCATCATGGGCTTTGGTGGAAGAAAATGACGAGCCTTCAATTCCTATGATAGTTGTGTAATGTGTAGGAAGGGAGGGACAGTTAGAGCTAATGAAGAGAAGGGAATCGTTCCTGGGAAGGTGGGTAAAGGGAAAAGGTTTAAGAAAAAGTCAATATAAGGAGGAAGGGAGAAAATAAAGTAAAAGAGGAAGCTTCTGAAGACAGGGGTGCTCTGAATATTCCTCTACAGGTTACAACAGAACCTGGAGACCAGACATTATTCCAGTCAGTTTGATCTGCTGTAAAAGGGGAAGAACCTAGTTGACAAGATTTTGGAGGTGATGGTGCAGTTTTATAAGCGCTGGTGAGGTATTTCACTCACTCTGGATGCAAGAAATAAGAAACTGTGTCCAGTGATTCCTGTGCATTTTAGAATGTCAGAAATAAGTGTACAGAAATGAATGGCTCCTGGAAAAGCTGATCAATGAGAAAGGGCACAAAAACAGTAAAGAGAAGGAGTGAGGGATAAAGCAAATCAAGAGAAGACAAGACAGAGGAAACTAGTTTAAGATGTCCACAGACATCTGCCACGTGTGAAGGTGGAAACGTATGCTGATGTGTGGTTTGCATGGAGTTTGATTTCTGGTGAAGAGCCATGGAGGCGAGTGGGGGGGCAGTTCTCTGGGTCACTGGGCTCTCAGTGATGTCTAGGCAATATTCTCTCATACCATATGCATCTGGTAGTTAGAAACTAATGGTAAATATTTTGCTATCCTGATGGAAAAATTATAACTACTTATTTTTAGAAAATATACAGAAAGCACACAGGTCATAGAGCTACTCATAATAGTAAAATATGAAGGAGATTATGATTTTACAATTAAAGTCCTTTTATCAGCCTTCCCATGAATACTTGTTTACTTAGGGCAGAAAGCTTTTGTGTAGTTGCTGATATTTACAGGGAATTCCATCATTGTACTATGAAAAATTGATCATTCTTTTAAAATGTTAATAGAATATAACTGTTTTTGCCATGTTAATACCTGATTAAACCAGTTTTTCTTTATGCTAAACAGTCACATTTTGTTTTTCTGATTTTTACAATTTTACAGCAACATTGGTGCATTAAAGGGCATTGGCACATAACGTAGTTTAGTAAACATCACTAACAAGTTCGTAGTAATTTAAAGGAATGAATTTCTGGTCACAGTGCTTGACATTTACCTTGCAATTCCCCCTTCCCCTCTCTTTCTCGGGTATAACTAACTATGCAGCACTGCCTGGCCTGGAACTCACGGTGTCTACTAGGCTGACTTCAAGCTTGAGATCCTTCTTTTTCAGATTATTTATTTATTTTTAATTTTTTTATTTTTATGTTTAAATTTAGATTAGAACCATTGTTGGTTCACAAGTGAGTTCCAGGTCTCTCTCCCTTTCCCTCTCCTCCTCCCATGCCCTTCCCCCAACTCCCCCATTATACCCTCATATCCCCAGGGAGGGTGAGGCCCTCCATGGGGGTGGCCATAGTCTGTCATTTCATCCAGGGCAGGGCCTAGACCCTCCCCACAAAAGTTCAGGGTGAGAGTTCATATCACATTGTTGGATGGGAGTCCAAAGTCCATGTGTATACTCGGGATGTATACTGATCTACTGCCCAAGGCTCAATAGATTACCTAGGCTTCCTCACTGACACTCCCATTCAGGGGGTCTTGATCAGTCCCATGTTGGATTCCCAGGCATTAGCCTGGGATTCAAGAGTTAACCGTTGTCAGGTCAGCTGTTTCTGGGGTTAAACCAGCCCAGGATTAACTCCTTAGGTCATCAGTCCTCCTTCTCTGTTACGGGCTTTCTTGAGTTCAGCTCAGTACTTAGTCGTGGGAGTCTGCCTCTTCTTCCATCAGCCACTGAATGAAGTTTCTGTTTCCCAGACTCTCTGGCACTCCCCAAGTCTATGTCTAAAATCCATATATGAGAGAGTACATGCCATGTTTTTCTTTTTGTGACTGCGTTACCCCACTCAGGATGGTTTCTTCTAGTGTCATCCATTTGCCTGCAAATCTCAGGATTCTATTGTTTTTTTTTTCTGCTGAATATACTCCATTGTGTAAATGTACCACATTTTCTCTATCCACTCTTCGGTTGAGGGGCATCTAGGTTGCTTCCAAGTTCCGGCTATTACAAATAATGCTGCTATGAACATAGTGGAACAGACATCCTTGTTGTATGAATGGGCATCTTTTGGATATATGTCTAAGAGTGGAGTTGCTGGGTCTTGTGGTAGGTTTATTCCCATTTTTCTGAGGAATCTCCATACTGATTTCCAAAGTGGCTGAACCAGTTGGCACTCCCACCAGCAATGGAGGAGTGTTCCCCTTTCACCACATCCTCTCCAGCATAAATTGTCATTGGTGTTTTTGATTTTATCCATTCTGACGTTGCTTCACATGCCAATTCCAGGTCCCTTTCCATTTTCGTCCCCTCTTCCCGTGCCCTCCCACCAACCCCCCCAATATCCCCTCATTTCCCCAGAGAGGGTGAGGCCCTCCATGGGGGTGTCCATAGTCTGTCATTTCATCAGGCATAGTTTGATTTTTATTAAAAGCTTTAATTCTCCCTCCCCTCCACACAAAGACATATATGACTAGTGCTGACATTTTATAGATCTTATTTTTTTGTTTGTTTGTTTTTTCGAGACTGTGTTTCTCTGTGGCTTTGGAAGCTATCCTGGAACTAGCTCTTGTAGACCAAGCTGGTCTCAAACTCACAGAGATCCACCTGTCTCTGCCTCCCCAGTACTGGGATTAAAGACATGAGCCACCACCACCACCTGGCCAGATCTTAGTTTTCTTTGCCTTGGAAATGGATATGTGACTTGGAGGAGGAGATAGCAGCTTGGAAATCTAGAGAAAGGGAGTGCGCATTTTGTATGATGAAGCAGAAACATAGAGGCATTCTACATCCCTGGATTTTCACTTAGCGGTCCTAGCACCTTCAGCAAGGCATGATCTTCATTGTCCTTGTATGAGGAAGAGAAGTTCTTTATTGAGTCAGTTCTTTATTGGACAGTTCTGATATTCTTAGTCAACCCCAGAGTTGGCTGCTAGAATTAATTATTCACCTGCACCTGAGCTATCTGCACCCTTAGACATAATTCCCTGAGACTGCTGTATTGCTTGTAAAGCACCTGAGAGCAAGGATCTTTCATCTAATTAAGAATGGGGAAAGACTTTTGTAATTCTTAATTGGGTCTTGAGTTCTCTCAGCTTAACCTTCCCATTCTGTGCTCAGATTATTAGTGCTTCCTTTCAGACTAAAAGATTTTTATCTTCTTTCCTTATTTCCTCACTAGAGAAAAGCAAACACACAACTTCTGAGAAGTTAAGTAAAACAACTTTACAGTAGGTTTAAAGTAGGAAGTAAAACTGTCATTTACATAAAAGTTTTCATTAATTCATTCACTTATTTTGTCAATCAACATTTTGGCAGGCCCTTCACATGCAACATAATATATCCTAGGAAAGATGCAGTGACTAACACTTTTGTTTTATTTCCTTCCGTCCTTCCTTCCTTCCTATTGATCTCAAGCCATTATTATCATAGAGGTTGGACTTGGACAGGCATTATATATGCAGATGAAAAATTGGATATATTTCTTTATTTTAGTGTGTGCAAGAATGTATATATGACCACTGAGACCCAATGCATCTCTCATTAAAGAACCAAATTTTTCTATCAATACATGTTCAGTAAAAGAAATAATAATAAAAATGTAAGCAGGGAAATAAAGTACATTTGCTAAAATTGACACGTGAAATTATTTTTTTAAATCTTTTAAAAATCATTTGAATATTTACAAGTATAGAAACCTGTATTAACAGAATAATAAATAAATACAAATACAAATGTACTAGACTGTCACTTAAAGAGACTAAAATTCTTATCTCCACATTAAAATAATCAATTGCTGTGATTATAAAATATTGGTTCCAGTTGCAACTCAGACTGCACTTTACAATGTTAACTGTTCATTCCTGTTTCTTTCTCACAGAAAGTGGAATATAAATTGATTTTATACATCAATAACTTTATCTCTATGCAAATCATTACATGGACATCTTTAGTGAATTACTTACTTCTGGGCTGATCTTTAAAATATAAAATACAAATTCATAATTGTCACTTTTTCATTTTAAATTGTATTTGTTCTGTACTTTGAGCACATGCAGAACTAATTTATCAGGACTTTATGCTCCTTAGAAAGACAAAGTTAGAAAAAAAGCGATAAGGTAAAGGTTCAGTTTTTTTCTTTGATGGCTCAAATTGGTACAACATCACCACTCTCTATATTGTTGTAATATATCCAGGCTTGTGACAACAGTTCTTGTAATTGGATTGCAAAATTGTTAAGCAACAATCAAATAAAGTTAAAAAATGAAGCTTGAATAAGAAATCGGTGTCACTGTGTGTATGTGAGAGAGAGAGAAAGAGAGAGAGAGGGAGAAAGAGAGAGAGAGAAACTTCTGTACTGATACATATATCAAAACAATTGCATTATTACCTTAAAATATCAGCATTCAATTTGTTACTGTTAGATTTATTTCATTTTATTGTTCACTCTCAAAAGGACTCTAAATGAGGAAATGAAGTAATATTGTTAAAGAGGAACATCCCTTTGTTATCTGATACGACTTAACTTATTTGATATTTAAATTTTGAAATTCATATTAATTTTACTTGGCTCTCTGAATAGATTGTCTCTCAGGAGTAGCTTTACTCCCACATGAGTGTGCCTATTCTTTCAACTTTGTCTTTGCCATCTGACATCTTCCACACACTGTGTTCATCATTCTCTCATGTGCTCTTACTTTGTAATTCTAAGAGCTCTGTTGTGATGTTGTATGAGGCAACTAGATATAGTCATCTAAATCCATCTCCAGATCTCTGATTTAAAATATATAATTTTGTTATAAAATACTGGTTTCATGTATTTTTGTTATAGTTATATATAACTTTAGTGCACAGAGCATTTTATAAAAGGCCCCAATCAATGCATCAAGAGGTATATATATTTTGAATTAATTCTAAATTATAGACATGCTTAAAGCATTAAATTATAAAATGATAAATAAACTATCACAAAATGATCACTTTCAACAGCATTTACTTATCAAGCTTTTCATCTACTTATTCAGCTAACACACACTGAGTGCCTCATATGAACTAGGGAACTTATAGGCACTATTAATGTGGTAACTAAACATGACAAAAGTTATTTCTATAAACCTGAAGCTCAAATTAAATAAGAAAGGAGGCAGAAATTGAACATAGGATGAGTTGAGAAATAGTAGTGAACAAAGGAGATATAATTAAAGTTTTGGGTAGTAGGTATCAAAAATTATCAACTTAATAAAATAAATATATGGTTGTTTTCATGCAAAATTCCATTTGAGCAAAGAGTTGTAGCCAGTAAATCAAAGAACAGAGACCATACATCAGGAATGCACCTACAATGTTCAGTGAACACAATAAAACTTCACAGGAATCGGTATTATAGGATTATATCTATATAATTTCTTTTGGAATTAAAAGAATGTATGAGTAGAAGCATATCAGTAATCAAAACAATATGTCAGGAAAGGATTAAGAATATTTATTCTCCCTTATGGGACTGAAAGGATGATTTTAAGTTTCAGTCTTAAGACTCCTAGATGAGAGGCTGTTAAAGTCTATGCAAAGAAAATCTCAAACGTCACCCTGCAGTGTGTGATGGTGACTTTCTATATTCTTATTCAATCTGTCTTAATCTTTAAATTCCCTCTTCATTTTTGGATTTGTTGAAGATCAAGTCTCTATATATTAGTAATTTATAATTTTTATTTTAACAAAGAATATTTTGATTGTTCAATAGTTAGAAAAGCAACAATATGGGAGTTGATATATATGTTTTTGATATTTTTCAAGACAGGGTTTCTCTGTGTAGCCTGGAACTCACAGAGATCAACCTTCCTCTGCTTTCTGAGTACTGGGATTATAGGTGTGCACCACCACCACCCAGTGGGAGTTGATATTTTATGACTAAATAATTAACTTAGGGTTAGGAACTGCTGTTCTCTAGTCCCGGTTTCAAAGGACTGTCCTAATGGTTAATAATTCATACTATACACCAGATTGTCTGGTTACCAATTCTGATTTGTCATTTATTTATCTGTGTTATCTAGATATTAATTTTTCTTATGCTGTCTCAGATTCCATACCAGGAAAATATCAAAGGTAATAGCATTGGATACTACAGTGTTCAGAATATTGCCCAACACAAACACACTGCTGCATCCTTCTTAAAATCCACTTAAATTCCAATGTATGGGTTCTCTCCTGAAATATTTCCTTAATTGTTGTTAAAAACGTAAGTCAAGTAAGCCCTCAATAAAAGAAGTCATTGTCTATTAAATATCTAAAGATAATGCAAATTACAGATGGTAGATAGAGAAAAATATGTGAGGATTATTCAGTGGCCTAATGATTTATAACATATCTAGGTCTTTAAGGTCACTTGGATTTAAAGTACAATTCTTCCTTCAAAATCATCTATCATGAATAGAATTGACAGGATTCCAACATCCAGTCAGTAGGGGTAGAGAAATCGTTCTAAACCACCCACTACTTTATCCCTGATGCAGACACCATGATGTATGTGCTTTGTTCATTTATGCCTTTGATTTTGTAATAACCAAGTATTCTTGGAGGAAGTCTATTCTTCACATTCCTGGACTCCTTAAGCCAGATGTGATATAAATGTCTGCCTCCACCCCACCTTTTCACCTGAACTAGTAGTTGCTTGTACATCTCTGTTTTGCAATATTTCCTCTGACAATTCTCTTAAGGAAAAGCACAGCTTTATGACGTCCTCTCCAATCAACATCAGACTATTTGTTTCAGGATAGTAATTAACTTCCTGCTTAATTTTCACACTTAATTTGAAATTACACACGCAAGACTACTAGAGACTGGTTGTGTTGTTTGCATCTGGCTGGGGCAGTAGTCACTGGCAGGCTTGATTTATCACTCTTCAATTCTTGTGCCAATGATTTTGATTCTTCAACATGTTGACTGACATTTATGGGTCTCAGAATCAAAGTGAAAATAAGCTACAGTTAAAAATTCAACAGTTCAGATCAATGAAAAAAAACAGTTTCATAACTGTGCACCCTGTAGTTAAATCTTCAGGGCTAGACCAAAAAGCATTTCATGCTCAAAGACAGTTCTCTGACAAGACAACCAGTATTCCACTGTAATGTCGCATATAAATCACTATCAAATTGTGCATCTTGCTTCCATGCCAGGTAAATTTGTTCCCAGTTGGGAACAGTTTTTCTGTGAAGCTTCCTTTAAAAGAACACCACCACCGAGTGAGGAACTCCTTCTCTGGCAAATCTCGCTTTGACATTCAGAACTCATGATCCAGCATGCCTTCTAATTGAGGAAGCACAGAATATTATTGTTACTAAGACCTCATGTTGTAATGTGCGAGATTATCTCCTAAGTGTCACAAGCATGATTCTGCATTTTTCTAATCAACCTCTGACTCTGCTACATGATTTGTCTCTATAGATAAGGACACAGGGACTGGGTTTTCCACGACCCTGTCAGAGATGGGTGGTAAGCATTTGTTCTTCCCTGTCATGCTCTGACCTCAAGGTTGCCATCCCTAAGAGGTCTTAATAGTCATTCAACGTACAACTCCTACAGAAAGTATTCCACCCAGTGTCTTTTTGTCTAAACAATACATTTAAAATCAGCATGCTATTATTTAACATGTAACATAAAATGGACTTTTAATCTTTCCTTTTCATCCTTGCTTCTGTGATAATTGCATGTTCCTAGTTGAGTGAACCCTTGGAGATTGACCAGAGTATATTTCTTAGCTGTAAGATGAGATGGAACATGATAGTCACATAAGATGGCTTAATAAATGATTGTTCATTCATTAAGCATGCATTTACTGAGTAACTAAATGGCATGAAGTATTGTTGAAATCTCTAGAGAGTGAATGAAATTATAAAGTACATTTAGTAAATCCAGTCCACACAGGGCTTATAGTCAATAGCTGAATATCCAAATTCAATTTGGAGAGTATTTCTTCTTGGAATAAACTGATGGACTCAAGGCGCAAACAAGTCACTATAAAAAAGTCTCACAGGCTTGATCTTAAAAAATAAATGTTAGATTAAAACATGTGGCAAAAAAACCCCGAGGTTAAAGTAACAGAAATGGCATGAGAATTGTAGAAAAAAATGATGAAGAAATATTCTTGTTGTTATACCTAAACAAAGAAAACAGTTCATACTTACATATCCTGGCCTTTAAGATGCATATTTTTATTTCATACAAACCACCAGGATTTTTATTTTTTATTTATTTGGTTCTGCTTTAAATCACTAAATTAAATATTATGGACTTGTATGTCAGAAAAAAATGACCACGATACTTTTCACCTTCTAAAACAGTTGCACAACTTTTGCCATTATGTACATTTTCTGGAATGCCTAAAATATTCAGATAAGGTCTATGGTAAAACCTGCATGGGATGCTAAGATAGAATTTCAGGATATGTAACTGTTAAGTAATTTTTAATATTTATTTTATCTTCTATGTGCATGTGTTTATTTACAAATGTGTGAATGTGTGGCCTCATAGGCCAGAAATGGATGTTATATTATTTGGGGCTGGAGTTCTACAAAGCTGTAACACTCTTGACATGTGTGCAGGGAACTGAACTTGAGACTTCTACAAGAGCAACAAAGGCTCTTAACTATGGAGCCATTACAGCCTCACTATTGGATTCTGCTTAGCTATTTGAGAGCGTAGGTTTGTTTTATTCTTGTTTTTACTCCTTTGAAGTTTTAATATATTATCTAAAGTTAGAAAATTTGTAATTTTTGAATGAAGCAGAGATTTTACTTGTCATGTGCTCATTGATAGTCACCAGAATTTACCTAAGTGCTTAATTGTAAGGAGTATAATTCTGATGTAGTACAGGTCATATAAAATCTTTTCTACTTCCCCACCCTCTGTAAGTGACACAAATCAATCTTCTTAAATTTGCAAAGGAATTCAGCTTTGACACTAAGAGTCCTTTGACAGTTTCATGCAGGTGTATCTACTTTTAACTTCTTTGTCCTTTGAATGGATTCTTGGGTTTTTCTGGAAAAATCATATTTCAAGTAGATCTTCAAATTCTATGCATTAACACATTTTACTTTGAGTATTAATTTATACCATTTCTTTTCTGTGTTATTTTCTCTATTTCATCTCATTTTTTCTCCTCTTCCTAACTCTTGATTACACTTACAAGTGACTACCTAATCCTTATTCTTACAATCAGCCATGAAATTGATTTAATTTTTCTTTGTTTCTGTTGCTTTCAATTACATTATTTATTTATTTTAATCTATGTCATTCCTTTCTTGTATGCACTTTCTTGTTTCTTTTAGAGCAAAAGAACACGCCAGATTCCTTGGAGCTGGCATTGTAGGTGGTTGTGAGCCCCCTGAGGTGGCTCCTGAGAACATAATTCCAGTACTGTGCAAAAGGAGCAAGATATCCTAGCTACCTTACTCCAGACTAGGTCTGTATCTCCTTACTGAAGGTGGATGAAGATATTGCACACTTTTAGAATTTTGTTTTCGATTTTTACTAGGGATTTGCACACGCTATGGATTTTAAATATTGAAAAGACTTAATAGAGATTTATTGAATACAGGAGTAATCATCAAATTATTGGATACAATTTGTTCATTATGTAGGTGAAGACTTTGTGGTCCAGAGAGATTATATAACTTGACTGAGTTTACACAGCTGCATAAAGACACTTCAGGGATTCACTCAAGGGTTGATCAGATTTTGACCAGCTGTTTCCTGATTCTACACATAGCTAAACTACTGGGAGTAGCCACAGAAAAATATAATGACATTAGGAGTTATAAATCCATGAGCATGCACATGGTAAATAGCAGACAAAATTGTGTACACCGGCTATGAAATTAGGAGCCCTAGAGATTCATAAAACCAAATGGACAATGACCTCTTCTGCCTGAGCTCAGGGCATTCCTGCTTAGGTTCTCTCTCTCTCTCTCTCTCTCTCTCTCTCTCTCTCTCTCTCTCTCTCTCTCTCTCTCTCTCTCACACACACACACACACACATACACACACACACACGAGAAAGAGAGAGTGGGGTAGGATGCCTTCTGAATTCTGCTTTAGTTAAATGGATGTATTGACAGAGTGCTTATTGTTGAATATTTGGTGATTGAGGGCTAAGCATGCTAGTGAAATTAAACATTTGCTGGTTTGAATTTGAGTATGATAGAAATTCTCCCTCTCTCTCCCTCTCTCTCTCTCTCTCCCTCTCTCCTCTCTCTCTCTCTCTCTCTCTCTCTCTCTCTCTCTCTCTCTCTCTCTCTCTCTCTCTCTCTCTGTGTGTGTGTGCATAAAAGTATATTTAAGTATCCAAAAGCACATTCTCACTTAATTCATCAATTTATTTAACAAATATTTGGTGCATACATTTTATATGGTAGGTGATGCTGGGATTTGGGGTCTAAATAGTTGTTGACAATCCATAGAAAGTATTGACATATAACCAAAAGGGTTTGTTAAGTACTATAATGGGGTAGATGTAAAGAGTTAAAAATATCTGGACATGTTGGTAGAGTCCTATGATCTCAATGTTCATAAAGCAGAAGCTGGAAGATCACTGCGTGTTTGAGCTAGTCTTGTCTACATAGAGAATTTCAGACAGCTCTTACATTTTGCAGATGTTTTCAAAAAGATAAAAGTTAAGTTCCTAACAGTTGGAGAAGGGGCTGTCTCTTACACTTTGACTGGCTCTTGGTAAACTATTCCTCACATTGGGTTGCCTTGCCTAGCCTTAATAAAGGGGGAGTTAGTTAATCTTACCACAACTTGATATGCCATGCTTTGTTAATACCCATGGAGGGCTGCACTTTTCTGAACAGAAACAGGGAACAGTGTATGCTGGGGTGGGGAGCAGAAGGAAGCAGGAAGGAATGGGAAGAGAGGAGGGAGGGGAAACTACAGTTGGGATGTTTAAAAAAAAGTAGGTCAGATCATAAAGGATGTTTCAAGTATTTCAGAGAAATAATAATAATCCTATAACTCAAAGAAACATTGGTAAGCACAAGAAAATATTGCCATCATGACATAACTGTGTCACTAATTTACTTACAGTTATATACAGGCATCAATTATCATGCAATTGGGATGATAGTGTATACAGGACTGTCAAATCTCTTAAAAATAATATTATAAATGTTATTTGCATTCAGTAAACATGTCATCCCATCTTATAGGTAAAATGATGTTTCGGTATTCGTTGGTGAACCTTTAAGATATGTAGGCTATATTTCTCAGTTTAACATAGCATGTTAGACTGGTATTATCTTTCTTAAACAATGATATGTAATATTTTGGAAAGCATAATTATTCTATTGTGGGATATTCAGTATCATGTATTTCTGTAGCCAATCAAACAGTGGTTTGAAGACTTTGACAAAAATCACCATCTGAGCAGATACTACATTAATAATTATCAATAAACACACACACACACACACACACACACACCCCTGCAACATGCACACACAAAGACACAAGTTAAATGCTGTCATTGTTTAAATTTCATTACTGAGTTTAGCAAGAGTGCTAAGTTCTTAATGAATTCTATGCAATACCGTTTTTCAAAGAAATTGCTGTTTTTTCCTTTGTTTCTCTATAATCTTACAGTTATTTTTCCAGCTCACCATTTATTTTCATTTCATTTTATACAACTTTTGATTTACTCAGTTTCTATAAAATCAGTCTTTTTTATTTGTAACATTCTTACTTTTCTCTTTGCTATATTTTAGCCTGTATTTATTTTATCTTCTCTTTGTATAATTTAGCTAAAGAAACTTTTTGAGTTAAAGAATTTAGTTTGGATCATTTCAAATAATGTTTTTGCTTAACAACTATTTGTTTTGAGATCCACTTTTCTAATTGGTTTGAAATATAGTCTTTATGTCATATTATATTTCTTTTTGTATTCAAATATTTCCAGATATATCTGTGGTCCCAATGATCAGAAACAATTTTATGCAAAAAGTTTTATCACTCATTAATCATGTATTACTTTTTAAAGACTGACATTTTTAGTAATACTGAAAGCACCCAGTTCTTGAAATAAAATATTGAATCATATATCATATATTTAATTTACTCTTGGTCTTTTGTTTTTCACTTAGGCAAACTTTTACTTTTAAATTGTAGAGAATGAAATGTTGCTTGTTTCGTTATAGCAGAGCGCTGGCATCATGACTCAACCATGCAATCATGTATTTATTTTCACTGTAGCATGTATATCATATCGCTTGTTTCATCACAGTCACTGCTCATTTTAGGTTGCTGAAAACACAGAGGCAGAAAAGCAATAGCATTATTTGAATGGGTGCCTTAGCCAGTTGTGCCAACCCTTCCGTTCATGCAGGGTTTAATACTCTGTGCATGTCATCTTGAAAGTCTTAATAATTTTCATATTTGTCAGCATATCTTATAAGGTAAGTGTAATGCTATGATGGAATGTGCATTGTTTGCCTAAGTCCTGGGCTCCAGGAAAGATTTAACATTTGCCCACCTGTCAAAAGTGTAGGCTGTGTTCTTTGTCATACTACCCTCCTCTTAGCTAAGCTGTTTTCCCATCCCTAATGCTACCTTGTGGTTACCACCATAACCTACTTTAGCTTTCCAAATATATTGATCTCTTGAAGAAAGGACCACATGCTTGATCTGCTTCCCATTTTCAGTGGGAGATGCAGACATCATGGGGATATTCTCAGTCAGAACTGCCAGATATGGAACAGACAGTCCAGGTGTGTGTATGTGTATGTGTGAGAGGAGGGGGAGAGGGGGAGTGAGAGGCAGAGGCAGAGGGAGGCGGGAGATGGTGGTAGACATATTTCCCTGTACATACTCTATCTTAGGTAGGAAAGAGATCTTAGGCGTAGTTTTAGTAAGATGCTGCCCATTAGCCCCTCGCATTTGGAAACTTGGTCCCCGGTTGGTGTGTGTTTGGGAAAGATTAGGAGGCATGCCTATGTTGACCAAGGTGTGTCACTGGGAGAGGGATAAAGGTTTCAAAAGCCCCCTGTCATCCCCAGTGTGCTTTCTCTGCTTCATGCTTTCAGATCAAGATGTGAGCTACACATGTTTCCTCAATCTAACATTGTATGATTTATATTTCTCAGTTCAGGCTCCCTGAGACACCTGTGGTGGTTAAGACACTTATGAAAAAAATAGGAATTGTATAACTTCCATGATTTTGTAGATGAATTAAATAGCTCTTTTCATGGTCCTGCCCCTGCTCTATGAAGAAGGATGCTATGTTTTTTTTTTGGAGCTAGTACTGTTTGTTTAAGAATCAAAATCAAATAGAAAATGCTGATGAAAATATGGTAAGAAAACATGATTTGAACTAAGGATGCTAAATGGAATTTTAGGTTCATTAAAATATCATTAGTTTGTTTTTAAATTATATAACTGAAGGATTTAAGGTAAGTAAATGAATATAACATATTAACGATAAGGCATATATATATACATATATATACATTGAAAAACTTTGTGTTTTGGATAAATTAATGTGCTTCAATCTTTATGAATATTTACTTCAAAGGAATACTTTCAGAACATGTTAAACAATTAAAGCACTGTTTAATAATAATCAGAAATGAATTGGTTTTCCAAAGCAGTCAAGTTTTATACATACCTGAGTCAAAAATCAAGGTGACTTTCATTTTTCAAACAAAGAGTTGCACTGCATCTCTGTCATTCTCCTAGCCTACAGTCATGTTTTGTATCATGTGGCAGTTAAAGAAAATGTAGCCTATAATCCTATTCACTTATTTTCAATTTAGTTTGCCATCTACTACTGGGGCTCATTTTCATAGGATTGAAAGCATTTGGTTACTCAGTCATTATTGTTCTTCAATCTATACAAGTGAATGAGTGACAATTACTAACATAGGAATAAAGGCTTCAATACAGTTAGAAATAAAAGAAATTTTATAGTTCTTTTTCTTATAAATATGCAAAATATTTAAAGGAAGAAACAGTTGATAACCCTAAGAGCTTGAAATCAAGTGAAGGATAGGCATGTTTCCTTCAGAAAAAAGCATACCTACATTAAAAGCTGGTTTGCTATTGATTAGTGTCTTTTGTTGTAAAGTCTATAGGTATAGCATTGAAGAACTTAATGCAGATGAATTTAAGCATTTTCCAATGAATGGATATGCAGTAGTATTTTCTTGTTACTTTCTAGACACTGGTTTGAGTTTAAGACTTTGCCCTTTAAGTCACCACTTTCTGCCATAGTTTTTTATGAAGCCACAGGATTTTCTCTTAGATTCACGAGTCATTCAAGTTTCATGTTTTAAGAGAGGTGTTGAGTTCTCTGCATAACCATTATTATTTATGTTACATGCGTATAACAAGTGTCTTACTCTACTGAGTTTCCCTTTACGGAGGGCAATTATGAAAGTAGTGACTACGACAATAAAGATACTTTGAACTTTACTTTGCACTTGTGTTGTTACAGCCTTAGAACACAGAACAGATTCTGGCAGAAATAACTATGAAATAAATATTTTCCAATTGATTAAATGTATGAATGAAAGATTCATACCATCTCTAACTTTTACTAATAAAGTCTACAGAGGCTTATTTTAATAGGTACTTGTAGGGTGGTTTATTTTAGGTATAACACATTGTATTTGTCTTCCAATACCATGCGTATGAGATGAAAAAAACATTTTTAAAAAAATAATAAGATCAGTGCTCTAACTCCTGAACTATGGAGCCCTCATATAGAGAAGATTTCCTTTTCTTGGGGGAATGTAGTTGCTATTAGGTTGTCTGTGGCACAGTGGATAGCCTTAGAGCCATTTGCACATGGCTAGTCCCAAGTGAACGAAAGCATTTAATGATAATAATGATGGTGATGATGATAATAATATTAATTATAATAATAGTAATAAAATGAGAGAATGTAAAGTTGAAGGGAGAGAGGTTATTGTGTCTTGAGGGCAGATAGAATGGACATAGTAGGTGGTAGATAAAAGTACATTTTACATATATACGAATTTTTTTTTTTTGGTTTTTGGAGACAGTGTTTTTCTGTATTGTTTTGGAGGCTGTCCTGGAACTCGCACTGTAGACCAGGCTGGACTCGAACTCACAGAGATCTGCCTGCCTCTGCCTCCTGAGTGCTCAGATTAAAGGCATATGCCACCAACGCCCAGCAGAAAATTAAAAAAATAAAATATTACTTATAAAATGAACAATCCTGGTTCAGTGAATTTGTAGCATATATCAGTGTGTTCATAAGTGGTAAGAAAGAGTTTCTCATTTTTTTTAATGACTGACTGGGAGCCCCGTCACTGACAATTTCTCAGAAAATTAATTTCTAAAACCCAAAGTACTTTTTATATCAGTTACACAAAAGATGCTTGACACTAAAAGACATTAGACTTGGAAATGATTTGATTTTTTGGAGGGGTAAAAATATCTTTACAATTACAGATTCTAACATAATTTAATATTTGGCAGAGCTCTAAAGTTATTTAGTAATGACTAACTATACTGACATTTCAATTATCTTCAATAAATAAAATATTCAGTGTTCTTTCCCAGACAGCAATCCTTTTCCTGAGGAAACAGAAAATATTACACTGTAATACAAGATTCTGTAGCTTTAGACTCTGTCCTTTGCTTAGGTTGTAAGAACATGAAAAAAATACAGCATACAGTACCAGCATCACATTTTGGTCAAGTCATGGTGACTGCTTGTTTTAAAACAATGAACTTTATTCTACTGTCTTATAGTCAGTGTATTGTTAGGAAATATTTAAAACTCCCCTTTTTGTTTTACATTGAGATACGAATTTTAGAGAGAAGTTGTTGTCAACATTTGTTTTAAACAATGAGGATGAGAAGAGATATTCTAAGATAAAGAACATTAAAGCGCAAGCATAAAAAGGAATGATGTGCAGTGTGCGCCTAATTACATTCCCCAACAAGGCACTAAACAATATTTTAAACAGGTTATGTTCCAAAATTTCAGTGAACTGCAAATAAAAAGAGATATACTAGGTTTTAGAATACATTTTGTAGAATTAAATCTATGTCAGTATCAGTTCAATTAGTTACAGCTGCCAGAGCAAAGATAGGAAATTCACAATGAAAAGATGAGTCTGAGACAGACTATCCTTAATTGCCATCCAACTGTAGAGAAGTGGGTATTGAATATCTATATTTCAAGAAGGCAAAGAATTTGACGACTTGCTTCTGATAATATTGACTTAACAACCTTTAGCAACATCAGCAGAATTAATATTAAGTGGCATTTCTTTCATGTTGAACATGCTTTGGACGTGTCGGGATTTCTATAAACACAATTTGTTTCTTTTTGACTGTTAATAATGAATGTTTTGTTTTGTTAATTTCTACCTGAAAAATTACTTTGTATTAAACTACCCATTTTATCTTTTTATTTATTTTTTAGCCATAAACAAAAAATCAAAATAAAATGTTTCCTTGGTGTTGCCTTCTTGCTTTGCACACAAAATGAAACATCTTTCTGGTATATTTAAGCAAAAGTATGAGAAATAAAACACAGTTGTGGATATACCTCTAATTGATTGGGAAAGACAATTAATTAATATTTTGCCCAGTCTATAAGACTGAACCCATATCAGACCCTGTTACTAAAGCTAAAAACTTGGGTCCTAAAGGAAAACCTACTAAAATTATTGTGTAAAGGAACATAGCAATAAAATGAATCTTTTTTATAATTTTTTTATTTTAAAACAATCTTTTCTCATTTTATATGCCAATCCCAGTTCTTATTCCCACCTCCTGCCCTCCCCACCTCTGGCAGAGAGGGAGAGCAAGGAAAGAGATGCCTTGATAGAGGGAGTCATTATGGGGTTATCGAGAAACTCAGTACTATGGAAATTCCCAGGAATCCACAAGGATGACCACAGCTAAGACCCTAAGCATCAGTGGAGAGGCTAACTGAACTTGCCTTCCCCTGTAATCAGATTGATGATTATCTGAATTATCACCAGCAACTGATAGAAGCAAATAAAATGAATCTTAATGACATATTGTTATACCTATAGAGCCGTGCATTATTCAGCATCATTAGAGAGACTTTTCCTTATAGTAGTAGATGGTAACACAGACATAAAACTGAGCAATGTGTAGAGAATGAGTGACTTTGGAATACTCAGCCTTAAATAGCTTTTTTTTTCTATCAAACCCTTTCAAGGTTTAAGAATCTATGCAGAAGATCCATGAATACTGTAAAAGCTAGAGATGGTGGCTGACTCTAAAGCAATAGTGTCTTCCAGACACAGCAGGGCTGATATGAATTGAAAAAACAGTAACAGCATGTGCAAGGCTGCATAAGTTCAAGCCATACAAAATTCCATCATGTGGAATGGGAAGTAGACATAAAGTCTTCTGCTAGCCAAGGAGCCATATCCATTGATAGCTGCTGGGGAGGTGGAGAGTCTCTTACGTCCACTGACACTGGATATATCAACCACATACTCCAAAGCATATCACAATCAGGAGTAGTTGACCAACCCAGAACAAACTCCATGGGCCGTGGACTTTTGGTTTTGGTTTTTAAGAAGGAGAAAAAACATGCAGTTTTATGGACAGAGAAGAAGGGGGGGATCTGGAAGTAGTTGGGAGGGGGAATAATATGCTCAATATGTTTGTGGAAAGTATCTTTAATAAAGGTCGATACATTTGAAAATAAAAGCATGTTAGCCAGAATTTTTAAATAAACAAATTACAATTAAAATAACATTATGTTTTGTTTTAGTTGACATGTAAAAAGGATGTCAACATAACTGGGCGAATTGAAACTCTGTGCATTTAGCAACATTTCATTTAGGGCTAGCTTTCATGGACAAAATTAAATATGCACTTATAAAGAAATATTGGTATCTGTCTATATTAAAAGCACACTCATTAGAGAGAAACATTTTGTCTTATTAGGCCATACTGCCTAGGATATAACAAAACTCTATCTTAAAGAGGAATAAAAGCAACAAGATCATGAACATCACAACTAAACAAGCTTATCAAGGATGTTCAGCATTATAAAGAATGGGAAGACAATTTTGAGAGAACAGCAAATGGACTTACCATCTTGATCTGTGGTCACAGTAATAGCTGTGAATGGCTTGGGAGAAATGCTCAGCTCAGAAACTCCATTCATGGCTTCTATTTCAAAGGTGTAATTGACATGAGACACGAAGTCAAGTACTATCACAGAATTGTTGGTCAGTCCAGTGTGTCTTGGGATGAAGCGGAGTCCTCCACCACAGTCCTCACATTGGCTGGTGTCTAAGCCACACTTCTTACAGATTACACTGTACGTGAGATCCTTTCTCCCTCCTGTGTCACTAGGTGGGCTCCATTCCAAAATAAGGGCTGTTTCATTGATGTTAAAGGCTACATTTCTAGGAGCTGAAGGTGGCCCTAGAGAAAAGCAATGAGAAAACAATATATATATATATATGGATAGGTCAATGAATGATGGTGGTGCTACACTGAAATTTTCATGAATACATGCTGCTGATCTTTAATGTTAATTGTAGATAATTTCCTTACAAGAGCTATAAAAAACTTGTCTAAATATCTGATGAAAGAGAAAATCTTTAAGTGTGAATATAGTATATTTTTTAATTTTTGAGTATTTAAATTCCAACATTTAATGTCAAAGTCAAAATACACTTTTAAGTTTGTTTGCTATAAATATGTAATGGATAGAGATTGTAAACTATGAAATGGACATCCTTATATCCTCATTAATTTTATTGTGATTTCACAATTTGAAACCAACTGGGGTATGTATACTCAGCACACTGTTTCAGTCTTCCAGCCCTCATACTGTCATTATTATATAGATAAATGACACATTCATTTCTGTTGCCAAACCCATAGAATCTATTTTCCAACAATTGGTTATAAATGGTCATAAATTTAGGGAGGGAAGACTATTTAGGAACAGAAATGAAAATCAGAGACAGCATAAAACCCTTTCATGGAGCCTTTCCAACTTGAAGCCATATATGCATTATGATATAAGATAAAACCACTTTATTTTTATTTAGATGATGTCCAGTAAACATAACTAACCTAGACCTTCACTGTGAAATGTCCCTAAAGAAGATTCAGTCAAGCCTCTCTTCATTGTCATCAAACATATATTCTTTCTGGTTTCCTATATATATCAAAACACACATAGTACTCAACAGATTTTCACTACCAGTCATGTTGTAAAGTTATACAGTCATCTTTTATATTCATGCTAGTCTTCCACATCTCAGTTATTCTTCATTCATTGAGTAAATACTACCCGAGGGTCTCATCAGTGCCAGACTCTGTGTTGAGGGCTATTTTAATGTCATAAAATCCATGTACTGTGAGAATATATTTATGAGACATAATTGGAAAAATAACTCATTATACAAGTGCTGGAACACCAATATTCTGACACAACTTAGAATTTGGTTTTAAGACATCTAGAATAGTTCAATAAATTTCTTTTATTAATAGAAACTGCTCAGTAGGTGGGGATTCTGCAACATCCTCTTAGGACAGAAACTCAAAATGTGACGTAGGCAATCTTTTGAATATAATGCTATGATCATTTGTTCATTAAGTTAACACTTTATTTAGTGACTACTATATGACAAATACTCTAGGGGATATAGTAGACATTACCCCTTCTTCACTGCAGTTAACATTCAGTGGAAGAAGAAAAACAAACCGATTAATGGATTCAAATACCATAAGAATTAGAATTTTAACAGGCAAGAAATATCAGTAGGAATTAACTCTTCATAACATCATGAGGAAGCATTGAAAGTGATAAGAAACATTATCAGTGTGCTGGGAAGAATATTAGGGGTCAAAAGTACGTAGTTACAGGCAAGAAAAATCTTGAAAGTCATGGAATACACAAAGAGGCACCTGGGTTAGAAAGCAGACAGAGAATCCATGAAGTAAGTTGTAAGGACTAGAAAGGGAAACCATAGGTTTCTACTTAGAACAGCTAGAAAATTTCCTGTGTTCAACAGAGGGAAGTGTGTGTGTGTGTGTGTGTGTGTGTGTGTGTAGGCATTCACATGCCACAGAGCTCACATGGAGGTCAGATAACAATATTCAGTGGCAGTTTTTACCTTCTGCCTTTTTTTGACACATGGTCTCTTTGGTTGTTTCACAAGTGGATATAATTCACAAGCTTTTGGGTATTCTCCCTGTCTACTTCCTTACTCCTTGTGGGAGCTAGGATCATAAAAAGTTTGCTCCACATATTACATTTTTATGTATGTTCTATAGATTTGAACTCAGGACCACACAAAAAAAGGACTTTTCTATTTACTGAGCCATTTTCCCAGCCAGACTTGATGGTTTTAAAGTATGGAAATGATATGATTTAAAATCACATCAGTGCAAAGCATGGTGTGTAGCATGAGAACAGGGAGCATGAAAATAAGTTCTCCTTTATAGTGATGATGAGCAGAATATTAGCCATAAATCTATATGAGATACTATGAAGTATTTTCTGACTCTTCCTTCCTCTTGTGCTGTTCTGATGTCAGTCACATATAGGCAGGAACCTCCCCCAGTCCACATTCCTATCATCTAATGCTAGACCTAGAAATGCGATGGGGATTTTTATTAAAGAATGCTGAATTTCTTGCTTTGTGTCATTTCATGTTTCAGCAGGCTTACAGATATGTGTGTCTTTAGATAGGAAAATATGGAGAAACACAGAATCAAATGTGCATTTTACCTTCTTCCTAAATTTATGCATGTGTGATAAAAATGGTTTTTCCTAATAATGCCTCACTGCTACACATTAATATTACTGATTTTTCACTTATTTATAATATGTGTTATTATTCACATATACCTCTACAACTAGGAAACATTATCAATGATATTATGGGTGTTCACAAGTATATAACTATACTTGGACAACTGCTTGGACATATGTTAAAAATTTTAAAAACAGAGACACCCTTCTTACTCAAGGGTCCTCACACCAATTTGCATAATGATTAAATAGCTTTTTAATTGCTGTTAAATTATGCCAGCTAAACTGTGATGTCATGCAAATATTAAGCTGTAATGACACATACTGAATCATTTACTAAGATTTAGAACTTGGAAGCCAGAGAGACAATTAATTCTAATCCTCGGATTCAACTAAATTATGTGTCACTGGACTTTTCTGAATGTGGCCAGATTGCTTTTGTTATCATTTATAAATTATACAAAGATTATATGACACCCAGAAAACATAATGTGGCAGCAGTATTGCATTTAGGGACATTTATATTGAAAACTCTTAGGGATTCCCTTATGTTGTTTTTTTTTAACTTTGGACAAATAACTCACATCAGATAGAAGACAGTTCTTATCCTTGCCCTCCAGCCTGACTTTATAATGAGAGCACAATTACTCTGACCTGTAGTGGCAGCTATAAAGATAAGAACATGAAAAGTTTTACAGTAACACTGACTGTATTTTTGCTACACTTTGTACTACTAATGTTATGTTCAAATAGAGTCTCTGCTCACAGACATCCTTTGCTTCAATTTGGATTTTCTCTTCAAACTTTGGAAGAATAAAAGCCCAATGCTCAAGTAAAATACCCGAGACACAGGAAAACTATTTCTTCCTTTCCTATTCCTCAGACAGCACCTGGTTCCACAGATGCTGTTTCCTCTCATGCCACATTGGCTGGGTATGTTATAGCTATTATCTTATAGTAAGTTTTATTTTTTTAAATGAAAACTGGTTTAAAGTGCTACTGTGTCTTTCAAAATATCTCCATGCAATATACTAAGTCCCACATGATATCAAATAAAACCGAATTCAGTGTTCAAATAAGAGTCTTCTGGCCCATTGCCACTGGAAGAAAAGTAATACAATTTATTTTGCTTTGTTGACTCCAGCATTTCCTCAAAATTGGTTCATTGCATTTTATCTAGGAAATGTGTGAAGTAATACTAGAATTCTACAAAACAGGCTAATAATGGTTCTCAATCTTCCTAATGCATTTAAAAACATACCCTTCTAGAAATGATCAGGTGAATATTTTTGTAAATGTATATGGCTGTGATTTCAATTAAATAATGATAAATGCATCTGGTCAGCAAAAAAGTACAACTTTAGACCTTAATAACACCCTAAAATATGTTCCCAAATTTCTGTATAGGCTTACATTAAAATTCTAGAAGTCATATTGTCATCTCTCACCACTATTTTTGCTTTTATAGACAATTACATTGTTAATGTAATGATATGCCTATATCTTTTAAAGTTTATTTAACGGGGACATTTATTGAGAGAACATTGGACTCTGTAGGACTTTTTTTTACTTTCAAATTCTGTAATTAAATATTTATGTATTTGGAAATGGATAGAAGCAAGAAAAAATGAAAAACAAAACAAACAAACAAACAAACATAAAACCCAAAAATCTCTGATTCTGAACTCGACACAAGGAAAGAACTACAACAATTTGGTTGAATGAAAAGCAACAAACCAATTAGTATTCGAAATTACAGCAGTTTCACGAGAGACATCAGGAATGGCATGATACTAGGGAGAGCCTCTTTATTTTTGTTGTAACTTTACTACATTGTAGTCTACACAAAGATAGAAATCCTGGCAAGGAAATATTAGAAAGCATTTTATGCAGTTATTTTCTTCAAATTATTGTCAACTCAAAAATTTTAGAGCACACAATTCAGCATAGGAAGACAAATTGTCTTCTTATCTTTATTTAATATTCTCACATTTAATTTAAACATCTAAACTTATTTCTAAAATAAAGAATGGGTGTTCATTAATATTTTTATAGTGTTATGTTTAAAGAATTGAATAATATGTTTAAAGTTTAAAATAAAAACATAAATGAATAGACCAAGCACCATTCATTTGTGAAATACAGTCCAAGGTTCTCAACTTAGTCTACAAGTGTTCAAAACCTTGCCATGGTCCATTTTTTTAAATCTTTCCTTCTTTTTGTTTCAGCCTATTGGTCAACATTTCTTCTTTCAACACTTTGTAAGACACAGTACAGTCTAAAGACTTGGAAAATTCCTGGAAGAGGTTCCTACCGACTCAGGAAGGAAGCAACCAAGAAGCCTCAGTAAGTCCCTAAGATGACAGTGTACGCTAGGCTTCAAAATTGTACAGATAGTAACAGCTGCTGGTGAGAAAGATATCAGGGAACAATTCAAAAGAAGCTCAGATCAAATGAGCTACCTAGAAGGCAGACTCTGACCTCCCTGAGTTAGATAGCTAGCTCTAGGATTCCAATTTCCATGAGTTGTCTTTGCTAGGGTGGGCTCTTTGTGGAGCATCTGCTTTAGAGAAATCCCTGCTCCTTTTAGTACCCATCCCCCCCCACGTTTCTATAAGCAACCTGAAAATAATGCAATGGTTCATCAAATTAGACTTTGGTATTTGGTGGTCTCCTTGCTGTGCCCTGTATTATAATGCTATCTGGGGTGAATAGGTGTTTGTTCCTGTTTCCCCAGGAATAGTGTCACATAGGAATGCCTCTGTGTATTCAGTTTATAGATTGCTTTACTTTCTGCATTACAGAAAATTCTGCTCAGATTTAAATGTTATCCCCTTTGTGACAACTCTGCTTTTCTCAGGCAGAACTGTTCACTTTTTTACCTCTCGTGTATACATTGAAAAATATACCTAAATCTAATGAGTATCCTTAGTACTTCATTTGTATAAAAAATAATGCTGCAAAAATGAATTACAGGAATGTATTATAGCTGTTCATATCAAGAATAAATGGGAAAACATAAACTGGAAAACAAAAGAAAAATATAAGCTTACAATGAGCCTCTTTTTTTATTCAATTACTTTAAAATAGCCTCATTAGAAATGGGAGACGAAAAGAGAGAAGGATTAAATTGTCATAATTTGGCAGGGCAAAGCAAAACAGTGAGTGAGTAGAATCAAACATAAAATGAATTAATGACTAAATGATTAATGATTAAAAGATTAATGATTAATTAATAAAGATTAATAAATCTTCCTGGAAACACATATGATGACAAAATAGTTATGAATGTTTTCTTTGAAGCTATAGGTGCATTTGGCTAATTAGTCTGCTACGAGCAATTTAATAATATTAAGTGGCGCACTTTTCTCTAAGTCTCATTGGAGAAGCCAGGGAGAGACTTACATTAGCAACAAGTTTTTGCTGAATCTTCAACATCAGCAGACTCTCCTCTTAATAATCCTTCCAATAAAGATAGACTTCCCATATAATTTAATGAATGAAACTCTGAAGAAATGTCTACTAAAGTGACTGTGGCTAGAATATTTTGTTAAATTCAGCTGACAACATCTTGTATACTGGTGAAGCTGTGATTGATCAATGCAGGTGCCTTCTTTGTAGCACAGAGTCATTTTAATTTTTGAAATTATAATATTGAAATATACTCAGTACATACTTAGAGATCCTCTCTATATCAGAACAAACACAGCCTGCTAGAGGTCATGAAAACTAGTTTTGTTTTCCTCCTTCCTTTCTGGCTTTTGTAAAATTGTGGCCGCTGCATTGTGTTTAGAGTGGGTCGCCTAGACCATAAACTTTGCTTTTGTGCTTTAGTTTGGGACAGGCACAATCAAGACCCAAGAATGATGTCTTCCATCCACAACTTGAGTTTTGGGAAAAGATTACTTGAAAAACATGTAAAGAAGGCTTAAAAAGGAGGAGGAAGCAAGCAGAGCCGAGAGATCTGATGGAGGGCCTCCCCTACCCATCCAGGAAGTGCAGGTTCTGATTAGAGCTGCTGAAAAGCAAGAGCCCACCTGCTGTACTGCAAGCAGCATTTATTCTGCTCAAAATAAGAATGGGAGGATAATGACTCTCTGAAGTGGCCAATTATTCCAGCAATAATGAAACCATGTTTTACAATATTCACTTTAGACCAAAAGTAAATTGAAGTTTTATGCTTCCTTCCCAATCACTGTCATTGTATCCAGTCTTTGTACCCATAAACTCTTTTACTAGTAGGGTATTTGATTACATGTTCAGACAATCCCAATACAAACAATGTGTTTACTGGTGTGCAGGAGAGGTGTGCACATGCATGGTTTGCATTTGGTTAGAACCTTTCTAAATAGGCAATGTAAATGATCATTAAACGTGTAAATCCTGCAGCATATGTTCAGTTGCTCTAAAGAATCAAAGTTTTGACGATTTAAATAATGAGAAAAAGCAAAGTGCAAGGATCACAGATTTGTACTGTTTTCCTGACCTTTTAATCATCTATGTATTAACATTTCATATAACATATGTCTATTCCTTACTGTCTATTCCATAAATACTTTCGTTGTTGTTATTTTGTTGTTTGTTTTGTTTTCAAGACAGGATTTCTCTGTATTGCCTTGGCAGTTACTCTGTAGACTAGTCTTGCCACAGAAATCTGCTTGCCTCTGCCTCTGAGTGCTGGGATTAAAGGTGTGCACCTCTACTACCTGGCTTCAATAAGTGTGTTTTAAAGCAACACTTATATTATTACTTAGTTTTAAGCTACAGAGAGCAACCCTGCCTGTCTTTAAAAACCAAACCAAACAAACAAAAAACTCAGTGAGTATTGACCTGGCAAAATCCAGGACGGTCAATTATCTGTACTCTTAACTTTCTCAGAAATGGCCCTAATTGACCAAGGTCTGACACTTTGGAGTTGCCTCCACAGATCCCCTTGGGAAGTACAGAGTTTACATTAATAAATTATCTGAGAAATAAAGTTTAGTGTATATGAACTATATTGAGATATTAAAGAAAACATTTCATATTTCACTTCTTTCTACTTTTTGAGTTACAGTTGATTGAAAAGAATCTCAATAATTTAATTTAATAATATATGTATAAATTGGCAAGCATGTTTTTAGTGTAAGTGGGTTTTAGGAATGTTTCAAGGATCTTGATAGAGTTAACATTGGAGAGAGAAAGACAAAATGAGTTTTGACCTTGGATGTTCTTGGTTTGAAGTACAATTAGGGCTCCTGTCTTGAAATCATGGATAAATGAAGGTTCATCAAGATAAGGAAAACAGAACAAGGATGGATGAACAAGTGAAGGTCGAGCGTAATAAAACTGGATCTGGCAAGTTAAGCTTGGACTGATTAGTTTCTCTGTTCATCAAATATTAAGGCCCTTCTGTATGCCAGGTACTATTCTGAGAGCAGTGAGTTTGCAGTCTGCAAAAAGCATCATTGGTCCCATGGCTCTTGTGGTCTCGTGTGATAAAAATGACAGTAAATAGTGATGCAGGAACAGAAATAAACCAAGGATTTTAAAGAATAATACAGTGCATAAAACATAAAACAGAATGACAAAAACATTAAGTGGGACAGGTGGCATTTTTGAAAGACTGGTCAGAAAATAACTATCCTGAGAACGATATTTGATCCTGCAAAGTGGAATGTAAGCATCCCTAAGAATCCTAATGGAGAGAACTCTTCAAATGGTGGAGATGCTGTTACTAAAAAAGGCATCTTTGAAGTCCAAGGGTCTGCAGTGCAGTGGGAAATTTTCTGTAGGATTTACAGGTGATCAAATACCTTAACCCTAAGGCTAGAAGACTTTGGTCCTTAGAACACAAGACTGGGACTATATAAATTGTCAACACTGTCTACCTACAGATGACAGTTCTAACTATGGGAGAGAATAAAAATGTACTGACAAGGTAAACAAGTAACATGAATAAAGCCAACACCTATCATAGGAAGAAGAAAAACTATCAGTGTCATAACATAAAATAGTAGATAAGGAGGTTGAAAAGGACATTGCAAATTTTTCAAAGTGAAAGTCATGCCCTCCTTAAGTTGGTTAAGGTAACATAGCCTAAACTCATCTAAGAGGAACACCTAGCTTGAGGGATTGTCTAAATCACCTGGGCCTTTGAGCATGTCTATGGGGGATTATTTTGATTTTTAATTAACAAAGGAAGGCCCAGCCTACCATGGATGGCACCATTCCCTGTGAGGATGATCCTTGGCTCTATATAAAGAATCTAGCTAAGCAAGAACATGGGAGCAAGCCAGAAAACAGCATTATTTCATGGATTCTGCTTCAAAATAAAGTTTGAGTTCCTTCCTTGACTTCCCTCAATGACTGAGTACACCCAACAAGTTGGAATAAATCCATATCTTCCCTGAGTGTCTTTTGGTCATGGTGTCTTCAGTGCAACAGAATATTATGATAAGCCGCATATAGTTTCAAGAAAGATGGTGCAGCAGAATCAAGTGAAATGAATAACAGGACAAAGATATTTCCAATTCAAGTGGAAATGAGGATCCTTAGTAAATTTTTCTGATATAATTACTTAAAGTGACTGAAGGCAAATTAAACACAGTAGGGTATGTATCATAAATATAAATGCAATAAAGAAGTGATTCAAAGTGATACATGCAAATATGGCTGCTTTTCCAAGGCATTTGCATTATTGGAGAGAAAAAGTGAACTAGAAGCATTTTAATGACAAAATTCAAATACATTATAACAACATTCAGAAGAGAATATAAATGAGACAATCGAAAGCACTTATAAACCTGACAAAATCACAAGCTCCATTGCACCAAACAAGGTTGGTTCCTCTTTGAGCTTGTGGTCACTGGTAGTTGTCCAGTGTTCAAATTAATGGCACCTAAACCAGGTACATGTGGCCAAGTCTAATTGGGCATAGTAGGTTATCAAAATAAGGAAAGGAAGGAAGGAAGGAACAAAGAAAAATAAAATGACAAAGTGAAAATGGTGGTAAATTGGAGCATATAGGGAAGTTAGGGAGAGGCATAGTCCTATTGGGGAGTGTGATGATATTTCATTGTATTTATGTATGAAATTCACAAAAAATGAAATATAATCAATTTTTTAAAAGGAATGCTTTAAACTTATGAGAACCTAAAAATGATGCATTATCATTATTGTTTCTATGAATTATATAATTCTCAGTTACACATTTCATCATCAACAGAGCAAATGGCCACCTATAAGAGCTTATTTATGAATTTAAAAAGAGGTTAAAACTAAAGAGTGACCTTCTATTTCTGTGTATCTTAATGATACATTTTTAAAAATGTATAGATACTACACAATTCTTAAAAAATAAAAAAGAAATTATTGTAGAATATTAAAGATGTGTTACATTTGTTTATGCTATGGAATATTTGTTTAGTGATACAAAGATGTGTTGTATTCTTTTATGTTGTATTTGTTTAACTCTGTGAAGTTGTGTTACTGTGCCTGTCTAAAAACCATGCTTAGTCTAATAAAGATCTGAATGGAAAATCGAAAGGCAGGAGAAAGGATAGGCAGGACTTGTAGGCAGAGAGAATATACAAGAGGAGAAATCTTGGAGGATAAAATTGAGGAACAAGACAAAAAAGTAGGAGGACATGGGGCCAGCCATCCAACCACATAGCCAGACATGGATTAAGAAGTAAAGAAATGATACAGAAATAGTAAAATGTAAAAGGTAGATGACCTAATTTAAGTTAAGAAAGGCTGGCTAGAAACAATGCAAGCTAAGGCTTGGCATTCATAAGTAAGAATAAGACTCTATGTATTTATTTGGGAGTTGGGTGGTAGGCACCCAAAGAGTAAAAGAGCTAAGAGTGGCAAACAACTACCACCAACAAATCATTTAAAATTCTGAAAACATTCATTAAATGTCATTCACATCTAATTTGAATATCCTAGAGGGGGGGAGGGAGAGGGAGAGGGGGGACAGAGGTGGAGATAGAGATAGAGAGAGAAATAGAGAGAGAGAGATGTGTACAAACTCAAAAGCACTCTCCTTGTCTGCAAGTCAGTCACAAACACTTGATGACAAGTTTTCCTCTGGACACACGGATTTCCCTGGCAATGGGAAATGGAAGTGATCTCCTGAGTAAACTTGGGGTGGTATGGAGGAATGGGAAACTGAGGAAGCAGGTTGGGAGGGATGAGTGTGGGAGTCAGGTTGGGGCAGGACTGAGGGACAAGTAAAGAAAGAGATGTCTTGTCCATTTCTGGGTTGGGGAGACCTGACACCAGGGAAACCCCCCAGGAATCCACAAGGATAACCCTAGATAAGACTCCTAGCAATAGTAGAAAAGATTCCTGACATTGCCATCTAACGTAATCAAATTGGTGACTACTCTAATTGCCATCAGAGATACCCTATTCATTAACTTATGGAAGCAGATGCAGATACCCACAGCCAAACACTGAACTGAGCTCCAGGAATCTTGCTGAAAAAAAGGAGGAGGGATTGTATGAGCGAGAGGAGGGGGGCATGATGGGGGAACCCACAGAAACAGCTGACCTGAGCTTGTGGGAGCTCATAGACTCTGGACCAACAGTTAGGGAGCCTGCATGAGATTGACTTAGGCCCTCTACATGTATGTGACAGTGGTATATCTTGGTCTCCTTGTAAGGCTCCTAACAGTGGCATCAGGACCTGTCCATAGTGCTTAGTTGGCTGTGGGGACACTGTTCCCTATTCTTGATTACCTTGGCCAGACTTGATATTAGAGGAGGATCTTGGTTCTGCCTCCACTTGATGGGCTTTGCTAAAGCCCATGGGATTTGTGCATTTACTTATTTTTAAAAATTTTAAACACAGAGAATAAGATGAATAGAAACAGAATTTTCAAATACAAAATGCATAGACTTACTAGTACATGCCATAGAAGGTGGGTCTTTTTCTGCTCTGAAGTAACCCTTTTCACATTGACAGATAGATGTTGCTTCCACGTAGGTTGAGCTGTGTGGAGGGCATTTGGAACATTTTGTGTTCCCAGCAAATGCTTTATAGAATCCTGGTCTGCAAGCTGTGTAAACAGGGAAAACAATTCCTTTTTAGTTATTACTGCTAACGTTTTTCTGTTTTTTACAAGTTTTAACCATATTTTGCATCTCGGAATTCAATTTCATACATATACAACAAAGTCAACATAAACAGTAATATATACAATTATTAGAACAATTATAATTTTAGAAAATTAGCTAAACTGATTTTGAAAGTAAACATACTCATGCCAATGTATACATTATAATTCCCACATTCACACACAATACTTGGCTACGTATCTGTGACTATATCCATACTTGGCCATAAAAGAGATTGTTTTGTGTATTTTTAGGAGATAGTATTAAATAACGTTGAGTCTCACAGCTCAAAATTCTTCTCTAATTCATTTACACCTCAGTCTTTGAATACTATTGGGTTTATATTTTGACTAAGGTAGATCCTTAACAATTATACTAGTGGTTAAATATTCTATTGTCTATGATAGAACTATATTGTCTTTGAATGCTTAGCTTTAAAATATTTTTTGGTAAATGGATTGAGTAATTAACAGTAAGAAAATTCTTAATTCCACATGGTAAATATGCTGAAGCAGATCTCTAATCACAGCTACTCAGGTGCCTAACGCAAGAGTATTGTAAATTCAAGGCCTACCTAGACTACAGAAGTAGTTCAAAGGCAAGCTTGGAAACTTAGAAAAAAATCCTTGTCTTAAAGAATAAAAAAAAGTCAGGGCAGTGGTGGCACATGTGTAAGACTCCTTATACCATATCAGCATAAGGCTCAACAGGAAGCACATATCTGCAGCTGTCCATTTTTTGACACAGTTATACGGTGTTATACAGGTAACAAATTAAGGAAACCTGATTGTGAAAGTAATATATAATTAATTTGTCATTATTGTCATAATAAAACATTCTTTTAAAAGAATGTGATTTCTAAACTTGACCTATAGCATTCTTATAAATTCTGAGATGATGCTCATTCACTCAAGGTTTTATATTTTGTCAAAGAAATAACTGCTTCTTAATTATACAAGGTAAAATAATTTAGTATAGAATGCATTTTTAAAAGTTTTTAATCAATGTATGTTTTTATTTAAATTAGAAACATGCATGCTTCACATGTCAATCCCAGCTCCCTCTCCCACCCTCCTCCCTTGTCCCTCCACCAGTCCTACCCCCCACCCGCAGCCCCCAGCCCAATCCCCACATCATTGCTCAGGGAGGGTGAGGCCCTCCTTGGGAGGGTCTCTACAGTCTGTCATTTCATCCGGGGCAGGAACTAGGCCCTTCCCCATGTGTCCAGGCTGAGAGAGCATCCCTCCATGTGGAATGGGCTCCCAAAGTTCATTTGTATGCCATGGTGAACACTAGTCTACGATCCAAGGTCCCAGAGATTTCTGAGGCCTCCTCACTGACACTGCACTTGTGGAGTCCAGATCAGTCCCCTGTTGGCCTCTCAGCCATCAGTCTGGGGTTCAAGAGCTCCCCCTTGTCGGGTCAGCTGTCTTTGTGGGTTTTACCAGCACGGTCTTGACCCCTTTGCTCATCACTCCTCCATCTCTGTAACTGGGTTCCAGGAGAATGCATTTTTAACAAAGTCAAAAATGATTTTTAAATTGACTCTACTTAGAAGTTACATAATTTTTTTCTAATAAAAATTTAAAATCTGATAAGGTCAATGTATATAGAAACACATATGTAACTGAGTTGTTGCATGTTGAGTATCTACACTTTATTTGTAATATGTAAATATTATTTTAAATGTACAGAGAAATATTTTGTTTTACAATGTTTATAATTCATTCCAATTTTATAAATATGGCTTACTATATCAAAGTAGACTTTTTTCTTTAAATTAGAAACAAACTTGCTTCACATGTCAATTGCAGCTCCCTCTCCCTCCCCTCCTCCCATGCTCCCCCAACCGGCCCCCCAGTCACCCCCCCCATTCCCCACTCTGTTCCCCAGGGAGTGCGAGGTCCTCCAAGGGGGAATCTCGGAGCCTTCATCCAGTGACTGATGGAAGCAGAGGCAAACACCCACAGTTAAACACTGAACTGAACCCGTGGAACCCAGTGACAGAGAGAGAGGAGCGGTGAGCAAATTGGCAAAGAATGGGCTGGCAAAACCAGCAGAGACAGCTGATCTGAACATGGGAGAGCTCTTGGACCCTGAACCGACAGCTGGGGACTGATCCAGACCCCCTGAGTGTGAGAGTCAGTGAGGAGGCCTGAGCAACCTATGGGGCCCTGATCAGTGGATCAGTGTTTATCCCTGGCCTACAAACAGACATCGTGTGTCCATAACACAAAGAGGGATGCTCTCTCCGCCTGGACTCTTAGGGGAGTGCCTGGACCCTACCCTGAGTGAAATGACAGACTCTAGATATCCCCTATGTGGAAGGAAATGGCGATAGGGTGGGGGGCTGGGGAGGATAGTGGGGGGTGCAGGAGGAGGGGAGGGAGAGGGAACTGAGATTGACATGTAAAACAAGCTATTTAAAATAAAAATAATAATAAAAGAAAAAAAGAAAAGAAAAAAAAAGAGTCTGTTATTTCCTTAAGGGCAGGGCATAAGCCATCCCCCTAGAGTCCAGGCTGAGAGAGCATACCTCATTGTGGGATGGGCACCCAAATTCCATTTGTATGCCAGCGATGAATACTCACAGCCCCAAAGATTGCCTAGGTCTCCTCACTGACACCCACATTCAGGGTGTCTGGATCAGTCCCATGCTGGTCTCTCAGCCATCAGTCTGGGGTTCAAGAGCTCCCCCTTGTTCCGGTCAGCTGTTTCTGTGGGTTAAACCAGCCCTGTCTTGACCCCTTTGCTCATCACTCCTCCCTCTCTGTCACTGGATTCCAGGCGTTTAGTTCAGTGTTTAGCTGTGGGTGACTGCCTCAGGTTCCATCAGTCACTAGATGAAGTTTCTGTTTCCCAGATTCTGGCAGTGGGATTGTAGGCTGGCACTGCCCTGATCCATGTCTAAAATCCATATATGAGTGAGTACATACTATGTTTATCTTTTTGTGACTGGGTTACTTCACTCAGGATGGTTTTTCTAGTGTCATCCATTTGCCTGCAAATTTCCAGATTCCATTGTTTTTTTTCCACTGAATAGTACTCCATTGTGCAAATGTACCTACAGTTTAAATCCTCATTACATTCAATTATTGTACCCACATCCACCCAGAATCATATAGATCTGTTTTTTAAATCTATGTCTAGACCTGATGCAATAATCTCAGAATGCCTGCCTCTGCTTTCTTCCAGCTCAAATTTTCTCCCAAGTCACTCTAGTTGCATTTCTAAATACCTGATACGACTGTAGTGTTGTGCTTTGTACAGCAGAAAATGGAAAGTGATTTCTGTGTGCCCATGCCTGGCCTTCTGTCTGATTGTGTACAAACGAAAGCTAAGAAGAATATATTAAACATTTTAATGATTACATAAACATATGATACATGTGATTTAAGCTCTTTGTGCACCAAGTCTGAAATACGTATATACTGTATTGTGCTTTGTGGGTAATGTTTAAAAATGCACGTACTCTGACATACCAGACTAGCATTTATATTCTTCCTCACTTGATTGAGCATCTACAAAGGGTTGGCTTTCACTACTGCAAAGATTTTAGCGTTTTTGTCTTTCCTCACATACACCACATCACTTTACAGATTTCTCCAGGTACAATCAACACACAAAAGCTATACACTCAGCCTGCATTTAGTAAAATACAGCCGAAAACCACAGCAGCTATTATAGTGACTAAACTACATTAATTCCAGTTTTACAACCATTTATTTTTGTATGTTTTGTTTTTGTTTTCGAGACAGGGTTTATCTGTATTGTTTTGGAGGCTGTCCTGGAACTCGCTCTCTAGACCAGGCTGGCCTGGAACTCACAGAGATCTGCCTGCCTATGCCTCCCAAGTGCTGGGATTAAAGGCATGCGCCACTAACGCCCAGCTCACAATTGTTTATTTTTACCATGCATTTAGGTTTGACATTTGTTTTCTTTTGGTAGCACAATTTTTAGTCTTGTATCTCTACTTACTCACTTGTTTCTTTTAAATACAATCGAATGGTCTTTGCCCTTTAATTGAGATGGCTATATTATTTTCTTAATATGGTTACTCAAATCTTATATAATTCTTAATAATGTTTAACTTTTATTTTTATGCATATGGTGTTCTTCCTGCATGTAAGTCTGTGCACTGTGTGTGCGCAGTGTCCATGAATGCTAGAAGTGGATGTTGGATTCCCAGGATTGTACTTACAGACCATTGAGAATGCCAGTGTGGGTGTAGGAACCAAACCCAGGCCTTCTAGTTAAGCCAGTGTGTTTAACATCTGTGTCATTTCTCCAGCCCCTACAGCTTAGGCCTTAAGTATATTTTTCTAGCTTTGGTTTTCATTTTGTGATATTTAGTCATTGTTTCCCTTTCAATGTTTTTACTGCTTCTTTAAGAATGGCAGTATACATAAGTCTTGAAAAACAATTTTTGTTTTGTTTACTGTAAAATTCAATGAGTACTCAGAAAGAGCCATCTGGAATCTCTTCTCAGAACCTCCCTGTTCTTCTACAATGTCCATCCTCAAACAGTATTGCAAATCCCAGTTGCTTTGCTCTCACTGCATCTCCATCCACGATCCACAGAAGAGATACTGCCAGATTGTGCCAGAGTCGTTCTTCCTCTGCTATATACTGGAAATTTTCTCTGTATGTCAAGTGGTGAAAATTGTCCATCTATAATGTTTGATATATCACCATTCACCCATCTGATGTTTCAGGTCTTAAAAATGACTTCTTCATATAGCAAGTACTTGTTTATATAAGGTGTCATTTATATGCCAGACTGCTGAGTCCCTTAAATTCTTATTTTTCTTAAAGACTTTTCTACATAATGTCCTTATTCTAACTATTTACTTACTTGATTCAACTCTTATTGTAAAATGTTGCAATATCCAACACAATTCTGCTGCCATCAAACTGCATGCTAAAGGTAAATAGATATTCAATAACCACTTTTGCTGAGACTATTAAATTATTGCATCTTATGTAGAGCTGGTAGTATCCAATATGATTTAACCCAGACATGCTGTTGAAAAAAAACATTCCTACTCCTTCAGGTTTACTCAGCCTAGACGCCCTAAGTCAAAGTGGCTTTGCTCCATGAAGTCATCTATGCAAAATTCTTCTGTTAAGGGAGCTCTCATTCCTCCATTTTAGTTTCAGTTTCTGACTTATGTTGACATATTAACCTTTCTCACTCTATGTATTTCCTTTTCTCCTTTCTACTTCTTTTATTTGCTTTAATGGAAACTTGTGCACCCTAGGTCTTATTGGTAAAATATCTTAAGAGAATAGAGGTAAAATGGTATGTTCAACAGAAACCCTGTCTCCAAAAAAAAAAAATTAAATGCTGGTTGTGGCATTTAAATGCCTCCTTCAGGATTTGCTGAAGGAAGCAGAGGCAGGAGGATCACGAGTTCGATGTCAACCAACTATATTTAATACAAAATTTTTACTTTGCTGAATTTCCCCATATAATTAGAATATATTTAGTTGAGAATGGTTAAATTATAAATAAACTATTATTTAATAAATTTTTATGAAAGCAATTCTTGATTTAAATTGCTTTGACTATAATGTTAAAAGTATCAAGGAGATGAGAGGCAAGAGGAATAGGTATCATGAAAATGTATTTATAAAACACAGAATATAAACAATTAATGCAAATTGTATAACTTAAGATAAACTCAACAGGTGTGTACTTCACCAACATATTTATAATTCGAGGAATCTGAAAGAATTGCTTAAACATGATACTTGTCATACAAATTTAGCATTGATTATAGACACACTCAGTGTGAGTATAATAATGAACTTATCACTAATACTAATGTGGTGAGCAAAGTGCAGTACAGTTTTCCTCAACAATCTTTGAGGGACTGGAAGAGCAATGGATGTTCTTCCAAAGGTTCTGGGTTCAATTTTTAGCACCCATATGGTAGTTCTCAACCATATGGTGTTAGTAACTCCAGTCCCAGGATATCTACCATGAACTCTTCTGGTATCTAATAACACCATGCCCATATGTAACACAAAGATATGCATGCAGGCATGATATCCATAGATAAAATAAATGAGTAAAATATTAAATTTTGAAATTTCATTATTTTTCATAAAAATAAAATAAGAAGCTGCAACACAAAGTAGACAGTTATATATAGGCAAGCACATAAACAAAAGTGATAACTCTGCTAATGGAAAAATCAAGAAACACATAACCAGCTCTACTTACACTTCACTTTAAAAGTAAAATAGCCCGGCTATAAGCACTGATACCAGTGACTTTAAGGATACCTAGAATTTGAAAGGCTGCTAGAAATTCTAGATGTAATTTCAAGCTATGCAATTCTGACCATCTGATGAAATTTTAAATTTTATCTTGACAGGAAGTGATACTAATGTGCTGAATGAATTTTCCTCACCGGTACCTTTTAGTTTGCAAGTTTACATAAGCCTGAATGACTTTAAAGTATGTGATCTTCATCATGTCTTAAAATATTAGAATTCATTAAAGAAGTTTCAGAAATGTCAAAGGCAGTGAGTATCTCTTACTTCAAGGCTGTTATGCAGGTGTAAAAATTGGATTGCTATGTCATGGAAATAGGGAGGGCAGAAAATAAAACTAAGGAATCGAAAACAAAAAAAACTTAAGAGTAAATAAATAGAAAGATTTGTTTCTTCACAAATAATCTATAACTAATAAAGGGAAATTCTTAAAGTGATAACATTAATTTGTAAATAGTAATAATATGCCTCTTTAAAAAAATCAATCTAACTTTCTGGCAGGGTCCTTATAAAGATAAGAGAAACACACACACACACACACACACACACACACACACACACACACTGTTATGGGCTAATTAGATTGCTCAGTGTTTAGTGTTACTGTGTAATCAGGAGCACCTGAGATAAACCCCAGAACCCAGTAAAGAAGGGCACAGTGCGTATCACACATCTGTGATCCTAACATCCTGTGAAAAGCTGAGGGGAGGAGACAAGAAAATCCCCAGAAGCCTGTGGACCAGTTAGCCAGTTAGCCTGACACATGTGTCAGTGACATTTGAGCTACTATTAATTATTAACATGGAATCGTCCCTCCCCTTTCAATACCTACCCCCTGGAAGGATTTCGGCATTATGGTGGCCTTCCCCTGTCACCTGGCAGAATGCACTCAGGCAGTACCCTGGTCAGCCCAGGGTTCCATGAGCATTAGTATGCAGGCAGGTTGTTTGGTTATCATTACCCCAAGGTATTTTATGTTGTTTGCGGCTATTGTAAAGGGTGATGTTTCTCTGATTTCTTTTTCAGCCCTTTTATCCTCTGTATATAGGAGGGCTAATGATTTTCTTGAGTTGATCTTGTATCCTGCCACTTTGCTGAAAGTATTTATCAGCTGCAGGAGTTCCCTGGTAGAGTTTTTAGGGCCACTTATATAAACTATCATATCATCTGCAAATAGTGAAAGTTGGACTTCTTCCTATCCAATTTGTATCCCCTTGATCTCCTTTTTGTTGTCATATTGCTCTAGCTAGAACTTCAAGTATAATATTGAAGAGGTATGGAGAGAGTGGACAACCTTGTCTTGTTCCCGATCTTAGAGGAATTGCGTTGAGTTTCTGTCCATTTAGTTTGATGGTGGCTGTTGGTTTGCTGTATATAGCTTTTACTATGTTGAGATAAGTTCCTGTTATCCCAGATCACTCCAAGACCTTTATCATGAAGGGGTGTTGGATTTTGTCAAAGGCTTTTTAAGTATCCAGTGAGATGATCATGTGATTTTTGTTTCTCAGCTTGAGTATATGGTGGATTACATTGATGGATTTTCGTATGTTGAACCAATCCTGCATGCCTGGGATGAAGCCTACTTGATCATGGTGGATGAGTTTTCTGATCTGTTCTTGGATTTGATTTGCTGATATTTTATTGAGTATTTTTGCATCAATGTTAATGAGGGATATTGACCTGAAATTCTCTTTCTTAGTCGTGTGGCTTGGGTATCTAGGTTATTGAAGCCTCGTAGAAAGAGTTTGTCAAAGGCCCTTTTAAAACACCTCATAAGGAGTGTGACTTCCCAGTCAGCTACTAAATGTGGATAGTGAGTCCACCTGGTTCTCTTGGATGTTTTCCAACCTAGCAAGCATGCTTGCAGAGTGTAAGCACCCAGGGGGAGGACAATGCAGGGAGGAGCTTAGGCTGCAGCTGAGCTCCCAGACACCGATTTGCTGGTCAAGCATATGGGCTCTGGAGTGTGGACACTTTAGCTCTGAGTCCAGAACCGAAGGTGAACACTTCCTGTAGAAGAGAAGAGCCACCGTGCTTCTCTCTGTCAAAGATACAGGTTTATGGGCCAAAAAATATATAGTCGGTATTGTTCACAAGATTTGTTTCTTCACAAATAATCTATAACTAAGATTTGCGGTGGATCTTTAAGAAGTGTCTGATAAACGTACTCAAAGCCATATGTTAAGAGAGTAGCTTAAGGCCTAAAGTTATCTCAACTGTCTTCTGAGTCTTCATCCTAAGGTACAGTATCCTAGGGTTCATCATCCTAAGGTTCACCATCCTAAGGTAAATCATCCTAAGGTACATCACCCTAAGGTACATCACCCTAAGGTACACCAGTGGTTTAACATGTGTGGAAACTTTTGTGTGTTGTGTTTTTCAGGGTAAGGGCTGAGTGAACTGTAATTTTTTATTAATTAATCAATTCATTAATTTTCCCAGCCTGATCACAGTTTCCCTCCCTCCTCTGCTCCCAGTTCTGCCTCCATCCACTCCCTCTCCCTTCCTTTCAGAAGAGTACAGGCCTTCCATGTATATCTTCCAGCCATGGCATATCAAGTTGCAATGAGACTAGGCATCGCCTCTCCTATTAAGGCCGGACAAGGCAACCCAGAAGAAGGAAAGGGTCCCCCAAACAGGTAACAGAATCAGAGACAGCGCCTGGATCCTCTACCAAGAGTCCCACAATAGGACCAAGTCATATAACTGCAGCCTATGTACAGAGGGCTTAGGTTAGCTCCGTACACATTCTCTGATGGCAGTTCAGGCTCAGAGAGCCCTCATGAAGCCAGGTCAGTGTACTCTGTGTTTTACTGTGGTGTCCCTTGGCCACTCTGGCTCCCATGATCCTCCTTCCCCTCTTCCACAGGATTCCCAAGGTCCCCCTAATGTTTGGCAGTGGGTTTTTGCATCTGTTTCCATCAGATTCTGGGTGAAGCCTCTGATGACAATTGTTCTAGGCAACAATCTTTGAGTATAGCAGAATATCATTAGGAATCACTTCTTTAATTTTATTTCTTGTTTTCCAGTCATGTTTTCTCCTATCATAGGTCATTGTGCTGTCCCACCCTTGGGTCATGGTTCTCTAGGCATCTTCTGGGGTGGACTCCCTCCCACAGTATGGGTCTCAAGCTGGGCCAGTCATAATTTCTGTGACACCTTTGTCCCAGTATATACTGTAAGCAGGGAAAATTGCAGGTCAGAGTTTATGTGACTGGACTAGGGCCCCAATCCCTGTACTGGTAGTCTTATTTTGTTATAGGTGATGGCCATTATTGGACAACTAACTATGGCATTTAAGTTTAAAATAACTTTTAGAATAAATACACTTTTATGGACTTTAATTGACAAGTAAGGTTTCATTTTATATATCTGTATTCTCTTAGCCATAAATTTGGTACAAAGTAAAACTATAGATTTATGCAAACTAATGAAAATTTAACTGTATTCTGCAAGTTTAATAAATTATCTTATGCACTGCCTTATTTTCAAGCAAGACACAACCTTGGAATTTGCAGAACAGACTCATCATTGAATGGACTGCGTGAATGATCTGAATATTTTAACAAAACCTTCTCAACACTGCTCCAAGTGTCACATACTCTGTCACCTTAGGGAAGCTTGATGCTATGTCTTTTGGTGGTTTAACAACAAGCTTAGGACCTAATCTTCAATCTGATATTAATTTTTAGCCATTTATGTTGGCAAACATGTAGAACACTACTATAAGTTCTATGAAATTGTATACTTTAATTCTTACCAGAGAGAATTTTCAGATGGAATTATTAACAAGTTGAAAAGAGAGGGTGGAGAGGGATTATATGAGCAAGATGGAGGCGTCAAGGTCATGACAGGACAACCCTTAGACACAGTTGACCTGAGCTTGTGGGAGCTCATGAACTATGGAAAGATAGCTAGGGAGCAGGTGTAGGACCCCACTAGGCTCTCGTATCTTGGTCACAGTTATGTAGCTTGGTCTTTTGTGGGACTGCTAGCAGTGGGACCACGATGTGCTCCTGATGCATGAGCTAAGTCATGGAGTTATAAAGAGTAACATATTACAATCTTGGTAATAGCATACTAAAGAATTTACAGATGTCTTGATCTACATTTCACTGGAATAATGTAGAAACATAGACTTAAAATAAACTACAACACAATCATCCATCCAGTTGAAGTATAGTAGTGTCTGTATTGACATATTCAGCATGGTTTGGCTGTGAGATAGTCTTAGATTACAAGGGCACATCAAGGGTACTATATTATGTGCTGCTGCAGCAGCAAACTGACAAGATTTGGAATGTCCAGTGCATTGCTTGCAATAGATTTGTATGGCTCTGTAATCAGCAGAAGCAAGGATGTGCTGTCTTACAGATATGATGTGTCTGATCAGAATATGTTCTCTCAGTTTGGCTCACAAACTCTCCCTCACACAGCCTTTCTCTGTATAAACACTGGTGATTTCAACCTGGAGTTTTCTTTTGCTATGTGTTACACAGCCAAATCATTTGTAAGCTAGTGTCTGAAAAATTCAATTTTCATGGTAAGCAGGGTCTATTCTGTAAGTCAGCTACAACATTTCATGAACCTATAAGTCTTATATTTGGAAAAATGCTAAATGTAAACATAATTTTCTTCTATAGAGCTCCCAGTTTATATTACAATTAGAAGAAATACATATATGAAACTTGTTTAGAATCTATATACCTGTCCATACATGAATAAATATATTAAGTAGTATAGGAGATCTTAGCAGGCATCTTTATCTCAACTCCTAAGCCATTAATTAAATCATTTTATGTATTTGCATGTCCAATATCCTTAAACTGGGACATGACTTGTAAATGTGGTAATAAGGTATTGGGTCAAAGGGGTTGGCTGCATTATTAGGACATACTGTTCCTCTCCTTTTCTAAGGTACACTGTTAATGCTTTCATTATTCAGAGTCTTTTTCTTAAAGAAAAATTTCAATGGTTTTAAAATAACACTTTGAGGTAGAACCTCACCATGTTTCCCTTAGTGGTCTCTAACTTATGACAACCCTCCTGCCTCTGCTTCCTAAATGCTGGAATTATACGTATGTCCTATCACATCTGACTATTTGAGTATTTTTCAGGGAGTTTGTTTCATTGTAGTGTCAGATTCTGGGGCATTGTGGGAGCTATGGATTTTTATTGATGTGACAAGGTATCCGTTGCTACCTTCAAATTGCTTCTGTAATTGAGGGTGATTCTGATTTTCCTGTGTCCACCTCCCACATGCTGTGGTTACAGGAGTGCACCATCATGTCTGGCTGAGATACAAGTTTGACTTAAAACTTCATTCTTCTGAGAAAATACTTTGAGCATATATTAGGTGTAAATATTTGCTAAATCAATAGCTAAATAAAATTGATGTTTTTAGTGGGTATCAAGTTAAATAATAAAATGTTTTGTCTCTTTTGCCAAGTTACATTCTCCTATGATGTCTTTAAAGGAAAAGAACATATGAAAAGATGACATGAAATTAACATAACAGTTGTTATACCAATCACCAAGAACAGACTATTTTAAAGGTATTTATAATTTATGTTTTCATATAGGAAACTGCAATTTTAGAACATCTGTCTCCAATGACACCCCGATGAATGTATTCACCTCCCAGGTTTGAGTGAGTGTTCATTTTTACATGGATATATATATATATATATCTTTTTGAATTGGATAATTGACATAATAATCATATCGTTTCAAGAATTATCTAATGTATATGGAATTTTTAGATATAATATTTTCTATAAATCTACATTGGAATAACTTTAAAAGCATATAATTAACCACTGTTATTATTTGTTCCTCAAGTATGTGAGAGAGCTTGCTTAAGACCCATTCTCTAAGGAGAGAAGACATAAACACTTTAGGTTAAATGATAATAGTAGACCTACAGGTAATTCATGTATACTTTGGAAACAGGACTTGATGTTTGAGTTGGATATGGCCCTAAAAGGCTGTTTCCTGGGTACTAGATTTCATAGATCCCTAATATATTATGAAAGTGGCCAAAGGAGGGAAAGAAGCAGTCTAAGTGCAGTCTAAGAATGGCAACAGTGACTAGCATGGACCTAGTTAGACTTCTGGCCAGCTCAGCAGGAGGGAAATCATGCCTGGTACTAGAAACTGAGCCAGCTTCCTGGAGTCAATGAAGTCATGGAACTTGGAGGAGTACCAGCAACCACCATTTTAGTAAAGCAGTGTAATTTCTAACTGCATTCTAAACACTTATCCTTATACCCATAGATACTAACTCTAACTCTTGTCTCACCAAAGAAGCTTCTCTTTGGAGCAGAGATCTTTGCAGAGAACCACCACTGGTTAAAATTCAGAGCTGATTGTGGGGTACCCAGCATGGGTGGATACAATACATCTGCAGTACAATGAAAGCTAAAGCTCAGGGAGCATCATGGTGAGGGTGGAAAATATCAGAGCCAAAGAAACAGGAACTCTGCAATGAAACTGTTTCTGCCCATACGACAGGGATTTCTTATCATTATGGCCTCCTAAACAAGATCTCAATAACGACAACATGAGAAGGTGTGCTATGGGAGATATGGGAAATCTTGTGGGTGCCCAACGTTGGTCAGAAAACTGCAAGAAAGACACAGAGAGAGACAGAGACAGGGACAGAAAAATTAGTTAGCTCATTTATGTGGCCTCTGGTTATCTAATATCAAGTATCATATATGTGATACCTGAAATCACATGCATACGGGCAACCTAAATAGTCTCAGCAGGTTCTCTTTATGTTTTATGCATATATACATATATTAAAATAACACATTTTTTAAAAGATATGAACTTGAGAATGAGCAAGGACTGGGGACATGGAAGGTGTTCCAGGAGAAAAGTAAAAGGAGAAACAATGTAATTGTGTAGCCTGAGTATAACATAGACTTTAATACAATATCCCTTAGATCTTTGTTTATTATCCTGGGAGAAGTGCCTCTATCTGCCCAAGGAATGCTACAGGCAATATGCTTCCTTCCTTTCACTTAGTTCATCTGAGGATAATATGTAAACAGCCCCCAATAGGCCCAGAGACTTTCTGCCCTTTGCGCCTATCTGGTGAAAGTGATGAAAACTTCTCTGCATTTTTTTGTCATTGCTTCTCTATTTATCCTTTGAACTTTGAGCTATCTTGAAAAAAAGCTTTATAGAACCCAAGAAAATGGCTCCTGATGTGTAATTGTCTAGAGTCCTCTTGTTCTGTTGAATCTCAAATTCAACTTCAATTCTTTTTTTTTTCCCAGACAGGGTTTCTCTGAGGCTTTGGAGGCTGGAACTAGCTCTTTTTTTGTTTGTTTGTTTTTTTGGTTTTTCGAGACAGGGTTTCTCTGTGGCTTTGGAGGCTGTCCTGGAACTAGCTCTTATAGACCAGGCTGGTCTCAAACTCACAGAGATCTGCCTGACTTTGCCTCTGGAGTGATGGGAATAAAGATGTGTGCCACCACTGCCCAGCTGAACTTAAGTACTTCAGTTCTTCAACACCAGTCATTGGTGAATACCACTATAACTTCATTTTAATTTGAGAAAGAGAGAGAGAGAGAGAGAGAGAGAGAGAGAGAGAGAGAGAGAGAGAGAGAGAGAGAGGATAGTCATTGGAGGAACTTGACATGGACTTGATCAAAACACATTGTATGTGTATATGAAACTCTTAATAAAAAAGAAAAAAGATGATTGCTTTCTAGTTTGAAAAATTGTACAAGCAAGTTTACGTTCTGTACTACAGGCCACAGAGGTTTTCAGATACAGGAAAACAAATATATGGTTTCTGTAGTATGGAACAAGTTGATAGAGTTTAATAATTTACTAAAGGTATACTAAACAGAAAGCAAAGGACAAGGTAGATGGATGTGATGTTAATGCTTCAAACAATGACAACTGAAGAATAATAAATGCCAGGAGAGCTTGGCATGATGTTTCTCAATCTATGAAAAACCATACCTGCCCACTAAGCACTTCAGGATACACAGACAAGGGTTTTGTGAGAGGAACACTAATGGTTCAGGATATATTGTGAAGGATTTGTCAGTGAAACTGCATAAATTAAAGGATTCTATACAGCCAAGGAAACAATTTGGTGGTGAAGACACTGTCCATAAAAATATACAGTTAGCTATGCATGTACAGAGGTTATATATATATATATATATATATATATATATATATATATATAAAATCTAAAAAGGGAAAAACAAAACAGGGGCTGGAAAGATGACTCAGAGGGTAAAGGTGTTTGCTGCACAAACCTGGTATGAGAATTCAATCTCCAGAAAAAGCATAAATGTACAAGGAGAGAACCAACTCCACAAGATATTCCTGTGACTGCTACACACATGTGGTGTTAAGGATGCTTACAGACATATCATGTTTGTTTGCACACATGCTCATATTCAAGCACTAATAAAATAATTAAAAATAAGAATATTCTCAAACCAAACAACACATTTATAAATTGGCTAATGAAATTAATACAAGCTTTTAAGTCAGGAGAGTTTAAAATTATACTGGTTTATGAAAATGAAAATAGTAGTTTCTCCTGTAGGATTTGTATAAACAACAATAAATGGACTCAGTACACAGAGAGAGAAATAAACATATGTAAATATACAATCATTTCTTCACATGTGTGTTTCTGTGTGTGTAACAATAGTTATTAAATGAGAAGAGCTCATAAATTTGAGGCATATATAGTGGGTGGGGCATGGAATGAGTTGGATATGGTAGAGTGTGGGGTAGAAGTACTAAAATATGAAATCTTGACATAATTTAAAAATGCAATTACAGTAAGGAATAGATCACAGTTAAAAATATACATTACCTGCAAGCATATGAAAAATATTCAAAATTATTAGTCAATTCGATTGACTATCATATAAAAACAAATTCTGATATAGTTGTGGGAAAAGGGAACCCTTATACCCTGCTAGTGGAATTTAAATGAATCATATACTATGAAAAATCAGTATGGAAGTTCTCAGAAAACTAAAAATAGAGTGTTCAAATTACTCAGCTACAGCACTTCTTGGCATATAATGACAGGACTGTCAATCAGTATAGCACAGACATACTTGCTAATCTGTATGTTTTATGGCATTGTTCACAATTGCCAAGTTATGGGATCAGCTTAAAGGTCTACCAACTGATAAATGGATAAAAAATGGAAATGTACACAATGGAGTTAATTTTATTTAGTCATGGAGAATGTCTTATGTGGGAAAATGGGTACAACGTGAAGTCATCATTTTAAGCAAAATAAGCCAAACCAAGATTTTATGTAGTTACATAAAATCATATATATGTTACATGTGTATACATTATACAAGAAGAAAGGACAACTATTGAGATTAGAGAAGGAGAAGAAAGAAAGGAAAAGATATTGAGGAGTGAATATTGCCAAAGTACATAATATACTAAAAAAAAACCTTAGCATTGCAGAATGAATTAATATTTAACCAGAAAATGAAACAGCTCTAATAAAAAGAAAAGTACAAGATTAAAAAATAGAAATTATCTCTTTAAAAACTAGTGCTACACAAAAAATATAAATATAAATAAAAACCAATTAAAAGAAAAAGAAAGCAAAACTAACAGTATTACTTCTAATATTAAATTATTCACTTCAAAGCTCTGTATTTTTAAAGTTGAAAAATTTCAGATATGGACTCACCCCTAGTGGAACAAGCAAAGACATGTATGCTGAGATCACTGGGCTACTCCCGCCCCCACTCATGGCAGAGGTGATCTTGGGTCCCTGCCTCGGCCCTGACTTCTGCTTGCTCACTCTGAGATCTCCTGGCCTGGGCATTGCAGGCAAGTAGACGTGCCCCCAGTGGACCAAGCAACCATGAATCTGCTGAGATCGCTGGGCTACTCCAGTCCCCTCTCAGGCAGCGGTGAGATTGGGATCTCCTGGCCTGGTGATTGCAGGCAGGTCAATAAACACTTTGGTGGACCAAGCAACCTCAAGTCTGCTGACAGCACTGTGCTAATTTAGCTCCAGCCCCCTCAGAGAGGGAGTGCCTCAGACCTGCCTGCACCCACCTTGAGACCCATCAGAGTATCAGACCTGCTTGCACACACCAGAAGAGAATCTTGGACCCGTGCCTAACAGGAGAGGAAGGGACACCAACTGCACCCACTGGAAGAAGGGATTGGAAGACAACAATATAAGAACACACAATATCAGATCTTGAACCTTAAACATCTTCAAAATGTTAAACAATCAATTTATTATTTGTTATGCCAAAATAAGTGCTAATCAATTAATTTTAATAGAGCACTGTGATTCTACTTATAAGGGTTATCTTTCTTCCTGTATGTATCCTAAAGTCTTACCACATGAAGAGTTATTTCAAGTTCTATATGAGGAGCAATACCTGTCTATATGTGGTCTTTGAGAATTTTTCTTACTGCCTAAGCCTTTGTTTTTTCCATTCCTCTATCATTTCCTTATGGTTGTTTTTGCTTGCACGGAGTCACTAGGTGTGAAAACAGCATCATTAGCATGTTGGGCTATGTGTACCCATTACAGTGCCTCGTACCTTACCAAGAGCAGTGATAAAAATTATGAGCTAGTGATGTAGATTCTGGTCCTTATGTATCTGCATGCCGTTACTAATTCAGGACTAGGTAATTTATGTGTTTGCTGAGTTTAGAGGGTACAGGGATTATGTGTTGCTGCATATAACAGCACTTTATTTTTTTCTTCATTTTATTAGACTTCTTTTTTAATTTATTTAAATTAGAAACAAGTTTGCTTCACATGTCAATCCTAGGTACCTCTCCCTCCCCTCCTCTCCTAACCCCCTTCAACCCTCCCACAACCCCAAGGAGGGTGAGGCCCTTGTTGGGGGAACCCGAAAGTCTGTCATATGATCTGGGGCAGGGCCTAGGCCCTCTTCCATGTGTCCAGGCAGAAACAGCATCCCTCCACGTGGAATGGACTCCCAAAGTGCATCTGGATGACAGGGCTAAATACTGATTTATTGCCTGAGGCCCCAAAGGATGCTGAGGTCTCCTCACTGACACCCATGTTCAGGGGGTCTGGATCAGTTCCATGCTGGCCTCTCAGCTATCAGTCTCAGATCTATGAGCTCCCCCTCGTTCAGGTCAGCTGATTCTGTGGGTTTCACCTGCCAAGTCATAACCCTTTTGCTCATCACTCCTCCCTCTCTGCAACTGGGTTCCAGGGGTTTAGTACAGTGCTTAGCTGTGGGTGTCTGCCTCTGCTTCCTTCAGCCACTGGACTAATGCTCTAGGATGGCACACAAGGAAGTCGTCAATCACGTTATAGGGAAGGGCATTTAAGGTAGCCCCTCCACTATTGGTTGGATTGCAGTATTTCCTAATTATGGTAGGAAACTAGACTAGCTTTCCTCACTGTGTTTTATTGCGTCACAACAAGGACACTGAGGCAGTGTGACTTGTCAGAAGATGCAGGAAGTTTAATTACATGGAGTGGAATTCTGTCTCCTTACCTTGAAATCAAAACAAAAAAAAAAGATCAATAAATGACCATAAATGAATTAATATTTCCATTCCAGTTTCCTTTCAAGGTGAATTTCCTCCCTAATAATATTGTCTCAGGAATGGTTTCTTTAATAAATCAATAATGACTGTGTTTCATTTTCTTCGCAGGAGATAAACTAATATGAATCAGTGAAACAGTGTAAGTAACAGAACTCTGATTAAGAGGCCAAGTTTGCTAAAACTTGTTAACAAATTTTAAGCTTTCGGATAACTTTCAATTTCCATACATAATATATAACTATGAAAAAACCAAATCTCTAATGAATTATTTACATCTGAAGACACAAACAGAAAACTGCTAAGCAGAACAGTGAGAGAATTTCTTGACATTGTCACTCATAGGCATTTATATTATTTAATAGTACACTTTTGAAACGATTGATTTAAGAGATGTTAAATTTAAGACACATTAAACTTCCAAGTATTTTGCTTGCTCATTTATTGGAGGAAATTACATTTTCACTTAATTCTATAAAATATGTTTTTATATGTAGGACACATTCTTGTTAAAATGTAGTACCATGAGTAGTTACCCAGGTTTGCAGTATACACATCTAAGTGCAATAATAATTAGTGATAAAAGAAGCCATGAATCTGAAGAACAGGGAGAGGTATATGGAGGGCTTTGGAGTGTGGAAAGGGAAGGAATTAAGGCAATTAAATTTTAATCTCAAATATAAAATAAAATTAAAATTAAAAATCACAGTACAACTGTCTCACTGATAAATTAGCTTTTGCTGTGTTTGGTTATTAAAAAAGAAAATTCACAAACTTAGTAATTAGATGTTTCCCTCCCATTCCTTAGATGCAGAACGATTATTGTGTAATTTCTGAACAAAACCACCCTTAAACTCATCACCAAGTGAGACATCTTACACCAACTATCATGTATAAGCCTAATTATAAAATAAAATGCATCAGACTTTACATATGCTCCTTTTCTATCTCCATCAGTTAATCAGGGCTGTGCCTATATTGACCTTATATTTTATTTTCATAGATATATAAATTTCTGTTATCAGATTATAGGCTGCCAGGGTACAAAGAGGAAGCCCTGTTAATTTTGCAACCTGGTACACCTGACATACAGCACCAACAGGGCCTGCTGAGTTCTGGAAAACTTGCAGAAAATATATATTGAATTAAATTGAATGAAATGCCTGAGGATGAATACTAAGAGTCAGGCCAATGGAGATTGACTTTCAGGGTCTAACTAAGCAGGACAGGGAAAGATGCTGAGTGTGCAAGCCTGCATGGCCGGAAGGTACGCACAGAAAGAGGCTGCCAGATTGAAACAACCATGGGAAACAGATATTTAATTTATTGATCATTTAATATGTATCAAGCATGCTGTGAAACATCATATGTGTGCCATCTTATTCAATCAATCACAGTAAATTTATGAGGCAGAAAGATTCCTTCTTACAATGTATGTTAGAAGCCTGAGGCTGTATGGTCTGATGCTGGATGGTTAAGACCTCGCGGATTCTGCACTTTGACAAAGTTGAGTCCTTAGGTTTGTCAATTAAAACCTCCCTGTAGCACATGCCCAAGAAGGTGCCTGGAGGGCAAGTAGGAAAAGTTTCTCCAAATGAGAAATGTAAATTCATTATCAAACTGCCATCATTCTTCTGATTTAAATGGTTCCTAGCCAGGCAAGGCTTCCAGTGGTGAGACTGGTTTAGTTGTTGGCCTAGGAGCTCCCATGAAGATCCCTAAACAACCCTGGCTGATGCTAAGACAGAAGGTCACTGTCTGAAAACTGAGTGGTACCTCAGTTACTGAGGACTATTTCCACTCTGTTCAGTGAACATAGAGATTGAACTAGTGTGGGCCTGGAACCTTACTCCTATGTCCTAATTTCTTTAGCTCAAGAGATGGTTCTCTGTAGGTTATGGAAAGGGAAGCCAGGGTAGCAACCCAACCACAAAATCCTAGACCTATTATCTGCCCTTTCAGCAGCATGTGCTGGGGCAGTGGTAGTGCAGAACTTGTGGGAGTTTCCAACCAATGTTTGCTTCCACTTGAGGTGCAACCCATGAGATGGAGCCCATGCCTGACACTGCCTGGATGGTCAGTAGGATTGTGCAGTTTAGGAGCACTAATGCTGTCAAGTCAGGGATAATCACATTTTTTTGAACCTCATCCACTCTCACCATCAGTGGAGAGGGCTCTGCTCAAGTGAGAAATTCTGAACTCCTAAAAATTGAAAGATTTGCTCTCTGGCCACATTTCTTCCAGACATGCCTGTGCCCACCCCTTCTCCCTACACTTTACTAAGAAAACTGTTAAGCAGGAAAAATTAAGAATTCCAAGAATCTACATGATGTTTACTATTGCTTTTTAATATTGGAAGCAGAATTGCTTTGGTTGCTAGAAATTTCAGTTTCTGAACAAGTTGAAGTGCTTATTGAAATTTGAAGTGCAGAAGTGTCCCTAGGAGAGTCTTATGTTGAATTTTGAGCAAAACGTAGCAATGCTGAGTATCTTCTTTGGCAAATGTGTGAAGGCCAGAATCAAAGGACCTTCGGTAGAATTAGAGGGAAAGACATATATAACACTGATCCAAATCAGCACTCATCTTGCTAAAGAGTTATAACCAAAGTCTTATTTTTCATCATACTTATTTGTAGTATAAAGTGGCATGGAAATGTCCAAGTCATTGAAATTCTGTTTGGATAGTGTGCTGGCTAGTTTTATGCAACTTAGAGTCACTGGAGAGAAGGGCATCTCAACAGAGAAAATGTCTCAACAAGACTGGGCTGTAGGCAATCCATATCTCCAGAAAAGCTAGGTAACAAGGAGGACCCTAAGAGGGATACATGGATCACCCTGGGAAGGAAAAATAGTCAAGATATCCTGGGTAGACTGGGAGTGATGAGGGTAGTCAAGGGGAGGGGAGGGGCATGAGAACATGAGGGAATGAGGGAACAGAATGGTGGAGGTAGGAGCAATGGAAGAATAATGAAAGAGGTATCTTAATAGAGAGAGGCACTATGGGGTTAAGGAGAAACTTGACACAAGGGTAGTTCCTAAGAATCCACATGGATGACCCCAGCTAACATTCCTAGCAATAGTGGAGAGGATGCCCCTACTGGCCTACCCCTTTAACCAGATTGGTGAATACCTGAATTATCATCATAGAGCCCTCATTCCAGTAATCCATAGAACCAGATGCAGATATCCACGATCAATCACCAGGCCGAGCTCCAGGAATCCAGTCGAAGAGATGGGGGAAGGAATATATGAACAAGAGAGAAATCTACCGAAACAGCTGAACCAAGCTTGTGAAAACTCATGAACTCTAGAATCACAGGTATGAAGCCTCCATGGGACCGAAGTAGGCCCTCCAATATTGGGAGACAGTTGTGGAGCTTAGACTACCTGAAGGGTCCCTGGTATCAGGACCAGGATGCAACCTTGGTACATGTGCTAGCTTGTTGGAGCCCATTCCCTATGTTAGGATGCTATGTTCAAGTTTAATGCATGGGAGAGGGGTTTGCCCCTTCCCTTACCTTCTGTGATAAGGAGTGGTTGGAGAGATGGGGTGGGGGAGGGGTGGGAGGGAGAACTGAGGTTGGAATGTAAAATGAAACTTAAAATGCTTAAAAAATAAATTACATATGTATTAGGTTGGGCTGTAGGCAAGCCATTTTCTTAATTGGTGCTTTATGTGGGAAGGTCAAACTTATTGTGAGTGGGGCCATGCCTAGGGTGGATTCTGGATTCTGTAAGTAGCAGGCTGAGCAAGCCATGAGGACCAAGTCAGGAAGCAGCATCCCTCTATGTACTGTCCTAGCTCCTGCATCCATGTTTTGGTCCTGATTGAGTCCCTGTCCTAACTTCCTTCAGTAATGGACTATGCATGTGCAGGCATAAGTCAAATAAACCTTTTCCATCCCAAGTTAGTTTTGGTCATGGTGTTTCATCACAGCAACAGTAACTCCGACTAATATGGATTGAATGTATAAAATATTAGACTAGACTTCTCATTACTCTCAGTTGTATTAACTTCCACAAGTAACATTATTATTTTGACACAGTTCTTATTTGAGCTCCTCCTAGGACTCTATTAACGAAATAATGGGTTTCTTTATGATGGCCTCATCCTCAACTCCCATCCCATCTCTCTCTCTCTCTCTCTCTCTCTCTCTCTCTCTCTCTCTCTCTCTCTCTCTCTCTCTCTCTCTCTCTCTCTCTCTCTCTCTCTCTCTCTCTCTCTCTCTCTCTCTCTCTCTCTCTCTGTGTGTCTCTCTGTCTCTCTCTTTTTCTCTGTGTGTGTGTGTGTGTGTGTGTGTGTGTGTTTTCATATTTTTATTTATTTTTCTGTTGATGAGCATCTAGGCTGGTTCCATATCTTGACTCCTGTGAATAAGCAATAATACACATGTATGTTTCAGTATCTCCATGCTATGCTGACTTTGATTTCTGTGGATGTTTACCCAATGGTTTAGCTAGATAAAATGGTTGTGATATTAAGTTTCTTGAGATACCTCCATACTAATTACCATGTAAGCAGTGCCACCAGTAGTGGATGGTGATTAAGAATTCCTCTTTCTTCATATGCTTACCAATATTTGTGTCCATTTGCTTGCTTTATGGTAGCCACACTGACAAGGCTGAGATGAAAACTCAGTACTATTTTAAAGTGTGTTTTTCCACACTATGTTTCTTTCTTCCTTTTTCTTTTCCTTTTTTTTTTTTTGGAACTCTGTATACCAGGCTGGCCTCCAACTCACAGAGATCCACCTGCCTCTGTCTCCTGAGTGCTGGGATTAAAGGCGTGTGCCTACCAACGCCCACCTCACACTAAGTTTCTTAAGTATTTAAAAAAAAGATTCAGAGTATTTTTATATTGATAATCTTTACTTGTATGCTAATGTCATACAGCAACAACGAAGTTTGAAAGAACAGGTATTATTTTATATCTGTAAAAGTTGTCCTTCACAGTGATGCATTTATGGCCCTATATTGTTTTCTATCATTTTCTGCAAATTTCATATGAGCAATGTATTGGTGGAAAATAACCATTACCCTTGAAAAAAACTGTTAGTTATCAATTCCTATAATATTTTTTAAATAAACGTAACATAAAGTTTATGAAAATAATGTAAGTTTAAAATGTTACTTTAAATTCAGGAATATAGCTCAATAAAATGCCATTAAGCTCTTTTCATAACCTCAATAGATTCTGTAGGAGCCAAGGTATATAAGCTAATTAATATATAGTTTTCCAGATTGTTTTCTATGAGCTTGTAAACATATATGTCATAATTTGGAAGCATTTAGTCTTATGTTTAATAATTTCAGTTATGAGTTGGGTGGGATACTTTATATACTGTTTTTCAATGTTTCTTTTTACTTCTTATAAATTCGTTATCATTTATATAGCTTCTTTACATTTAACACCTTTTAAAATGATTCTTTTATTGTTTATGTGTGTGTGTGTGTGTGTGTGTGTGTGTGTGTGTGTGTGTGTGTGTGTGTGTGTGTGAATGTATGCTGTATGTACATGGAGTTGTGGGTACTAATGTGCCATCCAGTTTGAGTGCTGGGAAACAAACTCAAATTCTCTGCAAAAGCAGCAAACAGTCTTCTCTTAAATGATCCATCTCTCCTACCTTACTTTTTTATTGAAGAGATATTTCAAACATGTAACCAAATGTAATCAGTGAAAACATTTTCATGGTTTAAGAGCTTGCCTTATTTTTTTCCTCAGGTAAATGAAATGGTAATGGTAATGTTGAAATTTCTTCATTTCTCTGATACATCATACTTTTGCTGTCACCTACTGTCTCCAGGATGGTTTCTTTCTGCCTACATTGTTTTTATAAACGTTTTGTATTTAAGCAATAAGTAAATATCACAGTATTCTGTAAAATGTAATGTATTCTTTACATATGTTTTGAAATTAGTATTTACCCCACAATAATTTCTCAAAGCTATTCCTGATGACATGTATTGATATAGCTTGCTATTATAACTGATGCTTATCCTTCTATTATATGGAAATGCTGAAATTTGTCAGTTGTTCTGCTGATCTTTCATATTCCTTCAACTTAATTTTATGAGCAGAATTCCATGATAAGCCTCCTTACACATTCTACCAGCTTCACACGTGGGATAGAAGCTGGAAGAAGGCATAGATAGTGCCTAGTGTAAGTTTTCTAGCTGTGATAGAATTTCCTCAAAGTTGATTACAAAAATTCATAATTTTAACAGCAGTTAATACGTGATCTATTTTCTCAGGTCTTGAGAATTTTTAACATTATTAGTACTTCGTTTTAATTTAATTTTAATTCTAGGAACAATATGTATAGCCGCATAATAGTTTCTAATCAATTATGTCTATTTTTATTATTAGCTTTATCTACAGGAGGACCACACCTTCCTTTCTCTGCCCATCCACAAATGTTAGGCTTGATCCTGTATCTTTCCAATGCAATATAACTAGGAATTATGTATGGCAATTTTAAAAAAGAAACATTGAGAGCCATCACAACATTTTGCCCTTTTCCAACCTTTGTTGGAACAATAGTTTCCCAAATAGGTGCAATCCTTCAGTTTGTTTTTACACAATAAAGAAGCCCTAAGCCCTAGAGCTAACACATAATATGAACAAATAAATGAAAAACAAAACTGTTATCATGAGTCACAGTGGGATTTTTGGGTCCTTTGTTATAATAGTGCAGCCTAATTAGGATAGAAATCTTATACCATTGGGTATTGCAAATGTAATGTTATAATAAGTCTACATACAACAAGATTAAAAACAAATGTATTGTCTCTTCACCAACGAAAGAGAAATAATAGTTTGATTAGAAAACTGGCATCTTGCTTCCTCCAGTGCCATCCATTTACCTGCGAATTGTAAGATTCCATTGTTTTTTTTCTGCTGAGTAATACTCCATTGTGTAAATGTACCACTTTTTCTCCACCCACTCTTCAGTTGAGGGGCATCTAGGTTGCTTCCAGGTTCTGGCTATTACAAATAATGCTGCTATGAACATAGTGGAGCAGATGCCCTTGTTGTATGAACCTGCCTCATTTGGATATATGCCCAAGAGTGCAATTGCTGGGTCTTGTGGTAGATTAATTCCCATTTTCCTGAGGAATCTCCATACTGATTTCCAAAGAGGCTGTACGAGTTGGCACTCCCACCAGCAGTGGAGTAGATTTCCCCTCTCTCCACATCCTCTCCAGCATAAATTGTCTTCAGTATTTTTGATTTTAGCCATTCTGTCAGGAGTAAGATGGTATCTCAGAGTTGTTTTGATTTGCATTTCCCTGATGGCTAAGGATGTTGAGCACTTTCTTAAGTGTCTCTTGGCCATTTTAGCCTCCTCTGTTGAGAATTCTCTATTTAGATCTGTACCCCACTTTTTAATTGGATCCTTTGGTGTTTTGGAGACTTGTTTCTTGAGTTCTTTGTAAATTTTGGAGATTAGCCCTCTGTCAGATGTGGGGTTAGTGAATATCTTTTCCCATTCTGTGGCCTGCCTTTTTGTCTTTTTGACTGTGTCCTTTGCCTTACAGAAGCTTTTTAGTTTCAGGAGGTCCCATTTGTTAATTGTCAATCTCAGTGTTTGAGCCACTGGTGTTATGTTTAGGAAGTGGTCTCCTGTACCAAATCGTTGAAGAGTATCTCCCACTTTCTCTTCTAAAGGTTTCAGTGTGGCTGGATTTATGTTGAGGTCTTTGATCCATTTGGACTTAAGTTTTGTACAAGGCGATAAACATGGATCTATCTGCAGTCTTCTGCATACCAGTACCCAGTTATGCCAGCACCATTTGTTGAAGATGCTTTCTTTTTTCCATTGTACAGTTTTAGCTTCTTTGTCAAAAATCAAGTGTTCATAGGTGTGTGGGTTAAAATTAGGGTTTTCAATTCGGTTCCATTGGTCTACCTGCCTATTTTTGTGCCAATATCAAGCTGTTTTCAGGACTATAGCTCTATAATAGAGCTTGAAGTCAGGTATGGTGATGCCTCCTGAAGTTCCTTTATTGTATAGGGTTCTTTTGGCTATCCTGGGCCTTTTGTTTTTCCATATAAAGTTGATTAATGTTCTTTCCAGGTCCTTGAAGAATTGTGAAGGAATTTTGATAGGGATTGCATTGAATCTGTAGTCTGCTTTTGGCAAGATTGCCATTTTTATTGTGTTGATCCTACCAATCCAAGAGCATGGGAGATCTTTCCATTTTCTGGTATCCTCTTTAATTTCTTTCTTTAAAGACACAAAGTTCTTGATATACAGGTCTTTCACTTCCTTGGTTAACATTATCCCCAGATATTTGATGCTGTTTTTGGCTACTGTAAAGGGTGATGTTTCTCTGATTTCTTTCTCAGTCACTTCATCATCTGTATATAATAGGGCCACTGATTTTTTTGAGTTTACCTTGTATCCTGCCACATTGCTGAAGGTGTTTATCAGCTCTAGGAGTAACCTTGCGGAGTTTTTTGGGTCACTTATGTAAACTATCATATCATCTGCAAATAGTGAAAGTTTGACTTCTTCTTTTCCTATTTGTATCCCCTTTATCTCCTTTTGTTGTCTTATTGCTGTAGCTGGAACTTCAAGTACACTATTGAAGAGATATGGAGAGAGTGGACAGCCTTGTCTTGTTCCTGATTTTAGAGGAATTGCTTTGAGTTTCTCTCCATTTAGTTTGATGTTAGCTGTTGGTTTACTGTATATTGCTTTTATTATATTCAGGTATGTTCCTGTTATCCCTGATCTCTCTAGGACCTTTATCATGAAGGGGTGCTGGATTTTTTGTCAAAGGCTTTTTCAGCATCTAGTGAGATGATCATGTGGTTTTTCTTTCGCAGATTGTTAATATGGTGGATTACATTGATAGATTTTCTAATGTTGAACCATCCCTGCAGTCCTGGGATGAAGCCTACTTGATCATGGTGGATGACTTTTCTGATGCATTCTTGAATCCGGTTTGCGAGTATTTTATTGAGTATTTTTGCATCGATGTTCATGAGGGAAATTGGTCTATTGTTCTCTTTCTTAGTTGTGTCTTTGTGTGGCTTGGGTATCAAGTAATTGTAGCCTTGTAAAAAGAGTTTGGCAGTGAGCCTCTTGCTTCTATTATGTGGAATACTTTGAGGAGTATTGGAATTAGCTCTTCTTTGAATTTCTGGTAGAATTCTGCACTGAAGCCATCTGGGCCTGGGCTTTTTTTGTTTGGGAGACTTTTGATGACTGCTTCTATTTCATTAGGGGTTATACGTCTGTTTAGATTGTTTATCTGCTCTTGATTTAGTTTTGGCAAGTGATATCTATCCAGGAAATTGTCCATTTCCTTTATATTTTCAAATTTTGTGGAGTACAGATTTTCAAAGTATGCCCTGATGATTCTCTGGATTTCCTCAGAGTACGTTGTTATGTTCCCTTTTTCATTAATGATTTTGTTAATCAGCATGCTCTCTCTCTGTCTTTTGGTTAGTTTGGACAGAGGTTTGTCTATTTTGTTGATTTTCTCAAAGAACCAACTCTTTGTTTCATTGATTCTTCTCAGTGTTTTCCTGGTTTCTACTTGATTGATTTCCTCCCTCTATTTGATTATTTCCTGGTGTCTGCTTCTCCTGCCTGAGTTTGCTTCTTTTTGTTCTGGAACATTTAGCTGTGCTACTAATTCTGTAGTATGACGGTTCTCGAGTTTTTTCATGTGGGCACTTATTGCTATAAACTTTCCTCTCAGCACTGCTTTCAAAGTGTCCCATAAGTTTGTGTATGTTGTGTCTTCATTCTCATTGAAATCGAGGAAGTCTTTAATTTCTTTTTTTATTTCTTCCTTTACCCAGGGATGGTGCAATTGTGCATTGTTCAATCTCCATGAGTTTGTAGGGTTTCTGTGATTTGTGTTATTGTTGAATTCTAATTTTAATGCATGGTGGTCTGATAAGATACAGGGGTTATTCCAATTTTTGTATCTGTGGAGATTTGCAATGTTTCCTATTATGTGGTCAATTTTAGAGAAGGTTCCATGTGGTGCCGAGAAGAAGGTATATCCCTTTGTATTTGGGTGGAATGTTCTATAGATGTCTGTTAAACCCAGTTGGGTCATAACTTCTATTAGTTCTTTTGTTTCTTTGTTAAGTTTCTGTCTGGAGGTCCTGTCTAGCAGTGAGAGCGGAGTGTTGAAGTCTCCTACTATTAGTGTGTGAGATTTTATGTGCATTTTGAGCTTTAGTAGTGTTTCTTTCACGAATGTAGGTGCCTTTGTATTTGGGGCACAGATGTTTAAAATTGAGACTTCATCTTGATGTACTTTTCCTTTGATGAATATGAAGTGTCCTTCTTCATCTCTTTTGATTGATTTTAATTTGAAGTCTAGTTTGTTAGATATTAGGATTGCTACACCCGCTTGTTTCTTGGGACCATTTGATTGGAAGATCTTTTCCCAACCCTTTACTCTGAGGTAACCTCTGTCTTTGATGTTGAGATGTGTTTCTTGTATGCAGCAGAAGGAAGGGTTCTGTCTTCGTATCCATTCTGCTAGTCTGTGTCTTTTTATAGGCAAGTTGAGGCCGTTGACATTGAGGGATAGGAATGACCATTGATTGTTGATTCTTGTTTGTGCTTGATTTATTGTTAGTGAGGTTATTTTGTGTAGTTTCTCCTCCCTTTTTCTTTTGGTGTTTTGTAGAGTGGGATTATATCTTGCCTGTGTCTTTGTGAATGTAGTTATCTTCCTTGGATCTAGGTTTTCCTTCTAGCATTTTCTGTAATTCTTTAGCTTACATTTGTATTATAATTTTGTAAAATTTTAACTATTTGATTTTATTTATATGTTTGAATGGTTTACCTGTATGTACTACTGTGGACCATATGTGTACATAATCCACCAATGCCAAAGATAGCAACAGAGCCTCTAGAACTGGAGTTACAGATGGTTGCTAGCTTCTGCATGTGTGTGTTAGGAAGAGAACCTGAGCCCTCCATAAGAGTAGCTACCACTTTTAACCACTGAGTCATCTCTCAAGCCACAAGTATAGTTTGTATTATACACCTTACATTAGTGTACATACATATAAGTACATATATTTTAAACAATGCAAATCACATTTTTTCATAGTTAAATATTCCACAACAGGTATTTTCTTGAGAAAATTTGTATTTATGTTCATCAGGTATTGGTTTATAATTTTTTTTAATTTTGTCTTTTTCTGGCTTTAATATCAGGGTGATCCTGACATAAGACAAGGAGTTTGGTGGTGTACCTTCCCTTTCAATTGTAGGAAATACTTTTGGAAATGCTGATGTTTGGTATTTAAAGATCTAGTAGAATTCAGTAGGTCATCCACATGGCCCCACATCTTTCTCAGTTGGGAAATATTTTTTATTATTTTTTGTAATGTTTTTATTTAAATTAGAAACATGACTGCTTCACATGTCAATCCCAGCTCCGTCTCCCACCCGTCCTCCCTTGTCCCTCCAAATATGTTAACATATTATGCTATACATTTTGTGATAGCTGACATTTGTGATTATTGTTTGTTTTAGATATGATCATAACTAGATTCAGAAATACCTAGAGATGTGGTAAAGCATAGTTTTTGGAGTATACCTATGAGAATATTTCCAAATGAGATTTCCATGTGAATCTCAGTGTACTTGATGGGAAAAGGTACCACACAATTGGCTAGAGGCCAATCATTCATGTATCCCAAGGAGAGCATAAAAACAAGCAGAAGTCTCACTGCTTCTCCTGAACCTACAGCATATTCTAACCCTGCATCTAAACATCAGTGCTCTCTGAAACCTATTCCAGTGGATCACTAGGTCTTTGTAGCTTTATAATTGAGCTGAACAGTGCTACTGATATTCTAGGCTTTCTAGCTAGCCGATGACCTGTCCTGGAATTTCTCACAGAATCATATGCCCCAATTTGCTATGATAAATTGGCCCTGTCACCTATCTCTCTGTCTCTCTCTGTCTCTCTCTGTCTCTCTCTGTCTCTCTCTGTCTCTCTCTCTCTCATACACACACATATTTATATAAATATATGCAGAATATATGTTATATAACACACATATATTACATATATATTTATATTTATATTCCTGGTCTGTCTTTCTAGAGAAATGTAATGAAATATTTAACGTTTAGTATGTTTTAAGAGACTTTTATACAATTTTTCAATTATTATAAGTAAGGGGTTTAATTTGTCCCAATTGATTCCTCTCCCCACTCTACATAGCTAAGATAGCTTAATGTTTTTATATAGAATGTAGCACAAGAAAATAGTTGGAGAGGACAAAGTATGACAAATCAGGCTAAAGTACAAAATCACATTTTATTGAAGCATATGAAATGATTTTGTTGTCTAGGTCATAAATCATTTTTTTAAAATCATGCATCACCTAAAGGTCACTTCTATGATAAAAATGTAAATAGTCTTGATTCTTTAAAACTGTGACAGTTTGTTTGTGCTATGGTAACGGTCACTTGGGTGACTAGAAAGTAAATTGATGAGGTTATGATTCAAAGCAATCCAGCAGAGATAATGAGGGGAATGAAACTGTAAGTACATCTCAACGGTTTACATCTAATATTTTATTTTAGGTTGTGATACATTTGGAATGGGATGGCTAAAGCATATATATCAAATCAACAGATAAATATTCATGGAACAATACTTAATGTAATTTAGTACAGGAAATAATGCCCCCTGTGTTACATGATATCTCATTCCCTTATTGGTTTTCATCTGCTTGAAACTGGGTCTCCGCATTTCATATTTCTGCCATGTGTGGTACCAGTTAGATATCTTAGAGTGAGGAAGAAACATAGTAGAACTATTTAGCTTTAATTATGTTTTTTTGAAATATTAATAAAGATGAGAGTTGTAGGATAAATGAAACTACGTAGTTTCTTTGCGTGTCTTCTTGCTTCCTACATAATTTAACAAAAACTGCCATGAGCCTTTTGCAACTTTATGGAATTCCCCATGGAATATAAAATAGAGAAGGGATACTTACTACTTTCGAATATTTCATATGGCCATACCCACATTAGTGTAAATAGAGGATTTTTGTCTTGCCTGCCAGTTCCCTAATAACCACTATGAGGCTTAATATTAATTTTAATTGTTTAATCAATGGCTCAGGCATATTATTGACTAGCTAACACAATTAAATTAACCCATATTTACTAAATCTGTGTATCACCACGTTGTCGTGGACTACTAATAAATTTCTGGCATCTTACCCCTTTGGCAGGTACATGGAGTCCCTCAGACTCCACCTTCTTTCCTTCTGTACCTCTGTTTGAATTTCCTGCCTGGCTCTATTCTGCCTGGCCATTGGACAAAAGAGGTTTATTCATCAACCAATAAAAGTAACACATATTCACAGCATACAGAAGGACATCCCACATCATCTCTGATTTTCTAATTAAAATGGTTTTAACTTTAACACATTAACTGACAAATCACACAGTTAAGTCAAAGCTTCATTGTAAACTTTCAAAGCAGCCTGTATGTGTCATGCTATTCCAGTACCCACAAAATGCTACCATACTCTCTCTATTATGACTTCAATTCTATGTTTCATGGATATTAATCCCTAAAGGCCACCAGTTATCAAAAGGCAGATTTCAGAACTGTAGAGCTGATGAATCAGAGTATGGATAGAGAAATGTAAACACCAGCTCAGCAGTAAAAACCTTGATCTACCATCGATCTGTCCTGAAAAATATACTAGGATAATGGTAGCACATTGCTTGTGGCAGTAAGCAACCAATGTTTGATTTGACTCAAGGCCAACTGCATAAGATGGAGCCCATACCCAAAGAACCAGAGATTAGATAGCTGAGAAACTTAGAATAAAACTAAACAATACTGGTCTTTAAAAAAATCAATAAAATGATTCCTAATGATATTCTGCTATATTCATAGATCAGTGCTGAATGCAGGCATCATCAGAGAAGCTTCCTCTTGAAGCAGATGGGAACAAATATGGAGAGCAGCAGCCAGACATTACACAGAGAAAGAGAAATGTTAGAGCCTACAGTTCTAAATGAAATACCCTATCAAAGCCTTCCCCTCAGAGCTCAGGGAACCCTACTGAAAAGGTGGCAGAAAGAGTATGGGATCCAGAGAGAAGAGAGGATGCTAGGAGATCAAATACCTCTAACTCAATGGACACTGTATGAATTCAAAGACTGGAGCAGCAACCACAGGTCTATGTGGGTCTGCACCAGGTCCTCTGCATTATAACTTGCCCTTTGTTACTTTGATGGGTTCCTGAATGTGTGTTTGAGTGGGTCTCTGATCTTTGTGCTTCTTTTGGGTCTTCTTTCTTTCTGTCGATTTGCCTTGTCCCACTTCAATGTTATGGTTTTTGTTTTATCTTATTATACTTTATTTTGTTAAAAAAAATAAGTCATTGTGTCAACAAATGGAATGCCTGACTTATTTACTATAGGAACCACATGTACAGTGAAATACTATACTAAATCCATCCAAGATGGAGTCCTATTACAAACTTTATTAATTAAATGTTAATAATTTTTAACTTAAGGATAAAGATAAAGCCCAAACCTTTAATCTCTATAGTCTTACCTTAGGTAATTAAACTTTATAGCATTAAATTGATGCTATAGAACTAAAAATGAAAGTGGCAAATTATCTTTTCCTTTTATACAGCATCAAAAGATGACAGTTTCTAAAACTTATTATCTGCTAGAATTAATTATTAAGAAACAGTACTGTTGATTTAAAGGAGATTATATATATTAATATGAGTTGGATGAATTATTAGATAACTCCATGCAAATTATCTCAATGAATACCATTATTTTTAAGATTTTAAAAGAGATAATGTATAAGAGAAATAAGGGAATCACTTATAGCATCTCAGACCTTAAAGCAAAGAGATTTATCAGCTAATTAACATTCAAATAAAACGGACTTCAAAAATAGTAGCATTTAAGTTAATATTCTATTTCGTAGGTATCATTTAAAGCAAATTTCAAATGTGAATATTGGATATTCTTCAATGTACATTAGAATTTGAAAAGACAAAATAATCACATATGGACATTTGAACATAATGTTTCAGAATCTAAATGAAGCAAAGAACCCAAAGGTTCCATTATGAGGAGTCTGAGGCTTTGTAGAATTTTGAGATGAAGGTAAACTGGTTTGGACACAATAAATGTATTTCATGGTACGATGTAGATAAAGACAACTTAAGTGATACACAGAAATGTAAGAGAAAGTAAATCCTGCCTTTGCTTTATTGTCGAACCCACTTTTCTGAGTTTTATGTCTTCCAGTTCCACTCAATCCAGAAAGCATTGTACTTCAATATGAATAATCAGAATGCAACTGCATGGTGTAACAACTTCCGCATGGTGATTAATGACACTATTTGCATGTAGGATCAAAGCATGAGACACCTGGTTGTAATGGTGTCAATTTTGAGATGGGGGAACCTGCACACATTGGAGCTTTTGTAGAAGTAGTTATGTTACTGGCACTTAATTTCTATAAAGATTTAAGTAGCAATGATTTATGGACTTTGGTCAGTTTACACAAAAATGTTGACAGGAAACCTGAGCACTCCCCATTTCCTGATTCCTGTATCACCATGTGCTATCTTTTGCTACATGAGTTCCTGTAATGAGATCAGGTGACATGGGGCACCAGCAAGTATGAATCACAAAGTCAGTAGGTATCAGTTATGCTCTAGAAATCCACAAAATTGTGAATCATATAAACATTTTTCCATAGTGACATACATTTTTAAGAGATCTTCTTATAGCAACAGAAAACAACTAACATAGATGATGCTACTTACATGATCTTGCACATGAAAAATGTGTTAGCATTAGGAGATTGCATTATTCTTTGCTAAAATCCTCTGATCTATCTTATGGAAGAATTACATACTCATTTCCGGTCAATTGTGTATATTAGAATAACTTTGTTCAATAAAGTATTGACAAGTGTTCCTTCCTTTATTTTTCCTGGATATATTGATTAAAAGTTTCAGTGGACTTATTATGCTTCCAAAATGCCTTTTCAATATGGTTAGACACTAATTAATACGAGCTTTTACTTCAACTTAGGACCTGGAGTGAGGCAGAACAGCAGCTGACTGGCAGTGGTCACACAGTTTAAGGAAGATATGAAATGTTATATGATCATTTACTCTAACTTGCAGGACATTTGTTATGGAAGAACAATGTGTTTGGGGCCCCTGAAGTTACACAATCAGCAGCCTCAACAACTGTGCATGCACTATACTCTTTCAGGGTGGCTGTCAAGTTCATTGTCTGGTCAGAACCCATCCTATCTTCTGTTTCCCAAGATGGTACGTGTTACTATGTACTGAGGGTAGTAGAGAGTAGAAAGACAAGCGATAATTTCTGTCTGAACCCTCTTTTATAAAGATTTCCTGATCTGTTCATAAGTAAGGAACCCCCACAATTTAATCACCTTTCAGAAAAACTCACCTCTTAGGTCCACCACAGTGAACACTGAATTTCAACCTGAATTTTGTGAGAGCACATATTCAAACCATCCCTTATTCTATAGAGCCCACTAAAAATTCTGCACACTAAGATTTAAAGGTTTCTCATGACACATCCTGATGTCACTATATAATTAAAATGACATCAAATTTAAGTGACAACCACCATAAATTTTTACTCTAAATTATTTTATTCTTGAACATTTTTTAGGATTTATTGTAAAGTTAAACGACTTCTCATTATGAAGTCTTTGATCTTTAGTCTCATGTTTTCCCATTGGTACTGTTAACACTGTATGGTTAACTCCAAATATGCAACAGCCCTTGTTGCCTAGCAAATAATTGGAGAACCCTTTCTAAAGTAAAATGAGAAAGTTATACCTACTCCATTGATGTTATCATTTCACTACAAGACTATCATTAACTGAAAAATACAGACAATCCAGTAGAATGTAGGTGCCTGCAATAATGGCATGAAAGTCACAATTGCATGCCATTATTAGTAAAATGCTTATCATGTGCCTGCTGTGTAAAACCTGCACAGAGAGATGCTGAGCCTGATTTCCAGCCATGGAGTTTTGGATCCAGCCACAGCAATTTTAGCCTCAGAGTTTCAGACTCACTGGGGCGGGCCATGTGCATCAAAGTCCTCTAGGTAGCCTGCACGAGAAAATATGTTCTCATTACTTCCCCTTAGCACTGTAACCTGGTGACAGGTCTTCTTTTAGTCATGGGCCAGAGGAAGCAAGCCAGAAACTCCTGTCATCTTCTAAATTCACAGCATGGTGCGTAACATTTCTTTAAGCCTTCCTCTCTTATTTTTGTCTCTTGCTGCCAGTCTGACTGTCAAAGGCACAGCGGGAGATGAAAATGAAAAGAACCATCAAAGAAGCCTGTGTGCAGAACCTCCCTACAGGAGCCTTCTGCAAGAGGGGTACAAAGAGGAAAATGGCTCCACTGACATTTGCCCTCCAGTAAAACGTTAATAAAAGACAAAAACAAATGTATGCCTGCCCACCCCTCAAATGTGCCCTGTGACATCGAGAAACAGAAGGTTTTGCTTTTGGTATAGTTGAAAAACTTGACTGCTACAACATATTCTGCTGTAAGGGATTTTAATAGTATAAAAATCGAGAACACTGAAAATATTCAGATACATAAAAATTAGTTTATTTTTATGTAAATTTCAAGGGTTTATAGCTATGCAAATTTCAGAGATTTTCCCAAAATTTCTGGTGATATCATGCGGAAAATGTCTTCAAATTTTGAGATAAACTATATTATCTACACAGATAGATTATCATAATTTAAAATCACCTAGTGAAAGTAGTACATGATGCAAAAAGTCAACATCTTATTTATTCAAACACATTTTTAAAAAGATCTTAATATTGAACATAATATTTTAATTGTCTTCAAATACACACACTCTCTAGAAAGTATTATATAATGCCATGCAGGTTAGGAAATCATTTGTTATGTCTTGCATTTTCCATAAATCTGGTATTTTAGAATAGTTTTAGATATCTGAAATCTTTGCAAATTTAGTAGAGATAGTTTGTTTATATAATTCACACAAATTCCCACACCGCTAATCTGCACATCATCACAGTACATCTGTCTAATAAAGGAGTAAGCAAATAACATGACATCAATATGTTAAGAGTGTGGCTAACTTTTTTAGAAAGTTGCCACTTTTCGATTTGTTCTACAATGAGATACCTTTCAATCCTTCCTAATGCCACTGGTGCTCAGTGAGTTTAAGTCTTCTTCAGTTTCATGAATGTGATAGTGACGGAGATAAGTGGTTAGATGCACTCCAGCATGGTTTCCAACCTGGGATCAAAAGCTCCCTTACTTCTCCTACAAAATTGTTACATATTCTTATTATTTCTCTTTCATATAATTGATGCATACTAATCATTAATGAAAATAAACCATTTTTTCTATCAAATATCCAGAGCATATATCCCCAGAAAGACATGGTAATAATATTACAACTAAGGAGCATTTTACTTAAAGAATCATTTACCAATAAGCTTTTACTGAATGACAACTCTGTGCCTTCCTGAGGTAAGGTGGTGGACTATAGACTCAAAAAGATCTAAAAGGGCAAATATAGAAAAGGAGGAAAGCCAATTAATTATAAAATTATTATACAGTATATGAGAAGCTGGGTAGGGGTCACTGCCAAAAATTACACATAAAAATGATATTCACATGTAAAGAAGAGCTGAATGCATTTAAATATGTTTCTTTACCTTTTCCCGTGTCACCTGCAGTTCATACCATCAGAAAGTGATATAAAAAGATATGCCCTCAAGTGAAGGATGTAACACTCAAGATAAATATTTTAGTGTGAATTTTATTTTATTTCTCACCACCAGGAAATGGAAGAATGGAGTTTTATGCAAAGGCAGTCAGGCAATGTGAACAGATGCTTTATGGTTTTACTGTGGCTAGCTTGCTCTGCCAGTCACTTTGGTTTTATTGAAAGAGGGATAGGAAGTTAAAAGAAAATTATTCTTCCATATTGATTTTAAACAGGAACATGACCAGATTTACATTTCTGAGTTTATTGAATTTTTCCATTAAAAGAACAACTGATATTACATATTGAAAATGTTTTCCTTTTCATTTCCTTTTTAGGCGTCTTTGCAATTTGAAAGGGACATACTGTCAGTACCATGAACCAAAGGCAGAAAAAATTAGAAACTTGTCACTGGAAAATGCTTGTGTAATAATTATGGCTTGGATGTACAATGTCCTCTATGGACTCATGTGCTTGAAAGCGTGGCCCCAGCTGTTGATTCTGTTTTTGGATGGACTGTGGAATTTTAAAACTTGGAACCTAGCTATTGCATGTGGGTCTTTGTGGGAGAGGGCTGGGCCTACATATTTATAACTGTACCCCCTTTTCTCTCTTGTGTCTGCTTTCTGTTCTGGGAAATCGGTAAAGATGCCGCTGCAAGCTCCAGTTGATACCGAGCCTCGCAATATCATCTCTCCCCACCACAATAGCTGACTCTATTGAGCATAAGCCAAAACAAATAAATCCTCTGTTAACCTGCCTTCTCCAAGGCATTTGGTGACGGTGATGAGATGAGAAATGCAACCAATACAGTAATGAAGAAGACTACAATGATGTTAGAAATGTAGAAAGGGAGAGGCTGCTACAGTACTTGCAGAATTGACCGTGGAAAAAGAGGGACAAATACGACAGTAACTGTTTGAATGCCTGACCACTTAATAAGGCGGCTACGGAAATGAGTTTTCTAAGGAGATGGTACAAGAGGCAGAGCAAGTGCGTAGATGGAATTTGCTCTGTACTGAAGAGTTTGGAATTGAGATGCCTCGGTTTCCGGATGGTCAATAGGATTGCAAGTACTAGAACTGACACTTAGAAGAAAGATCGTTAGGGAACACAGTTCGGGAGGCATTATCTAGGAGATGGTATTGGAAGCCATAAAACCATCTGGTAGCACAGACATGTCAAAAACTCCCAGGAAACAGTCACGTTTATTGATGGGTGGAGGGTAGAGAGTAAGGTTTTTTAATAATGAGTGGGAGGTAAAGTAGTTGCTTAGCAGGAGTGGTGGTGAGAAATGAGCCATGGAGTACAACAAACCCAAGTGGGTGTTTATTGGCGTGGGAGGAGGGGCTGTGGCATTCGACTAAGAGAGGAGGTGAAGAGAGGGTGAGGGTCAGGCAGTGCTTGCTTAAAAGGGAACCATTGCACATGTGTACAGAGCCTTATGCAGCCATACAATGTATGAAGTGGCCATGCAGAGCCTGATGCAGTGACATCAGGCTGTAGGGCCCCCTCACTAAGTATTTGCCTAAGTGCAGGTGGGAGCATTCTGACACCTGACTGGGTAAAGAGGGCCAGCATTATAATGCCTGGATCCTAACAGGTAATGTGTGATACAAAGGCAAGAAAACAATCCCAGAACCTTGAAATAGGTTTTCACTATTGAAAAACACATTCAAGAAGCAAAGAAATGTACAAGTTTCAGGTTTTTCCTACCCCCAAAAAACTTAAAAGCATTAATTAGAAAACATGCCAAATATTCAGTTTCAGGCTTAAATCAATTTTAGGTTTGCTATTGTTAATTATGCACTAATTTTCTAATTCTTTAGAATGAGATAATTTAGAAATACCTATGAAGCACATATTTACATTAGAAAAGGAGTCCAAGAACTATTTTTTTAAAGACGAGAATCTCGAAAATTTATTGTTCAGGTCCAAAACATATCTCTAAAGCTGTTGGCATGTGCTCACATTTATACTGAATATTTTTTATAAAACCATAGTTTGCACCCAAATGTAGTCCCCCGGGGAAAGACGTAAATCACGTTGTAGCATATATTTAAGCTAGAAGTGAATATTTAAGTAAATCAGATTTAAACTGAAGACCTACACGGAAAAGCTCCAGCACAGATTATAAATGCCAGATTCTAATGAAAATTCATTTTTAATCTCTTCTTGTAAAAGTAAGAACAAGTGTAATGCAAACACGAGACTGGAATTTAGCATAGTGAATTGAAATATTTCCTTTGGTGTTGTCACTAGCTTAAGTTAATTAAGCTAGGTTAGTTTTAATACTAGAAAATCACAGATATAGATTAAAATAGATAAGAAAAGTTACATGAAAGTGAAGCTGGAAGCAAAATTCTTAAAAAACCCATTTGGGGATAATACATATTCCTTCCTAAACCAAAACCAAAACCAAACAAAGCAAAAACACATTTGGATCAAGGAGAAAAACTAACCTGAACATCCAGGCTATCTGGGAAATATTATGAATGGAAAAAAGTGTAGTAGAATTTTTAGACAACTGAATAGTAAAAAATACGAAATGAGTGGTATAGTTTTTGCATTGATATATTACGTAGAGATAGATGCCCTCAAATCAGGAGAGGTGCCTCTAGTTAAGATATAGAGGGGAAGAGAAGATTGTGTTTCAAAACATCATTTGGTTTTATTTATTTCATATGATTAATTCATTTTCATATCTCTATATATTTTCATATCTATCTATCTATATACATATATATATACATATATATTGGTTGCAGAAATGGTTCCATGGTTAAGAGCACTAGCTACTCTTCAGAGGACCAGCATCCACATGGCACTGTACAACCTTCTGCAACTCCACCTGGGGGATCTGCTACTCCTTTCTAACCTCTACATGAGCCGGTACTGCTTGTGGTACACAGACACATGCAGCCAAAACACACAAAATTGACTAAATACATAGATAAATCTTTACAAAAGAAAATATAGGTAGATTAAATGAAAGAAGTATGTCTGCATTCCGTTCAATAGAGAATTAAGAATCATATAAATACAGAAACTTGAAAATTTTTATTTAATAAAAGCACTAAAAAAGGAAAATGAAAGCACAAATTATACTAGCATGATTCAAAGGACTAGTAATTCAAGACATTTTCAAAATGAGCAGAAGAAACTGTTTTGGGCAACTATTGTGATAACTTGCTGTCACTGGCTGAATGTCTGCAATAAAGAACTTATAAAAAATGGAGGTCATGATTTTAGAGTTTCAGTTCAAAGTTCCTTAGCCCTGTGACCTTGAGTCTGTGGTGAGACAGTACATCATGGTGGGGAACATGTTGCTGGTTGGCTGGTCACCTCATGGTGGTTAAGAAGCAAGCAGAGAAAGCTATGCAGAGGTCGCAAGGACATGCTCTCAATCATTTAAGTCCCTTTTGTCAACATCCACTTCCTACAGGATCTGTGACCTTCCCAAAGAATTACGCTAGATGTTAAGGTTTTAACACATGGCATGCCAGCATTCAAACCATAGCAACTGTGTGAAAGACTATGAAAAAATTAAATCTATGTGAAATTGACCCACGTGGGGAGAAAAACTACACTAGGAATGAAGAAGAAATAAAATATATACTCATGCTTTAAAGAAAATTAAGCACACAAAAAAAATCATGAGGAGATGAATTCCAGGTTAAATTATTCACAGAAAAACTGTTTCATTATATATTATATGATCAATACTAAATGATATTTAAACTATCATAATGCCAGAATATTTGATAAGATGCTTCAAAAACTGATAAAAAGAAAGTTAGACAAAATGTTTACCTATTAAAATACTTAATGTCTAAATTTGATATATCAGTGTATTCATGTTATTTACACTAGATCCATTTTTACAGCTACAAAAAGTAACATTTGATTGCATAATATATAATAATAGAAAATGTAGAAATAAGTAATTCCATGGAGGAGAATATACTAAAATTATTGTTATTCAGAGACATTTGCAGAAAAGAATGAGATCACCTATACACACTGTGGTGGATTGAGTGTGAATGCCCCTGTAGTCACATATATTTGGATACTTGGTCTCCTGCTAGTAGAATTTTTTTGGAAGAATTAAGAGATGTGACCTTATGGAAATGTGCCACTGGGGGTGGGCTTTGAGATTTCAAAAGCCCATACCATTCTCCTTTGCTCCAGTACTCTGCCTCCTACTTGCAGATTAGGCATAAATTCTCAGCTACTGCTCCAGCACCTTGCTTGCCTGCCTGCTGCCATATTTTCTGCCATGATGATCATGAACTCTAATCCCCTGGAACTATAGCCTCCAAATGAAATGCTTTCATTCAAAACTTGCCTTTTTCATGCATTTTATCATAGCAATGGAAAGGTAACTAAGAAACCCACATAGCTGATAGAAATGGAAAATTACATTAATAAATATTGATACTGTGAATGACATGAATAAAAGACAAAGATAATATTGGATCAACTGAAATATTAGTGTGATAGGAAGTCAATATAGATGTCTATAGTTGAGCACCTCCAGCCCTTATTCTTATCAGTTTGAACAGTTTTGTATTTCTGTATTAACCACTGTGCGCTGCAATAGAAATGTCTGTAGAAGATGGAGAACAGCCAGATCTGACATGGCTGTTGCTTACAAACACTCACAGCAGCTGTGGCAACCTGCATTTATCTACACAAGGCAAAGCCAACTAAAAGTTCCTGCACTGGTAGTAGAGGTCCCTAAAGCTCTACCTCAATCTCAGGAGTTGCCTCCAATTAATAGCTGCTTGGGGAACATGGCTACTGGAAGGCTGTCTATGTTTCAGTGGATGACTTGTGCATGTGTGTGTGTGTGCATGCCATAGTATGAATATGAAATTCTCTTATGATATGCAGAACAAGGGAGACCTTGGCATATCCCATGGTGGGTGAGAAACAAAAACAAATACACCATGTAGGCAGAATTTAAGTGGGAAGTGGTATTGGGGGATAGAAATGGAAAGAAGAAAGGGGTGAGAGGAGAGGAGAGAGAGAGAGGGAGAGAGAGAGAGAGACCTACAAGCCTGCTCAGAAAACTGGCAGAAAGGGAAATGAGGTGGAGTTTGTCTCTTAAAGGGAGCTTTTGTGCCTGCGTACAGAGACAGGGTACTGCTTGCCATGTGTGTAGAGGTGACAAACTCTGCCAGGTCACCATGGGGTAGGTTCAAGGTGTGCCTGTATGCTAACAAATTTAGAGGCCAATCGAACTAACAGTTCTCTCATTTTAGCAGGTGAACTCTGTAGGTCAACCTCAAGTCATTCAGTTTAGCAAGAAAAACCTTTACTCACTGAATGAAGCCATTGGCCTCTATTCTTAAGCACTTTTTAAAGTCAAATATTGCTAGCAAAATCATAAATGATTTATGATATGGGATGTGCTTCTATATGCTGTGAATATGCATTACTTTTATTAGTTGATAAATAAAGCTTATTCGGCCATTGGCCATGCAGAAAATTGCTAGTTGGGAAATCCAATCAGTATTAGAGAAAGAGAGAAGGGGGAGTCAAGGAGATGCCATGTAGTTGCTGAAGGGGTAAGATGCCAGAACATTACCAGTAATCTATGGCACACGGTGATACACAGATTACTAAAACTGGGTTAATTTACAAGAGACAGCTAGCCATTAATAAGTCTGAGCCATTGACTAAACAATCATATTTAATATTACCCTCTAAGTGATTATTTCATAAGTGGCTGCTGATACGTGTGAGTGGGAGAGAAACTTGTCTGGAGGATCAGCAGAACAGTGAAAAACATTCAACTACAGCCTTAATCTAGTGTTCTAGAAGGAACATAAGCATGTTTCCAGTATTATCTCGATTTCAGTTTCATTCACAATGCAGCTAACATTTCTACAATTTTGCCCACTCTCTTTCAATAGGAATCTCAACTTAACCAGTCACTGAAAACACTTTTACATCTTCCATTTTGTCACTATGGACACACATAATATTATATTCTAAATTTATATATATGACATTTTATAAAGGTGGTGAGCTCTAATAAGCTATTGTCATGAATGGTTAGAATAAATTACCTTCAATGGCAAGTAACATTTTTCTGATGATCTTAACTTATTAAAGTTACTACCAATTTCAACTCTAGAAGAATAATGGATTCACTACTTTTTTCATATTTGGGTATACACTAGTTTCCTAGTCTTCATGACATGAGTCACACTGTATAAGCGATTTTTTGCCCATGCCTTTCTCAGCTTTTTATCCTCCACTGGCTAAGAATTAATTTGGTAAATTAAAATTTTAAGGGACATAGTATAAAGATGAGGCTTCATATACGTACTGTAATTCTGGAAGATATAAAATCCATGAAATAATTTAAATGGGAAAATAAGCACATAAAATTTTTAGCAAAAATTTATGTCTGCAATTCTTATGCTCTGTCATGCAAGGACTCATTTATCTGAGTGAAATAGGACTTAATACAAGAGTAGTGACTAGATGTGGAGAAAGATTAACAGGTAGAGTGAATGACAGAGCAGCTTTGTAGCTCTCATTATTCAGGATTCCCCTTAAATGAAACAATGAAAGCAGAAGCCAAAAGTTGCACATTATTATATTTGTTATGCAACACTTCAAGCACTTCTGAGTGCCTCACTTGAAAAATGATTCATGCAAGCATTGTTACACTGAGACACTGAAAAAGTACCTGATACATAGTGAGCAACCAGCACTTACTTCTTCTATTAATTGTATCTATTGATTTAAAATGAGCAATGTTCTGTAAAGCAAAGTCTTGGATATCTATAATTAATTTAGTATGTGTTTCATAAATATTAAATACATATTCATTATTAGTTTCAGAGTTAGTGTTTTCAAAAAACAGAAAGGGATTCACAAATACTTCGTGTAAGGGTAATATCATGGCAATACTATTCTACTACCTTTTAACTTACATGCTTTAAATTTTCTTTGAAGTTGCCTAACAAACAAAACGAGCAGCTTTGTTTTCACGTAGGAGGTCATCTTGCTAGTTAAGACTAAAACCAACCACCAGAGGCCGTTCATGTGCTGTGTGATCTGTATCTTGCACACTGATGTGTGAGCAGAGTCCTCACTTTGATCAGGACTTCTTCCTTTATTATTATGTTTAGCAACAACAGTACAGTAAAAGAACACTGATTAATTTACATGCCTTAACTAAAAGAAACCTTTTCTGGTAATCTGTTTTTGTCATCAGTATTCTAGTAATTTTCCTAGACCATGCACATGACATCTGTTTTGGAACTTTTAGCCTTATACTTGCAAATAAACTGTGTAATTGTGTGCATACATGCCTTCTCTTAAAGGAATGGAGGAGCTAAATTTCTAAATAAAATTATATATAATGAAAATTCACAAACTCGCCAAGTATTTTATCCTCATTTTAACTTAATTAAGAACTGTGATACCTTAAGTTTAGTAGTACAATTATTTTATACTATTGCTATAATGCAGCTAAATTAATGTGACTAAGAAATATTCTAAATATTCATTGACCTCTTTCTGTGGAATATACAGAAATATACATTATCTGCTTATATATGTTATATCATCAACCCATTGATTTTTATACATGTATAGCCATTTAATTTATATTAGTAAAATCTCCCTGTGCATCACTATTCATATTCATAGAACAACAAATTCTGAATATTCTGCTTTGTAAAGATCCAAAAATTAAGCACAGGACACATTTTGTAATTACACAATATTCCTTTTATATAAATGGCAGTCATTTTATTCCATTATTTTAATTTCAATCTGTCTTTGTAATGCTAGAATATTTACAGTTATAAATCAATTTCTCTATTGATTTTTCCCTGTGGTACCGTGGAAAAATTAACCTCAGAATGATTGGAGATTACTTTGGGTAAATCAAATGGCTTATGAATGGTTACAATAAGATAATTATATCTGTAATAAATTTTTATGGTAATTTATTTTCCCTGAAACAAATTTAGCCATGTTCATTAGGAAGAAATGCTTTGGCTGTGACAAGGGCAAATACAGGGAAAATAGCTGATATTCTCTGAACAGATTGAGAAAAGCATACAGCCTATGTAGTCATAATTTTGAACAGTCATGGTGTTAAAATCTAAAAAATTATGGGAGAGAGATATATGCCACGGGAGAGGGGAACTGGAAAGAAGTCGGGGGGAGACCAACCTCTGTAGACAGGAGAAGTGGAATAGGATAAGAGAGGAAGAGAGAGAGGAAGCAGGCAGGGCCTGACTTTTATGAAGGGATGCAGTGCATGTGCTGTTGTGATGTAGCACATGGACATTGTCAGGATCCTAACTAGGTCAGAGTACTCCCTGAGTACTGGCAAGTACATCCTGTCAGGTCCCCAAGGGGCAGGCCAGCATAATGCCTGGATGCTAACACTTGACAATATCTATGTCTATATTTGTTTATGTTCTTCTAATGTGAGATACGTTATGTGCACTCTAAGATTACAATAGAGGATTTGTGGAAATAATGTGTCAGTAATCTAGGGACAAGGTAAGTATAAGCTTCCATTCTGTGCTTCATATATTTTTAAGATAGTTATTTTTAACAGCTGTAGAAACAGAAAAAAATAGCATTGTATACAGAAACTTAGATATGATCACACATGCTTTTAATTCCTGAACTCAGAAGCTGTGAGTGGAGGATAAAGAGTTCAAGGTCAGCATGGACTACACAGTGCAATGCCATATCAAAAGATGTGTATGTGTGTATTATCTGATACACAAACACACACACATTGATTAATAGAAAATATTAACACACACATATTGATCAATAGAAAATATCAGTAAATTAGATATGCTAGAATAATCAAATACAGCGCTAAGGCTAATGTGACAAATGTTCAATCATAATTCTTTAAAAAATTAGATTCTATATGTTTCATGACTAAACATGTTCAAACATGGTCTGAAAATGAATTCGTGTGAGGAGAAATTCTGAGAGTTTGTGAGAAAATTCGAAGTAAACAAGACAAGAGATTTGTAATCTTTGTTCCTTCATGACGTGGGTTGTTCTTGGAATGTGCTTTCGTGCCCCTTCTGGGTGGAGTAAATATGAAAGGGGTTACTTTACATTGCCCATTATCTTACCCATTCTTACTCAGAATACTGTTTCTAAGCAAAGATTATCCCAGACTTTACACAATTTACACTTGTGTGACCTTGCCTTGTGTCTGTATACAGCTTGAATTCAAGTGAACATTTCTCGTATGACTTTGCTTAACTCTCAGAATACCTTCAGAATAAATTGTCAGATGCTCCAAATAAAATAGGCTATTGTATGAGACTTCATTCTGCTTCATTTTTAGGCTCCACTCTCCAAGATTCATGACAACCAGAATGATAACAAAAGCAATTTACAATGAAAACAAACTTAATTTTTCATATACAGAAAAACTGCAAATTCAGTTTGCTAGACAGTGTATTAGTTGTCTTGTTCCTGAGATAAAGTATCCTGAGAATTCAGCTTAAAGAAGCAAGGATTCCAATATGGTTGAAAGACTGAAATCATGGCAGCAGAAGCTTGAGAAAGCAATTTCAGTGCATCACAGCTAAGAAGCCAAGGATGATGCTGGTACTCATCTCACTCCCTCCCCGCTTCACTCAGTATAGCAGGTAAGAGGAATCTACTTATCTCATTGAATTAATCAATAATTCCCTCGTTTATATGATCAGGGGTTTGTCTTGGAGTTGATTCAAGATCCTCTTGAGTTAACAGTCATTACAAGTCACCTGATACTTGTGAGTTGGCTTAGTGAGTAGGGAGACTGGAACCAAGCCTGATAGCCAAGCATGCTCCCCAGGACCCACAGAGCAGAAGGTAAGAACTGACTCCTGATAATTGCCTCTTATCCTCCACTTGTGTGTTGTGACACATGTGTAACACACACACACACACACACACACACACAATTAAAAACATCATAGATAGCAACTAGAGAAAGCTCACTTTCTTCTACCTGGTCTCCTTTTCTACCACATAGTCCACCCTGTGCTATCAAGTCACATGTATTTTAGTGCTCTTTCCCTATCCTTTCCTGTCACAGTACCCCTTTCTAGTTCTCTTTCTCCCTCCACCACACACACACACACACATACACACACACACACCATATTTCCCCGAGATCATGAGAATTGCTAATTCCATACACTTGAGAAGCAGAGGAAGACAGATAAAGAATCCAAAATTATCTTTAACTAGTCAGTTCAAGGTTGACCTGGGCTACAATGTCTTCAAATGTGTATTGCTGTGAATTGCTTTTCCAGGATTGTTCTTGGTATACAAATTAAATGAAGCAGGCAAATGGTTGTAAAAGGTTATTATGCTAAATTTCCTTTTTCACATGGAAATTAAAGGAATATAATCATTTCAAGAAGTACTACTCAGAAAGTGTGTAAGTGTATTCTGTGTCTAAAAGAAAAATATTCTGCTATCTTACCAGAAAGAGTGATAAGCAGTATGGTAAATTTCTAGGATATCTTTGCATTTTCAAGTGTGGTATTAATATAGAAGAATTATTTGCTCTCTACCTGTATAGTCCTCTTTTAAAAACAAAATGAGAGGTTGTTCAAAGTCCTTATCCAATTTAAGATAAAGGTAAACACTTCAGTTTTAAAATGAAATGTTAATGCCCACTTAGTCTGTTCAGAGGCTTACCAATGATCAGGTTAGGCTCTGAGTCTTTGAGATCTCAGTCTTTTATTTCATTTGTAATATATTATGTTTTTGAAAATACAGATTTTGGATTAAAGATTGATTAATGCTGTATGGAGTAAATAGCCAAAAGTTGAACTTAGAAGTTAACAAATAACAACACATATAAAGAAAAGTATTACTACTTTTTATCTGTGTATGCCTGTGTAAATACACTATCTCATATACTTGTGTTTTTATATTATTTACATGGTAATGTGTTGGCTTATAAGTGTATGATCAGAGATACTAAACCTGTTCAACTAACTCAAATTCCTATAGTTTCTAATGTAACTGGTATTTTAAAATAAACCGTACTGGTCCATATAACCTTTACTCCACATGTCAATTAAAGAGACAATAATGAGGGACATAGAAAAACAATGAGTGGGCATTCAAGGTGGTCTCTACACTATTGCTTATCTTGCCAATTGGTGTCATCCATTTAGATCACTAGAGACAGCTGATCAGAACAGGGGAGAGCTCTTGGACCCCAGACTGACAGCTGGGAGGCCAGCATGGGACCTATCCAGACCCCCTGAATGTGAGAGTCAATGAGGAGGCTTGGGCTCCCTATGGGGTCCTGAGCAGTGGATCAGTGTTTATCCCTCGAATACTAACAGATATCGTGTGTCCATAACATAAGGAGGGTTGCTCTCTCTGCCTGGACTCTAAGGGAAGTGCCTGGACCCTACCCTGAGTGAAATGATAGACTCTAGGTATCCCCTATGTGGAAGGAATTGGCAATAGGGTGGGAGGATGGGGGGGATGGTGGGGGAGTGCAGGAGGAGGGGAGGGAGAGGGAACTGGGATTGACATGTAAAACAAGCTATTTAAATTTAAATAAAAAAAGAAAAATACTTTTAAAAAAAGAAAGAAAAACAATGAGTGTGGCAATGCTGTCAGAAACTGAGGTCTGATGAGCTCAGGTCAATCTTGAATGTACTGACTTGAGCTTTAAATTAATTAGTTAATTAATTTAGAACATGAAGATCTATTTGTATAAAATGCATTCCTTATCACTGGAGAGTTAAAAAAGTAGAATACTTTCACATGACAAATTTTAGATGGAATATTTTCCTAAGTAAACTATTGTTTCAAATTGAAAATGGAAAAGAAAGAAGACATACCTGGGAATATTAAGCAAATTACACATCTACTAAGTTTGAAGACTAATGATAACATGTCAATGATTAGGTTTACTCTATCTAAAAGTCATGAGAAGTTTTTCTAATATCAGGTATTGCTTTATGATTGTTTAAGCTGTTTCAGGCATTGAGAGAAAATTCCAAAATACGGCATGGGACCCACGTATTCTGATTTAACCTTCAAATGATTTCTGTCAGCCTCAACCAAATGGTTTGCTGTATACATGATGAAATAATAGGCAAACCTTGGAATCCTTCCAGTAAATGGTAAGGAACACTCCTAGCCTATGGCATACATCACAGTTAGGTGCTGTAACATATAAGTATTTAAGACAGCATCTACATCATTTAAACTTACTAAATGAGCATCAGCAAGATTGCTTAGCTGTAAAGTGGCTTTTTGAAACCATGAAGATTTGACTGACATAAGAAGGCCATGCACAGTGCCGTGTGCTTATAATCTGAGAGGTAGTGAAGCAAAGACTGAAAGAATCCTGGGGCTCACAAGAAAAGCAGCAAATTGGCAGATTCCAGAATAATGTGAGATTTCTGCTAAAAAGGCTTAACTTTCTCTCTCTTTTCTGCCTCCCTCTTTGAGTTAGCTGCCAAAATGAAGTTTACCTGTCCTATTGAATTTCTGGCAAACTCTAAAATCTACATTTTTATTGATGAGGCTAATAATGAAAGAGAATCCAGATTTTCTCAATAACGTATGCACATGCTTGTGTATGGAAATACATATACATCTCTCTGCATTTGTCTAGGTCTTCTCTTTTTTTTGCTCCCTCATTCCCTTGCCCTCCAACCCTCCCATGTTTCCCACCAATCCCCCAACCCACCCACCACCCACTCCCTAGGGATAGTGAGACCCTCCACAGGGGGTCATCAAAGTCCATCACATCATTTGGGAGCCCAGCCCCTCCTTTCAGTATCTGGGCTGCAATAGTATCCTTCCATTAGGAATAGGCTCCCCAAATCCATTTGTGGCCTAGGAATATGCCCTGGCTCCACTGTTAGAGGTTCCATAGACTGTCTTGGTCTTCTAGATGGTACCTACTTTCAGAGGGATTGGATTGGTTCAATGCTGGTTCCCATGCTTTACAACTAGGGTCTGCATGCTCCCATTAAGTCAGGTTAACTGTTTCTGTGGGTATCTCCAGTTCCATCTTGGTTTGTTTGGTCACCTCTCCTCCCTCTCCACAACTGGGTTCCAGGAGTATGGCTCAGTCTTCAGCTGTGGGTTCCTGTTTCTGCTTTGATCAGCTATTGGGTCAAGGCTTGAGGAATGGTAACCAAGAAAGTCATCAATCTCATTATAGAGGAAGGTTATCAAAGGCAGCCTCTCTACCACTGCCTAGATTCTTAGTTGGAGATATTCCTGTGAAACCCCTACCTTTTCCTCTGTGGCAGACCTCTCTCAAAACCTATAGTTACTCCCTTTTTCAAGGCATCTCTCACCTCTCCCCCCACATATGAGTGAGTACATACCATGTTTGTCTTTTTGTGACTGGGTTACCTCACTCAGGATGGTTTCTTCTAGTTCCATCCATTTGCCTGGGAATTTCAAGATTCCATTTTTTTTTCTGCTGAGTAGTACTCCATTGTGTAGATGTACCATATTTTCTCTATCCATTCTTCAGCTGAAGGGCATCTCGGTTGCTTCTAGATTCTGGCTATTACAAACAATGCTACTATGAACATAGTAGAACATATATCCTTGTTGTATGAATGTGCATATTTAGATATATGCCCAGGAGAGGAATTGCTGGATCTTGAGACAGACTCATTCCCATTTTCCTGAGGAAACCACCATACTGATTTCCAGAGTAGCTGTTCAAGTTTGCACTCCCACCAGCAATGGAGGAGAGTACCCCTTTCTCCACATCCTCTCTAGTATAAACTGTCTTTGGTGTTTTTGATTTTAGCCATTCTGACAGGAGTAAGATGGTATCTCAGATTTGTTTTTATTTGCATTTTTTTCATGGCTAAGACCATTGAACACTTTCTTAATTGTCTATCAGCCATTTTAGACACCAGTGTTTATCCCTCGAATACTAACAGACATCGTGTGTCCATAACACAAAGAGGGCTGCTCTCTCTGCCTGGACTCTTAGGGATGTGCCTGGACCCTACCCTGAGTGAAATTATAGACTCTAGATATCCCCTATGCAGAAGGAATTGGCAATAGGGTGGGAGGGTGGGGGGGATGGTGTGGGGGTGTGGGAGGAGGGGAGGGAGAGAGAACTGGGATTGATATGTAAAACAAGCTATTTAAAATTAAAATAAAAAAGAGACTTTTCTATTTAGCTCTGTACCCCACTTTTTAATTGGATCCTTTGGTGTTTTGGAGACTTGCTCCTTGAGTTCATTGTATATTTTGGTAATCGGCCCACTGTAAGATGTGGGGTTTGAGAAGATCTTTCCCCATTCTTTTAGTTGCTATTTTGTTTTTTCTGACTGTGTCCTTTGCCTTACAGACGCGTCTCAGTTTCAGGAGGTCCCATTTATTAATTGTCAATCTCAATGTCTGCGCTACTGTTATTGTGTTCAGGAAGAGTTCTCCTGTACCAATTCGCTCAAGGATACCTCCCACTTTCTCTACTAAGAGGTTCAGTGTGGCTGGATTTAATAGAAAAATCTCCCACGCTCTTGGATAGGTAGGATCAATATAGTAAAAATGGCAACCTTGCCAAAAGCAATCTATAGATTCAATGCAATCCCCATCAAAATACTGGCACAATTTTTCATATATCTTGAAAGAACTATAGTTAACTTTATGTGGAAAAACAAAAAACCCAGGTTAGCTACAACAACCCTGTACAATAAAGGAACTTCTGGAGGCATCTGTGACTTCAAATTCTATTATAAAGCCATAGTCCTGAAAACAGCTTGGTATTGGCACAAAAGTGGACAGGTAGACCAATGAAATTGAGTGGAAAACACTGATATTACCCCCACACACCTATGAACACTTGATTTTTCACAAAGAAGCTAAAGTTATGCAATGGAAAAAAGAAAGCATCTTCAACAAATGCTGTTGACACAACTGACATGTAGAAGGTTGCAGACAGATCCATATCTATCACCATGCACAAAACTCGAAAGCAAATGGATCAAAGATCTCAACATAAGTCCAAGGTCTTCTCTTATCACACCCTCTCTTATTCTTTGAGGCAGGATCTTTCATGGCACCTAGTACTCACTTATTGGCTAGGCAGTGAGCTCAAGGGTTCTCTGCACCCTTTGTGTCAGATTTATGTTCTCATACCCAGATAATTTTTGTGGGTATGACAACTGAACTCAGCTCTCCGGCACTTTACAAACTGAACTATCTTTCAGTTCAGTTTTCAACATTCCTCCCTATATATATGTCACAGGTCAGAATAGATGAAATATTCAAAAGAAGTAAGCAGTAGGTATTTGAGTCTAATGTGAAGTAATTTGTTGCCTTTTGGTGTGGCATATCTGAACTTCTGGAAGAAATCCACTTACTAGTGATATGATAGTAATAATTTTTACAATACATCTGCAATTATCTGGGACTCCCTTTGTAGACTTCTATTGTCATTTTTCTAACTACCAAAATCACTACTTGGATGAATTACAGATTTTTTGTTTGACATTTTTTCTTCTTTGCTTTCTTTGTTTTTGTTTTTATACTGAAACATCTGCTTAGAAAATCGAGGAAATTACTGTTTTCTTCTGTCCTAGGGGAATGTAGGCTTATACTTAACACCTGGAGTTAGCTTTCATGAGCTGAGCTTGAAGCTGCAAGCACTTTCTGACTATTCTGGGACAAGAGAATTGCAATCCCCTGGTGATTAGAACCAGGCAGGTAATAATTTGTTAATGTAACCACCAGGCCTAAATCAATAAAACTCCAGCCTGGCTCAAGAAAAGAAACTGCAATGCCTTTTCAAAAGTATGAGATCCCAGCAATATTGCAAAGGCTTAAGAAAAAGAAAAACCTTGCCATTTACCATTAAGTAGTAGTAAAGTTCATACTTGCATCAAGACAGGCTTTGTCATGTATGTAATCACAGCCATAGGATCCAAAACCACTTGCCTTTTGATCTTTAAAATGTCTCAGTTTGTTACATATTCACTAAACAAAAGCTTAGTATGATGTATGACTCTGATTGAAGCCATTTCTCAGCTTTCTGCAAAAATGAGCTACATCAATAATAGTCTTTACTTATGTCCATATTACAACAACTGAGGAGAGTACTCAAAAACAATCTGAAAAGTTCTCTACTTGGCTTGACAGTCACTGAAAGAGGTGTGTGTGTGTGTGTGTGTGTGTGTGTGTGTGTATCTTTTGGGGGAAATTCAATCAAAAGTATTTAGTGCCATCAATAATTTAAGCTTAACCATCCCAATATTGGAGTAACATTAACCCTTTATGCATTTACCTATATGACTAGAATTTTAAAGTGATTTTCCTATTTTATTTGTGAGAAAATAATCTAATACAAATTCATAAATTATGACATGTAAAAGCAACCTGCTTTACATTGTTAGAAATCAAAAGATATTTAGATATCTCAGTATTTCCTTCTAATAAATACCTACCCTATTCTTAAATGATTGAGAAAAAGAATACCAAACATACCTAGTGATGGCCAAAGCATGTTCATAAATATTTTTATTTATTTTATATGGCATTTTAATATTATACTGGCAGAACGGGGAAAATATCTGACCCTTAAACTGGATATGTTTCCTCTGTAGGAATCCATGAATGTTCACTTCTTTATAAAATATGCCCATCCCAAGTATACACACGGACTTTGGACTCCCATAGAACAATGTGAGGTGCACTCGCACCCTGAACTCTTGGGGAAGGGACTAGGCCCTGCCCTATATGAAATGACAGACTATGGACACCCCCATGGAGGGCCTCACCCTCCCTGGGGGAATGAGGGGATAACTGGGGGGTGGGGGGAGGGGAGGGAATGGGAGAGGGACCTGGAACTGACTTGTGAAGCAACCTCGTTTCTTATCTAAATTTAAACTGGAAAATAAAATATGTATATATAAAAATAAAAAAAATAAAATATGCCAGAAAAATCTATAGGAGTATGTTTCAATATATATCCAAAATAAATGCTTTCTTGGCTAAAGGTTAACAATTGCCCTAAAACATTATTAGGCTCCTAGCTCAAAGAAAATAATGGATTCTTCTGGTGGCCTTTTCTAAATACAAACAAAACTACCCAGGCTGCAATTTCTTCCTTCTTTAAGGCAGTAGCCCCAAGGCATATCATTTGGTAAGAGTTCTCCATGACACTGGGTGTTTCTCAAAGCAATAGAGCTGTACTTCTCCTAATGAGGGAAAAATACTTTTGTTGGCACTGGTGGGGTTATGCTGCTCCCAATTAAGCTTTCTAAAGCCTTTAAAAAGTGGGTCAGCCTCTGTGTTTCATTAAAGATGTTCCCAGCAAGTCAAAAAATAGAACTGTAAGTACAACTGCCCCTTCTCGGCATTGGTACCTAACCTTAAAATTCTGAGGTCAATAAGAACAGGTAAGGAGGGATGCAGCTGCAGCTATGCTTTGGTTATTGCTAGGGTTAAGAATACCTTTCTGTCCGTGGTTTGACATGATCAGTGGGCCTGACTTTAGTTCAGTGAATTTTACATTTTATCTTTATCCAAAAGCTCAGCTGGAGTAGATAGAGGTGAACATGGAGGACGGAGGCAGATCACCTCCTTTCAGGATGATATCCAACAGTGAGATTCTGACAAGACATTTGTTAATGCTACTCAAACAGACATTAGAGGAAGTGGTGTGAAAGAGAGGCTAGGAAGGCTCGAATCTAGAGCATGAATACAGGTCAAGTGCACATCTCAAAATGGCTGTTCTTGCTCCAGATCTGTATGATTTAAAATTTCTGTAGCTCTCACAATTAGACCACAGTTTCAGTGTTCCTAATTTAAATTTTTAAATGGGAGTATTTTAAAGAAATATTTAATTTGTGTGTGTGTTTCTGTGTATGTGTGTCTCTGTGTGTGTGTGTGTGTGTGTGTGTGTGAGAGAGAGAGAGAGAGAGAGAGAGAGAGAGAGTGGGAGGGAGGGAGGGAGGGAGGGAGGGAGGGAGGGAGGGAGGGAGGGAGGGAAGAACAGAAGGAGTCACAGCACATGATGTGTATGGAGGTCAGAAGATAACTTGTAGGAGTCAAATCTTTTCTCCCATTGTTGGGATTCCCCGAATTGAGGAGGGGTCCCCAAGCTGGATTCGTCGCCCCAAGAATCAACAGTCCACGCGCCAATTGATGCAACACACAAGAGGCTTTAATTAGGCATCTGCAGATGGGCCTCTCGGTCAGTTTTTAGACCGATTGGCCCCAGGGTTCAGTTACAATCAGCTTTTAAAGACAAAAGCCACAAGCCTTTGGGAGGGGTCCTTATCTTGTGATGGGGGGGGGTACGTGACCACTGACCAGGGGAAGTAGATGTCTTCCTGACCTACACATTGTAAATTCTTCAAATCTTGGTATGATTGAATCATCTCTCCCTAAGTAAATGGTGGTTATCATCTCCTTGTTTCCCACAAATCTTGTTTGCCCATCTCTGGCGCCCTGGTCAGTTCATCACAAATGGTCAGCAGCCCAGAATTTGGCCTTTTGTTTACAGCCCTTCTGCAATTAAGGTTACTAAACCATACATCCCATTCTGTGGTCTTTCACCATCACCTGTTTCAGAGAGATAACATCAGGTCCTCTGATCTGACATGGTCATAATTGTTTTATCTTCTGAGCCACTGATGGCCAAAGGGAGGTGTCTTAATGACAATCTACTCCTCATGTTTTACCAAATTCCTTCATCGCTTTTTGCTTCTCTTTTTGACCTAATCAGCTAGCCACGCTAGCCTTTTTGATGAATTTCAGACTAAGCAGAGACTTTTACTGAAAGGCATGGCTTGCTTTCTCTCTCCTGTTCCTGTCTTCAAAGGCATGGCTTGCTTTCTATCTCCTGTTCCTGTCTGTTTTCTCCAGGCAGCTGCCACAATAGCAGCTTATCTTCCCTGTTGTTTTTCTTACAAACTCTATGGTTGCTTTCATTCTGCTACTTGTATTTTGTCTTGATTGTCTGATAACCAGTCTTCTTCCCAGTCCTTATGTGCATAAATTATTAAAGTATTCAAACATTCTTTACAATACAGCCATTGTTTTTCCCTCAATTTAGATCAGCACAGAAATGTATAGGGAAGCAGATTTCCAGAGAGCAGACAACACAGTTGGTATTTGATACTATTTACGACTCAATCTCAATTATACCAAACCAATGTAAGACTATAGAGAAGCTGACAGGTAAGTATAAGACAATTCTCTATCCTTAGCTGCTGTTTCTTCCTTTGATTTTTCTTTGCAGTGCTAGGTATTGAACCCAAGTCCTCAAACAAGATGGGCTAGTGCTCTGCCTCTGAGTTTTTACCACTGCTTTGATTCCTTATAATCTAATTATGTTGATTAGAATTGTGGATTTATTTAGTTTTCATGAAAATAAGGGGGTCTAAAATACATGACTGATTACCAGAAGGCTCTGAAAGTACTCCAGAGAAATGAAGCATCCCTCATTCTCAAGGGTTTACAGCTCAGAAAAGAGAAGCTCTCTGAGATTTAGACTCTCTCTCTATCGATAAATCTACAACATCCAGTTTTAGGGAACTGGGAACCCTGACTTACGACTATTTACTAAGTTCCACAATGTAAATAGAATACTGTTTTTTTTTCTCTTCATTTGAAACTGCCAAGTTGAAATCAACTAACACGCAGAGTCCTGAAGTTTTAGACATAAGTTCCTGTAAGTTTTAACCAACTGATTCAGTATGAAATGACTTGACGTCTCGATAGTCTGCCTGTACATTCTGTTTATTCTTTTTTTTTACTCTTTAAACTTGTTTCTGAATTGATGTAACTGTTAATTAAAAGCTTAAACATGGTTGTCTGTAAAGGGAAACCTTTTCCTTGTGAGGAGTCTTCCTGCCAGCCTGGTTCTAGAGCCGCATCAGTCCCAAATAAACACACAGGAGGCTATATTCATTATGAAGCTGTTGGCCTTGCTTGCCTCTTACTGGCTAGCTCTGCTTTAAGTAATTACCCCATAATTGTTCATCTCAGTATGTCTCTTACCGGAGAATAGTTCCGGGCTCCTACCCCATGGCGTTACATGTTGACTCTCTTGTGTTTCTCCTTCCCAGAGTCCTCCTGGACTCCTAGTCCCTCCTATCTAGATTTCTATTGGCTCAACAGTACTTTATTAACAAATGTACAGGACTTCCCCCATCATCTCCTCTTTTCTGTTTAAACAAAAAGAAAGGTCTTAACTTTAACATAGTCAAATTATTATATATAACAGAACAGTTACCAAGTAAGAACATAGTTACAATATTTTAGCAAGATTTAAAGAAAATATCATCTATCTCATTCTTGTGAGTCCAAAGTCCTATATATAGCTTATCTTTTATCATAACTAAGGAAAACTATCACTATAACTATCTGTCTTCAACTCCATCAAAGACCACAGAAGGATAATATATAAACACTAGGATTGATAGAGACATCTTACTGCCTGGACAGTCACCTGAAGTTCCTCTGTAACATTGGGGCATCCATCTTCAGCCCATAGGCCACAATGTGTTTGGAACACTTCTCAGCAAAGCAGGAAATTTCAAACTGTCCATCTGCATTGGCAGTCTGTCAGTCAGTTTTCTTTGTCCTGCAGAAAGTCTCGTAGGCTCTTTCATGAAGCAGGAACCCTGAAGGACTATTTGAGTACAGCAGTCACTTTCCTATGGGTCCTGCATATCCAGATTATACAACAACAGTCAAGCAGTCCAGGAAAAAGCAGTTTCTTGCCCAAATGGCTAATCTTGCCATGTTGAAAGCAAACTCCATAACGAGTTTCTTTGATGCCCATCTTCCTCTCAGACATAATTGGTACTGCCAGGAGCAGACATTTCTCATTGTCAAGAAAAACCCTAAACCATTTTAAATGCCATTTTCTGAAGATCTTTGAGAGGTTTGAAGACTGTTTATCTCAAATATATTTCTGTATATCTAGAAAACCTAACTTACCTAACTATAAATTCTATTATCATTAGCTATCTATAATCTGTATTCAGTTATGCATTACGTTTTAAAGATCAGTATAAGCACAATACTTAATCAAGAGGAGAAATATACACATCACAAAATTGACCTTGAATTTGTATCAATAAATGAAAAACAATACCCATACCATAATTCCCCTCTTTACCATTAAAAGGAGATTGGTTGTGATCATTAACCAATTATAAACAATCCCATTTAAATGAAAACAAAGATTTATAAACAAGATGGGAATTAGGACGTCGCTCATTCCAAACTGCTTCATGCTGGAAGGGGGCGCTGTTCATACCATGGGAATCATGACAAAACTCAGAAACCTGTATAAGTCCTTATTTTTGTGGTCTGTAAGCTCCATCATCTTAGCTATTTCAGTTGTTGGAACACCTGGTCCACTGCTTCCGGGGGTCTTGGTTCGTCAAACCACAGAAGCCTGGAAGGAATCCTCAGCTTTTCATTTTCTGTGGAAACGTAAGTAAAATCTCCTTTTCCAAGTAACATATCCTTATACTTAAATTTTGAAGTCAAGGCATTTTTAAAAGATAGAAGTTGGATTAATTCAGCAGCATTTATAATCAAGTGTACTTTAGCAGTTCCTTCCTGAGTAATCAAAAAACTGAAAAACACAATAGCGTACAGTATCCAGACTCTCTGTGTATTTTCTATCTTTGTGTGGCTTATTTATTTATCTATTATTACTTTATTTATTTTACTTGTATTTATTTTTCTCTGAGACAGAGTTTCTCTTTGGAAATCCGCCTGCCTCTGCCTCTGGAGTAAATCTTACCGGCATGGGCCACCACAATGCCGGCTTTTGTATTTATTTACCACTTTGCTGTTTCATTTTCTCTCTCAATCTCACATATATTTTTAAACACACTGTACACCTTTAGAGGTTTTGTTCATCCAAGTCTGACTTTACTGTAAAGCTATATGTTTTTCTGGCCACGTGTCTTATCTGTAAAACCGCAGCTGTTTTAAACTGCCTTTTTTTTTTCAAGATGGCGGGCGTGTGATTCCAGCTTACCACCTCAGTCCATGCTGACCTCCAGCAAAAGCTGCCACTTCCAGCTGTACGTACACACCTTTTAATTGTTAGCAGAGTCGCTTAAAACAACCTTGCTGCTTTTTTTTTTTCTTTTTATGCCGAGTCAGGAAGACTCCGGTAATAGAGCCACGTAAATCTCAGCTTGTCGATAGCAAAACAAAGCCCACCTCAGAAAAATGCTGCTACCAAAATTCTGTGCTTCTCTCTGTTCTTCTGTTTCTAAAATTCCTTTAAAGCTTTTGTTGTTTTGCGTAGAAATTCAATCCCGCTCCTGACAACCATTATGTAAAGGGAATCTTTTTCCTTGTGAGGAGTCTTCCTGCCAGCCTGGTTCTAGAGCAGCATCAGTCCCAAATAAACACACAGGAGGCTATATTCATTATGAAGCTGTTGGCCTTGATTGTCTCTTACTGGCTAGCTCTGCTTTAAGTAATTACCCCATAATTGTTAATCTAAGTATGTCTCTTACCGGAGAATAGTTCCGGGCTCCTACCCCATGGCGTTACATGTTGACTCTCTTGTGTTTCTCCTTCCCAGAGTCCTCCTGGACTCCTACTCCCTCCTATCTAGATTTCTATTGGCTCAACAGTACTTTATTAACAAATGTACAGGACTTCCCCCAGCAGTTGTCCAAATCCCAACTCGATGTGGTTTAGTATTTCAGCCACTCACACATTTTTATGCTCATAATTTCAATTTTCCTAAGGAAAGGGAAAGGATAGTAATTGTTGCTTAATCAAACCAAATACCTTACCTAATATAAACAATGAGAAATTACAAGGGCATATACATGATCAACACATGTATTCCTTTTGCTACACTGTAAGATCACATTCCTACATAATCCCCACACTTTGGATATATGATATAGTGAAAACAGTTTCAAACACACCATGAAATTGTCTCCATGCTGGCCAGCTTTGCTAGCATCTGAAGGTGTCATTTATGGTGCTGGAGAAAAGGACATCAATAGTCTTACCCAGTGTTGTCCCCTGCATGATACAATACTCACCTCCCAGGCAAAGTGTGCCCACTTATTTGAGAGCATCAAGATTATTATGGAATAACTCACCTCTGTTTAAATGGAGTTAAGGCCTGCTCCACAATAGGTTAATGTTATCCCTGGTTCTGCAATCCTGGTCAAAAGCTTATGAGTGGGAATGTCATGGGCACTATGGCATAACAAGGCTGGTTCACTTTTGCTAAGTGGTTGTCAAATTCCCATCTAAAAATTGTTTACTTTTATACATGAAGAGCTGGACTGCTCCCAAGCTTGCTCATAGAAGTTCCATTTTTGAAGTAGACACAACCAAAAAAAGAAAGAGATGTGTAAATGCCCAAAGTGATGAAAATGAGAGGCTGATTGTTCAGCCCTAAACAAGACACCTATCACCCTACTGCCAACCCCTAACTGAGGTTTGAAGAATAGCTTGGAAGAGGAGGCAGAAAAATGAGCTGAAGAGTAGGGAGAGGTGCTATGAAATGTTGTCTTCCAGAAGTGACATGTCACAGTCATGAACTCATACTAGCTGTGATTACCTTCCATACCCAAGACCTACACACAATTAAGCCAGCCAAATTATGAGTGTAGATGTAATAGCTGACCTACAGGTCTCAGCCCTGGAAGAGATATTGAGGTAGTTGAGAGTTGCTAGAGGAGAGAGACTTTTTTTGTGGATCTAAAACCTGCTAGGATTCTTATGCTTCAGGAGATAACTCCGCACTCATGAACACACAGGGAATAATAACTCTACTTAATGGATTACTTAAATCTTGGGGTGATGTATTGGATATGATGGGAGAGTTTGAGTAAAGAAATGGGGATAGAGGTGATTAAATTTCATTGACTAGTTATATGACATTCTCAGGAATAAATTAAAAATAGTGAAGAATGTTTCAATAGAACTCACTTATTATCCCTAGTAGACAGCAATAATATATGTTAATTCTTTATGTTTTATAAAATTAAAATATATGAAGTGTATGTAATTACAGATTATAATTTACTGTTGGATAAATGAAGAGGTTAAATCATATATATCTGTTTTCTTTGAGATACTAATAGAAGCAGATAGCTTATACCTACTTCTCAACTAGATAAAGAAAACATATTTTTGGAAAAAAACCTGCATGTATCGAAGGATGAAGGTTAGTGCACAAATTAATATAAATGTTATGTTTTCAATCATATCAACATGGAAATTTATTATGAGTATCACTTGCATTTCCTAACAAAATAGCCAGACACACCTTATCAAACTAACATGAATCTTTACATATACTTGTTACACTTTTACTCATTTATTAGAATGTGGAGTTTTCACTGTTGTAATTTGGGGATAAGCAATTCCATGTAATTAGCAGTTTGTCTATTCAGAAACAGATTTCAATACTGATCAAATAGTGTTCACAACAAAAAACACATTCTTTATCTTAGTGATGCTATCACGTATAATCTTTAAGGTTTTTCTTGAAATCAATCATTTCTGTGTATTTGGTAAATCAATAATTGCAGATTTATAGTGACTCAATTTCTCTGAAGCCAGAAGAACTTTATCAGTGTAAAGATATCTGCAGAGTTTTCTTTCTTTGCACCAAATACATTTTATTTATAAAAGGATTAGCCACTCAGTAGAAAATTGGAACACAAAAAATCAATAGATTTCCATGCTTACCAAACCAACATGATGTATAACAGCAATCCATTAAAACAATCTTGTTTCTAAAAACATGTGTGCAAATTCAATTACAGGTCAGGGATATTTTGTTTTGTGACTATGTATGTTTCAGAGAGATGATATTGATAGCTATATAGATACAGAGAATTATATATGCTTTTTGTATATAGAGAAAAGCCTGATGATATCAGATAAGCAATCAGAAAAAGAGCCCACAGGACCAAGGTGATGTTTTAGGTTTTCATTTTCTTTTCTAGATTATAATTCAAGAAAAGCACTATCAAATATGGTAATTATTCTATTTTTTTTACTGAGGACATATAAGTAAACAAGTATAGTTTCAGGCATAATATCGCTAAGTATATAATGGAGAAATGCAGTGCAATAAACATCAAATGATTATAAGCTCCATGAAAATATGCAGAAAACAGTTCACAGCAATGTCAGTCCAAAACACCTTAGTATCACAAACAGGCAGAGAAGCACTGTCGGCTGATAATCCAATGTCTTTCATTTTTTTCTCAATATATCATTTTATAGCTAAACAGATAATTTTGCTTTTGGACCCCAGCATTAACATTTATCTTTTGTCTTTTGTCCTAGATTTCAGTCCCAAATAGCATAATCCTTTCCGTAAAAAGTTACCTTGTTATAAATGGGGCCAGAAGCTTCTTTTTAAAAAGGAAATATATCTTCTATGTCTCTTCTTGATGAAGTCTCCATGATCATGAAACAATAGTATCCAGCCAAAGGGACAAGTGGAACTGTAAACCCAGTTCACAATTTCACTCAGAAGCTTTCTGATATGTCCACCTGGATTAATTTAGAGTAGGGATGTGCACCACAGTGATACAAAAGCTTGAGGAAGTCAAATCATTGAGTTCGCTGTCTCCCTAAGAGACTAGAAAAAATACACCCCTCCCCAATTATGGGCCCACGTATACCCAACAAATCCTGTAAGGCAATTTCTACACATCAGTATGTTTTGCAGCTGCTCATAAATTTGCATCTACCATGTTCCTTGGTGTGTATTTGTAAATTTGTTCTTTCTTTTCTATTTGTAAGAACATGTATATAGATTTTTTAAAATCAGATTTTTTAACAGATTGATATCTGAAACTAAGGAAAGCATTGCGTCCTCTTAGCCTGGTTGTGGGAAGCAGTCTGTATTTCAGAAAGCAGTGCAAAAAAGAAAGGGACCTATCTTTCATTTGAAGTAATGTGTTATATTGAAAAGAAAATGGAGTATGATTTATCCCTTGTTTCAACAGATGTGTGATCTTGACAGATATAACATTTGGGGAAATGTTCTACCATTTGTAAAATTTCAAACAAGAAATACTTTCACATACTGTCTCTTAATTTTGAGACGTTTATTTTTGTTTATGTTATGAATTCATCAGTCAGGACAAGAACATGCTGTTCACAGTTTTCAAGATACCAGGAGGAGTTAAAGCCCTGTTTTGTTGATTCATGAGAAACTAGTAATTATTCTGTTCCTATCCTACTAAGTCATAGAGTTGATGTGTTAGAGGAAATTGTACTTTTTAATCATATAAACGTTTCCAATTCTGCATATTTGTAAGCTACAAAAGGAAGTCTCGAAAAGATCTAGAGCATTTTTTCTTTAATATATACAGGGTAAAAGGTAAACAGAGATCTTCTGCTGCTATAATAAAGACGGAAGTGTTTAAAGCCTTCATATGCGTTGTTGGTAGTACTTTTGCAGATTTAAAGAAATTTGTTATCAACTTTCTGTTTCCAGATGCCAGGGAAGTGACTAATTGTTAAGCTTCTGCATTCCCTAATTGGAAAAAAAACTGGTGACTATATAAGTGCAACAAAATTTATATATTTTTAATAAAATGTTTAAAATTTCCACATCAAATTTCATAAAATTAATATGTTCCCTCAATTTCTAAGAGTAATTTTAATAGGAAAACAGGTGTTGTGTTATGATTTATTTAAAAAACAAGGATTATAAACTAAAAGTAGATGTTTACCTCATCAAAAGAATTTATCTTCTAAAATACAAAAAGTGTATGCAAATTCATATATATTTACCTGTAAAAACTCAAAGAGAAATGGCAGACACATTACAAGAAGTGATTTTGGACTCTGAATGGGAAAGAGGTCATAAGAAGATATCTAGCTATTGCAGTTCAGTTCTGGTCTTCTAGAAGATAGATCATGCTGCCACGTTTCAAGGAGGTTTGTGGGAGTAAATGACTTTTATTGCTGACATTTCAGAAATAATGAGACAGGAAAACAAGGCTGCAACCCTGAGAGTGAGGAAGAGAGTTCTAGCACTTAAGAGAGTGAAAAGGGTGTTTCCTAAAACCACAGTTGGTGTTGACTCTGAGTTAAATTATGTACCATAAATGAATTTAAAAGTCTTCTGCAAGAAGATATGGTGAACAAAGAAGCAGCCAAATAAGCCTGTGTTCCTAAAAACTGTCTTCCAAAGTAAAACTAATACAAAAGTATAAGCAACACTCCATACATTCATTCTGAATTTTTCCCTTCTTTCCATTTCCTTATTGATAATGATCACCTAAAATCTTTCTACTTGTCTCTTCATTCTTCTCCCATACCATTTATATCTTCATAGCTGATGCATTTCTCTTGAAATCTAGGACTAATGTCTCAGTTAATACACTAAGTGTCTGCATGGCTTTGGTTTTTTTATTCCCTATTAGGACTTGTGTGGCCTCCACACCTTTTATAGTAATGTTGAAGATGGCTGATTTCCCCAACTGGTTAGACTAACACACATTCTTATGACTGGTGTGAATTTGTCAGTTCTTGAACCAACTGGGTATCAGGCCAGAAGTATCTGTGAATATTGTCTTGGTTAGGTTAAATTTGGGGAGAAGATCCACCCACCACTGGTGATGCCATTCATGGTCTAAATAGAGACAAGGAGATGGGCAATAGCATCAATTTATCCTTTGCCCTTTTTTGATTACGTGTTATTCTAAGTTACTTCAAGTTTCTGCTACCTTGAATTCTCATTGATAGACAGCACCTTGAACTATAAGGTAAAATAAACTCCTTATCCCTTAGGAAGCTATTCTCTGGTTATTTTATCTCAGTAATAAGAAAACAAACTAAGATACATATGGATAAAGAGAATCACTTTATGCATTTAAACAAGGCATTTGCTGACACATTTCTTTAGGTATCTTTGTAGGTTACATGAAGTTAAAGAAATACCTTATAGGTTAATGTATTTACTTTGATAGGGTAAGACAGATTGTAAGTATTTAGAAGTAAGAGTAAGTATCCATGAAAGAAAGGAACAGTGGAGAGCAGCTTCCTAGTATCCTAGTTTGACATAGCCACCTTACTGTCTGTCTGTCTCTCTGTCTCTGTCTCTTTCTGTGTGTGAGTGAAACCGTGAAAGTATTAAAAAATTGTGTTAAATTTTCTTTTGAGGACAAAACTCAAGGTGTGTCCCATGCTACGCAAGCACCAATGTACTCAGCTATATTCTGTTATTCTGCCCCCTTTATTTTGATATTTTAACAGTGAAATTCATTGGAAATGATTATCATTTAGACAGAACATAAATTTACTTATGTTACAAGCTGATGTCATGTATGATTCTAACACAAATCATTATACCACTGATAATATTAACAATACACATATACAGTAATGGTATGAAATAGAATTTCAAAGAACCCACAAATTTTTCTTAATAAGTTCTTTTGAGTAAATAGCACAACATTACTTTCATGGAAGTTAATACAAGCTTTATAGTTTGTACTATATACACAAGCAAAGAGATGGTTTCTATCTCCCAATGACTACAGAAAACAGAGAAACAAGTGAAAATGTGTTAAATTATAAGGGTATTCTATAGGTTATTTAAAAATTATTTAATAGTTAATATTAATCAATATTTAATATAAAATGAGTGTTAGGAAGTCACACAACTTTCTCAAGTTAGTGCTAAGACTGGAAACGGAATTTTATGCTCTGTGTGGTTCTAATATCCATAATATATAGGGTCTGTCCTATAACCCCTCATAAAGTAAAACTGTCTCTGAAACTAATGGAGACCATTACAGAAAACCACAATCAATAAAAATGTAAAGTTGTGAAGTAGGCCTCCAATGGATACATCTACAAATCATTCCTGCACTAAGGCTCAGGGAACATTGGTGTAAGGGCGATTGCAGACTGTAAGAGCCAGAGAATCAGGATGCTTGTTGTGAAATTGTGTCTCCTAATGATGTCAGACGCTACACAAATAAAATTTCACCAACAAACTGGTGAATTTGAGCAGAACAAAACTAACAAAATAGGCATGCCAAAGTGGACAGGGAAGAGCTCATGAGGTTCAACCCTATTCAAAAACTGTAGGAAACTAAGGAATGTCGAGAGAAGGAGACTTAGTCATACCCAGAGAAGAATACACCAACTGGCTATCCAGTGCCAAAAGATCAGCCCTGGAAACACATATGAGTAATATTTTATGGACTGAAAAGTTTATATTTAGGATTATATATGAATATACATAAGAATATGTGCATGTAACAACAGTTAAGGAAAAAGTCATGAATTTGAAAGAGAGCAACAAGTGATATATTTGAGGGTTTGGAGGTGGGAAAGAAAGGGGATAAATGACGTAATTACATTATAATCTCAAAACTAAAATAAAAAAATGAATTGTTGCAAACTGAAATTAATGTGACAAGGAAACTAGAAACTAGTAACACAAGGAAACAGTTAAATAACTAACATGTAAAAAAAGAACAAAAAGAATTATGTTAGACATGTTCTTTATTTTCTGAGTTCTTAAAACATGCAATGTTTCCAGTTTCTGGCATTCAACAGCATGTCAAGATTATGATGGAGAAATTTACAGAGACAGCTGAACCAATAATGTGGAAACAGATGAACTTTACACATAGCTGTGGTGACTCCAGGGGACTAAACTAGGCCCTCCATATGTGGGAGACAATTGTAAAACTTGAACTATCTGAGGGACCCCTGGCAATAAGATCATCCCTATCTTGGGATGCCATGTTCAGGCTTAATGCATGGGAGAGGGTATTGACCCTGCCCCAAATTATTGTGCCAGACTTTGTTGGCTCTTCATGGGAGTCCTTACTATAAGGAGGAGTGGACAGGAGGTAGGCTGGGGGGAGGGAAATGTGGTTGGAATGTACAATATAATTTAGCAGAATAAATAAATTATTTAAAAAATTAAGCAATATTCTACAATAGTTACCAAAGAAGCAGAAAGCTACAAAACATAAAAGTATCCTTATCCTCATCCGATGGGATGAAATATTAAAGCACTCTAATCATTTAAAGATTTTATCTAAATTATTGCAATTGAATACTTAGCAGTTTTATTATTTGATACAGTATTTGAAGATCAAAGGGAAGTTTCAAAACTGATTTCTTATTTTTTACTGTGAATCTTCACATGGATAATCTTTGTGTCTCATGCTATACACTAACATAGCTGGCTATAAAGTTAATAAATGTTTATATGTAAAGTGACGGCCTACTACATGTTAGAAATACAGGTTGGTTTGGTTTAAAGAATAAAATTGTTTTACATCATCTATGTAATAGTTGGTTCCTTATGTGAACAGAATAATTTTTATGTTAAGAAATCCTGTGTGCCAGTGCTTTCAAAGTTCTCTAAAGGGACTTTTGCATATATATTATAAATTTCTGTGTAGTATTTTTCTGGGACTTTGAAGCACATGATTGAATGGGTCTCTGAATTTTGTGCCTTCTTCTGGGACTCTTTTCCTTCTGTTGGGTTGCCTTGTACAACTTGATCCTATGGTCTTTGTATTATGCTATTACATTTTATTTTCTTATATTTTGTTGTTATCTCTTATAAACCTGTTCTTTTTTAATGAATGGGAAAATAGGAGTAGATTCAGACTGGAGGGAAGATGGGGAAGGACAGGGAGGAGTAGAGGCAGGGGAAACTGTAAGCAAGGCAAATGCTTTGAAAAGAGAATTTATTTTCAATAAAAGTAAGTAATAAAAATATCTTGGGTGCTTTAGATAATCTTTTGGTGCCAAGCGAACACAGCCCCATGCACATTAAAAGTATATAAGTTAAAACATTATTTTTTTGTTTTTTTATCATTTTTTATTTTAATTTTTTTTAAATAATAATGTACTTTATTTAATTGAGAGTGAAGATATGCTATGCATATTTGTTAAAAATAGTCTATTTTATACTTAGTGTACTATTTTTTTAAATTTTTTTAATTTTAAATAGCTTGTTTTACATGTCAATCCCAGTTCCCTCTCCCTCCCCTCCTCCCGCACTCCCCTTTCCCCCAACCCTCCCACCCTATTGCCAAATCCTTCCACATAGGGGATATCAGAGTCTGTCATTTTACTCTGGGTAGGGTCCAGGCACTCCACTAAGAGTCCAGGCTGAGAGAGCATCCCTCTTTGTGCTATAGGCACACGAAGACTGTTTGTATATCAGGGATAGACACTGATCCACAGCTCAGGGCCCCATAGGTTGCCCAGGCCTTCTCGCTGACACTCACATTTGGGGGGTCCAGATCAGTCCCATACTGGCCTCCTCACTGTCAGTCTGGGATCCAAGAGCTCTCCCCTGTTCAGATTAGCTGTCTCAGCTGGTTTTGCCCGCCCATACTTTGCCGATTTGCTCATCACTCCTCTCTCTCTGTCACTGGGTTCCTTGGGTTCAGTTCAGTGATTGTGTGTTTGCCTCTGCTTCCATCAGTCACAGGATGAAGGCTCCCGGATGGTTATAGACATCAAGTTCATTATCAGGAATGGGCATTCGAGGTGGTCTCTCCACTATTGCTTAGCTTGCCAATTGGTGTTATCCCTTTAGATCACTAGAGGTAACTCTGGCGCCTGATCTGTCTTCTAACCTATGATTCCCTCTTCCCCCTATTCTACCCTCACCCACTCAACTTCCTGTTCCCCCATGACCTACTCTCTCTTTCTCTTCTCCCCCTCTCTTCTTCCCAGCTCCCACTCCCCCTTACCCCTCACCGTGTTCCCCATCCATTCAGGGGATCTTGTCTCCATCCTCTTCTCTTGGGCACTATGCATATATGCATATCTTTTAGGTTCTTTCCTGTTTCCCAGACTCTCTATCAGTGGAAGTGCAAACTGGCACTATCCTGATCCATGTCTAAAATCCATATATGAGTGAGTACATACCATGTTTGTCTTTTTGCGACTGGGTTACCTCACTCAGGATGGTTTCTTCCAGTGCTATCCATTTCCCTGAGAATTTCAAGATTCCATTATTTTTTTCTGCTGAGTAATACTCCATTGTGTAAATGTACCACAATTTCTCTATCCACTCTTCAGTTGAGGGGCATCTAGGTTGCTTCCAGGTTCTGGCTATTACAAATAATGCTGCTATGAACATAGTGGAGCAGATGCCCTTGTTGTATGAACTTGCCTCATTTGGATATATACCTAAGAGTGGAATTGCTGGGTCTTGTGGTAGATTAATTCCCATTTTCCTGAGGAATCTCCATACTGATTTCCAAAGAGGCTGTATGAGTCGGCACTCCCACCAGCAGTGGAGGAGTGTCCCTCTCTCTCCACATCCTCTCCAGCATAAATTGTCTTCGTTTTTTTTTTTATTTTAGCCATTCTGACAGGAGTAAGATGGTATCTCAGAGTTGTTTTGATTTGCATTTCCCTGATGGCTAAGGATGTTGAGCACTTTCTTAAGTGTCTCTTGGCCATTTTAGCCTCCTCTACTGAGAATTCTCTATTTAGATCTGTACCCCACCTTTTAATTGGATACTTTGGTGTTTTGGAGACTTGTTTCTTGAGTTCTTTGTAAATTTTGGAGATTAGCCCTCTGTCAGATGTAGGGTTAGTGAATATCTTTTCCCATTCTCTGGCCTGCCTTTTTGTCTTTTTGACTGTGTCCTTTGCCTTACAGAAGCTTTTTAGTTTCAGAAGGTCCCATTTGTTAATTGTCGATCTCAGTGCCTGTGCCACTGGTGTTATGTTTAGGAAGTGGTCTCCTGTACCAACTCGTTGAAGAGTATCTCCCACTTTCTCTTCTAAAAGTTTCAGTGTGGCTGGATTTATGTTGAGATCTTTGATCCATTTGGACTTAAGTTTTGTACAAGGCAATAAACATGGATCTATCTGCAGTCTTCTGCATACCAGTACCCAGTTATGCCAGCACCATTTGTTGAAGATGCTTTCTTTTTTCCATTGTACAGTTTTAGCTTCTTTGTCAAAAATCAAGTGTTCATAGGTGTGTGGGTTAAAATTAGAGCTTTCAATTCGGTTCCATTGGTCTACCTGCCTATTTTTGTTCCAATACCAAGCTTTTTTCAGGACTATAGCTCTATAATAGAGCTTGAAGTCAGGTATGGTGATGCCTCCTGAAGTTCCTTTATTGTATAGGGATGTTTTGGCTATCCTGGGCCTTTTGTTTTTCCATATAAAGTTGATTAATGTTCTTTTCAGGTCCTTGAAGAGTTGTGATGGAATTTTGATAGGGATTGCATTGAATCTGTAGATTGCTTTTGGCAAGATTGCCATTTTTATTATGTTGATCCTATCAATCCAAGAGCATGGGAGATCTTTCCATTTTCTTGTATCTTCTTTGATTTCTTTCTTTAAAGACACAAAGTTCTTGATATACAGGTCTTTAATTTCCTTGGTTAACATTATCCCCAGATATTTGATGCTGTTTTTGGCTATTGTAAAGGGTGATGTTTCTCTGATTTCTTTCTCAGTCACTTCACCATCTGTATATAATAGATCCACTGATTTTTTTGAGTTTACCTTGTATCCTGCCACATTGCTGAAGGTGTTTATCAGCTCTAGGAGTAACCTTGCGAAGTTTTTTGGGTCACTTATGTAAACTATCATATCATCTGCAAATAGTGAAAGTTTGACTTCTTCTTTTCCTATTTGTATCCCCTTTATCTCCTTTTGTTGTCTTATTGCTGTAGCTAGAACTTCAAGTACAATATTGAAGAGATATAGAGAGAGTGGACAGCCTTGTCTTGTTCCTGATTTTAGAGGAATTGCTTTGAGTTTCTCTCCATTTAGTTTGATGTTAGCTGTTGGTTTACTGTATATTGCTTTTATTATATTCAGGCACATTCCTGTTATCCCTGATCTCTCTAGGACCTTTATCATGAAGGGGTGCTGGATTTTGTCAAAGGCTTTTTCAGCATCTAGTGAGATGATCATGTGGTTTTTCTTTCGCACATTGTTAATATGGTGGAGTACATTGATAGATTTTCTAATGTTGAACCATCGCTGCATTCCTGGGATGAAGCCTACTTGATCATGGTGGATGATTTTTCTGATGCGTTCTTGAATCCGGTTTGCAAGTATTTTATTGAGTATTTTGCATCAATGTTCATGAGGGAAATTGGTCTATAGGTCTCTTTCTTAGTTGTGTCTTTGTGTGGCTTGGGTATCAAGGTAATTGTAGCCTCGTAGAAAGAGTTTGGCAGTGAGCCTCCTGCTTCTATTGTGTGGAATACTTTGAGGAGTATTGGAATTAGCTCTTCTTTGAATTTCTGGTAGAATTCTGCACTGAAGCCATCTGGGCCTGGGCTTTTTTTGTTTGGGAGACTTTTGATGACTGCTTCTATTTCATTAGGGGTTATAGGTCTGTTTAGATTGTTTATCTGTTCTTGATTTAGTTTTGGCAAGTGATATCTATCCAGGAAATTGTCCATTTCCTTTAAATTTTCAAATTTTGTGGAGTACAGATTTTCTAAGTATGCCCTGATGATTCTCTGGATTTCCTCTGAGTCTGTTGTTATGTCCCCTTTTTCATCCCTGATTTTGTTAATTAGCATGCTCTCCCTCTGTCTTTTGGTTAGTTTGGACAGAGGTTTATCTATTTTGTTGATTTTCTCAAAGAACCAACTCTTTGTTTCATTGATTCTTCTCAGTGTTTGTCTGGTTTCTACTTGATTGATTTCAGCCCTCAATTTGATTATTTCCTGGCGTCTGCTGCTCCTGGGAGAGTTTGCTTGTTTTTGTTCTAGAACATTCAGCTGTGCTATTAATTCTCTAGTATGACTGTTCTCCAGTTTTTTCATGTGGGCACTTAGTGCTATAAACTTTCCTCTCAGCACTGCTTTCAAAGTGTCCCATAAGTTTGTGTATGTTGTGTCTTCATTTTCATTGAAGTCGAGGAAGTCTTTAATTTCTTTTTTTATTTGTTCCTTTACCCAGGGATGGTGCAATTGTGCATTGTACAATCTCCATGAGTTTGTAGGGTTCCTGCGATTTGTGTTACTGTTGAATTCTAATGTTAATGCATGGTGGTCTGATAAGATACAGGGGGTTATTCCAATTTTTTTGTATCTGTGGAGATTTGCTATGTTTCCTATTATGTGGTCAATATTAGAGAAGATTCCATGTGGTGCCGAGAAGAAGGTATATCCCTTTGTATTTGGGTGGAATGTTCTATAGATGTCTGTTAAACCCAGTTGGGTCATAACTTCTATTAGTTCTTTTGTTTCTTTGTTAAGTTTCTATCTGGAGGTCCTGTCTAGCGGTGAGAGCGGAGTGTTGAAGCCTCCTGCTATTAGTGTGTGAGATTTTATGTGCATTTTGAGCTTTAGTAATGTTTCTTTCACGAATGTAGGTGCCTTTGTATTTGGGGCATAGATGTTTAAAATTGAGACTTCGTCTTGATGTATTTTTCCTTTGATGAATATGAAGTGTCCTTCTTCATCTCTTTTGATTGATTTTAATTTGAAGTCTAATTTGTTAGATATTAGGATTGCTACACCCGCTTGTTTCTTGGGACCATTTGATTAGAAGATCTTTTTTTTTTTTTTTTTTTTACGAGACAGGGTTTCTCTGTATTGTTTTGGAGGCTATCGGTCCAGCCCGGCCTCGAACTCACAGAGATCCGCCTGCCTCTGCCTCCCTCCCGAGTGCTGGGATTAAAGGCGTGCGCCACCACCGCCCGGCTGATTAGAAGATCTTTTCCCAACCCTTTACTCTGAGATAACGTCTGTCTTTGATGTTGAGATGTGTTTCTTGTATGCAGCAGAAGGAAGGGTTCTGTCTTCGTATCCATTCTGCTAGTCTGTGTCTTTTTATAGGCAAGTTAAGGCCGTTGACATTGAGGGATATTAATGACCATTGATTGGTGATCCTTGCTTGTGCTTGATTTATTGTTAGTGAAGTTATTTTGTGTAGTTTCTCCTCCCTTTTTCTTTTGGTGTTTTGTAAAGTGTCATTATATATTGCCTGTGTCTTTTTGAATGTAGTTATCTTCCTTGGCTCTAGGTTTTCCTTCTAGCATTTTATGTAGAGCTGGATTCATGGATAGGTATTGTTTAAATCTGGCTTTGTCATGGAATATTTTGTTTTCTCCATCTATGGTAATTGAGAGCTTTGCTGGATATAGTAGTCTGGGCTGGCATCCTTGTTCCCTTAGCGTTTGTAGGACATCTGTCCAGGATCTTCTGGCTTTCATCGTTTCCATTAAGAAGTCAGGTGTAATTCGGATAGGTCTGCCTTTGTATGTTACTTGGCCTTTTTCTTTAGCTGCTCTTAATATTTTCTCTTTACTCTGTAGGTTTGATGTTTTGATTATTATATGGCGAGGTGACTTCTTTTTCTGGTCGAGCCTATTTGGTGTTCTGTAAGAGTATTGTACTTTCATAGGCATATCTTTCTTTAGGTTAGGGAAGCTTTCTTCTATGATTTTGTTGAATATGTTTTCTGTACCTTTAAGTTGAATTTCTTCACCTTCTTCTATACCTATTATTCTCAGGTTTGGCTTCTTCACGGTGTCCCATATTTCCTGGATATTTTGTGTTAAGGATTTGTTGGTTTTGAGATTTTCTTTGGTTGACAACTCTATATCCTCTAATGAGTCTTCAACACCTGAGATTCTCTCTTCTATCTCTTGTATTCTGTTGGTGATACTTGCATCTGTAGTTCCTGATCGTTTACCCAGCTTTTCTATTTCCAGCATCCCTTCATTCTGTGTTTTCTTTATCATTTCTATTTCAGCTTTCAATCCTTCAACTGTTTGAGTTGTTTCCTTCATTTTTTTGGTTGTTCTTTCTTGGTGCTCTTTAGATTCTTTGAGAGATTTGTTTATTTCTTGAATTTTAAATAGCTTGTTTTACATGTCAATCCCAGTTCCCTCTCCCTCCCCTCCTCCCGCACTCCCCTTCCCCCCCACCCTCCCACCCTATGGCCAAATCCTTCCACATTATTGTACTGGCACAAATATAACCATATGTGCCAATATCCATAGAAAAGTCATGTCATTACCAACAATATAGGTGAAACCAGAACAATTAGCTAGACATAGGAAGATAAATACTGCAAATTCCACCTGTATTTGAATCTAAAATGTCAAACAAAAGCAAAGAGTAGAATGGTAGTTGCTGTGAGTAAATGGAGAGAGAAAATGGGGGAGATTTTACATTCAATTTTTAGCTCAATAAACATGCTAGGAGAAAAGCATGAATGTATGAGGAGAAAAATATTGCTAAAAACCAGTTTAAAACACACACACACACAAATACAGAAAGCAGTTTTATTTGATGACATTAAAATCTCCATGAATAAGGAATTTTTTTCAATATTCAAATTTTATTCATTTTTATTCTGATTATTTTTCCTTCCTTTTTTATTTAAGTTAGAAATAAGCTTGCTTCACATGTCAATCCCAGCTCCCTCTCCCCCTTCCCCCCTCCCCTCCCCTACCAGGCCTCCCAGCCTCCGACCCAATCTCCCACCAGATCACAGCAATGGAAAAACAATGTTTATTGTTATTAAAATTTTGTAGCAATGATAGAGGGATTGTTCAGTGGTTATAAGCATTGGCTGCCCTTGCAGACACACCAGGCCTGGTTTCCCAGAACTAATGCAGAGGATCACAACTGTCAGTAAATGTAGTTTCCTGAGATTTGATATACTTTTCCAGCCTTAATGAGCAAAAACAAGCTTAAATATTTTAAAACATGAAAAATAATTTGTATCAAAATGTTCAGATTTTATGTTACGATAATTAAACCCTATATGTATTAAGAGTGGTTGAAATGACAATTTTCATATGTGAGTAAAATTTCAAACACAACTGAAGAGTGGTATGGAGAGAAACAGGCTTTGTTCACCAATCAGTCTTTTAAGCCAGTGTTCCTATTGCTACATTCTATTTATATTTCTGTATTGTGATTAATAGCATGAGAACAGCTGGTGTTAATGATAGAGGTAGCAATCACATGCTCCTTGTGACCAAGAACTGGCAGTCTGTTTAGGATATAACAAGTGAAACCAGGGGCATTCCTCCCTAGCCCTGTGAAAGTGTCTGCAGTAAATCCTTAGGTGAAGTGAGGTGATGAATTCCTCATCTCTCTGATAACTACAGATATGCATTTGTTTGTTTTCCTTTAGACCTCTCTACTGAAGAACAATTGGGTCATTATTTCTAGCTAACGTTTTAAAACACATTAGTTCTCTATGTAGAGAACTCTCTATGTATAAGAGTTCTTTATGTATAAGATCATGTCAGTCTTGGTGCCATATATCTGAATCCTTGCACTTGGGAGGAAGAGAGAGAAGGAGAAATTACAGAAGAAAATTTAGTTTTAAAACAATAGAAACATAATCACTATATGTCATCTTTTCTAAATATGTGATGAATATTCATTAGAAAATTATTTTAAGCACAACACACACACATATATCATTGAAGTGTTTTGGTCGGGGCGGGGGGTGGGGCCTTGAGATCATTTCTTCCCAGATAGAAAAAAAGAGAAAGGAACGAAGCTCATTTTCACATTATCCCTTCATTTTTGGGCGACTGAGGTCCCATTCCTCTACTGTGAAGGGTGTGGCTGTAGAGGGTGTGGCTGTAGAGGGTGTACAGCTGCACTCCGGGGGGATTGGTTGCATACAAAAGGTGGTCCCTGTATCTCATTATTATAACTCATCAGTGATGCTCACAGGGTTCCCAGCCTTCAATTTGCTAAATTTCTGAATGGCCATTTTAGCTGCTGACATTCTATTTGATTGCATGGAGCCTTTTTAAAACTTCGTCTCAGTTCAACCTTTTGTTCCCATGTTCTTCATTCCCTGTCACATTTGTTCAATGTAGGACCCACCAAATAAGTGTCCTGAATGCCAATTCTGTTTAGGTATCTGTTTCCAAGCCATGTGACAAAAGACAGGGCAAATCAAGACCAAGCAATTTTAAGGTAATTTTAAGGCTTAGAAACAAGAACCTAGGAATATCAGCTTATGGAAGACATAATAAATCTCAAGGCACAATTCTCCCCAAAGAAGTTCTAACACACAAGACTCTGACAACTGATTCTGAAAGTGATTACTGTATGTATGCTGACAATCTAAAAAAGCCACTCGCATGTTGAAGGCAGGTTCCCGATATGACATGATAGGCAAAGATTTATGGTAAGTAAATAAGGAATTATCCACTTAAATCATCAAATAAACATCAAACCACAATCTTCACAAAGAGGTCCTAAGTTTCACAGAAATACTAAAGAACAATTTGGAAATATGACTAGGATATTTATAAAGATATTGTAAGAATTATTAGTAATGAATTATAAAATTATAAAGTTGGTAAATTAATCAGTGACACTTTTTATAATTTTAGTTGTGAGCCTAGTCTTTAACAGCTGAGCCATTTCTCCAGCCCAGAACAGTGACACTTTTTATTACACTTAAATATTTTCACTACTCACTTGTTTATTTCTTTGGGAAGGTGAATGGTGAAGGTATACACACATGGAGATACTTGCCATAGTGTAAGTGTGGTGATCAGATTATATTTTTTGTCCTCCTTCTACTAGATGAATTCCACAGACTAAAAAGACACCATAAGGCTTACTAGCAAATTTCTTTACCTACTGAGCCATCGTGACAGTCCATGTATCATATTTTTATAAAGTTAAAATATGGCACATCCTTAGTCCATCGCTATAAGTGCTCTTCAGCTGTGGTTTGTGTGAAGACTTCCTCCTACTAGTAGCATTCTGCCAACTTTCAGTTTCATGCTTGCCAATGAAATGAATGGGGAGGCAAACGATGGGTCCTAGAACACCTTTTGTAGAGCAATGCTACTCTCTGGGGATAAAAATGCAGAAATATGGAGTCTTACACAGGAATAAGTGAATATTACCTGAGTAGAAAAGAGTAACACAAATGAAAATAATCTGAATATTACCTGAGTAGAAAAGAGTAACACAAATGAAAATAATCCAAAGGATATTGAGAAAGTTGTCAATTGAGAGGAAATATAACAATACAAATAAGGCCTTGTGATGTGCATCTAAGCAGAAAAACAATTACATTTTTGTTCTAGGGAAAAATATAATTTCAATGATTCATTTAAATGATAGTGACCTGCCCACCCAGAAACTGTTTTCCTTCCTTCCAATTTATGTGTGGATGAAAATATGCATTACATATTACCACACAGCTGTCACTCTCTGCTTGGCAGGAAAATTGAAGCTGTGATAGCACATATTGCTTATTATGATAAAGCTGAAAACAAGCACTTAACTAGGTACACGTCAAGTACAATTTTAAAAAATTCACTTACAACAAATGAATGCCACAATAATAGATCTTGAAATCTCATTTTGGGATATATTTTATTGCACAAAAAAATAAATCATAAGTGAATCCATCTTCTTTATTCCACATGCAAATCTCACATTATTGTGCTGATGTTGGTGATGACCTCTAAGTGTGCAGAAGGCAAAGTCCTCTAGGTGTATAATCCTGGTCTGTCTTGTAACTGCAATGCAAGCAGTTGTCACTTGCAGTTGCAGATGCTACACAACACCAGAATTTGTTACTTATTCATCCTATCTAACTAACATCTTACCCAAGTCAATCAAACTTGGGTGGGGAGGGTACTGAACATGTTCATTAGATGGCATTATTTTTATATCTTAAGTTTTCTCTGAGTCTTTTCCCTAAAGACTTCCAATAAGAATATTTCTAATGAAAAGATTACCATCTCACTGTCATATTTTAATATATATCACTGCATATTCTTAGGTGTACCCTACATATTACTAAGGCACCGATCTAATACTAGAAAGACTGTAAGTTGCCTTATCTCTCTTTATTCATTTCCTCATTTGTACCACTGGTGTAGGATATTTGTTTATAAATGGAAAAATAACAATTCTAAAGGAAACGTATTTGAAAATGTGATTTGACAAGACAGCATTTGGAAAGGAAATGAATCAAGCACAATGATTGTAGTTTGAATCCTGGCTGCATTTCACTGTAGGAATGCAGGCCAGGACCAGAAATGTCTCCTAAGTGAAAATTGCATAACACATAAATGAGCATTAGGGAATTCCTACCATAACAATATCTAATGATTTGAGCCTGTCAATCATTCCCACTTACATATACTTTTGCCATTTTATGAATGAGTGTGAGGACACCAGACCTTGAGCAGAGACCCACTTCCCCATCAGCCTGGGAGTAGGCAGCTGTAAGACAATGTTTACTAAAAACAATACAATGCCCGGGGCAATAAGTTCCTGGAAAGGGCTTGCCCACAGGAACCGCCCTGACCTCGACCTTGTCCGAAGACTAACCGCCTCTTCTGACACACCCAGATCAGTTTTTGGTGTCAGAGCAGAACCAGCCAGGGGAGAGGAGAGAGCAGAAGCTTTTCTGGAGGGAGGCCTTTCTTGGGAAGTTTTCTTGAGCCTTTTTGGGGCCGCCTTAAAGTTTTCTTTACATCTTTGAACAAGTCTCTGTGTTGTCAATCCCCAACACCCTCCGCACGTTCTCGGACACAGGCTGCGCAGCAGACGTGGCAAATGAGGAGGATTTCATTTCTTACACTGGATAAAAGTTTATGTGATGGCTGTACAATGTTTACATCTGTTTACTCTTAGAAACTAGTTGGCCTTTCCACATGCTTAAAGTAAGGAGCACATTAAAGTATATTTCCATGTTCCTTAATGTCTTTCAGAATTTCATTTCTATTGACCTGACTTGTTTCCTGGCATAATGTCCATTATCCACCAAGTCCCAAGGTGCCAAGGGATAGTTTTGTCTGGGTTGTTAGATAAGTGTAACTTACCTAACTCCCTGCAATTATCACAATTATCATTAATAATTTGCATAACTATGACTTTTAACCTGTCATTCACTTGAAAATAAGTTCCAGTAAGGTCAAGAAATTTCCCCACAGTGTTTACAGCTCTCAGCCTCTGTCATAGTGCCTTGTTCTCAGTAAATAAATATTTTATAATTTCAAGCTAAATGAAGGCTATACATCTTTAATCTCTAGTTTGTTTCTAATTGTTTCATTTCTGACTCCTTATTCCCATCATGTTTTTGAAGACAAAAAGTAAAAAAAAAAAATCTGTGCGTCCTAAAAGGTGAATAATAGAAGGTTATTGTCTTCTGCTTTTTACTCAAGTGATGGAGTTATTGATGGCTATTTTCAGGTCTTTCTAAACATTAAACAGGAAAGTGTTCATGAAGGTATGTGCTTGAGAGTAAAACATTACATCATTTCTTGTAAGGGAAAAGGCCTTATTTTGTTTAGTTTCACTGTCCTGAAGTGAATCCATATAAAACGGCCTTGCCTCATAATGAAATTAATAAGCAAGTGTTCTCCCTTAAACTTAATTAACCTTTGCCCTACTTTAAATAATCTATATCCATTCTTGTGTTTCTTAGGAAAAGAGCTCACACAAGGTAAAGTGATTGTTGCTTAATTTTGACCGAGGATGCATGCCTAGAGTTGACTATTCATTTATCATCTACTTGCAACTGTATCAATAAATCATGATCCTTGCTTTTAAGCAGCTTATGCCATAATAGGGAATGTTAGGAAATAAATCAATAATTTTAAAAGTGTTGCAGATGCAGTAGAACAAAGATGGTTACAGGTGCAGCTTGCTCTTTGCTCTGATTGCCTCTGCTTAGTCCCTAGAGATTTAGTAGCACAACTGCAGTGCATCCTACATTTGGCATTCATCATAGCCTTTGGGCACTGCCATGAAAATCAGAGAGAGAAAGAATAATGTTAAATGCAACAAAGTAATCATGAACAAGTCCTCAGAATGTCTTTATGAAAAGTAACAGTGATGTCTGTAAGTCAGGCCAAGGTCACACATGGATTGAGAACAGTACCTCTTTACTCATTCTTTCCTTCCCCAACAGAACAAAATTAGTGGCAATGCAACAGCAGATTGTCTTTTGATATTGTGCCATGGAGTAGCTTTTGTGAGAAGCATATATAGAGAAAGTTCTTTGGAAAAATAGTGTCTTTGTTTCCTAGTTACCATGAGTCTATAACATCAAATAATGAACACGTGTGTTTTGATCCAATCCCTGTCTTCTTTAGTTGTATACTGTCTTTCTGTCTTCCTAACGTGACCATATTCAAAGTAGTAGTCATGCTCTGAATATCTACTGAAGGTTGGGCCATTTTCTGAAATGGCATTCAGTGCCATTTCTTGTCCATTCCACATGAGAGTTGGAATTAAAAAAAAAAAAACCTCTGCAAAAATATCAATGATTCATGCTGACTAAGATATTCTGGTATCCACGGATTGATTTTTAAATGGAAATGCTTGCTCTCCATTTGGTTTTAAGTATTGATAATAACAAGCATATTGTTTTCATGTGTCCCTTTCCTACTGTGCCCTCCATGGAATTCCCACTAACAGTTCTTTCTTACCACTCCCTGTGGTGTGTTACAGCGTGGTAGCTTTTACCTACCATGCAATTTACCTAGCTTTTCACTGCTTCTTATAGGAAGTGCCAGCTAGAATTATAAAGGTTTCAGAGACAAGAAAAGGTATCCTGCTATGTTTTGAATGAGGCTAAATTTAGTGCAGGAAGCATAGGTCTTGTATGTACAAAACAGCTATGGCACTCAGAAAAGTATCACAGAGTTTTATTTGAAAACCTAAGATTATAAACCTTAAAATAAAGTATTTAAAATATACAACACATAATTTCCCTCTTTAAAAGTGACCCACTGAGAAAGTAGAATGAGATTCTTAGAATAAAATAGCTTAAAACCACCTGAGTAAATGAAACAAAGAACAAAAAAATGAGGGGATAGTAAAAGACAATGTTCATTAAATGACAAATCATGTGATATATTCTATAATAGCTCTAGGGGCATGGGTCTTCCTAATCCAGTAGAAGCAAGAAAATCCTCATGGATGATGTAGACAGAAAATTATGTTTGAACAAGACATGTTCCACCAGATACAACATGATTCTAACATGGGTTAGAACAACTTGCACATGGAATACAGATGGTAGTCAACCACCAAGAACTGACTTTTGGGGACAGTAGGCATCATTTGAAAGTAAAGAATTGTGACCTGATCCAGTAAACAATAGGAAAGTGACACACGGTCTTAAACATAGTTGTAAAATAAAGGAATGGCATATAACAAGAGTAAACAGAAACAGTAATCCAAGATAGTTCTGTTGTAGAATGGCTTTCTTTCTGTTGAAGAAAACCAGAAAACAAAAACGAGTTTGGTAAGCAGGCCAGGTGAAAGTGGATAAGCAGCTGTTTTCATAACTATTTGCATTTTAGACCTTTGAGCAGATTTTCACTTCCAATATGAAATTGTATTCAATTAAATATCCTGTGGGTTTACGTACACACAATTATAATAACATTTATAAAATTAAGTCACATTTGGTTTGAAACTATTACTATTTTTATTTCTACTTCTAGTCACTCAAATTGGAGTGTTCAGAATCTTCAAGGTACCTTGGTAGTTTAAATATATAAGTGTGTTGTTTATTGCTTAATGATACGTCATAGGAGGCCTCACCCTTCTTAGAGAGTGAAGAGAGTGAATGGAGTATGGGATGGGGGGTTTTTGGGGGCATGGGAGGATGGAAGTGAGAGAGAACTAGGATTGATATGCAAAATCAGATTGTTTCTAATTCAAATAAAATATATACATATAAACAATTATTAGATTAAAAATAACCTAGGATGTTAATAATATAGAACTCTGGGCATGTTGTGATACAAGGTACAGAGACTATTAGATCACTGAGATTCTGACCTATTAAATAAATGAATTGTTTAATGGAATCACAATATGTTGACATTATTTGGAGAAGGTTGTCCAATGACTCGATGAATCATTTGATGGAATCGTAATATATTAGCATTAATTGATGGAGGCTATATAAGGTAATCAGTAGGCCTAACTAGAAGATATGGTCGATCAAGACTTGTCTTTGGGGCCTGAATTGGCCCCTGATTCTTCCTGTATTGTTTTTTTCTATTTATTGATGACTGTGCTATTTACTGTTTTGCCACTTTGGTCCCCATTAGGGTAGACTGAATACTCTGAAACTTTGAGTTAAATAAATCATTCCTTTAAGTTATTCTTTCAGTTATTTTGGTAAATGCAGTACATATTAATAACACAGGTAGTGAATTTCCAACACTTCACTTTTAAAACCAGCATTTATCACCTCATTGAACAGAGACACTTATTCCAGTAATTCTTTTCAGAACAGTGTCATGTCTTGACATACTTGTCCTAATAAATTACTTATATTAATAAACAAATAATTAATTATTTGACATGCCTTCTTCAATGCTTCCCCAGCTTTTTTCTTTTGAGAGAGGATCTCTCTTAGAATCTGGAGCTCACTGATAGGCAAGATGACAGCATAACAACATGTACAAAAATATGTCAGTCTATCTCAGAGGGATTCACACTTGACTCACACTCATGTCCTCACACTTTCAGATCTCACACTTATAGACACACACTTGGCAGTGTCCCAAACACAAGGCAGTATTACTACCAAAGGCAAACACAAAATACAAAATTTGACCAATGACATTTGCCATCATGTTGTTCAATATTAGGCTTGAAGACAGTGAACAACATTTGTAAAACTTTTATAAGGATATGACCATGAACTTAGAAGGATGATTCCAAGGTACTCCAAAGAGTTGAAAACTACAGAGCAAAAGATGAAATAAATTAGAATATGATCCAGTCTAGGGCAATAGTTTTCAAACTGTGAGTCACGACCTCTTTGGGTATCCAATGGTCTTTAAACAGGGGTTAGATATATCATATATCGTACATATTACATATTTCCATTATGATTCATACAGTAGCAAATTGCATGTAGGAAATAGCAATGAAATAGTTTTTTTTTTGGTTGACCATCACCACAACATGAGGACCTGTACTAATGGGTTGCTTAGGAATTTTGAGAACTAGATCCACTGGTCTAGAGTATCTCTCTACTGTATCCAATAAACCTAGGCAGGTCAGTTGCTCTTCAGTGTACCAAGTATCATGACAAGAATTAAGTAAAGAAAATGTCCACAAACTTCTAAAAGCATCTCTGTGTTTATTTGCAGAAAATATTTGCTTATTTTTAAAATTCACATTTAAAAAAATGTACTGTTTGGGAATCCATATTACTTTCGAAAAGGTTGTATTCCACTTCTCTTTATCTTTGCATATAATGCATAAAAATAAAGGACAATATACACTGATGTGTGGTATTAGACAGCCATAGACACAGACTTATTGTAACCACAAGAGATCAAAATTTGATGTACTTATCCTTATAATAACTCTTAAATCTATAATGTATCAGGACCTTTAGACATAGTAAGTTTGGGGGTTGGGGGAACTGGTGGAGGGACAAGGGGGGAGGGGTGGGAGAAGGAGCTGGGATTGACATGTGAATCATTCATGTTTCTAATTTAAATAAAAACATATTTTATTAAATAGTGAGGGAAGAAAGTAATAGCCAATACCATGAATTTCCACCCTTATAGCTTAGTATCTTAAAACGCCATGTTTCTTTAATTATCATTTGTCTTTGTTTCTTTTCTGTTGCTAAATCACTCTTATTCTACCCAGTGCATGTGGATTCCCACAGTAATCTGTGGTTTCCTATATCAATTAACAATTAAGACTATCCTTCCTGGCTTGCCAACAACTCAAACTGACATCGGTAATTCCTTAACTAAGATTTCTTTATCAGGTGACTAAAAACTATGTCAAGTTGACAGTTATAGCAAACTAGGACTCTATTATTATTGTTGTTATTGTTGTTGCTACATTGGATGTGAATGCACACAGGTGCACTCTTTTCACAAAGCTCATAGAGTGCTCAGAGAACAATTTTCAGAATTTACTTCTCTTCTACCACTGTGTGTGCCAGAGTTATACCTTAGGTCTCTAGGTTTGTGTGACAAGTGCTCTGACCCACTGAACTATCTCCACAGCCCTTAAAATAACAGTAATTTTCCCACATCTGACAGTTGCAGCAGTCAGGGATTTGGTTAGAGCTCAGGTGAGCAATGTTTCGTGTGGCATGGGCTAAGTTTACCCTGTGCTATCTGTTCACTAAGAAAGGCTTGGTTGCAAAATTTACCTTTGCTTAATGAAATTGTCTAAATTGTCTAAATGTACACAACTGGAAGAAAGACCTTTTTATGTCTATAAAGAAATATGCCTGCACCTTATCCCAGTGTTTGACCCTGCTCTAGGGGGCAGTTTGGGTTCTCACAGCTTCCAGGTGGTTCTAACACATATGTAGAGTACTATTGATTTCATAGCTAATGAAGTAAAAAGGGAGAGAGATAATTTGTTCAACTCTTTCAAATGCCATCGGAAAAATGCTTTCTTATCAGTAAATACAGACTCCAGTTGCATTAAAGAAAACCATATATATGTATGTATATTGGCCTGAAATTCGGTGTCAAGATCACAGGCTATGTGGGATTATTACACAGTAACATCTTAATGTATAATTCAAAGCCTCAAGAAACCAAAGTAAAGGAGCAAAACTTCTCAATACCCAGATATCACAATCCAGGTTGCATAATCCAACCTTTAGTAGGTTATTGATTGAGCAAGTTGATAGGTCAAACAGAAGAAGTGCTATATTCCTCAACAATTGCAAAAAAAAAAAAAGATTTAGAATGGTTTAACTGTTATCCAATAGTAAGCATCAGAATGAGAAGGGGATTCTGGTATGACTGGTTGAAAATATACACCATGGAAAGAAGAGAATACTATATTAACTATTTTTTTTGATTTGTTGTTGCTTGTTTTTAAAACGGATTGTCATGTAGCCCCATATTGGCCTCAAATTCACTATGTAGGTGCAGATGGATGAATTACAGGATTTCCTTTCTTGAACTCAAAAGGGCATACACCAAATGTCCAACACATATTTTTGTTATTTTGAGATAAGATCTCATGTAGCCCAAACTGGCCTCACATTTTTTCACAACCAAGGGTTATGTAGAACTCCTGTTCCTCTTGCCCACACCTGGGATTGTAGGCAGCCCATCCTACCCTGATTTACTTATACTAGTGACTAAACCTGAACCCTCCTCTATCTAGGCAAGTACTCTACCAACTGAGCTCTGTCTTCAACCGTTAAACCAATATTTTAAAAATGAATGCGGAGTCTTGGAGGGGCTGATGTCTTTCCTGTGTGGGCGGGTCTAGATCTCAACATAAATCCAGCCACACTGAAACTTTTAGAAGAGAAAGTGGGAGATACTCTTCAACGAGTTGGTACAGGAGACCACTTCCTAAACATAACACCAGTGGCACAGGCACTGAGATCGACAATTAACAAATGGGACCTTCTGAAACTAAAAAGCTTCTGTAAGGCAAAGGACACAGTCAAAAAGACAAAAAGGCAGGCCACAGAATGGGAAAAGATATTCACTAACCCTACATCTGACAGAGGGCTAATCTCCAAAATTTACAAAGAACTCAAGAAACAAGTCTCCAAAACACCAAAGGATCCAATTAAAAGGTGGGGTACAGAGCTAAATAGAGAATTCTCAGTAGAGGAGGCTAAAATGGCCAAGAGACACTTAAGAAAGTGCTCAGCATCCTTAGCCATCAGGGAAATACAAATCAAAACAACTCTGAGATACCATCTTACTCCTGTCAGAATGGCTAAAATCAAAAACAACGAAGACAATTTATGCTGGAGAGGATGTGGAGAGAGAGGAACACTCCTCCACTGCTGGTGGGAGTGCCGACTCATACAGCCTCTTTGGAAATCAGTATGGAGATTCCTCAGGAAAATGGGAATTAATCTACCACTAGACGCAGCAATTCCACTCTTAGGCATATATCCAAATGAGGCAAGTTCATACAACAAGGGCATCTGCTCCACTATGTTCATAGCAGCATTATTTGTAATAGCCAGAACCTGGAAGCAACCTAGATGCCCCTCAACTGAAGAGTGGATAGAGAAAATGTGGTACATTTACACAATGGAGTATTACTCAGCAGAAAAAAACAATGGAATCTTGAAATTCTCAGGGAAATGGATAGCACTGGAAGAAACCATCCTGAGTGAGGTAACCCAGTCGCAAAAAGACAAACATGGTATGTACTCACTCATATATGGATTTTAGACATGGATCAGGATAGTGCCAGTCTGCACTTCCACTGATAGAGAGTCTGGGAAACAGGAAAGAACCTAAAAGATATGCATATATGCATAGTGCCCAAGAGAAGAGGATGGAGACAAGATCCCCTGAATGGATGGGGAACACGGCAAGGGGTGGGGGGGAGTGGGACCTGGGAAGAAGAGAGGGGGTGAAGAGGAAGAGAGTTGGTCATGGGGGAACAGGAATTTGAGGGGTGGGGGTAGAATAGGGAGAAGAGGGAATCATAGGATCGAATACAGATCAGGCACCATAGCGACCTCGAGTGATGTAAAGGGATAACACCAATTGGCAAGCTAAGCAATAGTGGAGAGACCACCTCGAGTGCCCATTCCTGATCATGAACTTGATGTCTATAACCATCCGGGAGCCTTCATCCTGTGACTGATGGAAGCAGAGGCAAACACACAATTAATCAGTGAACTGAACCCAAGGAACCCAGTGACAGAGAGAGAGGAGTGATGAGCAAATTGGCAAAGAATGGGCTGGCAAAACCAGCAGAGACAGCTGATCTGAACAGGGGAGAGTTCTTGGACCCCAGACTGACAGTGGGGAGGCCAGCATGGGACTGATCTGGACCCCCCAAATGTGAGTGTCAGCGAGAAGGCCTGGGCAACCTATGGGGTCCTGAGCTGTGGATCAGTGTCTATCCCTGGTATACAAACTGTCTTCGGGTGCCTATAGTACAAAGAGGGATGCTCTCTCAGCCTGGACTCTTAGGGGAGTGCCTGGACCCTACCCAGAGTAAAATGACAGACTCTAGATATCCCTTATCTGGAAGGATTTGGCAATAGGGTGGGAGGGTGGGGGGGAAGGGAGTATGGGAGGAAGGGAGGGAGAGGGAACTGGGATTGACATGTAAAACAAGTTATTTAAAATTAAAATAAAAAATGATAAAAAAATGAATGCGGAGATAGATTTGTCAATGTACTACATTTTGTGAAACTACAAGTATCAATAATTATTGTAGTTAACTTGAAAGTTTGATAGTTAATTACTCTTAAAAAGTTACATTGGCACATAGATTTTTCTAAATAAACCCAGAACATGCATTTCACCTTCAAGAAGAAGTTTGTCAATACTTTGGTTGTATCCCTGACACTGGTTCTAGAAATGGGGTTAATATTTAGTTAAGAAGGGAAAATAGTAACACATAAATTAGTGATTACAAGGAACTTCCAGTAGACACTCGTGGAGCTATTGGGATTTTTTGCAACTACCAACAAGGCAATAAGTTGGAACAAGGCAAATATATGATTTACTTGGAAACAAAAACACTTCCAGTCACTTGAGAAGTTTAAATTGGACATAAAGACCAAGAAGAAGAAATTGGAGAGGAAGTATTTACATTTTATTTTATTTCACTAGTCAACTGTCAAAATGCCTTAAACATCTGTAAACTTTATTGTGAATTGTAGTTTACTCTAATTAATTTGAGTTTTATTTATGGACATAATATTCTTGTTGTATGATTCAAAAATTTATTAATAAAGATGAATTGACAGAAAATATAGTTATTGAATTTACCCTCTGCAGTAAGAAATTACAAATCAAAGGACATGTATCTTGTATAAGTTGAAATTATGAATCATGGAACAATATAAAATCTTTTAAAATTTTCACAGAAGTTAAACTTCATCATGAAATAAATCCTGTATACTGTGCTGATTGAAGGCAATATATTACTTGGTAACATACATATATTTTAATCATTTATCTCATTTCCATTGCTGGTTATTTTAACTGATAGTCAATGTTAAACATGATGAAATACGTGAAATCCTAACAATATAGTCACCTAAGCAAGACCTACACAAAGGCAGTTGAAATGCCAACAGGAATAGGAGAAATCTCACAATGTTACATCTTTAGATGAAGCATTACAGATAATGTCTGCTAAGACAGGAAGAATGAGAGTTCTCAAAGCATGAGCACCCTAGATAAGTTATCCATTTTCAAATAATCAGCTATAGATACTACAGTGGTTTATTAGGATGTGTGTGTATGTGTTCGATAATAATTATATATATATGTATATTTACCATTACACAGGTGTCTACCATTCATAATATCTCCCTTTACTACTACTGTGCTCATCATAGTTTTTAAGAAATATAAGTTCCTCTGTACTTAATATATCCCATCTACTTATATTGTATATTTTGATCTCTAGATGACACTGGGTTATTTACTCCATTTGGTTTGAGTTAAGAAACTAAGTTTTTAATGAAGAAATAGCTTAGATTTATTAATATTTTGGTCCAGTATTTCTTAGTGTATTTGTATACACAGAGTAACTAAAGAGGAAGAGGTCATGAATTTGAGATGGAGTGGGTGGGATGGAGGGTGGGCGATTTTGAGGGCAAAGTGTAAGTTGAAATGATATAAAAATAATACACATTTATGGAATTCTCAAAAGTTTTAAAAACTTGAAGAAGACATGTCACTTTGAGAATGTACAGAGTAATAACCGGTGATCCTTTGAAATATAGCTAAGATACTGGCAGCATGAGTATTTTGTAATATGAGTTATTCTCCCCTGATTTCCATTATCTATGTCTTTTCTCTCATAGGACACGAAGTGAAATCTCTGCCTTGGGAACAGTTTGGGTCCTAGGGTAAATCTCAGTCTTAAGTGCCATCTCTTTCTTTGTTCCCTAGTTATAGAGTTAGTGTTAAAGTATTTGAGAAGATAATATAAGTAATAAAGTTTCACAGTCTTTTACTGCCTGAGAAGCAATCCCGAAATGATTGCTTCAAATATCATTTCTACGTTCATGTATCTAGCTGATAATCAAACAGTAGTCTACAATATGCCACTTAAAAATCATTCTTTACGACTACTGTGCTCATCATAAGTGTTTAAATGTATCTCTGCTGTATTCTGTATATCTCATCTAATATTATTGTATTCTTTGATTTCTAGATGGTTATTTGTACCCTTCATTCCATTATGATTTGAGTTAAGAAATTAAATTTTAATGAAAAACAGCTTTGGTTTGTGCATATTTTGGTCTAATATTTCTAGTTGTATTCACAGAACAATAACTTTGGTCATTTCAATAGTCTCCATAAACTATGACACCCTATAATGATTTTCTTGTTGTAAAAACACAACTCTCATCTCCAAGGGAATGGGATCATTTATTTTGGAACCAAATATGAGTGGCTACATTCCAGGAATCTCTAAGACAATATTCCACAGCAGTAATACCTTCATGAAATTTGTATAGTAATGAAAGTTATAAATGAAGACACTGTTTCAACACCCTGATGAAACATTAGGTAGGTTGGTTACAACAAATGGAGAGAGCTGTCATAGGTCTCAGATACTATTTAATGACATCTTTAGCATACAGATAGGTAGAAATTAGCAGGAAATTCCTAAAAGGAATTCCTAATATTCACAGGATAGACAATATGTCAAACACAAGGTGGGCACAGATGGCTACTATGGGGACAGGCTGAAGGTAATTTGGTTCTGAAACTGCAACATTCCAGTGCTCCACAATATCAGAAAATCTAATCAGTCTATCATCCTTGGTGACTACTCCACATAAATGAGGTTTTCAATCTGAGACCCTCATTTTATATACTTTTAAGTCATCATGTCTAAAAGGATGGATTTATTTTCCATACACTTCATGGGAATTTATTTGTTCTTCATCTTTTCTAGCATCAACTATTTTGTGATTCCCACCTATACTATCACCTATACTATTCCCAGCATTAGTAAGGGGTATTTATAAATAAACATATAGAGCCGGGCGGTGGTGGTGCACACCTTTAATCCCAGCACTCGGGAGGCAGAGGCAGGCGGATCTCTGTGAGTTCGAGGCCGGGCTGGACCGATAGCCTCTAAAACAATACAAAGAAACCCTGTCTCGTAAAAACCAAAAAAAAAAAAAAAAAAAAAAAGAAACATATAAGCAATTGTTCTCAACCCATGAGTCATGGCCCCAACAGGGGTTGCATATCAGATCTTTACATTACAAGTCATAGCAGTAGCAAAATTACAGTCATTAAATAGCAATGACATAATTTTATGATTGGGGGTCACCACCACATGAGGAACTGTATCAGGTTGAGAATCCCTGACAGCTCATTAATTAGTAAGTATGCCTGATGGGAAAATGTGAAAATTTTGGGAATACAAATATACAAAAGAGTTCACAGGATCGAAACAAAAGGTTTTTTATTTTAATTGAAAATTCAAAAGATGCGAGGAGTATCTATTTATGTTTTACGGTTGACAAAGCATGATGGGTACTAGACCCTACAACCGCAATTACCAGTGTAGAAGTCTACACTCAAGTTAATTAATATACTTGTTGATTTTCAGCTTCATTACACAGGAATAATTATTTTGCATTAACATACCAACAAGATAATAATCAATAGTCAAAGGTTCTGGTCACTGTCCTGATGCCTTATTGTTTGCTTTGTTTAGTGATTGCTGAGGAATCAGTGACTTTTGCTGTCAGCATTTCTATCCGTATGCAGTTCTAGCATCGTCATCTCAGCATCAGAATTTAAAATGAACAGCAAGACAACATTTTCAGTAACAATTGATGAGGTTATGTTCATTTAAACATGTAACAGTGTGAACAGAAATGTTCGGGAGACTGTGGTGTGTGTGTGTGTGTGTGTGTGTATGTGTGCATGTGTGTGTGTTACTTCTCACTACCAGTATGTTGTTCCATAAACAATACTAAAATACTAAGTGTTCATTGAATCCCTTCACTTACTGTTTCTTTTTGTTATTTATCTGCATGCAACTTTCCAGCATACCTTTTAGAAGAGTTCCATGTGATTTACATTTGACAACTGGATGACCAAATACATGCACACACACACACACACACACACACACACACACACTCTTCCACGCACAATGACCAAATACACACACATACACACACACCAACACCCACCCACCCCCACACTTACAAACACACACATAAACACACAAACACAAAGCCTTCTGAACTATTTTGTTCACACTCTTAAATGTTTAAATGAATATAACCTCATCAATTTTAACTGAAAATGTTGTCGTGATGTTTATTTCATAATTCTGTTAATTCCAGGACAATAGAACTGCATATTAGTAGAAATGCTGACAGCAAACGCCACTGATTCTGCAGCAAATGCTAAATAAAGCAAACACATTTATAGATGCAAGACAGAGCAGCAAGACGCAATTTCATCCCCTACCCCTTTTCATAGATATTTTTAAAAAGTATTATTTTTCCTATCTTCTTGGCTTCTTATAATGGATTTATAAATGGCCTTAGACATGCAGCTAGTGTTTGCTAATTAAAACTGAAGCAGAGATATTTCACATAATTGGCCCTAACGTGTTACAAATCTTGGAAACACGATATCAGCTAAGTCATACACTAAATTTACTTTGACATCTCGGTTTTAATTTAACTTTCTATAGTTTGTCTGGGATTGTTTTGTTTCTCCAATGAATTATGATGCTTGCTCAGTTTGAATGTATATGATTATATTTAAACAATAGATTTAAGTAGTCTTTTGCCATAAAATGTAAATCAGCAATTTTTATTACATTCAGGAGTCATGAAATGTGATAATACCCAAATAATTTGAAAAAATGAGATGCAGAAAATAAAGTGTAATTTTTTGAAATTTTTAAATCTAGAATATAGGCTTCATGAGGTTGTATATCCAGGAACAAATTTTGTTTTGTCCCTGGGTCAAGCCCATGTAGAATAGGTAGTAATTTGATTAATTGTGGCTGACACAGAATGATAGCTTAAAGATCCAACTTCAAAAAGCTGGAATAAAGACTACCATAGCAATCCACATAGAAGACTACTTGATTGCTGTAAATACTACACAATTATTTGCGTCCTACTTTTGAGATATGCATATTCTAATTTAAAAGTCCTGCATTCAGTATGTATTCTATACAGTTTTTGGCAATTCAGTCTGAAAGGAGCAGAAGCCTATCATTGCTGATGTGGTGCCTCATATCCACTATTATTCCTTTCCACAGATGTGATTTAATAACTCCTGCCTACTTTGCATTTTATTTTTAGATACATTAGCTGTATATTCTCCTGATTTGTCTGCCACGTGATTAAAATACTAGAAAGTATTTCTTAACGTTAAATTTTGTTAGCCCATCCATTATTAAAGGCATTCATTTTTCATGTTGTGAACACAGATTTGACATAGAAGAGACAAGCAATGTAGGCTGTATTTCAGATTTCAGCATCCTCTAAGCTGGCAGTGAGGACATACATTTTCATCAAGTAATTAATGTATGCAGCTATGTATTAAATGCGTTACATAATGACTTCATTACAAATATAGAATTCAATATGGTTTAATTTTCGCTGAAGTACACATTCAGTTAAAACTCACATTTTGGCATCCAAGATATTTTATTTTTGAAATTAATGCTTTTGATTCAAAACCATTTTTAAAATGTATGCGTTTCCAACTGACAAAAATAATAAAAAATATTACTCATGTCTTTATTTTTAAATATTTCATACATTTAAATAATGATTTAGTATATATGTGTATTTCTAAATCACCCAATTATTTTTAAATATCCACTCTCTTTAAACATTCTCTTGGCTTTCTAAGGTAACTGTATTTTGTGATCTTTTCATAATACCAAAATACGATGTATTTATTGAGAAATAGAAATGAAATATCAAAAATGTCATTTTATTGTAATTCGAATTTGCACTTAAATGATTATGAGTGCATATATTCTATCAGAACCATAATAATAAACACCAGGAAATGTAGGTGCTGACCTTGAGTTATTTTAAATTTTATTCTTACATGATAAATATTTTTACTTTTGTGTTTGTGCTGATTATGTTTCCATGACTATCAATATGGAATGAATCTGTTTTTAAAAATGAAAGATACCTTATTATAATTTTTCTCAATATTTAGGCAAAATCCTAATGAGGTGGTGTTTTGGTCTTATGGCAGAACAATAAATCATGAAGAGAGTGTGAGGCTAAGGGAGCATTTACTTCATCAATGGTTCCTAAAAAGGGGCCTGTTCTTTCAATTAGCGCATGCCCCTAATTACAGAAGGCTTCCTTCAGACTCTACCTGTGGTTTTGCCACCTCCCAGTAGCACCATTTGGTGACTGAACCTTTAGCACCTGTGCCTAGGGGAGATATAAGATCTAATCTAGTCCCGCTCCTAACTTTAGTAAATAAGTAAGCATTTGTTTTTCTGTGTGGCATTAAATGTTGTCTGTGTTTTCTCTTGAGACTGTGATTATTTAAATCACTCCTTATTATTCAAATCTTAAAACAAATATAAGAATAAGGTAAGAGGCTAAAGTTTACCATTGACCTTATACAAAAACAATGCCAATGAAAACAGAAACAAACAAACAAAAGGAAACAAAAAATACCACAACAACTTTGGTATACTGACTTTACTCTTGCAAATCTTACCAAGAGTTTAAATGCTGAGGTCAGCAGAACTCATGACAGGTAAGATCCTCCTTCTGAGATATATTCATTGGTTTAAAAAAATAATAAGGTATGAGGTTGAATGCCAAGTTCTCTCAATACCCATGAAGACAGTAAATCTCACTATTAATCATTACACCTGAACATATTTATGTACTGCAATGAAATGCCCATGGATTAAAAATAGAGAGACCAAACTAGACTTTTAAAATGCTCTAAATACAGTTGTGCAATGAAAATGTCAGCTCTCTCTGCATATATATATGTATATATATATCACATTAACTATTAACTGATATATATATATCACTAGCTACAAGTACAGTATTTACATTATATGGATATATAAATATATCCTTAGTATGAAGATATACACAGACTTTACAAATATATCTTCCTATTTATATTTATATGTAAATATAGACTAAATTTGTAAATCTAAGATTAGAGCCCACTCATTCAATTTAAAATTGTTCTCTGAATTTCATGTTAGCATCTCAAATTCTGTGTCTTATGAATCCTCCTAAAGATGGAGTCCTCCAATTCATAGCTCCAAATACATTACAAATGAACACATTCATGCTAAGAGCATCAGGATGGGGAAAAAAGACTAGAAATCAGGGACTCTCAAAATATAAACCCTGAATTCAGATGCACCAACAACATTAAGTACCTTAATAGGAGCATGAAGTCCCTCCCTAGACTTCTTGAGTATGAACCCATGGGTTGGGACCTGGCCATTTGCCAATTAGGCTTTCCAGGTGAAGATGCACAGAGATATGAGAATCACTCACACTCATTTGTCTATAACTTAGTAACATGAGCATGTGTGGCTGATGATAATGTTAGGAAATGCAGGATTAATTTAAGTACCTATGTCCTTGACTGAAATGAGGTATTTCTAGAGAAAAGGGAAAGGATGGTACTTCCTGGCTTTTGGTTCTCTTGAAGTTTATTTTTTATTATTCAGGGTCTCACTATTCACACTGTGAACTGCAGGTTAACCTCGAACCACTATCCTCCTTCTTTAGCTCTTCTGTGGTTAAGATTTCAGCTGTGGGCCACTAAGGCCAACTAAATTCACCCTTTCTTAGGAAAATGTCTTGCACTATGCAGATTATGGAACCTGAGATTGGCTTGGAGAGTAAAACTATTGGCTGCCAGACGGATGATATTATTTTTATTCCATGTAATGGGATGGGAGAACCAGCTCTCTGTGTTGTCCTCTGCCCTCCCTCCTGTTCTCTGTGGCATGCTTGTAGTCTCTGCCTCACCCTTGCTCTGTACACAACAATTAAAAAATACATATAAGCCAGGCATTGGTGGCACACGCCTTTAATCCCAGCACTTGGGAGGCAGAGGCAGGTGGATCTCTGAGTTCGAGGCCAGCCTGGTCTACAAGAGCTAGTTCCAGGACAGCCACCAAAACAATACAGAGAAACCCTGTCTCGAAAAAAACAAAAACAAAAAAACCCAATATATATAAAGAGAATATGTACTCTTTTGCAGTTATTTATTGATCTCAATAGCAATTATTTTCTATTACTCAATGTTTTAAATTTTACACTAATATCAAATGGTGTTTACCATTTCAAAGCTAATAGAACCCAGGCTCTTAGAAGATAGAGTCAGATTTTTTTAAATTAGGTTTCCTTATACATAGTACTTACTAAAGCACTATATCCCTTTTCTGTATTTCCTTGCAAAGGTTCCCAATGAAAATGTAGGCCTTTTAAAACATGAAAGCTAAAACAGCAACTTAAGGAGCAAAGACTTTAAAATTACAATGCTAACCAGAAGGAGACACCCTTGACATTTTTCTATTTCTTGTTCATATTTCAATCATTGAATACTCAAAATAGAAACCAGGTTTTAATAACTGAGAAATGGTAATAACTCAAGATAACTGGATACCTGGCATCAGTATTTCTAAACTTTGATTTGAATTTAAAGTGACAATATAATGTTTATAAAGGGAGAAAGAAATGATGTAATTATATTATAACCTCAAAAAGTAAGAGAAATAATAAAAAGAAAAGATGATAGGTAATGCTAGCTTGGCACTTGCTTATTCTTTGACATAAAAAAGATAAAATGGCTGTTAGAAAATGTGGTACATTTACACAATGGAGTATTACTCAGCAGAAAAAAAACAATGGAATCTTGAAATTCACAGGTAAATGGATGGCACTAGAAGAAACCATCCTGAGTGAGGTAACCCAGTCACAAAAAGACAAACATGGTAGATACTCACTCATATATGGATTTTAGACATGGGTCAGGATAGTGCCAGTCTGCACTTTCACTGATAGAGTCTGGGGAACAGGAAAGAACCTAAGAGATAGGCATGGTACCCCAGAGAAGAGGAATGAGGCAAGATCTTCTGAACAGATGGGGAACACGGCTAGGGGTGGGGGCGAGTGGGAGCTGGGAAGAAGAGAGGGGGAGAAGAGGAAGAGAGAGAGTAGGTCATGTGGGAGCAGGAAGTTTGAGTGGGGGGTAGAATAGGGGAAGAGGGAATCATAGATTAGAACACAGATCAGGCACCAGTGTGACCTCTAGTGATCTAAAGGGATGACACCAACTGGCAAGCTAAGCAATAGTAGAGAGACCACCTCGAATGCCCATTCCTGATAATGAACTTGATGTCCATAACCATCCTGGAGCCTTCTTCCAGTGACTGATGGAAGCAGAGGCAAACACCCACAGTTAAACACTGAACTGAACCCATGGAACCCAGCAATGAGAGAGGAGCAATGAGCAAATTGGCAAAGAATGGGCTGGCAAAACCAGCAGAGACAGCTGAGCTGAACAGGGGAGAGCTCTTGGACCCCAGACTGACAGCTAGGAGGCCAGCATGGGACTGATCCAGACCCCCTGAATGTGAGAGTCAGTGAGGAGGCCTGGGCAACCTATGGGGCCCTGAGCAGTGTATCAGTGTTTATCCCTGGAATACAAACAGACATCGTGTGTCCATAACACAAAGAGGGATGCTTTCTCAGCCTGGACTCTTAGGGGAGTGCCTGGACCTTGCCCTGAGTGAAACGACAGACTCTAGATATCCCCTATGTGGAAGGACATGGCGATAGGGTGGGAGGTTGGGAGGATTGTGGGGGGGGTGCAGGAGGAGGGGAGGGAGAGGGAACTGGGATTGACATGTAAAACAAGCTATTTAAAATTAAAATAATAAAAAATTGAAAAAAGAGAATGAAAAGTAATTAAAAGCTACTGTTCACAACTTTTATCACTATCAGAATATTCAACACTGTTCAATATGTTATTTTATGTAATGTTTTGTAAACATTTTCTGCATCTACAGAGACAGGCTGATAATTTGTTTTAACATTTGAGTGTGTTCATAGAACACGAAACTGCTATGTAGTTTATAAAAGTTCTTTATTGAGTACAGCACACATTAAACAGTAAGCATACATTTTAGAATTAGAATAAGAGAAACTTTGTTGAAAGACAAATTCTCCCTGATACTTGCGTGGTTCTTGGCTTGCATTGTCCTAGGTTTTCTGATGTCTTGTATATAGGAGTAATGAAGGGGAACTGACCCTGACTTAGGCACAGTCAAAAGGTCTGAGCCCAGCACTGCTGAGATAGCTCAATAAGCAAAATCATTTATGGAGGAAACCTGATAGCCTTGATTCAAGTCTCAGAAAAGCTGGGCATAAAGGCACACATTTGTAATCCCAGCACCCCTATAGCTAGATAGGAAGTTCAGACAGATGGGGCTAGTAACATACAGGCCAATTACCCTGGAGAATGTAGAGCACAGACACAATAAGAGAGACAAAATGGAAGGTGAAAGTCAATTCCAGAAAGTTGTCTTCTGGCCTCCACATGCAAGTTATGACAGGTATACACCTGCTGTGGCACACACACACACACACACACACACACTCACACACACACGCATACATACATACATACATATGCGCCATATATAGATATAGATATGTACATATATGTTTGTGTATGCTTACTTATTTTATGTACATATGTGTGTGCCTGAGTGTATGTGTACCACATACATGTAGGACCCCATACAGTTCAGAAGAGGAGTTGGATCCCGTGGAACTGGATAGTTGTGAACTGTGTCATTTAGGTGCTAGGAATGGTCTTCTGGAAGAGCAGCAGACTCTCTTAACTGATGAGTCTTCTTCAGTGTAAATAACACATAAGATATTTGAGATTGAAAATAGTATGAACCTTGCCGCCTCTGTATGCCATGATGAAGCTGCAGTTATTGGCTAAAGAGAACTATTTCTGATATTGGAAAGTAGCTATTTTTCCTTGACAAATTCCCAACATAGGTAAAGAAAATATTTGGTATTATCACTCCTGTGGGGGGAATACTCATAAAGTAAAGATGTTATCAAATAGTTTTGATTTCATAAAAAGCATCATTCAACATGAATGGGATAGAAATACCATATTATACAAAATAAAAGGAGAAAAAATGATCATTTCATGCCTACTGACAGAACACATGATAGTTCTAATTACAACACATGCATCTACATTAATCTTCAAACATCCTTCTTTGGAATGTTACTGTCTTTTTAAAATTTGAACAAGAATGACAGAAATTCATGTTTTAAAGCTGTGCAGTTAGTTGAATAAAATGACTAGACAGTCACAAGAAATTTTATCCTATCTTTCTAGATGTAGAATGGAAGCATGAAGTAGCTTTGTATGTGGGATTTTATTTCCTAGTTTTGTGTAGATAGCTCTGCTGACAACTTTTTGCCCATAAATAAAGAGGACTGTGTTAGTTCCATATCAACATACTTAATAGGGTTCTCTAAATGCTAGGCAGATAAAGCGGACTGTGAGGCTCTAATGAGGCAGAGTCCATGATTAGGCAGGGACTTAGGTCTTTGAATCATTTTTTGAAGGATGAAAGCTTTATGTGGTACTAATGATAATGTATTTGGAGGTTTAGATAGTGGGTCTATTGTATAAGTCTAATACAAGTGGTACGATAGGAAACAGAAGAATATGCCTCTATGAGCCATGTTGGTCCTTGCACACCCTCCAGCTGTTCTATCCAGGAGGTATGATGGTCCTTACCTGTCTTCCAGTGGTTCTGTCCAGACTATAGGTAGTCTACTGGCCTGAATAGAATTGTTCAATATTTTAACGAGGCTTCAGTCATCAGGAACTTATAAAGCTCCTATCATATCAGGAACCGAGCTATTACATATGTTACAAACAAATTTAAGTAACTCAAGTGGCAATTGTGGTGATAGTATTCATGCTGAGCAAATTGTCACTGTCAGTTTTATGAATGTTGTTTTGACTTCCAGAACCTGTGAAAAATTATTATATACTTACGGTGTGTATTTGAGGAGGAATTGGCTGTATTTTGCTCAAGCCTATAACTGCTCAGGGAGCACAGTTTAGAAATTCCATGAACTTGGATTTTAAGAGTATGTTGTCCAAATACAGACTGATGTGAAAATCTGGTCTCCATTTGGTTATTGCTATTTTGCCAATTATCTCTCCTGACATGCCTGCTATAGCATTTCCTTTGATATGTGCACTTCTTGGAACAATGAGAGACAAACAATAAGATCTGGTTTTAATACAAACATTGAGTGAATGCTGCAAAGGTTTTCAAAATCTACACATTATATTATTTAAGTTTATTTTTAATTTCATTTTGCATAACAATCACAATTCTTTCTCCCATCCCTCACCCTGCCTCCATTGCCTCCCACCCTGTACACCCCATTATACTTTTTAAGAGAAAGTGTTAGTTAGTCACCTATGGTATTAATGAAGTTCATGTTAGAAATATTTCTAATGAAAATATATTAAAATTTAAATAGAAGACAATTTTTAAATTTGAGTATTTCGGAACACAAACTTATCCTTCCTAATGCTTCTCAAGAAAGTAGAATCAATGGGAATCCTCCCACAAAAACGTCAATAGTAATAACAAAAACAGGTGTTTGGAGACACCTTTCCCTTAGCAGCTACAAGGTACAGCCACAAACAAACGACGTGTCTTCGTTTAAAAATTGTTGCCTTTCTTTTTGTACTTTAAGTATTAAAAACAAAAGGAAAGCTATGCTGGAAGAGACAAAATAGCCTATATATTTCAGACATTTAGAGGAGAACAAACAACATTAATATGCTCATAGTGGGCAGACAATGGTTCTCACTTAAAATGTGTTAACCCTTTAGTGCAGATATATTTAGATAAAATGAAAAACTGAAAATTAGAAAGATGAAGAATATTTTACAAGGTAGCAAAGCTATTAAATAGCTTTTCCTTCTCTTGAAATAAATACTATAACTTTGAAATTCTATATGGACTTTTTATACAACAAAATATAAATGATCATCTGTTTGTGTACACAGATTTTTTTCTGCATGTCTACTTAGGGACATAGTGGCACTGACTGGGTCCTTTCTAAAAACACTAATTTACCATATAAAATGTGAAGTCTTTTGTCTAGAAATGTTTTTTTCTTGGTATTATTATTACTATTATTACCTTCCAGACCCTTTGCTTATATATTATTGCTTCTGATTTTGTTTTTATATGTTTTTTGTGTATGAATGTGTGTCTCAGCATCTGTCCATGTTTCTTGTGCTTTTTTCCTTGGGTCTTTTTTTCCCCTGTCTGTCCTTTCATAATCTGGTTTGTTTGTTTATATCTGATTGTATTATATTATTATTATCACTAACATTATTATTGTTATTGTTATTATTATTTTAAATAACTGTTTGTATTCTTATAAGAGAGAAAATGAATGGGCACGAGTTTAGGTTTTTGGAGTAGTTGGGAAGATCTTGGATGAGTTGAGGAAGAAGAAACTGTAATCAGAATCCATTGTATGAAAGAAATATACTTTCAGTTAATAAAGGAAAAATATTAACTTGTTTTAATAGTTATAAATCATTTCATTTATAGACAATAGATGTTAACAATGGCACCAATTCATTTGGTGGCTTCCATTATATTTAATCTACAAAGTCAGACTGAGAACACTTTCTATATATTATAAAGATTTTTGATCAAACACTTATGCCTTCCAAGTAAACTATTATATATATTTCTTGTTTGTACTTGTTCTAGCCAGGTGTTCAAGTAACTCTTTTATTCCCTTAAAATATATATATTTTGTGTTTTTCTTACATCTGAATTTGTGGTATCTATAATTTCTCTTAGTATACCACCTAAAAAGCTATTTAAAAACAAATCTCAAGTTCCCAAGTGTCTAGAAATTGTTTTTACTTGTGGTAATTTTGGTTAGCCAATGAGTTCATTATGAATCCCTATTTAAGGTGCAGGATGTTTAAAATTGAGGTAATGACTCCATTAGCCAAGCAGAAACACGCTATTTCAGTTTTATATGCACTACATCAAAAAGAACATGGCAAGTGGGTGTTTCCCATGTGAAATGTAAACAAATTAAGACCAGGTCATATGAGGCAATAAATTAGAATTTTCTATTCAGTCACTGTCAGTTGCATTTTTCCTTGCATTTCTTGAATTTTCAAATCTTATAAGTAAGGTAATTTATGCAATCACTGAGTTGAATATATTTGACACACATTATAAATTGGAGTTTTAAAATGTCACAATGTCTAATCACCCTTTTCTTTGTACTGTTATGCCCTGTAGGAGAAAAAGATATGAATTTATAGTGTGATCTATAAGTATATGAAGCTGTAATTCACATACATTGATTCTGTATTGCTTTTGTTTTTCTAATTTCTAAAAGTTTTACATATTATTCTTTGTAAGAGACACATGCTAAAAAATGTAACAAAAAGGATTAATGAATTAATAATATACATGAAATAACAAGGGCTGCTTTCAGCTGAATAAAATTAAATCCCTATTCTTTGTTCTAGAATGAAGGAAACATAATAATTTTGTCAAGAATGTCATTGATATTACTCTATTAGGATATAAGATATGAATAGCAATCATAATAATTAAATATAATTACCTTAAAATAATTAATACTCACATTATTGATTGCAGTGCACTACCAAGCAATTAAATACACAGGTGGAAATTCAATATAATTCATATGACTTGGTTCTTTATTCAGGAAGTGAAGAAAATAATTTGTCTGTATTTTCAATTACACTAATGCTGCACCAGTTTCCCAGCTGTTCTGAAACTAGATAGATCAAAACACAATAAATGAATCACTCAACTTTTGAAGTGGTTGTAGATCAAGACTTGCCTAATGTTGGAAGAAGAATTTACATGTCTACTCTAGAGCTTCTTCAGTTAGAATCTAGGCTTGTTTACTACCAACAAATGATGCTATAGATTTCATATAGCATGTTTGCTCATAGAGCTTAGGATGGCTGATATCCAGAGGACAGTAGAGCTGGGTAGTTTTGAAATCAGCTTGAGTGGCTTTCTTTGAAAACCATATGGAAAAATAGAGAGTGATGGGCTTCAAAAACTCTGGTATTCTGTGCATTTTGGGGGGGGAATATTGAGGGAGAAATATTTTGTCTAAGTTGCAGGTTTTGACACTGCATCAGAAAACTTAAGGCAGCAAATAGCCATCAACATGCTGGTGCAGCATGAGCATTAATGTTACGGAAGTAACCAATGGCTTTCTAATAGGGTCTAAGCCACACTCTATGAGACAGTTAAAGGGTCAAAGAATGTATGGCCATAAGAGAGAACACAATACTATCATTCTGCTAAATGTATGTAGTATTAAAATGACTCGTAACAACTATTGCCATATGCATAGATCAGAGCATCTGTCCACGATCAGTAGAAAAGCCTCCCTTTGCAGCAAATAGCAGTTAACACAGAACCCCAGCTGGTAATGAGAAAAGCATAAAGACTGTAGAGTGCTCAGTCCTAAATAGGACATTTGTATCACTCTTAAAATGTTGAAGGATCTGATATTACCAATACACGTATGAACACCTAATCTTTGACAAAGACGCTAAAAATATATAATGGAAAAAAGAAAGCATGTTTAACAAATGGTGCCGGAAGAACTGGATGCTGACATGTATAAGACTCCAGATAGATCCATGTCTATCGCCATGCACAAAACTTATGTCTAAATGAATCAAAGACCTCAACATAAATCCAGTCACACTGAACCTGTTAGAAGAGAAAGTTGGGGGTACCCTTGAACGAACTGGTACAGGAGAATGCTTCCTGAACGTAACACCAATAGCACAGACACTAAGATCAACAATTAATAAATGGGACCTCCTGAAACTGAGGAGCTTCTCTAAGGCAAAGCACACAGTCAAGAAGACAAAACGGCACAGATTGGGAAAAGATATTCATTAACCCCACATCTGACAGAGGGCTGATCTCCAAAATTTACAAAGAACTCAAGAAGCTACTCTCCAAAATACCAAAGGACACAATTAAAAAGTGGGGGACTGAACTAAATAGAGAATTCTCAATAGAGGTTATAAAATGGCAGAGAGACACTTAAGAAGGTGCTTAATATTTTTAGCCGTTAGGGAAATGCAAATCAAAACAACTCTGAGATACTATCTTACTCCTGTCAGAATGGCTAAAATCTAAAACACCAAGGACAATTTATGCTGGAAAGGATGTGGAGAAAGGGGAACACTCCTCCACTGCTGGTGGGAGTGCCAACTCTTACACCCACTTTGGAAATCAGTATGGAGATTCCTCAGGAAAATGGGAATCAGTCTACCAGAAGACCCAGCAATTCCACTCTTAGGCATATACCCAAAAGATGCACATTCATACAATAAGGCCATCTATTCAACTAAGTTCAGAGCAGCATTATTTGTAATATCCAGAACCTGGAAGCAACCTAGATGCCCCTCAGTTGAAGAGTGGATAAAGAAAATGTGATGCATTTACACAATGAAGTACTATCCAGCAGAAAAAAACTTAGGCGTTAAAACAGATCAAACACCTATAGCATAATTTAACTTTTAGTGTTTTTGAGACTGTGAATAAATGCCCAAATGTGAGCAAAAGGGGGGATGGGGTCCCCTTATGGAGAGAAGGAAAAGAGGGAGTATAGACCAATGGAATGGAAACATCTAACACAATGTATGCTTTGGGAAAATGGTTTCATCACATGGAAAATGTATGAAACAAGAGTAAAAGAAGCAAGCAAACGTGAGACATCATGCTGACTGTATAGCTGGAGTTCAGACTTGCCTCTCCAGGGAGACTGGGAAGCACCATGGGAAAGAACAGCTCTCCTGTGTAAGAATAGTGAAAGAATGAACCATTGATCTCAGTTGGCCCTCTCTCATGGGCTCTGTACCAAGAGTTAGGGAGTCTGCATGGGACTGTGTGGGCCTTCTGCAATTTTGTGACAGTTGTGTATCTTGGTCTCTTTGTGAGGCTCCTAGCAGTGAGATCAGGACCTGTCCCTGGAGCTTAGCTGGCTTTTGGGAACCTGTTTCCCATGCTGGATCACCTCCCTTCCCAGCCTTGAAGGAGCAGGGGGAGCTTGGTCTTTCCTCAACTTGATGAGTCAAGTTTTGCTCAAGCCAGTGGAAGGCCTGCCCCTTTACAAATGGAGATAGAGGAGGAGTAAATGGGAAGGGAGTTAATTGGAGGCTCAGCAGGGGGCAAGGGATGGGGAGAAAAGGGGAGATAGGGAAACTGTGTTTGATATGTAAAATAAATTAGAAAAAAACAATTTAAAAAAAGATAGAAAAAAAAGCATTTTCCCCTTCAATTCTAGTGTTTTAAATTTCAGAATTGATATTAGTGGCACAACATATTTTAGTTGAAATTCTGTAGCTTCCATTTGTTAATTGTGTAACCTTCAGGAAACTATTTCCAAAACTTAAAAATATCTTAATGGAAGCAAGAGAGAAAACATATCTAAATTGTTTGAGCTGGCCAGTACTCAGTGAATGAAAGTTTAAACAAACAGCAATGACATCAACCATTAAGAGACTCATTAGCAGAACCCATAGTTAATCTGTCAGGTCAACCTCCTCTTTGATCTGAGGTTTGGTCATAGATTTCATTTACAATGAATCTCTAGGTAAAGGAAGCCATTCTTATATGCATGAAGCAATTCCACTTGGGGGAATATAAGTTACATTTTTCTATTTCCTAAGTAAATTAGTTTCTGTGCACACACCTGCCTGTTTAATAGTCCCCTGTCCCATTTATAAAATGTAAGATGTACTTCTGTCATAAGAAGTGCATAAGCCCAGCATGTAAGCAATCAGCCTTCAAGTCAATGTTCTCACACTAAATGGAAACAATGCTACTTTTTAAAAAGCTGTTCTAAACCACTGAACTTGAGGTTTAGTCTGTTCATATTCAGCCACTAGGCAAGCCTGGATACAGCTTTCATAATGAAAGTCCTTCTTCTCCAGTGCCTGTTGTATCATTAGAGAAAGAGGAGACTCCCTGAACCAAACTACCTAACAGTGTTACGTAACTGCCAGGCACCTGAGTAATTCTTTCTCTTCTATACCATTCACGCTTTCCTCCCTCAAACCAGGCATTCTTCAGTCAGTTCTGCTGCCTGCTGACAGGAGCAGTGCATAGACAGAAGGTAAAGCTGCTTTGGGAAATGCCTAAGAACACCAAACTCCCTAAAACACTGACTCCTTATGTTTTAGTAACTGTTGTATATCACTTAGCTAAGCGTCTCACAAAAATTTTACTAATATACAGTTCAGTGATGGACAAAATTGAGTCTTTGGAATGTCATGTCTACCAGAATATTCTTTAAATAGATAAGTTAGTATATTATTAAAATTGTTTCATTAACACAACAAATTCCAGATGCCTAAAATCTTTAGATACTTCTTATGGCAGAAATTTATTCAATTATTATTACTTATGCATACATTTAAATAACATGATGTTAAAATATTGCATAGTAAATATTACCCCCAAATGGTAGAAAGACACTGTTACCATATAAATGTGTTTATCTGTATGTATAGGTTGACATGTAGATATTCATTTGAGTTTCTTAGTGTGTCACTGTCAAGCAGTGCAATAATTTGACAACTCAAAAGAGTGCTAAAGATTTGCTCTGTGTGGCCAGAGTGGTAGCTCAATGGGTAAAGTTGCTTATTGGAAGACTAAGCTTGGTCCCCAGGACACATACGATGAAAGGAAAGAATAGATTCCAACAAATTGCGATTTGTCCTCTGACCTTCACGTACATCATGGTAAACATTCAAGCATGTGGGAAATGCAAACAAACAAACAAATGTTTAAAACTATAATTAAAAATCAAAGTTTGCTACTCTAATAACAATATTTAGTTATTTGTTTTATTTTAATGTTCTATATTTTTACACAGTAGACCACCAGTTCTTGACCTGTGGGGTGCAACTCTTTGACAGGGTTTGCCTAAGACCATTAGAAATCTTAGATGTTTACATTAGGAATCATTCATATCAGTAGCAAAATTACAGGTATGAAGTACCACAAAAATATTTTTATGCTTGTGGTCACCACAACACGATGAACTGTAGTAAAGGAAGTTGAAGCATTAGGAAGGTTGAAAACCATTGCTTTAGAACATAGACTGTATAATCTTGGACTCAGAGGTTAAGAGTATCATATCTTCTAGTTGAAGACCAGAGTTTGGTTCCAAGAACCCAGCTTAGGAGGTTTATGAATGTACCTAATTGCAGTGTTAATGTATCTGACCTTTATCTTCTATCCTTATGGGTATCCACAGATACTTTATATACCCACCCGCATAATACATACCACACAGATAACACACATACATAGTAATTAAAATAAGACACTTTTTATTCCTTATCTGCTTAAAATCATTGAGTTTCCACTTTATTTTCAACAGCACTATAATGTAAAGTAATTTGAGGAATGTCTGTCTACTCAATGCGTATCTAAACTGCAACATAAGTAATGATGGAGAAAATGTCTTTTATACTAAAAAGTTTTACATTTTAGCATGAAGACTGTTAGCTATTACATTATACAGTTGTATAAATCTAATAATTTGTAGATCAGATTAAATGACATTAATTTATAAAAGGAGACAAATAGATCGCAAGTAAGAATGTTCAATTTTGTCTCATTTTTCAAAGAGAACACTTTCACATTTTGTATTGAGATGAGAAAGAAGTTGGTTAATTTCAAAATGATGGAGAAGTAAAAGTAACACCTTAGCTTCAAACAGAAACAAATTCCTTGATACATTAACACAGCTCATTGCTCTATGCTATCTATTGATGATGAACTAGTTCTGAATATTAATTTTAAGGTTATGAAAGAAGTGTACAACTGTGAACTACGTTCAGTTTGGCTATGATAAAAATGCCATGATGCTTTACTCATTCAAACAATGGCTATTCTGTTCCTAGACACACCAACTCTGAGACCAGTCCAGCTCTCTCACCTGTGAATCACTGAGCACACACATGTGGGTTATGTGTTCTGTTACTTTATGTTTATAACAGCAGTATTTCAAGTTTCAAAAAACTTTGTGAGTCAATGTATCAATCTTGTTAAATCCCATTAGTAAGACTATGCTTCTCTAAAAATTACAGTAAAGTTTGCAAGAAAATGACATGTTTGCTATGAGTAGGTTATTATAATGATGTGTAGAAACAGCATTCATTTCCATATTATAGCATAAATTAAATTGCATAAACTGCCATCTGATGAAATGTCATTTCTTTATAAAATTAGATTTTTGTAATGATGTTAAATGAAGAAAAGGAACTAGCCCCAAAAGTTATTGAAATTTCTCAAAGTAGACTATTTCACGTGTTCTATGTTTTTAGAATATTCTCATGTCAAACTTGCATTAGTCATTAACTCTGGAAGACTGAAAACATTTCTGTGTCAATAAGACTGTGAAGTAAAAATGTTGCCAAGAAATGGTGGCACAGAGTTTTATCTCAGCACTTGGAAGACAGAAGCAGGAGGATATCTATGAGTTCAAAGCCAACTTGGTATACATAGTGAGTCCAAGGAATACATAGAAACACCCAGTTTCAAAAACCAAGATAAACAGTCAGAAATTGGTGATACATGCTTTCAATCTCAGCATTCGGGTAGCAGAGGCAGGCTGATCTCTATGAGTCCAAGGTCAGCCTGGTCTTCAGAGTAAGTTCCAGGACAGGAAGACTTCAAAGAGAAAAGAGAATCCCTGTCTTAAAAACCCAACCTAAACAAACAAATAAACCACCCAAACTAACCAACCAAACAAACAAATAAGCCCAAAGCAAATAAACAACAACAAAAAAGTTTATTGATTTCTTTTTGTCTAACTTCCTTTTATTGCTTGAAACTTTCATATAATTTTATAGAGGTGTATTTATAATATAATTCATCATATATCCTGTGCATAGAATATCTTTTGATCTAATCTACCAATATTCTGAGTATTACAACTATTTCCTCACCACTACACTTTCCACTCAACTTCATATGTTTTCTGTTTTTTTGTTTTGTTTTGTTTTGTTCTTAAGATGCATTGAACCTATCCATTTCTTCTTCTATGTCATTAATATAGGAACTTCCTCTGGAGCATGGGTAGCCTTCGAGGTCATATCCCCCCAAAAACCTTACTCATTCTTTCCTGTGTCCATGAATTACCAATGTCTTCTAAGCTAAGGATGGATGGATTTCATATCCATTGGTGAAGTTCTATTTGGCTTGATTTTATGTAACTCTTGTGCACAGAAATGGTGATAACAGAGTAAAGAGAAAAAGAATATGGCAATATATTGTTAAAACTATTGATTTTTATGGAATAGTAGCTTACATAGCTTAGTAGCAAAAACAACTCAAATGAAAGTTTGCCTACTAATATGAGAAGATGTTTCTCAGATGTCAGATGAATAGATACAAGTTTGTGAAAGAATTTCCATTATTAAACATAAGGCAAAATCAAACCATTAGTGAAATATCATTGTACTTCAGTTAAATCAAATATTTCATGAGGAAAGTTAGATAGGTGATGGTGAAAAGGGAACCTTACAAACTCTTGGAAAGGATGTAAATTAGTTATGGCATGAGGGAAAACAGCAAATGTGTTCCTCATAGAATCAAAACTAAAGCTACCACGATTTTGTTCAACACTTGGAATGTACCTAGTGGATATGAAATCAGTATGCTGAGGAAACAGTCAGTACCTGAATAGGACCACTATTCACCACAGAGATACTGAACTCAACCTAAGTATTCATCAGCAAACTACTGGATAAAGAAAACATGGGATTTATATAGCATCAAATAACAGTGAACACATAAAATAAATTCTTGTCATTCATAATGTACCAATAATAATACTTTTACTGCACAAATGGGATCACATACTATTGTTTATGGGTATTTGTCAGTTCTGTCCTGAATCCATTATTTTATGTATAACCATATATCCCTAACACTAGTTTATAAGTTAATTAGTTTAAAAGTACTCTGTCCACAAGGTAACTTATGCATACTTGCAAACTATGTGGCAGTCTGATAAAAAATCTATTAAATTGAATATAAACTTATGTTTGATAATTGTGATTTGGAACACTTGTTCTTCACCTATTTGTATTATAATTTTGAAGTTCTTATTTTTGCCTTTGCTTAACTTTTTAATTAAGAGAGTAGTACTATGAAAGAACTTATGCAAGTCTTTACATGTCAAAATTTATCAACCATTAGCCATAAAATTATTATTATTTTGAGTTGTTTTATGCATTTTGGCACATCATTTAAATTTTTATTAGTTTGTGTCTAATTATAATAGAGACTTCATTCTGCATTGGTATTCATAAACTTATTAGAAAAAGAATAATCTGTTTTTTACATATTTTGCTTTAGTTCCAGTTTGTCAAAATGTTGTCATTATATATATATGATTAGTGTACTTTATTAAGTAAAGCAAAACTAAACAAAATCATAATACACATTTATTCTAACAAACATAAAAAAGACAAAATAAAATCAAAGAATGGCCCGACTTTATAAAAAGAGGAGATCATCTATAAGTAAATGCATTTTACACCTTACAGTGCAAACATAACTATGGACATATGTAAGCATATGTGCATATATTTAATAATAAATGTTCCAAGTAAGCCTGTATTTTAAAAAGCAAAATATATGATGTCTAGTTACCCAGCTTCACTTAAAACATATAATTGTTATCACTATTTGTAAATGAGCAAAAACTTAAATAGGCAAGAACATTATACAAGTGGACCCAAATATGTCTCTTAGAGCAGCATATTTTAGGTATAAGCACTGTGTGCTCTACATTGATGGGTTAGGTGAATATGCATTTCTTGGCATAACCTTCTCTGTTTTTGGTATTTCACTTGTAAAGTGCCAACAAATCTCTAAGTGCATTTCCTAAAATTCTGTAATTTCTATCCTTATTGCTATCACTCACTTTATATTCTAAAATGTTATTTCATTATATACTCTGTCAGTCTTCTCTTCTGGATTCCTTTTTGGAAAAAATAGTTGTATAAAATGCTAAGTACTTGACATAAGTATTTTGGGAATGTTGAACAGCATTAGAGAGAAAAACTACTTATGTATGAGGTACGTTTTGTCTTGAAAATAATTTCATAAGAAAGAAAATGTTAATGTAAGAAATGCTTTCATTTTTTGACATGAATTCCTCCCAAGCAAGGCCATACTGCACTTTAATTCAAATAGTAACTATGTAGTGATGAAGTGCACATATACCATTTCTAGTAGCACAGAATTTTGACATCCAGTTTCCAACCACTTCCAGGATAGTTACTTCATTTCCTTAACTGCACATTATCTTATAAAATGTGGTGTGTTATAAGCATTGGAAAAGTAAGGAATTTACTGACTGCAATGATGACAACATTGGGGAAGTATGGTTTGTTTCCTGCTGTGTGTGGTGTTGGGAGAGCTGTACATTTATTCATTGCAATAATATTAAATGGCAAAATACTTTGCATTTATTAAGAAACAAGCAAATTAGTCCAAGTGAACTAAATTTGTAAAAGTTAGTCCAAATGTACTATTTAAAAAGTGTGGCACACATAACCTGCAAACATCAAATTCAAATAAAACACTAGAAATAAACAGGGATCATATGACACCTAAATATCCAAATATTCTAAAATATGTACCAATGACTACATTGTATTTTTGCAAAACTGAGGCAGCCATTCCTGTGCTTTGAAAAAAAACTCAAGGAACAAACTATGTGACATACTTCATATAAAATGACATGCTCCATCAATTAAAACTCTCCTTGGTTGGCCTTCACTTTTTATATACTATATATTTTAAGCTTCTAAGAAATGTTTTCTTTTTTTTCCTGACTAGTAAAATTCCATCATTTTGCCTGGAGTGTTAGGCTGTCCTAATTGCTGGTGAAAGACAGCAGAAAATAAAATAGTTCCAATTTTTCTTATGCCTGTAGAAGGTAGGTCATGTTACCACAATGAGTTTCATACTATATGATGAGCTGAGAATATTTGCAAAGGTGTCTATTGTTCTCTGATATCTGGTTATTTAAAATGTCGCTGTAGTTCAAATGAGACTCTTATGTACTTTTGAATATTTGAAAACAGAAACAGTCATGTATAACAGAAACAGTCATGTATTATCACACACATCTCTGCTCCAGAAAAGAGAGAACAAACGCTAGAGCACTGTGACTCCTGAAATATAAGATAATTTTTGAAGACTTGTCTCCATACTTTACTAAAACAGAGGGAAAGTAGAGGTTTCTAATGAAAGAATGTGAGGGAGAAGTATTGGGGATTAAAGGGTTAATCAAGGATGTAGACAGGAAGAGGTCATAGCAAGGTTAACCAAAACTAAGTATGCATGAAAAAGTTTATGGAGAACTGTTAGTTGTTACACTAATTTGAAAATACAACTAAAAAAAACTGAGATCTATCAAGATTACTCTGAATGGATGGGTTATTGAAAGAAAACCCCAGTGGAAATGAGCCCAGTGGAGTAGTATTTACATGATTGTTATGGGGCTTTTTACCACGTTCTGATTGGATTTTAGGCCTGCTTGACAAGGTGAGATTTCATGCCCAATACTATAGCCCATCTCCAAAGCCTGTGTCCAAGTAGGTCATAAGCCCTAAAGTAGAATCTGGCTATTGTTATTTTTCTAAATGGTTATTCCGTCAAGGTACCTTCTAAATATATATGCTTATTTAAATAGATATATCATATCAATTATACTTATAAACTCACATCAGCTGTGGCTAGCTGTGTAAGACCTGCACCAAGATCAAGTTATCCCAAAACCTTGCAAAGGTAGGACCCACTTCTAACTGAATGAGGGATAATAACTTTTTTTTTTTTGAGGATATGAACCTAGGGTAGGAGTTCCATTCTTTAGTAGATGTTTCCATATCCATGCAAATATAAATGGCATTTACTAGACTTGGTATTTTGTAAGAAGAAAGAAAGAAAGAAAGAAAGAAAGAAAGAAAGAAAGAAAGAAAGAAAGAAGGAAGGAAGGTATGAAGTTGGAGGCAGATGTGTGGCAGGGAAATGGGAGGTACGGGAGGTAGAATTGGGGGTAGATATAATGGTATTTTACTGTATTAATGTATAAAACCTCAAGCATAAAGAAAAGCAATAACAGCAATAAAGAATCTAGTATCTATCTGCTAGTATCTCAGGTTGTTTAGAATAAAATACAAAAACTCCCCCATATTACTAGTGGGAGTGTGAATTGTTGTTAATGTTTTTAAAGTAAATTGAAAATACATATTGTAAATCAGAAACATCAGCTGGAGAGGCAGCTCAGCAGCTAAAAGCAAATGCTAGTTTTGGAAACCACCTGAATATGGTTCTCAGAATTTTAGGCTACTCACAATTACCTGTAACTCCAACACAGGGGATCCTTCAACCTCTCCTGGCCTTCAAGGTACTGAACACAGATGTGCAAATACACACACACACACACACACATCATTTTTAGGTAGGTGTATTTTTCTTCCCTGTTCATCTGTGTTATCCCCTATCCCCCCTCCCATATTAAGTCCTCTCTACCATTTTCTTCATAGGATCTGTGTCCTGCTGTCCTCTCTCTAGATCTCCTTCTCCCAACTTTATCCAGTGGTCCTATTTGCTTTCTCAGTTTGTATGGCTACTCCAAGTTACATACATAAATCTAAAGGCTAGGATCTAGGACCCACATAAAAAAGAGAAATTGCAGCATTCATATTTCTGGGTCAGGGTTACTTCATTCAGCATAATATTTTCTATATCTAACAACTTACCCAGAAATCTCATGATTTCATTTTTTTCTGTATAGATGAATAGAATTCCATTGTATAAATGGAAAATATGTTATTCATTCGATGGCTGGTCATTTAAGCTCCTACCATTTTCTAGCTATTGTGAATAGGAGAATAGGAAAGCAATAAACATGGCTGACCAAGTTTGTAGGATATTGACTCCTTTGTATATATGCCAAGGAGTGGTATAGCTAGCCTACATAGTAGATTTTCTTGTAGCTTCTTGAAGATTCTCCTGACTTACTTGCATGTGGCTGCAAGAGTTTGTAAACTCCACCTACTGAATAAGTGTTCCCTTTCCTTGTCCAAGTTCTTGATAATATGTTTAGAAAAATCACAGGGAAACTTATTGCAGAAGTCTTCTCAACACACACACACACACACACACACACACACACACACACACACACTTAATAGAGTTACCCCACATGCAAGAATGAAGTTCTCTCCAGAAACTATATTTTATCTAACAAAAAAACGCCAGTGCCAAGCAAGGAATAAACCCCCTGGAGTTGTTGGTTTGGTGGGGCTTGGGCTGTCTAGGAGATTCCTTATATGATATAGGCCATTGACATTGTTCTTTGTTACCTACCAACACATGAAGGTAATACCCTATAAGTGAACATACCACATTCTTCAGTCACAAGATTTGGAGAAATTAACCTGCTACTGACATGGAAATTTCCTACCTTAGGGCTAGCTTTCATAGTGACACAAAAGCCCTGGGAAGGCTCCCAGTGATGAAAGCTATCAACCTTCCTATTCAGCTGTGAAGCCTATGCACCACAGTGACAAGAGTGGCATAAGATCATCAATGGCATAATATAGTTGTACTTATATTTTTGTACAGTGGACCACTGCCTAAATAGCCTGAAAGACCACTTAATTAGAAGGAACCAGCCACTATAAATGTAGCACAGAATTGGTGACCATAAAGTCCTAAAGGAGGACCTCTATGTTACCAAATTACTAAATAAAAATACATTCTAACTGCCTTCTAAATACTTGTCCTCATACCAGTAGATACATAGGGCTCTCACACATCCTCAAGGAACGTCTTTTAGCAGCAGATGGAGGCTTTTGCAGAAACCCGCAACTACCCAAATTTCAGGGACTAAGCAACTGGGTGCTAGTCTTATTCACTGTTTTATTGCTATGAAGAGACAACACAGTGCTACACCTTAAGTCAGATAATTATAACAGAACTCTTACACCCAATACCAGGGAACATTGTAGAAAAAGGACAGAAAAAAATTAAGAGACTAAGAACTGGAATGAATGGTGCATGATAGTTTATGGACTGGACAGAGTTTTACAACCAATGACTCCCAGTAATTTGGCTGCCTGTACAAAACCTTCAGATACCATGCCAGAAGACAGCCAATAGAATGGAGGAAAATTTCATATTCCACCTCAGATAAAAAAAATTAGAGTCAGTCAGTGGCTTCTAAGTGAGAAGAACCAGTTTCTTACAGGGATGGAATTCCAATCCAAAGTGATCAATACTAATCACACACAAACAGGGGCAACAATAATTGTAGCATATATAGATATGTGTTCCCTTTTCTTGAAGCTCCTTCATCCTTAGTTTATAGATTATTTATTTGTACAAGAAGAGGTCAATGATTCCAGAGTGGATATGTTGGTTAGGTTTCTATGCTGTAATGAAACATCATGATAAAAAGCAATTTTTATGACAGCTTATAGTGAGTTTATAGTATGTGTGTGTGTGTGTATGTATGTATGTACATATATGTACACATCAGAGGAAAACTGAGATAATATGCACCTAACACCTTGATTCAAGGATCAAATTCAGTCCCTCAGACCTGCAGATGAGTGTATTATGTACTGAGAAACCTTGCTGTACCTTGACAATTTAGTCTTTTTCAATTTTAGGTATTATCATTATTGTTTAGGTATTATAATAATAATAATTATTATTAACTAATTTTTTGCAGAGCTGAAGATTATAAAGCATTGTGCCTGATAGTCAAAACCCATAAACCTTCTTCATCATCCTTTATCATTCCTATAAATAATAATTCAAGATAATTTTTTAAAACATGATCTTTGTATCTTAGACAGGCCTCAAATAGTATTTTTTAAAATGTATATATTTTTACTTTATTTTTATTTTTTTTAGGTTAAAAACAATCTTGTTTCACATGTCAATCCCAGATCCCTCTCCCTGCGCTCCTCCCCGGCCCAACCCACCAGGTCTCCCAGCCCCCCATCCAATCTCCAGGGACAGTGAGGCCCTGCATGGTGGATATCCAGTGACTGTTATTTCATCCAGGGCAGGGCCTAGGCCTGCCCTCAAGAGTCTTGGTTGAGAGAGCCTCCCATATTGTGTCATGGGCACTCAAAATCTATTTGTATGCCAGGGATAAATACTACCCAAAGCCCCATAGATTTCCTAGGCCTCCTCACTGTCACCCACATTCAGGGGGTCTGGGTCAGTTCCATGCTTTCCACACAGCCATCAATCTGGAGACCAAGAGCTCCCCTTGATCAGGTCAACAGTTTTTGTGGGTTAAACCAGCCCAGTCTTAACTCCTTTGCCCATCAGTTCTCCCTTTCTGACACTGGATTCCAGGAGTTCAGTTCAGTCTTTTTCTGTGAGTATCTGCCTCTGCTTTCATCAGTCTCTGGATGAAGGTTCTGTTTCCTAGTCCACAGTCAGCAAGACAAAAAGGCAACCCACAGATTGGGAAAAGATATTCACTAACCCCACATCTGACAGAGGGCTGATCTCCAAAATTTACAAAGAACTCAAGAAGTAAGTCTCCAAAACACCAAAGGATCCAAACAAAAAATGGGGTACAGAACTAAATAGAGAATTCTCAGTAAAGGAGACAAAAATGACTGAGAGACACTTGAGAAAGTGATCAACATCCCTAGCCATCCAGGAAAATCAAAACAACTCTGACATACCATCTCACTCCTGTCAGAATGGCTAAAATCAAAAACTCCAATGACATTTATGCTGAAGAAGATGTAGAGAAAGGGAATACTCCTACACTGCTTGTGGGAGTGCCCACTTGTTCAACTAGTAATTTTTAACTACCTCCACAGCACTGAGATTACAGAAATACACTATTCCTCTACCTCTAGTTCAGCCATTAATTAAGAAAATAAATTGTATTTTCTTTTTAAATTAAAACCCCTTGGTACAATACTTCTTCAAGTGTTTAAAGAACAGAGAAGACTGGGCAACTCTCAAATCAGATTTTGGAAGTGGTTAAGGAGTACTTTAGCATCAGCCTTTTCTTCACAATGTATGATACTTATAGCAATGAAGGAAGAAGGCACGGCTTGAGGGACTAAGTTTGCTAGAATAAATGTCATTAGGATTGCAAGGATTTCTTGAAGAAACAATCTCATCTATAAGATGTATGTAGAAACCATCTTTATTTTTTTTTGTTTTACTGTACATGCAACTTGCATGTGGGATTGAGTACCACATGTAAAAATGAAACTACTTCCACTTATAAAAAAAGAAATCATAAGGAAGGAAAAAATCGAAGGGGACACCTGCTCTACTATGTTGGAAGCAGGAACAAAGCTTTTGATGTTGAAGTTAATCTGAACCCCAGAGTGGAAGGCCAGCATGCTGTGAGCAAAACAGACCTCTCAGTGGGGCGCTGAACCTGTAAAATTCATATTTAATCTAAAAGCCGGCTTGCACTATACCTAATGGGAAAACATAAGGTTATATTAAGAAGTATTTGATAACAGTTGACATTTCTCACTATTGGTGAGTGAATTATTTTTTTGGATCTCTTTTCATCATTGTCTATAAAACTAAACGCTTTGAAAATTACAATAATAACAAATAAAGATATCCTTTTCTATTTAAAGATCTAATAACCAACTGAACATATTTAAATTACAATATTGTAATCAATGATTGTTTTCTAACTCATGATTCTTCAGGCTGCTCTGATTTAAAAAAATAAAGGAATGTACTGTTCTTATAAGAGTTTTGTTTACATATACTTTTATAACCATATTATCTATAATTGAGGAATATGCAAAGTGAATTCTGATTGATAGCTGTTAAGGTCTGTCTGAATCTTTGGCTATGTAAGTGTTATTACTGTGCTTACAACTATAATCCCTTACAGGTGTTTGTATCTAAATTTCTTTTATTTCAGGAAAATGAAAGCTTTCATAGATAATAGATGATAGTCAAGAAGCACTTCCTGACCATGGCTATGCCGCATCTATGTCACATAATTTGATGAAAAAGAAACAGCAAGCTTAGGTAGCATGGAAGAGCCAGGAAGATGGACTAACAGAGGTCTGGTACACAGCTTAGAAACATCATGCTTGAAGAAACCTAGATGCCCCTCAACTGAAGAGAGGATAGAGAAAATGTGGTACATTTACACAATGGAGTACTACTCAGCGGAAAAAAAAAACAATGGAGACTTGAAATTTGCTGGCAAATGGATGGCACTAGAAGAAACCATCCTGAGTGAGGTAACCCAGTCACAAAAAGACAAGCATGGTATGTACTTACTCATATATGGATTTTAGGCCTGAAACATGGGAGTGCCAGTCTACAATTCCCAGTCAGAAAGTCTGGGAAATAGGGAGGACCCTAAGAGAGATATGCATGGTAACCCAGAAAAGGGGAATAGGACCGAATCTTCTGAGGGGATTGGGAGCATGGCCGGGGAAGGGGGATGGAGGGAGGTGAGAAAGCTGGGAGAAAGAAAGGGGGTGGAGAGGATGCTAGAGGAGGACATGGGGGAGCAGTAAAGTTGAGTAGGAGGAAGAATAGAGGAGAGAAGGATGAGAGATACCATAATAGAAGGAACCATTATAGGTTTCAAGAGAGATCTGGTATTAGTGAGATGTCCAGAGGCCAAGGATGATAGCAAATGGCAATCTAACCAATAGTGGAGAGGCTACCTTAAATGTCCTTCCCTCTAACATGATTGACGACTTCCTTGTGTGCCATCCTAGAGCCTTGATCCAGTGGCTGAAGGAAGCAGGGGCAGACACCCACAGTTAAACACTGAACTGAACTCCTGGAACCCAGTTGCCGAAAGGGAGAAGTGATGAACAAAGGGTTTATGACTTGGCAGGTGAAACCCACAGACAAACACTGCTGACCTGAACAAGGGGTAGCTGATAGACCCCAGACTGATAGCTGAGAGGCCAGCATGGGACTGATCCAGACTCCCTAAATGTGGATGTCAGTGAGGAGGCTTCAGGATCCTTTGGGACCTCAGGCAATAAATCAGCCTTTAGCCCTGTCATCCAGATGTACTTTGGGAGCCCATTACACGTGGAGGGATGCTGTCTCCCTGCCTGTACACATGGGGAAGGGCCTAGGCCCTGCCCCAGATCATATGACAGACTTTCAAGATTCTCCTTGGAGAGTGGAGTGGGGATTGAGGGAGGGGTTGGGAGAGGGTTGAAGTTGGACAAGAGAGGAAGGGAGGGAAATGGAGCTAAAATTGACATGTGAAGCATGTTTCTAATTTAAATTAAATTAAAAATTAAAAAATAATAAATGATAATAAAGTCTGAAAAACAACAAAAAGAAACATCATTCTTATAGTAGAGAGCAGTCTTTGTTCTGACTTTGTATAAATCTTATTATGCAGCCTAAACTCTTGATATTTCTGCCACAGCCTCCCAAGTGCAGGCATTGCTGATGGAAAGTATCAGGTATGGCTCATAAATTCATTAATAATAGATTATTCTTTTTTCTGATGTTCCCTTTTCTGTAATTTTATGTTGAAGTTATGCCAGTTACTAGAAATACTATACAGTCATTATTAAGTGCTTTCAATGTTCAAACACTAATCATCATCACCATAAAAACATGATTTTTAATTATATTTGTTTCAAAATAGGATTATTTTGCCATCACCACATATTATGCTTATATCTATTAAATGCTACATCACTGTTTTTCCATGTAATTACTGTTTAGGGACATTACTAATTGGAATGATATCCTAATGAAAAATTAAAATTCCTTTCCTGATCAAGATGATAAAATTCCTATAACTAAAGAGTTTACCTCTTTCAGCCTCCCCCTTTATCTCCAAAGTTTGCCCTGTTGTTTTGGGTTTTCAGTGTCTCCTTTGTCTTCCATTGACCTTGCAACAAGTTCATAAAAATACTTGAGTACAATGTTTTCATCATTAAACAAGAAATAAAAAAACCTTTACTGCTTAGTTTTATTGAGACATTACCACTTACTTCTCCATTCATTTGTCATTTGTCATGTGTGTGTGTGTGTGTGTGTGTGTGTGTGTGTGTGTGTGTGTGTGGTGTGTGTGTGTGGATTTACAAGCTTGCCTGTGTGTGTACACTTCCTTGGAGGCCAGTCATGAATTGGATCATAGGTGCCTTCCACCTTGTGTGGTTTTTGTTGCTATTTTTTGTTGTTGTTGTTGTTGTCTTTGGTTTTACGAGACAGGGTTTCTCTGTATTCTTTTGGAGGCTGTCAGTGCAGCCCAGCCTCAAACTCACAGAGATCTGCCTGCCTCTGCCTCCCGAGTGTTGGGATTAAAGGCCTGCGCCACCATTGCCCGGCGCCATTGTTTTTGTGTGTGTGTGTGTTTTCTTATTTTGTTTTTAGTTTGTTCTTTTAGGTCTAAAACTCATTGTCCACTTTGAACCTCTGTCTTGCCTATCTCTCACCAAGTAGGCTATGTTGTATGCTGCCTCCCTGGGAGCTTCAGGATCATCCTGTCTCCCCTTCTCTGCAATGGGATTATAGGCACACTCTGCTATTCACAGCTGCCTTATGGGTTCTACAGATTAATGACAGGTCCTCAAGCTTGAAGCAAGCACTTTTATACACTGAGCTACCTCTGCTAGTTCCTTACCTTAAACTTCCATTGATCTGCATTTTGCATCCTACAGTCCATATTCCTTATTGTGAAAAGGGCTGTCTCAAAGATTAACTAGTAATTCTCTCTGTAACTTATTTTTCTCTTGTTTGAAAATCTTTGCTACTACAATATATGCTACCTACTATTTTCTCTCAGTTTGCTTGTACTGCTTGCCATGTGTGCTGTCCTTGGTCTCCATTTGCTCCTGCACCAGCAACTCTCCCTCCCTCCCTCCCTCCCTCCCTCCCTCCCTCCCTCCCTCCCTCCCTCCCTCCCTTCCTCCTTCCCCTCCCTCCTTCCTTCCCTCTCTCCCTCCCCTCCCCTCTCCCCTTCCTTCCCTCCCTCCCGCCCTCCTTCCCCTCTCCCCTCTCCCTCTCTCCCTCCTCTCCTACCTTCTACAATAACTGCAATTTTCGAAGTGCAATCTTAATTTCTTCATCACTGATTCAATTTTATGTTTTGACAAATGTTATCTTTTCAGCTTTGGAACCTAATGTGCACTTTTTTTCCTTTATCAGTTACACTCTTTGTATCTCTATTTAGAAATTAATGCAGTTGAGATGAAAAGCTTTCATTCCCTGCTCCTGAAACTCAAGCTGCTTAAAACATGAAAAGTGTTTATTCCCCCTGTGATCCTCATGTAGCACAGTATTGTCTACCTCTAGGCAAGAAATCATTTGAACAAATGCAATAGTCAATTATTATGCTTTTAATTTATGACAGAAAATGTATGAATTGGGGAATTTTGCCTAAGTCAAATTTACATTGGTCAGTAGCATAAAATAAACAACACACACCTTTGAACCATGAAATTATTTACTGAAAATATGTGAATGAAAATTTAGAATTAAAAAAAATGGGAAGATTTGCTGTGAGAGAAAATGTCCTCAGTTTGGAGAATCATATTGGCAAACGCATTGTGAGCATTCTCCACACGGACAACCATCCCTCTTAACTTTCTTAGCTGTTACATTCAGTCTCTGTCTCTGCAGGTTCTACCTACCCTGCTATATCAATTTGTTTTATCATGATGATTGTGTTCTTTTTAATCAATCTGGATGAATTCACTGTTGGATCATACTTGTTAGGGTGAATATGTAGAAATGCTTAGAGCTCAGATGTGACTTTTGATTTAAATGTCACACATTCTTAGAAGTAATCTATATTGTGAAATGTCTGCATCTATAAATTAGACAACTGCATATTTACTGTTCTGAGGAAGCCCTGATGGGGCAACTTGCTTCAGAGGTTAAGAAAGGGAGCAGCTTCTGATGTCTGTTTTGATAAGATAAACCTCCACTTCTCCTCAGTCTTTTCAAGAGCTTCTACCACATTTAAAGATGTGATGTCATCTGTAGGACTTGCTGAGAAGCACTCTGTAAGAGTCTTCTGTTCTTTAGACATTCCCCAGACCTAGGAAGTCCAGGAGACAGCTGGATTTACTAAAGTCAACAGTGAAAAAATGTGTCTTAGACTTCCAGTCTACTTAAAAGTGTCTTTGTATGCCATGTAATTCCTCAATCTAGCCTTCAATAAAAACATGCACTTTGGAATTTCTTTGCAAACATTACACTTTCTTTTGAAGAAAACCCTATTAGCAAAGAGGACTACAAATTTTTGAAAAAGACAACCAATCTACTGTTTTACTGGGTAAAATATTTTTTGATTGAAAACAAGTTAGACAGAATTAACTAAACATACCCGGTATGAAAATTAACACCTTGAGCTGAACCTGTAAGAATTCTTTGAAGTAATGGGCCTTTCCAGGAAGTGAATTGTTCAGAATAGTTTAAAATATGCAAGCAATACATCAGGAGATTCATAGGCTATTGTTGGAACATGGTCCGAGAATGGGAATTCTGAGTGCTTGTGAGAAAACTCTGAATAAAGAAGATAGGAGTCTTGTGAGGTGACCTCAGTTTCTTCAAAGAGACAGAATTATTGTTGGCATGAACTTTCCTGCCTCTTCCAGGTATAAGCAGGGTAGTGCATTTATTTCAGATTTCTCATTACAACTGTCTATTGCTTTCTTGATGTGCCTCGATGGATAAACATGTTTTTGTCATGTGTGTCTTGTCTTGTGAGTGTACAATACGTTACCCTCCTGAAGGCTGGGACTGCAGGTCTGAGCCATTATATCCCAGCTCCAACAAATATTTGTAAAATTCAGTGGGTTCCTAGAATCTCCAAGTTAAAAGTAAGTCATAAAAAGTGAGAGAAATCACAGATAATCTCGATCAATAGGGTTGGCAGAGAACTAACTCTATAGTCACTGACTAAAGAATCACTTTATGCTTGCGAAAATCTGGTCACCCTATTATTATTTATATGTGGTTTTTAAAGGAAATCAAGATGTTAAAATATCTAATTTCTACTTAATCATTTATTTACATAAGCTCATGTAGCAATGCTAGTCTTGAACTTACTACACAAGTATTTCCCAAATGCTGGGACTACAAGCACATAAAAGCACACCTGTTTCATGAAATTCTAGGAATAAAATCTAGGGTTTCATTCTTGTGAAGCAGGCTCAGTCCTACAAAGATGTATTTTCAAAGTAAATTAATACAGTTACTAAAATCAGAGTTTTATATTTTCAGAAACAACTGAAAGACAGCCATGACATAAATAAAGTGATGAAATTCAGGGCCATAAATGCTTTACTTGGTGACCAAAGCTATTTATTCCTTTGATTTTGGGAGTTATTTGTGATTTATAATGTCGCCTTGAAATGCTGTATTTTTCCACTATTCACATTACAGGCGAAGTATCTTAATCTCAAATCTCACTATTAAATCCATCTCCTTATAAATGTGAAAATCCAGAAAGTTCAGTTATAGAAAAGCATCACATAATTCCCTTGAGTCACCCACACTCTGATTTTCTTAAAAAAGTGTGTCTTAACAGAAGTGATGATTTCATTTTTAAACAAAAAAGCATACAATGTTTTATATAAATAAAAACCGTAGACTCTGAATTGAGCTGGTGCCCTGATTTGGTCGCATGCATATTTCATAGGCTCTACTTTGAACATTTAACCAAGAGATTCAATGTGATTACTCCAGTAACAATTCAATTTGAAATGTCAACTATGTTCAGCATTTAAAAATTAATAGCTGAATCCCTTTAAAGATCAGGGAAATTTTGTTCTGCCTTAGAATAATTTTATAGCCTATGAATCTCCTGGTGCATTGTTTGCATATTTTAAACTATTCTGAATAATGCACTCCCTGGAAAGGCCCATTACTTCAAAGAATTGTGACAGGCTCAGCTCAAGGTATTAATTTTCATACTGGTTACATATTTTCTACTAGAAGCAAATTTTTCAAAAGGCAACAATACTTTATTTAAATTGAGGGCATGAACAGTTTGAGAATGTTAGAGCAGTGTACAAATCTTAGAACCTTGAAGATTTCGCCAGTCCTCCATCCCTTGCTTTTATTTACATTTGGTGAAGTAGGAATTTGGATCTGACAATCATGATGAGACAAAGGTGTCTGGAGAAGGTTGTCCTTGGATACAGGGGCTTTTTCCAAAGCAGAAGTTATAGTGACACTGAAAAAAACAGGCATGAAGCCTCAGATGTAACTTCAAAATGATACAGGAAAACCATTGGTCACCATTCTTACTGGCTTCTGAAGCACTCTGGGGTTAGTCAAGGCTAAGGAAATGGGCAGAATCTTTCTGGGGCTATTTATACAACAGTAGATTTGTTTAGTAATCATTTAAAGACATTTTTATTATTGACAGTTTACACTGGCTGGGCAATGGAGAGCTGTTCAAAAAATAAGATGGTAAAAATAGGTTCATGTGGAGTGCACAGGTTCAAGCCAATTCCAGTTGTTAATATATTTTTAAAGAGGCAGAGAGAAATGCTTTCCAAATACACCTGTCCTGTTATATTAGAAGTTTTTTTCAGATACACAGTGTGCACTTCAATATCTGTATTTATAGCAACCATCATGGCATATGGTATGGCATGAATTTAAAGAATTATTAAATAGGGCTACTGATATTGATTAACACATAAAGACACTTATTGTCAAGCCTGGATACCTGAGTCCATTCCCCAGAACCTACACGGTAAAAGAAAAAAACTGACTCCTGAAAATTATCTCATGACCTCTATACCTAATTCCACCTCCCACCAACACAATGTAATAAAAGATTTTTAAAAACGTTTTAAAGCTGCTTTTCTTTACCCTAACTTCTCCTTGTACATAATACTGGCTTCCTTTCACTAGTCTACATATTTTAAGTGTCTATTTTGTAATACTTACGTTTTCTTAAATTGTAGCTACCAAGTATAAGGAGGTGTTAAAGACCATGAACTCAAATATTACTCTCTATACAATACTTGTTACCAAATGTTAGTTTTCTGTGTGTAATAGGAGAGCAATACCTAGCAAAAGACTAAATGATAGATGGATACTCTGAACTTGATGTTTTAAACCTTAGCAATGTTCAATGAATATTTTTTCTTATTTTACTACAGATATGCTCAATATGTTTTTTTCTATGTCATGGTACTTGAACTGTGAATGAACAACAATGAATAATTATTGCATTTGATTCCTTTTATAAATTGTTTTGGTATATTTACGATGAATCTGGCTCTAAATACTTAACCAAGAATGAGGCTCTCAATAATCAAGTATATGAGTGAGTATGTGAGGTGATGATGGCCTAATTGTTTTATAATCCTCCAAATTCCTCTCCAGCGTCACAAAGTGAGAGTTCCTGTTGTGCCCATGTCACAACACTCCATAATGAAGATACACTTGACATAATCTATTCCTTTAAGTGGCAGAGAAAATAAAACCCCAATGCCAATCAAACACCTTGTATGAACTGCAATGTGTGTCATACTTATCAAATCCTAAAATGATTATCTGTCCATAGAGACTGCCTGGAGGTGTGTGAACACTTTCCAATGAAGCATTAGGATGCAGCTGGCTTTACTTTGCCTAGTTTATTATTATAAAGTAAGATCATTTGAAAAGAAAACCTTGATTCTCAGATTTCAGGCTCAATTTTTTTGAAAGCCAGATGCTTAGGGATTTATATCTGCTACCCTTTCTTCCACAGCCTTGAAACCTTGCCTCCCTACTGTTGACTGCTTCCCTCTTGTGTGTACTTTACTGGGTCTGTGTTGTTCCTTATCTGTCCTGAGTGCTTAATCTAAAGACCCTATTGTTCAGGTAGAGACAATCTGCTTCTAACTCCTACCCAACCACTCCTGCAACAAAACAAACAAACAAAAGAAACAGCTCTTGAGTTCGGGGAGCTCAGAAAGGTATCTTTCCTCTAGTTTTACTCTGAGCAATTTTATTTTTGAGAAACTGTTTCATGTATGAAAAATAATCTTACTGATGTAAGTCAATAAAAAAGACTCGTTCAAACTACCCATATTAAATACCTAAATCAATAGAATTGATTTGTAGAGCTTCAGGTGATTTCTAAAAGTCCAGTTGCAGGATCAAATGATTAATTAAAAATCAATTTTGTTTTATTTGGTCTTTTATATCAAATTATATGAAAGTACAGAACCCTGAATTATTCCTCTTGATCACTTAAATATGTATACAGAAAATAATGACAAATGGGCTTGGTAAAAATTTCCTATTTCAGATTACATTTATATTATACTTTCAGGTTCTAGTAAAGGACATGAATGAATGTATATAAAAGTAAGCATACTCTTGTGTATGTATAGAAATATTCTATCATATATTATATATAGATACTTAATTAAGAAATGCAGTAGTCAAATTGTTATCCAAGTTTAATTTTTCTGCCATGCAATTTAATACTGCAAATTATTCTTATTTTCTTACAAGTAAAATGTGATGAAAGTTTTTAAATTAAAATAAGAAATTCATAGAAAAGTCAGTATCATTATTTAAGGGAAAAAGAGAGTGGAACATATTATAACACCTCCAAATATTATTTAGCCAACATTCTTTTTTAAACCATCTCTTACCACAGTCCTACATTCAGTTGTTCATTTTAGTATGAGTCAGCAAGCCCTGGTATATGTGCAGACAAATCCAATTCTAGAAAGATCATAAATCTTTCCAAAAGCTAATGACCAGTCAAAATTTTATTTTAAACAAAGCATGTTTATTCATGAATTTTAATTAGCAGAGGTCTTTAAGCTAAGGTCTAAAGTTTCGCCTTTGGATGTAGGGGTTTCTTTTATTCTTTAAACAGTTGCAGTACAATTAGCACATAAATAAGGAGCTGTATACATACAAAAACTGTTCTCATTTAATTGCTCAAGAATCATGCAGAAAGCATGTTAAAAACTCATACTTCCAGGCTGCTTCCTCAGAGACCCAGCCTCAGTAGGTTTTGTCCAGGACAGCATCATTTGCATTTTTAATGAGCAACTCAGTTCACTCTGCCCTTGAGTACATTCAGACTTAATGCTGTTTAAGAGTTAGTCTGAGATATTTTGTAGCAGGAAAGTAAGCTAAGCATGTTGGCCCAAGTCCCACTCAACCACTTAGAATCATGTATATATACTCAACTCAGAGAAGATTTTTTTTCAAAATGTACCTAGGCAGAACCATCCTCATTACTTTCCAAATATAGAAACAATGGAATGAATCAAAATGAAAAATGTTAGAGAGGGGCAATGAAAAGAAATAATGTTTTCAAATTATTAGAAAATTTATCTTTTATAAAGAAAAGATATCCTTGATAGTCACCCAGTTATGAAGTCTAGAAATTAAAAGCACATACTCAAAAATTATCACTGTTGTTTAAAATAGGCACAGTGAAATTTAGAACTTTCTATTTATAAAAGTAACATTGTTAACATAGTCTTACGAATTTATTATTTTGTTTGTCTTTTGAAATTCTAATATAATTATATCACGGTCCCCTTCCTTTTCTTCCTTCCAAACCCTCCTATACACCCATCTTTTCATTCTCATGGCATCTTGTTTAATTAACTGTTATTATTCATATATGTATATGTATATATTGGTTTCTTATTATTACTTACTATCAACATACTCAAGTTGTTTCTAAATATTATATAAACCTTTTGCTTTGGTTTTAGGTTCCATTCACTTTATTAAAATTTCAGACTTTTCTATAATATATCTTTTCAGTGAGTCAATTGATTGTTTTAATCCTTTTCGGTTTGTTGAACAACTATGTTAACCGATTGCTTTTCTTACCTACATTCTTTTCATCTATCACTTGGTCCATATTATCAGACTAGTGTAAGACATTAAAAATAAAATTACATATGAACATGGAGAAGTCAAGCTGGTATCTATATAGAATTTTCTTCCTTATAATTCAATGCTTTTAATACAGGAAAGTACTCTACAACCTACCAAAGTAGAAACATAAACTTCAACCCACCCATGAACTCTGTGATCTACAATCTTGTCCTGCCTGCAATATATGATGGGACAACAGTGTCACAAAGCTTGTGGGAGTAACCAACCAACATCTGATTTGACTTAAACCCCATTCAATGAGACAGCACCAATATCCAACATTTCATGGGTGACCCATAACCTGAGACTACAAGGGCAGGGACCTATAGTAACACTAAATAATGATTTAAAACTAAAAATAACAATAAAATTATTCATAATGACATTCTTTTGTATTTATAGATGAATGCTTTGCTCAGCCTTCATCAGTGAAACTTCCCCCTGTGTGGATGGGGACAAGTACAGAGACCCACAGCCATACATTATGCAGAGAGTGATACAACTTGGAATACTGAGTACTAAATGGATATCTCCATGAAATCTATCCCCTTGGGGCTCACAGAATCCTGTGGAAGAGAAAGCAGGAAGATTGTAGGAGTCAGAGGGTTAGAGGACACCAGGAAAACAAGACCTTCTTGGTCAACATGAACAGAGTTCATATGAAATCAAAGAAATTGAACTGACAAGCACATGGCATGGACAGGTACACCTGGTCCCCATGCTTATATTACAGCTTCCAGTCTAGTTTTTACTGGGATTCCTGAGTATATGAATGAGTGCATGATTCTTGTGCCTTTTCTTTGGGTTATTTTCTTTTTGTTTGTCGTCATTTTGTGGGGTTTTGTTGTATCTTATATTATTTTATAATATTTCATATTATATATACATATATATATATATATTTCTATTTGTTTTCTAATGAGAGACAGAAAGGGAATAGACTCAGATGTGAGGAAAGTTGGGGAGGAACTGGCAGAAGCAGAAGGAAGGGAAACTCTAATCAGGATATATAGTGTGAGAAAAAAACTATTATTAATAAAAGGAAAAAAGAAAATATGGACATATATGAATGCCTTTTTATCCTTTTAATTTTTGACAGCTTCTTTCATGAATTGTTGATATTCATATATATATATATGCATATATTCTTAAATACAGCCTACCTAGTCTGTACCATGTTACATATGTGTGTGTTTTCTGAGGTGACCATTTCATATTGGGTAACTAATTGGTGTGCTCTTCCTAGGGGGAGAGGATTTCTTCCCAATTCTCAGCATTCCTTAAATGCTGGTAGTTCTTTGTGTGGGGTTGAGGCCTTATGTGTTTATCCTCACCCACTGTAGCATTTTAGCATGGTTTTTTGTTGTCCTTATTTAGGTCATGTTTAGGCATGCCTTTGGTTAGCTGGATATAAAAGCCATTTGTCTCTGTCATGGTTTAAGGTTGCTAGCTCTTTTAAGTATTCTTACGCGATTTGGTTACATATATATGTATATACATATATATATATATATATATATATATATATTGGTACTACTCATGAGTACAGGATACTTTATGGGTCAACTTAAAATCTTCTACAATCATGACTCTTTACTGATGAGGTCTAACATCAGTAAAGAATCCAAATACATTTATAATAACTTTGATGTTTTAGCCATATCTCTTATTTGACCAAATCAATTAGTTCAATTTTCTTTTGCCTTCATCATTGAATGTATTCATTATTGGGTTCTTTCACTTATTCATTTAAGCTGTCAACAAATATTGAAGGGCTACTAGTCTTCTGAACATCTTAAGGTGGCCTCAAAGTATATGTGGATAGGATTTCCTCTCAAACAACATACACATCAATGTATGTTGGGAGATGTCATTCTGTAAAAATGTGTCTAATTGGTTTGAATAAAGCACTGTTGGCCAATAGGGAAGGAAGATAGGTGAGACTAGGAGTAGAGGAGGATTCTGGGAAAAAGAGACACAGAGAGTCACATTGTAGCTCTGGAACCAGGCTGGCAGGAAGACTACACTCTACAAATTGTTGTCAGGAGTGAGATCATGACTTTCCATGTAGAATAACAAAAGCTTAAAAGGGATTTTAGAAACAAAAGAACAGAGAGAAAAACACGGTTTCTTGGTAGCATCATTTTTCTCAGGTGGCCTCTGTTTTGTTAGAGATAAGCAGAGACTCATAAGGCTCACTTAAGGGAGACTTCCTGACCCAGCATAAGCTAAAACAAGACAAAAAAAACCCCTAAAAACAGCCAGGTTCTTTTAAGAGGCTCTGCTAACAGTTAAATGATGTGCACGAGCATCTGGCAGTAACAGTGACCACATCTCCAAGCTGGCACCATGCTGCTGGATGTCAGCATAGACTGAGGCGGGTGGCTAGAGTCATGATGTTGGAAAGCTAGCAGCTGTTTCCGCTTTAATTTTAGCAATGTTCTTTAGCCTATATAAGATGTGGCCAAAATCATAACGTTTTACAATAAAGTCAGATTCAGATGAAGAAAAATATAGGTAGACTTGGGAGAGTAAAAGAAACAAGATGTTGAAAAAAATAAAACTAAAGTAGCTGGATATGGTGGCTCACACCTTTAATCCAGCACTGAGAAGGAAAACATAAACAAAGAGAGTAGCTGCGTGTAGTGTCACACACCTTTAATCCCAGCACTCCAGAGGAAGAGGCAGGTAGATTTCCAAAGAGATATGCTGTCTCAGAGAAAAATAAATAAAAGTAAAAGAAATAGAATAATATAAGCCACATAAAGATGGAAAATACACAGAAAGTCTGGATACTGTATGCTGTTGTGTTTTTCAGTTGTTCAGTGGCTAAGGAAGGAACAACTGCTGAAATGTACTTGATTATAAATGCTGCTGAATTAATCCAACTTATATATTTCAAAAATGCTTTGACATCTAACCTTAAATGTAAGGACTAGTTACTTGGGAAAAGACTTTTTATTTATGTTTCGACAGAAAAATGGAAAGCTGTGGATTTCTTCCAGCCTTCTGTGTTTTGATGAACCAAGACTACTAGAAGGAGTAGGCCAGGTTTTCCAACAATTAAGACAGCTAAGATGATGTAGCCTTACAGACCATGAAAATAAGGACTTATACAGGTTTCTGAGTTTTGTCATGATCCTCATAGTATGAACAGCACCCCCATCCAGCAGGAAGCATTTTGGAATGAGCAACGCCCAAATTCCCATATTGTTTATAAATCTTCGTTTTCATTTGAATGGGGTTGCTTATAATTGGTTAATTATCACAACCAATCTCTTTTTGAAGGTAAAAGGAGAATTATGGTATGAAAATGAATACTTGGTATGGGTATGGTTTTTCATTTATTGACACAAATTCAAGGTCAATTTTGTGATATGTATATTTCTCCTCTTGATTAAGTATTGTGCTTATACTGATCTTTTAAAATGTAATACATAATAAAATATAGATTATAGATAGTTACCTATAATAGTCAGAACTTAGGTTAGTTAGGTTTTCTAGATATACAGAAATATATTTCAAATGGATAGATAGTCTTCAAACCTTTCAAAGACCTTCAGAAAATGGCATTTAAAATGGTTTAAGGTTTTTCTTGACAATGAGAAACGTCTGTTTCTGACAGCACTAGATACGTCAGAGAGGAAGATAGGCATCAAAGAAGCTTGTTATGGAGTTTGCTTTCAACATGGCAAGTTAGCCATTTGGGAAAGAAATGCTCTTGCCTAGACTGCTTGACTGTTGCTGTATAAACTGGACATGCAGGACCCACAGGAAAGTGACTGCTGAACTCAAACAGTCCCTCAGGGTTCCTGCTTCATGGAAGAGTCTACGAAACTTTCCACAGAACACAGAAAAATGAATGCCAGACTGTCAATGCAGATGGACAGTTTGAAATTTCCTTCTTTGCTGGGAAGTCTTCTGGACACACTGTGGCCTATGGGCTGAAGATGGATGCCTGATCATTACAGAGGAACTTCAAGTAACTGTCCAGGTAACAAGATATCTCTGTCAATCCTAGTGTTTATGTATTTTCCATCTGTGGTCTTTGATAGAGTTGAAGACAGATAGTTGTAAATATAGTTTTCCTTAATTAGGATAAAAGATAAGTTAAATATAAGACTTTAGACTCACAAAGATAGGATAGATGGTATTTTCTTTAAACTTACTACATTTTAATAGAGTAAATATTTTAACTATGTTCTTACTTGAAAACTAACTGTTCAGTTATATATAATTTGACTATTTTGAAGTTAAAACCTTTCTTTTATTTTAGACAGAAAAGAGGAGATGTTGGGAGATGTCATTCTGTAAAAATGTGTCTGATTGGTTTAAATAAAGCACTGTTGGCCCATAGGGAAGCAAGATAGGTGGGACTAGGATTAGAGGAGGATTCTGGAAAAGAGAGACCCAGAGAGTCATGATGTAGCCTCCAGAGGAGTAAGAGGTCCAGACCCCTTTCTCCAGTAAGAGAAATACTTAGATTAACAATTATGGGTTAATAATTCAAAGCTAGCCCGTAAGAAACAAGCAAACAGCCAACAGCTTCATAATTAATATAGCGTCCTGTGTGCTCATTTGGGACTGATGTGGCTCTGGAGCCAGGCTGGCAGGAAGACGACGCTCTACAAATGTGAGGCACACAGCAAAAGCAAACACAATTGTCTTTGGCCACTGCTAGAATGGGGCATCATTTCCCAGGATAGCAGGAAAGATGGGACTTCCCACAGATGGGGTGATTTTTGATAAGTGAAGTGGAAATGTAGATAATTTTACCATGGCAGAAGTTGGAGGGAGGTTTCATAAGGCATGTAAATAAATAGAAACAGTTCAGTGATCTGAAAGAAGTTTGTTAGGCAGGAATAATGTGTGCTGATAGTACTGTCAAGAGTGTGTTCTCTAGAACCAGACAGAGTGAATTCTAATGCTAGTGCTGTCACTCATGATCTCTGCAGCCTTAGTCACTTAGCTCTGACCCTTATCTGTAAAGTGGGGATGATGATAAGACTTACATCATTGGTCTGCAGTAACTAATAATATCCTTGGAACTAATAAAATAAACATTGTGGCTGGAGGTGGGACAAAGGGATGGTGGGGGGAGTGGGAGGACAGGAGTGGTAGGGAACTGGGATTGGTATGTAAAATAAGATTGTTTTCAATTTAAATGAAAATTAATTTTAAAAATGTTGACTGCAAATTACTTATACTAATAGCCATTACTTTAGTGCTTTTATATCTGTCACAATTGTTACGGGACATATACACATATATGATATTATGAATGAACTCATAGGTATATATCACATTTGGAATATACGATCTTTGACTGAGTGTGGTCTAAATGTTCAAGCTATATTTTGGGGCAGTTACATCAGAGGTGCTGAGGGTGAGACGCAAATATCAACAAAACTTCTAATTAATTTCATGATTAAGTTAAGATTGAGGATACAGAATTAACTGGAAGTGATCTTCCTTCTGGAACTCATCATATCACCTACCAAGTAATTTATGGTGCCATATCTAACACCAAATCAGCTTTAAAAAGTAGAACCCTAAAATTTATTCAGAGATTTTGGTTCCTTGTCCCTGCATTACATAATCAAATGCTAATTAAATTAATTTAGGTTCATCTAAAGTAGATGATATGCCTATAGGGAATATAAAACACTAAACCATATGCGTGTCATACAATATGTAATAGTATCCACTACAGATACTATGTATATTCTACTTGATTTGCAAAATAGAATTTATTGGAGTTTGTGGATCAGCATTTAATACCAGAAAATGCAGATTAAATGAAATTATAAGCTCCACAGTTCCTTAGGAGGATATTTAATAAATAATCTCTATACTAAGTTCATAGGGAAAGAAAGGCAGCTTTCTAGTGACAATTTCTATCTACATGTCACAGTGGTTGTCTTTAAGTTATTTTTGCCAGCAAAAACAAAATATTAAAATAGAAGTGATTCCCCAGATTTTGAATTATTTTGAGGGTGTGGTATCTGTCCTACAATTTCTCCAAAGGTTTTGACAAAGCCTGTCTATTAGAGTACTGTACGACATATTTCCCAGTTAAAGTTACTCTTTCTGACAAGATCCCTAGTCTCAACCAATATAAGTCTCATTCAAAAGTGTGCTATAACAGAGTTAAGGCAATCAGGTTCTCTATTAGCACATGTGTTTATTGAGGAAATTCCAAAGTCATGCTGAAAGTCACACTGTTCATCTAAGTTACTTGTCCGAAATCAGGTTGATATAAGTTTGTTGTTTCTTCCATGTTGTAGGTGTTTGTATGGTAATATTCACAAGTGAACAACAATCTTACTTTTTTTCTACATCTATGAGGAGATTAAAAATAAACCAGTGAATAAAGTGAGTATAGTAGATGGCAGCATCTACCTCAAGCTTCCTCTGCTCAGTGTGGAAAGCAGTATTGGTACAGCCCTCTATTTCAGACCTGAGGGCCAGTGTGGAGAGCATCAATGCCCCTTTTCTACTCCAAAGAAAATCCTACTTTCTCACAGTATCCCCACATTTTTGCTTTCTAGTAATTTGAAAACTTCTTAGAACAATGACCTCTTCCAGTGTGGAGACACAAGGGCTTCCTGTTGTGGCAAATGAGATTTTAGCTTTCACACTCTCAGACTTAGTACGAAGCACAGCTCCTAACATTTAAACATCTACCCAGACAAAGACACACAGCCAACGAACCCATAACTAGCCTGTGTCTCTAAACTAATCAGTAGATGAATTACTCTGTCATGCTACATTGCACCCCTTATTTCAAGATTTTTCCCCAGTCAGGTCCATTTAAACAAAACATTTGTTTTTTGTCTAGAGTTTCTTGAGCCACGATCTCATCTAGCCTTAGCATTCAATCAGGAGGTTGTCATCTCATGACACTGCAAATTATGAGATAAGTGGTAGTCTGATTTCCAGAGGGATGTTCACTTCCAGTTAATTCTGTGTCCTCAGTTTTGACTTAATTGCAGAATTAGAATGGTTTACCACTGAAGTTTAAGTTTCACTCTCAGAAATTTTAGCATCACTTCCAAAACACAGGCTGAAGACTGGGACCACTCTATGCCAAAAATGCCATATTACAAATGTGATAGTTACTTATATGACCATACATAATATCATACTATCTGTCTGCTAGAAATAATGAATTATGTAAAAGCTCCAAGATTATGGAATCTATTGAATGATTAAAGTAATTTTATAGTCAACACTTATTTTATAAGTGCCAAATATATTATTATTTATATAAATACAAATGTGTGATTATTCTTTCCCTTCTGGGAATGTCATATCAGGAATGCTTGGCTACAGCAGATCCCTGGTTTATGTCCAATGCCTGAGGTCATGTCTTCAAAAAAGAACAGGAAAAGAAAGTATCTACTGTGTCCTCTGACAGTTTTCAGATGATTTAAAGAAGATTATCTTGTCTTACATCAACACACTTTTAATTTACATTTAAAACATATTCTCACTGAAGAGATTTCCCAAATAAATTTGCAAACTGTCTGAGGAAGATGACTGCTATATTTTTAAAACCTACTTGATATTATTTAAATTTAAAATTTAGCATGACTCCGAACAGCATTATTATATTTACCATCACTATGACTTTTTTTTCTTGACTTCCTTGTATGAGTCATCAACCTAACAGCCATGTTCACTCCTCCTTAATGTTCAAGACAATATCTGCTTCTCTCAGGAGTTTGATCTGGCTGCCCCTATCTATTCCTTCTGTGTCCAAGGTGTTCTTTATCAATACGGTAATGGTGGTCATCTGGCTAACACTCAAGATATATTATGAAATATCTGTGATTTAGGATTCTTTTATCTCCCTTAACCTGCTGAATAAATCAATTGGCCTCACATGGGACATACACAGAATCTTATTTTTCTGTGACCTGGTCTCCCCAACACATCCCTCCAGTCACCTGTCCCTGTAATTCTCCAACATATGTCTGCCTCAAGAAATTAGCTCCTAACATTCCTTCCCTCCAGATTTCTGCTGCTGAAACAAATAGTTGAGAATTGAGTCCCTCATCTTTTTCATGTCTTCACTCACCTTACCTTCATAGCAATACCTTTTCCTAGCCTTGTGTACATTTGCACATCCTCAGGTGTTCCTAAACAAAACTTGTATTCCTATCTTCACTGCTGTGGGTATCACTGTAACACTACCTTTGCAAATTATTTTAAATCGCACTGGTAGATTATTCTCAACTGCCCATCTCTTCCTTGCTATCAGTAACATTTTTAAAGCAGGGTTTACTTTTAGTGATTTCCTTTGTGGTTATCTCTACTCCCTGCCAATCAGTGAATGTTCACCCACTGAATGATTTTCCGTGTATAACACATTAGCCTCCTAATGGACTCCTTCAGTATTTTTCTGCATCAATCCTATCCATCACAAACACTATTGTTTGGAAAGTTATTACATTTGCTTGAGTTATTCTCTGCACAATGTTTCTGACTTGTGCATTGCATCCTACATTCTACTGCAAGAATAATTTTTCTATTCAACTTTGCTTCATAAGTAAAGGCTATATACTACAGCATGCCACTGAACATTCTAGTGTGCGATCCCTAGGTGCCACATTGAATCCATCTATGAACATTTCCTCTCTTACCCCTGTGCCTTTGTGCACATGGAATTTCCTCCACACTTCTCATTCCACTCCATGCTTATTATGCCCTATCCTTCCATCAAGCTGCAACTCAGTTATTAAAATCTTAGTGAATTATTCGCCCAGCCAAAAATAATTTTCTCCTCTCAACAGATTCAGCCACAACATAATTAGATATGCTTGTCACAGTTTTCTTATTAGTTTAGAAGCTCATTACCTAGAGTGTCAAGAAATCATCCTCTTAGGCAGTCATTATACTCAATTTATTGAATTTTATGTTCTTTATTTCTATTCTACTTGATTTTTAACATATTCTATATCCTTGTTAATTGTATTGATAAAATTAAACATGATGCTTTTATAAGTATGACTCTATGGTATACATTAGATAAATCTATTTCTTAACAATTCTGGAGCTTTATTTATCAGTAGCATCATTGTTAATGATTGGTATGTGGATACTGACACCCAAAACATTGTTAACATACTTCTTCAGAAGGAACATTATACCACTTGAAAGTATCAGTAATTGCTGCTCCTTGTTTATGCTGACATTAATAAGCTACACTAGTATTTTTAAAATTCTAATTTTATTTTAATATATTATGTAGCAAGTTTGAGTTTTAAGTAATGTTTTAAAGGATTCCTGACTCTTGACCCATGATATGAGCTACGAATTCTTTCAATCAGACTGTAGTGTTTTAATATATGTGCTGTTTACTTACACCTTGAAGATTTTAGATATTGCTTAAATTAATATTGTCTATATATTATGGTTTTCACGATGCATATTGTTTAAGAAATCCATATTAACCCTATTATTTTATCATGTCAATTAAAATACACAGACTAATATTAAAATGAATTTGAGATATTTTTAAAAGATCAGAATATCTATGTTGTTAGGATGTACAAGAAACAGAAAGCTGTAAAGTCCCTTTGCATTCAGAGAACATGGTGCTGATATAGCTATTCAGTATGAATCAGCTAAATCTCACCTGGCCCTGACAGTATAGGTGGGGCTACCAGACAAGGAAAATTCTGGGTAGTGGACTTAGAGAGAAACCACAAGTGAGAGATGCCATGTAGCAGCTGAAGTGGTAAGACATGATAGAGGGAACCAAACTGCAAAAGTCCATGAGTTCTCTACTAAGAAAGATAGGATTGCAACTCCATGCCATTGGTGAGCCCATTTATCATCAAGCCTTTTGGGTAGTGCCTATGCCCATCCATGAGGTCAATCACATTCAGAAACAGACAAGTATATTGATGCCTTCAAGTCTATTGAAAAAAATGCCCATGAAATTTTTGTACATCTAGAACAAAAATATTGGTTTTATACTTAGTATATTTTAGATCCTAATTTTGAAAAGATATTTGACAAAGACAATAGTTACTATTGAGTTAACTAAGGAGAATATTCCTACCTGGAAAATATGTAGAGAATTGGGGGTAGGAGAATTGAAATGATCGCACTGTACAGTGTAATTTGAAAGGAGCATCATGCTGTAGTTGTGCAGTTTGACATACGATCTTTTCATGTTCTTTTGGCAATTGCTAAAGACTGTCAGTATAGTAACTGTCTCTGCTCTTGGAAAGCTCTTTCAGAGTCCTAAATGCATAATGGTGCCCACTTATATTTTTACAAGAGTTTATCTAAACTCTGGCTCTTAAGATTAACAAAGTGGCAGACAGCTCTTGTCGGAGTGCAAAAAGCTAAATGGCTGTATATACAGCCTATCTGGAATTAGAGATAATGTACGACATCATGTCTGTGGTCCTACATCAGGACTGAGTTCTGTCTTTGGTTCTTTAATTGGAGAAGGTAAAACAATTGTATCAACTCTACATACCTCTGAAGTTCAAAAAGAAAGACCTTCAGTAGGGAAAATATGATCCAGGACTGAACAGAACGACGATGAAACTCAGTATCATAGCAGGATACATGTGAACAACTGGTTAGGACAAGGGAAGTTGCTTCCCTTCCCCAGTCTGCTATCACATTTACCTTTCTGTAACTACAGTCTTCTCTAAGGACTCACCTGCTGAGATCCTACACAGTGAGTCACTACACAGACAGGCAAGTCATCATGGCAGGTTCCGCACTGCCTGCTCTAGTGATTGTGAATGGTAAATGGGCTCTCAAGATTACGGTTTGATCTGATCTGATTGTTCCAATTCAGTGGTGGCTATGTATTCACTTTCTTCTCACAGCCCACCCTGAGAATGAAAAGCCCTGAAGCCCTCCTGCTGATCAGGTGCTCCTGCTTAAAAGCAGGGGAGGTTACTGAGGATCAGAACAAAGAATGATTCTTCAAGGGGGAGCCACTATCACTGGGGTTTCAGTTCTGCAGTTTTGAGGACAAGGGTATGGAACAATCATGAATGACAGGAACATCCTTCTTCATGCTAAGTCTCAGACAGTGTAGAATTTTAAGAACAATAAGGAATTGGTCTGATTTACATTTTATGATTTTTTGTTTTCACTGTGAGGTGTGTGTTTTACATGCAGGTATGCACATGTCCTGTGTATATTTGTGCACATGCTAGATATCCTGAAATTGCAGTAACACACAGTTGTGAGCTCTAGGCACAAAATTTAGAAGCTTTGCAAGAAGAATAAGTACTTTTAACCACTGAACCATACCTCTAGCTCCCAGGTAACTTTGGGTAGCACATTATATCACCTGAGTGTGGTAGAGAAAAACTTAGTACATAGATACATAAATGACAGCCAGAAGGCCCAGATGCCCAGACCTTTCAATGATGAACTAGCAATGATGTAAAGATCTTCCACCAGACTCTGTCTTTTCTTTAGGCTTTTCAATCTCTCAATAGTGCCACATGTATCTTTGAGAAACATTCAAAGCCAAAGTTCCAGTTTATACCAAGTCTGATAATCAGCTTTGGTATCATAACTCCATTGTTGCTCGAATGTTTGCAGTCTCCTGTGTTGCCATTCTGTGTGATTTTCATAGCTATTAGAAATCTTAGGAAGTGGGACTTAATGCCACCAGTAACTTCAGTAGCAAGGTGTCCTTGAAAATAATTTGTGAGCCAGAAGCCCTTCCTATCCACAACTACTTCCTGGTACAAATGGTGTCCTTTCTACAGCTTCTCACTCACTAACTCCCAGATTTATATCAGGCTGTTTTGGTACTGAAGACTTTTTATACAATGGGTATAATTTTTACTGTAGACATCATTAAGGTTTGACTATATCTGTCCCACCATAGGTTTCCTGATTTATCTAACGGCTGAATGACCAGGGCAGGTAACTATGGGCTGACCAAAACTTCTGAACCATGAGCCATAGAAAATTTTCCATCCTTTTGAAGGCTCAGTCTGAATGGTGAGACTAAACTCCATGTCCAGAACTATGAAATGTTGTCTCACTCACATTTAAGATATCATCTGAGTGAATAAAAATATGAAACTCTGAGGACAGGTAGTTATAAAAAAGGCACTCTTTCCTCAGAGGTACTTGTTTTATTTTCAAAGAGAAATTCTTTAAAATGGCACAATGCATATTCCACCAGTAAGTCTGTACCAATTCAAGAGAACAGTCTGGCGCTCTATGACTAATGCCTTCTATACTCAAAATTCTTGGTTCTGCTTTGAAATACTGGGCATCAAAAAGACAAAAAAATAGGGTTAGAGATAATCAGGGTTGATATTTTCTTCCTGGAGTAAAAGATCAAACTAATTTCAATACAAAGCATGGGATCTGCCTTTGAAGGAAAAGTACATGTGATCACAGCCAGGTGCAGTGTGTATGCTAGGTTGGGGTCCAGACCAAATTGTATGCATTTGCCTGGGACTCTTAAAGGAAAGGGATAGTAAAGCTTGTATCAATTTATCCTAACTTCATGTAAAGAACAACAAAGGACATAGAAGTAATTAGAGGATGAGAAAGAACAAAACTACAAAACTATCAGAATAAAAGTTGTGTGTTTCTATCACAAAGGATCTTTGGTGTTTTACTCAAGTATCATCATAAAATTCTAATCATCAGAATCAACAACATATTTACCAAAGATACATAAAATTTACAATCACAGGTAAGACTGAGAATGAATGGTTAATGCAATTTTACTACTCCACAGTAAACAGCTACATCTTTTCTTTGGCGTTACTGATTATAAAATAAATTATCACTGAAGTATGTGACATAGTCAAGAAATTAACTTACTTTCTTTCAGGCATCATCTCCAGGGATAATATGAATTCTTGGATCATTATAGCTATGCTAAAATCAATTTAGATTGATCAGAGAAAGAGAGTTTATACAATAATACAGAAAACTCCAAGGAGTTCAAGTTCCCATAGCATGAAGAATTTATAATAAGCTGTTCTATCCTTAAGAGCAAAGGCCATGATAAATTGAAAATTGCTTGCATATCTTAATCCAATCTAAAATTTTGTGCTTGTTTTTCATTTGAAGAACTTATTTTGATTAATGTCATGGATATCACAACAGTTTTATACTATGTGTTCTATGTTTAAGATATTAATTTGATGTTTACATCATAGTTCATATTGTATAAATTTTATTTATATAATGAAGATGGTAATTTCTCTTCTTACTTGACAGGCTTTGAAAATTACTTACAGGTACTGTGAATTTTGAACACTAACATTTATCATTCCAAGTGAATTTTCAGAGTTAACTGTTGTCCCATTTATAGACTAATAGTAACACCAGTGTTATCATTGTTCAGATCAGCAAGTGTCCAAGTCTAGTTCACAACATGCCCCACACAGCACACTAATAGAATTAAGCGGTGTTGTTCTAGTTCTTTTTATTTTGGATTGATGTTCTCCCTTGTCTTCTACAGTCTTATTGAACTTGGTAGTATAAAGGTTATGTAGGCTGCAATTTGCTCAGTGTCCAATTACATTCAAGGACTTAAACCCTAACAGCTTATTTTAAAGTGTCTCCTAGCTGCAATAAAACAGTCAAGATCAAGAGCCATAAACTTGTAGCAAATAGCCACTACTTTTCTTTTTTTTTCAAAGCATTTTACTTTATCACCTGTTAGATGGAAGTTTTACACATTATGCATTAAAAACAGTAAAATTTGTTTAGGATATTTTGAAAGCAGAAAAAGTAACATAAAATCACAAAATTTGAATTTGAGGAAAGTTTAAAGTGAAACACAAATACATATGCCTCTAATACCATGTTATTACCCATTTATTAAAATAGTTATTTGATTCCTATAGCCCATTCTACTTATTGTTTTTTCTTTCCCTCCCTTTTCCTTCTTATCCTAAAAAGTCATATTTTACCAATTTAAATATTAAGTCCTTGACCATCTTCTCTTCTGCTGTGCATTTTCCTATGTAATTGTATTAAAATTCAATTTAAAATACACTGTGTTTTGTTCAATAGTAGATAATCATTCGAAGTCCAACTTGGCTATGCCTGTTACTCATTTAAATGTTTCACTACAATTCCTATTTCCCATGCCCATAGCGAAAACTGAACTCAGTTATGCTTATATCTTCCACCTTCTCCTTGCCTTCTCACACATTTTCCTCTTTCCTATACGTTCATTGAACAAGCAAAACCTGCTTTCTGTACCTTGATCCACCACAGTTAGTAGGCTTCAAATACTGTGTTAAAACCTCTCTGTATTGCCACTGCTCTCACTCTGTCCAGTAAGATCACTGACCAGCTATTGACAAAAGTGTGTGATTTTCTGCTTCCTTTCTTGCCTTTTATGATTGATTTGCTATCATTTTGTCAAATTTCATTACTCCTCATTCCTTCAATTTATAAACCTTTAGTGGTTTCTTATTGCATGTAGAGCAAAGGCCAATCTCCACTGCATGGCATAAAATCGATGCTTTACGATCTTACCCCTTGTTATCTTAGTAACTATCTTACCACTTCTAACTGCACTTCTTGAACACTGGTATTTTATGTAAAACATCTGATCTATCCTAAAGACCTTTGCAAATGAGCATGCCCTCTCTGCTCAGGTACAGTATCCCTTGCATATTCTTCAGGTTGCAGAACATCTGGCATTCACTCATTGAAGTCACTTCTAGTCACCTTAAATTTAGACTTTTACTCATTCTTTTTTATATTTTTCTTCTTCATAGAAATTTCAAAGAATGATAGTGAGTTTTAAATAAGTTTGTTCTTATTTAATGTGTGGACATGTATAAATTCTGCACTGAACTATAAGATCTTTCAGTGGGAGGAGAAGGCATACTTGCCCTGCCAATCATTCAATTCTTATCAATCAGCACAGATTTGTCATATAACATTTTAACCTGCTTGTCAAGAAAACGATCGTGATAATTTTAGTTTATTTATCATCTTTTAAAGTATATTCAGTAAACCAAATATTTTTTGAAAATATTAAGTGTTACTAAGTGTAGATTTTATAACCTGGAGCCTCCAGTCCCACTTGTGCCTGTTTTGGCTGTGGACACAGTTGGCAACCTCCCAGACCTTTGGGTTTGTGAGGCCGACAATCAACCAGGAGCCTCTGGCACTGGACAATCAAGTACCATCACTGCAAGTACTTCACGAGGTTTGTGGCCCTGGTCATGGAAGACAGGAAAGGCAACAACTCTATACCATCCATTATGGCTGAGGCAGGCAATACCTAACCAAGAGCCCCTGCACTGAGTGGTTGGACACCACTGTGGTGAGAGAGAATAGGGTAGGAAGGCAAAAGGGAGGGAGAGGTGGGATGGTTTGGGCGCTGGGCAAGGGGCAGATCTGGAGAGGTGAGGGTGGTAAGGACCTGCCTAGCTTGCCACCCTAGTCCAGAGAGGTGTCTAGGCATGAGCTATGACCAAGGGCCTAGACTTGATCCAGAGCCCTGGAGCAGCCCAGGGGGCTTGCTATTTTGAAATTCTGTGAACTTTATTACAGTTCCAATATCACACAAACTCCTGGTCCAGAATCTGACCAGGGTTGCATGCTTCAATATTTATGCAGTTCAAAATATATCACTTGGATATGACAAACATACACATTTTAGATGGGGAGGTCTTTTATGCTGGACTCTTGGTACTGTTAGTGACAGATTCTGAAGGAAGAACAGGTATTGTCTTCTCACACATACCCAGTATTGAGACCACAAGCCTCTAGTGGATAATGACAAACCTATAGTCATGCAGATGGACTTGACTAAAAATCGACAGGTCACAAAGTAAAACAAAAGACATGAATGCAAGATAAGGGCTTTTAAGGAAGGTGGATGATATGTGTGGGGAGAAGAGAGGATGGAGGGAAAAATAAGAATGCTTTATAAATTGTCATGGAAAAAATTGATCAACAAAAGTAAAGTAAAATAACAGCACTGGAAAAATTCTGTAAAATTTTTCAATGAGTCATGATCTATTATAACATCTGAGAAAAAACTCATTGCTATTATATTATGAGAAAAAACATTCTATAGTTGTACATAAAGTTAGGGCTCACCTCCAGAGCAAATACTAAATTAGGGATTCAGATGTTAGATGAATTATGGATGTGTTGCCAAGAAAAATGAGAACCCCAAAGATGACAGAGGAAGTTACACAGGATGTGGCTTCAGAGTGTAGTGGCTGAGTCTCACAAAGAATTAACTACAGGGTAAGCTAAAACTTACAGCACAAACATTTTAGCATGAAGGAAGAGATGAGACCTTTTGCAGTCCCTTACCAGTCCATCAATGATGGCCATGGTTCCTCCAGTCTTCCCCAATAACATCATCACAAGGACAATTCTTGTAGAAGAGGGCAGCTGAACCATAAGCATCAAATGATCACTTAGCAAAGGGAAATTGTAAGGCTAGCTTTGCATGTTCCTTTTCCTTTAAATATTATGGCAATTCTATAACAATATAATCATCTCTAATGAAAATGAAATGACAATGAAAATAAAATAAAAATTTAAGTGAAAAAATACAAGGAAAAATGGGCCACAAGGGAGATTACTGAGAACAGGGATCAGGGCTGTGAGTCTGAAAGCCAATCCCATCCTCAGTTGATCCTGCTTGGTGTTTACATAATTGGACTCATGTAGAATGGAGAAGGTGCCAGTTGTGATACAAAATGACTGGTTTTCAAGGCAGGCAAGGAAAAAGAATGTGAAAGAATTCAAAATGCAATTGTTAATGATGATTTGTTGTGCTATTATTAAAATAATCATATTAGCCCTGGCGACAATGCTGACCATTGTCTATTTGGTGTTTACTGTTTGCCTGTCATTGTTTCAAAACATTTGAGTACATTTGAATCTTGTTTTACCTCTACACCCTGATGGAATGGACAATGCTATCATTCTCATACAATGTGTGAAAACCACAGAGAAATTTGTCTTGATGAAGGAAAGGAAACAAAATGCTGAGTACTTGAATCTGAACAGATGAGCTTGATATTGGATTCTGTATTACTTGCTGTTATTGACAAAGAAGAAAAAAAAACAATCCTTCAAATGGTGTAACATGAGCTTCGTAGAAACAAGAATAGACATGCCAAATAGATAGGGAATAACTCACAAGGCCTCAACCCCACTCAAAGACTACAGACAACCAAGAATGCTGAGCATGGGAGAAAAAGGTGTGTTACTTTAGTTTATGCTGCATTCATTTAATTATGTAAAGGTGTGTTGCATTTGTTTCACCTTGCCTGCCTAAAGCACCTGCTTGGTCTTATAAAAAGCTGAATGGCAAATACCTAGGCAGGAGAGGGATTGGCAGGGCTGGTAGGAGAGAGGATAAATAGGAGAATTCTAGGGTGGGGAAGAGTAGGGAAGAATGAAACAGAGGAGCAGTAGACAACAATGGGCATATTCGGACAAGAAGCCAGATAGACATAGAGAAGCAATGGAAGTAAAATATACAGAAGTAAGAAAGGTAAGAAACCTTGAGGCAAAAGCTAGATAAAGAGAAACAAATTAAGTTAAAAGAACTAGCCAGAAATGTGCCTAAGCTAGGTCAAGCATTCAAAACTAATAATAAGTCTCTTTGTCGTGACTGGAGAGCTTGTCGGTGGCCCAAACAGTAAAGAATGGTACAATTTGTACAATTAAAACTATATTTTTAAAGTCACTGTGCAAAGGTCTGCTGGTGCTGTCAGAGCAAAAGTTTCATACCCTCAATGTTTACAAACAGCAGAGGAGATGTCAGAGAGAGACAGTGTATGTGTGAGAGAGAAAAAGAGGGGGGGTAGAGGGAGAGAGGGGGGGGTTGAAAATCCAGTGATTAAGTTTTCCACATGCTAAGAGTCTGTGATAACCCACTTCTATGTTTAAAGGTCTGTCTTTGACGGTGTCTTCAGGTCAGATAAGGTACAATGGAACTTTGTGTGGTCTCCATGCTACCAGAATAAATTTCATTCGTGACATTTCTGTCTTCCTGACCTTTATCATTTTCCACAGGTCCCACCACTAGATGTCACTGAATCAGGACAAAGTTGATTTGCAACACTGATTACAAAAAAATGAAAATAAATGTAAAGCACTCTTATTTTCGGCATAAAAATGAAGAAAAATCTAGATATACTATCAAGTAATTTAAAAAGGAAAATGCCTATTTAATCTAAGTGTGGGTACCTGAGCAAAAATGAAGAACCATGCATCTGTAACATAAATTTATAACACAAAGAAAATTATATTGGAATATGTGATGTGCTACAAAAAATCTTGCAGTTTTAAGGCTAAAATTCCAGCTATGACAAAAGAATAGAGAGAAGAGTTTTCAGGTTAGGGGAAATCGATTTCCTATGTAAATGGAAACTAGATACAGGGATCGAATATTAAATAACAGTATTAAGGAGAAAAGTAGTTACAACATTAGAGGGACGTATTACTCTCACAATATGCTTGGTGAGCTGATAGGATAGGATGGAGAAAGGTCATGGTGTAAATTCCTGGTGGCTGTAGTTAGGATCCCCTGGAGCTTACTTCTGCCCAAAAATGAATTGTATCTACTCAGCCTCCTGCTGAGGGATGTGATCTGCTGAAAGGGTAAGACACTTGCCAATGCATATGGAACAAAGAGAAAAGGATACGAGAAAAGCAAGAAAGGAGATAACCAGTGCCAAATATTGCTGGAGTGTGTGTGCCCTTTTCTGAAGGAATTGGGAGATATCTCCCCCCCCCCCGAGACCATCTTGCTATGCACCCTGACTGGTCGGTCATCAGGATCTCCTTGCCATACTCTTGCAAGGGCTTGGAGTAACAGGTGCATGTCACCTCATCTGGTCCTGATTTAACTAGCTTATTTCCAAAATGATGGTTGAAGGAAAAATAAGTCGAAATTTAAATGAAAATCAGAAGCAACCAACAGGTTTAAAAGGGAGCAGGACACCCAGGTATTCTTAGATTTCTGAGTTAGCTGGTGTATTCTGGAAATAAAACTGCCCATGAAAATATCTATATATTTTTAAAACTCTAACTCTGTGGCAGCTCACAGACTTTTAACTCTGAGGCAGGAATGAAGCATACTCACAACCAGCATGGGTTACATACTGGATTTTGGCCTGGCTTTAGCTCCAGAGGCTGACAAAAAAAATAAAATTGGAGTCATTCAAAAAGTACAATGATAAAGGGATTTTTCCAACCATTTAGGAAACTTTAAGAGCTCTGAGGCTGTAGAAATAGAACAAAGTACAAGAAAGAAGACTTCTCTATGGTAATGATTTATCTGTTACAATTCCATGAGCATTCAATGGAAACATAAACTCATTAGTGTGTGTGTGTGTGTGTGTGTGTGTATGTGTATGCGTGCACTATATACAGTCAAGAGCTTTGAAAACAGTAAAAAAATAGGCAAACTATTGAAAATAATATATAAGCCTGAACAATTTTAAGCAGTCAGATATATGGAAAATAAAGGAAAAAAATAATCTGTTCAGCTATAACTGAATTCTCAATATTTTGAACATTATTTTGTCTCGAGAGGAGAGTTCAAATGGAGAATAATGTCCTTTAACAGTTGACTTAGAATTTCAAAGAGATCCTAGACACAGAAATCTCATTTTAGAAAATTCTCTGGTACAACAGATCTCAATCTATTATACAGTATATTTTTGGACAATAAATACCTTTACATATTATGTATAAGCATGAAGCTATCAAGGCTGAAACATGCAGAGCCTTGGAAATGCTCATTCCAAAGACTGTCCTGTAAAGAAGAGCAACAGAATTTAGTCTGCTCATATCTTTTCACACTCACATCTAATTATTTCAGGAAAAACAAAGCATGAAAAGAATACATGATTTCTTTTACAAAAAAAATTTATCTCTTGGAATGGAATATGTTTTTGTTTTTGACAGCTGAAACAATTTCAGTATGACAGTTTAGAAAATAATGATGAAATTAAAACTTGACAGTAAGACATTTTGTTCCTAAAATGTTATCACAGAGAAATTAGAACATTGATTTTAGAATATCATCTTATTAAATAATATAGAGGGCAGATTGCAGTTAAAGCTTTTATAAAAATGAATAAGAAAACTCAGCTCTTTAAAATCTGTTGTCTAAATTCTGATTTTAATTTTTCATCATTATTTATAATTCTTTAAAAAGGTTATTTGGTTCATGAAAGCATAACAAGTATACTTCTTATGCTATAACAGTTATAGTTTACATATGCATGGTTTCTGCTTCTATTTCTTGAACTTTCACACAGCAGTATTTCATCTAATGATACTATTCTAATTCATTTCTTGTATTTAGAATTTATAAATTATTTAGCAAAGTAACTTATGAGATAATAAGAATGTGATATACATATCTCTACAGATAAGAATATTCAAATTCATTGAAAAGATTAGCTACAGTATTTAGAAGGGGAATGTAGGTCAGGTGATCTTTTAATGGAAAGCATGGGGACTAAAAGATGAATGATGTCACAAATCCTTAAGTAGTTACAGAAATGATGGGACTGATACACTGCATGGTGCTAACAAGATGAAGTGCATATCTAATGAAGGGCTAGTTAGGATAACAAACTAGTAATCCCAAGATGCTACTCAGAATGTGAGTAAAGTATAGATTCCTGAATTACACAGATAGCACTAGGTTCAATTTTGACTAATGTTTACTACAGAGACCTATGTTAGTCCATGTTAGTTGATGCTGTATTCATAATAGTCAGAAGTATGAAACAGCCTAGATGTCTATCAAATAATTAATAGATAATGAAAATATTGTTTAGCTATTAACAGAAATGAAATTTGTAGGCAAATGGATGGAATAGCTACACCCATACTGCAATGCATCATTCAATCATCATCTGAGAAACTTCTTGCAATAGATGGTAATTAACATAGAGACATTAAACTGGAGTACATATAGAAAGTGAGAGACAATGGAGCATTCATCCTTAAATGGAATATCTTTATCAAACCCTTTACCTCTAGATCCAGGGATTATGCAGAAGAGAAGGTGAGAAGATTGTAATATCCAAATGTAGTATAGGATTCCAAGGAGAGAGCATTTCAGATACAAGGGTGATGTAATATGAACTTACAGACTGTGACAGCATGCCTAAGACTTGCAGAAATTCAAGTCAGAGAAAGTTCCAGCATAGAAAAACAGAAACAAACAAAGAAATCCCAAACCCTAATCAAAAAGCCATTTGTATGACACAAATGTTAGACAAGAGAAAATAAATTTTCTTCAACAGAAGTGATGGAGGATATATCAGCTATACTCTAGCGCCGGCCTCATGTTCAGGAGGAGTTGATCAACCCTAACAGACTCCACGTTTCATTGTGTGACTATTTATTTTTGTCTTTTCTTGTTGTTATGGTTTGATGCTTTTATCTCTTTGGTTTCTTGTTGGTTTGTTTTGTTATTTAGAGATTCCTTTTTTGAGAGACAGAGAAAGACAAAAGAAAGAAAAACAATGCTAAATTTGGAGGACAGCAATGTAGCAGGATCTGAGATGACTTTGAGATAGGAATGGATATGATCAAATTGAGTATATGAGAAAAATTCAAAACAATAAATAAGAATATTAAAATCTTTTAAAAACAATCACAACTCTAAAATTTTTTATTTACTCAAAACTAGGGAGATGTAAAACATTTTCTGTGATGTATAATTACTGTAAAATATGCTGTAAACAATTTTATAGAACAATTTGAAGAGTTTGGATTAAACTATTAGCACAATAGAATTTTAAAAATATCCCCACACTTTCTCCCATACTTTTTATAGTTCTTTTTCACTTTTTGCTTTTCTTTACATGACTGTTGCCAGCAGAAAATAGTTCACATTACCTAAAACTTAAGCATTAATCAGTATGTACCTTTTGTGTTTTATTCGTTTTTGGCACCAATATTACAATATGTGAATTATAATAGGCTATCTTATCATTTTCTTTGAAGCCAATTTGAAAACTGTTAAAATAGATGCTGAAAGTAAATTATATATAATACATATCTCACATGGGATTTAAATGTCTTTAAAAATACGTTATTAGTTTAACATTAAAAGTAAGTTCTGAAAACAATAGTATTTAAAAAAATCACTTATCAAATGATTTCATCATATTTACAATTATGTAGCTGAGTATTTCACTAAATATGCTCATATTTTAAATCGCTTACTCTGTAAAATGTCTAGAGGAACACTGACTGTGGTACTGAAAAGTAAATCTCTATTCTAATTTTTAACTCTATAAAAATGGACTATTTCAGTTACCTTTTAAATTTCAATTGTTTGTAGTCATTATATTCATTTTTTGTCAGGAAAGGAAATCCTGACAGTCTAGACAAGTTGATGTACATAAAACAAAAGTTTTGCCCAGAAGAATTAAATATAGTCCTCATATGACATAAATTTTATATGACATATTTTTCAAGGTCTATAAGAATCTGCCTTATTAATTACTTGGTTAACTTATCTGAAAGATCATATTTACTTCATGTTATTTTTGCATATATGGAGTTTAATTTCAAATTGAAGGTCAAATTGTATCTGTTAACAGGACAAGCAAATAAATTTAAAAAATATTTTCATTGGTTTTGTGTAAATATTTTTTCTTTCTTCTCTTTTAGACAGGGGCTCAGTTTGTTGTCCTTCTTATTTGAGATTTGGGTACGCAAGGAATCCTATGCCTTAAGATTCCTTAGCGTTTGAGTCTATACAGAGATATACTGTTGTGCTTAGATATAAAAATAACATGTAATTGTGAAAAAACTTCATAGCTGCTGCACAAAAACAACCAAGTTTAAAGTGAATGAGCAAAGGACATTCCACAGCTATTCAACATAGAACAATCTTTCTGAGTATTTTGGGGCATATTTTTCCCTACTTTGGAATTTCTGCTGATCACACCACCTATTAAAGAAGAGAGAAAGCCGGGTGTTGGTGGCGCACGCCTTTAATCCCAGCACTTGGGAGGCAGAGGCAGGTGGATCTCTGAGTTCGAGGCCAGGCTGGACCGACAGCCTCCAAAACAATACAGAGAAACCCTGTCTCGTAAATACCAAAAAAAAAAAAAAAAAAAAAAAAAAAAAAGGAGAAGAGGAGACATGCTTATTCAGTTCATGTTATCGCCAGACCACATAGTTTGTTTCAGCTGGATTTGATACTTAATCCTCCCCAACAGCCACAAGGAAAAATACTGACTCCATGTTACAAATAAGGCAACTCTTGTTCAATGTGTTTAAAAGGATTCCAGGAATCTGGGTGTAGTGGCACATGCCCTTAATCCCAGCACTCAGGGGGAAGAGGCAGGTAGATCTCTGTTGAGTTCCAGTACAGCCTAGTGTACACAGTGAATTCCAGGAAAGCCAGAGCTACATAATGATACCCTGTCTAAGTGCCCTCACCCACCAAAAAAGAAAAAAACGATTAAAATAATTCATCCAAGAAACGAAAGCTGCAGTTTGCTATGGTCCTCTATGCAAGTACTTATTAGGAAGAGAGAACTCAAAGCTTAAGCCATTCTTTCAAATACTTCTTGATGGGTCAGCTGAAGATGGGTATTAATACTCTGCAAATCTCTCTAATTTTCTTCATATTTTTCAGGTTTGGGATATCAATATAAAACACACCTAATGTCTGAAACAATGCTGAGCACAAAAAAAAAAATGCTAGATAGCAGCACAAGGAAATTGAGCTACTTACAGCTTTAATGAGAATACTAGACAGGGGTCCAGGATGTGGGAATTAAGAAAAAATGTGAAGGAAATGTACATCCAGTATTGCAAATCATTCTTGATTAAGAGCGATTAGAAATGGGTCATCAACAAGATATTTTACCCTAACCACATAATGGTAGTTAAATCCACAAGGAATGTTAATAAAAATAGACTCTCTTTAAAGGCAGCATGCCCCTGGGATGGAAGCTATTTCTAGTGGTTCTAAGAGGAACTGAGACCATTATGAAACATTATAAGGTTGGGTTTTGGTACATTAAACAAGCAACTGGATTTCACTTACACTCGGACAGGAATTTCATTAACCTGTTAATGCTTATTCATGTCATCTCCTTAACAGACTTAAAATAGCTAAGGTTCTATCAAATCTAGTATTCATCAGGAAACAGGAGCACATACACTTGTGAAAAAAATGAGTAACATTTTCTCTATCTAATTTCAAAATTCCATGAATACTTACACTTTCAGCCTCTCTCTTTCCAGACATGCATTACTCTCCTCTTGCTATTTTCCCTAAAAGATTTCAAATTCTCCTGTGTTTTGAAAAATTATGAAAATTTGCATAATAATAGAGAACACTAACAAGGTCACAGGTGTTATATTCAGTCCTCTGTGTGTTACCTCACTTCATTCTGACAAAGACTTCACGACATCTTTCCTGCTTCATAGTAGGTGCAGAATTTTGCTTTGACCTAAGCTTATCTGGCACCACAGTCTGCAACTGTCATCACAGAACTACTCTTAGAATTACACTTAAAGAGGAAGTGTTCTCATTAAATCAGTGTTGACCCTTCCATGCTTCTACGATTTCTATTCTGCAGTTGATTTCAGAGAGTAGAAATCATCACTAAAGGCTGGGATTTGCTTTGTTTCTAGCTACACATTCACAATAATAATATTAATAAGGTTTCACAACTACCATGGAAAACAGAAAGGGAGAGAAGGGAAGAATGTAAAAATGACCCCTGTATGGATAAAGGCTCTGCCTACTGAATTGTTTTGTCTCAGAGCAGAGTTGAATGAAGTAAAACTTGCAAACTTTCTTCTTGATTCTGACTTTTAAATTTTTTGAATTATTCTTGGTATTGTTAGAATATCTTTCCTGTGAGTTACAGATAAAATGGGTCAGAATATATGTGCTAATTTTAAAACTTAATATCTGCTTATTCATAATGCTTTAAGTTCAGTTATGAAATAGCAATGTCGTTAATATGAAATCCTAGCAAGTTACAATAAAGACCTACTAGTGGCCTCTTACCACCACTCCCGTTAAAGAAAAGTAACCTTTTCTTTTGATGTTAGTGTCTAACTATGAAACAGTTTAAAAATAGCTAAATATATGTATGAATTGCACTTGTAATACACTGGTATATTGAGATGTAGGCTTGAATCAACTGTTTTATTTATGTAGGTCTCAACAGAGTGAGAACAGCAGATGGGAACTTTAGGGTCTGTTTACTTCTATCTCGACTTTGATATGCAAATTACTGTTCTGAAAGAATAGGGAATGAACTGACCACCAAATCCTAAGAGAATTCCTTAAAAGAAAGAAGGAAAGGGGAGAAAAAAGGAGGAAGGAGGGGAAGGGGTAAGACTGACAACATGGTGAAGGATATGTCTTATCACATTGTTTTTCTGTATAACATGTACTCAAATATAAAATATTATCACCACTGCAATCATAAAAATACGCTCTGGACAAGATGACACAAAATATTCATTTTGTTAATTTTACAGACTGATTCTTTACTTGGAGCAATATTTCCCTTTCTACATAATTGAATTTTATAACTCTTCAGCAAAGAAAATGAGATATTTTCTTGTTTTTTATAGAAGTGAATATAAATGGAAATTAGCTTAAATGAAACATTGTAAAGTTGTAAAAATAATCACAACGGTTTACTTCTTAATGTTATATAACATAAATTTTTAAAATACATTTTTTGATATTTGATATTCTTTAGAAATAGAAGAATAATTTTCAGTCTTATTAACTTATGGTATACCTAATATTTTTACCAAATAATTATATCATAGTAAACTCACAATACTCAGAGCATTTTAGAAAAGGTAAATTAGAAGTATGAATATGAATAAAAAAGAATAAAATACTTACAATATAAATTGAGCTATGATTAGTGAGATCTGTTGTTGGTAGGGAATTTTTATTGGAAAATAGATGCATAGGCAAAATAAAAATTCAGGATATTTAAAACATTTAATACTATCAAAATTTTTACATTTGTCAATCTATTTGTCATAATTTTGTCTCACAATGCTTAAGCATGGGGATGGCTAACTATTGGTGAAATAAAACTAAAAAGTTAGGAAACTAACTTTAATATATACCATAACTAATATATACAGTGAATGCTCTTAGAGATGAGTGTCAAATAGGTTTTCCTCAAAGCCTAGCATTGCCCATGAAGATGAAAAATAAACATTCTATGCATTTACACTGTTGTGTCACAAGCTTTCATTGGAAATAATGACTCATGATGTTCCAGGCTTATAGATTCTGTGAAGCTACCTGTATGAATATGGAAGGTATGTGGGTGAGCTGAGGTCTGCTCAATGAATTTCTCACATATTTGGTGTCTTTATACACTGCTTATGATTTCTTAAGGCTTGCCTGAAGATTCAGAAAGCAAAGTCAGCCACAAGCCATAGAAGCCAGATATAAGCCTTTAATCCCAGCAGTTAGAAACTAGGAAGTGGTGGTACATACCTTTAATCCAAGGACTCAGGATTAAGAGGGAGCTGGGATTGACATGTGAAGCATTCATGTTTTTTAATTTAAATAAAAACATTACGCAAAAAAAGAGTTAGATGGATCTCTCTGAGTTCAAGGCCACCCAGGGATACATAAGTTTGAATTAGTTTAAAAGAGTAACAGATCACACGCCTTTAATCCCAGCACTAAAGGGGTGTTAAAAATAGAAACAGGGTCTTCAGTATTCAGTCAGTATCATGCATTCGTTCTCCATCCACATTGAGGAGAGGCAGCAGTTTCAGACTTAGTAAAAAGCTTGTGTGTGGATCATCACTTGTAGTCTGAGGCAGAGGTAAGAAGTTAGTGGCAGGCTGCTTCGCTTCTCTGGTATTAGTTTGAAATTGTCTAAACAAAGCCATCATTTGGATCCCAACATTTTTACAAAGGCTCTGGTTAAAGGCTTAATCACCTGTGTGTGCTGTTCTTCTAATACTCTGGGAAGCAGGGAAGGGAATCTAGTCAACTCAGGCAAGGCTGAGAAGAAGCTATTGAGGGTTCTGAAGCCATCTTCTCTCTTTTTCTTTCTACTTCTTGTGTACTGTGATGTTAGAAGCTTTCTCTGCTACACAGTACAGCTATGCTGTGCTCTGCCACTCATGCTTTAAGCAATAAGGACTGGAAACCTCTAAAACTGTGAGGTAAATCTCTCATCCTTAAAGCTTCATTGTTTCTCATATGTTTGTACAGTATCCAAAGACTATGGATATTTTGTTTCCTTCAATTTAATAAGCCAGCTCTATTCTGGCTTATTAAGTTTGGAAAACAAAGTCATCGCAGCAATGTTCATAACAGAGATGTATGTACTATCTCACTTTGATTTCGTAAAGCGAGGTTGTGAACTACTTTTGAACTGGATGAATATGAAGAAGGCTTTGGAACCTACAGTGACTTGCTCATGCACATGGAAGAGGTAGCCTAGAGGCAGGCTTCAATAGGCCTTATAGAACAAGACATGAAATGTGTGAAGCTGAATCTTGCTTGATCTTCTTTCCCTGTGATCTATGAGCTGGGGTACCTCTTACTCCCAAAGGACTTGTTTCACACTACATAGAAAATACATGTATTGTTGGGCATATTGAAAGGAATGCCACAGGTGAAACAGAAATCAGAATCAACAGACACAAATTCCACAGTCTCACTGAGTCAGGTCAGCAGACATTTGCTACCCTAGTCACGTCATGCCCTTGCAAGATGGAGCTGGCTTCTAGACGTGGGAGTGAGAAATATCTGGAAGTCCACCCACACCTTAATATTTCCAATGCTATGAGAGCTGTCATCACAGATGGTAAATGTACAAAATGATTTGGATAAAATTTATGATTGACATTTTCAAATAAATGAGGGCAAGAATAAACTAATAACCCAAGCAGCTATAAAAATTCAGGCATCTGTCCAAGAAAAAGTCAAGAAGATGCCACCTGGTAAGAAAAGGGAAGTTAGAAATTTCATTATAACATAGCTGGAGGCATTGATTGGAAAAATAAAATGATTTATTAAAATAACGATATGTTTTCACTCCTTAAGAAATTAGTTGTTTCATTTGGTGATACACTTATAAAAAATGAATCATACAACTCTTGCCTCAAGAGTTTAATGTTTTTAATGGAATTCCTGAGTATGTCTCTGTATCTATATCTGTTTCCTATGTCTTTTCTTTGGCCCTCTTCCTTCTGTCTGTTTTGTCCTATTCCAGTATGTTAGTTTTTGTTTTATATCATTTTATTTTACAGATTTCTCTTAGCAACCTGTTTTCTAATGAGTGGCAGAAAGGGGGTAGATCTGGATGAGGGGTACTGAGAAAAGTAGAAAAAGGGGAATCCATAATGAGGATATATTATGTGAGAAAAATATATTTTAAATTAAAGGATTAAAAGAAAATTATAAGACATAATTCTGAAACCAGTTTATGTTATTAGTTTCTGTGTTGTACAACCCATTTCATCATTTTATTTAAAAAAGAAATGAAAACTCTTGACACATTATATGCCAAACCCAGAAATGAATATGTCCATTCAATTGGATAAATGTATTCCCTTACAGGTATGCTCTAAGTAATTCACATATGCTAAGCAAAAGTTCTATGTATAATGAGATTAATAGTGAATAAACAAAGACAGCCATATTCTTGGTTCAGTATATTTATGTTACTCTCTGAATAGCATGTATCTAAAGAAGAAGTATTTAAAACAAATGGTAAAAATAACATGAATAATGACAATCCACCATGTGAAAATCAGGACACCAAGATAGTAGGCAAGATGTTATGTAATTAACTGGGAGCCCCCAAAAATCATAGGTTGAAATTCTAATCCACTATGTTAATGCTTTTGGAAATTGAAGCCTTAAGGCAATTAATGTTGAATTATATAATAAGTATGTACCATAACATAATTCAAAAAGATTGATATCCTGATGGCAATAAATAGATGCACTACAACTGCAGCTGAGTGTCCACAAAAAAAATATTGTGTGAGACTTACAGTGGAGAAAGCCATGGGCAAACCAGGATGAGTCGTCACTAGGAGTCAACCCTATTGGCACATTGATCTTGAACTCCCAGCCTCCGGAATGTAGAGGAAATAGAGTCATGTTAAATGTTCATTTTGTGATATTTATTACAGCAGCAATAGTAAACTAGTACATAGGAGTAGATAGAATTGTAAGTGTGTCAGAGAAAGAAACACATGTAAAAGACTTGAAGAAGCTAGGAGAGTTTGAAGAATATCATGACAGGAATAGGAGTGTAGTCATAGGAAGTAAGGGAGGTTTAGGGAGCTGGGGAATTATAGAATACAGCAAGGGCTTGACCATCTTGAGAGTTAAGGACTGCTAAGATGTGACTATGAATTGGGATTTTATTTAAAGATAGCAAAAGACATCACCAAATTTTCTTGGAGAGTGGTCTGTTGGGTACAGATGTGGAAGGGCTATTATGCAAACTGAGATCAATCTGTGAGGTTAATGATGCTTATGAAGAAGAATGGTTTAAAAACATATTTGGAGGGTGTAACCTATACAAACTACAGATGAACTCATGACATGCTGTGTTCTTACTCTCCATTAAGTATATTTATTTCTACTTATCTGACAGTGAATCCAAAGATTCATTTAGAAATGGATAATGAGAAGCTTCATGTACAATGAATTAAGCACAAAGGGATGGGAATTGTACTTAATCAACATAAGGGAAAAACTTAAGATTTCCTTATATAGCAGTTCTTAGTATTTATTTTTTAATCAGATCTGATTAGTATAAGTGATCTAGTTTCAATTTTGCAGTAGTAATATTCTGACCAAAAGCAATAGGGTGGGTATTTCAGTTAATACTCAAGGTCACAGCCTGTCAGTGAAGAAAGCCAAAGCAGTAACTTGAAGGCCTTCACATTATTGGACACAGCATTACATCCAATCAAGAAACTAACATAACTGTCAAAAAATATGAAATAAATCATGGAGGATATTTCTGATAGTTGACTCACAGACCTTCTTACACTTCGTTTTCTTGCACAGTTCAGGACAAACTAACCCTCAGTGGGATGGGCCATCTATACATCAATTAATGGTTAAAACAAATCCCCACAGATATGCCCACAGGACAATCTGATCTAGACAATTTCTCAGTTGAGGCTCTACTCTCAGAATACTGTAAGCTATCAATTTGACAGTAAGCCTAAACAGGACAGTAAGTATAATAACTTTTTAACCACAGGCAAGATAGAAGTAGCTCTATTGAAAAAAAGTGTGGATCTAATTCTGTGAATAATGACATTTTTTTAACAAAGCTTGTGTTACATAAACCTGAAGAGTAACGTGTTCTGTACCCATTTCCTCTCAATTCAATTCCTGAAAGACAGGAGAGGCTTATAAGATCCAGGAAACAAATAGATTCACAGATTTTGAAAGCCCTTGGAATATAAGAAATTCACACAGAGTCTTCTCAAGGTTACATGTACCAGCACCTTTGAGAAAGAAGACAGTCTTCAATCACATCATCTTCATCCACATCATGATGGTAGTTCTAGTCCTATAGCTTTCATGAAGTGTCACCCATTGTGGAGTAGGTTTTTTGACAATGAAACTACCTTTGATTTATCTTTATTCCTGTAAATAAAGTTTCTCCATATTCCTTAAGTAATTCCAGTGAACTCACTTGTTCACAAGCAGACTGTAGTGGAATCACTTTCTTCATTAGGCATCACTGTTCCCTCTGGAATTTAAAGATCATTCACATATCCCCCAGAAAGTGTGTGTGTGTGTGAGTGTGAGTGTGTGTGTACACCAGAGGTCAATCACATGCCCATAGGTGTCATTCAAGGGCTTTAATCCAATTTGGCTGATTCTTAGTAATTTGTTTGGCTTTTTGGCTTTTTTGTTTATTTGTTTGTTTGAGACAGGGTTTCCTTTGCTGGGCCATGGGACTGACCAATTCATCTGAGCTGGCTGTCCAGTGAGGTCTAGTGATCTACATGTTCATGCCTTCCCAGAGCTGAGATAACAAGCAGGTGTCACAGTACATATATCTTAGTATGTACTGTAACTAACTTTCTGCCCTTGTTAACTATTCTGGTTTATTTTATTGCTGAAATATAACATCCTGACCAAAACAAATAGAGGGGAATAAAAGGAATTACCTAGCTTATAATTCTAAGCCACAATCCATTATCAAGGGAAAATACATTGAGAAAACATCATATCAAACAAACAACAAAACACATGTACATGTGTTGTCTGAATGCTAGTTTGTTCAAGGATATATGCTTCTTCAATAATATAGTTGAGGACCTCTTTCTCAGGAAATGGTACAACTAACAGTGAATTATGTCTTCCTACATAAACCCAAAATCAGGACAACCCCTGACAGATATGCTTACACACCTGTCTGATCTAGACAATTCTTTAACTGTGGCTATATTGATAGGAGATTTATGTTGGGGCAAGTTGGCATTTAAAAAGAACCAGCACATTAATATCAATTATTATTGCTTTTTTCCTTCATCCTCTATAGTTGAAAATTTTGTTCATGCTTAACACACTTAACTTTGTAGGACCGTTTTAGATTTCTATAAATGTAACTGTCCTAGTTATGATATTTTTCTCTATTGGCCATATAAAATGTTTTCTTATATATTTTATATAATGACTGCAGTGGTTAACAGGATCTAAAACACCTAGATGACAACCTCTGGGCTGATGGGGGAAGTCCTGTACATTTGTCAATAAAGTACTGTTGAGCCAATAGGAATCTAGATGGGTGGGACTAGGAGTCCAGGAGGATTCTGGGAAGGAGAAACACAAGAGAGTTCGAGATGTAAAGCCATGGGGTAGGAGCCCGGAACTATTCTCCGGTAAGAGACATACTTAGATTAACAATTATGGGGTAATTACTTAAGTCAGAGCTAGCCAGTAAGAAACAAGCAAGGCCAACAGCTTCATAATTAATACAGCGTCTTGTGTGTTTATTTGGGGACTACAATGCAGCAGAGCCCAGGCGGCTGGCGGGGGATAAACCAAAGTGGCTAGCAAGATAAAGCTTCTCTTAACACTGGGCCTGTGAAGAAAGTTCTGAATTGTGTTGACAAAGGTGAAAGGACCAATCTAAGTGTGGTTAAACCATTGCAGAAGGCTGAACAGAATAGGAGAGGGAGCTGTATGCAGGCATTCATCTCTGTGCTTCCTTGGGTCAGACGCAGTAACCAGTGGCCTCAAATATCTGGGGCCAGAGCTTTACTACCATGAAAGACAGTATCCTTCCACTGTGATCCCAAATATTCTGTCCTTTAAATTGTGTTTCTTATATGATTTCTCATAGCCACGGTAAAAGAAACAAATGCAGAACATTGGTGCTGAGTGGAAGAGTACCTGCTGTGATAAACTGAGTTTATGACTCTTAGTTTTCTATGGTTTGGAGTGATTTGTTACACAGACCAAAGGTGGCAATCTTCAGTGTTTGTTGCTGTAGAGTACCATAGCTGTGTTTACCTTTGGTGTCTAGATGCTGAATCCGGCATGTGCTCTGGGGTCTTTGGTCTATGAGAACCCAGTATCAGATTCATGTTACTGTATGCAGCCTGTCTCACTGCTGCTTGTCACCTCCTGTACTTTCCTTGTGTTGTAAGGCCTTTCCACTTAATCAGAGGCTTGAGAAACATGACTTTCCAAAGACTTTGCTAGTGGGTGTCTAATGATTAACTGGGAAACTTCTCATCTATTGTGTTAGAAAAAAAAGATCCGGGCGGTGGTGGCTCATGCCTTTAAACCCAGCACTCGGGAGGCAGAGGCAGAGGCAGGCAGATCTCTGTGAGTTCGAGGCCGGGCTGGACCGATAGCCTCCAAAACAATACAGAGAAACCCAGTCTCGTAAAAACCAAAAAAAAAAAAAAAAGATAGATTAGCTCTCTTTCATAACAGTTGAGGGCCTTTGACCAAGCTAGGCAATGCTTTCTAAATCCTAGCACTGTGCTGGAGACAGAATTAGTTGGAAAAGTTAATAAAGTGCAGATTAACTTCCTATGCTGAGATTTAAAGAAATTATATCAGAGCCCTGAACTAAGACACTCCTGCCATGTTTATAGGAACGCAGACTCCAAGTTCCTTGGCCTTCATACTGCAGCCCATACATCTTATGGAAGTCATGGGAAAGTCAAGAATTGAAGCCCTGATTTCACGGGAACAGCAGTCTCTAAAAAGGTAAATGCATAGAGAGGAATCCTCTCAATGGAATCCTAAAATACATGCTTTATCGCCATAATCAATTCTGTAACTATCCATCCTAACCCAAATATAACCAACACCCATTTTGCCCAGGATATAATCAGCTTGTTTGCTATTAAAATGAAGAACACTGGAAAAGAAAGGTCCCCATGTGTCTCAAGGCATACTGACCAGGCAGCGTTCTCCCTAAACTCCCAGGGCAGCCATGCACACCGCACACCGCTGAAAAGGTTAACTTCAGGACTGAGAAGTTTAAATGAGACATTAGCATGGCCACAGCCTTGATCTATTAGGTATTATTCTATTTCTATATGTATAAATCTTAATATGTGAACATAAATGTTTATGTGCAGAGTAAAAAAATTAAGTTGTGAAGCAAAACAAATGATGATTTTTATCAAAGAAACACGTCATGACTGCTTGCCTATGCTAAGGGAAGGCAAGTGCATCACCGGTAGTTACAGCTTTTCACTCATCATATACCCATACTTTTCCTTCCGCAGAAATCTTGTCAGCGATGCCTGCCCATCCTTGTACGGTGCCTCAATTTACAGTGTGGGCATAACAGACATTTTCATTATCTTTTTTATAATGACAGAAGTGCAGCTATCAATGCATGTCAATACTAATGAAACTACTGCCTGAAAGAGCAGTTAACATTATTATAGATTTTGTTTATGGCATAGAAATATTATGAATAAGTCATTGTAATTTTGTCAATTTTTACATAATTTCTCCTATTTTACTTTAAAGCATTCATGCTTTTTATATCGTAATTATCTTCTTCATAGACATTCTTACTATTCTACTTCTTTTATGAAACTGAAGAATTCAAATTAACTATGCAGTAATCATTATAAAGTAAAGAGTTTATCTTTGTGAAGAAAACTCAATTCTGTGGTAAATATTTCTTATTCATTAAAAAATTCTTTATGAAAGGCTAAAGGGTGTAATTCGCTTCAAATGACAAAAGACATTGAAAATAATTTAACAATATAGTCAGAAACTTTTAAAGCCTAGATTCAGCTGAAAATTGTGATAATGGAAGGATTTATTTAATTATTCTCATGGTTGTTGATTTAATGAAGCTTATTTTATGTTTATGACGTCATCCTAATATGAAGGTTGTACAACTTAATTTCCATGGAAGTTGACTATTTTAGTATAAAAAATGTCAAATATAAATAACAATGTATTAGGAAAATGGTGCATTCTTCAACAAGGTAAAGTAATTAATACATACCATTGTGTAGACCTTTATTTTTTATTTAATTTACTTTTTATATAATTTTTTATATTTTTTATTTGTAGATTTTTATAATATAAAAATCTTTTATAAGATTTTGTAACATAAATTAATTCCAATTGATTACTATTACTAATATAATCTCCTCTCATTATCAGTGGGCCTATGTCATCTTATCTTTTTGTTTTTATTTTCACTAGCAGAAATTCCGAAGTAACTGAAAACTTCTCATTAGCAGTTTTAGTACAGTGTATATTCTGAATATTCATTCCATTCATCACTTTTCAATTTCCCTTTCAAGCTTTAAGATTAAAGATTAATGAAGATGTTGATTTTTCTTCAGGAAAAGTAAATAAGCTACAGTTTAGCTCAAGGTTGTCAGCATGCAACAAATTGGGGAAAGCTTAAGCCATATCGGAAAATCATCTTCAGTTTCTTGTATTTTCTTAGAATTTTGCTTTAATCAAAAATCTCCCTTTCACCAAACTTATGAAAGGGGTTTTCTATTTCACATAGGAAAAAACCAACTTTCTTATTGGAAATACCATGACACGTGCAGGCCCTAGGAAGCAGTGTCTCTGTTTGGAGGAAACCAACTCTACCTCCTCATGCCAGGACCATCTCACCTTTCCAAAGCTTTCTCCACTATGTAGATTTTACTTTGTGCCTTGTAATTGTCACTGTCTTAAAAAACACAGTTCCTTTTAGTTTAATTAATTATATACAGCTATTGTCTTCTTAATATTAAACTTGGTGGTACATACATTTGCTTTCAACACAGTTTAATTTTAAAGATACAATATAAATGGTGATCATTTTCCTATATTACAAATGGCATTCACTGTAATCAAATCATGCTTGGCTCCTTTTGAAAGGAAATGAAAAGATCTATATAGTATTTCTCGGCAAAAGTTATACATCTACTCTTAAACCCAGTATAGTGAATTTACTGGAGTTTTCATTTTAGGATATTAGCTTTCACCAAGTTTCTCAGTGCCATGTAAATCCTTTCCTGCTATAATCATAGTGAAAGATTTCGTCAATGGTATCAATTGTTGGACAGTGGTAGTACATGCCTTCAACCCCAGAACCTAGAATTGAGATACAGGAAGATCTCTGAGAGTGAAAGGCCAGTCTGATATGCAGAATGAGTTACAGGGACAGCCAAGGCTACCTAGAGAAATTCTGTCTCAAAAAAAAGCACAAAGTTTTTTTCAATAGATAATAGTGTCTTAAATATATACTTTATATTTTAATATGATCATTTACTCCTCAGTTTATTTCATACATCTCTATTAAATATCAAACAATATTTGTTGACAAATTATACATTTCTCTGATAGTATTAACTTCTGTCAATAATCTTCATTTTAATTTGCTGACAATTGGAGAATACATTAGGTTTTATAATGACATAATTTAATTGAAAGAATACTTTTAACTTGCTAATGCATACATGTAAGACAAGTTTTGAATTATAGACCATCTGGGAAAAGTAAAGAAGCCACAAGAAAATTAAGATACTATTTTAGAAACACTACTATTTCATGAACACTAGACAGCAAGTAAAAAATTTCTGCTATCATACTGAACTATAAAATGGACTACTTTTTTCTTTAGGAATTCTAATACACATTGTTGATAAGTGATTTCAGGTAATATGTACAAAGACATTCAAAATGTTGGAATTTTTCCCGTGTTTAACTTGTGGGAATATTTTTTTCCATGTTAAATTTTTCTTTCCTGCTTTCAATTAAAAATTTTAATTATATGAGAATCTCTAATAACTGATTCTTCATAAAAAGGTTGAGTGTTCATAAACAAACACTCCTTAGCTTTTAAAGAGACTCCTTTAGAAATTGCTTACTCATTTCTTTCAAGTATATTTACCTTAGACCATAAGGAATTTACAAAGGTACATACGCATTTATTCATTCATACACTCATCCATGCAGGAAGGCAGGAAGACAGGAAGTCATGAAGACAGGAAGGCAGGAAGGAAAGAAGGCAGGAAGGTGGGGGCAGGGAGGAAGGAAGGAAAGAAGGAAGGATAGAAATTAAGGAGCTCAATTGGGAGAGCAAGGCACTATTTCATATGTAAGCATCATAGAGGAGACTGATAAGTCTAAGGAATGAGGCAGTGGCCACAGTGAATTATTGTAAGTAATTGTAGATTAAATTTTAAATAAAATTCTAAATCATCAGCTGCCAAGAATTAGAATGGATAGCTTCAATAGAAAAGTTTAATCAATGATGCTATAAATGATACCACAACTAAAATGAATACAATGAAGTGGACATTGTTTTTATTTTTCAAAGAAAAAAATTAAAAGAGATTTGGAGTTCTGGTGTCCTAGTAAGTTTTAAAATGAGAGAGAAAGCATGAAATTTGGAAGGGAAGAGATGGAATGGTAATGAATGAAAATGGATAAGTAGAAATATTTGATTAGAAATATAAGAAAAAATGTAAACAGTACTTTTACAAATATGAATAACTTGCTCTGAAGTTTAAAATTATTTTGTTATAATTATTAAGCTTAAAAGAGTTCTCTATATATCAATGAAATTGCTATAATATTAATTATTTTAGGAATATATTTGTGAAAAATGTATTGTTCAAAAAAACTGAGAGTGACTTTTGGAAGACTGCCCAATTTATATATATACCATGATATATATGTTACGCACACACATAAATACGTATTTATCTTTTCAAAAAATTAACTACAAATGTATTTAAATATATGCCAGAGGCTAGGTGCTGCTGCTGCATGCCTTTAATCCCAGAACTCGGGAGGCAAGGGCAGGCAGATCTATATGAATTGGAGGCCAGTGTGATCTTCAGAGAGACTTCCAGGACAAGCTCCAAAGCTACACAGAGGAAGTTTGTCTTGAAAACCCAAAAATAAATAAGTAAATAAAATAAAATAAAAATAAATATATGATAGAGTCTTATGTATTATCTAAGAGTCATCATAATAGTTGTTAAGAATATAATAGGTAGGAAACAAATATCTGCTAATCTGACATCATGCCTGAATGAACACATTTTTCTCAATAAATATTGAACACTCATTTTACACTTGAAGAAAAATGGAAGTAGTCTTCAATTTGAGACAATGATTCACTTTAAAATCTGTCCTGAGCATAAGGCAACTTGATATTTACCATCTTTTCTACATATCCTTTTATTCATAAACTATGAATTCACCAAATTTTAATAAACACATGATTAATATCTAGCATGACTCATACTGAAGTTATTACCATATGAGAAAGTTAGCTAATACCAGATGGTTTTAGAGAAAGGGCTCCACTTCAAAGGCCACCATCATATTAACATCCTGTAATTAACATATACAAATTCATGTAAACATATATACACATGCTTGCATATACACACACTCTGTTAATTTTTTCTAATATGGTATCTTACTCTCAAACTACATTAACAGTACAGAGTCCTTCTCCGAGTTCTTCAGAAATTATATTCCTTAGTACAAATGATTTAATATTTGCTGAGGAATAGATGATTGCTTGAGGAAAGTACTTATTTAGATATGTGCTTCTATGCTTAGTAATAAAAGAACATATATTAATATTTGGCCAAGGCAATTTGTTTGAAAAATTATTTCTAATTCCGTAATACATTAATTTGTCTATAGGGTCATAAAATTATCTGAGCAAGAGCAGGAAATAAATATTTATGTATATAGACCCCATAATATCATACACAACTATCATACATGCAATATATTAGACTTTAGTGTGTTCCACTGAATCTCTGCAATTGGCAAGAAGGCTATAGTCCTCTAATTTGGGAGGGGTTAAACTGAGAAAGAAATTGTGGATCTTTATAATCCATAGTTAACACATAGGTGGTACTGTCATAATGAAACAAACTTATATAATAATATTTGGACTCCAAATTCAATCCTTTAATATTTAAATAATTTTTTGCCTGTTCTTAAGATTTTTAAAACTACCAAGTCCTTACAGTTATAAACTTCCATGTGAAGAGTAATTGGAATCACACAGTTCAGTATGCTTTCATTGTACGTCTCCCTTAGGCATCAATTTAGTGCTGCACTAAACCCTCTGCAGGCCTCTGTTGAAGGGTAAGTGAGGCTAATTCATACTTTCTGAAGTGAGGTGTTTTCAATAATGAAGGTGGCTCCTTTGGGGCTTACTAAAATATGACAGTCCTGGCCCTACTATGACTGCTTGCCCACAACAATCTTAATCTCTACAAAGTGAGAACCAGTCTATAAAATCGCCATATATTTGCCCCTATTAATTAGTTACCTCTATTTTACCACAGTTTAATTACTTCATATAATTTAATTGATTTTCCTTTTCTAATCCAACACTAAAAAGAAATATCACTCTTTAGGAGTTACCAATATGCTTTTAAAATATTTTCCCTGGAGTGCATTTTATTGTCTGTCTGGGTATATTATCATGTATATTATTCTGTTTTAATACTGTAGATTTAATTGCACATAAAATTCGGACTCATTTCTGCTTAGTTAAATGTTATAAAAATAATAAGAATTAATTGTGGTGGCTGTTAATAACAATAAACTAACATTAATAGCATCAAAATATATTATTCAAGAACTCAGTATGTTTACTTAATTATCCTATATTCTTTACATAATTCAAATTAAATTATGGTTTATAGCATTAGAGGGGTTTCATACTAACTTTTAGTGAAGTCAATGAAAAATATATACTATAAAATTAATAATTCATCAACCTAAACAAATTTGATATCAAATAAATATGGATCATCTAAGAAAATTTGAAATCTATAAAATGAGCAAGAAATTTTTAATGTCACAAAAAGATGTGAGAGAACATTTGTCATTTTTTTATTTCATTAAGACAATGTTGTATTTCTTTCTTTAAGGATTCAAAGTTCTTGTGATACAGGTCTTTCGCTTGTTTGGTTAGTGTTACCCCAAGGTATTTAATGTTTGTGGCAATTGTAAAGGGTGATGTTTCTCTGATTTCTTTTTCATCCCTTTTATCATCTGTATATAGTAGGGCTACTGATTTTCTTGAGTATCTTGTAGCCTGCCACTTTGCTGAAGGTGTTAATCAGCTGTAAGAGTTTCCTGGTAAAGAAGCCCTCAGGAAATGGAAAGATCTCCCATTCTCTTGGATAGGTACGGTCAATGTAGTAAAAATGGCAATCCTGCCAAAAGCAATCTACATATTCAATGCAATCCCCATTAAAATCCCAGCACAATTCTTCACAGACCTTGAAAGAACAATAATCAATCTTGTATGGAAAAACAAAAGACCCAGGATAGCCAAAACAACCCTGTTCGACAAGGCAACATCTGGAGGCATCACCATCCCTGACTTCAAGCTCTATTATAGAGCTATAGTCCTGAAAACAGCTTGGTACTGACACAAAAATAGACAGGTAGACCAATGGAATCGAATTGAAAACCCTGATATTAACCCACACACGTATGGACATCTGATCTTTGACAAAGAAGCTAAAAATATACAATGGAATAAAGAAAGCTTCTTCAACAAATGGTGCTGGCATAACTGGAGGCTGGCATGTAGAAGAATGCGGATCGATCCATGTTTCTGTTTCAGCAGAAAAAAACAATGGAATCCTGAGATTTGCAGGCAAATGGATGACACTAGAAGAAACCATCCTGAGTGAGGTAACACAGTCACAAAAAGAGAAACATGGCATGTACTCTCTCATATATGGATTTTGGACATAGATCTGGGGAGTGCCAGCCTACAATCCCATGGCCAGAGAGTCTGGGAAACAGAACCTTCATTCAGTGGCTGATGGAAGAAGAGGCAGACTCCCACAGCTAAGCAATGAGCTGAACTCAAGAAAGCCAGTAACAGAGAGGGAGGACTGATGACCAAAGGAGTTAAGACTGGGCTGGTTTAACCCCAGAAATAGCTGACCTGACAAGGGTTAACTCTTGAATCCCAGGCTGATGCCTGGGAATCCAACATGGGACTGATCAAGACCCCCTGAATCTGGGTGTCAGTGAAGAGGCCTAGGGAATCTACTGAGCCTTGGGCAGCAGATCAGTACCCATCCCAAGTATACACATGGACTTTGGACTCCCATCCAACAATGTGAGATGAACTCTCACCCTGAACTCTTGTGGGGAGGCTCTAGACCCTGCCCTGGATGAATGACAGACTATGGATACCCCCATGGAGGGCCTCACCCTCCCTGGTGAAATGAGGGGATAATGGGGGAATTGGGGGAAGGGCACAGGAGGAAGGGAGGGAAAGGGAGAGGGACCTGGAACTGACTTGTGAACCAACTATGTTTTTAATCTAAATTTAAACATAAAAATAAGAAAAGAAAAAAAAGACAATATTGTATATAGCTCTAGCTGGCCTTGAACTCAGCTTAGCATGGGTTTCAATTTTCAATTTTACTAGCTCAGTCGTATGATTGCAGAGATCACAGGTGTTTGACACCACACCTAGCTACTTAAAGAATAATTTATGAAAATTACAGTCACTTAACTAAGAAATAGGTATTATCTATACAACTTTTATACAAAAATTTGAAAACTACTATTATTTTTAGTATTATATTTGTATAAAATTAATCATATTAACAATTTATAATAACCCATATGCAATTAGTAACTAAAGAGTATGTTATCCTGATTTCAGAGTAATAATCAATTTACTAGTGCATTATTAGAAAAACTATTTCATAATACACCTTTATATTTCAAAGAATTTCAAAGAAATCATTTTGACATTTAATTAAACTGAAATATTTTATTATTCAACTTGAAAAATGCAGTTCCCATCAACAGGAAAAGAATGACACACAATGAATAACTGTTAAATTTCAAATAAGAGCATGTAAAGCAAGGAAATAAGGGTATTAGTCATTGTAAGAAGAACAACCAAAAATACTTTTCTTCTTTTTAAAGAAATCCATTCAAGACAATGGTTGTTTATCTTTGCCCAACACTACAGCGTTTGCATCTTTCAAGAAATCTCTGTGACTTTATATAGTAGTTGCTTTTAGTGTTGTCAAATAACAGAATAAATCATGCTTTTCTTCTTGTCTGCCACTGAAGATAAAACAGAGTTTGTTTTCAGGTTTTGAAAGTGGCCATCAATTGTTAGCCTTGAATGCTTCTTTATATGGTGATAGTGTCTGTGCAGTGTAGCCAATGATGGAAAAATCTCCATTTTCCACCATGTAGCGTGGGTTTATAGTTCCCTTTAAACTGGAGATTAATGTTGCCATTAATGTGTTCTTTATTTATTGAGATTTATTTCATGAGTACCTAGTTTGCACTAAGCTCAGATGGGAAATAGTAACTGGATACTATCACAATTTATTTCCATTAACACATGATAGGAAAGAAATAATAAAATGTTCCATTGTATAGTGGTACATGACACAAGACAATAAAACAATGACTATCAATACGACTACTATCTTAAAGGTTACAGACACAGTGAGGGTACTAGTAATTTCTTAAATTTTTATTTGTTATGTCTCAATATTTTATCAGTAAATTTACTTGGTATTTCTCTCATGTTACTTGTGAGTATGACAGAAATAATGACACCACATCAAAAATGATAAATTCTATGTATTTCTATGAGAATAGAATGAATTTCAAAATTTTAAGAGAAATTTGTCTTAATGTTTTTTGTTGTACTTAATTCAAGCTTTTATATGGTTTCAAGGAACATTCACATCTCTCTGAGTCAATAATTCATGGAGTTACAAAGACAATTTATGATTATATTTAATGAATGGAACTTACTGCACCTGCTAATAATAAAAACCTTTACTCTTCATGTAACTTCTCTGTCAAGTGTTAAAAATTAATATACAACTGTTTGGCTATGCACTTTCTTTTTTCACTCATTAGTTGCATATTCTTAAGCCATAGTTGAAAATGGAGATTGAAAGGGTACAGCTCTGTTATTTTGCCTGTGAAGGGGACACAGCTCTGCTTCTGTGCCTGTGAAGGGTGCATAGCTCTGTGACTGCATGTGAGGGAATGATATCAACAACCCTGCATACCTTAGAGTATAATGTGAACAGAAAACTAAACTTCTATTTGGTGTGTGAGGGAATGACATAAGCAATCAATACATCTTAGAGCATGCTTTGGAAAGAAACATAAACTTCTATATGATAAGGTTCTAGAATTGAGAATTTCTGTTTGTGCTTCAGTTTTTGAAGAGTTATTTGTTTTGTTATACATGTATTTGTGATTTGTTTGCATGTGTGTGTTGTGCATATGTGCCATGACTGGAGACCAGAACAGGTAATGTGATCCCCTGGAAATGGAATTACAGATAGTGGTTAGCTCCCATGTTGGTGCTTGGAACCAACTTGGGTCATATGCAAGAGCAGCACAGTGCTTGTAATCACTGAGCATGTCTCTGGCTACATGATATTTGAAATTCTAAATAATGCACATTTAAACAATGAAGTGTGTCAAAAGGCTTATATTTAACATGAATTAAGTTCAACAGTCAGAGAAACATATGTGTGATTTGTAATAGAAGGCAAAACAAACAGACATTATGACACACACACACACACACACACACACACACACACACACACACACGAATCATATTGATGAACCGGGATCTTCAATAACATGGAAAGCAGGTCAAAACTATCACATTTTTTGCATGAATTAAGATACACAAATTGCCTTGAAAATGAAAAAAGACATACAAATTAAAAACAAAAACAAACAAAAATCCTCAAGCACTGTTTCACTTTAACCCTGTTGTTAAATAAATGACCCCAGTGTAGAAACTCTAAGTTAAAGGAGACTTATGAGTATAGAAACAAGAAGTTCAAGACAAACAAAACAAAAAAGGCCAAACCTGAGGCTAGGGGAAGAAATTTGTGTGTGGCCTTTGTGTGTTGTTTCTGACCCATGGAATTGAAAACGCATAATGAGAATGTAATGACTTCTAGGATCTTACTGCCAATGTAGCAAAATCTGTCTGTTGCAAATGAACCTACAGTTACAAAACAATTATGTAATTTTCAAAACAGATACCTAAGAAGCAGGCTACAATGTCTATCCAACTACCTATACTCATTCAGAAATGGTCATGAATGTTAGAAGAAATTCATAGACCTAAGATCCATGGGCCATTGAGGAATATAGATAAAAATATGTCATTGTATAAATGACCATGTCTATTAGGGACACTGACTATACTTGCCTTGGAAGACTCTGCCATTGCTAAGGAACAGCCAGCTCTATCAAAATCTATTATTTTACAGTTAATAATTTATTTAAGCTTCTATTTTTCATGAATACATATAACCAGTAACTGTGAAGAATAGTTGCCTCATTGGGCAATAAAACCAGAAGTTATTACTTTCTATTCAATTGTTCTTTGGTGCTCATAGACCCCATTATCACTTCTCCCTCTCTATTCCCACCTACTAGAAATCATTATTATATAGTCATATTCACATTAACATCCAAATAGGAGAGAACATGTGATGTTTTCCCCACTTCTTGATGGTAATTTTGTTTTTTGTTTTTTTTTTTACTAATTTTACACATTGTTTTAGAAGTATGGCTCACAGGACATCAAAGTACCAAGATGTCTCTATACATATAAATTCTAAAATGTAAGGAGTCTTTATCCCTAAGTCATTGTTTCCTGTCACCAGCAAACACTACTCTAATTTCTGATCTGAAAGAACTGGGTTGGTGCATTTACACAAGTTCTGAATCAAATGAAAAAACTTCAGTAAAACAGAAAACACAATGCAAAACCAGGAAAATGAACATGAGAGTTATATCTCCAATGGACACACACCTAGAAACATTGTCACCATGTTAGCAATGGGATTTATTTAGATGTCTGAGTCAATTCAGATATGAAATAACGCCTATATGTAGTTAGATAGTTTACTAGGACTGAGAAGAAAAAAATTCTAAAATAAAGTAAGCAGAAATGAAACAATAAAACAGTGATAATGTTAGAATATAACTGAAAATTATTGTGGAAAGATGACTAAATATGTTCTGAGCAAGGACAACAGCTACAGATATGGTGAAGAAGATAAGGGGGAGACTTGGAATGCTTTGTCCTTAGCAGAAACAAAAAAAAACATAAACAATTAAGGATCACTGAGAGTAGAAGAACTAGTCTTCTTTAGGAAGCACACACAATTTGGTTATTCAACACATAACAGCTGGTTCTGAAAATATACAGACAGATGACACTATACAATTACAAACTTAGCAGGTGGTTTTTAGGAATTTACATGTATATACATGCACCAACATGCATGTAACAACATTAATGAAGAAAGCGGTCACGAATTTGAATGAGACCAAAGAGAGATTTATGGGAGAGTTTGGAGTGAGGAAAAGAAAAATGGAAATGCTACAATTCTAATTTAATCTCAAAAATGAAGGAAATAGTTAATAATATCTCAATAGGTTGGAAATTCTTAAATAAGTGGATACAAAAGTAGAAAATCATGACTTGAAGTCAGTGGTGAATCTGAAACATTCACCATTTAGTTTTAATGATAAATCAAATAGATAGACTGTCTCTCATGAATATATAAGATAAATTCTGGAACCATAGGCAGAAACACTCCTTCTCTCACCTTCTCACTCTCCTTCTAAGGAGCAGAAGAAAGAAAATACTAATCTTGTCACAATGCCATGAAACTTACAATCAAAATTATGGAACCTACAGATAATTCCCTAAGCATAATGACAATTAGGAAGTTCCTAAATCAACTATGGGCAACAAGATATTCAGAGACAAGAAAATAATATCTTCATAGTACTTAGAAAAAATAGTGGTCACATAATATTCTGTGCCAAAATACACATTCCAAGAGGAAAGTCATCATAAAAATATTGTGCATATTGTCATTACTGTTGAGATTCTGTACATTGAATTCAATACTTCATAAATGCTAGTCACTGAACTGCATGTTTTATAATAAAAATATAAAACATTTATTTATTTTTATTTTATGTGCTTTATTGTCTGTGTGCATGTATACCAGTGGCATGCAATGCCACAAAATGCCAGAAGAGGGCATCAAATCCAAGGAAAGTGGAGTTACAGATGATTATGAACCATTTGTGTACTGAGGACTGTATATGGGACTTCTGGAAAAGCAAAAAGTACTCCTAACCACTGAGCCAATTTTTTGCCACCCCTTAAGAAAAATTTAAATTCTGATTAAAGAGACAATATTCACAGTTCATGCACTTTGCCAAAATAAGTTCTACAGGTTACACTTAAAGTAAAAGAATATTTACTCCCAAAAGAACAGAAAAAGCATAGAAAAGGTGTGGCAAGTGTAATGATTACTTGGTTATCTGCTATTTTTAACTTTGACTTAATAAACTGTTAATACTGCTTGCAAAATTATTAAATTAAACTGCAGACAATTAATCCAAAGTGAAAAGGTAATTTGAATAGTTGATAAGACAGCAGAGACACTGAATAAATTTATACTCTTCTGGAAACATATGTATTAAAATATTAAACATTGATTATATAGAAATGTAATATGTGACTTTTAATCCAGTGTCATAAAATTAAAATTAAAATTGATGTTAAATATGAGTAAAACAACTTCCTAAATACCTTAAATTTAAGCTCGCTTATCATTTAACTTAGTTTAAGGACTGTGGCAATGAATGAACTATAATTACTCAACTTCATTCTGTCTTGCTGGGAAATAGTTCATTCTATTTTTAGACTCGGGCTTCTTGATTTCATATTCTTCTCAAGCCACATGAAGCCTGGGATGTCTTCAAGGAAAAGTGTCTTTGTTATATTGCCAGAGTTTATATTTAGTGTGTGAGAACCTTTCAAAGTAGAAAATACGGTCTGGGCCAATAAGCCTGCCCTTTTATTGTCAGGTACCAGCCTCAACTTCTAGCTTTTCATCATATCCTCAGACTCCCTTGTTTAATGCCAGAAAATCCTTGTGCCTAAAATGTCTTTATGCTCTCTGCTCACACAATCATGTAGGATAACATGATTGGACAGACGATCATAAGCTCAAAGCATAAATGTTTCTGAACTAAAAAAGAGGCTGTGCTATGAGTCCTTAATAACAGCTCTCTTCAGGAGTCCAAATCAATAGCTATTTCCCTAAAGGCCCCCGCTTATCCCATTCACCTTTGTGAACAATTATGTAATGGTCTGAGAATAGCCACCATTTATTTTTTCCTCCTGAATGTCAAAGAAGCCTCAGAGGAAACTTTAATAAGAGCATCTTTCTGAAGGAAAGGAATACTGCACATTAATAATACACATTGCAGTTACATATACCCATTGAGGTTTTATTAAAAAATATTGTATTGCAAAAATCTCAGGAAATGGGTGGTCTTTGGAAGTATGATTTTAGGAGGGGTGGCTCAAACTCAGAAAGACGAAAAGCACACTTTGTTCCTTCTTAGATGGGGGTCTTGGCTTATAAGGTACTGTGTATGTGCATAAGTGAGTCTAAAGGTAAGTAGAGCCTAAAATGCTAGAGCAGAGAGCTGGAGGTTTAAAAAGACCTATTGTGGAATAAAGGGAGGACACAAGAATATACGTGACATGGAAATGAAAAGAAGTCTTAATCAAGGTACAAGGGGAACAGAAGAGTGTAAGGGGATACAAGAAAGTGTAGGAAGGTGCACGACAGTTTAAGAGGGTACAGGTCAGTGTAAAGAGGTACAGGACAGTGTACTGAAGACAGAGAGATGAGAGTGGGTCAAACTTCCTAAAACATACTTCCTTAGGGGATACATACTAATATCTAATATTGTGTATGACAACTGAGAAAAGGCACACAGTATAACAAATATAAAAAGAATCTTATTTCCAAATTTAATCTCCACTGCCAAATGAAATTTGTTGAATTATATCATGTAATACCTCCAGTCCTCACTTCTTGGAGCAAGTTTATAACCCAACCCTGACATCACTATGTTAATAGGGTTTATTCTAAATTAATGCTCATGAGGAGCTTACGGGGACACATGTCACTTCAAAACACACAAAAGAATAAAACTTACATTCAAATTTGCATGATAATTGGTTTCTGTTATTACTTATATAGTTATGACAGTCTTAGAAAGATGAAATAAAAAGCAATGTGATGTAAATTAGCACTTTAAAAATAAGCAGTATTTATTCAGACCCATAAAATTACATCATTAAGTAGAATAAATTAAAACAATCAAAATTGTGTCAGTAACTATATGGTAGCATGACAGGAAAATATTTAAATGGCTTTGAAAAATAAGTAGGTATTTAGAACAAAGAGCTGATTTGTTATGAATGGAGTAATTTGAAGTATTTTCATTTGGTTTTAAATCATAGATTTATACTTAAAATCATATTTCTGTTTATTTGATCAATACAGGAAGAATCAGAATGATTGTAGCTCTCATTTTTGTTGCTTGAGTTTGGATATAAATCTATGTTAACAATATTATGGAAAAGGAATGACAAATGCATAGTTCAGTAATCCACCTTTTAGAATACAATCTCATAATAACTACTCAAGTTCAAGTAAATATGTATCATTCAGTGGATTTTGAAGGTGTGGATTTGACAGGTGGTGTGGCGGGGATGTTAATGAACTCAAAGTGATATATTAAAATCAGCCATTCTGAGGTACCATTTAGGACATATGAATAAATGTGCCAACTTTTTCGAGTGCAAATTGCATTATCCAAGGCCAGTGTCTTCCATATCGAGGGATTCTTTTCATGCACAGAAGTACTAGCATGGCAATATCCTTTGACACAAATATCATAGTTGATAGTCAACAAACTCTTTCACAAATAGCTTTGTAATTATCTGATAACACTCTTAAGATGAAGTTAGGTTCTTCCTTTGTCCAGACAAGGACTTAGACCTTCAGAGATCATGGGGAATATTATATTTCCAACCAAAGAAAGCTCCTAAAGCATAAGACAAAAAGTGAATATGATACACCTGAAAACAGCAAAAAAACAAAGAAAAGAAAAACAGGGATAATTATTTCCTTGATGACACAGAAACTTACAGACCCAGAGTCCCAGAAGACTCATAAAACTCAGTTGATTTCTTATTCACCACAAAACAATTCTGTTCTCTACATGTGTCTGTTTTATGTTAATTGACATAAACTAGAGTTATCAGAGAGTGGAGAGCCTCAAATGAAAAATACCTCCATAAAATTTAGCTGGAAGACATTTTCTTAATTAGTGATTGATGGGGGGAGATCCAACTGATTGTGGGTAGTGTCATCCCTCTGCCGGTGGCTCTGGGTTCTATAACAAAGCAGGCTGATCAAACCATGGGGAGCAAACCAGTAATCAGCACACCTCCATGACCTCTGCATCAGCTCCTGACTCCAAGTTCCTGCTCTGCATGATTTTCTGCACTAACTTCTTTTGATGATGAATGGTTAAGGCTATATGGAATATTGAGTGAAACAAAATTTTTCCTCTGCAAGTTGCTTTGGTTATGGTGTTTCATCACAGCAACATCATCCTAACTAAAACACTTCATTAGAGTCCAGAAAGCAAAACTTTTTCTCTCTTCCACTTTCTATCTCCTACCTTTGGACAACAGCCAGACTGCAAAACCTTCTAGCTCTAATAGTCTCTGGGATTACACTCCCTTACATTAACCTCTGCCCATGAAACTGCTTACTGGTGTCTGGTACCATGCCTGCCTCTTTTGATACAAAAACAATGACTTGATTTTTGCCTTCCATCTCTTTCCTCCTGGCAGTTATTAAGATTTCAAGTTTCCATGCCATGTAGTCTACTCTCTCAAACTCCAAAATTTCATCAAATTCTTAAGTTTATCAAGAAGGACCAAATATGCACAAAAGGAAACTTGTATCATCTGTGACAGATACATATGGAATGATTATTATACATTATCTTATTGTATGCTTACTGCATATCCGTTCCCAGTTCTCAAGTTTATTCAAGAAAAGTTTAAAAGTAGCCAGTGACTCTCAAAGACAAGCAGAGAAAGAGCTGAGGTTTAATCCTCAATATGTTAGCAGCTCTTCTGTGATCCCAGCCAAAACATATCTGATCCCAATATGTATATTCTAGATACTTGCAGATCTAAAGCACTGAGACAAAATGAGAAGAAAAATGTAACATTACAGGTAGACTTTACTCTTACTGAATTCCTTTCTTGATGCCTTATGATCACTCATACAGAAATCTATTTCATGCAATTTATTGCAAAGGTGATTTTTTAAATATAGCTCTTTTACCTGACAGCCTGATGAAGCAGACACATGCATAATTATTACAAAGAATAGTCCAAAAGAATGAAAGGGAAATTAATTTTATGAAAAACCAACATATACAAAGAATTATGGTTGATCAGGAAATGTTAATGAAATTCAATGATATGAAAAGCAACTAATAAAGAACCAAGCCCTTAGATAAAACATGGAAATCATTAAGCGACACAGGGGAAACACCCATTGTTCAAAACCAGTAAGCCAGAACAGCAGGTAAAATTCCTTAAGGTTAAAAATCAAAAGAAGGCCATATCATGAGGTTCTTTGAAGGCAGCAGTGAATAGTCACTTTCAGGAGACCTATGAAAACATTTAGAGAAAATAAGGGACTCCCATGATGTCATGTTAAAAACTGCAATGACATTTGCTTTGTGTCCTAGTTTGCTCTTCTAGTGCTTTGATAATACATTCTTATTAAAGGTAACACAAAGGAGGGAAGTGATTGTTTGGCTCATTCTCCCATGTCACAATGCATCATTGAGAGAAGTCATGGTAGAAATTCAAGCAGAATCTATGGAGAAACAGTGATTACAGACATGCTTAGCTAGCTTTCTCATATAATTAATGACCACTTGTCCTGGGATGATGCTACCCAAAGTATGATGGACCACTCTGATATTAATTAGGAATAATTACAATATCCTACAACAGTGACCTCAGGTTAAGTGCCGGGACAATCCTTCAATTGAGGTTCCTCATCCAAAGTTACTCTAGGTTGGGTCAAAGTTGACAATAAACAATAATCAGAACACTTTTGAAGATTATGGACACTGAATAGGACAGCAAAGATATGGAACAGAGTTTTGGAAGCACCAAGGAAATTGCTGTTGGATCTAAGAAAAGGAAAACCCACTGTGCATACTGAAGAACCTTTGGTGAGGATAGCCTTTGGAATTCGGTGGAGAGCTAAAACATTTCCCATTATTGGTAAAAAGTGGAAAGTTTACAGGGGCTGTTCAATTCTATAGGAGAATGGCTCAAAGTGTAGAATTTGAGAGCAGGGCTGGAGCTGATAGCTGCTGAGAACCAGACACAGATCTGGACTTTACTAAGAGAATAGAATCAGTGACATATCAATGAGTTCATTGTTACAATAGACTAGTGTTCAATTCTCATCTTTCAGAATCTTGAACATTTTGAATATTCTAATTCCTATTTTGTTTGTTAAAAACTGTCACTGAAAACATGTATCTTTCAAATTGGAGGAGCTTCAAGTACAGCTCTTCACACTCAACTGAAATAGGTTTTGATGAAGCTATGTTGGACTTCTGTAGGGAGAGATCTTTTTTTTTTTTTTTTGGTTTTACGAGACAGGGTTTCTCTGTATTGTTTTGGAGGCTGTCGGTCCAGCCTGGCCTCGAACTCACAGAGATCCACCTGCCTCTGCCTCCCGAGTGCTGGGATTAAAGGCATTCGCCACCACTGCCCAGCTGTAGGGAGAGATCTTACATCTCACTTCTGACACCAGATTTTATGGAAATATTAAGCTACACAAAGTAGAGATGTCCTATGATATTTTATTGAGGGAAAAGCCACTTATATGAAAAGCCAAGGAAGCTGAGAACCAAAGGTTTGCTCACTGCTCTCCAAGCCCAAGCCCCCCAGACTTTGTCTTGACCCCTATGTTCTGCTTACCTGTGACTCGGCCAAATGGGTGGGGTCAGTGCTAAGGGTACATAAAATCTCTCCCTACAGACTTCAGCATGCTGCCACAAGATGGGAGCATGTATTTGTATAAGGAAGGAAGGACAATAGTCAGCAGGAAGCAGAGTGGAATGTGGTTCAGTATTACAGCAGGAGCCCTCTGTCAATACAGTATCAGTCATTGACTCCCTCACAGGTCTTCTTTTCCACACCTTTACACCCATGAACACAAAAACATTTAACCTTTTATTTCCCTCCATCTTTTGTTTGCCTTTCCTTGCTGATCCTTATGTTGTAGGAAAGCTTAAGCTAATTTTTGAAATATTGGGAGGCCACCTACAGAATAGCTCCGGGCAGAAAACAATGGTCTTAAACACCGGTCAAGCAATCAAATGGCCACATTAGGATGATGGGAATGTCCATCTGTATATATGTTTCTCTTATTGGTTGCTGAATAAATACTGTTTGGCATATAGTCAGTAGAGGCAACAAGAGAGGTGGGGCTAGGAGACAAGGAGAATTCTGGGAAAGGTAGGCAGGGGGGTCTTCCAGAGAGTCACTGTGCTGCTGAAGGAGTAACAGCATGGTGGGGTATTACTGGGTAAGCTACAACCATGTGGCAATACATACATTTATAGAAATGGGTTAAGAATTAAGACAGAGCTAGCCAATAGGAAGTCCTAGCCATTGACCAAGACTTCCATAAAAGTCTTTGTGTGCTTATTTGGTGCTGAACAGGGTGGCAGAACCTGATAGGACAAGAAAATCCAGTAGCAAAAGGAAGCTCTGCTTCTTCTGACATAAACTTATCCAGTACAGAGATACACCAAATCATTGATGTGCCAGTCAACATTTTTTTTGTGTTGCTTTTTCTCAAGGAAACATATAACAAATAATATGTGTGTGTGTGTGTGTGTGTGTGTGTGTGTGTGTGTGTGTATCAACTAGAGTGACTAAGAGAATACACATTCATAAATAACAAATGGCAACATTTTCTGGTTATTTTATCAGAATAAACTAAACCAATAAAGAAGAATACAGATAGTGTTTTTATTCTTCCCTCCCTGGATGTGTAGTCAAGATATAGTTTGAAGTGAGCATTTTATTCACATAAGTATATGAAGTCCACAAATAATTTTATTCATATACATTTCAATATGTTGACATTTACTATGAAAAATTCAGATGTTTGGCTGTGATATAAAGCATGGGCAGAGAATAGAAGCAATAATGTGTCTTATTATAGCAGGAAAGAGACGAGCAATATGAAAATGTCCAAGCAAATAAATAGCTTAAAATGGAAAGCATATGTTTATAGATTTCTTCACATCTATTGTTTCCCCACTGGCTTGAAAATACCAATTTATTATTTATAATGGGAACAATGCATTTAGAAGTTTTAACAATACTTTATATTTACTATGACTAGTACTTTATACGTAAGTCAATAGATTTTTTAAGTTAGTAATTTAAGGATATAAAATCCAAGGTTAATTATTCTCATTTTGCCATATATTATTAGAAAAGCTGACTGTCTATATATTTACAGCTCCTCTTGATTGCATGACTAGTTGAAGGGTACCAAAGCTAACAACACTAAATACAGATATGCAATCTCAAAATAAACTAATGCTATTTATCATTAATTAAAACTATTTCTGCCAAGCAATGAATGAAGGTTTCTGCCATAAATAAGTGAAATTTCACATAGAGTATTGTTAAATTAAAATACATATGGATCCTAGACGTATAATAGTTATCCAGAGCTCTTTTGCTTTCCCAAATTTTGAATAGTTAATTCATTTCTACTTATGGTATTTTCTAAGGCAAAAGAAATTCATAGACCATCCCTTCTAAGATCAGTCATAATTTATATTTACTCCATTAAAAAATCTCGATATAAGTGAAGAAAAACATTAGGTTAATCCTTTGTATTATCTTGAATGAAATATCCTAGCCATTAAATGGTAGAGGCTGTTTCATGTTTTATGTAAAAGAAAACTTCTCATGGCATTACTAATGTTTTCCCCATCAAATATGACAATCACTTAATGTACTGAAATTTGTGATAATCAAGAATCCATGTGTCCTACTGATTTAACATCTTAATATTCACTTTTATTGCTCACTATTTACATGTGTATAGAAGAATATTTTTTCTTTCACTTCTTTCTGTCTTTTGTTTTTTAAAATAAATGTAAATGTAATGCCAGTGTACAAGTGAATAAATATAATTTGGTGCTAGAGGAAAAAAATTCCTAGGAATAACTTACCACTGAAAGCTGAACATCCATAGTAAACCAAGGTGTAAAACAAGATCACTGTATTTCTATAATGTATTATATGAAATTTAAATTTAAATGTAGTTACATAAATCTTCTTTATGAAGGTTAAGTAAAAATATTAAATGCATATATTATTTAATTAAGATATCTCCATAGGATGATTCATGTGAGAGAAAAATCCTTTAGTTATAATTATTTCATTCTCATAAGAACATGAATTATTTTAAAGTCTAGTTTGTTAGATATTAGGATTGCTACCCCTGCTTGTTTCTTGGGTCCATTTGATTGAAAAATTTTTTCCCAACCTTTAACTCTCAAGTAATGTCTGTCTTTGAGGGTGAGGTGTGTTTCTTGTATGCAGCAGAAGGAAGGGTTCTGTCTTCGAATCCATTCTGCTAGTCTGTGTCTTTTTATGGGTGAGTTAAGGCCGTTAATATTGAGGGATATTAATGACCATTGATTGCTCATCCTTCTTCGATTTGCGATGGTTGTTGGTGGTGGAATTATGGGTGGAATTTCACCCCTTTGTTCTTTTGGCTGTTGGTAGAGAGGGATTCTCTAATGCTTATGTTTTTCTGGTTGTAGTTAGCTTCCTTGGGTTGGAGTTTTCCTTCATATATTATTTAATTAAGACATCTCCATAGGATGATTCATGTGAGAGAAAAATCCTTTAGTTATAATTATTTCATTCTCATAAGAACATGAATTATAGGGGGCTGGAGAGATGGCTCAGAGGTTAAGAGCACTGGCTACTCTTTCAGGGGTCCTGAGTTCAATTCCCAGCAACCACATGGTGGCTCATAACCATCTACAATTCAATCTGGTGCCCTCTTCTGGCATGTAGGCAGAACACTGTATATGTGATAAATAAATAAATCTTAAAAAAACAAGAACATGAATTATAATTTTAAATTTAAATGTATTTGCAACATTATTTTTTCTTAAAAATAACATTTAAAAACCTTACTAAAATTAAAAATCTAACGTAGGTGAAAATTTTAGCTATTACTATCAGAGGTGAGTAATCCACTGAGGTTGGTATTTTCCTTTATAAAAATCCAAGAATGCATAGAGTTTAATTGAAAGGAGTATGCTATATCTTCCTTCATATTAAGGAAAAAAGTAATATATCGGATTTTCTTTATAGTTAACAGAAGTCAATTTCTTCAACAAGAAAAGTTCAGGAAGCACATTCAATAATTTTCGAGAAACAATTTAAGATAGGAGATACATTTTTGCATTTTTGCATCTTACCATGGCAGGAACCCTCAATTTCTTCATAGCCTGTACTGCAGATACACCTCCCAAGAGGAACGAGCCAATCTCCATCAGCCCCACAGTAGAGTTTAGGAGTATCCCGCTCTTCAGCACTCTTCACACATGAACCGCGCACTTCCACCAAAGAGGAAGAATCCACCCTTGGGATGGTATCAGGAAACATAGCCAAGTTCCGCACAGTGAAGGGGCACTTTTTGTAGAAAACACGGACTGAGACCAGGGCAATGCATGCTCCAATGTCTTGAAAGGCCAGATAAAATCCTTTCCTTTCTATAGGCCCCACCTCACGAATTTCAGTGTTGAGTTTGAGGATGCGATCACCCAAATCCATCTGAGTAAAACTTTCATCAGCAGCAATTGTGTCGATCTTTATATATTGGCTTGGCTTGAATTTAGTCCCGTGGGATTCATCCGATTCTATATAATACAGATTAAATGTTTCTTTACAAGTTCCCAAAACCCATGGGATGCTGTTACAATCCCTTAGTGTGAACTTCATTTCCACATAAATTTTCTGTGCAGCATCACGAGAGATCCAATTAGTACGAAGCCAATTGTTCTGGTTTGGCTCCATGACATTGCAAACCTGGTATGTATGTATGGGCCTGTTGTGCTCATCCATTTCAGTAATGGCATCCCACTGCAAAAAGGAAAAGAGAAATGTCTATAAAACCACTGCTATTAACAGACCTGTTAATGTTTAAGAATGTCCTAGGAAAAGAAAATGAGTTAAAACTATGCAATGAAATTGTCCAAAGCAGCAATGCAGCATTTGAACCATGACCCTTCAGTTGAAAGTATGGAACCTACTCTTCTGGGAGCTTTCTCCTTTTATAATATAACCAAAGCAGCATTAACATTGTCAGTTTCTTTGACTGTATAATAGAATTGGCAACATGACCTTTTTCATAGGATTCTTGTAACCCATATGTGTTTTAAATGTATGTCTAAAGCAGTTACAGCTGTTCTGGGGGAGAGCTAGAACAATTATCAACACATACTGCTCTTGGAGAGGACCCTAGATTTGTTCAAATCATCCACATCAGGCAGCTCACAACCACCTGCCACTCTATCTAGGCAACCTGACACCACCCTTGTCTGACTTCCAAGGTTATCTGACCTCTAGTGCATGCATGCACACAGAGAAACAGACACATAAATAGAATAAAAAATAGAAATATTTCTTGGCTTACTAAAAGGATTTAAAGTAGCATACATTATTTGATCAAAATCATCAGACCCATGAAAAATGCACAGTGGTTTGTTAATCTATCCTCGTGTATAATTTGTCACAATGTGAGATTTATTAACCAGTGTGAAATTAAATGTTTCTGTCGTCATTCTGAGATAGATAGGGATTCCCTCTGTGCTGGCTAGTTTTGTATCAACTTTCCACAATCTATAGTCACGGAAGAAGAGGGAACCTTAATTTGGAAAATACCTCCATAATACTAGGCTGCAGAGCACTACTTTTTAAATTACTGATTGACATGAGATGGTCCAGTCCATACTGGGTCGTACCACCGTAGGTTGGTGGGGCTGACTTTTATAGGAAAGCAGGCTGAATACGTCAATAGGATGGTTTGATTCTACAATTAACAGTTATTAGCAAAAGAACCACCAAACAATAGCCAACTAGACTATCATTATGCCAGCTCCAACATTTTGAATAATTCACAGACACCCTGATTGATGGATTAAAAAAATACAAAAAATGACCACAGATAATTTCTTTACAATCATAAGGATTATTTCAGTTTGTACTGGACTTGGCGATATGTCTTACGATTACTATTGCTACGGTGAAACAACATGACCAAAAGTAATGTGAGGACAAAAAGGTTTATTTCACTCATAGTTCCCGATAACAGTTCATTATCAAGGCAGTGAGAGCAGGAACTCAAGCAGGGTTGGAACTTGAAGGCAAGAGCTGATGTAGATGTACTATGATCCGGCTGCTTGCTGGCTTGCTTAGCCTGCTTTCTTATAGAATCTAAGACCACAAGCTGAGGCATAAAACTACCCACACTGGGCTGGGCCCTCCCACATCAATCACTAAGAAAATGCCCCATAGGGTTCTAGACAACTGGATCTTATGGAAGCTTTTAGCTTGCTTCAGTTTGACATAAAAATATTTAACACAATTGACCATTTGTCAGCTTGACACACACATACCACTGTTAAGCTACAACCTTTAATTTCTTGTTCATTCTCAAGACAAACATTAATATTGATATCACAATATAAAATATTTTCAAACTTAAAAGACTCATTCTTACAACTTTAAAAGACTTAAAAAATTCTATTCTTTTAAAATCAAGTCTTTTAAAAACCAAAGTCTCTCAACTGTAGGCTCCTATAAATTTAAATGCCTTCTTACTTCAAGAGAGCAAAATCAGTGAATAGTCATACAATCTGAAAAAAGTCAAACCAAGCTACGTCATATTCAAGATCCCATGTCTGGAATCCAGTTGTCATCCTCTGGGCTTCTTAAAAGGCCTCTGTTACCTACCTAGATCAGCTCTATGCAGCACAAACATCTTGGCTAGACTCCACCACTCATGCTTTTCTTGTTGGTGAACCCATTGTATTGGCATAGCCATAATGCAGGGGTGCATTGTTGCAACTTGGCTGCACCTTCACTAACAGTTTCTCCTATGCTCTCTTCAGGGACTTCACTTTGCCACACAGTCTCAAGTCTCAGCTGCTCTCCATGACCCCTTCATGCCTTCGAAACCAGGTAACTATTCCAGTACCAAGTTCAGCTTCCAGGAAGAAGCACAATCTTAGTCACATCTATAACAAAACTTCTGTGTGTTGAACCTGAGGAAGCACTCCCCAGAAGATTTCACCTCAATGATGTTGGTCTCTTGTTAATCACTGCTAATTTCTTAGCTCCAGGTGACTAGCTTTGACAACTCCAGCAAAGGTTTTACCTCAGTGGTGCTAGTCTATTGTTAATCACAGCTATTCTTCAATTCCAGCTAACAAAACTACAGTTTCTTAACTTAAAATGTATAAGGCCCTGATAGAGACGTGGAGTGGTTCCAGAGAAACACTGGAAGGTCACAAGCCAGGACTTCATCCTCTGCATTTATTTTCACATTATATGTTCCCACCTCCCACAAAACAGCTCACCAAGCTTTGAAAACTCAGCAGATTTCCCGTCCCACAATTCCAAAGTCCTTCTACAAAAGAACAAAATCCTACCAAAACTATATGGTCACATCAGTAACGGCAATACCCCCAAATCCTGGTACCAATATCTATCTTAGTTGAGGTTCCCCTTCTGTGATGATAAACTATTATCAATAGCAACTTGAGGAAGTAGTTTATTTCATTCACATTCCCATATAACAGTTCATCATCAAAATCAGTGCGTGCAGGATCTCAAGCAGGGCAGGAAACTGCAGGCAGGAACTGATTTGGAGTCCTTGAAGGTGTCCTGCTTACTATCTTGCTCCTTTTGGATTACTCAGCCTGCTTTTGTATAGAACTCAAGTCTACAAGCCCAAGAATGAAACCAAGCACAATGGGCTGGGTCCTCCTCCATCAATAAATAATTATGAAAATGCACTACAGTCTTGCCTGAAACACCATTTTATGGAAGCATGTTCTTAATTGAGGTTCCCTCTTCTCAGATGACTTTAGCTTGTGCCAAATTGGCATAAAACTATTCATCACACAATAATAAACCTTAACCAACTCTGAATCTCCTTTTAACATTTTTTGCTTAGTCTAGATACACTTCCTTGATGGCCTTTCACGGGAAGCCTGTGACTGGTATAAACAGCTGAGGCTGTGATTTGTTCAAACTAAATCTCTATTTGCCTGAGGGTGTGTTATGATTGGTTTTGATACCTTTCTCTGTCTATAGAACAATGCACCAGGAAAACTGAGTGAATAGACCAGGAGACAGTCTCATGTGCTTCTTCCTGTGGTGGAGTTACACTAGGTACAATAAAAGGGTTATCCCACGTCATCTTTTTTTTTGCCTTCATATAGTGTCATGAAACTAAACACAAAGAAATAAGCATCAGAGGCAACAGAATGCAATGTTGGCAGAGGTAATGGAATCGAGTAGTGAAGAGAACAGGCCAAGCTCTAAAGTAATCAGACATATGGATACTAGAGAACAAGCTGGTGAATAATTTGAGAACCACCAGGACAGGAAGACAAGAGGTCCAGAAATTATGAGAATGGCAAAAGAGGGAGGAATAGCAAAGCTGGTCTAAGGAGCTGGAGAAGAGAAAGTACAGGCTTTGGTCACTGGAAGATTTCTACAGAGCTGTATAATCTGTCAGGCCAAATGTCTCAGGCACTTAAGCTGAGACTAACAGCTGGTTAAACCCAGATTGCTAGGCATATATAAGTGTGGTAACACTAGTGGTTGTTAAGAGGTAATGAATCTCTTTACCTACACCTGTCCATAGCCATAATGCCAAAAATTTAGACACACATTAAGAGCTATCATGCTTTCAGAGCTAGCTCCTATGCCACACACTGCTATTGTCACCTGTCTGATGTCCCTGTTTGTTGTTGTTCCATATCTAGACATACATAGCTGCCAAATACAAGCCCTCAAAGAGCTTCCTTTTGTCTACACAGGATTTGTATCTGGGTAAAGAAAAAAAATCACACATTGGTAAAAATTTGAAGGAAATAAACAAACGGGATCTTAGATTAATACAAGTGATATTCCTGTCATTCCTCCAGACATGAGAATACAGTACTTAAGAAGTGTTTACTTGAGATTATATTGCAGAATAGGGGTATAGTAACATAGGATTATCAAAAGAATAAATGCCATGGTAGGAATACAGTAACAGAATACATCACAGATAGGAAGAGGAAGAAATTTACAGTATTTCATAGGCTTTTGATGTCGACCTCACTAAGGAACTGACACTTATGCAATATCTTAGGGAAGAGACAGAGTAGAAAGCAAATATTAAGTCTATTACAAGACAATATGTGCATAGAAACAGTTTAGGAAGAAAACTGGGGAAGAAATGCCTAGAGAACTGATCTAAATGTCTTTCCCAGTAACTTGAACTTGGCCTTTTGTCCTGACCTAGGTCATTGGATTTCCTTCCCTGTTTTGTGATAAATACAAGCATGCTGACAGTTGACTTCATGGGAAGGCCTTGCTAAACCTTCTTAATAAAAAAATTTGAGTGTTTTGAAGTAAGTAGGTATTAGCTTGTATTTCTTTCAAATTTTCTATCTATTTTGTATATATAGGGTGTTTGTATTTTATTTGTATAATTACAATAATATTGTTAGTGAATAAATAATATTTAAGAATCTTCACAGTCATTGAGAGAAAACATGTTGGTCTTCAAGAATCTATTATTTCAGTTAGATGATACTAGAAACACACACTGTTTTCTATATAAAGTATGTGTCCCATCTCTTGGTACCCTAGTTCAGTAATTTAGAGTAAGATGATTTAACACATTCTGTTTATAACATTTTTCACTTTAATTGGCTGTGGAGAGTCACTTAATTTAAGTGGGTTGAACTGAGAGTTAGTATAGCTTCCAACCGCAGGGATACTTGCTTCAGTATTTAGTACTGTTATGACATTAAGTGCTTTTAACTATCTACTGTAAATGTGCAGAAATCATGGAATAATCTATTATGTAAGATTAAATCTATATCCATAAATGTCAAGTAGCTTGCTTGTGATTCAGGGGATATTTTCCATGGAAATCAGTTTCTTTCTAACTGTTGGTCTAATTTTACAGAACAAAACCATTGCTTGTCAGGGGTGTACCCATCATTGAATGGAGAATGATATTGAATCACCAATCTAATGCCTGTCATTTCACTAATAGCATGAGTCTCAAGAATAATTTGTATTTAAAATTAAAAGCTATTTAATATTCTACTGGATCATGTAAGGAGTCAACTAATTGCTACAGATTTATTAATAATAGTGAACAAGATAACGTAATAATAATAAATCTGAAAATTAAAAAAAATCAATATCTGAAATTCACAGAATTTTACCAAAAACCCCTAAAAAACCAAAAACCTTGGAAAGCTTTCAAGTATCATCCATTGATTATTCTTATCATGGACAAATTTCTATTCAGATTTCATTTATTTCTTATTAAAGGCACTCAATGATTGTCCTTACTGCATCCTTACCTTTCCCAAATAGTGTACAGCTTTGCTTTGGGGCAAAAGTGATTGACCCTCTACACTTTCAATAATTTCAGACTCTATCTCATTAGATTAAAATATTAAAATGTTCATCATTCATCAATAAGCTAAAATATGAAGCTAATACATTTAAAATAGTATGTACATTTTCCTTATACATTTCCTAATACATTATATTATTATGCTTATGTAAATATATTCTACATCGGGACTGTTTATATAAAGGATGGGCTAGATAGGTAATCCACACTAGGAGAAAACAATGTGCTATTATTTTGCTTGATAGAAACTGTACCAAACTGACTTCTAATACTAACAGTTGTACACACGTATTAGTGCATTTCTTAACCCTCACAAGAGATGCTTCTATTTATATGGTAATTAAAGCAAAGACCTACAATAAGGTAAAGACCAGAGAAAAAAGAGAGTAAGACACTCAGCCCTAAATGGGATATCTATATCAAAGCTACTCTTCTTCCAAGGTTCTGTGAGCACTGAAGAAGAGAGGTAGGAGGAAAGAGTGTTCTCTGGACACAGTAGGGTAGCTACACTTAGGAACTCACCAACTGTGTCATCAGGCACAACTGCAAAAGCTCAACCCAGACCAAACCCCAGCATGGATAGTAAAGTTAGACATGAAGGTTGATCTCTAGCTTAGGAGCTCTTGTCAAATGATCAATTCTAGAATAGGAAAAGACAGTTTGCTTTAACAGTGTTGGCCCTGTTATACGAAATAGACCATGCTCCAGCTGAAGGCCATACATCAAAGAATGTATAGGTAGTACAAACTGGACTTCATGGATGAACAAAAAAAGAGGAAACAGGGAGTGGGAATGGGTAAAAGTTGGGGAGGAAATGAATATGATCAAAGCATCTTACATGAAATTCTCAAATAACTAATATTAAAGAGAGATAAGAGCATTATCTGATTCAATGAAAGTGTGAATTTTCAAACACAATGCATCAATATGCATAGGCTGGTGTATGATATTCCATATTGAATTTAAGAAGACTTATACATGGCAGTGTTTATCTTTGTTTATTGAAAGCATGCAATTGGAATTGCAATTAGGTATCAGAACAGTCAAAAAGTCTATTGTTAAATTTTATCTTCTGTACTAGTCAAAAGAAATGTACATTAAAATTTAAATTTGAATCTACTTGCCTAAAATAAAGAAATGAATTTAAAATTAGTCTAGATGTAAAAGATATAACATTTATTGTTCACTATCAGTAGATGTAAAATTTATCTCATATTTTAGGTATGTTTCTTTAAAAAACATTGAATTTATGATTTTCATATTCCAAGTACTGAAACTGTAGGCATAAGGTTAGCTACCATGTGAGTCCACACATTCACAATTTTCTAATCCCACAAAGGACTTCCAACATACAAGATTATCCTAACACTTATGTAAAATTTGGGCCCTCCTCTTAGCTGACAGCATATATCCCCCATTCATTTTGAACTGAGGACACCAGAACCATCGCCAGTCATGGAGGCTGGATCCCCATCCCCAATACCCAACCTAAAAGCCATGACATTTTTGAAAGTTAATGAATCTATTGAGTAGACAAAGCAGATAAAACCACAGTGTTTCTCAAAGTAGATGGAATTCACTAAAGAAATAAATTCATGAATCTTGATGCCTATGCCACATAGAAAATCTATCACAAGATCTAAGAGACAAAACTCCTTTTCCTTCACTCCCCCAGTTTTATGAAGTGGAGTGCAGCCATAGAAGAAAATGGGAAAGTCTATCTAAAGTTCTAGGTACAGACAAAATGGTTTCCTATCCTAAGTCTAAAGATGGTGAAAATTATTGAAAATATTCAAATTAGATTTTAAAATATTATAGCTCGAGTTGGTAACGTGCAGGACACAGAAGCATAAAACCCAGCATATATGCCAAATCCAGACATGTGGCTTGCTTTTGTAATCCCAGTGTTGTGGAGGGAGAGACAGGAGGATCTATGTTCTCAGTGACCAGCCAGGTTTTCTGAGTCACAAGCAAAACCATATTGGTTACTTTGTCTTATTGAAAAAATTAGAGTCATCTGGGAATAGAGAAACTCAAGTGAGCAATTGCCTTCATTAGACTGAGTTGTAAATAGGTCTGTGGGAATTAATTTTCTTAATTGATAATTGATGCTGTAGGTCAAAGCCTACAATGATCTGTGCCATAAATAGTAGGAGGCACTGGGGTATATGAGAAAAGTAGCTGAGCAAGCTGGAAAACATCAGCCAGTAAGCATTTCTCCATGGTCTCTGCTGCAGTACCAACCTACAGGTTTCTGTCTTGATTCTCGACTTGCTTTTCTCAATGAAATTGAGAAATTCTAAGCTTAATAAAGTTTTTCTTCCCAAGATGGATTTCATCACTGTTTTATCACAGAAACAGAAAAACGTAAAAGAAACAACAACAATAGCAAAATTCTCACAACAGTTCATGAAGATTAAGATTTAAACTAAACTCATTCAACCCCAAAGCTAGATGAGGTGATATTCACTGTTGAATGCTTATATGGGAGGAAAAGTTATTGTTTTTTTTTTTGGAAGTTGTGAGCATGGATAGTTTGTCCATTTGCCAGTGGACAGCCCTATACCAATCACTGCATGAACAATACTAATTAGACTCAATAAAAAGGAAAGAAGAGAAAAGAAGGAATAGAAGGGGAGGAGAGGAGAAGAGAAGAGAAACAATGTTGGAAAAAAAACATGTTGAGAGGTATCTAAGAGGATTGGCAGGGAAAGGGGAGTGATTATGATATATAATGATATATGTTATATTTATGTATGAAATTCTTAAAAAGTAAAAAAATTGAAAAGCAAAAACAAAATGAAGAAATATAAAAAATCCCCACACAACAGTTTGTACTGAATTTGTAATAGCATGTTATAATTTGATAAAGTGAATGTAGGATATGGTACTTGGACTTTTGAATAACTAGTTGAAGGAATAAATTATGAAAATATGCTTGTAGCACATGTCTGAGTCTAAGTATCAATGCAATGGCATCGATAGTACATAGGGTAAGTATTAAGTAATCAGCAATATTTATGAATTAGCATAGTATTGCAAACTTGAAGAAGAAATGTAATTGTACTTTAAAGAACTAATGGGTTTAATAATTCAAACTGAGCATTGGTGCTTCATTCCCTCCTACAATTCTGGTATTCATGAGGCTGTGGTGGGAGGATTTCTATGAGTTCAAGACTATCTGGGATACATAATACGTTTCAGGCTAGCCTGGCCTAGACTCTCTCTCTCTGTCTCTGTCTCTCTCTCTATCTTTCATTTTTCTGTCTCTGTCTCTCTCTTGCTTGCTCTCACTCTCTGTGTGACTATCTAGCTGTCTTCTATCTATACCTATATATCATCTATCTCTTTTCTTTCTTACAATCTCTCTTTCTTGCACACACATGCACAAGGAAAAAAACAAATAAGGAAACTAACAAACAAATTTTAAGTAAAACAGAGAAACAATAGGTTAATGTATAAGGGTAGCTATGTTTGCATACTTTTAGGTACCATTAGCACTATACTATGTGCATTCAGTGGATTATAGTACCTATCCTTTTAAATAATGCATAACAGATTATCTGATGAATGTTTACATGTAATAGCTAAAGAAATTACAAATATTCAGAACATGTCAAACCTGCCATTCACCACTTGCTCATCTTTCTCATCTGCTTGCTTTTGACAGCACTGTCACTGAATCAAATATTTTAAGTCTTCTATGGAGTACACTAACTTGTGTCAGCACTGGAAGGAGATGGAAAATTTAAAAGGGTATGATCCAGCCTGGAAAGTTAGGTTACTGGGGGGCCATGAAAGGATTATACAGATCCCTGGCCTTCCTCCTATCTTTTGACTTCTTGAATGCCTTGAGATGAGCAACACAATATGATCATGCTATGATGTACCATATGTTATAAGGTCAAATAAGGAAGAACTGGGACCCAACGTAAGCATTTTCTCCATATAAATACATCATCTAGATATTTGTCCATAGGAACAGAATGATTACATATTATATAATAATTTGTCAAAATATAATGCAGAATGTGTTCATCAAACTAAAGCTATATATATATATCATATCTTTTACATGCTATGGAGACTGAGCTCAGACCTAAATGTAACATATTTAGCTTGGTCCTTCTTTGCAAGTCTCAGGAACTGTTGCTGAAGAGGGGGTTGGAAAGAGTATAGAATCCAAAGGTAGTGGATGAATACAAAAAAAAATAGTGACCTCTGGATAAAGCATGGCATTTGAACTTATGAATGCACAGTGCCCTGGAAACACATGTACAAAATCTGTGCAATGCCAAACCAGACCAAATCCAAGCACAGAAAAGGGAGTTGAGAAAACGATGACACCTGGTTGCTAAGTTACTTGCAGTAGTGAGCTGCTGAGAAGGGAGGGAAAGTTTTCTCTAAGAAAATAAGCTCCCTGGAAAGTCCACCACACTCCAATGAAGACCACACATTCAAGAATATTTAGACTGCACAAGTTGGTATGAACGGATTGACATCGGAGAGGCGCAAAATTGGGGTGAGTGCGTAAGAAGGACTATGTGGAGATGTTTATTTTTAAAAATAAACAACATATGTTGTCTGAAATTCTTATAGAACTAATATAAAATATTGCCAGAAGTTAGGAAAATGGGATATTGAACTTCTAAATGCTGAATACTTCTTACAGAAATCAAAGGACTGGGGTTGGAGCATATATTTCACACACTAGAGGCTACTGTTAAATCTACAGCCATGAATGTTTCCTAATATAACCTTCACATAGTTTGATGATTACTCATTTAAGCTTGATTGGATTAAGGAAAACCTAAGAGATTAATAAAGCACATACCACAGTGAGCCCAGGAGGACATGTCACCAGTGGGTTAGGCCATGAAGATTCTGTCTAGTGAGTGGTTAATAACTTGGTGGAAACGAAATGTAATAGATAGCATTATTGGGAGGTTGTGAATTGTAAGTAATTATGGCTATTTGAAATAAGGAGTATATCTATGAGGTGTTCCCTTTGCTTCTTTGTTCTACCTCCTATCTGCAATGACTTCAACATTGCTGTTCCTCCACACCTTCCCCACGATGATGGGCTGGTGCAAAAGACACAAGTCTTCTTTTTACCATTTTCTAGGGTGGTCCATTTGCTCACAGGGGCACATTTGATAGACAGAGGAAGACAAAAGCTCCTAGCCTGGTGATCAGGCATTAGAGACAGTAGGAAAACAAATCCCAGTGATTGTTTATCAACACCTTTCTTGTTTTGTTTTTAAAGATAATTAAATAGCATTTTGTTTATTTTGTGTTTTTTCTTAAATTTTCACACCCTTTTGAGGTGCTTTGCCTTGTATTTCCCTCAGATACCCTCATATAGGATTCTGTCATAGACTGCCTTCTTCTACAACACAACCAAAGGTTCTATGCTTTTATGTGATATGTGATCTCCTCTCTGAGATTCCTGAATTTGATAAACTTCCTTCTATATATTCTCATTTGTTTTCCACACCAACTCCATTCTATTGTATCCAAAAGGACATTCTCAAAATCGTTGCATTCTTTCTGAAACAACTTCTGAAGGACAACTAAATTTTGCTTAGCTAAAATTTTCATAGTCAAAGTTGGGTCAAGGAATTCCCATTCATCATATGTAATTCACATATCCATTCCTCAATCCAAGCAATAAACACCCGATGAAACTGCCACAACAAAAAGAAACTGTCTGTTCTATTCATATAATACATTAGAAAAGATGGAAGTCGAGGACATTCTCCTCTGCGTAAGAATGCAGGGCTTGTGCTTCTTTTTTGCTGAGCTAATTGTGTTATATTTTGAGGAACTGTTTTTTATATTCCAAGTCCTCAGGAAAAATGGAAGGGTGAATATGATCAAAACACATTTTAGTGACACTGTTAAAGAGTTAATGAAATATTAACTTTACATAATTAGAGCAAAAATGAAAGCATGACACAAAGGAAGCGGAGTGTTTTAGTTCAGTGTCAGTTACATAAAAGAAAGCAGCTAAGAGTGCTGAGCAACTTAACAGCAGAATTAATAAGAGCTTTCACTATTCTCATCCAGTGGTTTTCTAACATTACTCAGTTTGTATATCTGTAAATGTTTCACTGCTTAAAAGAAGTTATATGTTTGTTTTAAGTAGGGACAACCCATTTTATCCACTATATACATATGACACAGGATAAAAATTACACAGAATATGCACATTTGTATTAGAGCCTTCTTTCATGTAGGAATGTTTCTTCACTAATGATCTCTCCACAGTCCCATTTGAAGTGTGTATTTGCTACAAGTGATGGGAAGTATACAGAACTATGAATAATCCGTAGTCTGCTTATGCCTGGAGGTTCTGTTAGAAACATCCACACCCACATATGATGTTTTATTTCCATAACAAACTTAATAAAGTAGGCCAAAAAGCTGAATTCCTTCTAGGCAGAGAAGGCTAGAACAAGAAAAATAATTCCCAAAGCAACTGGCAGTCACTAAGGATTCAAGTTGCTTTCTTTCCATTGAGAATAGAATAAGGCAATCAAGTAGCCTTTCTAGGCAACAAATGTTCTGATAATAGGAAGGGAAATTGACCTATGGGTTCAAAGCACTAACATGAATTACTCAAATTTATGCCTTTTTTGTTTTGAAATCTTTAGAACTGGAACAGGAATATAAATGTCTATTGAGAAACAAACACATTTAGGACCAATGAAGATAGTCTGTTTCTGAAAATAAAATAGGCTTGTGGGAATCTAGTTAGAAAAATTAATATTTTCTAGGGGAAATTATAAATACTGATGTCCTCAAAGCACACAGTAGAAGGAAAAATCAACTGGAGGCGAATCACACTGCAGAGTCATCAAGATCCTAAGCAGCAGCAAGGCTGACTAGAGTGAGAAGTAGAGCAATCAGTAAAAATTGTTGGTGAGCCCAAAGCATGCAGGAACCTGAATGAAAAGGACCCCTCAGAACACTACTAATAATAACTTTAAAATATCATTAGAATGGAAAACACAAATGATAATCATATGTCCTGTAAATGAAAAATATATCTGATATTATTTATATAAAAAAGGGACCTGGAGAGGAAGAAGTCTTACAGCATTGAAGAATGAGTTAGAGAGAGAGGAGAATTTTGATTGTACCTCTGTCTCCTGATTGAATAGTACTTACATTATTGTATGCATTATGAAATCTGTTTACTTTCTTCCCTTTTATCTGTCCATCAGAAATCACTTGTTTCTCTTTTATTTACTTTAATGTCAAAATTATTAAATTCTCAATTTATTTCTACCTTTGTAGCAAACAACAGATGCTAAAAAGATGAGTCATATATGTAGAATTTTTTTAACATTTGGTTGTGACGAAGAAGAAAATATCACAGAGTCAGGCTATAATAAATCACTACTGAAATGATACAACTCCACAAAACAAAATAACCCTTTAAATGGTCTAGAACAGATTTACAAATAATAAGCATACAAATGGGACAGTGGATTTCATTTTTCATCACAGATTGGTAAAAAGATATAACAAAGGACTGGAAGCACATGATAAATCTGTGATTTCTCATTAAGCTCTCCATAAAATGTATTCCCAAGTGTTTTGCAGTATGTGATAAAAATTCATTTAATTCAAGTAGCTAAGCCTAAGTAGAGGAAGAAAATCTTGAACTTCATTGTAAGAAGAAAAAGGTCTGAGAGGGAAGAGAAGCCTTAATTTGCTAAGGCAACAGAAACCTCATTTGTCCCAAACATTCTTTGCTTGCACAAGTCAAATAAACTACAGTTCCAGGTAGAACACAGGCATCTCATTCTGTAGCTTTGTCTTGGCCTAATTTGTAAATTGTATGCATCTAATATTCTCTATCAAAAGCAGCTTCTGAAGGCTTCTTCATATTCTAATGTAATATTTTCCCCGGAACCACTTAAATATTCACTTTGAGTCAATATACAGATATAAACTTAGAAAATTAGCGCCCTGGATTCTGCTCCTAGGCATGGAGTTAATAGCATAAATCTGTTTTTGCAGCAAAAAAGCAAAGACTCTGCATTTAAATGATAGCTAGTTTCAGAGAATAAAACAAGAAGCAAAATGTAGCATTTCTATTTCACTTCAAGCAACATAAAACTTTCTTATTACAAATACAAAGATATTTAATAAAAAAGGTACAAATGCAGTGCTGCATCTAACTACAGCTGCGACCAGGATCCAAAAAAATTGTTATTTTGTGGATTTTTGGTATGTGTAGCAATGAGGATGCTGTTCATTAGTCATGAGAGATTGTTTCATTTAAAGCCTGTCCAATATTAATGGAGATTAAAAATTACCTATGGAATCTACCTTCCCATGTCAAAAGGCCTAAAATCTAAAGTTGAGGTCCTTTTTTGGAGGGAAATGTTGAGACAGGTTTCTCTGTAGACCAGGCTGGCCTTGAACTCATCTGTATGCCTCTGCCTCCTGAGTGTTTGCATGAAGGTGTGTACCACCACCACCTGGCTAAAGTTGAGGTCTTTACTTAACCAGTTAATAAGATGTTGAATGTACCATCTTAAGATGCTTATAGGATTAATACTTTAAGTAAATGACAAATACTGTTCTTAACTAACCTGTCTTATATTAAAATACACCAAGGTTTCACAAGACTTCCCAAATACAAAAAACACAAAACCTCATATTTATATTGATTCATATTCATCAGAGATAAAAAGAAGTCTATTTTCCTTGTTTTATGAATGATAATGCTGACCTAAAGAAAGTAATTGATTCATTTAGGTTCATAAAAGCAAAGAGAGAGAGAAAGAGAGAGAGAGAGAGAGAGAGAGAGAGAGAGAGAGAGAGAGAGAGAGAGAGAGAGAGAAATCTTCCCAACAGTGCATGCATAAAATGAGTCAGTGTTGTTTAAAAGTATTTGGATTCTTTCCCTCTTATTTGGTGGGTCTTAAGTCCAAATAATGGTCATGTTGGTTATCAATTATATGCCATAATACACCCATAGGGTTATTGTGCCATGATGGTCATTGTGGAAGTTCATTGGTGTCATATCTAGATAGGACATTTGTTTCTTTTCTTTTGCTTTGTTTTATTCACTTAGTATATCTACCACAGTACCCTCTCTCTCCCCTCCTCCTACTCCCCAAATGCCCCCCAACTCATCCTCTATCCACTCCTCAGAAAGGATAAGATTCCCCCCTCCCCTCACAATGAGATTGAGCAAGGAATCCCCCCTTATGTAATGGCCTCCAAAAAGCCAGCTCATGTACTAGGGATAGATCCTGGTCCTACTACTCATGGTCCCACAAACAGATCAAGCAACAGTTGTCATCCATATGCAGAGGGCCTACTTAAGTCCTATGCAGGCTTCCCAGCTGTCAGTCCAGAATCACTGAGCTCCATCAAGCTTGGATCAGCTGTTTCTGTGGGTTATCCATCACGATCTTGACACCCACCCCTTGTTCATATAATCCCTCGTCCCTATCTTTGACTGGATTCCCAGAGCAAGGCCTGGTACTTGGCTTTGGCTCTTTGGATTGGCTTCCATCAGTTACTAAATAAAAGCTCTATGATAACAGTTAGGGTAGTCCTCAATCTCATTACAGGGGAAGACCAGTTCAGGCATCCTTTCCGTTACAGCTAGGTGTCTTAGCTGGGGTCATCTTTGTGAATTCCTGGGAATTTCCCTAATACCAGGTTATTTCCCTAACCCTATAATGGTTCCCTCTATCAATATTTCTCTTTCATTGCTCTCCCACTCTGTCTGTCTTCCAACTGAACCGTCCTGCCATTTGAATTCTTCCTGCCCTGTGAAGTTTGCATGGCACCTTCTGTTACCCTGTAAGTTAAAAAGGAAGAATGCAGGTGAGTTCCAGCTTAGGGGCCACTGGGTCATTCATCTAAAATGCAGTGTCTTCAGCAATAGGGCAACCAAGGGAAAGAAACACACCAACAGTGTTTGAGAGTGTCTTGACTAAAAGGAAAATAATGCCTAGTACTAGAAACCTAGCCAATTGCTCAAAGCTTGTGAAGTCATTGATCTTGGAGAAACTAGAACTACCATTTTACTAAGCCAGTATCATCTGTATAATTTTTGCTTTTATCCACTAATAAGTGAATTCCTCACTTCTAACCAAGGACCCTTATTCTTGAAATAGACAGAGATTATTAAAAAGTCACAACCAATCAAAATGCAGAATTAGGAAACCCAGTTCCAATGGGTACATCTTCAAAACAACTCCCACGCCCAAGCCTTAGGAAACAATCTTTGCAAAAGACAAGGTGGAAAGATTGTAAAAACAAGAAAATGATAAAGTTGTCTGTGAGATTGTGTCTCCTAGCAATGTCAGAAGCTACAACCATAAAGTTGTACTGACATGACTGCCTAAACATGACCTGAACAAGGACAACAGTGGACATCCTAACATATTGTTAGGGAAAGTCAACAATGTCTCAATGCTCCACAAAGACCCAGAGGGCACCAAGGAATTCTGAAAGCATGAATAACAGTCATATTCAAGCAAGAGATCCACACTAATTATCTGATATAGTCAGCCTTGAAAACACATGGACATATAACATTATACAGACTCATAAGTTCCACTTGGCAATACATATTTGCATGCAACATATATGCATGTAATAGCAATTACTAAAAAAGATGCCATAAATTTGAACAAGAATATATTATACTCTCAAATATAAAAGGGATAATAAAAATATTTGGAGGATGATACTTGCCATTATAAAGACTTTAAATCAAAATAAATTTAAGTACACTGTGTACTCTATGAGAATAGGAATTGAATTCTATTGGTCTTGTGTCACACTTCAGAAGAAATATAATTTCAGGAATTAAGTAAGTTCTTGTTATTTTTTAATATAAAATAAGTCATTAAATACTTAAACTCTAATAATCAGACTGATTGTGTACTAGGTCCAGATTCTGAGAGCAACACATTACTGAGAGATAGGTAAGCTTAAGTCATCTCCTATGGTACTGATATGATTTTGAAGATTAGAGGAGGACAGCTAACCACAGATAGCTCAAAGGACTAAGCTCAAGCCTTGGCATGTCAGGAGGCATACTGGGCATCACACTAGAAAACAGGAATTTTTAAATGAAAATTCAGGTTTATAACTCTGCTCTGTTGTTTGTGTGTGGATGCACATCTGTCTGATGTTCAAGGTGGAGTGAAGAGGAGGGGGAAGTGATTTTCAGACTGCATGTCTTCATTAGCTAAGTGAACTGAGAAAGTGTTCTAACATCTAGGAGACTAAGAAGGCGTTCTTTCTTAGAGAATCACTTTAATTTAGAAGGACTATTACAGATCCAGCAGGATCCTCTATCTTTGGGGTAAAGACTTATGAAGTTCATAGCTCACACTGATTAACTTTCTATTTTATCTAAAAAAGCTTATGGTTTAAGTATAGCAAAATATGAATTTTTAATTCTTGCAAAAATCAAATGTGAAGTAAATGAATATTCAAGCTGTTCATGCTAATTCAAATGGGGACATGAAGCCTCTTGGGGATGTGATATTTTCTACCCACTGAACATGAAAATGACTAATGAGGAAGAAAGTATTCAAGAGTATTAAATGCTGTTGGGGGCTGGCAATGCAGATCATTGGTAGAGCACTCTCCTAGTATGTATAAGACCCAGGTAAGATCTCAGCACCCACCAAATATAAAAATAAATGACATTTATCTTTCTTGTATATTTCAAACTAAAGACCTCATGGAAAAGACCTATGGAAACCTGCTCTTGTAGAAGCTTTACACACTATAAACATATATACATATAAAAGTTTAAATGATGTATCCAATATTTATTAGACAATGTCACATTAACTCTTTTGTAAATGTTGACCAATGGGATCTCATAAATCACCAAATTATAGGCTATTGTCATTGCTCTTGGTTACTCTCCAGAATCTGATGGTAAGACTTTAATGCTGAAGATTCCATACATTTGAATCACAGAACAGGAAACTGGTACTGACCTCCAAACTTTTTCAGCACTGGCTAGTTTTCATATTGTGTGAAGGAACTTTGCATGCCATTAGAAGAATAAACTAATGATCAATTTTACCTAGCTGTGAACGTGAGAACTATAATAGTTACTGGTCTTGCAAAATATATTCATGGACTCAATAGTGGCACAAATATTTGGATATTAACCAAACATTATTGGTGAGATTTTAAAGGCCTGCTACACAAGAGAAAGCCAATAACTGGCACTGCTACAAGGGCCAAGAACTGGTGGCTAGATAATAATATGAGAGGACCTATTATATTATGCTCAGTTGCTATAGTAAACTGACTCCTAGTGACTTACCCCTATGGTGACAGAGGTACATCACTCATCCTTTATCTGAGACCTTGTATCCCTCTTCTTGCAGTAGATGACAACTAAACCACAACTGATTAATATTAAGACATAGAGATACTTCAGAGTGTTCTTCTCTAAATTGAAAACATCTTTCCGCATAACACTCAGAAATCAACCCAAAAGAGGGGTCAGAAATATTGTAAGTGCCAGAGTCAGTAAATGACTACAGCGAAACCGTGTTTTCTGGGTACAGCAAGGCATTTGCACATATGAACTGGCAGCAGTTATGGTATCATCACAAGGCTTGTATGAGCTCAAGCCAGAAAACAACCCCAGTATGCAAGGGGACGGTAGGTCCACGTATAGTTGTATCGAGACTATAAAGGGAAAACGATATATTTATTTATCAGAGAGAGAGAGACGCACTGACCGTTGGGCGGATAGCTTTGTGGGGTTCACTCCTACATAGTTGAGAAACTATTAGTAATTTATTGCTTCTGAGAGACTGCATTCATTTCTTTAAATGTATGACTCCTGGTAGCTGATCATACTCTAGGATAAGCCTCACAACTAAAAGTATTTGGAAAACACAAACTGGATCTGATAGATTAAAAACACAGAACAAACAAAGTTGGTTGGGTGGGCATGTCATGGGGCAGATGGCTAAGATACAAAATGGAGAAGAAAGCAGGTAAATAAGATCAAAATATATTTCATAAGATTCTCAAAGCAATAATAGAAACATTACTTTTAAAAAGAAAAAAGAATATGAACGCTTAAATGGTCTGGTAACATATATATCAGTACACCTTTTAGAGCATTATTCATTGTGTGGGGAGTACATATGCATGTGCATGTGTGCATATGTGCATGTATATATGTATGTATGAATTCATGTGTGTTGGACACTTCTTCCACGCGGATCTGCTGACCAACTTGTGACTAGGAGCTTATTCAGCAAAAATATCCTGTTCCCCTCCTTCTGAGAAGGCCTGAGCGAAAGTTCCTGTTATATGCCCCAGATGGGCCTGGGAATGTAAACCCCCAGCCTGGGTTGTTTTCTACTGCGCCTGCTGACTGGCATATAAGGCTCTCCTCTCTTGTTGCAATAAATGGCATTCTCCCTGCATGTAGGATGTGCTGTCATTATTTAAATCCTCAGCCCCTGGCCTGAATCTGTGAGAAACATTATAGCGCTGGCACTACACATATATGTGTGTATGTGTATACTCACTAGTGGCATGGGACATGTGTACAGCTCAAAAGACAGTTTGATGGAGTTGGTTCTTCCAAAAATTTATGACCCAGGGCTAAAATCTAGATCATCAATCGTATTTATGGAGTCATGTTACAAGTGCTAGATCAGTGTATCTTGATTTGTTAACAGTAATTATGTGACATAGCATGTGATAGTTGCTAAGATATCAGAATAAGGAACACAATTATTGTGTTTTATTCTGAAGAGAGTTTTAGTCTGTTATAGGCTTTTAATATACAAAATAAATTTGCAAATACTGCTTTACGACCAATGACTTTCAATGTATCTTCTTCAGCTAAATTATAGACCATAATTATTGCTTTAATCCCTCATGAAGAGTGGATGGTGACTTGTTTTTGTTTGCTTGTTTTTGAAAATGCTTTAGGATTTCACAATTTATGTCCATGATTTCATCACAATTTTTCTTATTGAACAAATGCTTTCTTCACATCAGAATCCTACATACAAAAAAAAACCCTCAACTTAAATAACTTTAAATAGTTTTGGTTTGTACTTCACTTACCACTGGGAATGTTTGAAAATTTAAAAACTTAGTGACCTCATATGTTTCTTGTTTGTTAATTACCCACTCAGTTAATTAGTATATACATTAATTGACAGTTTCAATGTTTTTATGTTAAGTTGTCACAGTTCTTGTAAATTTTGGATATTACCCAAGTGTCTAAACTACAGCTGGCAAAGTAGGGAAATTCTTGTCATCCATTTTTATTGTTGCACTACTCACAATTGCAAGAAGTTTTAGTCAGCATAGATATCTATTAACAGGTGAATGGATAAAGAATATGTGCCATGTATATATAATAGAGTTTTATTTTGCCGCAAAGATGAAATTGCTTTATTTGTAGGAAATGACTAGATCAGAAAGCTAGTAAGGTGACCTGTCCCCAGAAAGGAAAGAAACCATGTGTTATTTTTCTTATGTAGATCCTAGCTTAGGATGTATACTTGTAAAAATATGAAGGAGAGCTAGAAAGGGTAAAATGGGATGCTGAAAAAGAGTGGGGGACGGCAAAGATTATACATGACATGAAGGTGGAAAGGAGACTAAAGGAGATTACTGAGTGAGTGGAAGGGGGAAGCATAGTAAAGAGAAAAGGGAAGGAGAAACCACTAAAAGATATCTGTTCAAAAAACACTGTGAGGTTATCTAATGCCTTGTACACCATTAAATATAGCACATTACATTCCATCAAAGATCAAACTAAAACCACCCTGAGTACAGCAACAAAAAGCTCTATCATATATCACATACAGTTTTAAGGTCATGTTGGAAACATACATCTTTTTGCTCAGAAATAAATTATATGGAACCAATGTTCCTAGCTACTCACATTTAAATTCATCATAAAAATAATTACAAATTGTCATATATACTTCCTATTAAACCAATATTCTACAGAGATAGTGTAATAGAAAAGAGTTATCAAAAATATTTAAATATCTGTTACTTCTACATTTGCTAATACTAGTTTTTCTATAAAAGTTTACCATGTAATTTTAATTTAAATATTACAACTAAATCCAATAATGAAAAAAATCGTATTTCCTAAATAAGCAATTAAACAATAAAAGAGGATGCATTTTAGCTGTTATACATAAAATTAAATATACTTCCACAGTGAATAAGTTTACTTTCAAAGCTTGTATTACTAATATGTACTTAAGTTTTATGATATACATAAAACAATCTATACCAATAATAATAATTTAAACTAAATGCAGCAATTTACAGAAAATAAATGGCATTTTAGAAAGTACAAACACAGTGAAGTGCAATATAGGATTACTAAAAAAGGAGACTCCAGAGGAGACAATGTTAAACAACACTTAAATAAGAGATAAAAGTGCTCCTAACAAAAAATACATGGGATTTAGCAACTATCATTGCTAAAAGCTCACATTTTAAAGAATAGTCATAGATTATAAAATAAGCAAACATTTATGTAATCAAATTATCTGCCCATAACTGCCTACAAAGATATTTTTTAAAACATACTATTAATCTTTTTAGAATATTTGACACCATTTCTCCTGTTTCTATAACTGAGTGTTACAGGCTGAAGTTATCTTAAGAATGTTTGCAAGCAAAAAAAAACTTCAGAATAATTAAAACACCCATGTTCACAACTGAATGTTAAAAGTATTGTAATGACTAAATGACTAAATATATTTCAAAAAAAAGTTGAAAGTTACTGGAGTTCCTAAAATAGTGTTCATGCATGATAAGTAAGCAAGAAACGTGGCCACACATTTATAAACACTAAGAGGGTACTACAGGTGCTTATCTAGAAATTGCGTGACTTAGTTTCTTTTTCCATTGAAGTGATAAATTATTCTAAAAGAAGCAATTTAGAAGAGAACTGATTTAGTTTAGCTGTTGTCCCAGATTATAGTCCATCATTGGGAGGAAGTATCAACAGCAAGAAACACAGATTTCTTGCATGTGCCACTAAGTCACTTATGCCAGCTTCAAAAGCACCCTTGCACATGCTGCTTTATGTTCTTGTACAGGACTTTATAAACCTACAATTCTATTTTTTAGCTGATTCCCTATATGCATCTTACAGTAACCTATAAAAAAAGAAAACTTAGACTATCATTGATCACACTTGAATATACCTTACATTCTATGTCTCTTATTTCAGAAGGTCACACATATGACCCTGATTGTGTCTTACTTTTTGTTGAGTACCCAAGTCTATGTTAAGATCCATGCTGAAGACCATATGACAATATCTTTATTAAACTTCAATTCTGTTTCATAAAAATATAAATTGTTATATGTGCTACTATATAGTCTGTAATGCTGGTAAAATATTATTAATAAAAATAATTGCTAAAATTTAATGACACTTGTGAAAACCAATATAACATGTGCAAAAAAGCAGTTTATGATGTCTAAGATCACATAGAAATTAAAGATATTTAGCACAGTTATGACACAAACGTTGACTATAATTAATGAAAAAGAATGTGAGTGTGTGCATGTGTTTGAGAGAGACAGAGAAACACACACACACACACAAAGAGAGAGAGACAGAGAGAAAGAGAGAAAGAGAGAGAGAGCGAGAGAGAGAGAGAGAGAGAGAGAGAGAGAGAGAGAGAGAGATCACTAAGTGATGGTAAGAAGGCACTGGACTGACACTGAAAACCAGCACTAAGAGACAGAATAATCACATTTTTCAGCCTCAGTGGTCACCTTTCTTCCAAATTTGAACAGTCTAACTGCATCTTATACCTTGTATACCAATGAATCCTCATAGGTATTTGGAGATATGAAGGAAAAAACTCAAAAATATCAACTTTCTTAAATCCAGCAAATTGGTGTACAGAGTTATACTGCTTTTTTGCTATGATTATAATGTTTTATCCACAGCTAGGTTTCATATTCACCTAATTATCAGAGATAATCATTTTATATAAACATATATAGAAAACATCACAAGTAACTGATAAAATTTTACCTAGAATTTTATTTTGTACATCTGTTTCATTTTGCTTAACAAGCCAGAGGGAAAACAAATCTGAGTCCAGATATGTTGTGGGATATTTGGTCACACTGAAAAATATAGCTTCTGCTTGGTTTAATAAAGAGCTGAATGGTCAATAGGTAAGCAGGAGAGAATAGACAGACCTTCCAGGGAAAGGGGGAACTGGCGAAGAATCTTAGGCATGTGAGAGATGATAGCAAGACATAGAGGAGGTGGACTTACAGAATGGAGGATAGCAAAATAGTCGCATGGCAGAATGTAGATTAATAGAAACAGGATGATTTAAGTTATAAGAGTTAGTTGGGAAGAAGCCTATGCTAAAGCCAAGCTTTCATAACTAATAATAAATCTCTTTGTCATTATTTGGGGGCCAGTGGTCCAAGGAAGTCTGACAAGAAATGCTCACTACACAGACACAGTGTAAGATTTCTACAAGTGAATGCATGGTATCTGACTATGGATACAGAAATAACCAAGCATGTGTGACACCTGAACTTGCTGCAGAAGTCTTTTCAATAGGTTTTAACATAATAAAAATAAAATTCAAGCAGAAGATTTGTTTATTGTAACGAAGAAAGCCTATGGAGGGTTTGGAAACATAAATTACAGAAATAGATGATGATGCATTTGTAGGAGTCTGAAGTTCATACCAGAGTGAAGTGGAGATCTGATGATTTTTTTGTTTTGTCTTCTGTGAAATTTGCCTGCTGGTATTGTGTGTCAGGATGATAAGTTAATGACAAGCTACTAGAGTATCACCATGAAAAGATTTTCTTTTCTTGGTTTTAGTCCTTTTGTAATAGCTGTCTGTTAGAAAAGTGCTCAGTCATGCCTCCTCTCCCCTTTCCATTTGTTTCTTTCTTATTTAACTAATTTCTGTTCTTTTGTTATTAGAAACCCATTACCATTAAAAATTAGTTATAAATGCTGTTACAGGACACAGGGGTCACTCAGTGGTCTACTAAATTAGAAATTACAGGCAAGGAAAACATTCTCTTCCTTGATGAAAAAGTAGAGTTAACTTTAACTGAAACAAGATATTCAAGTCTAATGTAGATGGTGTAAGTTTTCTCTTTATACTGAGTGCAATGTCACCAGAGGCCAGAAGAGGGAGTCAGATCTCATGGAGCTGGGATTATAGCTGATTGTGTGTCAGCTGTGAGTGCTGGGACCCAAACTCGGACCCTCTGGAAAGTCAGCACTCACTTTTAATCATACAGTCATCTTTCCAGGCACATATCTTAAGATATCTCACTAATAGGAAATTTAATACACAAAACAAAGGAAGTCCCTAATCAAAGCACCTTTCAAATCATAGGTAGCAGCTTCAGATGGGAGGGCTGTAGCACTGGGGAAATATTTGCTATAGATCTCTGATATTCCTTGATGTGGAGGTTGGTGGATGCTAATGACATCCTGTTAATAAACTCAAAACAGTTCATGTGGTACCCTTAACGATGCTAGGTTAAAATTAGAGGTGGGCAATGAATGACAATCGAGTGACAAAAAATATCCCAACATAACTTGTAATTTGACCCTGGACCTACAACATTCTAATTGCTACACAATTACTGAAGTTCTAAATATTTAGTTAGACTTGAAGAATAGTTAATGTAGGTGGGGTTTCTTTCTGGGACCATTAGCTCACAAAAGAATGCCAAGTCTGCATTACATCCTAACATAGCCTATTTCTGGTACTGTTCACTTGTCCAGTTCCTCCAATCTCTCATGATACTCTGATACCAGCTTTGTATGTGAAGGTTGTTTCCAAAGTTCTCAAAGATATAAAAAGGCTTATCAGTGAATTGAATTAGAAAGATCAGGATTAGTAAGAAATTAATATACCACAAAACAATTTACAGAATTTAGTGTCTAAGACATACTTTCAGCCATTACCTTAAATGCTCCAGTAAGGTTAATTCCAATTATTTATTAATTAGCATAAAAGGTACTCTTCACTCCTACCATTCTCTTTTCCCGTTACTTCTTCTTCCCCAGAAATGCTTTCTAAATGTCATAATAGTTCATTTCACTCAAAGACCTGTCTCAGAACATATACAATGGAGGTCATGGATTAAGACAATCAGTTTAAAATCTGTCCTAAGAAGTAGTGGTGGGTGAACTAGCCACTGTCCCAAAACCTTGAAGACTTCACTGCTGTTCTAAGAGTGAATCTATCTGTGTTTAAGGTAATAACTGCTTTCTTCCTTGTTAATTGCCTTGATACAGAGGTGAAATGGTGACATTTATTAATATATCTGGGAGAGGAGAAAGTTACAATGCAATAACAATCGTGATTATAATGATGGTGGATATACTACAGCAATCAAAACACTGAAGGAAGAGAAATGGCATAGTCGACTCAGCCAACATCTACCTCACAGCATAGTTTGAGATAGAAGGTTTTAATAATAGATTTGATAAAGACACTAATTTTGAGTTTCCTAAAAGTAGGTCAGCATACAAAATAAGATCAAAACGTGATTTGCTGTGTGCTATACTGAAGAGATGGATGAACTCACCATCACCGTGTATCCTCTACATTTAAGTCAGGGGTGGACAGGGAAGAATTTGAGTTTAATAATGAAGATTTATGGGTGGAGATATTTGAGATTTAAATCCCCATTTTTTTCTAAATTCTCTGGGTTTACAAATGTGGTTTACTTGCTCTTGTTATGGGAGTGCAGTTTCTCTTTACGTTGATGCACTGCATCAATAGAAGTTTGGCAAAATTAAAACTTTTTCCTGCAAGCTGGCCCTAACATGCTTTTAAGATTTCAAGGTCAACAGCTGGTACAATTTTCAATGTAACCCAATTATAGAAGTTACATTCTTCGCTGAGAGGAAATGGGTTATTCATCAAAAGGATGTAAAACACTACTAACATGTTCAAGCAGGAACTGTGAAACCTGGTCCAGGAAAGGTTGGTTCTTTGTACCATGGACAACAGAGGAAAGAATATAGGTCACACCCAAGGAAGCTGGTTGGCATCAGGTCATTTGCCAATGACTTTGGAATTTAATGGCAGCTGAATGAGCTGTGGTCTGCTGTTAGTATGCTCCTTTGAGGTACAGAGTTGAAAAGATGATCTGAAATCAACATCAAAGGGTGGAATTCTTTGGAATTTTGATGAAAAAGTCCAAAGTCTAAAAGAGGTCAGTATGAGACTAGAGAATCTATTGCCTATGATCCATCTGTGGTTCTCTAAAGATAGATTTCTGTAAATAAAAAGTAGCAGTAACAACACACACAATCACATTCAAGAGTGGGAGAGAGACAAACACAAAAAGACAGAGAGAGAGAGAGAGAGAAACAGAACACTACAACACTCAAAAGCAATTTTCCTGTAATGACCATACTTTGAGTTAAGAGTTTGCTAATGAAACTGATTACTGAGTTTTAATAGGAATGAGGGTATTCTGAAATAGCAAATCAAAATTTCAAGACTTAACTATATATGTAACCAATGAGAAGACACTGGACACACAAATTCAAGGAATTTCAAGACCATGTTGATATCACATTTAGTCAGCTCAGATAATGAAAATCCTCGAGCCATCTTACTCCATTTTGGTGCATGAGCTATATACCTCCATTCCATCAGTGAAGTGGAGAAGGCCAAATCCAATATAGGAATTAGCAAAAACCTCAAACAGTCCCCAAGACCTGCAGGACTAGTTTACCAAAGTTCTAGCTTACTGGATTCAGCTGGGACAGCTCAAAGTCATTCAAAAGACAATTTGCTATTGTTATTTTCTCAGTATCACGTCACAAGTGCTGTGAAGATTATCTTGTACTCTGTAATTAAAGAGTATCTCAAATCTGTGGCTACTGTCTCTTCTATCTTTCCTACAGTTTGGTGCTCTGATGTTTCTCTCTACCTATGCAAACTCTCTGCACAGACAAGGAAATTCACAAATGTTACATATTAAACCAAACTTCAATCTTCCTAAATAGAAATTTTGTTTGTTCATATATGTAACTTTGTTTTATGAATAATATGTTCATAGCAAAAATATGTATTCTTGTTGATATGCACATTAAAAACATAGGAATAAATCTTTGGATTTATTTAGTTTGGATTATTAAGAAGTTTCTTAGATATAACATTAAAATTAGCAAATATAGGATAAAAATCAGAGTGATTGCACTTTAAAATTAAAAGGATTTTTGAAGGAGAATATAATACCCAAAAATGAGAGAAGCTTTTTTTAAAATCCTATGTCTCATAAAGGAACTCTACCTGGAATATATGTGACCTGCCACGCAGGCAAAAGAAAGACAGGTTCCTTAATTATAAGACAGGTAAACACTTTACATAAATACTTCTAAAAAGAAAATATAAAAGCGGTTATTAAGCATATAAAAAACTCTCAGTATCATTTCCAGTAGGAAACAAAGCCCAAATAAACAATATATACAATTTCAAATAGACAAAACAGTTGACAAGAATCAGATCTAGAGAACATGGAATCTTCATATATTGCAACTGGAGAAGTGACATATCTTTTGTAAAATGTAAGTAGACAATTTGTCAAATAATATACATAATATGTAATAGTATGATATGATCCATAATTCAACTCCTATGTATGTACTCAAGAACACTTAAGTCATCTGATCACATGAAAGTTTGTACATGGATAGTCATAGCACCATTTCAACTCCAATTGTTTATTAATTAATTAATACATAGATAACACTTTTGTGGTGTATATAATTGAACCATATTTGGTAAATGACTGTAATGCTAGAAGAACCAAAAGAAATAAAGGTATACTTGGCTAAGTTTGAAAATGTGCAAGTTATATGGTAGGCACTAGAGAATCATACAAATTAAATTCCTATATAATATTAAATATGGGCAAATACAGGGAAACAGAAAATATATATCATTTTCCTAGAGCTGAGTGGGAATGTGGAAAGGGCAGATTTCAGAACTCTGAAGGTTGTTGGAAATTCCCTAAACTTAATATTGTGTGTGCATACAACTCTGTGACTATATTAAAGCTATTTACTTGTACTCTTTGAATTAGTTTCATAGTGAATGAATTATGTCTTAGTGAGGAGGCCTAAGTAATCTTGGGCGCCTTGGATAGTATTTATCCCAGGCATACAAATAGACTTTGAGTGCCCATGCCAAAATATGGGATGTTCTCTCAGCCGGAACTCTTGGGTGAGGGCCTAGGCCCTGCCCTGGATGAAATGACAGTCACTGGAGATCCACCATGGAGGGCCTCACTCTCCCTGGGGATCGGAGTGGAGATTGGGTAGGGGTCTGGGTGACCTAGTGGGGAGGGTAGGAGAAGAGGGAGGGACAGGGAGCTGGAATTGACATGTGAAACAAGATTGTTTCTAACTTAAATAAAAAAAAGAACACACACACACAAAATAAAATCTTAATAATAAATATTTTAAATGACAATCCCATTGCCCCTTCCCACTGTGTCTGTTTCACGTAGGGTGCTATTTTTATGACCTGAACAGATTCCAAGTAAAGAAAAAATCGGCTAATTTTGTCGTGCTCAGAAAAACAAGGTATGAATTAGCTACAGGAAAAATGGACTCCATGTGTCAAATACTGACAGGATATTCAGCCTTTCCCTACAGTGCTTCCTTTGTACCTTTTGTCTGACTTCCAAAACAGAATTTGTCAGTATGAGCCAAAAGCAATACAGTTCTTAAAATCTATGATACTTTTACCTTTGATGCTATTTGAAATGATGTAGGATTCTTTAAATGTTTCACATCCGTCATTTTCAAAGTCCTTGTGAAATGAGAGATACATTTGATTCTCAATTTGAAAATATAAAGGTAAATTAAAATAATAGGTCCAGTATTTAGCACATAGATTTTACCTGCAATAATTTAGAGAAAATTAGACTAAATTATCTAATGTATAATATATCCAGAATATTGGTTTGAACCAAATTCATGTTAATGAAAGAATGGAAGTTTATCATTTTATAACCGGGAAAACTTAGCTTGACATGAATTGATGAGATATTCCCTATCTGTGCTTATATTTTCTTACTAGGTGATATCTATGTGGTTTAAACCCAGATACCTGGCTTTTCTACTTTTCTACAAAACTCTCAACACAAATACACACACACACACACACACACACACACACACAAACATACACACACACACACTACTGAGCCCATTTAGTACTATATGTATATAGTATATATACATATAGTATATATATTATGTATTTAGGGATGGATGCTGAGATTAGATAACCTATCAGAGTAAAGGCTGAATCCCACTGTAGTAGACATTGATTGACTTGAAGTCTTCATCTGAGGGTGTAACTTTATGAAATTACATCCATCCATGTTAACAGTATGCACGAAAAGCATCCCTTCATAGTATTTATCACAAATGTGGTCTTGTGATACATAGTTATCTTAATGAGTGTGACAATAATCTATCAGAAAACCAAGATCAAAGTTTAGGTGTCAGAATTTATCTATCTGCCACTCCTAAAAGACATGTGTGCCATAGCTGTTCATATTAGACTTGCTTTGTGAATATCTGCATAATATACATATTTTCCCTCATTCATGTAGCTAAAAACAATTCATTCCATCCCCAAAGCTCACTAACACTGCTACAGCCACACTGCCAGGTCCTTACTGCCAGCTTTGCTGATTTGTAGTCCATTTAAAAATCACAGCATATCACACATGACCCTTAACATATAAGCAAAACAATTACAGGAGATTCACCATATAAAGACACTACATTTTAGTTATAACCAAAACTTGAGGGTCTCCTGGTAGCTTTCACTGCTGTCTATCTTACCCTCCAAAAACAACAAGTACAAGAAAACTGCAGCCATATTTATTACTAATATTAACAGCACCTGATTAATATTATTTATCATTTTATTGAATATGTACAAACAATAAATGCTTAACATACACTACTGTCTTGTGAATTCACAGAAGTTCAATGAGATAATAGACACTGAGTCATATGCAAGTTGAAATACACTTCTGAATGTCAGAGACCTGGCTAGTAAAATGAAAGTCAGGAATCTTAAAGGAAACATGGCAGAAAAGCTGGAGGGAAGAATCTGGCATCTAATAAGAAAATGAGTCAGATTACCCAGAAACATTGAGAATAATCCTATAAAGTGCAGAAAATCTGGGAATTCCCTTGCATTATCTTTAATGCATATTCTCTGGTTTTTGTACTTTATTAGTTTACTTTGGGGGGGCACTTCATATGCCATTAGAATACTTCTTTTACTTAAATTGGTATACATAAACAATTTTGAAAATCTCGTTTTTTTTAATTATTAAGAAGTAAGTTAAGAATTATTTTCTTCCAGGCATGCTGTTGTTTTTGCAATCCCATCAGAAATGTAATAATAGGAATTAGCAGGGATTGAAATTCTCTAATTTCCATTATGCTTCTCTGTGGGAAGAGTCTCTTAGTTTCTGGTCTATTTCAAGTGCAGATTCTACGTATTGTAAAACATCTTGTAACTGAAAGTGAGTGAAGCTTGTTAACTGAAAGTGAGTGAAGCTTGTTAACTGTATATGAAAAGTTTTCTAGTTATTAAGCTCACATTCTATATCTTTATTTTGTTTGAATTTTCAAAATTAACTTGGGAAGCTCCATGATTAATGGTAATATCTTTAACCATCTGACATAACCAGCACATAATTTTTCTCTTTCTCATATTGTATGCATTCTTTGCAACCTCACAAATTTCTTTCTATGCTCAGTATTGCTTTTCTCTCGTCTGCCAATATCACCACATCATTGTTTTTTAATCCTACCCAAATCACTATCCATACTATTATGAATATACTTGAGTTAAATAGGTATTTCACTTCACAACTAGAGTTTTTCACATAACTTTTCTTCAGCTTTTCTAAACCTGTTGTCTTCCTTAGGGTTTCTGTTGCTTTAATGAAGCAACTTGGTGAGGAAATAGTTTATTTTAGCTTACAGTTCCATTTCACAGTCCATCACAGTGGGTAATTTGGGGCAGAAACTCAAACAGGAGGCAGGAGATAATGCAGAGGCTGCTTAGGAATGGTATTTATTGTCTCAGTGTATGACTTTGTCAGCTGGCTTTCTTAAAACACCTGGAAACACTGGCCCCACCCACTGTGGGACAGGCCTCCCACATCAACCATTAAAAAAGGCAGTACCCCCAAATTTACCTACAGGCAAAACTTACTGAGATATTTTCTGAATTGATGCTTCTCAATTTTAGCAAATTTTACCTTAATGCTTTCCTTAAAGAGAGGAAGCCAGCAGACACTATTCAAGGAATTCTCAACACTGCAATAAACTGTTGACATGCATTTATTATTTGTATCGCAAAATCATAATATTCAATTTCAAGGAGTGAAAATGCGGACTTTATCTATTAGTTTTCCTCTTGGAAGTTAAAAATTCTGATAGCTGGGTTCCAGCTTTGAGGTAATGTATCATTTGTTTCCATTTGAAACACACTCATTAGAAACCTGTTTAGTTATCTTGGTCATGAATGCCAGCGTGTTCTGAAACATTTTTTTTTTCGAGACAGGGTTTCCCTGTATTGTTTTGGAGACTGTCATGGAACTCGATCTGTAGATCAGGCTGGCCTCCAGATCACAGAGATCCGCCTGCATCTGCCTCCCGAGTGCTGGGATTAAAGGCATGGGCCACCAACGCCCGGCTGTTCTGAAACATCTTCATTCACGGAACAGAAGTAGTTAATATGACCTGTGCACCCCTTCCCAGCAGTCTCTCAATAACTTGAATGTGAAGGCAAGAATTTCTTCTAATTACCATCCTCAGCCACTTCTCTGTTTATATGGGTCATTGTTTCTTCAGAAGCCTTGGAAGAGTTCTTGTGGAAAGATTTATACTTAAGGGAATGATGTTCTAAGGTTTAATTTTATGTTTCCTTTACACTGTGGAATTCTTTTCAAATTTTCAACCTTTGACACAGACCTGATCAGACATGAGCTTTGGAATGAAGAGAACATACCTCATGCGTCCCTCTCGTACTGAATACAGATTTGTGCAACTGAAAAGGGATCAGTTTTACACACTGTATCCCTTTATGTTACTAGAAAATTATTTCCTCTGCTGTTTTCATCCCAGCATTTTAAATATCACTTAAACAGTAGTTTGTGTTTGTGCCTGCTTGTGAGTAACACTTTTCAGTTGACAACTGTCTTTTAATTAAAATGCAATCATGTGAAAAATCATAAGCATAATGCATGAGAAAGTAGAAAATATTGGATTTACTGACATGGATAATAAAATGATATTTCGATCAGTATAAGAGATTTTTAATGAATGATTTTCATTTTGGAGGTGAAAATACTTTATTTTTATTATTTTAATTTTAAATAGCTTGTTTTACATGTCAATCCCAGTTCCCTTTCCCTCCCCTCCTCTCACACCCCCCACCACTCTCCCCCCCAGCTTCCCACCCTATTACCAATTCCTTCCACATAGGGGATATCTAGAGTCTGTCATTTCACTCAGAGCAGGGTCCAGGCACTCCCCTAAGAGTCCAGGCTGAGAGAGCATCCCTGTTTGTGTTATGGACACATGTTGTCTGTTTGTATGCCAGGGATAAACACTGATCCACTGCCCAGGGCCCCATAGGTTTCCCAGGCCTCGTCACTGACTCTCACATTCAGGGGATCTGGATCAGTCCCATGCTGGCCTCCCAGCTGTCAGTCTGGGGTCCAAGAGCTCTCCCCTGTTCAGATCAGCTGTCTCTGATGGTTTTTCCAGCCCATTCTTTGCCAATTTGCTCATCACTCCTCTCTCTCTGTCACTGGGTTCCATGGGTTCAGTTCAGTGTTTAACTGTAGGTGTTTGCCTCTGCTTCCATCAGTCACTGGATGAAGGCTCCAGGATGGTTATGGACATCAAGTTCATTATCAGGAATGGACATTCAAGGTGGTGTCTCAACTATTTCTTAGCTTGCCAGTTGGTGTCATCCCTTTAGATCACTAGAGAGGTCACAAAATACTTTATAATGAACTTCAATTTTTGTAATCAAATTCAACTTTTCTTTTTATATTTGGTCTTTCTACACATGTATCCGTACCCTTAAGTGGTTTTGGTATTTTGCCAGGAAAAGAAGACTTTTATTAGTGGTGAGGACACACATACACAGCAAGAACACAGAAAGCCACTCAGCAAAGCAGCGGGGGCACAGAGGAAGCCCAAGCCTAGCCATATGTTTCTAAGGACCATATATTTCTTGTTGTGATTTTGAAATGAAACTAAAAGCAAATCTCTATGGATACTGGCATAATAGAACACAAGGATAATAATTTCTACAATTTTAGTGATAATTCTTCATATACGGATAATAGTTCCCTTTATGGTTCCTTGGAAGACAAGTATTACCGAACACCATAAATATGAATAAAAGTGGACTCAATTCACATACACAAATAAAACTGAAGTTGGCATAGATATACAAACCTGAATAAATGTAAGAGGTATAATATAGCCAAGGACAAAAGCAGCTAGGACTCTAAAAATTCGTGTGATTCATTGTTTTGGAGGATAGCCTGGCCATATACAACAACATCACAATCTGTATACTTATAGATACAGTATTTCTAGTACTAGAAAATTGTAGTATAATATATATAATTAGCCGGGCATTGGTGGTGCATACCGAGTCTCTGTGAGTTCAAGGCTAGCCTGGTCTACAGAGCGAGTTCCAGGACAGCCTCCAAAACAATACAGAGAAACCCTGTCTCAAAAAATTAAGAAAAGTATATATTTATAATTCACTTAGCATTTTCAATAGTGAAAAAATAAGACAAATGAAGTATCTGCACTAGCAGAATAGGAAGCTGTAGTAATTTATATTTATGAACACACCACAGATTAAAATATACTTCATTATTCTTTAAATTACATAATAATCCACTCAATATATATTTATTAAGAACCTGTCTTCCACCAAACAGTATTCTTGAAGCATGTATCAGTAAAAATATTTACACAAGACAAATTTTCTGCCCTTGTGAAGTTTTAAAAATTCAGGTCATATAAAAAGAAAGAAAATTAGAGGGAAAAAATCAGGGGTAAAAGTGCTACAGAGGAAAATGAAGACAGGTAACGTGAGGGTGAGTGAACGGGGAGGTATACCTGTATGAGATCATGGAGATCGTGTCTCTGATGCAGTACTATTTGAAATCTGACTGAAGTGCAAGCCAAGGAGGACCGTGGGGGGACTTGAAAGGAGGAGAGAATGGTCCGATCAAAGGGCAAGCAAGCAGGCAGGGTTTAATTGAGAAACATAAGGGAACAGTGTGACTAGAGCTCAGTTTAAAGGGTGGGAGTGACAAGAAGTGATTCAAAGAGAAGTATGATCTCTAGGGTGCTGGCAGGCTACAAAGGGGCTCCTGTCATTCCACACTAAGGAGGTAAGCACAGCAGGAGTTTGCCATGAAAATCATAAGATCTGGCTGCTAGTTCTAATGGATCATTCTAGCTTCTGACTGGGTTACCGATTGAGGGAGGCAGATGAGCAGGAAATATAGTTTAAATATTCCTGAAAGTTGATTAGAACCTGGATTAGAATAGCAACAAGATGGGTAATGGTTCCATATAGCCTTAAATGGAGGTCTGTATGTGTCCGTTAATGGTTTGAGAACGGAGGACAGCAGAGAAAGAAGAAAAATCCAGTGTGAGACAGATTAGCATATTCTGATATAGGATGCTGCCTGTGAGATATTGTTAGGTGGCAAAAGACATCTACAGAATAGTATGCAGAAATGGTCAGTTTTCCTTTTGTTTAAAATGTTCAAAGAGGTATTAAATTGCTGATTTGAGAAAACCTAAGACAGATATTTTCAAGCATTATCTTATATTGATTGTTATGATTTGAATGTACTATTATATATTATCTATAACTATATCCATTTTAGACAGTATTGTGTAATGTAGGAGAGGGTAGACTAGAGTATACTACATAGTCCAGTGTGACAGCAAATACAAGATACCATCCTGCACCAGCTTCTTAGTGCTTATGCCAGGCAGGTGATGCCTCTCTAAGCATATGCTTAGAGTTAAGAAAACTGGACCCAACATTGGAGCAGACACTGCCATTTCATAACAGTTACTGAAAAGAAATAACACATTTGAAAACTGTGTTGTACTTAGTCAAATATTTCATGAATAAAACAGCATTCCCACAACCTCTTCCCCTTCCTTTTAATATTTATGTCATATTGTTTTTACCCATGTTATTTTTACCGATGTTAACCTCATATAATTGAACTTTACCTCGGGTAATTGTAGTAGTTTAATTTCAGATGCTAATAATCTTATTGTTATATGTACTTCTCATAAAATACCATTTAGTTCTCGATACAATCTTGTGAAGTCATTTTAAATAATTAGTAAAAATAATATTGATTAGCAAATAAATATATTGGGCATATAAGACAGTTAAAAATGTACCTCAACCTGTATTCCTAATAATTATTGGAAGTTGCAATCCATCGCCTCTCATCTCAATATCCTCATATAAAATAAGTAACTTTTACTACCAGTAGATAATTTATGCTAATGTTTTCAGTTAAATTATATAATAGAATTATATCACAAAGAAGGGGGAAATGACTTCTCTGTCATTCATTACCATGGCAGGTTCTTGCTCACCTTGTATTTAGTATATATATTATAAAGCAACAGCATGTCCCCATGCTCGATTTAATAATCAGATACAACAGAACAAATTGCCTCATTCTTAAACACTAAAGTATGGTGGTTTGAAAGAGAATGTCCATCCTCCATTGACTCATATATTTAAATACTTGGTCCCCAGTTGTTGAATGCCAATCCTCCATTGACTCATATATTTAAATACTTGGTCCCCAGTTGTTGTAAATCTTGGGGAAGAATCAGCAGGGGAGGCTTTGTTAGAGAAGGTGTTACTGAGGGCGGGTTTGGGGATTCAAAAGCTCCTGCTTTCCAGTTTGTTCTCTTTTGCCTCATGTTTGTGAAGATGTAAGCTCTCAGCTACTGCTTGCTGCTCTGCTTCTTACAGTGATGGTAACAGGTTCACCCCATGAAACTGTTAGTCCCCAATAAATTCCTCTTATTTAAATAAATTGCCTTAGTCATAATGTCTTATCATAGTGATAGAAAAGTAACTAGCCATTAAGTTTATTTATCATTGTATTGGATTCTTTAGGACACACTCACACACACACACACACACACAAGTGTCACACTTCAATTAACAGTAACTAAGATAGAAAATGTTCCACTAACCCAGGACTTCACATGTACACACTCAAAATAGGCAATAAATGTGGGAAACCCAATGTAACTTTAGGGGACTAATCTGATCTTGTTTCTTTAATCTTGTACATGACACTCTTATTCTTTACTATATCTATTCTGATTAATGGCTTATTTAAACTTCTCAGATATTAGATATATGATACATTTATTATGATGAACATTTTTGTCAGATTCTTATAAATCTTGAAAGGATGTATACCTTGTAATATCTTCAATTCAAGATAGAAAAGGATATCTAAGAAGACAGGAAAATCATTAACCAAATATTAAAAATTCTTTCAACAAAGATTTCATATAATAATATGAAATCATGGACTTAAATTTTAGTAAACAATTATGCTTGGTTATGTATTAGATCAAGAAAACTGATCAATTAAGAAATTAATATTTCTTATCCTAAATTTCATAGATATAAATCAACATTAATAAAGTCATGAAAACATCTTTCTACAATAGAAATTATGCACTTACTAATGAGATTTAATGTATGTGGATTTGATTCTTTTTAAGACAAGGTCTCACGCTGTCACCTAGGTGGGTATCAGATGATGTGAACCTCTTCCTTCAGTCTCCCTAGTTCAGGACATACAGGCATGAATCAGCATGCCCAGTCTTGAAATGTATCATGGTGAAGCTATAGCGTGACAGAATATAGGCTGAATAGTGAGAATTTAGGCATTCTTTATATATCAGGTGAACCCCATCAATACAAGATCCTCAGTGACAAATCAGAGAAGCAGAAGCAGGTAACACATAGATTAAAATGATCTATGAAGTAAGTTTTAAACAGCTAATTTAAGAGTCACAGAAAGATAACTTTTCAATAAAGAACAATGAAAGATAATTATTTTCTTAAAGCTTATGTGAAAATGCTTATGGGAAATATTCTAGGCATGTACCTGTTTCTACCTGCAGATTCACACAAGTATCAAGAATGAAATATTATTCATTGTGAAAGTAGAAATGAGGTGTTGTATCAAGTAAGGACATGAAGGATATTAAAATGTGTTAATATTAACTGAAAGAAAAAATCAGAAAAAAAGAGTGCCATTCCAGCAATTTGTCATTGTTAAACAAAAGGGCAATGTGTTAAAAGTAATATGAATAGTCACTGTCAAGATTTAAAGAAGAAAAAGTTCTGAACAACCAGAGAGCAGAGAAATGTTTAGGACAATTAAATCTGTCGACCTGATTACCGTGGTGGATTTGTGTTATAAATTCGTTGAAACCTAGGAGTGAGTCTGAATATGAAAGATGTGTGCTATGTAATGGTATGAAGTGCTCTGATAGGTCTGCAATAATGGGGGCTGGGCTTGTATAGCAGGTAGAAAAAAAAATCTGTACCTTCTGGGTCACACTGCTGGGAAACTAAATCTCTAAAAATATGCTCCATTTTATTTCATTGGAAATACATCCTATAATTTTATTGAGCACTTTCTGATTAACTTGAATTTTGACATTTATTCTTTTCCACATGTGTTTAAGGGCTGGTAATATTTCTTGAAAAACAAAATAAAAACTTTTTGAGGCACATATTTGTTCTCTGAGGTTTCTTTGTCCTTTAAGATATCCTTCTAAACTTTACTAGTTTTATAGTTAACCATTGGTTTACATATTATTTAATTATAGTAATACATTTATGAACCTAAAATTACATTTATATGGCAGACAATGCGATTAAAATTTATTATTTCACTTAACATGTGAAAAGCATATAAAGGTATGTTATAATTTAGTTATTTTACAGATAAATGAACTAAGTTAAGTATGTCATATTGAAATGAACAAAGTTAAATGGGTAGGTATAATTTTATTATATACATATTACATATATATTATGTTATATTTTATATCATATCATATATGTATGTATATATGTATAATTTGATAAGTTGGGAACTTTCACATCTTTACTATTGGTTTCATGAAACCAATAAGCATCTGCAAATTAACTGTTATATTACTCTAACATGTATGATCTATATCATGAGAATTATAGAAGTGTTTTTATTTCAGGGAAACTCTCATCACCATGGTTCAATAACCTGCAGCACATTTTGATAGAAAAAAAGGAAGCCAGGTATGAAACATAAAATCTGAAATACCACTTAACAGTAAACTTAATCCAGAGGCAAGGTGGTGCTTCTAAGACCAGAGTTTCAATAAAGGTTTTAACAGTTAATTGGATTTTGGGGTTACTTTGAAATCAAAAGTATAAAATTTTGCTTTTCAATCAATTATAGTGTTTTAGAAAAGTGAAATCATATGCAAACCCAATGTGCTGTCGAGTGGATTGGTAGATTTCTTATTGGTAGGCTAGACTTATATTGCTAGGATGGAATTTGATGGACTGATAAGAGTAGGTTGAAGAGATTGATGGAATGTTCTCTTTGGGATCTTTCAGATAGTTTTCCTAACAAGCACCCGAATTTAACAGGTGTGATAAAGGCAATCAATGATCAATAAGTAGAAGAGAACATTAAGATGGACTTCTGAATTTGACAATGTAAATAAGATAGTTGAGTTTGTTTTGGTGGAGGTGTGAGAAAAAATTTCCAACTGTAGCACTAAATAAGACATATCACCATTAAGACTCAGGGTATATCACTGAAGATTGTACAGAAAGAATGGTAAAGACTAGAAGAGAAGCAGTCGATATGTGAAATGTCATTTCCTAGGTAAGACAGAGGCACTGCAGTCACTAACTCAAAGGAGCTGTGAAAACCTACACCCAGTCATCAGAACAATGTGTCAGCAACAGGGAGAATTGCATGATGGAGAAGCTCCAGGTTGGGGGGGGGGAATCCCTTCACTATTGAACTATTTGCTATTGAAAGATTCAGGTAAAAGGAAAACCATTGTCCTCTCTTTAGTATCTTCTGATTACCCAGCTGGGCTCTTTGGAAAAGCTTACAGCCACCTTAGTAAGCCACATCACAAATTTAAATCAAAAGTCATGACAGGTAAGAATTGGTATAAGCTGTTCTTAGAATTTCTGGTACAATTCTGAACTGAGGCCATCTGGTCCTGGGCTTTGTTTGGTTGGGAGACTTTTGATGACTGCTTCTATTTACATAGGGGTTATAGGTCTATTTAAATTGCTTATCTGTTCTTGATTTAATTTTGGCAAGTAATAGCTATCCAGGAAGTCGTCCATTTCCTTTAAATTTTTGAATTTTGTGGAGTACAGGTTTTCAAAGTATGACCTGATGATTCTCTGAATTTCCTCAGAGGCAGTTGTTATGTCCCCCTTTTCATTTCTGATTTTGTTAATTTGCATGTTCACTCTCTGCTGTTTGGTAAGTTTGGACAAAGGTTTGTCTATCTTGTTGATTTTTCAAAGAACCAACTCTTCATTGCATTGATTCTTTGTATTGTTTTCTTAGTTTCTACTTTATTGATTTCAGTCCTCAATTTGATTATTTCCTGGCATCTACTCCTCCTGGGGGAGTTTGCTTCTTTGTGTTCTAGAGCTTTCAGCTGTGCTGTTAATTCTCTAGTATTTCTGTAGTAATTCTCCAGGTTCTTCATATGGGCATTTTGTGCTATGAACTTCCCCCGTAGCACTGCTTTCAAAGTGACCCATTGGTTTGGGTATGTTGGTGCAGTTGTACATTATTCAATTTCCATGAGTTTGTAGGTTTTCTGCAATTTCTGTTGTTGTTGAATTCTAATTTTAAAGCATGGTGGTCTGATAAGATGCATGGAGTTATTCCAGTTTTTTGAAGCTGCTGAGGTTGGATATGTTGCCAAGTATGTGGGCGATTTTTGAGAAAGTTCCATGTGGTGGTAAGAAGAAGGTATATTCTTTTTTATGTGGATGAAATGTCCTATAGATATCTGGTATTCCTGTCTAGTGGTGAGAGTGGTGTGTTGAAATCTCCCACTATAAATGTGTGGGGCTTTATATGTGATTTAAGTTTTAGTAATATTTCTTTTCTGAATGTGGATGCCTTTGTATTTGGGGCATAGATGTTCAGGATAGGCACTTAATCTTGGTGGATTTCATCTGTGATGAGTATGTAATGACCTCATTCATCTCTTTTGATTGATTTTACTTTAAAGTCTAATTTGTTAGATATTAGGATTGCTACCCCTGCTTGTTTCTTGGGTCTATTTGATTGGAAAAATTTTTCCCAACCTTTAATTCTCAGGTAATGTCTGCCTTTGAGAGTGAGGTGTCTTTCTTGTATGCAGCAAAAGAATGGGCTCTGTCTTCGAATCCATTCTGCTAGCCTGTGGCTTTTTATGGGTGAGTTAAGGCTATTAATGTTGAGGGATATTAATGACCATTGATTGCTCATTCTTGTTTGATTTGGAATGGTTGTTGTTGGTGGAATTATGTGTGGAATTTCACTCCTTTGTTCCTTTGGCTGTTGGGGTAGAGAGGGATTCTCTAATGCCTATGTTTTCTGGTTGTAATTAACTTCTTTGGATTGGAGTTTTCCTTCCAAAACTTTCTGTAGGGCTGGGTTAGTAGATACATATTGCTTGAATCTAGTTTTGTCATGGAATATTTTGTTTTCTCCATCTAAAGTGATTGAGAGCATTGCTGGGTATAGTAGTCTGGGCTGGCATCTGTGGTCTCTTAGTATTGGTAGAATATCTATCCAGGACCTTCTGGCTTTCAGAGTTTCCATGGAGAAGTCAAGTGTAATTCTTATAGGTTGCCTTTATATGTTACTTGGCCTTTTTCCTTAGCAGCGCTTAATATTCTTTCTTTATTCTTTATATTTGGGGTCTTGATTATTATGTGGCGAGGGGATTTTATTTTGTGATCCACTCTATTTGGTGTTCTGTAGGCTTCTTGTACCTTCATTGGCATGTCTTTCTTAAGGTTGGGAAAGTTTTCTTCTATGATTTTGTTGAATATGTTTTCTGCCCCTTTGAGGTGGTTTTCTTCTCCATCTTCTATGCATATTATTCTTAGGTTTGGTCTTTTCATGATGTCCATATTTCCTGGATGTTTTGTGTTAAGGATCTGTTGGACTTAAGATTTTCTTTGGTTGATGAATCCATTTCTCCTAGTGTATCTTAAACACCTGAGATTTTCTCTTCCATCTCATATATTCTGTTGGTAATGCTTGTATCGGTAGTACCTGACTGTTTACCCAGCTTTTCTATTTCCTGCCTTTCTTCAGATTGTGTTTTTTTATTGTCTCTATTAAGTTTTCAAGCCTTGCACTGTTTGCATTTTGTCTTGCAATTTTCGGTTTATCTTCTCAAAGTATTCCATGCAACAGAAGCAGAAGGGTCTTTGCCAAATTCTTTCTATGAGCCTTCAATAACCTTGATCCCCAAGCCACACAAAGACACAACTAAGAAAGAGAACTTCAAACCAATATCCCTCATCAACATTGATGCAAAAATACTCAATAAAATACTGGCAAATCGGATCCAAGAACACATCAAAACAATCATTCACCATGATCAAGTAGGTTTCATCCCAGGGATGCAGGGATGGTTCAACATATGAAAATCCATCAATGTAATCCACCATATAAACAAGCTGAAAAACAAAAATCACATGATCATCTGACTAGATGCTGAAAAAGCCTTTGACAAAATCCAACACCCCTTCATGATAAAGGTCTTGAAGAGATCTGCGATAACAGGGACATACTTAAACATAATAAAAGCTATATACAGTAAACCAACAGCCAACATCAAACTAAATGGACAGACACTCAATGCAATTCGTCTAAAATCAGGAACAAGATAGGGATGTCCACTCTCTCCATACCTTTTCAACATTGTACTTGAAGTTCTAGCTATTGCCATATGACAACAAAAGGGGATCAAGAGGATACAAATTGGGAAGGAAGAGGTCAAACTTTCACTGTTTGCAGACAATATGATAGTTTACATCAATGACCCAAAGAACTCTACCAGGGAACTCTTACAGCTGATTAACACCTTCAGCAAAGTGGCAGGCTACAATATCAATTCAAGAAAATCAGTAGCCCTACTATATACAGATGATAAAAGGGCTGAGAAAGAAATCAGAGAAACATCATCCTTTACAATTGCCACAAACAACATAAAATACCTTGGGGTAATGCTAACCAAACAAGTGAAAGACCTGTATCGTAAGAACTTTGAATCTTCAAAGAAAGAAATTAAAGAAGCGATCAGAAAATGGAAAGATCTCCCATGCTCTTGGATAGGTAAGATCAATGTAGTAAAAATGGCAATCCTGCCCAAAGAAATCTACAGATTCAATGCAATCCCCATTAAAATCCCAGCACAATTCTTCACAGACCTTTAAAGAACAATAATCAATTTTGTATGGAAAAACAAAAGACCCAGGATAGCCAAAACAACCCTTTTCAAAAAGGCACGTCTGGAGGCATCACCATCCCTGACTTCAAGCTCTATTATAGAGCTATAGTCCTGAAAACAGCTTGGTATTTGTACAAAAATAGACAGGTAGACCAATGGAATCGAATTTATCCCACACACCTTTGAACATCTGATCTTTGACAAAGAAGCTAAAAATATACAATGGAATAAAGAAAGCATCTTCAACAAATGGTGCTGGCATAACTGGAGGCTGGCATGTAGAAGAATGTGGATAAGTCCATGTTTATCGCCATGCACAAAACTTAAGTCCAAAACATAAATCCAGCCACACTGAACCTCTTAGAAGAGAAAGTGGGTGATACCCTTGAACGAATTAGTACAGGAGACAGCATCCTGAACATAACACCTGTATCACATAGGGGGATCAACAATGAATAAATGGAACCTTCTGAAACTGAGAAGCTTCTGTAAGGCAAAGGACACACTCAGGAAGACAAAAAGGCAGCCCACAGAATGGGAAAAAAATATTCACTAACCCCACATCTGACAGAGGGTTGATCTCCAAAATTTACAAAGACCTCAAGAAGCAAGTCTCCAAAATATCAAAGGATCCAATTAAAAAGTGGGCTGCAGAACTAAATAGAGAATTTTCAATAGAGGAGTCTAAAATGGCTGAGAGGCACTTGAGAAAGTGCTCAACATCCTTAGCCATTCGGGAAATGCAAATCAAAACAACTCTGAGATACCATCTCACTCCTGTCAGAATGGCTAAAATCAAAGACACTAATGACGATTTATGCTGGAGAGGATATAGTAAAAAGGGGAATACTCCTCCATTGCTGGTGGTAGTGCCAACTTGTTCAGTCACTTTGGAAATTTGTATGGAGATTCCTCAGAAAAATGGGAAAAAACCTACCACAAGACCCAGCATCTCCACTCTTAGGTATATATCTAAAAGATGCCCATTCATATAACAAGGATGTCTGTTTCACTATGTTCATAGCAGCATTATTTCTAATAGCCAGAACTTGGAAGCAACCTAGATGCCCCTCAAACGAAGAATGGATAGAGAAAATGTGGTACATTTACACAATTGAGTACTATTCAGCAGAAAGAAACAATGGAATCTTGACATTTGCAGGCAAATGGATGACACTATAAGAAACCATCCTGGGGCTGGAGAGATGGCTCAGCCGTTAAAGGCTAGGCTCACAACCAAAAATATAAGAAACTATCCTGAGTGAGGTAACACAGTCACAAAAAAAAAGAGAAACATGGCATGTACTCTCTCATATATGGATTTTAGACATAGATCTGGGGAGTGCCAGCCTACATTCCCATGGCCAGAGAGTCTGGGAAACAGAAACTTCATTCAGTGGCTAATGGAAGAAGAGGCAGACTCCCATGGCTAAGCACTGAGCTGAACTCAAGAAAGCCAGTAATAGAGAGAGAGGACTAATGACCAAAGGGGTTAAGAGTGGGCTGATTTAACCCCCAGAAACAGCAGACCTGACAAGGGGGTAGCTCTTGAATCCCAGGCTGATGCCTGGGAATCCAGCATGGGACTGATCAAGATCCCCTGACTGGGGGTGTCAGTGAGGAGGCCTAGGTAATCTATTGAGCCTTGGGCAGTAGATCAGTATTTATCCTGAGAATACATATGGACTTTGGACTCCCATCCTACAATGTGAGATGCACTCTCACCCTGAACTCTTGAGGGAGGGTCTGGGCCCAGCTGTGGATGAAATGACAGACTGTGGACACCCCCATAGAGGGCCTCACCCTCCCTGGGGAAATGAGGGGTTATTGGCAGGGGTTGGGGGGAAGGCATAAGAGGAGGGGATTGAAACTGAGAGGGATCTGGAGGGATCTGGAACTGACTTGTGAAGCAACCTTGTTTCTAATCTAAGTTAAAACAAAAATAAATTTTAAAAAGCCATTACAGGTACCAATGGAGAGTATTGACAAGGATACAAGAATTATTGGACTATAGAATATACATATATAACATTTCCAATTAAGAAGCTAACAGAAAATAAAGCTAAATGCAGTGGCTTCTGAAGGAAGGTGATAGGAGCAGTCCCTTCATGGAGAGACTGACATAAATACACACAGAGGACTTTTAAAGGGGATTTATAAAGAATTATGCAAAATCTGGATTGAGATCTGTCTATTTTGTCATATTTATAGCCTGATATATAATATACTTCCAGTTATCTATCAGAAAAACAGTATTGGTATCATAGAATATATGTTATAGCTTACACAATTATGTTTATCATAGTGTTCAATGAAAAATTTCAAAATATTAGATTAGTATTCTTCTTAATTTTTATTTTATTAATTAACTGCTAAAATTCTCTTCTAGTCCTAGATAGGCCGCTAGTCTGTCTTTTACATACAGTTTTTATAACATTATGTTGCACATTCAGGTAGGCATTAATATTTGAATGATATTGATGCAGATGCATGTTCACAGATATAGATAGACAGGTAGTCTACTACCTTCATGTTTTTAAAAGGCTTTCTTAGAGCCTGTCAGGAGATTTTCTTTGTTAATGGGAGCAAGTTAGGATGATGGGACTATTGCTTATCTGTTTATTCACTATCCACAAGGCTGATTTATTTATGGCTTTACTGAAAATGTTATTTTGTTCAATAATAATTATTATTCATTGTTTACATGTTAATTGAGTTAGTTCTCTTCTATTCAATGAATTAAGAACTTTTATTCATTGATTCATTTTTCCTTTATTAACTGCTACCTTGTTTCTTTTCAATTTTGAAATTAACATGATAGTGAGCTGAGCCAAATTTGTCAGTTATGCTTCAGAATAAAATGTACAGAATCTTCACTGTTTCCTTCATGCTTAAATGAGTCTGACAAATGGGTAGTTCAGTCACATTAATGGTTACAGAAGCACACATAATTTTGCCTGTAATTTAAATATAAATTGGACTTCTGATCTAGGTCTGGACATGCCAGCAATGTATTAGGCTACATTACACTAGGCCCATTACCTAAAGTGACTTTATGTATTCCAAGTAGATGGACTTATAAGTGTCTTTGAATTAAGAAATACAGGAACCAAGTGTGAAAAAGAACATTGTATATGTGTTTGCAAATAGAGCAGTGAAATGTCTTTCTAAACACACTTAACAAATTAACATATGCTGATCAAAATAAGTTATAAAATAATTAAAAAATAAAAACATTCTGCTAGGATAATAAAAACATTTCCGATCAAGGTGATGCAGCACATGTTTTTGAATGAGGATTTTTTTCTTAACCCCTGATTTTGTATATTCAGTTCTATCAACTAATCTTATATAATTAACAATAAATTCGATGTACTTATACTCCTACAAGATGCAAATATAAATGCTATATTGTGATCTGATAACCTTCGCAGGGCATTAAAAATTTAATGATTATACATAGGAAAGAATAATAAAATACACCTAAAGCAATGATTTCAGTAAATGAAAAAAAATTATAAAACATGTGTAGATTAATGTATATACTTTCACTTAAAAATGCTTAAAATTTTAATAACACCCTGCTTTATATATGTAAATATAGATAAACATATTATTTTAAATTAACTTTTAAGGATATGAATATGTAATTTCCAATTTTTGTACTTATTATTTCAGACTTAAAAATAGTGTAATTTATTGCTTTCTGGATCTTTTACTTAAAAATTGCTGCGTTAATTAGTTTTCCAATTATTCAAACTGATTTTACATGTTTTAATATTCATAAATGGCTACTAATACTATATTATTGTAAAATATCAATTGTGTTTCTCCTGAATACATTATTTATAGCCATAGTTGTTATATGTAATCTCTGTGAATAATGTGACTGCCATTCTTCTTCACTTCAATGCAAGTTGACATTATTAATGATGGTTCTCTGTACTTTCAAAGTGCATCAAGTCTAAAATTTAACTTCATATTAGTCTTAGATGAAATTCCCTCTTAGTATTTTGTTAATTCTTTGGCCTATCATAGCAGATTCTTCACAGACATTGAAAATGAACAACATATGCATAATTACTACTTTTCTTTTTCCATTTATGCAAAGAGGATTTTACTAATGTCCCTGAATTGAGGTATAGACAAAAGAGAATTACAAAATAAACTACTGTCATTTATATAGTTTATATGGGAAAGCTTAAAATTTTTGAAAAAAAATATACAATTTAAAGTTTAACTTCGTACTTTATGATCTTAAAGGTGTCTTAAGAGACTGAGATTGGTTTTGAAAAGTTTGCATAAGACTGTGACATTATGTTTTAATAATCTAACTTTGCATCCTGTAAAAACACTTACATTTCAATCATATTTTTAAAAATCCAAACATTCATTATTAATATTTTTAAAAGTTCAGGAAACAAATGTTAATGTCAAAATGAAATGTGGACTTTTAGTCTAGCTAATTCTGAACTCTCAAAGACAAATTTTAATGAAAAAAAACCTTTTGTACTTAAAATATACGCTACACATGAATAATCTGTTTTCCTAGAAACTTTTCCAACCTGGCTCCTAGGGAGCTGCAGCCTGGGCATCCAGAGCAGAAGTAACAGCGGGTTCTGGAGAGGTGGTCTCTTCAATGCCTTCTGGAATTTTCCCCCCTTTTAGCAGTGTTGGAAATAGGTCTGGAAAAGCATAGGAAAGCTATATCAAATTTTCCTTAGGAGGTGTTTTTCTTTTCCATATTGTTGTGGCAATGTTGCATGGTGAAGGTGCTATATGGCAAGACATTGAATATTCATTTTGACTAATGAGTCCTCCTTTTCTCCATATTAAGACAATCTATTCATGATAAAAATACTTCATTTTATTCATTTAAATTAAAAGAATATGATATGAAAACTAAACATATAGGCATCCTTAGAACTACACCTACACAGATGCAAATTCTCAGGAAGCTTAACTAGTTAGGGTCATGTTTTTGATGCAAACTGATCTATGGTGCTTCAGAAAAAATTAGGATGCTGATATTTTATAGATAAAATTTGGGTTTCCAAGAATGTTTAATCATTTATGATCTCTACAACCTAGTAAATATTAAATTAATTCATAAAATGTTTTCTACACATATTATAGATATAAAATAATATTAACATACATTACTATTTAAATACATTTGTGTGTTAGGCCAAAATCTAAATGTCAATAATTGTATTTTAACATTGATATTGAAATAGAATATACTTTAGATCTATAAAGCATCCATAATTAGTTAAAAAATCACCATATTAATTATAACATAAAATATGTTTTAATTGGATTTCCCTTAATTTCTAGTATAAAGCAAGGTATCAAACTAGAGATGATTTGGTTACATTTTCAAACAGCGTATAAGGATGTTGTTTGTATTATAATACGAGATCTAGGGAAAAGAAATATAGTATTAAATATGTTTATACAGAGCAGAACTTACTAAAACAGTGAGGACTGAGAGCTTAAATGCTCTTATTTGTTCAGTTCAACTTACAGAAAACTTGAGTGAACTTTAGAGTTCAAAAACTATTCAGTCACCCATAACATGAATGAAAGTAGCCATAAGTTGAAATAATATAATTGTTGTTTCTTTTCAGAATTAATGCAATAAAGTCAAATAATGATGATGAGCTTATTTCACAATCCTGGAAGCAAAAGTAATACATTAAAGCTATGACACTGAAATGCCTGTTTATTTCCTGGCCTATGTTCTCATATTTCCTTTAGGAAAATGGTATTTTTATTTTTATTCCTTTTGGTATCTGTAATCACCTATTTTAGTTTCAGTTTCCTTTTTTTCTAGGTAACCACTCTTAGCATATGATTTTATACAAATTTTATTAATACTTACTACATTTAAAAAATTAAAACAATATTATTATTATTTAAAATATATCAATTCCCATTTGTGGGATGATCAAGATAGAATAAAATTACATTTATTCAATATTTGGTGTCAACCAGTAAAGTAGAAAACTACTGGGAACATCTTTCCACCTAACAAATTCTAAACTCAGTTCAAAATCATGACTAGCTGTGCGGTGGTGGCACACGCCTTTAATCCCAACACTCGGGAGGCAGAGGCAGGTGGGTCTCTGTGAGTTCGAGGCTGGGCTGGACCGACAACCTCCAAAACAATACAGAGAAACCCTGTCCTGTAAAACCAAGAAAAAAAATTCAAAATCATGACTAATAAAATAAAACAGATATCTTGAAAACTTATGTCTGTAAAACAAATTATCACTTATTAAGGTGGTAACTTACAACTAAGATAAAAAATACCCATATGTGTTAATATGCATGTGTTAATAAAAGTTCTTGAATCCCCCATGGAAGGTTGCACACTTCCTGGGGAGCAGAAAGGGGAATGAATAATGGGTTGGTCCAGGGCAGGGGAGGAGGGGAAGGAGATGGAATTGAGATTGACATGTAAAACAAGTTTGTTTTTCATTTAAATTAAAGGAAAAAATAAAAATTAAAATTAAACATAAATATATAACTTCTCGAGTAATAGGCATAATCAGATTTAATCAAAGTGGATTATCAAAACCAAAAATGAAAAAGGAAGATTAAAGCTTTAAGGTAACAAAATCGGAAAGAGATTGATATTAACTTGTAATTCATTATGGATTAAAAGGAAGGCTAAGCATCTATCCAATCAAAGTAAGATATTTCATTTGCTAACATGTATCTTATCAATTCATTGTTTACAAATTTATTTCTTCATGCAATTAAAAGCCATTAAAAGGGAAAATAATTTTCATATTTCATTAGAGAGACTGTCATTAGCTTACTTTTAGCATGAACATTGGGGAATGAATATGTGATTTAATGATAGAAACTTCTGTGGTGAAGGTGTTCACAAACATTGCAGACACTTAAATAGAAGAATTTAGCACTGAATAATCAGAAAACATGGATTTGAGAAATGGTAGTGAGATGGATGACTGATGTTTACAGTTATGCAAGGGATGTTTTCAACTATTTTTTTTTTTTTTGGAAAGAGAAACCCTTAAAGGCTGGAATGTTAATTATCTTTTAAATCTGAAGAGATACATATTAAAACAGAAAATCACCACAGCAGTCTTATTTTTACCAGGGTCTCAAGAATGTCTGTTCCGTGTCAATTTGCAGAATGAAGCAAATTCTAAAGGACTGAAAGATCTGGAGATGGAAGAAATCAAGCAAACCATGAAAATGCTTTGTTTCTTAAACAACAACAAGAACCTCACTTAATGAGAAAGCTTTTGGAAGCTTTTGAAACGTAAACCAAGCAGGTTTCTTTCCAAGCCAAATGCATTTTGCTGATGATAGCAAGGGAAACTTTATTCTCTGTGATTTATTGCCTGATAGACTGCAATGGATGGAAGGGTTTTTGTCTACACCAAGAGGATGAATTGAGATCCAGCTGTGATTGGGATTTATGGAGGTTTGGGAGGTGGTTCAGTCATGGGGTTGGATCTTGTTCTTATGTGGGCATGGATTTCCTGTTGTTGATCCTTAGCATTCTATGGAAAGGAGAGTGGATCATGAAGGTGATATGCTGATGAGTTCATAGACTATGAAGAGGTGATTTTTATATTGCCCCTTGATCTTTCTCTCTTCTATTGTTTATTCCTCTCCTTAAATATATCATGATGAATGCAGCTTTCCTCTTCCAATCCATTCAGCTATGTTTCTGTCTTCCACTGGCCTGAAAGCAAGGGATCCAGATGAGTGTAAAGTGAAAGTTCTCGACCCTTGAGACAAACAGGCACCCACTTTTTGGAGCTGTTTTTCTCCGGTAGTTACACAGTGATATAAAAGAGCCTCAACTTTACATGAAACAAAGAGGACCCACGTAAAGAGATTCACTTCTCATTTCTACCATGAGAGGACACAGTGAAATGTAGACTCATGGACAAGGAGCAGATTGTGACGTGCCACCAAAAATCTACCAGCTCATGGAACTTGCAGTATGTAAATCTTCAGGATTCATTAAAATATGTATTTATAGATAAACCCACCCAGTCTGTGAATTTGTTATAACATTCTGTACAAAATTGTACAGGTACCATAGCAAGAAAAACCTGACATATCATAAATGCTTGTTTGTTTTCTTTCAGGGACAGTATCAAAGAGAAGCATACACAGGCAGTAACTGATGGAAGCAACTATTTCACACTACATGGAAAATTGTAATTAATTTAAAAAATGATTTCATTTGTTTTTATTGTTTGGGAATTTCAAATGTGCATGTGTTGATGAAATTCATCCATCTCATTATCTCTACTCCATACTTCCTAGTTTTTTTCCATTCCCATCAGTTTACCTCCCAACTTCATGTGGTCCTTTTTATTTATTTTTATATTTATTTTAAATTTTCTTTTCATTTTTCATACCAACCCCAGTTTCCCCTCCCTCCCTTCCTCCAGTTCTGCCTCCTGCCACCTCATTCCCCATCTACTCCTAAGAAATGGCAAGGCCTCATATGGGGAATAAATGAAGCCTGGCACATCAAGGTTGGTGAGCTGTCTGTATGGAGTCCATTCCCTATGGTGGGATGCTTTGCTCAGCCTTGATGAATGGAGGACTGGCTTGGTCCTGCCTCAGCGTGATGTGCTTCTTTTTAGACTCACTGTGTCCATTTAGCATTGTCAGTATTTTTATGCATATCAGGCCATCCTTTGTACATGGGCAGCCTAAAAAGAGTGGCATTCCTGAAGAAATATCTCTTCCTGACCAAATTGCCATTGATTGCCAAAGGGTTCTCATCACTCACACAATGCTTCCATGCTGAGGGAGGGAATGAGAAAACAGGAGGGAGGGGAATCTGTGGTCAGGATTATTATATGAGAGAAGAGTAAGAGAAAAGAAGGAAAAGAAAGAGAGAAAAGGGAGGGAGGGAAGGAAGGAGGGAGGGAGGGAAGGAAGGAGGGAGGAAGGAAGGGAGAAAATAAAGAAATATCACTTGGCATAAGATGTTAAAAAATCCTGAAAAGCAATTCTGCAACATTAAGTAGACATACAGAACATACACCATCAATTAGTACATGAATAGCAAAATCATTGTTTTTTTCAAATATGTTTTTGCTACTTAATGTTTACTATACTGTTATATAAGAGTTTTAAGTATTTTCTAAATTATTATTTTCTTGATCCCAAGAAAAGGGAAATGTCTTCATGATTAGATAAAGTATGATATGAACACATTGTGTATCTTGGTATGAGGGAGGTACCCCTAAAATGATAAATTAAATTTATTTATTGATATAGGATCATGACACAGAGCCTTTAGAAACTGATCAACACTAGATAAATCTTCCAAAAGGTAGAAGTCATTTATGATATTGAGTTCTTTACATTTTCTATCAATTAATAGCTATCAATTAGTTAATTTTAAAAATTAAATATATCTTATAATATTGTGACATGACAAAATTGCACAAATACAGTTTTGCTAAATATTTTGAATAGTTTCTTTAACAAAAAACTTGTCTTGTTTAAAAACAAATGCCATATCAAGTTTTGTTGTCCATTAGGATAATATTTAGTATTCTAGTAATCTTAAAGATTTCATTACCCATTTAAATGTCCTATAGTTTTTTTGTCCTTAGTAGTGCAATAGATTAATTTGTCTCTATTACCAAAATAATTTTAAAGTAATTATTAGAGTGAAATAATTAGATGATTTGTAAAGATTTTTGTGATTGTTTTGCATTTGTTGTTTCTTTTATATAAAATTTAAACACACTGTCAGAAGTGCACTATGACTTATTCACTCCTTTTCTTCTTATATAGTGAACACAAAGAAAAGATTTCTAGTTAAACTTAGTTGCACAAAAACTTACAGCAAAGTAATTTGTCAAGAGAAAGGAACACCAGGGAATGTGTTATAAGAGATGGACGCCTGATTCCACTTTGGCCCAAGGCATGCATTTTTATAGCTAGGAAGTTTTAAATAGTACTTAATACCTAAAATTATTATAGTCAATTATAATTGCTTTTTCAATAGGCTCAAGAAGATAGTTTCTCTTATTGAAATAGACATAAATATATATTTAAAAATTCCCTAAAGCTAAATTAAATGAAGTGACTAAAGGAGTCATTTTTAAGCAAGAGACAACATTCCTCTGTAGACAGAATTAATGTGGTTATGAATTTCTATGGAAGTTATTATCTTGTCACAAAATTTAATTGAATTCTTCCTAAAACATTTTATTAGATATATTATTTTCAGGCATGTAAATGTAATTCTTACTCTTAAACTGGATTCTATGAACTTTAATCATTTCAAAAAATATTCTTAGTTTTGAAGTTCAGGAAACTACATTTCTCCTAGTATAGAGTAGCATATGAAATTTGATAATATTTACTGCTAATTTTAGTATAAAAAATCCATGCCATTTCATTTTCCCTGAATAAATACAGAAATTTATTTACTGAAAATGGCCTTTTCCTATTGTTGTCTTTATATTTAGGAATGATGTAGCAGGGTGAAGACTGTATGCATTAGATTTGGTTTTATGTAGCAGGGTGAAGACTATATACATTAGATTTGGTTTTGTGTAGACTATATTTGCCTTATTTTATGAATACCAATTTGACTAATTTATTAATGTAGTACTTCTTCTTTATATATTTATTTGAATTTACAACAAAAATTTATTGTGGAAATCATTAAATCCTTTGTGTAATATTCTAACATAAATCTCTTTTTTAAAGATCTGTTGTTAGAAATAGACTCAAATAAGACCGTGAAATTAAATGTTGAATGAAAAGTCACACATGACATTTGTAAACCATTAGAGTTATTTGGTAATCCTTAATATACAAGCTAGAATCTACACATTTTGATGAGCAATAAAAGTTTAAAATCTGAATGCATGCATGAAAAGTAAAGTCATTGCCTTTTCTTATTAATGTCTCCTAATGAAAAAAATAGCCTTCTGTGTTCTCAGCCATAATAGATCTCACTCATGTCAAACCATCTCTCCTCTCCTTCCTGGGATTCTGTGTGGTTCCTTTAGATGCTGCTACATGCAATTTTTTTCACCAACATTCAGTTACTATGGCAAGTCTTTTGTGACCCAAACAACACCACTATGTTGGTATTAGCAAAATAAATGAATGTTATTTTAAAGACAAAGTATGGAAAAACAGCTGTTCAGTTGCTCCCTACTTTTGTAATGATGAGAATTGTCAATTATCCTATGTCTTCTTTCTCTCTCCCACAGATAAGATTTCATTTCTTCCTATCTCTATTCAGACACCTGTTCAAAATGTTGATCACTTTCCAAAAGCTCTGTTGTCTCAAGATCATAAGTCAATAAATTGATTTAATTTCTCCTTGTAGATGTCCCTGGCACCAAGTAAATCAAATGTGTTAACATTCTTTATCTATTCATGAAGACATATATTCTCTCCATTTTCTTTTTGAGACAAAAATATTTTACACAACTTTTGGAGCTTGATTTATATCATTTAAGTAATAAATTCTTATAGAATGACATTATTTAAAACTTTATTGATTAGAAAGCATCTTTAACATGTCAATTATTAAAGGTATGCATTATAACACTTTGTATCTCTAGAGGCATAAAAATGTATATACAAACATGGTGGTGGCTATTTCATCCCCAGAGTTATTCATTGTCTATAAAACATGCTCAAATTAAATGAAATAAATGCATATAATGTTCCCGAAAGCAGTATTTGCAACAAAATTCATACATGTTATGTTAGCCTTGTAATTGTTGCTATACTGTAGCAATCCTGATTTATCAAATACGTCATAGATGTGACATGGAATCAACACATACTAGAATAAGAACATAAAAGTTTTAATGCTAATGCCTTAAGAGAGATTCTGGGAATAGATACCATATTTCATATATTTGTTTGTTTCCTTATCTAAAAATGAGAAAATAGCAGGCAATTTTGGAAAAATTTAAAGATATAATTGGAATGATAATTGAACAAAACTTGTTCACTGGATTTTTAGAACACATCACTTCCCATTCACACCATTCATAGAAATTCCAAAGTCTCCATGAAGAACTAATGAGTTTCTCTATGAATTCCCTAAATTACTTCATATACTACTTACAAAATACATAAGGCTCTTAAATGATGCCTGATATTAACCATAAATTATAAATAATCATATGATTAATGTAGTGTAAAACCTAGAAGAATGTTAAGTAAAAACTGAGTTTTTGTTTCCACCATTAAATACTCTTACTAACCTTTCTTTTCTCTTACTTTTCTATAAACATGGTGTATGTTAATTCTTCACATTGTTTTGGCTTTTTTCCACAACAGCCATGAGCTGGGCATAGTGGTACATGTGTATTTCTCAGCTCCTGGGAGGCTGAAATAGAAAATCTATTTGTGGCCTATGCCAGACTTATCTATATAATGAATTCTAGGCTGTGAAGTCCTAAAAGCCTGTCTCAAAGAAATCAAGCCTCTCTGACAAGCCAAAAATTATCATCAACATTTACTCATAATAATGGTGCCTGAATTTCATATCTAAATACTCTTAGCTAGAAATGAATTAAATTAATTGTCAAGAGCTGGGATTTCTCTCCATGCACTGACAAAAGGCCCAAGTGTGTATTTTTGCTAATCAGAAATTTGGTTTATGATTCACCTAACCCGCATCTTCTGTATATTTCACAAAAGAATTTACATGGTTTTCAACATCTTCAGGATCTGTCCCATTAACAGAAGTGTCTGTGGGAACATGGCAAGGTAACTTTATTTTAGAGTGTTTATCAATTTCTGAACATTCCTGGTAAACAAGAAGATTCTTTATCCTTGTCTTCTTACAGATAAATATATCATTTCGTTTTATAGGAAACTTTCCACTAAACCCTGACTCTGCTAAAGTCATGGTGAAGTATACAAACACACAGAACCACATTTAATTAGAAGGGCTCTCATGCTACTTCAGAAACATTAAAACTAACTTCAAGAGAAGACACTAATTTGTAAGCTGGGCGTTGGTGGCGCACGCCTTTAATCCCAGCACTCGGGAGGCAGAGGCAGGCGGATCTCTGTGAGTTCGAGACCAGCCTGGACTACCGAGCGAGTTCCAGGACAGCCTCCAAAGCCACAGAGAAACCCTGTCTCGAAAAACCAAAAAAAAAAAAAAAAAAAAAAGAAGACACTAATTTGTAGACATTTTTAAGTGCTATCATTGATTTTCAAGTTGAAATCTTGAAAGATTTCATTTGAATGAAAATATTTTATGGCTATTCTCTTGCTTATTTTAATATTTTTTAGTTAAGTTTATTTATTTGGGTGGGAAGATTCACTCTAAACCTGGTCAGATGGAACTATCCAGGAATTAGTGTGTTTGGGTCTCAGAATCAAGTAAAAGGAGCACCAAAAGAAACATTGGTCTTTGCTAACAGCCTGAAGATTCAGTGGAAATTTGCCTCAGATTCTGGGTGTCATAACTTCCTCAAGATGATGGACTATGCAAATTCCATTGAAATATAACAAAATAATACTTGTTTTCCTTAAGTTCCAGTGTGAGCTATTTTTATAGCATCACGACTAGTAATGGTATGCACACTACAGTAAAATAATTTACAAAGAATTAAGGAATCAAAGTATAAATTAAATAATGCTGAATCGAAATGGAAGTAAGGTATTAAAAGAAAACAATATTTTTCTGTTAACAATAGTTATAATTTATATAGGCCAGCAAGTCTATCTATATACATTGGTGAATAAGAAAGATACTTAGTGCTTACATTATTAAATGTAGCAAACATAAACTGGCAATAGCAAAAAAGTAAATAAGTAAGAAAGAGATAAGGAAGTAATGAATGATGAGTTGAATTTATAATTTCTGAGGATGTGACATTTGAATGAAGAGTTGGACAAATTGTAAGTCAGCAAAGAAAGAGTATAGTAATATATGAGAAGGTTTAAAGACAGAAGGAAAAAACCAGGAAAGAACAGTGCCAACATGATGTGGAGTGATGGAGTCTGAGTCCTAAATGATAATTTTGAGTGAATTGTTAGGCAGTCTATTTTGCAGGAATATTGTGACTGTTGTGGGGACTGGGGGAAAAGGTCAAAAAATGAAAAAGAATTTAAAACTGTTAGGACAGGACTAAGATGGTAGTAGTTGTTAGTAACTGGCTGGACAAAGCATGCTTTGTGCTGTTAGAAATTAATCAAGAATAAAAGCCTGATGTGTTGATACTGTATATAAGTCTAGTACTGCTATTATTTAAAAATCTATGTGACCAGAGCAGAGTTTCATGTCTAGTCATACATTTCATTCCCACCAGTGATGTCTATGAATTTGTGGAGGGCATGTTTAACATATTTTTAGAACACAAACATGTAGAAAGATAGATCTTATATCAACATAAAATATTTACAGGCATGCAGAGATATCAAGGGCTGGAGTTACCTCTCTTATTAACTGTTAAGCTACTTATGTAACTATATAAAGCATGAACACTGCCTCATGGAAAAGAAGGAAATAAGATTGCATGTAGGCAAACTCCCACAGCTTAATAACTACAGGAAATTGTGCTCAGATACACATATATGAGCTCAGTAGTAGGATAATGTCCACCATGTTAAGACATCATAAGTCAAAATATTTTAGTTTCTCACTTAGTATAACACTTGAGTTTCTTAAAAATCTGAGATTTATCACTTTCTCTATCATGTTATTTCATCTATTCAAATAATATACACTGAATACCTTTGAGCCACAGACACTGTGAGAAATATTTTATCTTTTAAGACAAGAGAAGTTCTAGATATCTGCAGATACATGCAACTATCAATCCGCATCAAGAAAGTTTCTTTTTGAAGCAAGTAGAGGTTACTAAGGAGAGCTAAAACTGGTTAAAATACAGAGAACAAGTTACCTTGGCGTATTCTTCCCAATTATTATATCTATAATGCAAGCTCTAAACCCAGGTCTCAGGGAACTGTGAGGAAGAGGAGGTAAAAAGATTTGTTTAAGAGTCATAGAATCAGGATGACTTGACATGGAAGGTACACAAATGAAATCTCAATAATATTCCTAAATAAGACTTGTATAATGGCATTAGTTAACATGCCATTGTATACTGTGGAGATTTCACAAGTTCCCATCTTGAAAACAGGGATGACTACAGGCCATCCCCAGGGATGAGAAACCCAATAGTTTATCCTAATCCCTGGTAGTTATCCATAAACATATATACATGAATACAACATTATATAGATATATATAGATATATATATAGATAGTAGGCTTGATAAATATATATGTATATATACTTGTATGTTTTTATATATAATGTATTTTGAAAAAACATTTAAAATATAAAGATACTGTAACATTATTGAGACAAATTATCATAAAAATATGTCTGCCATAAAAATCCACATCTCTCAGCAATAGATATATACTGCTGAAGCCATAAAGACTTAACTGAATCAATAACCAGACTGAACTACTGTTTGATGTCTCAAAAGCTTCCATTACTTTACAAAGCTTTGGAAACTGTATTTCTGGAACCTAGCAGATTAATTCCAACAAAGCCATCGCCTTAAACCATCCTTTCATCTCCAGCCCCAAAATAAACCCAAATAGCTTTTCTTTCAAGTTTATTAACTGTTTACAAGAATAAGAACACAGAGAAAATTGTTTTATTTGTTGAAGAACTTTTAAGAAGACTAATAATTCTCCTTATGAGCAACAATCCTCTCACTCACCTAATCTTGCTCTGTGTTGCTTTAACTCCTCTGCATTCACTACCCACGATTTCCACTGATGGATACCACAGAAGATGAAAAATGAAAACTAAAACTGATAAAACTTGAATAAAAGAATTTAAATACAATTTAACTCTGCTGATGCCATGTGAGAACTAATTCAAAAGTTTCCAAAAAGAATAAATTATAAAAGCATACAATATAATATTTAAGCTCTTTAAAAAGTTACATATGAGGGAGGGGGGAAGGGGAGTGTGGGAAGAGGGGAGGGAGAGGGAACTGGGATTGACATGTAAAACAAGCTATTTAAAATTAAAATAAAAAAAATTAAAAAAAAAGTTACACATGACCAATGGGATAGTTCAGTGGATAAAGGAAATTGCCATAAAACGCATTAAATGTGTTCAATCTCAATGATCCAGATTGCAGGAGGGAAGAACAGATTCCTGCAAGTTTTTTTTCCTTAACCTGTGTACTATGGCACATAGAGTTCTACCTCTTCTTTAAAAAATACATAATAAACAAATATATAAATTAATGTAAAACCTAATTTAGCTGTAGTATTATATAAGACAATCTGTTGAGAAAGAGAAATCACGATAAACAACATGCAGCATTATTTAGAACTAGGATTATTAAATTTTACTTCTGTTATATGTATATATATGACAAATAAAATTCCACTAGAGTAATAAGGCTAAATTTGTCTTTGAGTAGAATTATGTTTAAACATGTATGGGCTTACAGAATAGAAAGCTGAGAAAAATAGAAAGTTTATCTTTTTTTTGGGGGGGTTGGTTTTGTTTTTAGCATTTTATAATCCAAATTGAAGCATTTTAGATACCAGCATGAAAAGTGCAGATTATTTCTTCTCAATTCTGTATCTTTTAAATTTTTTTATTTTTAAATTTAAATTAGAATTAGCCGGGCGTTGGTGGCGCACGCCTTTAATCCCAGCACTCGGGAGGCAGAGGCAGGCGGATCTCTGTGAGTTCAAGGCCAGCCTGGTCTACAAAGTGAGTTCCAGGACAGCCTCCAAAGCCACAGAGAAACCCTGTCTCGAAAAAACCAAAAAAAAATTTAAATCAAGGTTGCTTCACATGTCAATCCCAGTTCCCTCTCCCTCTCCTTTCCCTTCTCCCATACCCTCCCACCAAACCCCCTAACCCCCACCAGTCCCCACACCTTTCCCCAGGGAGGGTGAGGCCCTCCATGGGGGGTATCCATAGTCTGTCATTTCATCCAGGGCAGGGCCTAGGCCCTACCCCAAGAGTCCAGACTAAGAGAGCATCTCTCATTGTAAGATGGGCACCCAAAGCCCATTTGTATGCCAGGGATAAATATTGTTCTACTACCCAAGGCCCCAAAGATTGCCTAGTTTGAACTGAGAGTCTCCAATGCTATATTATTCAACATATATATTAATTTATTTTGTTAAATCACATAAACTGAATCTAAATTCATGATAGATCTGCTAAAATGTTTCAAAACATTAACAACATAATTATTAATTAATTAAAGCCAAGCTAAAACATGTAAAAAAAATCTAATAGTAATGAAACTGCACTTTCACTAAATCTTTAACTAAAATTGTCAATGCAAATATACAGTGTATCCAAAGGGCAGTATGAATATAAAAAAAGATGAGAAACATAAGATAATGGGTGAACAGTAGAATGAGAGCATCTCCACTGTATGTTATCTATAGGTAAAATCTACATATTGATGCCAGGAGTGAATTGATCCTTACTTGTAATTCTTCCATGATTAAATCCTTCAGTGGGTTCTGTAATAAATAGCATACATGACAGTCTCTTGAAAATAATCAATACTCAGAAAAATGTGTTGATATTCTGTTTGGCTTTAACAAATAAATCTTGTCTGAAGATCAGCGTCTGGAGCTAGCCACTAGTTAGCCATAGATGCCACACAGTGGTGGCATATACCTTTAATCACAGCTCTTGGAATGCAGAGGAAGGCAGATTTCTGTGATTTCAAGGGCTACACGAGACTGATCTAGTCTAAAAGACAGAGACAGGAGGTGCTGGCTTACATATTTAACCCCAGTACTTGGGAGTCACACGCCCTTAATGCCAGCAGTAAGAGGTGGAGACAGAAGTGATATGAGTAGACAGATACATAAGGCGGCAGAAGACAAGAACTCATTGCATTCAGTCTGAAGATTGCTAGAGACAGGAATGCCCACTCAGTCTGAGGATTGTGTCGAGGGAAGAACTAATGGCTAGCTACTCTGCTTCTCTGATCTTTCATCATTTACCTCTATAGCTGGATCTGGTTTTTTGTTATGAAGACCTATTAGAACTCATGCTAAGAAAATATTAGCAAATAAAAGCAAATAAGGTTCCTATCTTAAGTATTCACTTTCAAGTAAAATTTTCACTACTGTTTAATAAGATTAACAAGAAAGTGTTAAATGTATCATACCAAATGCTATAATAATATTAAAAGAAAGTCAGGATCATTGCTGATAATATAATGTTAATTAAAAATTTTCAGATTTCTCATTATGACCTTTTGCAATAGTTTATTAAAATCTCCAGGGCATGGGGGCACTAAATCATCTTTCTCATATTACTAATATAGGGACATTCTTTACTATTTCATTAAGACTCCATTCCTCTCTGACCCAAAATTCTAGAAAACACTTACTTGGAGATTCATATTTTCAAATCTGTATCCTATCACATCATTTTTATAGAATCCTAAGTATTTTCTTCCTTTCTCATTTTTCTATCTCTTCTTTATATGCATTGAACCATTTTTTGTACTATCTTTATTTGACTTATCTTAACTTTCTAGAGAAAGAATGATCATAATGACTATCTGTAGACTAATTGATTGTCCTAAACTGACTTATGATTCTACTATGCGATCTAAGGCAGGTACCATAGGAAACTAAGACAAAGAACAAGACGTATACGCAAAGTTTGAAAGGCACAGAGACATCCTACATTATCTAATACAAGGTATAAAGATACATGGTTTGTCAAAGTACAAAGAAATCCTAAAGTACCATGAGTATGTTCAATGAAATATAAACTTTGAATTTCGAAGCAAATTTTTCTTAGAAACTGTAAATAACTAAACAATTGATATTATCATACTAGCAAGTGTACCTTAGGATTTCTGTGTAAGATTATTATACATAGTTATAACAGGAAAGGGATATGTCTGCTACACTGTTGAGGTATCAGGAATGTATTCACCTATAAGATATATAATGATTATTAGGATAAAGAAGATACTGGTGTTCTAGTTTTCTTTCTATTGCTGTAATAAAACATTTGTTCAAAAGCAATTTGGCAAGGAAAGGTTTCATTTGGCTTACACTTCCAGGTCACAATCCATTATTGAAAGAAGTCAGGGAAGTAAATCAAGGTAAAATTGAAGAAAACCCACTGAATAGTGCTGTTTATTACCTCAGGCATATGGTACCTTTTTATCTGCAGCCCTAGACACCCAGCCTAATAAAGTTACTACCCACAGTCTGCTTGGCGCACTTATGTCAATTAGGAAAATGCCCCCCCAAGGAATAATACCACAGGCCAATCTGATGAAGTCAGTTCTTAAGTTGAGGTCCTATCTTCCCCAGCAATTCTAGTTTGCATCAAGTAGACAGTAACAACTGTCCAGTACATTGACTCAGTGTATGTGCTGTTTGATCACAATTTTTTACTTTATGGGTAAAGTATAGATTTTTATTTGCCACAAGCTAAATGCATGTTGTAATCCTACTTAAAGTGTGTGTGTGTGTGTGTAAATAAATATAGAAAATTAGATCATGCATTTTAGAAAGGGGACATGGAGAGGTTAGATGAAACACAATGTCTTTATATATGAAATCTTTAAACTATAACTATGGAGGGTAGATGATATTAATGTTGATCCTCTAGAGATTGTGATAAATATTTGATTTTGCCTTAGTGCTGTCTCCATTTGAGTCAAACAATTCTGAGTCCTGGTGAAGGATCCATCTGGACTTAGCTTCCCATGCCACATGCGATACCACCATGTACACCATTTCATCTTTAGCATCACACTAAGTTTTATTTGGTTATAAACCTGAATTTATTTCAGTCTATATGCTTTTTGGCTAGTAGCAAGTGTATTGCTAACTATTTGTTATCAAAAGGGAATGCTGAAAATTTTTAGCCAAATGGTTATGAGAAGTTTGTCATCTTTGTAAATCATGTGTAAATTAGTTCTGCTGATTAAATTCAGCTATCCCTATCCTAGCATCTATAGAAATACAGTTGTAAAGAACCTTCACATAGCCAAAAAAAGAAAAAGCTCCTCAAACTCCTCTCTGTACACAAGGATTTGGTGTCTGTAATTAGTAACTATTTCAATCCTATTTAAATTATTGAATTAAATTATGAGACTAAAAACAATTCTGAACTTCTATGAAGTGTTCTTACCAAGAAAACCTTAATAGTCTCTCTAAAATTATAGAAAGATTAGAATTGCTATGAAGCATTGGCAATATTTTTAAAAATTCTTAATGAGCATATATACAAATTTAAGTGTTAAACACATCTTACAAACATCAGAATGGATGTTTAAATATTAATAACCCATTTAAGTATTAAAATAAAAAATATACCAAATTACAGGTGATTTTCTCTGAAATAAAAATGACACCCTAACGCTGATCTGTGAAGCCTTCTGTCCCCAGCTTTACTACAATTTCCCGGTCTTTCCATTTCATGTAGACTTCCAGATTGCTTTTCACAGCTGATGGTAATGAAGTTTAATGGGTTTTGTTGCTTGGTGGTACTATTCACAATGCCAGCATTCTGCATATATTCATATGGCCACCAACAATTTTCTTTTTCATGTTTCCAGTGTTCATTTTTCAGTGGAATCTCTCCCAGGTACAGCCGCATTTTAACATTATTTTACCACTCTCATCTTACTGATGGTTTTCTTGCTCTGTTAATATAAGTATGCAAGGCCCAAACTTATCTCTTTTGCATGCTTTTGAGCCAGTAATGCTTAGAGTATCTATTATACTATAGATATCCAAGATGAGCTGGTTGACTCAAAACGAATGCAATAAGTACACATAGGTGGAATATTCCAGAGTCTAATGTTTTCTGTCTCTATTAGACCCAGTTAAGAAGAGTGAGCTATTGATCTTGGAAGAGTTTCTACAACCACCACTGTACCTAATGAATATAATCCCTAATCCCTAACAATGGGCTAGATGTGGCCAGAAGCATAGCCAGATTCTGAGAACTGTTATTCCTACTGTAGCCACTGATGTTTGTTCACTTATATCTCTCATTCTGTTCCCAATCCTTTTTCTAATACATTGAGGAAACTAAATTACTATTTTAAAGTGTCTGTGAATAAACTACAAATATTTGTATTGTATTGGATAGCAAGGATAATATGTTGCATTAGAAACAGCTTTCTGATACATACCTGTCCACTTTTACAGTAAGTATACCCATCCTTCACATTACAGCAATCACATGAAAAGGCAACACACATGAGAGACGACCACTGCCCTTATTCTCTCTGTGATCTGTCCATCTTTTTCACCATCTTTCTTAGTTCTGACATACCAAGTTAATGTATTAAAGCAATGGTGCCTTTAGCAAAACCAACAGTCCCTGGGTACACTCTCTATGATGCCCTGATACTCACATAGATATTTGGCCTAAGGTCAATCATATCTGTATTATTTCTATGATTTGCTGCTATGTGGTGAATTTAGAAGCCATAATTTTGCTTGCAAAATAGTACTCAAGAAGTCAGAATCTTCACTGTTACCTTTGCCAACAGAAAGTTTGTTACCTTTCCCCCACCATCCTTATAAAAGGAAAGACACTTTGCAATCTGTTTAATACAAAAGGGTTACTGCACCTTCTTTGTGACTTAAAGTTCTAAGTTAGTGGAGTGTATTTTTTCTTTAGGGGTTAATATTAGTAGCCCCATCCTCTTAAGTTGTCTACATTTAAAAATTACAAAAATATTAATGAATATCATCCAAAACCTTATTGAGTCCTTAAACATATATAATATTAAAGAAATCATTTCCTTCCTTAGTGTTTTTTTAATCTAGTCTAGAATCTAAGATACAAATTAAAGTACCATCATATAACAAGCCATAATCAAATATATTACTATGATGCTATCATGTTTTACATAATTAAATATCTATGTTCAAAGAATTACTTGGTAATAGTTGAACAATTATTATGTTAAATTTCCTCCTTTATGCTCATGTAGTTCGAACCCTTGGTCCCCAATTGTCTTGGAATATTGTAGAACTTTAAACGGGTTTCTTATTTGGAGAAAGTGAGCCATGAAAAGTTTTCATTGAGGATATGATCCAGCTCCACCTGTGGCCCATCATTCTATGGTTTCCTTATATGGCCAGATAGAAATTTACTTCCTCCCATTGACTTAACCCTGTGCCATTCAAGCCATGGTTTTGTTCCTTCCATGATGGGGAAACTCTTAAACCTTTTTCAGCACATTTAATCATGATTAGAATAGTAAATCATGATGTAAAAAAAAGTATATTATACTGTGCAAGTGGTAATGAAATATGTTTATATATATACACTCATATATATAAATTATTAGTATGCTCACAAATAAATGCATATAAACCCCTGTATGTTGTCCTTTCCTGACAACCAATATATGCACTATTTTCTTGTGAACATGCATAAATATTTGCAACTCCTTCTAGCTGCATAATTTATTTTGATTAACTAAACATGTTCATGGAAGACAGTACTCAATCTCTTGACTCATGGGAGTCACAGATATTAACAGACTCCTGTAGACAGCACTAAATATCCTCAAAGTTGAGGTTAAGAAGAGCAAATATAGAGACATCCTACTTAGGGTTGAATGTTTGAAGGAATCTCACTCTCTGCATAATGTCTAGTTGTGGGAATTTGTATTTTTCCCATATGCTGCTGGAAAGAGCTTCTCCGATAATGGTCAAATCTATGACTACAGTAGAATGTCATTATGAACCATTTTATCACTGTGTTACTATTATTTTTACACAGGTAGTATTCAGTTTTTACCTTAGATCCCTATGGTATCTGGTCTCTATGAGTTCCAGCTCATGGTGTGGGCCTAAGTCAAACCAGCTATTGGTTATTCCCACAAGAATTGTGGCACAAATGCCCCAGCATATATTGCAGAAAGGACACCATTGTAGATCAGAGAACTTTAGGCTGGCTTGGTGTTTACATTTCTCTGATGGATGCCTACAGAGTGTCCTCCTGTACCAAAGATAATATAAGGTAGGAGTGAAGTCTCTGTGTAAGCACTAGCTTTAGTTCTCCATGTTCAACGAGTTATGTAGGTCTAATGGGACACCTTTCACAAATAACTCTAATGATGTAATCCAAACTAAGTACTGGAAGCTTCCTTTGGTGAAAAGAGATGACCAATTACTTGGTGATTTCATTTACATCATCTCCATTCATGTACATCTTTTAGGACATCTCTACTATATTAGGTTTTCATACTAACCCTCAAACACCCACTAAGTTAAGTGTCTTTGTCCACATTCTTTCCCTCAAACCCCTCTCTCCTTTGCTTCCTCATTTGATCCTCCTATGCCAACATATCTCTTATAATAGATGATCCATAATTGTCTATTATATTTCCCTTTCCTTTCAGAGATCAGCGCACACCATGGAAGAAGAAGCAGAAAGAATGTAAGTGTTATAGATGATGGAGGACACAGGCAAACAGGGGCCTCTAAATCAAGATAAGAAAAGCTTCTATGATTGCAAAGAATCAAAACCAGCATGCACAGGATATGCATATATCTATACTAGGTTCTCTGTGTGTATATATATATTATGGCTTCCATTTTAGTGTTTTTATGGGAATTCTGAGTATGTAAATGAGTGGGTGTATGTTTCTTGTGACATCTCTTGAGTTCTTTTTCTCCTGTTAGTTTGTCTTGTACAACTTTAGTTTGATAGTTTTGTTTTATTAGATTATATTTGATCCTGTTATATTTTATTACAGAAAAACAAGTAACAATTATTTGTCAGGATTTGAAACAATTGTTTTTGTTTGATTGCTTTCATTGATGTTTTTCCTATCCCACTGTAGATAACAGTGTACATTGATTTTTATCTCATACTATATTATCTTTAATCTATTTAACTACTTGATTTTTTGGGAATTGTTCTTCTGTGTTTTGACACATTCTAAATATATAGCCTTTGTTATGGTTTTCATAGCCTCAGAGATCTCACTACCAAACTCAGTAGTCAGAATGATAAGGACAGTTTGATTGCAAGACTGGTGGTTGAAGAAATGCTAAAAGATCTGCAGGGACCTTCCTAATACTAAAAAAAATTCTATTTTTCGATCTTTAAGGATACAAATCAAGACTAATTTTGTAATTCTGGAATTCATCCATACCTACCATAAGGGATCATATATTCCTTTCCAGCAGATGGATATAGTGGGAGACAGTTTTGAGCTCCTTTTCAGGCAGAGGTTATATCTCCCAAAAGTAGTCATAAGGAGACGGATCATTATTCAGCTTTCCTACAAAACTGTGAAACTACTCTGTGTTAGACTAGTAGGGTAGAGAGTGAGGTCTAGAAGACTTTACATCAGGTTCCAAATTAGTTTATTAGAAAAACCCACAGTCAAATAGGAAGATTGGAAATCCTCAACCTGAGGCTTATTATAACTACCCAGAGTCACAGGTGCTACAATTCCAGTGTCTGAAGATGATTAAAATGCACACCTTTAAGGAGAGATTTAAGAGACAAGCAGTACATGAAGTTGTGCATGAAGAACTACAGGGTCATTGCCAAACTGTTTTTATGAGGCTATAGTTACCTTGCTTCCCAAACAACAAAAAGATACAACTAAGAAAGAAAAGGAAAACTCAATCTCCATCATGAATATTGATGCAGAAATACTCAATAAAATATTGACAAATCTAATCCAAAAACACATCACGAAAATCATCCACCATGATCAAGCAGCCTACATCCCAGTGATGCTGAAAAAGCCTTTGAAAAAATCCAACAACCCTTCATGATAAGGGTCTTGTAGAGAAAAGGGATAACAGGAACATACCTAAACATAATGAAAGCAAGCTACAGCAAACAAACAGACAACATCAAACTAAATGGACAGAAACTAAACGCAATTCCTCTAAAATCAGGAACAAGACAAGGTTGTTCACACTTTCTTCATATCTCTTCAATATTGTACTCGAAGTTCTAGCTAGAACAATGATAAAACAAAAGGAGATCAAGGGGATACAAATTGGAAAGGAAGAAGTCAAACTTTCATTATTTGCAGATGATATGATAGTTTACATAAGTGACCTAAAAATTCTACCAGGGAACTCCTACAGCTGATAAATATTTCAGCAAAGTGGCAGGATACAATATTAACTCAAATAAATCAGTAGCCCTACTATATACAGAGGATAAATGGGATGAGAAAGAAATCAGAGAAACATCACCCTTTACAATAGCCACAAACATAAAATATCTCGGAATAACTCTAACCAAACAAGGGTAAGATCTGTATAACCAGAACTTTGAGTCTTTAAAGAAAGAAATTAAAGAAGATACCAGAAATTGAAAAGATTTCCCATGCTTTTTGATAGGTAGAATCAACATAGAAAAATTGCAATCTTGCCGAAAGCAATCTACAAATTCAATGAAATCTCCATCAAAATCCCAGCACAATTCTTCACAGACCTTGAAAGAACAGTACTCAACTTTATATGGGAAAACAAACAAACAAAAAACAGAAACCCAAAACAAACCTGTACAATAAAGGAACTTCAGGAGGCATCACCATCCCTAACTTCAAGCTGTATTATAGAGCCATACTCCTGAAAACAGCTTGGTATTGGCACAAAAATAGACAGAACAATGGAATCAAACTGAAAACCCTGATATTAGCAGACATAACTGCATGCTGACATGTAAAAGATTACAGATAGATTCATATCTATCACCATGCACAAAACTTAAGTCCAATGGATCAAAGACCTCAACCTAAATCTAGCCACACTGAACCTCTTGGAAGAGAAATTGGGAGGTACCCTTGAATGAATTGATACAGGAGACCACTTCCTGAACATAACATGGGTAGAATAGACACTGAGATCGACAATTAATAAATAGGACCTCCTGAAAGTGAGAAGCTTCTGTAAGGCAAAGGACTCAGTCAACAGGGCCAAAATGGGCCCACAGAATGGGAAAAGATATTCACCAGCCACACATCTGACAGAGGACTGATTCCCAAAATATACAAAGAAATCAAGAAGCTGGTCACCCAAACACCAAATAATCCAATTAAAATGTGGGGTATAGAACTAAATAGAGAATTCTCAATAGAGAATTCTAAAACGACTGAAAGACACTTAAGAAAGTGTTCAACATCCTTAGTCATCAGGGAAATGCAGATCAATATAATTCTGAGATACCATTTTGCTCCTTCTAGAATGCTAAAATAAAAAACACCAACAGTTTATGCTGGATTGGATGTGGAGAAGAGGGAACATTATTCCTCCACTGCTGGTGGGTGTACCAACTTGGACAGCCACTTTGTAAATCAGCATGGTGGTTACTTGGGAAATTGGGAATCAGTCTATTGGTATACCAATCTTAGTCATATACCCAAAGGAGACACATTCATACAACATCTGTTACACTATGTTCATAGCAGCATTATTTGTAATAGCCAGAATCTGCATGCAATATAGATGTCCCTCAACTGAAGAATGGAAGAAGAAAATGTGGTATATTTACACAATAGAGTACTACTCAGCGGAAGAAACAACAACAACAACAATCTTGAAATTCACAGTCAACTGGATGGTACTAGAAGAAACCATTCTGAGTGAGGTAACCCAGTCACAAAAAGAAAAACATGGCATTTACTCACTCATATATGGATATTAGACATAGAGCAAAGGATTACTAGCCTACAATCCATACCTCCAGAGAAGCTAAGAAGCAAGGAGGACCTTAAGTGAGACATACATGGTCCCCTGGAGAGAGGAAGGGACAAGTTCTCCTGAGCAAATTGGGAGCACGGGGGTAGAGGGAGTTAGGAGAATGAGAAGGGGAGAAGAGGAGGGGAGAGGAGGAAATGAGGAAGCAGGAAGATTCAGTCAGAGAAAGAACAGAGGAGAACAAAAAAGAGAGATACCATAATAGATGGAGCCATTACAGGTTTAAAGAAAAATCTGGCACTAAGGAAATGTGCAGAATCTATAATAAAGACCCCCGTCTAACAATCTAAGAAATAGAAGAGAGGCTACCTTAAGTGCCCTTCCCCTATAATTAGATTGATGAGAACCTTATATGCCACCATAGATCCTCCAATCCAGTAGCTGATGGAAGCAGAAACAGACACCAACAGCTAAACACTGAACTGAACTCCTAGAATTCAGTTGTAGGGAGGGAGGAGTGATAAGCAAAGGGGTCAAGACCAGGCTGGAGAAACTCCACAGAAACAATTGACCTGAACATGGGGGAGCCCATGGACCACAGACTGATACCTGGGAAACCAGCATAGGAGTAACCCTGACCCCCTGATCATGGGTGTCAGTTAGGAGGTCTGGACAGCATATGGGGCCTCTGATAGTGGATCAGTATTTATTCCTAGCATAAAAATGGACGTTGGGAGCCCATTCCACATAGAGGTATACTCTCTCAGCCTAGACACATAGGGGAGGGCTTAGGCCCTGCTCCAAATGATGTGATAGACTTTTAAGATCCCCCATGGAAGGTCTTGCCCTTTCTGGGAAGCAAAAAGGAGATGGGATAAGGGGCTGGTGGGGAGCAGGGGAGGAGGGCAGGGAGAGGGAACTGGAATTGTCATGTAAAACAAGATTGTTTCTAACTTAAATAAAAAAGAGAGGGGAAAGAAAGAACCCCATGTAGTACATACAGCATTATTCAATTCAAAGTCTTTGCTGTGCAAATGACCTCCAAACTCCTATGCAATGCTACACACAAGCTCCTGTCCTCATATAACCTTGTGTTTGAACTACCAACATTTTTATTCCACACTCTAGTGTAGTGGCACAGATTAAGATACAGGTGACTTGGTTAAATATAGGTTAATTTTATTCGAGAAGTCACTTACATAACAAACAGATGACCTGTAAGTTCCAGCTACAAAGATCCACACCCAGGTTGTTCTCCATGACCTGACCATAGCTAACAGCGTCTCCTGGTCCCCAGAACAAATACCACAAGCTCTGGTACTCACCTATGACCATGCCCAATTGAGTGTGGTCAGAGCCACAGGTGAGTCTGGGTGGATCTCTCACTACTCTCTAGTTCCTGTTTGGTAACAGAATTTTTAAAAAACTGAGTTGCTTTCTACTTTTTTAAAAACAAAAGACATTAAAGACACAGGAAGTACATGAAGGAGGAAGAGAAACATGGGAGGAATTGAAGAATTTAGAATAGGGAGTGGATTTTATCAAAACATGAAATGAAATATTCAATAAAAATAACAAAAACTGTTTCATATCACTAAAGATCATACTCTGTTAAGCTAAACATTGCCTTGCTTGCTGGCTAAAAATCATAAAATTCCAAACCTTATGCAATCGACATGATCTTACCTTGTTTTCAATTGTAGCCAAATATGTAGAAAAAAACCCAACACTGATTACCATTTCCTGTGTGGCCACGTTGTCACATTTATCCTCAACCTGTTATGTTCATGTATTTTAGATCAATGATTCAAAATACAGCAATCCGTGGATATTCAAGTTGTTCCCATTTTCCTGCACAAATGTCTTCAGTTTTGCATAACAGTTACAGGACTCTGTAATGATGTCATTAATCACCTGTTCTTTCAAATGTTTCCTCTTGTCCTCCCTCTCATGAAAAGCAATTCTTTGAAATCAGGCTTTGAAGTCCGTGACTGACAGAGATGAATAGGATACATCATTGTACTGGCACATGCCAGAACCTGTTCTCCTGGTAAAATCACTCTATGTGAAACTTCTTATTCACTGACTTTCTGCAGAGTACAAGGAGTGTCTTCCATGCCTGCTGCCACAGCCATGCTCCCTGCTCTCTAGAAGGCTAGTCTGCTTCTTTCCCACTACACATGTACAGGTTGACAGTACCTGCAAACTTCTGACTTTCCATCTGCTCATTTATTCTTTTCTTTAACTTAAGAATGAAAAGTATATTATAACTTTCAACAACTCCCAGTTCTAAATGATACTCAACAAAGTGAAGTGTAAATGAGTTTGCAGTAATTTTAAGTCAATAATAGTAAAAAAGAAGGTGAGATCAGGTACTAGTGAGATTTCCAGATATCTACAAGGATGACACTAACAGGCAAACTTGGCAATAGTGGAGAGGCTACCTTAAATGCCCTTCCCTGATAATGAGATTTATGACTACCTTATATGCTATCCTAGAACCTTCATCCAGTGGCTGATGTAAGCAGAGGAAGACAACCACAGATAAACACTGAACTGAACTCCTGGAACTCAGTAGCAGAAAGGGAGGAGTGCTGAGTAAAGGGGTCAAGACTGGGCTGGTGAAAAACAGAGAAACAGCTGACATGAACAAGGGGGAGCTCATGGACACCAGACTGATGGCTGAGAGGTCAGCATGGGTCTGATCCAGACCCCCTGAAAGTGGGTGTCAGTGAGGAGGCCTAGGCAATCTATGGATCCTTGGGTGAGTAGATCAGTATTTATCCCTGGTATGCAAATGAACTTCAGGTGCTCATCCCACAATGAGGGATGCTCTCTCAGCCTGGACACAAGGGGGAGAGTCTGAGACCTGCCCTGGATGAAATGAAAGATTCTTGAGATCCCCCATGGAGGGCCTCACCCTCCCTGGGGAGCTGAATAGGGATTGGGTTGGGAGCTGGGGTATTGGTGGGGGGCAGAGGAGGAGTGGAGGGAGCTGGGATTGACATGTGAAGCAAGCTTGTTTCTAATTTAAACAAAAAAAGATAAAAATTAAAATTAAAAAAAGAATACTAAAAAAGAAAAAAAATGGTACTTTTACCCTAAAGAATTGTCATCTCACATAAAGGAAATAAATAATAAAATAGAAAATAAATCAGAATTCTTTCAATGATATTCTGATAAATTCTAGGTTATATATAATTTTTTGTGTGTGTGTGTGTCTGTATTTTCAGTAATATAAAATAATGGCCATAAGAGAATAAAATTTAATCATACATTTATTTTAAAGTAAGGAGGTAGTAGCTTTTGCATTTTCTCCTGAATTACATATGCAGTTTCTACCCTTGGTAACATTTGCAGCACAGACCACTCTGATTTGCATAGTGATCTCATTAAATTAGAAGCTTCCTTTTCATTAGTCTAATGACTTCAAACTATTAGCCACAGCTAAGAGAAATTGTATCTTGCCATTTCTTGCTTATGTTGAGGCACATTAGAGAAATAATTTTCCCAATTACAAAGAAAAGATGAATGGGTTATTAAATAGTTAGCAAAACTGAATATTTTGTTTACACTTATTGTGCCTGAGTAATTAGTAAACGATCTACTTCAATCTCAGAGGAAGCCAGCTTGCAGAGTAATCTATTTTATTTTCTCAATATATCTGGAAGAGAATGAAAAAAATAATATCACATAAAAACACCTGAAAGATCACCAGGATTTGACACGAAATTATTACACATTTTCACGAACTTTTTTAGGAATTATGTGAAAGCCAATGGAGCACATATCTACACAGCGAGGTAGGATTGCTTTCTCAGCTTAGGAATAAAACCACAAATATCCCAAATCTCTTCTTTCCCTATTCTTCTTTGTGTTATATTTCATAGTGCTACTCCAGATTTCATGAAGGCATAATCATTCATAATAGCACGTCCACTGTTTATTACAAAAAACTAAAAGATTGAAGATAGGGAAACACTATCTTACAAATTCATAAGCACATAACTATGTCATATTTTCATATAATGTTTCTATGTTTAACTCTCCAGAACTTTCCAAATACTCCTTAGTAAAGGTATACTTATCAAATCAGACATTCACCTTGAAAAAACATATACTTAATAAGAATTATCAATCCCAAAATGAGCAGATTATATCTCTCCTTACTACATTGCTGTCTTAAAACATGATTGTAAGATATAAACTGATGTTGTTGGAAGATTGATATATTGACATGTAAAAGGATTCTATGTTCTAGAAAATGTCATATCTACTTAATATCTGCAAATGAGACCTCATTTTGAAACACAGACAATAAGTGTAGCTGAATTAAGATCATACTAAGTTAGAGAATGAGCTAAGTCCTATCACTGAGTCCTACCATAGCCTTGTGAAGACAGAGACACAGCTAGAGAGAAGATGGCCATGTGAAGATACAGGAAAAAGGTGGAGAAGTACCTGTTGTGGGAAGAGAATTACTCAGAGCACAAAGAGACTAAAAGTGATAACTATGGGTGCTTTTCTGAGTCTTGAGTGGAGGCTTGGTCTTGATTACACTGTAATTTCAGAAACTCTGTCTCTATAACTTTGAAACAATTCCTGTTGTTTTAAAACAAATATTCAACAAGTTATCTGTAATTTGGCATATTAACCCTGGGGATATAATATATATTATAATGTAGATTTTACTAGGTTTTTACTTCACCTGTCATAGATAATTAAAAATATATATCAATTATATTTCTCTTGTTTATACAAAAGGCTTCATTGATCAGTTCTACTACTTATGAAATTCATTCATGAATATATGACAAGGGGAATAAAGGAGTTATTCAGGATTTCGCTTGGTAACAGTGACCCTGAAAAAGGGAACAATTGTAGTTAGGTTCAAGAATAAAGGAAGGTGCTGGAGTTTAATTTTCAGTACCCCTCTCAAAGGCTTCTGAATGTTGAGAACTTGGTAGCACTGAAAAGAAGTTAAGGAACCTTTACAAAGCGAATATAAATAGATTTCCAGGGATAGACCCTTTCATGGAATACATGGATGCTAGCTCATCATATTTCTTTCCTTCCTAGAGGTCCTGAGGTGAGACATCCCTATATCATGCATCCTGCCATGATTCAGTGCTTCATTCCAGTTCAAAAGCAACAATAGGTTAGCTAATTAGAGACTGAAAGATCTGAAAGACTGATATTGTACAAATTTCGCTATTGGAACAGCAATCTGACTACTACATAAGGACGGAAATGATGATCTGTGAAGCAATCCTTCACGTTTCTGTATACTAAAATAGATTTTGGTAACATCAGTCATAATTCTCCTACTTCACTAGAAATTTGCATTTTATCCTCAGCACACCTTCCAGTGCTTAAATCACAGTTAAAAAACATAAAAATAATTATTCATATAGAATCAATTACTATTTTTTTAAAAAAGTTTAAATAAGAAATACTTTAAAAATAAACTTCATGTTTGTCCTTTGACTTGGATGTGTACCTCCCACAGTTACATGTACCAAGAGCCTGGAACCTACAGAAGTCCCCCTGGGATATGTTAAACAGATTTTATAATTAATACCTTAGGGGTGGGATCCTTAGTTCTTGGAAGCACATTGTGGTGGTTTGTACCATTCTTTTTTTAAGAGATGGAGGTTTCCTATTATTATTTTCTTGAATCTTAGTACATGACATAAATTGTTTGCCCCATGATTTTCTCTCTAATATTGATCTCTGATGCTCCTATTAGTAGCAAAAAAGAAGAAATGAAATAAAGGGAGGAAGAAAGAGAGAAAGAAAGATGAGAAGTAAGAAAAAATGACAACAGAAATAAGCTGTGAAATCTTTGACTAAAACTTTCAGAACTGTGAACTAAATCAATCTTCTCTCTTCATAATTTAATTGCTTTGAGCATCTTAATGCAGCAATATAATGCCAACTAATACAATTTGTAAAAAGGGCATTTTTCTTCCAGGTGTTGTTCCTTTTAATGGCTCAATTTCAAATGTTCATTATTATGTTCATTAGACATTTTCTGTCTTTAGCAATATTTACCATGAAGAAAATTAACTTTAGCAATATAGATACATTAAAATCCAAGTAATGCAAAATCAACATTTTCACTTTTAAGTTTGTGAATATTAATTTCTTAGCATGTAAAAATTATACTTTCAGGAGGAAAACGTTCTTGAGAAAAATTTTGGACTAAAGGGCAGTACCAAGTCACTCACCATGAGGCATAATATATCCCCTCATACTCAACTATTTAAGGACAAAGGGAAAATACCCATCAGGAGTTATTGTGAATATGATTATTAAATAACCCATAATATATCTGCACACCCAGAGATAAATATAAACTCTGAGAGCCATTTGAGTAACGTTATATAATAAGGAAGCCACTAGTTGTTCATCAGAATTATACAGAGTTCTAAGTCCATAGGTAGCTACCAAATAGGTGAATGTACAAGGGGATACTAATATATATATATATATATATATATATATATATATATATATATATATTAGGGCTTGCATTTTCACAAAGTATGTTTTTTAAATCATGTTTGTTCTCCTCTTCACATTTTCTCTCTTATATACCCCTTCCTTACCCATAAAATTCTGTGTTCTCTTTTATTACACCCATATATTCCAATTTGTGAGCCCATATAGTCTTGGATATGTGACCATCCCCTGGAATGTGGTCAACTTACCTGGGGCTACACTCGTAGAGAAAACTAACTTTTCCTTTCCTGGCAGCTATAAATGTCCCACAGCTATTAGGTTAGGCATGGGACTTCATGCATATGACCCTTTTCCATTCAGGCATATCATCTAGATTCACTTTTCCCAGATGTATTCCATGCAATTGGAACTAAGAAACCAGCAAGGGTAGGTATTCTACTATCTGACAGAAAATCTCACTGTATTACATTTTAACTATCCAGCCCCAGATCCAGTTTGTTCTGTCTATATATGTGGCTTCATTGGCATTCTTGTTAACGTTTTGATATCATCGGATCACTGTAGGACAACATATTTAGGTTGAAACAGAAAGATAAAACAGCAAAATAAATGTATTTTGAGAACACTGCTTTCAAATTGTATGCATTTCTCAACACAGAGTAAGTGCCTGAGAAGAAGGGTCAGTCCACAAAAAATTAAGTAAAGATACATATATGATGAGTCAGCATCCTTTCTGTTTCTGAAGTGAAAATCTTTATTAAGAAGCAAATTCATACAACAAGGACATGTGTTCCACTATGATCACAGCTGCATTATTTGTAATAGCCAAAACCTGGAAGCAACCTAGATGCACCTCAACTGAAGAGTGAATACAGAAAATGTGGTACATTTACACAATGGAGTACTATTCAGCAGAAAAAAACCAATGGAATCTTGAAATTAGCAGGCAAATGGATGGCTCTAGAAGAAACCATCCTGAGTGAGGTGACCCAGTCACAAAAAGACAAACATGGTATGTACTCACTCATATATGGATTTTAGACATGGATCAGGGGAGTGCCAGTCTGACAGAGAGTCTGGGAAACAGGAAAGAACATGAAAGAGATATGCATGGTACCCCAGAGAAGAGGAATGAAGCAAGATCTCCTGAACAGAGTGGGAGCACAATGGGGGGTGGGAGGGAGTGGGAGCTTGGAAGAAGAGAGGGGAAGAAGAGGAGGAGAGATTAGGTCATGGGGGAGCAAGAAGGTTGAGATGGGGGAAGAATAGGGGGAGAACAGGATGAGAAATACCATAAGAGGGAGTCATTATAGGTTTGAAAAGAGATCTGGCACCAGTGAGGCCTTTAGCAATTTACAAGGATGACACCAACTGGCAAACTAAGCAATAGTGGAGAGACTACTTTAAATGCCCATTCCTGATAATGAACTTGACGTCTACCCTATATGCCATCCTAGAACCTTCATCCAGTGACTGATGGAAGCAGAGGCAAACAACCACAACTAAACACTGAACTGAACCCCATGGAACCCAGTGACAGAGAGAGATGAGCAATGAGCAAATTGGCAAAGAATGGGCTGGCGAAACCAGCAGAAACAGCTGATCTGAACAAGGGGGAGCTCTTGGACACCAGACCGACAGCTGGGAGGCCAGCATGGGACTGATCCAGAGGCCCAGAATGAGAGAATCAGTGAAGAGGCCTGGACAACCTATGGGGCCCTGGGCAGTAGATCAGTATTTATCCCTGGCATACAAATGGACTTTGTGTGTTCATAACACAAAGAAGAATGGTCTCTCAGCCTGGACTTTAGGGCAAGGGCCTGGACCCTGCCCTGAATGAAATGACAGATTCTGGGTATCTCCTATATGGAAGGGAGTAGGGATAGGGAGGGAGGCTGGGGAGGTGGATGGTGAAGGGCTGTGGGACGAGGGGAGGGAGAGGGAGGTGGGATTGACATGTGAAGCAAGCTCTTCTCTAAAAAATATGTAATAAAAATAATGAAAAAAATGAAGCAAAGCAGATTAAGACTGAGCATGGCATCCCACTATAGAAGATGGGCTCCAACCTACCAGGTTTGTATCATGGTCCTAATGTCAGGGGCCTCTCTGTCTCCCACATATGGAGGGCCTAGTTTGTTCCCCTGGAATCTCTACTGCTGTCACTCTAGAGGTCATAAGTTTCCATGAGCTTTGATCAACTGTCTCTGTAGATTTCTTCATCATGATCTTGCCATCCCTTGTCCCAACCTATTGTATCAGATTTTGTTGACTTCTCATGGACTGGGGGTGGGTTTGGGAGAGGGAGAGGGAGCTGGATGAGGGGTTTTAGGGAGAACTGTGGTGGAAATGTAAAACGAAATTTAAAAGATTAAATAAATTATATACATGAAGCAAAAGGGAGATTCTTTTCTGGTTTTATAAAGTGTCATAACGTCTGCTTGATAAATTAAGCCATTGGGTAAAAATCTTGTTGTGGATTAAATATAAAATGTCCCAATGGTTCATGAGCTGAAAACTTAAGATGCAATTGCACACTAACTTCATCAATGGACTAATCGACTTATCAAGTTGCACATGAATGGATTATTAGGTGTTAAGGCTCATTCAGGGAAGTGATTTAGTGGAGCATGTCTTTAAAGTTCATCTCTTACCTGGCCCACACTTGTCTTCTCCTCTGTCTCCTTCTTATTCCTCACTGTCACAGATGAGTGACTGAGCTACCCCATGATCTTCTGCCTTGAAATTCTGTCTTCCCAAAGACTCAGAGGCAGTGAGAAGGTTGACTACGAACAAAATCTATGACACTAGGCCAAAATAAATTTTTTCATAGCTTTTTCCCTGGCAATTTTAAACAGAGAAATCAAGCCAAGAAATTTCACCAGAATTTAGTTCTTCTAGAACATACAAACCAAGCTCATTACATAGCTTCAATATCTTAAAGTTGACCAATGGGTATCTGAAAATAATTAAAACTTATATATGAATAATTTTACTATAAACATGAGGGCATTTGAAGAGATCATATCAGGGAATTATAATTAAATATATTTCTAAAATCATAATAGATATTGATTATAATAAAGCAGAGACATAGTTTCATAATGATAGTTTTCCTAAAAAACTATAATGATTTTAGGGAAATAGACATTCTAATCTTTAAGTTATTTAACAACTAAAGGCAGGACTGCTAGTAAAACTAACAATTATTCTGGGACAATAGAAATAATCCAGTGCTTTTCTAAGCAAATTATTGTTGATCGTCAGTCAATTAGTAAAACGTATCAATAGAAGAAGCAAAAATAATTGTATTTTCATGGTTATGTATATCTCTTACCATATATTGACAATATGGAAAATACTTACAGTTTTATTTAGTGGTAACCATAAATAAATCCTTTCTAATGTGTGTCTTAAGGCATGACAATTAAGACAAGCAAATAATTTAATTAAATTCTTAACTTAAATTTGAATTCTAAAATAAAAATTAATATCATTTTCTAAACCATTATACTTAGTTTGGATAAACCTTCAAAGGAAATGAATGTGTATATGTATGTATAAATGCTGACCTTGTTTATATATCTACTTGTAAAGCTTCTATTATTGTATTTTTTCATATATGCTTCCTAGTTATAGTGATGACTAAACATTTATTAGCCAACATGCTTTGCTTAGCTGAATGAAAAGAAGGCAAATAATTTTAAGAACCTAATTTGTTTACTGTGGTAAATTATCTCAAGATACTAATTGAATGAAATACATATTATAAAAACCCCGTTCAACATTTAATACTGAACTATGCTTTTAAAAACTTAGTCCTTTAATCTAAATTCTCTAAAAATGAAGTTACTCTATAAACCATTGAATATCCATATGTCCTACTTTTTATTATATTCTCAATAACATAGTGGTGGTTTAATAACCAACTAGGGTTAATATTTTCCTGATGGGATTCAGCTCATCAACCACTCTACACTGGTCAATAGTTCTCGGAAGTGTATTACGTCTGCATTGGTGTTGCTTAGAAAGCTTTCAGGGTTTTTTTAGTCCTTTTATTTGGTAAATAAATAAATAAATATTTCCATCTTTGAACATGAAATTCATGAGAAATTTGATAAATTGAATCAGATTAAAAAACAAAAAATTAGAAGCCAATATTTAAAATTTTTCTACTTGTACTAATAAAAAACCCACACTTAAATGTTTACAACAATACTGTCTTTCTCCCATACACATGATTTGTGTACACTTAGTACTAGACTCTTTCATCTATAATTACATTTGTAAAATACAGTCTCCAAATAGTATACTATCTAAAATATTGACAGATGTGCATCTATTTATCTATTAAAATGACATTTATTGCACATCTGTCATACTTTACTCATTGTCTTACCTAACTCTATATACACACATAAAAAAATCAGATCTTTACACTAATAATTCACCATACATTTAAACAGTGTGTCAAAGGATCAGGGTAGGCATTGAATCTCAGACATTCCTGAAGTAGTGTTTTCTAATTTAACATCTAGTAGTATCAGTTTTCCAGAAAATGTGTAAGGATATTCACAGTGCTTAATGACAGACCCGAGGAAGTGAGATCTGATGACCAGAGACAAAACTAAGCAAGGCACAAAACAAAGAACATGTTTCTGGAAAAGCTGGAAATTGGCAATGACTAAAGCTCAGGGTGTGTCAGATGATGAATGGAGAGTGGAAAGTAATGGCTACAGGTTAATAAGAGGACACAAACTTGATGGGGTAGAGACATGGATTGAGAAAACACTCATTGAAGCACTTGAATGACCGAAGAAATGAGTCAATTACCAGACAATAACCAATTAATTGTATTAAAACACCTGCCTCTACCATGTTAAGCGGATCTTAAATCTTTACTATTATTTCCTAAAATATTCATGTGACCTCATTTGGGACTTAGATATAGACATCTTTATAAATGAAATCACTTAAATGTGTTTAAATGATTCTGGTTAAAATTGCCTTTAATCTGCTGTAACAAAAAAGTCAAACAACAACAACAAAAATAAAACAACCCAGAGTCTTAGCTGAGCCATTATAACTCAAGAATTAATTTCAAAATAAAACCAGAGTCCAAGAATCAAAAGTATAAACAATAATGAAAAATATTGTATGTTATTTAATTAAGGACTTGTTTTAAATATCCTAAAACAGTTTTTAAATACTAAATGTTTAAAAGAAGATATTAGTAATTTCATGTGTTAAAAAAAGCAGAGCCACTGGAAGAAAACTAAGTTCATATATACCAGCTTTTAGGTGCTCAAAGCATATGAAAGCCATCACTTATTTACAGATAGTAAACATTTCACATCTGATTTTAGAAATCACTAAAACTTACTTTTCCATTATTTCTTGTCCTTAGCTCAAAATTAATTTCACCTAGTGTTTTATATATGCTCCTTCAGTTAATGAAAAAATAAGACAGCAATCAATTTCCTTTGTACAGATGCTAGTTTGAACGGGTGCCATGAGAGTAGAAGAGAAGTGACAGAAATCATAACTGTATATCTATTAAATACTTAAACTTTAATGCCTTCTAATAAACTATGTAAATTCATTCCTCTGTTTTCTCATATTTCCAGCACACAGGGCAGTCATTTCCCTAACTCATTGCATGAGCAGATGAAAGGAATCCAGCAGCTTGCCTTAATTCATGGTCCTGTGTCCTCCTAAAGAAGATTTTAGTGTTTGAGCTTTTTCTCCCTTTCCTCTGTTTCAAAATAGTGCCAGTGTTCCATTTGTCAATACTGTCATGATCTCTATTATTACTACAAACTACTTTTAGCATTATAACATTCATTCACAATCCAGCAGTCTAAGGTAAGGGGAAGTCACTTTTAAAATATGATTATGCCATATATACGTATATTAGTTAATAATCAAATTATGGACTTTACTTCAAGAATAAATAATAATTGATCTAGAGATTTAGTGTGGTCAGAGAAGTACAGAATGAATGAATGTATGTTGTGGTCATGGGCATAAACATGTCAAGGACCAATACCTCAGATATGAAAGTGACAAAGCCTTCTTTGGGGGAGGCACACAGGAATTACAAAGTCTTTCTTTAGTCTTCATAAATGTCTATATTGTGTTAAAATGTCTACTAAACTTGAATTATCTTCCAGAACAAGATGGAAGCAGATGCAGAAATTCTCAGCTAACCAATGGGCCAATCTCCTGGAGTACAAGCAAAGTAAAGTAAGGGAGGAGTGATAATATGAATAATGGAGTCAAGACCATAATGGGGAAACCCACAGAATCAGCTGTCCTGAGCTAGTGCAAGATCTCTGAGTCAGGTCTGACAAATGGGGAACCAGCATAAGACCAAACTGGACTCCCTTAATATAGGTGACAAAAGTGTGACTGGGACAATATATGAGGCCACTGGCAATGGGTCAAAAATCTAATGCTAATGCACAACCTGACTTAGTGGAGCCCTTTCTGTGTGGAGAGATACCTTTCTCAGCCTAGGCACAGGGGTGTGGAGGTGGAGAGGTACCTTGATCCTGCCTCAATGAGATGATAGGACAGACTTAGTAGACTTCCCAGGGGAGGCATTACCCTCTCTATGGAGCAATTGTGAAGAGGTAGATGTAGGGGGAAAGGGAAAATTGGAGGGAGGAGGAAATGGAATTGGAATGTAAAACAAATTAATAAAAAAATGTTCACTAATTCATTCAAGGGTGCCTCACACTTTCTCTTCTAAGAGGTTGTGTGGCTGGATTTATGTTGAGGTCTTTGATCCATTTGGACTAAAGTTGTGTGCATAGAGATAGATATGTATCTATCTGCAATCTTCTACATGTCTGAATACAGTTATGACAGCACCATTTGTTGAAAATGTTTTCTTTTCTTCCAGTGTATAACTTTAGCTTCTTTGTCAAAAATCAGGTACTCTTTGGTATATGGGCTAATATCAGGGTTTTCAGTTTGATTCCATTGGTCTACCTGTCTATTTTTGTGCCAATACCAAGCTGTTTTCATAACTATGACTCTATAATAGAGCTTGAAGTCAGGAATGGTGATACCTCCAGAAGTTCCTTTATTGTACAGGTTTGTTTTTCCAAATAAAGTTGAGTACTGTTCTTTCATGGTCTGTGAAGAATTGTGCTGGGATTTTCGTGGTGGTTTCATTGAATTTGTAGATTCCTTTCAGTAAGATTGTCATTTTTACTATGTTGATCCTACCTATCCAAGAACATGGGAGATCTTTCCATTTTTTGGTATCTTCTTTAATTTCTTTCTTTAATGACTCAAAGTTCTTATTATGCAGGTCTTTCACTTGTTGACTAGAGTTACCTCAAGATATTTTATGTGGCTATTGTAAAGTGTGATGTTTCTCTAATGTTTTTGCTGTTGTTTTGTTTCATTTTGTTTTGTTTTTCCAGACAGGGTTTCTCAGTGGCTTTTGAGACTGTCCTGGAACTAGCTCTTGTAGACCAGGCTGGTCTCAAACTCATAGAGACCCACCTGCCTCTGCCTCCTGAGTGCTTGGATTAAAACTGTGCCCCACAACTGCCCAACTCTGTTTCTCTGATTTCTTTCTCAGCCCATTTATTGTCTGCAAATCGTAGGTCTACTGATTTTTTTAGTTAATTTTGTATACTTCCACTTTGCTAAAGGTGTTTATCAGCTGTGGGATTTCCCTGGTAGAACTTTTTGGATCACTTATGAAAACAATCATATCATCTGCAAATAGTGAGAGTTTGACTTCTTCCTTTCCATTTTGTATCCCTTTGATTTCCTTTTGTTGTCTTGTTGTACTAGCCATAACTGAACAAATTGGTACAGGAGTTTATTTCATGAACATAATATCAGTAGCACAGACACTGAGATTGACAATAAATAAATGGGAACTCCTGAAACTGAGAAGCAAAGTAAAGGTCAACAAGACAAAATAGCAGCCCACAGAATGGGAAAAGATATTCACCAACCTCATATCTGACAGAGGGCTGATTTCCAAAATATACAATGAGCTCAAGAAGCTAGTCACCAAAACACCAAACAATTCAATTAAAGTTGGGGTACAGAACAAAATATATAATTCTCAATAGAGGAATCTAAAATGGCTAAAAGACACTTAAGAAAGTGCTTAACATCCTTAGCCATCAGGGAAATGCAACTCAAAACAACTCTGAGATACCATCTTATACTGGCCAGAATGGCTAAAATCAAAACCACCAATGACAAATTATGCTTGAGAGGATGTGGAGAAACCTGAATACTCCTCCATTTATGGTGGGAGTGCAAACTTTTATGACCACTTCGGAAATCAGTATGGTGGTTTCTCAGGAAAATGGAATCAGTCTACCTCAAGATCCAGCAATTCCTCTATTGGGTATATGCCCAAAGAATGCACATTCATACAAAATCTGTTCAACTATGTTTAGAGCAGTATTGTTTGTAATAACCAGAACCTGGAAGCAACCTACATGCCCCTCAACTGAAGAATAAATGGAGAAAATGTGGTACATTTATACAATGGAGTATTATTCAATATAAAAAAGCATTGGAATCTTGAAAATCACAGGCAAATGAATCGAACTAGAAGAAAACATTCTGAGTTAGGTAACTCAATCACAGACAGACAAGCAGGGTATATACTCACTCATATATGGATATTAGACATATAGCAAAGAATTCCCAGCCTACAATCCATACCCCCAGAGAAACTAGGAAACAGGGATGACCCTGAGAGAAGAATGGATGGTCCCCCAAAGAAGGGGAGGAGGACAAGAACCCCTGAGCAAATTGGGAGCATGGGGGGAGAAAGGGAGGTGGGAAGGGAAGAGGCGGAGAAGGGGAGGAAGGAGGAGAACAGGAGAGAACAGGAGGACTGAGACAGGGGAGGAATGGGGGAGGGCAAGAAGGAGATACCATGATACAGGGATCCAGTATACTTTTGGAGAGAGATCTGGCAGAAGGGAAAAGTTAGGGGATCCATAGCGATGATCCCAACTAAGAATCTAGATAGTTGTTGAGAGGCTGTCTTTGATGCCCTTCCCCTATAATGCGATTGATGACTACCTTGATTGCCATTCCCAGAGCATTCATCCAATAGCTGATGGAAGCAGAAGCAGGCACCCTTAGCTAAACCTGAGTCATAATCCTGGAATCCAGTTGCAGAGAGGGAGGAGGGGTGAGTAAAGGAGCCAAGACTGTGCTGGAGAAACCTGCAAAAACAGTTGACCTGACCTAGTGAGAGTACAGACACCCTAGTAGTAAAGCTGGGAACCAGCAATGGAACGAAGTCCTCTGACAGTGCATGCCAGCTAGGAGGCCAGGGCAGTCTATGGGACCTCTAACAGTGGAACCAGTGTTTATACCCAGAGCACATATGTATTTTGGGAGGCTATTTCCTATGAAGGAATGCTATAGAAGGCCAGATACAAGAAAGAGGGCCTAGGCACTGCCCCAAATGATGTGATGGATTTGATGGTCCCCATGTAGAGGGCTTCACTATCCTTGGGGATTTGGTGGGTTCGGTGGGGAGCATGGAAGGATGGGAGAGTGAAGGAATGGGGGGATGGATATGTAAATAAGAGTGATTCTAAAAAAAATAAAGTCCACTATATATCCCTTCCCCCAGATGATTACATCCTGAAGATTGCTCCCCTACATAGACTGTTCTAACTGAGATTAGCTAAACCTGCCTATTTGTTTAGCTAGATAATATGAACCCCACCTTCTTGTTCAACTGTATGTAATAACCTATCTCTCTGTTCAACTGTGAACTATGAACATTCTCAGCTTCTGCATGTTGCAGCTACTTCATTAGGTCAAGCAACACCCACCCAATCCCAGGTATTCTGTGCCCAAGTGTCCATGTGCCTGTCATTTATTAATTCCATCTCTATACCAGTTAGGTCAATCCCTGAAGCCATGCAGAACCTGGCATTATAGCAGCTATAGTGTTACTTCTACGAGCAATGAGTTTCTCAATCTTTCTGTTTTCTTATGGCCTTTACTATTTACCTTTCATAATTGTTTTTTATTATTGAGTGGCCACCCTTTAACAGCTAAATAACTCCTCTCTCATGCTAAACTGTACCCTTCAACTGAGGACCAAATTAAACCCATCCTTTCTGAAGTTGCTTATGGATTTTTTCTTGTTCCAACAATGTACAACACAACCAATACAGAACATTGGCATCTAGAAGTTGTACTGCTTTTGTGATAAACCTGACCATGTGACTGGTGAACTTCAGAGCTCATTTATTCAAAGGATGTAAGCAAGTCTATAACTTTACATTTTAAAAAGCCTGGAATGCTGTAGCTGAACCGTAATTAACTATTTCAGTGGCAGTTTTTGAAGACCAAATGCCAAGAAAAAGAAAAAAAGCCTTGTTGGCCAACAAGGACTGTCAGGACCTGCTCTTGTTCTTCTTTGGTGAAGAATATGGTTTCTCTCTAACTATGACCTGATAAACTGAGTCAAGGTGTGGTTGAAAGTAATAGACTAACATGTTTGATGATGTAAATTTTAAGGAGAAGAACATTCAAGCTGAGCTACAGTTCCTATGAACAACTTTGTCCAGGTGTGCAGTGAAAGGGATTAATAGTGGAACAGAATGTTGTGAGAAATGTTCAGTTTGGAAAGAAAAATTCTGCTGTCTAGGTATGAAGTTACAGAAAGGCACCGTTAAAAGTAGCTGTGGTTTTTAAAGAGAACTGTTAAAGTGGAAGATGGTGCTCTGTAATGAGCCAATAGAAAAATATCCAGGAGGGTTGAGAGACCCATCTATGAATGATCCAATCTTTCACAATGCAACTTCATTTGAAGCAGATAGTTTCAATAGGAAATGTCTTTGAAGAAGGTCCTGGCTGGTTTTATTCTTTTTTTTTTCTTTTTGTTTGCTTTTGTCAAATTAAGTCATTTGGGAAAATGTCAATGCCTCTAGAAATTTTACCTGTTGGCATGTCTGTAAGACATTTTCTTGGATGAATGGTTTTTATGGGAGTACCCAACCCACTGTGAGTAGTGCAACCCCTGGACAAATAATTAATCCTGAGTTGTATAAGAAATCAGGTTGAGCAAGTTACGAAGAACAAACCAGTAAGCGGAGTTCATTTATGGCCTCTGTTTCAGTTTCTGCCTTGAGTTCCTTCTGTGATGGAGTATGGCCTGAGACTTATAAGTAAAGTAGGCCTTTGTTTTCTCAAATTTAGTCATAATGCTTTTCACTGTAGTAGAAGCCCTAAGTAAAATAAATGGATTTCTTGCTTTAAAATAAGTGCCTGAGGATGTATTTCCCTAGGGTCAGTCTGAAAGGCAGGCACAGACTGATGCATCTGTATTCAAAAGCTGCCAGGCTACACCTCAACCTGGCAGCAGGACTTGGTAGTATCACTGACAATATGCTAGTTTTGCAAGCTTGTAAGATGCAAGACTTGTGTCATGGAGTTGGGCATGACTCCATGCCAAAGTTTCACTGACTCAAGCAATGTTCAGCAGAATCAAAGGCTCTGAAAGAAGGTCTTGGAAGTTGTTGGTATAAAGCTATGATGATGAATCCTAAGTTGTACTAGAGATGCCAACATGTTGGATATAAGAGACCCAGGAGATGTCCACTGAAGGCACTGAGTGGATCTGGCTTAACAGAGAGGCTTCAAGAAGAAAGTACAGCTAGGAAGCAATACTTCTGAAGTCATTTGGTGCCCAGATGATTTCATGTAGATACTGGATATTGACCTGCAACTTCAATATGTCCTCTACTGAGTTTCATTATTGATTTGCTTAGATATTAACATGCTTTGTTTCATTCCTCCCTTATAAAATGGGAAGTTTTACTTAGTGCCAGTGTATGTTAGAAACTATTTAATTTTTTTGGTAAGAGCTCCTTGTAAAGAGACTTCCTTGAGTCTCAGAAGGTCTAGATTTTTAAACATTGTATGAAATGTTAAAATAAAAAACAAAAACATATGGGGTTTTAAAAACTGGACTTCATGAATTTTTCACTTTGAGATGATCATGAGATTCTGGGACAATGATGAGAAAGTTAGTGCTTAATAGTTATATGTTTGAATGTTAAGCTGAGAGGAGGTACAGTTGTTATTTGTTAATGATAATACTGATCATCAAAGTGAAGTGATCTAAAATCACTTATGAGATAAGCATCTGGGATTGGCAATGAGTGAACTACTGGACTGGTTTAATCAAAATGGAAAGAACTAGTCTAAATGTGGCTATGGTTCTGGGTTCAATAACAGGGAGAAGCAAGCATGAACACTAGCTTTTATCTTTATCTTCTCCTGACCATGGATGTAATATGACCAAATATATTGTGTCTTTCCATGACTTCTCTGCCATAATGGACTATACACTGCCCTTTGGAATGGTCACAGATTATCTAACTTACACTGCTATCCTGTTTTCCTCTTGCCCAAAGAGGGTATTCAGGGATATCTAGGCAATGATAGCTCAACTGGAGCTCTTCAGAGCAGTGGGCCAAGGAATTAAGATGGCTTCAAATTGTGTTCTACTATATTTAAAATTATATATGAGATATATGAGAAACTTGTATGATTAACATGGCTCTCAAAAAACATGCTCAATATTTCACAGACCTCAAAAGGACAATCATCAACTTTATATGGAAAAAAAAGATCCAGGATAGCCAAAACAACCTTATACAATAAAGGAACTTCAGGAGGTATCACCATTCCTGACTTCAAGCTCTACTATAGAACTATAGTCCTGAAAACAGTTTGGTACTGGCACAAAAACAGACAGGTAGACGAATGGAATTGATTCAAAGACCCTGATATCAACCCACACACCTTTGAACACCTGATCTTTGACAAAGAAGCTAAAACTATACAATGAAAAAAGGAAATCATCTTCATTAAATGGTGCTGGAGTAACTGGATGCTGGCAAGCAAAAGACAGCAGATAGATGCATATCTATCACCATGCACAAAATTTAAGTCCACATGGATCAAAGACCTCAACATCAATCCAGCCGCACTGAACCTCTTAGAAGAGAAAGTGGGGAGTACCCTTGAATGAATTGGTACAGGAGACTGCTTCCTGGACATAAGACCTGTAGCACAGACACTGAGATTGACAATTAATAAATGGGACCTCCTGAAACTGAGAAGCTTCTGTAAGGCAAAGGATGTAGTCAACAAGACAAAATGACAGCCCACAGAATGGAAAAAAAATATTCACCAACCCCACATCTGACAGACGGCTGATCTCCAAAATTTACAAATAACTCAAGAAGCAAGTCTTCAAAACACCAAAGGATCTAATTAAAAAATGGGCTACAGAACTAAATAGAGAATTCTCAATAGAGGAGTCTAAAATGGCTGAGACACTTGAGAAAGTGCACAGTAGCCTTAGCCATCAGGGAGGTGCAAATCAAAATAACTCTGTGATACCATCTCACTCCGATCAGAATAGCTAAAATCAAAACAAATAATGACAATTTATGCTGGAGTGGATGTGGAGAAAGGGGAGCATTCCTCAGCTGCTGGTGGAATGTCAACTTTTGCAGCCACTGTGGAGATCAGTATGGAGATTCCTCAGGAAAATGGATATCAGCCTACCACAAGACCCAGCAGTTCTACTCTTAGGCATATACTCAAAAGTTGTTCACTCATATAATAAGGACATCTACTCAATTATGTTCATAGCAGCATTATTTGTAAAGACTAGAACCTGGAAGCAACCTAGATGCCCCTCAACTGAAGAATGGATAGAGAAAATGTGGTATACCTACACAATGGAGTACTACTCAGGACAAAAAAAATGGAATCTTAAAATTTGCAAGCAAATTGATGGCACTAAAAGAAACCATCCTGAATGAGGTAATCCAGTCACAAAAAGAGAAACATGGTACATACTTTAGACATAGAGCAGGGATTGCCAGTCTACAATCTCACCACCAGAGATTAGGACCCTAAGAGAGATGCTTCTGGTAACTTGGAGAAGGGTTATGGGAAAGAAAGAGAGGAGAAGAAGAAGAGGGGAAAGGAAGACATGGGAGAGCAGGAAGAGAGGAGAGAAAGATGAGAGAAACCATAATAGAGGGAGCCATTATAATTTGCCGGAGAGATCTGGCAGTAGTGAGATCTTCACAGATCTATAAGGATGACAAACTGGCAGTAAGGCTTCCCTAAATGCCCTTCCCTGATAATGGGATTGATGACTACCTTGTATGCCATCCTAGTACCCTCATTCAGTGGCTGATGGAGGCAGAGGCATATACCCACAGCTAAACACTGAACTGAATCCTGGAACCCAGGTACAAAGAACAGTGATGAGCAAATACAATCAAGACCAGGCTGGTGAAGCCCAAAGTGGCAGCTGACCTAAACAAGGGGGAATTCATGGATTCCAGACTGATGACTGAGAGACCAGCATGGGACTAATCCAGACACCCACCCAACCTGGGTGTCAGAGAAGAGGCCTCTGGCAATCTATGGGACCTTGGAGAGTTCAAGATCAGTATTTATTCTTGGCATGCAAATAGCCTCTGGGAGCCCATTCCACTTGGAGGATGCTCTCTCAGCCTGGACACATGGGGGAGGACCTAGCCCCTGCCCAGAACGATATAACAGACTCTGAAAATCCGTCATGGAAGCCCTTACCCTCCCTAGGGAGCAGAGTAGCAATGAAGTGGGGTGGGGGTTTGAAAAACTGGAGGACTGGGGAGGAGGGAAAGGAGAGGGAATTGAGAGCAACATATGTAAAAAATTAAATTAAAAAAAGAAAGTGAAGGCAAAAAAATGCTCAGCCGTAACATGGCAGAAACCTTTCCTTTGTAGAGTGCATTTTCATGCAAGTAAAGAAGAGCTAGCCTAGGTGTTGACAACGAGGGACATCTGATGGCCTGGCCAACCCAACTACCAACCAAGGTCAAGAAACTGGGCTATGAATTGAATCACTGAAAAATCCACATAATCTATGAACTGTTAGAGCATGTGAAAGAGACAAGCCTACAGATATAAAGCTGCAAGATTTCCATGACACAGGCAACAACAGGATATCCAAAAGTAACCCAAGTGAGAGTCCATTAATGGGGGGTGTATCAGAATCCACAGGTCTCTCCATCCAGACCAATGTTCGATGCAATGAACACTTGCAAGTAAAGATAAATAGGCTAAAGTGTAAATTGTGGGTCTCAACAGACTATGCTACAGTTTCCAAGAAAGTATTCCTCCTCCTTTCTTGTTGTTTTGATTGTTTTTTGGTTTTTCTTTTAAACGTGGTTTTGATTGGAGAGGGTGGTTGTAAGTGCATTGGTGGATGTGAGGGTAGATAAATGGGATCAGAATGCATGATGTAAAATTCACAAAGAATCAAAAGAGAAGGAGGACCAGGAGGAGGATTGGGAGGAGGAGGAGGAGGAGGAGGAGGAAGAAGAAGAAGAAGAAGAAGAAGAAGAAGAAGAAGAAGAAGAAGAAGAAGAAGAAGAAGAAGAAGAAGAAGAAAAAGAAGACTAGGGATGTAGAAAGGAAAAGGATAAAGGGCAGTATACAGAAGAATGAGAAGTACAAGAGATAATACAAAATTTTGAAAATCAAAAAAAAGAGGAAAACAACTACAATGATTCTTTCTCTATAAATATCTCAACTATTCCTTTTTCTTTCCTAAAAAGAAATTACTCTCAAGCTACAATGATTTTAATAAGTGTCCTCTAGCCTTGTGTTCTGCATTACTGCAACCCATCAAACTTTAGGGGACTGTTATCACATTAGTATCTTATGTCTATTTTGGTTTTAAGATTATATATATATATGTGTGTGTGTATATATGATATGTTATATATATGCTGAATTAAGTAGTTATAACTTAGAGACCACAGGTACTATGATATTTGAGGTAACAAGAATGAGTGCTCGCATACCTTTTTGACAAATGCAACTTGAAAATCTAATGATCAGCAAGCTATTTTTCAAGTACTTCATGTTTAGTGCAGGAATACATACATGACTTTACATTTCACTTTGATTTAAGCCAATGCTCATTTTACTTCCAGGCTATTTATTTGATATAGCATTGCATTGGTTACATATTGTTTTTAGTGCCAAATAGAAAAAATTGATGATTCCAGATAAAGAAAACAAGCAACCTGCATAATATCAAGTGCTGAAATTTTGCTTATTCAAAATTGTTAGAGCTATTACAATGTTAATTATAGTAATATGCTTTTTGAATTTCTTACATTTCTTCAATATTTTATCCTTACAATAATCTACGTTATTGAATACTATCAATGCTTTCTTCCCTTTTTATGGAGGTTAAACTCTCATGTTATGAAATGTCAGCTGAGCAGTATTGAGTTGGTTCATCTAGAAAGGGTGCTTGTTGCTAAGCCTAGGAACTGTGTGACTCTTGAAATTTACATAGTAAAATGAGATAACAGTATCTTGTTGTTCACATGTCAGACATCAGCTTTGATTCACACACACACACCACACACTCCACACTAAGATGCAATAAAACGTCACTGGAGCATGAAAATCAATGAAATACGTATTCATATAATTAATCTATGCATACACTAAACTGAAAGCAAATATTTGTAGTGTGAAATAATAAAACCTAAATTAAGATGGTGGAAATTTAGAACACGATCATATATGATGTGGAATTTTTTGAATAAATAGCAGCTTGGAAAATAGTCAAATTTCACATTCACTTTTGAAGAAAAAATATCAATAAAGTTCTTATTTTGTGAGTTTTAGCATATAATGGTACATGATAAAATGATGCAGAATATAATAGTAAGGTCTTGGGGTTCTGATAAGTTATTACAAAAATGTAAATGTCACTATATTAACAAAACTATTAATAGATGTTCCATTATCTTTTCCAACACATCCAGTTGTCTTCTTGTAGTAAACAATGATACTAGAAAACCATGGTATTGGCTTATAGACGACATATCCATTTACCTAGATTAATCAAAATTTATAACTACAAGTATCTTATAAATAGCATTAGCTACAAGGCTCACCTGCAGCTGTTATTTGGATATGAAAACACAAGTTCTTATTATTCTAACTAATTTGACTAATTTGGAGTCAATTTGACTGGGATAAAGAACACTGGGAAAATATTTCTGCTTGTGTATATGAGGATGTTTTGGTAGGAAATAATATTTAATGAACAAAAAGCCCTCCTATATGAAAGTGGGGGCCTCATAAAGCACAAAACTGGAAAGATGAATTCACTGTCTAGAATGAGTTTGGATGGTTATCTGTCTTCCTTTACCCTCTGTCACTGTGGTTCATGGGACCTTTTGACTTGACAGCTTACACGGATGAATACTTTCTCAGTCTTTGTATTTAGAGGTTAGACTTGGGAGTGAGACATTATCTCCTTGGGTTCTCAGGCTTTAAGGCTTGAACTGAATTCCACCACTACCTTTCTTACAAACTATATTTTGGATAATTTGGAAAACTAGCGTACTTGAAATAGCATTTGCAATTTCAAGTATAAATTAGTATATCATGGAAATATTTTATGATATTATGTATTATATAATTACCAGTTTTACAGTGAATTCCAGATTATTACTAAGAAATATAACTCAATAAATTCAATGCATTTAATAATGAACTTTATGGATATAAAATAATAAAGAATAAATTATAGTATATAAAAATATATTTTCTCAGAAATTTACAGTGACAATTCTATCAGAATAAAACAAAAACTTTAACTATGAAGTTACAGATTGATTGTAAAACACCTGACAAGCAAATAGCCAATTAAAAAAGAAGACTTTACTCTGCACAGTTCTTTTAGTTTCAAGAGCACTTGTTTAATGAATATTATTTGATAAAAAATGTCAACTTATGTGAAAGATTCTAAAATCATAAAGGCATTTCAAGGTAAATTTTTCCTATTAGATTCACATTTGAAGTTACAATGATGGAAAACATGTAAAACAGTATCAGAAGGGAACTGATGTATGAGAACATTTGTAGGAGAAAAAGAAAAGTATTTAAACTCTTGAAAACATTTAGCTGTATATATTACTTATTTTTATAATTTTATGTTTCAATACTAAAAAAATCAGAGTAAAAGCCTTACAAACCACCACTTTAGCTTAGCATAATATAAAATTGAATTAGAAACACACTGAAATGTAGATATTATATAAAACAAACTGAAATATATAAAAACTCAATAATAACCACAGCTAAAATATCAGTACATAGGATATGATATAATTTTATGGATTTCACTTGTGAATAAGCCCTTATAGGGAACTTTCAAGATTACAGAAAGGTGGACATGATATATCACCTTGTCAAGTTACAAAACGCTTCTGTGGTAACTAACATTTTTTCATCAACAGGTATAGTGCTAGTATTTATGCAGTCTAAATACAACAGATTTTATGAATGCACAGACCCCTTTTAAATTACCGTATGTAACCTGTATACAGACCTAAACATCATGGAATTACATAATTGCATATAAATTTATTTTAATGAAATTGTTATGAATATACATATTTAGTGACTATGTGTCAAATTATTAATTAAAAAACAGAGTATTTATTACTCATTCAATTAGACTTTAATCTTTTCTGTATGACTTATGTTATATGTAAAAATCACGCAAATCTGTGGTTGCTTTAACTTTCATAGAAAATTCTACAAACACAAGATGAATGGTAACTTGAAAACTTTTTTTAATGATATTTAAACTTACCCCATTTAATGGATATGTTTTCCATCCTAGCTCTCCCATCACAGTAGTTGTATCAAGCAACACAACTAGAATTAAATAGATAAAACACAAATGAGTTTCTCAACTGATGCAAAAATATATCAATATTAGTTTCATCATTATTATCAAACGTTCTTCAACACAATAGCTTTAAGATCACTGTTTCTTAGAAATTACTTGCATTGGCCTCTTATAATTCTTTAAGATAAGAAGCATAAAATGGTCATAAATTAATGCAAAAAATATTGCACATATATTTGGTTTAATAATAATAAGTGACAATGATAATTAAGTAACAAAAACAGGGTCCTTTTTGATACCATAGATTTTTCAATCTAATGAAATACCCCACCCTGTTTATTCTCTAACTTTTTTTTGGTATTAATAAATTTAATTCTTTGTATATATGAAATATCCATTTATATGCACTGTATGAGACAAAGGCGAACATACATATTAAAGGCATACATACATTTTAAAAGTTAATTAGGGAGAAAAAATTTCAATCTCTATGTATTTTATTGAAATATATGTAATGATTGTAAATATATGGCTTTCATTTTTGTTTCTTTTGTGGGGGTTATATAAGTTAGAAACAAGCTTGTTTCACATGTCAATACCAGCTCCCTCCCTCTCTCCTCCTCCTGCACCCTCCCTACCAGGTCCCCCAGTCCCCACTCAGTCTCCACTCCAATCCCCAGGTAGGGTGAAGCCCTCCTTGGTGAATCGCCAGAGTCTGCCATTTCATCCAGGGCAGGGCCTAGGCCCTCCCCCCAAGAGTCCAGGCTGAGAGAGTATCCCTCATTGTGGGATGGACACTCAAAGTCTATTTGTATGCCAGGGATACAAGCATAGTATATTAGAGAAATATAAAACTAGCCTCTGTGCATTGTTGTTTCTATTAAAATCTCATATAAAAATTAGTAAGAAATGAACATTATTTTTTAAATAAATCATAGCCTTCAAAGCATAGATACCTAAGTACTAGTTAGTATACAAATTGCTGATTGATAACACAAATACAAGTCAATTTAAAACAGCGGATCTTTTCCTGTAACCAAAGATAACTCACGATCAGCTAAAAGAAAACAAGTCCCCAACGTATTTTTATCATCTGTGTATAGTAGGGCTACTGATTTTCTTGAGTTGATCTTGTATCCACCCACTTTGCTGAAAGTATTTATTAGCTGTAGCAGTTCCCTGGTAGAGTTTTTTTGGTCTCTTATGTAAACTATCATATCATCTGCAAAAAGTGAAATTTGACCTATTGCTTTCCTATTTGTATCCCCTTGATCTCCTTTTGTTCTTGTATTACTCTAGCTAGAAGGCCAGGAATCCAGCGTGGGACTGATTCAGACCCTCTGAATGTGGGTGTCAGTGAGGAGGCCTAGGCAATCTATGGGGCTTTGGGTAATAGATCAGTATTTATCCCTGGCATACAAATGGACTTTGGGTGCCTATTGCTATTGGCTTGTTTTCCTCTCCATAGGTTGAAGGCAAGTCCTTATTACTTAAGATACCATGTACTTCACACACAGAGCTTAGAGGACCCAAAAAGGAACTGAAATATATGGCACTTCCTTGAGGACTAGCTTGTATAGTACCAAAGGTGCCACACAAACTTCTAAGGGATGGGAGCAACAAACAACCCTACCCAGATATGACACCTGTGAGCACAACAACCAGCACAACACAATAATCATAAGCAGACAGTCTGCATACTTGGGGCTAACCAATCTCTCTCTAGTTTGACTTAAGACTTGCTCAACAAGGTTGAGATCATGTCAGGTACTGAAAAACTTAGCTAATTGTTCAGTGCAACTGTAATCGTGGATGTTGGGGAACTTACAACTGCAATTATTAAACTAGCATAATACCTAACAACCATCTAATCACTTGTCTTTATACCCTCATACATCATCAAACAAATTTCTCTTTACAATACTTGGAGACATTTACAGAAGCAAACTTCTATTTGCAATAGTTACAGACTATCACAGTAAACCTCAACCATTCAAATGCAGAGCTGTGGAGCACAATGGATATATCTACAAAAGAAATCCTGTACCCTAGGCCCAGGGAATCTTGCAGAAAAGGGAACAGGGAAACTGTAAGAGCCAAAGGACCAGAGAATATAATATGAAATTGTGTTATCTAGTAATGTCAGAAAGTACACCTACAAAGGTTCAACATGTTTGACTGAACATGTGCTAAACAGGGGCAACACTAATTAACATGCCAAATTGGAAACAGGAAGGGCCACTAGCCCTCAACCTTACACAAAGAACTACAAGCAACTAAGGGATTCTGAGAGTGGGAAAGAGTCTTCTCCAGGGAAGATCACACCAATTGGTTATCCAATATCGAATGGTCAGACATGAAAACAAGCATATGATTAATATCATATAGATTCAGCAGGTAATATTTAGAAATTTGTGTGTATATATACATACATATACATCATAAACAAAAATATATTCATGGAATAAGTGAAAAATAAGAATGTGACTTTGATGGAGAGCAAAGAAGGATAGAGAGGAGGTTTTGGAAACAGGAAACAGAAATTAGAAATGTAGTGATACTATAACATCAAAAATGCAACTAAGGCAAAGCAAAAGAAAAAAAAGGCAAATGAAGTTCACCTGAGGAGAGTCTTTGTAATGCTTCCACCAGAGCCTAAATATGCTGATTCAAGGTCAGGCTTTAGGCAACTTTGATAGATGTAAACCTCATACAGTAATGAACTTTTCACACATACTCCCTACCGCACAGTGCCCACCTAATTAATTTTTATTGTTAAGTGGTGAATTCAAATATCATTTTCTGTCTGAGAACCCTCACCAACTTAGAGCTATGTGCATGGCCAAGCGTTACTCACTGGCTGGTCAATGGGAGCTTCCTAACCTGAGAAAAACAATGTGACTTATCTTGTGTTATGAAAATGGGTTTGGCCCTGGAAAAGTAACATCCAATTGTCCAATATGGCTGTGAGAATAGGCAGCTGTGAATAGCTATGAAGAAGAACGAGAGATATTCTCAAAGAGGAATTTTTTTCACAATGAAGCAAAAGAGAAAGTAGCCATGAGAAAGTGTATTCCTTATTTTTTCCCCTCAGATACATTTTTTTCCTAAGCCATCACCACATTCATCGGCTGCTTTTTTTTTACATACCCCGGTGATGACTGAAGGCTGATCTACAAGTTAGAGATAATAATTAAAGAGAAAATTCAACCATCATATACTCACTCCTTAAATTTGTTGATTGCTAATTTATTGCTAACTTTGTTTTAGATGTACTTCTTTACCCAATCTCCCACTAAACATACAACAAAAAACACTACCCTCAAGCCTCCCATAACTCTTTTCAATTTATATGTATTGACTTGTTTTATTTTCATAAAATTTATCTTTCTAGAATGCTCATTTATATGAATTGTGACAACCCACATCATATCCAATGTATCAAGGAAACAATCAAGGTAGAGAATATTTCCATTGTTCTCCCAATATTCCTTGTGACCCTGTGTAATGAATTACTTTCCCATTCTGTCTCGAGGCACCCAGTATCTGGTTTCTGTCTCAGCATTTTAACATTTCCAAGATGTAACTGTAGCCATCAAATGATATCTATGCTTTTGAGCCTGTTTTTCTTACTTGGAATCATGGAGTTGGCCTTCATGTTTGATGCTGCACAAGTCAATAAATATGCTTCTTTTCATGGCTAATAACTAAGTTTTCTACCAAACAGCATTCATACCTAATGGACATATGTATGCTTTACAGCTGAGGAAATTATTAAGCCAGTTTAATTTTCATGTAATTTCCCTTTTTCAGGGAAAACAATTAGTATTTCTTGTTGAGTAAAATTGTACATCTCCAATGGCTAGTCAGATTGCTTTCTATTACTCCACATGACAGGTCCTTACATGTCCTGCTAGTCTACATCATCTGACACATGAGTCATTCTCCTTCATCAACCTACAGGACATTTCCAATAATGATGAAAAATTATCCTTTTTACTACCTCAGAATCATTCTCTAGCAGAATAAAATATTGTTTTCTACATGTTAAATTTTCTTAATTTGTATGTATCTACTAATGGATTGAAATACTCCATATATTTTTTTCACTTAGTTTATGTTTTAAATTTGACAGATTGTTTCTAAAAGTTGTCTAGTCTGAATTTGGACTCACTCTATAGGACAGAAAGAACTTGAACTTGTCTCCCTTCTGCTGCAGCATCTCAAGCATCTGCCATAAGAGTCTGAGTCACCAGACTTAGCTTCATTTATTTATTTGTTTATTTGATTGTTCATTCATTCATTATTTTTTGCCAGACATATTGCTGGTTTCTCATAGAACTAATATCAGAGCATGGAGAAGATATCATAGTCTACTAGGGCAATAATAACAACAAAGAAAAACATGATCAATTTGCATAGGTTCCTACTGGCAAAGTAACTAATTTCACCATATATAAGGGTAAATTGAAATACTCTAGGTACATTTAAATTTATGCCTTTATAATAACATATCTAGTGAATATTTTGCAGAACAATAGATAAGCACTATGTTTAAAACTGTTGCATACACTGAATACAATAAAATATGCATTTTGCATTTTCAGTACTTACTATTTCTGCTAAATAAAATAGCTTCTGTAAGGAAATTTCTCTTGTTGAAATATTCTAGTTAATAAATTGAGAAGGAATGACCAGATTAGGGTGTACTATTTGCTACTGCTAATGAATTAATATATTTAGCTAATGGTTTCCCAGGGCTGCTAACATCAGAAAAAGATATAAAATGGGACATAAAAGGCTAGAGCTTCTAAAGCACTTTATAGTTTAATTTACTCCATCTCAGCTTACGGTTCTAACAAGCATGGGAGCAAGACAACCAAAAATTAGTATGAACAATAAAACACACACACACACACACACTGGCTTGCGTCATTCAATTCAAGATACCTCACAATTGAAAGAAAAAAAATGTAGCAGTATGATAATTAAAATTCTAATTTAATCCTGTTATTAAATAATTTATTTTATTTTGGAGATATATTAAGTAATGTAGAAATATGTAAGTCCAGTGTCAATATTAGGTCATGAAAGATTATGCTATTACTTATTTAGAAGTTTCATACTTTGGAAATATTTTGTTATTTCCCTAATAGTTGGCAGGATTAGCAATTAATTCACATTAGCAGAAGTGGGAACACAGTGATCTCTTCTTTCAGTAATCTCCAAAATGTCTTACGTATATTTATGAAATCAGTATATTAAAGGTTATCTGTATCTCATGTCATTGTGGCAAGAAAACGAAATAAGAAAGATAAAGAAAATAAGATATATACCCACATTGAAATGCTATGTAAGAATAAAAAGATTTGAATTCTTCCTTGACACTACATGGGTGATTTTTATCACAAGTGAAATTAAGAACAATGAAAGATATGTACAGCCTGGTATCTTCATCTGCAGAATCTAGAATATTGATCTATTAGAAGTTTAGAGTATAGTAGTGGTTATGAGAGACTAAGGAAGTGGGGTCTGGTAGAGATGTGAAAAGTCTGTCAAGGCATACTAAGTTTTGTGTGCAGAGCAACTGCAGATGGCAACTGTAGTGTTCATTTAAAAAGTTTACAAGAATGAATCACAAAAATTTTCTCCATAAGGAAATGACAAATGCTTTCCTGCCAGATGCTTAGCTGGTAGAAAATATTTCCCCATTCTGTAGACTGCTTCTTAAGAGGGCTATTCAATTGAACAGAGATTTCTCAGAATAAATATCTTACCCTTTGCTCCCATCTCTACAAACAAAATAAAAATTAAAACCACTTTGAGATTTTATCTTGCTCTAATAGCGATGGTTAAGATTAAGAAAACAAAAGACAACAAATACAAGCAGAATGTGGGTAATGAGAAAACACTTTGCATCTTTGGTGGGAGTGCAAATCTATGTAGCTACTTTGGAAATCAGTGAGGCAGTTACTCAACAAGAAACTAGATCTACCAAGTGACCCAGCAATGCCACTTCTAGGCATCTCCCTAAAAGACTCCATTTCCTACTACAGAGACACATGCTCATACATGTTCATAACTGCTCTATTCATAATATCTAGGGCATGGGAACAACCTAGATGTCAATCAGCTGATGCATGGATAATGAGCATGTGGTACTTACACTTAACAAAATTTTATTCAGATGTAAAGAAAAATGAAATTCCCAAGTAAATAGTTGAAGCTGAAAATAAGGTAACCTAGTCCCACAAGGTCATATATCACATGATCTCACTAATAGAGGATTTTTGGTCAAATCTTTATGAATTTGCTTTAATTTGTAATAATTAGAGAATCCAGAAAACTAAAAGGGGCCATCTATAAGTGGGGAAGCGGGGGATCTTAGGGGAATTGAATCAGCAAAAAACAGATTATATGACAGATACACAAATTATATGAAATGGAAAAAAATAATACAGGGAGTGTGTTAGAATGTGTAAGATGGGAGTGTAGGACAGATAAGATATTGGGGAAGGAATAACATGCCAGGAATGTGAGTAAAAAATCTAATGTTTTATCATATGAAAGATTTTTTTTCATATAAAAGGGAGCGTAATTGGACTTAACTTACACAGGGGAGAATGCTCCTTCAAGAAGCCATATAATACCAAATAAAAGCCTTGTGTTAAAGGTTGGCTACCTCCCCTGCAACTGTATCTCAGAGGTGTCCAGGAGGCCACCAAAATAATATAGAATATTTCTATTGCTCTTGGATATATACACCAACACTTGATAGTAACAACCTGTTGCTGAAGACACCTCATGTTTTATTCAAAGCATGTAAAGTAATTAGGTTGGTACTGACAGGGAAGCCTTCTATCATGCTGATTAGTTTTCATAGAACTGGAAGGTGCTAGACGATCTTCTGTGAGGAGAAAAACTACATTAACTACATTAATTATCTGTATGGCAAGGTATGCCTCTGGGTGCAGTAGTGGAACAAATATGGCAGAAAGCAATCACTTTGTGAATGAATTTAAGGTCTGCTCTACAGGGAAGTATTCCTGCCTGGTATTGTTAATTTTGCCAAGAAACCATGGATGGGAAGTTCACGGTCCCAAGTAATGAATCTAGTACTAGAGTTCTACTAAATGGGCACAATATCAAGCTGCCCCCTAAATTCGTGTATCTATACCCATGGACTAGTGCAACTCTCAGATCTTACCAAAGAAGTTTCTTTGTGTAGTGACTGTCGGCTAGCACAGAAACTCATAACTGATCACACTAGAGAGAATGTGTCAGTGAAGGGCTCAACCATTAATGAGACATTTTCATCAAATCTCTCCCTGCATCTCTCCATGCCAGAGTCACATGGATCATCAAGCAACACAGGACACAAACATTGTAAGGGTCATACATCAGAAGGGCAGAACCCATGACACTTACAAGAAGAACTACCAAAAACCACTAATATCTAAATTTGTCACCAGATATTAATTTAGTTTCCTTAAGTTACTGATATTATGGCTGGTGAATTAATTGGTTAATTGATATAATTACAATCCTTTCTAGATGTTTTGCGACATAGCTTTTAGTAGTAACCATTGTATATTCATTTCAAAACAAATAATGGAGATAGTATGTATATACCATACCAATAGTGTAGAGGGTACACGTTTTTTGAGGGGGATACTTTAATAGCTTTCAGAAACAAGATTTCCCTAATTATATTTTTATGTAAACTATCCAGTTAAAAAATTCCTAATGGCATTTTTAAAACCTGCATTGTAGACAAGAGAATGATACAATGATATTAAAAGAAACCTGAAAACTGTTCAGAGTATAATATTATTACAGGCCATGAAAGTTTTAATTTCACTATTTGTTTCACAGACCAAAATCTCACAATGCAGATTTCCAAAACTAATTACACTGAACCCAACGAGGTGAGAGCTCCCCCTGCTGGCATTTAACAAAGGCATGTATTAACTGCTAGAGCACAAAATCGATGCAAACCCCTATTACAACAGCTACTCCATACATATGCCTTAGATTTTCATTTTAAGTGAAGCAGGCATGGTTTAAATTGTACTCAGTCATGAAGTAAAAGTCAAAACATATATTTAATCAAATGAAACTTAAAATGTGACTATTTGTTTAGATAATGAGGAAATACATAAAAAGAAATACTAGGGTGATGCTAAAAAGATAATGTTTGGAACATTAATTTTGTAAAGCAATATAAGACACAGAATATGCTTGGAAAACTTTATTAACTTTTGAAATAATCCAGATTATTATATTGATTTATAAAATTATACTGCCATGCCATGCAGTGGTGGCACACACCTTTCATCCCAGCACTCAGGAGGCGGAGGCAGGTGGATCTCTATGAGTTAGAGACCAGCTTGGTCTACAAGAGCTAGTTCTAGGACATCCTTCAAAGCTACACAAGGAAACCCTGTCTTGTAAAATCAAAAAAATATATTGCCATATATCAAAATTTCTGGAAAATTGAAAAAATTATGTGCTAGAAGAAAATATTGAATAATAAAATGAACTTTAAAATAGTAGTTAAATAAATACAAATGTGAACATAAGACTCAATACTTAGTATAAAAATGTCTTTAGTTTATTTAGTCTTAACCATCTTTATTAAACTTAAATGATACTACTTTAAAAACAATTAGCATATTTACTTAAAATGTATAATTAGTTATTCTTACTAAAATGGAATAGCAAAAGAACATGAAATTTTACTTATATACCATTTTGAAATAAGGAAATAAGTTGTTTCATTAAGAAAGTCATCTTTTACTGGGAGTTCGGAATGAGAATGTAATTCAGCTGTTCGATTGTTTGCCTACCATACAGGAAGCCTCCAGCGCTCCTTAAATCTGGAATGAAAATAATTGCCCTATAGTTACTGCACTCTGTTGAAGGTAGAGGAAGGAACATGAGATGTTCATGATCATCTTTCATCTCTAGCTACATGACTAGTTCTAGGCCAGCATGGGATGCATGGAATCCCATCATGGAATAGTTGTCTCAATAAAGATATACATATATCTTTTAGTATAATTATTTTATAAAGATAGAAACTGACATATTAAGGACTGACAACATTAATTTTAAAAATATAGTTTTTCATTGCTTGAGAATTTTATATTTGTATGCAATGCATTTTGAATATATTTACCCCCTTCTTACACGTAATTCCTTGTAGATCCATGCCCAGCAAGCCTAATTTGTGTTGGTCATATATTCATGCGTATGGACCCATACACTGAAGCATGGTCCACCTACTCCCAGCCATACTTCCTTCATCCTTCCTGGAATGCTGATTGTCATGATTTTAATATTTTAATATTGTAAGTTCAAACAATCATAGATATTTTGTGGACTTTCTTTAATGGTTTTCATACATGGGAGCATAAAGCATTTTTTGAAAAGGTTATTCTCCTTTAAGGATAGGTCAGGTAAAGCAAGAATTGAGATGCTCAGAAACAACTATTCAGGGTATGGTGTGATGGTTTGTCTTCCACTACCCATAACAACCCCTAACCCTCCTCTAATACTAAAACCTGAGAACACATGAAAGAAAATGCATCTATTCTAACTTAGAAGTATCAATTATAGAAACAAACATGCTTCTTTTTTTTATTTTTCCAGTTTAAATTTAGATAAGAAACAATGTTGCTTCACAAGTCAGTTCCAGGTCCCTCTCCCTTTCCCTCCCCTTCTCCCGTGCCCCCCAACCTCCCCCATTATCCCCTCATTCCCCCAGGCAGAGTGAGGCCCTCCATGGGGGTGTCCATAGTCTGTCATTTCATATAGGGCAGGGCCTAGACCCTTCCCCAAGAGTTCAGGGTGAGAGTGCAAGGCTCAATAGATTACCTAGGCCTCCTCACTGACACCCAGATTCAGGGGGTCTTGATCAGTCCCATGCTGGATTCCCAGGCTGATGCCTGGGTTTCAAGAGTTAACCTTTGTCTAGTCAGCTGTTTCTGGGGGTTAAACCAGCCCAGTCTTAATCCCTTTGATCATCAGTCCTCCCTCTCTGTTACTGGCTTTCTTGAGTTCAGCTCAGTGCTTAACCGAGGGAGTCTGCCTCTTCTTCGATCAGCCACTAAATGAATTTTCTGTTTCCCAGACTCTCTGGCCATAGGATTGTAGGCTGGCACTCCCCAGATCTATGTCTAAAATCCATATATGAGAGAGTACATGCCATGTTTCTCTTTTTGTGACTGGGTTACCTCACTCAGGATGGTTTCTTCTAGTGTCATCCATTTGCCTGCCAATCTCATGATTCCATTGTTTTTTTTTCTGCTGAATAGTACTACATTGTATAAATGTACCACATTTTCTCTATCCACTCTTCAGTTGAGGGACATCTAGGTTGCTTCCAAGTTCTGGCTATTACAAATAAAGCTGCTATGAACATAGTGGAACAGACATCTTTGTTGTATGAATGGGCATCATTTGGATATATGCCTAAGAGTGGAGTTGCTGGGTCTTGTGGTAGGTTTATTCCCATTTTTCTGAGGAATCTCCATACTGCTTTCCAAAGTGGCTGAGCCAGTTGGCACTCCCACCAGCAATGGAGGAGTGTCCCCCTTTCACCACATCCTCTCCAGCATAAATTGTCATTGGTGTTTTTGATTTTAGCCATTCTGACAGGAGTGAGATGGTATCTCAGAGTTGTTTTGATTTGCATTTCCCGAATGGCTAAGGATGTTGAGCACTTTCTCAAGTGCCTCTCAGCCATTTTAGACTCCTCTATTGAAAACTCTCTATTTAGTTCTGCAGCCCACTTTTTAATTGGGTCCTTTGATGTTTTGGAGACTTGCTTCCTGAGTTTTTTGTAAATTTTGGAGATCAACCCTCTGTCAGATGTGGGATTAGTGAATATTTTTCCCATTCTGTGGGCTGCCTTTTTGTCTTGCTGACTGTGTCCTTTGCCTTACAGAAGCTTCTCAGTTTCAGTAGGTCCCATTTATTAATTGTTGATCTCACTGTCTGTGCTACTAGTGTTATGTTCAGGAAGCTGTCTTCTGTACCAGTTCGTTCAAGGGTACCACCCACTTTCTCTTCTAAGATGTTCAGTGCGGCTGGATTTATGTTGAGGTCTTTGATCCATTTGGACTTAAGTTTTGTGCATGGCGATAAACATGGATCGATCCGCATTCTTCTACATGCCAGTCTCCAGTTATGCCAGCACCGTTTGTTGAAGATGCTTTCTTTATTCCATTGTATATTTTTAGCTTCTTTGTCAAAGATCAGATGTTCTTACGTGTGTGGGTTAATACCCGGGTTTTCAATTCGATTCCATTGGTCTACCTGTCTCTTTTTGTGCCAATACCAAGCTGTTTTCAGGACTATAGCTCTATAATAGAGCTTGAGGTCAGGGATGGTGATGCCTCCGGACGTTGCCTTGTTGAACAGGGTTGTTTTGGCTATCCTGGGTCTTTTGTTTTTCCATACAAAATTGATTATTGTTCTTTCAAGGTCTGTGAAGAATTGTGCTGGGATTTTAATGGGGATTGCTTTGAATCTGTAGATTGCTTTTGGCAGGATTGCCATTTTTACTACATTGATCCTACCTATCCAAGAGCATGGGAGATCTTTCCATTTTCTGAGGGCTTCTTTAATTTCTTTCTTTAAAGATTCAATGTTCTTACGATACAGGTCTTTCACTTGTTTGGTTAGCATTACCCCAAGGTATTTTATGTTGTTGTGGCAATTGTAAAGGGTGATGTTTCTCTGATTTCTTTTTCATCCCTTTTATCATCTGTATATAGTAGGGCTACTGATTTTCTTGAGTTGATCTTGTAGCCTGCCACTTTGCTGAAGGTGTTAATCAGCTGTAAGAGTTCCCTGGAAGAGTTCTTTGGGTCATTGATGTAAACTATCATATCGTCTGCAAACAGTGAAAGTTTGACCTCTTCCTTCCCAATTTGTATCCCCTTGATCCCCCTTTGTTGTCGTATGGCAATAGCTAGAACTTCAAGTACCATGTTGAAAAGGTATGGAGAGAGTGGACAGCCTTGTTTTGTTCCTGATTTTAGAGGAATTGCATTGAGTTTCTGTCCATTTAGTTTGATGTTGGCTGTTGGTTTACTGTATATAGCTTTTATTATGTTTAAGTATGTCCCTGTTATCCCAGATCTCTCCAAGACCTTTATCATGAAGGGGTGTTGGATTTTGTCAAAGGCTTTTTCAGCATCTAGTGAGATGATCATGTGATTTTTGTTTTTCAGCTTGTTTATATGGTGGATTTTGTTGATGGATTTTCGTATGTTGAACCATCCCTGCATCCCTGGGATGAAACCTACTTGATCGTGGTGAATGATTGTTTTGATGTGTTCTTGGATCCGATTTGCCAGTATTTTATTGAGTATTTTTGCATCAATGTTCATGAGGGATATTGGTCTGAAGTTCTCTTTCTTAGTTGTATCTTTGTGTGGCTTGGGGATCAAGGTTATTGCAGCCTCATAGAAAGAGTTTGGCAAAGACCCTTCTGCTTCTATTGTGTGGAACACATTGAGAAGAATTGGTATAGCTGTTCTTTGAATTTCTGGTAGAATTCTGCACTGAGGCCATTTGGACCTGGACTTTTTTTGGTTGGGAGACTTTTGATGATTGCTTCTATTTCCATAGGGGTTATAGGTCTATTTAAATTGCTTATCTATTCTTGATTTAGTTTTGGCAAGTGATAGCTATCCAGGAAGTCATCCATTTCCTTTAAATTTTCGAATTTTGTGGAGTACAGGTTTTCAAAGTATGACCTAATGATTCTCTGGATTTCCTCATAGTCTGTTGTTATGTCCCCCTTTTCATTTCTGATTTTGTTAATTTGCATGTTCACTCTCTGCTGTTTGGTAAGTTTGCACCACTCTCACCACTAGACAGGAATATCAGACAGAAACTCAACAAAGAAGCAAAGGGTCTAATAGAAGTAGTGGCCCAACTGGGATTAACAGATATTTATAGAACATTTCATCCACATAAAAAAGAATATACCTTCTTCTCACCACCACATGGAACCTTCTCAAAAATCGACCACATACTTGGCAACATATCAAACCTCAGCAGCTACAAAAAAATTGGAATAACTCCATGCATCTTATCAGACCACCATGCTTTAAAATTAGAATTCAACAACAACACAAATTGCAGAACACCTTCAAACTCCTGGAAATTGAATAATGCTCAACTGCACCATCCCTGGGTCAAAGAGGAAATAAAAAAAAGAAATTAAAGACTTCCTCGAATTCAATGAGAATGAAGACACAACATACCCAAACCTATGGGACACTTTGAAAGCAGTGCTACGGGGGAAGTTCATAGCACTAAGTGCTCACATGAAGAAACAGGAGAACAGTTATACCAGAGAATTAACATCACAGTTGAAAGCTCTAGAACACAAAGAAGCAAACTCCCCCTGGAGGAGTAGACACCAGGAAATAATCAAACTGAGGGCTGAAATCAATAAAGTAGAAACCAGGACAACAATACAAAGAATCAATGCAACGAAGAGTTGGTTCTTTGAGAAAATCAACAAGATAGACAAACCTTTGTCCAAACATGCTTCTTAATATGAGAAAATCTAGACATTGTCTAAATGAATGATATACTGTTGAGGTGTTTCAAGTGACTTTGAGGTAATCAAATTAATCCTGGCTTGACAAAACTGCCTGGTTCATTCAGTTAAAACTATAGTTAGATTTTTTACTTACAGACCTGTATAATACAGTGTTGTAATCAATATTTAATCCCTCCCCAAACTAATAGAGATTGCTGGGAATGTACATAGGATTATATGCTTACCCCTCAAATGCTTTTCTATATATTGATATTATTTTCAAGGCAACACAGAGGAAAGAGGATCATTCCTTCTTAAAAATAAGAAAGTCATCTTATTCTACAGAAATTGACACTGGTTCTATATATTGAGAACATTTTGTTTCTTTATGGCTATGCTTATTTTACTCTATTCTTGTTCACTTGTCCTTATTGTAAATTATATATGTCATTACTTTTATTCAGTCTTTAAGTTTTAAGAATTTGGAAAAATCCCATTTTGAAACATAATATACTAAATATATAGAAAGGCTAAATTACTTTCAGAAATTAGAGAGAAATTTAAGTGTTGAACTCTTGAGCAATAAGAGTTTTGTGTTTCACTACAAAGTATCTTCAGAAAAAATGTTGATTTTTTGCAAAATAAATCTTTCCATTCATTTCTACTCTAAAAATGTAAATTTGGTTATTATTTAACAAAATAAAAAAATCTATACCCATTTTACTCAGTGAAATTCCATGGAAGTTATTAACAAATGAACAAAATTTGCTATTATTTAGAGGCATAACAAACTTCAGAGTCATAACTACCACTATGAACTTGTCCAAGAGAAAGTTCCTAATAGTTGATAAAACATGACTAGAATGTCCATCATTACTTTTACACATTCCTATTCTCACTTTCCAGCCATATTTAGATATTTATCTTTTCTGATACAGTTTTATTTTCTTCTCTTAAGTACATCATTACCAGCACTGACTACAGGGACCCAATGAGAATCCCAGTGTCTCTCTAATCTTATAGGAACTGATCCACTATAACAGGAATCTGAGACCCTGACCAATGTCATTTTATGCACTTAATTTCTCCACAACACTGCTTTTCATTTCTACCAAATTATTGCTATTGGTGTGGCTAGTAAATAGTAAGAGGACGAAAAGGTTGTCATGTTGTTACTGAATGGCATTGTATAATTCTTCCACTTGCTTCATCTTAGGACCTGAATTCTCTATATCTACTTTAATTACACAGAGTTAGATTGGTTGAAGAAAGAGGAAAGAGAGAAAGAAAAAAGGAAAGAAGGAAAGACAGGAAGGAAGGAAACTCCAGCGATTCCAGACAGGTGAGCTTGGGTGTTCAGGGGAACACTCCCCATCCTCCACCCGACGCCCATCCCTTCAATCTTCTGGGGCCACTCCTGTCATCCAGAAGACCTGCCCACATAGGAAAGACATCAGCCATTCCAGGCCCCAAACTCCAGCGATCCCAGCCAACCAGGTGATCTTGGGTCTCTGGGGGAACACTCCCCATCCTCAGCACAACACCCATCCCCTCGAACTTCTGGAGCCGCAACTGGAATCCAGAAGACCTGCCCACACAGGAAAGACATCAGCCCTTCCAGGCCCCAAACTCCAGCGACCCCAGCCAGGTGAGCTTGGGTCTTGGGGGGACACTCCCCATCCTCTGCCCAACACCCATCCCATCCCCTTGATCTTCCGGGGCCACCCCTGGCATCCAGAAGACCCACCCACACAGGAAAGACATCAGCCCTTCCAGGCCCCAAACTCTGGCGATCCCAGCTTCAGCTTCAGGAAGGAAGGAGACCAGTGGATACAGAAAGACCTCACCAGCACCCACTGGAAAAAGAGATGGGAAGAAGATAGAATAAGAGCTCACTCAGCAATCAAAACACCAACATGACTCCACCAGATTCTAGGGAACCAATGCTAGCAAGACCTGAAAAGCACTATATAGATGAAGCAGAGGAGACAGACCTTAAAAATCATTTTATGAAGATGTTAGAGACCCTCAAAGAAGAGACGAGGAAATCCCTTAATGAAATAGAGGAAAAAGCAAGCAAAATATCCATGAAATGGGGGAAAATTCAAGAAATAAACAAATCTCTCAAAGAATCTAAAGAGTACCAAGAAAAAACATCCAAACAAATGAAGGAAACAACTCAAACAGTTGAAGGATTGAAAGCTGAAATATAAACAATAAAGAAAACACAGAACGAGGGGATGCTGGAAATGGAAAAGCTGGGTAAACTATCAGGAACTACTGATGCAAGTATCACCAATAGAATACAAGAGATAGAAGAGAGAAACTCAGGTGTTGAAGACTCATTAGAGGATATATAGTCATCAACCAAAGAAAATCTCAAACCAACAAATCCCAAACACAAAATATCCAGGAAATATGGGACACCATGAAGAAGCTAAAACTGAGAATAATAGGTATAGAAGAAGGCAAAGAAATACAGCTCAAAGGTACAGAAAACATATTCAACAAAATCATAGAAGAAAACTTCCCTAACTTAAAGAAGGATATGCCTATGAAAATACAAGAATCTTAGAGAACACCAAATAGGCTGGACCAGAAAAAGAAGTCACCTCGCCATATAATAATCAAAACATCATACGTACAGAATAAAGAGAAAATATTAAGAGCAGCTAAAGAAAAAGGCCAAGTAACATATGAAGGCAGACCTATCCGAATTATACCTGACATCTCAATGGAAACAATGAAAGCCAGAAGATTCTGGACAGATGTCCTACAAACGCTAAGGGAACAAGGATGCCAGCACAGACTACTATATCCAGCAAAGCTTCAATTATCATAGATGGAGAAAACAAAATATTACATGGTAAAGCCAGGTTTAACAGAAAGTATTAGAAGGAAAACCTAGATCCAAGAAAGTTAACTACACTCAGAAAGACACAGACAATATATAATCCCACTTTACAAAACACCAAAAGAAAAAGGGAGGAGAAACTACACACACACAAAAAAACTTCACTAACAATAAATCAAGCACAAACAAAAATCATCAGTCAATGGTCATTGATATCCCTCAATGTCAACGGCCTCAACTTGCCTATAAAAAGACACAGACTAGCAGAATGGATACAAAGACAGAACCCATCCTTCTGCTGCATAGAAGAAACACATCTCAACATCAAAGACAGACGGTATCTCACAGTAAAGGGTTGGGAAAAGATTTTCCCATCAAACGGACCCAAGAAACAAGGTGGCATAGCAATCCTAATATCTAACAAACTAGACTTCAAATTAAAATCAATCAAAAGAGATGAAGAAGGACATTTCATATTCATCAAAGGAAAAGTCCATCAAGATGAAGTCTCAATTTTAAACATCTACGCCCCAAATACAAAGGCACCTACCTTTGTGAAAGAAACATTACTAAAGCTCAAATTGCACATAAAATCGCACACACTAATAGTAGGAGACTTCAACACTCTGCTCTCACCGCTAGACAGGACCTCCAGACAGAAGCTTAACAAAGAAACAAAAGAACTAATAGAAGTTATGAAACTTATTCCAGTTTCAACAGAATGCCAAGGATGGAACAGATAGTAGAAGCACATCTCTGGAGTCAACAAAATGAGAAGTTCTCTCAAATAATCTCAAATACATGAAAATTCTACTAAATTTGTCTGGAGAGACACAGTTTAACAGACATCTATAGAACATTCCACCCAAACACAAAGGGATATACCTTCTTCTCAGCACCACATGGAACCTTCTCTAAAACTGTCCACATAATAGGAAACATAGCAAATCACAGATACAAATCAGAATAACCCCCTGTATCTTATCAGACCACCATGCATTAAAATTAGAATTCAACAAAAACACAAATTGCAGAAACCATACAAACTCATGGAAATTGAACAATGCACAATTGCGCCATCCCTGGGTAAAGGAAGAAATAAAAAAAGAAATTAAAGACTTCCTGGAATTCAATGAGAATGAAGACACAACAAATGCAAACTTATGGGACACATTGAAAGCAGTGCTGAGAGGAAAGTTCATAGCACTAAGTGCCCTCATGAAGAAACTGGAGAACTGTCATACTAGAGAATTAATAGCACAGCTGAACGTTCTAGAACAAAAAGAAGCAAACTCACCCAGGAGGAGCAGAAGCCAGAAAATAATCAAATTGAGGGCTGAAATCAATCAAGTAGAAACCAGGAAAACATTGAGAAGAATCAATGAAACAAAGAGTTGGTTCTTTGAGAAAATCAACAAAATGGACAAACCTCTGTCCTTCAAAATGTTCTGTGGCATTTTATCCCTTTCACCATTATGAATTTTGTGTTGATCCCCATGGTATAGTTTATTCAGACATGCAAACAGTATAGTTTAAAAGATCCTTATTTATAGATTCAGCTAAGGAGAAGTTGTGGCTATTTAGGAAACTGTGTGAAATTGAATTGCTGTTCTGTAAGATCGGACATTCGATATCACATCATCAGCATCAGCATCAGAGTTGTCAGTATTTGGATAACTTATTCCAGTTTCAACAGAATGCCAAGGATGGAACAGATAGTAGCAGCACATCTCTGGAGTCAACAAAATGAGAAGTTCTCTCAAATAATCTCAAATACATGAAAATTCTACTAAATTTGTCTGGAGAGACACAGTGATGTAAACATTTTCATAAGTAGACATTGATAAAAGGCAGGCTTTCATCATCAAGAATAGGAAATGTCCAAAGGAAAAATCTTAATTATATTGTCATCATTTTGAATGAAATACTTGGAAATAATTTGATAGAACATATTTTCACAGTAGCTAGATAACAATCAAGATAATTATCGTTATCAATTAAACTTTTAAATTAGAGTTTCTCGGGGGCAACCTCTTCCTCCTCTGTTTCTCCCTCTAATAAAACTAATGCAAGAATGGAAGAATGCAATTAATGGAAAAGAAAATGATCAAGAACTGCGTATTTGAGTAGAAGTGTATTCTTAGCTAAGTATTGAAAGAGCAGTCCAGAATAACGAGAGGATAGCACTTGACAGGTTAATGTGCAATCTGTGCTCCTGTGTCATTTCCATTTCATTTATCTGATGTTATTAGCAGACAAAGTAGAGACACTAGGAAATTCAAAATCAAAACAGATAACACTTTGAGCCTAGAATTGCCTGTAATAGACACTTCTTTTGTAGTTTCTGGAGTATCTTTTCCTTCTCCAGGTTGTACCCATCCCCTTCAGCCAGCAGTGGTCTCAGGCTGTCTGCCCTCACATCAGTCCTGTGTACTTGTCCTATGATGAACACTGTCTTTACATGGCCGTCTCTTATCAGTTGCTCTACTGAATGAATGCATCATATGAAGAATATATATTACTAAATTAGCATGTAGATTTTTCTCAAGAATAATCTTTCATATTATTACTTCTGCAGCATTTTAAAAATATAAGTGTAAATTATTCTAGAAGTGTATTTTGATAGAAACATGGGACATTTTTTTTCAGGATGTGGTGGTGAATGCCTTTAATCCCAGAACTCATGAAGCAGAAGAAGGCAAATCTCTGTAAGTTCAAGGCTAGGCTGGTCTACAAAGCAAGTTCCAGGACAGGCTCCAAAACTACACAGAGAAACCCTGTCTCTAAAACTCAAAAAAAAGAAGGTAGGAAGGAAGGAAGAAGAGAGAGAGAAAGAACAAAAGAAATAAAAAAGAAACTTGGGATATTTTCATGTTGTTCCAAAAATCACTACACCTAAGAAATTCTTCATAGGAATTTATTTAAAAACTTAATTCTAAAGGTAGTGTATACTTCATTTGTATCCAGGGATAAGACCCTTGTGTTTTATATAACTGTGACCAACCACAATTTGCTAATTGTTGTGAACTGCTCTGTCCTAAACAAGTAATTGTCCATTTCTCAACACCTACCCTGATCTAGCTTTCACTAAGTAACCTTAGTAGGCTATGAACACTTAGTGAAAGAGAGCAAGAGAAGAAGAGTTATCACAAAACTTGCTTGAGTCATGAGTCATATTTTCTCGCCACACTTTGAGTTTCTGATGTCAATGGATCCACAGAGTCATCAGAATAGACATAAGAACAATAAGTTTCTTTCCTTAGATTTATCCCATCCAGTTTCTTCAGGTGACTACAGAAATAAGAGCCAAGCCACAACTCTGATAGTCTAAATGAGTTAGATCATACTGCCACTTTGAAGACTCTTTTCTAAAGCAGCCGACAAAGTCCGTTCATGAACATGCAGATTTCATAGTCAACTGCTCATGAAATATACATATTCAATCACAAAACTGAATAATCTATTCATGTGCTCATATGAATTCTGGTAAGATGCTACACAAGAATAATTTAAATAAAAATGTAATTTTTCAAATGCTTTTTACCATACTCTAACATACTCAACTGCCTGAAGGACATGAGTTGTCTTCTAAATAGGTAATTTGAATCATAACAATTACACTGTTAGGCAATGGTGTCTATGGAGCATAGTAGTCTATAATAAAAATACAGCAATGATAAGACTTACATAAAATATGTATCAAGCAGTTGTCACATTATTTATACATTAAGCAGCCTTTGGCACAATCATTGGATTAAGTCATGAGAAGGAGGGAGGATAGCTTCCTACTGGAAATGACTAAGGAAATGTCAGGATGAATGCAATGCCAGATTGGGAGGCGCAGGGATTGTGAGGGATCACATCTTTTCTGACATATTTCTGAAGGGAACAGGAGCTGAGAGGAAGAAGGGTTTTTTAGAAATGTGACCCATGCCAGAAGCAGTATGACTTTGGTATACAAAAACGAATGACAGATGGAAGCTTTATTGTTGGCATAAAAATAAACTTTTAAAAACCTACATTAGGATCATCATTACCCTGTGGGGAAGGCGCATCATTAAGGAGTATTGTTACACTGTTTATTACCGGGACCATCTGCAATAAAACAAACGCAGTAGAAATGACAAAGCCATTTTAACATTTAGGCAAATGAAGAATATTTTATTCAGCATTAGTTTCTCCAATATAACTAAGGACAGGGAAGTAGATACAGAATTTCATAATACAATAAATAGTATCCTTAATTTAGTGATTATCCAACATATGGATTTTCAGGAGACATATATAATATTGACAAACTCTTATGACTGTTTTAAAAAAAGGATCACAAGTAGCTCAGGCTGGCCTTGTACTCCTGATCTTTCCTTCATTCCTGAATTGTTGTGATTACATGTGTGCAACAAGAAAACCTTTTTTTATGAAGTCATCAGAAACCAAGGTCTGTCCTTGGCCCTCATACTAGACCTCAGCATTATTCGCTAAGGAGGCAACAGCATAGTAGAGTAGCCTGATTTTTGCTAGCCATGCATAAAGGAGACCAGTTTATAAATGAGAAGGACTTTTTTTCAGTGGCAGTTTGTCTCAGAAGGTAATCTCCTTTACAGAAGTTAAATTTATTCACCAAATCATATCAAAGATTTCCTGTAAAACACTAAATTACTGACAATTCATGATCAGGTTTTCCTTTAGGAAAACAAAAACAAAAAAACAAAAAAAAATCAAAAAACAAAAAACCTCCTATTTTCCCGATGACTTTGAAGCAGAAGCAGATACCCACAGCTAAACACTGAGTTGAACTCCTGGAAACCAGTTGCAGAGAGGGAGGAGTGATGAACAAAGGGGTCAAGACCAGGCTGGAGAAACCCACAGAAATAGCTGACCTGAACAAGGGGGACATCATGGACCCCAGACTGATAGCTGGGAAACCAGAATAGGACTAATACAGACCACCTGAACGTGGGTGTCAGTTAGGAAACATGGGAAATCTATGGGGCCTCTGGTAGCGGATCAGTATTTATTCCTAGTACACGAATGGACTTTGGGAGCCAACATCACATAGAGGGATACTCTCTCAGCCTAGACACACAGGGGAGGGTATAGGCCCTGCTCCAAATGATATGACAGACTTTGAAGATCCCCATGGAAGACCTCAATCTCCTTGAGGAGCAGAAAGAGGGTGGGATAGGAGGGTGGTGGGGAGCAGGGGAGGAGGGGAAGGAAAGGGAACTGGGATTGACATGGAAAACAAGCTTGTTTCTAATTTAAATAAAAAATACATACAAAAATTAAATTAAAAAAGAGCAATTTTAAAGTTCCATCACTGAATGATGCTAAAGAAACAGTGTTAGTTGCGTGTTTCCAATTTTTTGCAGCAAAGCTACATGGGCCAGGATGACCTTGAACTTGTAATCTTTCTGCTTCAGCTACCTGAATATTACCATTGTAAGATTGTACCTCTCACCTAGCTTAAGAAATTTTCTCTACTTAGTTTAAGTGTTTTCATATATACCTATTGTCAAGTATACTGCCAACATTTCAATTATTATTTACACATAGTCTTTAGAGTTGTGTCTTACATTTCATTGATTAAATTTTGTAAAAAATAATTTTAGAGTTTTGATATTACAATGGTTATTTAATTTTTTCAATTAAGAAGTTTTATATTTCTTTACCCCAAAAGGTATCCTTTTCAAAAAAATATTTTTGTATGTGAGTATAGGTATATGTGTGCAAATGCATATGTTCTCTGTAGAATGTGGGGGACAGAAAGGGGTGTCAGGTATCTATCTGCCTATCACTCTCTAGATTATTTCTTTGATACCGTGTCTCTCACTAAATCTGGGGCTAGACTAACTTGACAAAAAGCCATAGTGTCTTGATTGACAGCAACCTTCACAGTCATGTGACGTTTGGTACATGGGTACTGGATATTTTAACACAGGCTTCTAAATTTAAACAGCAAGTATTTTTGTACACTGAAACGAAGTATCTCTGCATCTCCAAAGGTGTGTTACATGAGAATATAAGTCCCGTTTCTACAGGCTGATTCATATGGTGTCAAATCAGGACAGAAGATTCCATTTGTTTATCGTGAGTTATTTTGGGGAGAAATATAAATATATAAGCATGGTGTTCACAGTTATTTGGTTAGAATACTTTTGTCTTAGGTACCCTTTTTAGAGATGAACTCACTTCTGTAAGTCTTTATTAACCAATGATAATAATAACAGTTTTCAAACAAAAATGATTAATTTCTCAATGAAAATCATCCCTGAGTGATTAATGAATCTTATTTTATTCTATTTTTATAAAACTGCCTATGATTAAAATGATGTACATTGTACCCATGTCATAAATACATTGCTCTTTTGTTTTCTCTGACATCATACTTTGCAGATGAAATTAGTCAGTTTGGAACTTGAAATATTATTGCAATATTGTTAGCCTTCCAAAACTGTCATTTACCATGTTTCTCTTATGCTTCATATACAATTAAAAGTCCCCTAAACAAAGAAAACAAACAAACAAAAAAAAGAAGAAATCCACATAACTCACTGTCTACCTGAGCAAAGGATACCACTTTCCTATCTTCTAGTTTCAAGTCTAGCCCACAATATCTGCTCCAACATAAAAAGTATGAACCAACATCCCTTCTCTTTAGAAATGTCTGTGATTAATCAGAAGGAAGTAATTAGTGGAGAAGAATTTACTTCTCACAGTGTGGAAGCTTGGGAAGTCAAAATCACAGGTATGGTAACCGCAGAGTTGTGTGTTTACATGGCACAATGAAGAAGGATGAGAGAATCAACTAATTTAGTCTATACCTTTGTAAGCGCACCATACCCATTCACCAGGTAGCAGCATTGCGGGTCTTATATGCTAAGCGGTGCTCCACTCTGAATACAATTACATTAGCAAAAGTGAACTTTAGAAGGGACACATTTCAACCATCGCACCAAGCTTGACCATCCTTTATGTACGTAACAAGTCCCTCAGTTTAAAAACTGAGTGCTATATGCAAAATTGTAGCTCCCACAAACTCTTTGCCTCCTAATTTACAGAAACCTGTTAATATCTTGCTACAGAGCAGGTAAATGAAATTTATGTATTATTATAATGAGCTAGAGATGACAAACAGGAAACAAGATTTAAAAATTAAACAAGAAAAAACAATTATAATTAATTTAGTACTTTACCATTTTTGATACTAAATTCTCAATTATATTGAATCTATAGCAATATTTTATAGTAAAGTACATTCCACAGAGCATGGTAACTCTTTTTCTCCATGGCTGCTTAGGGACTGCAGCCATTGTGAAAGTGACAGTAACAATATTGACCAGGAAGCTCATTACTGTTTGCTCCAGAGGAAACAAATAGTCATTCATGGTCTTTACCCCGAGAATGCAACAGTGCCAAAGAAAGAAAATTCCAGCCAAAATGTACAAAACCATACCTGATATCATCTTTGTATTTGGACTCAGTATCCATCAGATTCATTTTGGTGATGGCAAGACAATTGACTTTCATATGATTTTTTTAGTCTCTTGGGTATGCAAAGAACCATGATCCTAAATACAGACTTTCAAGCCATGACCTTTATAAGAAAATAATGTCATGAAGAAAATTAAAGGAACCCAAGAACAGAATGAAGCTCAGGGTACTGCAAAGGACAATTTTCGGTGCTGCAAAAAGTGAGTTGGAGGCTGGATAACAGTAAGAGAAGCACAGATTCTGTGGTGACTTGATCTGTTGTGATGGGTGCAGATTTCTAAGGTCACTAAAACTAAAAACTTGTAGGTGGAAAATAAAGAGAACACGGTGTAGAAATCATGGATTTACAATATATATTGCTGTCCTTTCTTATGTATATGGTACTGCTGACAAGGCCTCCCATGGATGTCAATATATCCAGATGCTAAAGTCCCTTATGTACAATGAACAGTATTTGCACATAGCCTTCACACTTCCTTCCTATATTCTAAATTACCCTCAAATTAATTTTGACACTTAGTTCAATGCACATACTATGGAATTAGTTGTCATAATGTTTTATTTATATAATAATATCAAGAAAAACATGTGTAGAATGTTTCAGTCTGCTTCTGACTGAACGTTGAATGGAGTTCGTCTTGGAACACAGGGTCCATTGTACTCAATTCTTCAGTGGTGCATGTAGGACAGTACACAGTTTCTGCAGTCCTTCTGCTCCACTTTTCCTTCTGCATGTCATTCCAACCTCCACATTTCTTAAATAGTGCTGTTTTTCAAACTCACCTTGTTGCTTTTCCTGCTACCAACTTCACTTATGCTGTCCCTTCAGAGCATTCTCACTTTAGTAGCACTACAAATAGATTTTTTTCACCACCTATGTCCTACCTCATGATTGCTTTTAGAACTTTTCCTAATTAGCCTGAAAATACAGAAACTGCTGTTCTTATATATTATTCCAAATTGTATATATGACTTTCTAAGAAGAATTATCTTAATTTTCTAACAATGGATAGATTTTTTCTGTACATGTTCTCCAACCAACTAAAACCATTTTGGGTTACAAACTATGAATGTTAATGTCACATTCTTCCCTATGACTGAGTGTTGAAAATATTAATAACAGCTTGTCAATTTTGCTTTGAGCCTCAATTTATTTTAAAAACTAAAAGTATTAAAAACAATGAAGTTACTCAATGGATATACAAAATAAAACTATATATTATATACGGATATATGTGAAAAGTATTCACATACACAGATAAGTAGGAAGGAGATAAATTACTCAAATTTTGGAAAAAAAAATAGAAATTTAGAAAGAAAAAAGAAATAGAGTATACTTTCTATAGCTTCAAGTTTGAAAAGAGTCCTTTGGAAAATGGGCAGCTACAGCCATGTGTTTATAAATCCACTGGTCCAACAGCAATAAATAATGAAAGTTTTACCAAAGGAACTTAATAGAGCAGAGGGAGAGCTCTGTCAAAGGCATAATAATAATCTTGAATTTTGATACTATGAGTTGGAGAGCAAACAGCTATAGTAGGGAAAACATGAATCAGGAGCTTTAACAATTTGAGATAAACAAATTTCAAATAGTACTCAGGGAAAATAAAGATGATTTATCAGATGTGTATATATGTATATGTGTGAATATATTTATATTAATATATAGATATTCATATATATGTGTATATGTATGAATAAAACACTAACCTTATCATAGATTCTACTTTAATTAAAAATGAAACAGATGGCCGGGTGGTGGTGGCCCATGCCTTTAATCCCAGCACTCAGGAGGCAGAAGCAGGCAGATCTCTGTGATTTTGAGACAAGCTTGGTTTATAAGAGCTAGTTCCAGGACACACTCCAAAGCCACAAAGAAGCCCTTTCTCGAACCCTCCCCTCCAAAAAATGAAACAGACATATGGATAATAGGGAATACTTATGAAAAATATAGGTAATGATTTTAATTCTTTTTCCTGTTTCTCGGGCTGGTCTCCTGAGCGTGCTGCTCTTATGGCTCCACTTCTGGAGTGCTGAGATGACAGGCAGATGCCAGCACTCACAGCTTGTGCATGGCTTCTGTTCAAGCCAAGTCTTTGTTCATGTATGGCAAGGACTCCATCCCTTGAATTACATCTCTAGCCCAGAGGATGCTCTTCACACATACACAAAAATAGCCAATACATTATGGCCATTTAGGTTGAAGAACAGCTAAGAAAGGAAATATGAAACTGCATTTAAAATTATTTTAAAAGAACTATGAAGTCTGTAACATCTCTATAGTTAAATTGAGGGATCCTACCGGTTTGACACTTTAGAATTCATTTAAAACTGTAGAGAATGATGTTCTTTATTGAGTTCCTCTCTAGTGAGCTTTTGTATGAATTCAAACTTTTGGTAGAAACTTAAATGTTTCATAAAATAAAATGAAATATTAAATTAGACCTATGATTACTATTGTTTGGAGATATATCTGAACGTCTAAATGACACACAATTGTTCCTTAGAAAAGCAGTTGTTATTATGGAAGTACAGGAATCACTATAGAGACAAAGTTCACATTATTATTGAGTAAAGAATCTGCCTTTTTTCTGAACAAGTAAGCAAAAAATAAGAATATATGTGGCTACTCACAATAGAGTTAGTCTAATGATACATCCTCAATGTATCTCACATACAGAGAAATGGGTGGCATTATCTTTCTCTGCTCTGCCTAGTATGTCTCTCCATAATGCCATAAGCCCATTAAAGCACTTATTTATAATAAGCATTCCTGATATAAGCTGTTCCTATCAAATGTTTGATATTCAAGTAGATAATACCATTTACTGTGTAAATATATAAAAACAGAGCAGCCAAGAACTTAAATTTTTAGAATCAAGTGACATAAAGAGAAAAATCTAAAATCCATCATGTCTATAAATTTTAACCTCAGGAAGGAAAATCTTTATGTCATATCAGATCTTTATTGAGAAGAATGGCCTTTCTGAGTCTCCTAGATTTATATTCTGACCAACACCAAACTATCATACTTTACAGTAAAATTCTATTGAATTATTTCTATGAAAAATGAAACTGAGAAAACATCTGAACAATTAAACAAAAGCACAGTTCATAACCATTCATTTTTCTTTGAACATTTCTTATGTGAGCTTAAGCATATTTTTTCTCAGATAAGGCCTGAAATTAATCGAATATTCCAAACCACTTTGAAGTAGCCAGTGTGCTTTTTGTCGCTGCAGGAACCTTGCATTCATCTCTCAAGTACCATTGAAATATTCCTTAAACAAAGGGCTGCAGGTGTTACCAAAATTATTTCTCAAAACATTTGTTTCTGAAAGACTACTTAACTATTTTGGTCTTCCCACAAGCTACTTTTCTCTTACCCTAATGACAATCTACTCACTCAGTTTCAGCTTACATAACAGTTCCTGCTAGGGCCATCTCCCAGCATTCTTTACCTAATGGTGTGGAAGTGGCACGTTTAATGGGCCTCCTCAGACAAATATGCTTTCCATGCCAAAGGCATGACATTATTGTCACTAGCTATTCAATCACTTATGTCAGTGAAACGGACTAAGTTTCATAAGTTCAGACATTTTAGTCATGCTGTTCACTAATTTTTTCTACAGTCTGGTAAACTATCAAAGCTGCAAGTTCTCAGAAGAAAAATGATAATTGTCCTTGCATAAAACAATTCTATGGGGTTGGAAAGAAGTTTCAGTTGGTGGAGTCCTTGCTACCCACATAACTCACTGAAGTTTTGAATGTGGAGGTGAACAGTTCCAACTCCGGTTCTGGAGAAGCAGAGAAGAGTGGTCTCTTGTGGCTTGCTAGCAGCCAGCCTAGGCTAATGGGTAAGAGACAGGCCAGTGCATGTTCCTGGGAAACGACATTCTCAAGGACACATGCATTCCATTACACACACACAGACACAAAATTACACACAGACATAAACACACACACAGATGCACACAAACACAAATACACAGACACACAAACATACACACACAGCTACACAAAGACACACACAGACACTGACACACAAACACACACAAACATACACACAGATACACAAAGACAAAGATACACATACATATAATGTTGCTATCTAATATTGTTATTAAAGATATATTGGATTATACAAAATTATGTTATTTTACTTGAAAGCACTAGGCTTTAATCTTTTATTTTTATTTGATTTCATCCCTGATCTTTAAAACAAAAAAAACTTTGTGGGCTAATTTTATTTCATATTCCAGTGAAATCTCTCACAGTTTAATTATTTACTGTGAATTTTAATTATGTCAAATTTTGAACATTTAGTTCAATATCCAAACAACCAAATTTCCCACAACTTTGCAGATCTCTGTGTATCAGTTTTGTTTTGCCTGAGATCTGAGAGCTTGCAGTGTAGGAGCGGTAGGTGTTAGCTGCTACTCGTAACCTGCCATTCAAGGTTGCTATTTCTGATACATCAAGAATAATCTCAGAAAGTGAGTGATTAAGCACACAGAGGAAAATTTTTTCCTGACTACTTCAGTCTTGAGTTTGCTTTTCTGACTTTGGGATTACAACAGAGTCAAAGATGACTCTCTTTTGTGTCTGTTTAGAAAAATCCCCCTTGCCCTATCCCTTCCATGCCCCCACTCCCTCACTGGGAAACAGTGATTCCCAGTTAGTAGTGTTGGTCTAAGGAGATGAGGAGAGAGCTGACCATTACTAACAGGGATGCACCATTCACTGTGCAAGTTTTCTGACAAGTTATCCAGAATGTGCCTTCTGTAATGGCACCCTGCTAAGGTGTGGGAAAGCATCCCTCATTCCTCCTCAGTTCCTATTCGGCACTGCTTCTGTCCCGTGTGTGTGCCATTCTCAGAACACCAGTCACAGGCTATCTGATAATTCTTATGCATCTAAAACAACAACAAAAGTATCACTGTAGTGTCCTCTAAAACATCTCTGTCACTTGAACACACAAACACACATGCACACACACTCACACACATACACACCACCTACCCACACTCTCATTCACAAAATTCTTTTCAAATTTCTCAAATTCACCTAATAGTAGTAGTTGAAATTTAATCTCTCTAATGCTAGAAAAAATGGGTTAAAATGGTGGGTGTCAGTGAGGAGGCCTAGGCAATCTATGGGGCCTTGGGTAGTAGATCAGTATTTATCCCTAGCGAATGAATGGACTTTGGGCGCCCATCCCACAGTGAGAGATGCTCTCTCAGCCTGGACCCTGGGGGAGGGACTAAACCCTGCCCTGGATGAATGACAGACGATGGACACCCCCCCCATGGAGAGCCTCACCCTCCCTGGGTAAAGGAGTGGTGATGGTGGAGGAAGGAGAAGGAGTTGTTAGGAGAGTGTGGGATGAGAGCGAGGGAGAGGGCGCTGGGGTTGATATGTGAAGCAACCTTGTTACTAATTTAAATAAAAAAGATGACTATGCTTCACAAGGAGTGGTTAGTGCCTCAAATAATTATTTGCAGCTATTTGTCCCTGTACATTTTTTCCTAAGGATTTAAGGTAAATTTGAGTCATATTTGTAAACTTAGTTTTGTGATATAGTAATTGTAGCTACCGTAGTTTGAATGGTTTTGTATGTTAAGCACTTTACTAAATATATTTTAAATGTATCACCACATTTACTTTTCCAAGAGTATATTCTAACTCCTATTTCTGTTCTTGGTGGTTAAGCAATGAACCTTGAATGTAAGAACACTTGGGAAGCACAAGTACTAAGAAACCAAAGCATTTGAACTGAAAGGCAGATAGGCTCACAGTTGAAAACAGCCTGAGTATGGACTACACATTGTTCAGTGTCATCTGGAATATGAGCTGGGAAAATGGTTCAGTCCACAGTACAAGAACAATAGACAAGGTGTGACCACTTAGACATGGGATTGCAGGTACACACCTGGCTCTGCCAGATTTATGAGTAATGGATTCTAGTAAGCTTTGGTAAAGCAGGCACTGGAAGATTTGAAAGTTTATATGATTTTATATAATCACCCAACAGAAAAGAAAAATAAACAAAAATAGCCTTGTGGTAATCTGATTTTGAAATACTAACTTCCTGCATAGTCTTCCACAGTGTGAGATGAATAAATAGTAAGAAGGGTCATCCATGTTGGTAGTGAAAAATAAAAATGCTTAAGGAGGTGCCTTTCAAAGCTCTTACCTTTGTATCTTACAGTATTTCACACCTCATCTGTTCAAGTGGATGGAGGTAATGAACAAATCTTACAGCGGAAGGCTGTGAACATTTGTATTCCATCAGAGATTCCTGAATTAAAGCCTTCTGGGAAGCTCCACTTCATGTCTTATTTACATCAGCTTTGAAGGCTGCTCACAGAGACAGCTCTAACTTTTGCTAAGCACTTACATTCTCTTTGGAAATCAATCTTCCTTCTTCCTTGTCTTCATCCCCAACCCCCTTATTTTTTTAAAGGTACTTAATAGTGATCATACTCTGTGTCAACAAAACCATACAGCAAAATTACAGTTGTGAAAATAAAAAAAATCACAGGACCCAAATATTTCATGTGTTTAAAATGGGTGGCCAATTTTAGAAATTTTTTTCTAAGAAATGTAACCATAATATGGGTGTGGTGATGCATGCTTGAAATCCCAAGATTCAGGGCCATGAGGCAGGAGGGCTAGCTTGAGCCACATAGCATTACCTTCTTTTCAAAGTAAAAATGATGATAACAGTAATAATGATAATTCAGAAATGAATACAATCTCTACTGGCATGAATGCATCTTATTTTGTAAGTCTAGCCACATTGTCAATTTACCTATTTCAAGTAAGTCTTGGTCAGTTTAGAAATAAAGCCTTCAGCATTATAAAGCATGGTATAAAAGAGAGTCAATAAAATTTGTAATGAAACTAAGGAAATGTGAGGCACGTGGACTTAAAATGAAGTACCCATTAAAATATCAATGTGTACAAAAATAAATCCCATTGGGATAAATAGTTATATTCCCAGCTGTTACTATTGTTTGCTATGCTCAAAATTGGGGGCACATAAAATTATATTTGCCAGCTCCTAAGACAAGCTTTCCATACAATGAATATCTATCAAGTGATCGATAATAAGCACTAAGTGAATAACTGTATTCATTTTCTCTCTACTCACCTGCTTTCCCTGACCAAATCAAACTGTAAAGGACTTCTAGTAACTCCATTACATGCCTTTTTGGGATGATAGAAGTTTGGCTCCTACGACTTACACAGTTCTCCCATGTTCAGAAGTATACCAAAAAACACATTTTCATGTTATTTCTTCTCCAACATGCTTAGCAAAATTAGTTGTTGAGTAATTAGTAATATTTTCCTAATCCCTGAATTCAAGAATGTTCAAGTGTAGCTTAGTCTTACAAGTTGTAATAAATATATAATTGTACTTATAGTTTTCTAAAAACAGCATGTCCAATCGATTCTTCAAGACTATGGTTGCTGTTCTTACCATGAGTCTACTTTTCCCAAAATTAATGAAAAACTTGATAAAATGTACCTTGTTTGTCAGGGATGCTTTTCATGCCTTTATGTCTTCTTACTATCTTGAAAGTGAAAAAAAAACATTTATTTGTCCTCTGAATGTAGGAAACAATTTGTCATCATGCCACTTTACAGGCAAGGGTTGGACAATTGTCATGTGAGATATCACCAGAGATTTTGCTAAACAGACCACAATTAATTACACACATAATTTTTTTCACTAATGATGTTTGTTTAAAACAACTTTTTATTAATAATCAGTATTAAACTTTATGTCCTTAACATAATATAACCCCATTATTAATATAAATAGCCCTTCAATCTAGTGGTGGAGGTTTGGGAGAAAAATGAGAGACAGGGATTTGAGAGAAATCAGCTTGAGTGAGCTGATGAGAAAGTGTACACAGGGCTGTGGTGCACTCCAAGAAAGAGAGACAATCATCATGGGCACAAATATACTGCAGTGTAGATGAATTCTGGAACTCAAGGCACACCCTCCATCATTGTCATAAAATTACATAAAACTTTCAAGAAGACTGGATAAGGTTTTGAAATTTCATAAAGATTGTTTTATGACAGCCTGGTGGTTCAAACCTGTTGTCTCAGTTATCCAGGAGGCTGAGATAGAAGGATTGCAAAATCCATGAGTTATTCCGCAACTTAGTGAGACACTGTTTCAAAATAAAAAGTGAAAAGATGCTTGGGGATATCTCTAGGTCCACACAATTAGTGTTGCAATTTGTCAGGTCAAGGTGTCTGGAGTCACTACTATATAAACTTACAGTTTCTTATAAGTGTTCTACTGGTTGCTTTTTATTGCACATTTTCTTTGCTATAAGCACCCAGTCTAGATGATTTTAGTTGATATTCTGAAGCTACTAAGGGTGCTAATGAGTACTGTATTCACATACCAAATTTACAAAATTCTATAAGAAGCTAATTCTATATAATCTTTTCAAATATATTTGGCTTAGTAATACTAAATACTAAAACATTTAGAAAGCTAAGCACTTGTAGTCATTTTCGTCTATTTTCTCAAGAGTACTGATTTTCAAAAAATAATATAAGACCACTTGAGTGAGTGTCATTATAGATTATTGCTAATAAAGAATAATCCTGTATATCTGTATTTCATAAAACAGACAGCATGCATCTTTCCTATTTTTTCCCTTTTTCAATGATTTATTTTTAAAAAGCAGCTTGAGAATGCTTCCATATATCCCATTTTAAGATCATCCAAATTGTTGGTGGCTTACAATGTTCCTGATTTCTCACAATGAAACTAAATTTAAGGCTCATTGAGATGGTTCAGTAGGTATCTTAATTTTTATAGTCAACTTGACAGAACCTAGAGTTACCTGGGAATAGGGAACCACAAGTAAAGAAACAACATGGTCAGTTTAGCCTGTAGGCATGTCAGTGAAGTATTGTTTTGACAGTTAACTGATGTAAAGGGCCCAATCCACTGTGAGTGGTACCATCCATAGGCAGGTGGTTCTGGGCTACAGAACCAAGCCTTCTGGACATGAGCCAATGAAAAAGTAAGAAATCCCCTTTCCTCTGTGATTTCCTTAGTTTCCTGCTTGAGTTCCAGTCCAACACTCCTTAAGGATGCCTTGTGTCCTGGAAGTACAAGCCAAATAAACACCTCAATCTCATATTTTTTTATTATATCAGAGTGTTTTATCTCAGCAACAGGAGATAAACTAGAATAGTATAGGTAAAGGCTTAGGAGTGCACTGTTGTGCCAGACTTTATGACCTGAGCTCAAGGTAAGGATCCACATGGGGAGAACTAAGAACTGACTCCTATGAGTTGACTTCTGACCTCCACATGCATATCTTTCAAGTGTTCTACACATACAGAAGCACACAGTGCACACACACACACACACACACACACACACACCACATAACACAAAACACTCTATGATAATTATATGTTGCAAAATGTTTTAAAACCAACAAAACGACTTTACACTGAGAACCAGTGTAACTGATATTAATTTTAATTTTATATTCTATCTTTCAATGTATTTTAGTCATTAACTCACAGAATCAAAAGGTTTGAAAAATCACTGTTTAATACATATAAGCTTTATGATTTTATATTCTTCAAGTATTCAGATGAATGACTTTTAATTTTCTATAATTTTACTTTCAATTTTTATGAGGAGTGATGATTCATCATTCAATTTTCAGTCAAATACTTTAATGTTTGTCACCATTACTGCTTATGAGAAGTTAACCAAATCTCCCCGGGTCTCATAATGTATGCTGGAACTGTTCCTATAGATAAGATCTAGACTGACTCAGAGGAATGTGTTCAGAATTTAAAGTGTTCAGTAGAAGTAGCCTTCCTGCCAGTAAGTACAAAATTACAAATGTAGCAAAGTATTAAAGACCTAGAAACATGTCCATTTTCCCTTTTCCTAGTCAAATGAAGGAAGAACTTGTTCAGTAGTGATGAGGGATTCATATCAGTTTTTATAGCAGGCATAATTTAGAAACTTATCATTAGATTTTATTGATAAATGTTATAAATCTAAAACAGGAAATACACAGCATACAAACTCTCCCTCTATGTCTCTTTTTGCCTCTGTCTCTTTCTGTCTGTCTGTCTGTCTATCTGTCTCCTTCCAGCAACATCTACTGGGAACAATTACTAAGAGAGCTGGATGGACTTTAGTAGAGAGGCATCAAGAGAGCTACAGCTATACAGCTTTGTTGCATTTGATGGATAGAAAGCCTTTGTACCATAGTTCCCAGAATCACTCTGCATGGAGATAATTGTGCGCAGCATGAGCCTAACCCTAACATGATTGCTCACTAAGCTAATTAGTGTTTTATTGAACCCCATTTTGAATTCTAAGCATACTGGAAAAATGCAATTTGTATTTTTCATAAGAAGTCTCTTAATTATGTTATTTAAATAGTAGATATTAAATCTGAAATTAATTTTCCTTTTTGATCATAAAAGCTACTTTCTTAAAGTCATTTTTTATTTATTTAAAATAATCACTCATTAATACAAAAATATTTCCTTTGTCTTTGTACTTATATTAGTGCCGGAAAGACAGTAGTGACATGACAGCTATGACTTCACAGAACATACTGGGTATTTTATTTCTTTTATCTTTACATGTTCAAACTTTGCTTAATTAGTGTATGATTTGTTTTCATCTTGTCCTTTAGTCCTGCAGAGACTAGATGAATTTGAAATCAGCCTTCCTTAGAATATAAGTATGACAGCTAGAATCATCTTGGTTGACGTTGTAGTTCACTTGATGTCCCTTCTTTCATGCCACATATCTTGGTCTCTCATCTTTTCTACCTCTTCTCTGCAGTAGTGTTTCTCTCTTACATTCAAGTTCTATCATAGTCACACAAACTATACCCCGTACTTTACTTTTTGTTTCCAAACATGACAATTTATTTTAGATGCATTTTAATATACCAGATAAGCTACTTTTCCAACCACTTACACATGTAACATATTTGTTCTCTCCATATCATATGTCACTCAACATAAGATCTGTGTTTATGGGAGAGAAAACTATAATAATAAGATGATAATTAGCACATTCACAGAATGGTGTCATTTTAAACAATAATAAATAAGGAAGACAAGAGGATAACCTGAAGCCTACATTTTTTTATCCAGGCATGTGCTAAATGGGACAACTTTTAGTGCTGGTGTGGAAAAAGGTCCGTATTTGTTGAATGGACAATAGTGAGCTCATGGTTATTGACTGGACATTAATTTTATGGAAACAAGTTAAAGACTTAGTTACACAGCCAGAGGGATGCACTTTGATTTATCTTGCTTAAAAAAATCAGAAATCCAAGGATTTGAAGGAACATACAAGATTAACCTCCTTTGAGTTGTTTAAAGACCCTGAAACTTTTCTTTTCTGACAAAAGGATATTTTTGTCCTCCTGCTGATAACAGCCCAAATAAATAAAGAATGATTCAAAGGGAAAGGGCTCTACAAGTATAAACACCATACACAATTAAATAAATACAATCAGATATCACAAATAACTATGTAGTTCTGGTATCTCTTTAACACATAAACTTGCTTTAAGGTATTTTACAAACAAACACTGAACCAGGTATGTGAACAGCAATAATACATGTACCTTCCACTTAGCTCAATTGCAGTTGTAAATAATTGCTGTAGACAGCATTCATTGCATTCTGATTGAAGGCTTCTTTTTTCTACGTATCACTAACAGAATTTCTTTTGCTGCTATCTAACAACACTATGGTTCCTATCCTCTGCTACCCTTCTGACAGAATTAACAAAACTGACCAATACATTTCTCTTTCTATGTGAATCAGACTTTCTTAAAGAAAGGGTTTTATAAATGGCCTCAATCTATAATTTAAGCATATTTGTTTAAATAAATGTGTTTTAAACAACATATGTCACACAGATAATGTATCTTCAGTTAGCTGTCAGGTTCCAAAATACTTTTGTTCATTTTTATTTCTACATAAAAACATGGGCCTAACCACTTATTGATGTGAAGTTCAAAACACTTCTAGTTGCAAGGTAAAGTAATGAAGGTAGCTTGTTCAAGGAGGTAGTATCCAACCAAATTTTTCTGTATTACTATATTTTAATTAGTAAATATAAAATATCAGTGGTAAGTACTTGCTTGTATGCCTCCCACTGTGATTAACATTTATCTCTCTGGAATTATAAACCCAAATGGAGTCTTCCTTCTGCTAGTTGTTTCTGGATATGAAAATTTTTTACAGAAGATAATGAGTGTGGATGCCTAGCTTCCACCTCCAAACTGACACACCCAAGAATCACATGTGCGGAGAGTCATATGAGTAATAATCTATACTAGGTTGGCCAGGAGGATGTCTGTTGTGCAAGATGTTTTAATTAAGTTAACAGATGTGAGAATCCCATTACAATGTGATGGCTTCATTCTCTAGTGAGGGAATTTTCAGTGGCTTAAGACTGGAGAGACAGAGTTGAGCACTAGCAAGCAAGCCAGAGCATGCGTGCATTCACTTTGCTCTACTTTCCAGTATGGGTGTCATGTGACTAGTAGTTTGAAGTGTATCCCTTAACTTCTACCCAATGATGGACTCTAACTTGGAATTGTAAGCTGAAACGTAAGCCTGTCTCCTGTAGGTTGCTTTCAGTGTGGATACTCTGGGCAGCCATACATATGAAATAGAACAATTTCTAAGCATTAATAGCTCTTACCTGACGAGCAAAAAACAACAGATGACATATTTGAATTTAATAAGGAAAATACTGCACTTGGAGCTTCTCAGAAGCTAAACATGTATTCTGCTTTCAAATTGTGCTTCTAGTAGTATATGCCAAAATATTAACTGTTTGAACTGTAGTTATAATACAGTACCACATTAAAAATTTCTTTGTGAACCAAAGTTTAAAAACACAAACTTGAAAATTATATTGCATAGGGAAGCTGATACCGATATTAAAAAAAGACAATTAATCCAGACCCCCTGAATGCGGGTGTCCGTGAAGAGGCCTGGACAAGCTATGGGGCCCTGGGAAGTAGATCAGTGTTTATCCCTGGCATACAAATGGATTTTGTGTGTCCATACCACAAAGAGGGATGCTCTCTCAGCCTGGACTCTTGGGGAAGGGCCTGGACCCTGCCCTGAAGAAAATGAGAGATTCTGCATACCCCCTATGGGGAAGGGAGTCCAGAATTGGTAGGAGGCTGGATGGGGGGATGTTGGGGGGTGTGGGAAGAGGGAGGGAGAGGGGGCTGGAATTGACATGTGAAGTAAGCTTTTTTTCTAAAAACAAGTAATAAAATATAATGGAAAAAAGACAGTTAAGAGAAATAGCCATCATAGGCAAAATAAATACCTTTAATTCAAATGTTAGATAAGTAAAACATTTGTCTATAATGTTCAGATCCAAACAAAGTAATGCTCCTGGTTTTACTTTTTAGAGAAATCTTCCTCTTTATATTGATATTGGATTCATAAGGCTAACCAAGGACTCTTCCAAAAGAAAAAGTTAAATGAGCTATGCTGCAATAAGCAAAGTTCCTGATGCTCAATATGAGCTGTAATTAATTAATTACTGGTAACAATTAGTGAAAAGCTTAATTTTAAGATGTATTTTAATCATAGTTTCTTCTGTTGTAAGATTGCAGTTAAAATATAGTGCTAGGGAAATAACATGAACTCGAGTTTAGGGAACCTGAACTATTAGGAAATAGGAGGATGGAAGGGGAGAGAGGGGAAATTAGGTTTGTTATGCAAAATAAGACTGGTTTTAATTTGAATAAAAATTAATTAAAAAACTTCTGACATCTCACCTTGAGTGCCCACTTCCATAGGGGCAGTAGTAATTGGATGAAGTGGAATATTTAAAGAAATACAAGAGGATATGAAGCTGAGAGGGCCACAATTTGGGTGACGGGGGAATTCAGGAAGAAGATGGGATAGGAGATGATCTTGATGCATTATACAACATATGATGAAATATTAAGGAATAAATCACACTTTAAATATAACCATATACCATTTTAGTAGATAAAAGAGAGATTTCAAAATATATTCACTATAAAAAGATAAATATTTGATTCACAATGTATACATGTCATAGAATATTGCATGACATCACACTAAATGCATGATTTTTTTAGTGAAAAATAAAATAAAAAGCATAAAAATATGCCAAGTAGATATTTTCAAGCCTTAGATCTCAGGAATGTAAAGGTGCTTCATGCCTAATCCTATCTTTTTGTTTTTCTGGAGAACTCTTGGGACAGAAGAGAGAATATGAGCAGGGCAAAATTTCTCTGATGCTTTCTTGGCAGCTGTAACAAAGGCATACTCACAAGAACGCTCTTACCCAGGATGTTTACCATGCAGGGAACTATAGTCAACATCCTGATCAAATATGTGGACCGTTGACACATTTTTTCCAGCCATCAAAGTGAAAAAAACAGTACCATTACTCAAAATCAAGAGTGGAGAGGAAATGGAAAAATTCTCAGCACACCAACTTGAGATGCACAGGTGGGCATCGACATCAATAACTATGCTTTTTTTTCTGAGAAAAGACAATTAGATTACTTCTTTACCTGAAAGACAAACTGAAGAAGTCATCCCTGCTTCTCAAATGATAAATTCAGATTTTCAAACGCCAAGATCACGTATGTTGTGTGGTAGGTAGCCCATGAGCTACAGTTAAGTTTCACTAATCACAACTTATCTCTGAACGACAAGACTTGAAGTTCAGTCTATTAAAGTCCATCCACCCTTTTCAGTGATAATTGTCATTGCTCTAGTTTTAATCACTGTAAACACTTGCCTGGATGATGACAGTCTTGTCCTAATCAACTTCTCATTATCAATCTTCGCTCTATACATATGTTGTTCCTTCATTGGCCACAGTAGTTGCTTTTATAAAGAAGCTAAAAGATTAAGTTGTCCATCTCTCTACAACAGTTAATAGATTTACTACATATGGTAATAATTGTGTGGCAGTGACCACACATAAACAACAACAAACTATTATGGCATACCTATTAAACATTAATCATGTTTTCTCAGAAATTTTTGTTTTGTCATTCTTTGTCTATCACTTCTATTCTTAGTGACACTAACAACTATGGTCTCCAAACATTTTGTTAACTTCCAGGGAGACAATTCTAAAATATAAAATACAACATCTGTCTGTCTGTCTATCATTTATCTATTTATCTATCTCTCTATGTATAATCAATCAATATCTTGCTTATTAATCAATTTTATAGAATTTTCCAAAAAGATTACTTTGCTTTTCTAAGAATATACTAAGTTTCAAATGCACACATGAAAATATTTTAGAGTGTGACTTTCAGTATGTAGTTTTAACATAAGTGTACAAAATATTTTCCTACAAGGCAAGCCAAAACAATGTGAATTATATTTGTGAATATAAAGTGAATACTCTAGCAAACTGTCTTAATGGAGGACATCAGCTAGGTGAGGTATTTCAAATTGACAAGAATGGAGTTAAGTTAGTAAATTTTAGTTTTTCATTTGGCACAGTAATGCATCACCTGGGAAAAGAATCTTAATGGTAAACTGTCTGGAATTAGTGAATGTGTAGACATCCTATGAAGTACTTTCTTAGATGAATTAATGAAATGGTAAGGCCCACCTTGAGTTTGAGTACCATCTTATAGGTTGGGCCCTGAAATTAATGAAAAGGAGAAAGTGATGTGAGCATTAGCAGGAATTGAGATTAATCCACTACTCCTCTTTGTTGTGGATGTCATATGACCAGTTGACATATTTGTTGTGGTTGGTCATGTAACAGGGAACTGTGAGCTAAAGAAACACCTTTTCCCTTTAGTTGCTACTGTCAAGATATTTTATCAGAGAAATGAGAAAGAAAACTAAGATGCAAGGTGTCTAAAAATTAATTCATTGTTGCATCATTTTTCGAATGTTACCTCCTTCCAAATTCTTGTGCTTCATGCATACACGCGTATAGATGTTATAGACTTTCTCAGTAATACAACTTTCTTCAAATTGCCTGTTCCATCTTCTATTTTAGATAGAGTCTCATTTACTCCATGTTTTTTTACGAAGTCCTGTACAATCATGGATGTCTTTAAACTACTTGAGGTGAAGAATGACGTTGAACTTCTCTTGACTTGACAAATATGTACCACAACACCTGGTTACACTTTTTTTTAAAATAAAACCTTCCTGGCTGATTCTTCTTCATCATAAACCATGTCATTCAGACACAATCCTCTCCAGGAAATAGTCTCTGTAAGCACTAATCTACAGTAAATTTTAAAAAAAGGAAAAAAAAAACGTGCTTGTGATTATTAGTGGGTAATTAATATACTGAATTCTAATTATTTATTTATTTCCATTCTGTGTTTATTAAACATTCTTTTCAGTTAGAGAAGCCTTTTTATTTGTTAGGATTCAACTTCAAGTACTCAGGAATTACCTTGATCTGCTGTGAGAAAGCACCTATGAAAGTCCCCTCCATTATATCAATTGCTTTCAATTTTTCTTCACCTCTTATTGCCCAATTTAGATGACTACCCAATGTCTGCTCATATTCTCTTGTCCTATCAAGTGGTGACCAGGTTTCAATGAGAATGGCTGCACAGGCTCATGTATTTGTATACTCAATCACCAGTTGATGAACTGTTTGGAAGAATTAGGGCATGTGGCCTCATTGGAATATGTGTGTCATTGTTGGAGGAGAAGTCCACACCAGGCCCAGTGTCACTCTCACTGTCTGTTGCCTGCAGATCAGCCTGTATAGCTCTCTGCTTTTGCTCCAGTGCCACACCCATCTGCTTCCCACCATGATGACCACGGACCAAGATTCTTAAACTGTAAGCACATGCCCCCGATTAAATACCTTCTTTTAAATTTGACTTGTTTACAATCTTTCATAACAGTAATTCAGCAGTAACTAAGACAGGTAGTCTTATTCAATTCTCTTAACCTTTCTTTGCCTCATTTTCTTCATTTATAAAATGAGATGTGATAACAGTATCTGCCTAAGACTAAACTTTCTGAGATGACTGTTATAGTTTGGTAATGCGGGTAGAAAAGAGAAATATACAATCCATGCAGAATGATACACTTCCTCTTCTCTTTCCAATTTACCCCATTTCCTTTCATAACCACGACAGCACATTACCTTGACAGCACATTACCTTGATAGCACAAGAGGCACAGTGTCAGTTGATGCTGCCAACCTAACTTGAGCCCATGTCTCTGCTGTCAGTCCTTCAGTCTTCAGAAGTTTTTCTTCCTTTTGAAACAAGAGTGAGGCTGGGTGGCTCTCTGTTTAATGCTAACATGAATCACAGTTTCTGGAATTCAATTAATGTTTGTTCAGTAAATGTGGAATGAATGATTAAATGTCTTGATCGACAGTGTGTGAAGATGTTCCAGTACCGCTGTGAAACCAAATGAACTAATACAATTGTGCTGCACTGCACAGTGTTCAAAACATTTTGACAAACAATATTCCATTGCTGCTACAACCCTGTAAAATAGAGCCTCCAAGGGTTGTCAGTATTTTACCAAGTTGCAAACTATGGCTCAAAGATTTAAAATATTCGCTCAAGGCCACAGGGAAAACAATGCCAGTCAGCTCACTTAATTAATTCTGCTCATGCCTTCCTGAGAAGCAAATGCCTTACTGCTTTAAGATTTTACATATGCTTCTCCAGGATTTCACTGAATTAACCCATTCTGGCTGAATATTAATGACCTAAATTGTTTGTTCTCAAGCATTATTTCACATATTACTACCATCATTTGATAAAGGTATTTTTGAGAATTGACTGAATGAGAGAAAAAATATGTAACCATCCTAAATATGGATAAAAATCACAGAGATGAAAGCTACTTGTTAACTCCAACACAGCTAGTAGCAAAAAGGTTTTACAAAAATAGTCAATATATTTCAGTTTCTTCCTATAGAATATATGTTTATCACAGAGGACTTTATATATATATATATATATATATATATATATATATATATATATATTTGTACCAGTAATATAAAAATAACCATGGCTTATTTTTCCCTGAATGATGTTGATTTGCAGCATTTTTTTTTTGTTTTTCAAGACATGGTTTCTCTGCATTGTTTTGGAGGCTGTCCTGGAATTCACTCTGTAAACCATGTTGACCTTGAACTCACAGAGATCCACCTGCCTCTGCCTCCTGAGTGCTGGGATTAAAGGCATGTGCCACCAACGCCCGAGTAGATTTGCAGCATTTTAGGCATACATTTTTTGTAAAATGTCATTCTGTATCATTATTTAACCATTACATGAAAAACTATATCCTCTATTACTTGATAGGCAAATGAGATAAGAAAATTGCATGACTTCTTCACAGCCATGTAGCGTTATTTGACAAAATGATTTAATTTAACTGATTTAATGAAAATCCTTTTTTACTCTAAGTTTAATATTTAGATAACTGTGGCCATGTTAGTCAGTTATTTTTAAATTACAGTATTCATTTAGCCAGGTGACCCTGGACTTTACTTTCACTCACCTGTAAGTAAAAGAGTAGTGCTAATATATTGATTTCAGTTATCCACCTTTGTACTTTTATTTTAAGCATAAGTTTGGCATTGTATGCCTTTAATTTCAGCAAAGAGATGGAGGTTCCAGGAGGATTACAAGTTCCAGGTCTATCTGGACTAAGATACTTAGAGGCCTTAAAAAAATTTATTGAAATTCATTGTACAGCCATTAATAGTTTTCTTAAATCTAATGGAAAATATATATACACATAAACATATAATAGAAATTTAAATCAGATAAATTGATCAAATGTGATATGTTCTGACACCTCCAAATAAAGTCTTATTTTACACATCAAATTGTCAAATCAATCAATCAAAAACAAATAAGAATAGAAATACTTTCTTTACTTTTGAATTTAATCCTGAGCCTTTTTTAACTATGAAGCCCAATGGACTTTTGGAAAAGTAAAATGTAATTACATTACACAGAGTTACACATCAAGAAAATTACTAATTAATCTACAGCAGTAAGGTATCTCTGTTATACATATATATGTGTATATATATATATATATTACTAATTACATTGAACTTGAGAAAAGAGATAAATTCAACTTTTCCTTAATTAATCCATATAGTCAAAAAACAAATGATGGTTATCACTTAGCTATCCATTTAGAGAAACTCTGATATTCCCTTATCACCTGCACAGTTCCTAACAACAGAATGGAGGCTGCCAGTGTGAAGTCGACTTAATTTTTACTTTCTTCCAGACTTCTCATTTCATTGTATTTATTTTCATTTTATTTATTTCTGAGAAAATTTAATACATATATATATATTACTGTCTGCTTAAACCATAAAGTCATTGAAGGAAGCCTAGCAGATCCCCAGTTATAGATCTTAAATGAATGCCGTTCTCATCTCTGTTCTTCTCACTCTGAAAGCACTTTTACTCTAAGACTGAGATAATGAAGACATGTGGCTTGTGTTCATGGAGTTAAATGTACATAGGAAGAGATACTTCCTTGGATTATCTTTCTTCTTACAGAGACTTCCTTATTTACTACTGCTAATATTTAAATGAACTTAGATCCATTTATGCAAATAAATAAAAGATAAGTTTTCAATTACATTTGCAAACAATAGTCACATCTCTCTACCTTTTGCTAAGTTTTTATGGACATTATTTCATTAATGGAATACCTAGCATGTCTAATCAGTAAATCCTAAATCTCAAACATTTTGAGCATTGACCGAATGCCATATATCACCTTGTTTTCCACAAGTACCAGACAGAATTATGTAGAGATTGTTTACAGATGGTGAACATTGAACATAAGTAGTAACTTTAACTGGAATCCCAAACCAAGATATTTCCTCATATATGATCAATCATTCCAAATTTTGTAAAAACACAACATATGGAATCAAGCATATCAGACATGCACGTTCTCACATGTAATGCTCATGAAGGAGTAGTCAAGCTTCAGAAAAAAGCGATACCATAATAGAGGGAGCCATTATAAGTTGGAGGAGAGATCTGCATTAGTGAGATCTTCACAGATCTATAAGAATTACACCAACTGGCATTAAAGCTGTCTTAAATACCTTCCCATGATAATGAGATTGATGACAACTTTATATGCCATCCTAGAACTCCCATCCAGTGGCTGACAGAAGCAGAGGCAGACACCCACAGCTAAAAGCCAAACTGAACTCCTGGAACCCAACTGCAGGGAGGAGTGATAAGCAAAGGAATCAAGTCCAGGCAGGCAAAGCCCACAGAGGCAGCTGACCTAAAAAGGGGGAACACATGAACCCCAGACTGATGACTGAGAAGCTAGCATGGGACTGATATGGGCACTCTCGCCCCCCGGACCTGGTTGTCAGAGAAAAGAACTCGACAATCGATGGGACCTTGAAGAGCAAGTAGATCAGTATTTATTCCTGGCATACAAATAGACTCTGGGAGCCCATACTACATGGAGGGATCCCCTCTCAGTCTGGACACATGGGGGAGGACCTAGGCCCTGCCTCGATTGATAAGACAGACTCTGAAAATCCCTCATGGAAGCCCTTACATTCCCTGTGGAGCAAAGCGGGGGGGGGGAGGATGTAGTGGGGGGAGGGGGAGGGAGGATTGAGGGAGCTGGAGGAGGAGGGGAGGGAGAGGGAACTGAGAGTAACATGTATAAACAGTTAAATAAAAATTATTAAAAAAGAAAGAAAAATAATATTAGTGATTTTAGTGTGTATTATCTTTCTTAAACCAAATATCTCTTTTTATCCTAAGAGATGATACTGTATCTTAGTTTTCTTTCTATTCGATAGGTAACATAACATGTTCTTAAGAAGGCTCTGGAGTCATAATGCATACATACAAAGCCTTTCTCTGTGTACTAGATTCCTGTAGTTCTTCTATATAAATATTATGAGGTGGGATGGCTTAAAATAATAAATCTATGGCTAACATGGGTTCAGATCTTCAGAGAATCTTTCATCCTGAGGCTCTCATAGAATGCCTTCTTTAAACCATCAGGTGAATTGTTACCACTCTTTGTCATTCTTTGCTTAATAAATTATGTAATTCTAGTATATACCCATATACATATATATATATGTTCTTGTATATCCACATAAATTTTGTATGTGGAATTTCATATATTATTAAACACATGTTAATATATACACATACATATTTTTCCTTGTGTCGGATCTTTGATAGATGGTAAATTTCAATAAATTAATACACTAATAAAATTATGTAACTAATACAATTTAACTTTGGGCTAAATTGCTTATTTCATGTGCAATTTTCCTCAAAAATAAAGTTAATATAGTAATACTATTAATTTAAAGACTACTCTTAGCTGTGGGTGTCTGCCTCTGCCTCTATCAGCTACTGGATGAGGGTTCTAGGATGGCATATAAAGCAGTTATCAAGCTCATAATCAGGGGAGGGCATTTGAGATAGCCTGGAACCCAGTTTCAGAGAGGAGTAATGAGCAAAGGAATCAAGAACAGGCTGGTGAAAGCCACAGTGGCAGGGAACACATGGATCCCTGACTGATGACTGAGAGACCAGCATGGGACTGATCCAGACACCCTCCCACTCAACCTGGGTGTCAGAGAAGAGGCCTCAGCAATTTATGGGACCTTGGAGAGTAGATAAGTATTTATTCTTGGCATTCAAATGGACTCTAGGAACACATTCCACATGGAGGGATGCTCTTTCAGCCTGGACACATGGGGGAGGACCTAGGCCCTGCACAGGATAATATGACATACTGAAAATCCCTCATGGAACCCCTTAGCCTCCCTGAGGAGCAGAGGGGAGATGGAGTAGGATGGAGGGGTGAAAGGAATGGGGGGCCGGGGGAGGAAGGGAGGGAGAGGGAACTGAGAATAACATGTATACAAAGTTACATAAAAATTATATATATATATATATAAATAAAATAAGTTTTGTAACAAGAAAAATTGCTCTAAGGATTGTAAACTTGAAATACTTGTGGTGGTATGTAACAACAAGAAATTTACTTTTGGACAACTCTTTCTGGGAAAATCGCTCCCAGAGGAGTAATCAAATCCACAAACATATTTTAGATGAAACTGTGAAAAGCTTACTTTGCAAAGTACTTAAATTGTAGTTTCATAGATAGTTTTCAAAATGTAAGGTTTAGAAACAATAATTTTCTTCTAGTTTAGAAATAATGTAATAAAAAGTAGAATATTTGTGTACGGAAGGTAGATCAATATTCAGTACAGCTTAATTTTCCTAAAGTTTTCTCTTATATAGCAGAAACCATGACTGGATTAGTAAGGTGCTTGATGCCACCCAGGCCTGACAACCTGAATTCAATATTAGAACACACATGGTGGAAAGTGAACTGACTCCTGCAAATTGTTCTCTTTACATACACCCACATGCACACATACACACACACTAAATTAACATTAGAAATTGTCCCCAATTTTGCCATGTATTGGTGGTGCACTTCTTTAATCCCAGGCAGAGGCAGGCAGATCTCTGTGAGCTCAAGGCCAGTCTGGTCTACTGAGTGAGTACCAGGACAGGCTCCAAAGCAATACAGAGAAATACTGTCTTGAAAAAGAGAGAGAGAGAGAAGAAAGACTTTGTCTCCTATTATACAAACAAATGACAATAGCTAGAATGCCATATCATACTTTAACTACAGTGCAAGGTTTTTCATGGTGTAATTCATTTGTTTTTAGTCAAAGTTTTTGAAAAGAATGGCCAGAAGTCCAGGTGTCACCATCTTCCATAAAGTTACATACTGCAGAATAAGAGTTTTATGACAATAAAGGATGCTCCAATAATGTGTTTGAGGAAATAGGTAGTAGGCTTCAGGATTCTATTGCAGATCTCCTACATCGATGATTTTCTATAAAATGATCCTTAGATTTCTTAGGAACAAAATGATGCTTAATATTCTGAATAATAAAAATCTAGAATTCTATAGACAAGCCAATAATATCCACTTAATATTTTGATAAAGTTAAAATGTTAAAAGGAGATATTTTATCATCATATTGCATGATAAGTGATTAGGTATATATGTTGGGTGTTGGCCATCCATTATCTATTCCATTTAGAATATTCCACCAGCAAAAGATTTTAAAGAATTATTGTATTGCATTCTGTCTAGTCTTGGCAAAGTTATTAATCAAGAAACTGTACTATTCTTTTGACTCTGAGGATAAAAACCCAGCAAGGTCAAGCAGTTATTATTTGATAAAATTGAGTTTTTCAGCTCAAGACATACAAGAGAAATACAGGAAAGAGTTGGAACCAATTCAGCCCAGTGAGACTGATGAAACCTTGATACCTGGAACACAGCATCTATCCTTTTACCCACCCATTCCAGCTCAATCTCTAGATATTTCTTTGATTATGCAGATTGTCCGAAAGTTACTAACAATTTTCTTTTCTGCTTATGCTATCATCCCTGTTGCTTGCAAATAATTAGAATGGTTAGTGGTCAAATGTCCAATTTAGTATTTTTCAAACTATTCTTGTCTAATTCATGCAGCATACTTATTTAATTATATTGAAAATAGATTATTTTCTCATACGATGTATCCTGATCACAGTTTCTCTTCCCTCAATTCCTCCCAGCCTCCATCCCTACCCCCCTCTGTTCCCTGGACTTACTTCTCTTCTTTTTCTCTTCAGAAAACTGCAGGTCTCCAAGTGAAAACAGCACAACATGACAAAACAAAATACAATAAGACAAGTCAAAGGCCCTCAAACTCAATCTGGACAATGCAACTCAACAGGAGAAAAGGAGTCCCAAGAGCACATAAAATAGTCAAAGACACATTTGCTCCCACAGTTACGAGTTCCATAAAACACCAGACTAACATCCACATCATATGTGCAGAAAACCTGGTGCAAACCCATGCATATTTATTAAAAATGAATGTCCTAAATACTATCTCAGATATACCAAATTCAATTATTTGGTGGAGGCTTCACAGATCTGTAATTTGAACACACTCTTTAATAATAATTACAACAAAGAAAGAAAATATGATCTTTAATGTGCTAGATCCACATTGAGAGAATGAAAAGTAGTCTGAAAAGGAGAGGGTCATGGGATAATTCAAGTGTACAACTTGCATTGGGTGGTTTTTTTTGATACTTTTGCTCTTTAATAAAGATGGCTTACACAGTCCTTAAGAGGGATAATTTATCAGGAAAATGTTATAAAGATGATCAACAGAGAAAGAGCCATAAGTAAAATGCTATGAACGGGACAATATTTCCTTAAATTTTGATTGTTAACTTTGGCTTTTTATTAAAGACAAAAATCTATTAATTCAAGACAAGTAATTTTTATAAAAGTTTGTCTAAATTGTGTTCTTTCAAAATAGTTTTTAAATATTGATAGAGCTTACATTAAACATTCAAATACTTAACTTAATTTCTTTGCATTTTTAAATTCTAGAAGTTGTGTGAAATTTTCTTTCTCACATAGTACTTAAAAGTATTTTTCCTTTTTCCCTTTTAGTTACTAATTTGCTTTATTACCTCTGCCGCAGTAAATTATTGTTGATGAAAACTGCATTAGCAAAATAAGTACCGAAATTTATGTTGCTTATCTTACTTAAAACAAGATAAAGCAGTGGAATAAAATTAATATATACAGTCAGAATGAATTCGCTTTTATTTATTTTTCTTTGTTCAAACACTCCATCATTGATGCATTTCCAAATGTGCATGTAATGAGAAGCTACTGGCTGGCAGACATGCTGGTAGGTTTCAGTGACACTGTCTCTATGAGTACAAGCAGCAGATACCAGGTATATGAGCTTAAAGTACATCTGATTTTCCCTGTATGGCAGCCTTAAGCTGCCACATAAAAAAACTAAAACATAGTAAAAATATAGTGGAAAGAGTAAAGTATGCAATCTCAAAGTTACAGATCTTTTCATGCACTAATAAAATGAAGTGCTTATGTGAATCACTGTTGTCTAGTAAGGGAAGAATTTACATTGTAGAGAAAGTAACTTAAGCTGTGGTGCCTCCTCAGTTCCCTCTAGCCCCATGCTCTCTCTCCCTCACCCCCACCTCTGCAAAGACATGCACACCTAGAGAGGCAGCTGTAGGAGGAAGTCTGATGCCGCCATTAAACATGTGACTTATTAGAGGCCCATACAGATGAGGTAATAAAAGGGCAGTTTACCACACCGCTAACCACACCCACTTTAGGCAGGACTAAAGACGTATACGGCTGGACGTAAAGACGTATACATACGTAGGCGGAACTACGTCACTAGCCATGGCCCACTTTTGGGCATGGCTAGGGGCGTTACGGGGGAAGGCATAAAAGACAGCACCCAGGAAGTCTCGCTCTCTTTTCCTGGAGTTCGGCTTCCGGTCCGGCCGCTAGCTGAGAACTAGATCCTCTGGGTTTGGTATCTTGTGAGTAATTTTCTATATTAAATACTTAGCCTTATTTTCAGTAATTGTGTGTCGCGTATAGTTACAGCATCTGTTGAAGCCAACAGGCAGCAGCAGAAGACAATATACAACTACCTACAAGGTTCTAGGTACCATGACAACTTCCAGATTATGAGGGAGGCAAACATTAGCTTAAATTTAACGAACAAAATTTGCTTCAAAATTACTCCCAATTCCTGTAAAGTATACTAAATGCTCAATAAATATTTATGTCCTCAAATCAGAATGCTGAAAATAATAATGGGTCTTCAATAGCACTTCTAGGCACAAGAGATTGGAAGACACTTCATCTCTTTAATAATTTGATTGATAAATAGGTTTTGTGAGTTTCTACTTTACATGTGTGTGTTTATACACATGCATATATGTAGAAGCTAGGATCTAGGGGGTGTGTCTCTTTCTCAATCACTCTCCCAACTTTCTCTCTCTCTCTCTCTCTCTCTCTCTCTCTCTCTCTCTCTCTCTCTCTCTCACACACACACACACACACACACAACTGAATGGGAGCCTAATGATTCTGCTAGACTTTTCTGGCCCTCTCTGACACCCACATTCAGGGGGTCTGGGTCAGTCCCATGCTTTCCACACAACCATCAATCTGGGGTCCAAGTTCTCCTCCTTGTTCAGGTCAACTGTTTCTGTGGGTTAAACCAGTCCAGTCTTAACTCCTTTGTTCATCAGTTCTCCCTTTCTGTCAATGGATTCCAGGGCTTCAGTTCAGTGTTTAGCTGTGGGTGTCTACCTCTGCTTCCATCAGTTACTGGATGAAGGTTCTGTCTCCCAGACTCTCTGGCAGTGGGATCATATGCTGGCAGTCCCCTGATTCATGTCTAAAATCAATATATGAGTGAGTACATACCATGTTTCTCTTATGCTCCATTTACCTCATTTGCTGAATGACATTACTGTATTTAGTTGTACCCCCCTTGCTCTGTATGTAGGTGTATGCCCTTTGTCACATATCAAACCAATATTCTCTTAATCTGCAACTATTAGAAAAAACAAAAGACCCCATAACTTTTAGTAAAATAGTGCTAAATAGTCTTGAGAAATGACACTGTCAACCCAGCATGCCACAGAATGCCCTCTTCTAGAACATTATAAACTTATGCTGGGATCACTTCCAACTTCTAAATATAAATGAAATATATCATCAATATGCAGTTCTTACTAATGAGATTTAATGAGATTATACAGATATCTTCTTTCTGACCTAATTTCTTTGACCACTGTAACTTTCCTGTGAGGTAGTTGTCATATTAGAGTGATCCATGTTACTTTTTGGAAAGTAACTAGAAACACAGTACCAGATGGAATCAAATTCCTGACCCAGCATCTATTCTGGATGTCCAAGCCAGACAAAGCCTAGTCCTTAAGAAAAATACGTACCTCAAATAGGGCAACCTTAACCATCCTTTTAATACTGTCTCTTTGGCTAAGTAAAAGTAGTATCCATTAGGCTCATCCAGTTATAAGCCACCTTTCACTTTTCCTCTGTCACCATAATATTTTTAACAACAAAACAAATTTCTCCTTCTACTTTTCAGAGAAATACTTGGTCATTCTTACCAAAGTAGGAGGTATTATTTAAGAAAATATTTCAGACAAATACAGTCATCTCCCAGAAGAATCTCACATTTTGGATTATTCAATTTGATTCCAAAGTTTTCATTTTATAAATAAGGCTGTAATATAAAATGCTTATATACAATCAAAAGAAATCTTCTTCTGTCTTTTCTTGTAGTAAAAAGCAAATTCACAAACGTGGGAAGTAAGAAATTTAAATGTGTGGCTATTCTTCAACATGCTGCTTAATTGCTTTCTAGAGTACAACTTCAAAAGAAATGTTTGCCATCAGGGCATACTCTGAGGCCTAATATATTAGCTTAAAGCCATAATATATGGAGAAAATGAACTAAAATGATTGGGAAAGATTGCTACACATTAAACATCTCAGAAAATGCACTGCAGTGTAGCTCCCTGTTGTAAGCATGTAAGAAAGGCCTTGTTCAATTCACTGTGTGAGAAAAAAATACCTTGGAAAATTAATTGAGGACAAGACCAACATACATGGTCCAGAGAATAGAGTGTTGAGAAATGATGGTTAGGAAAGAAAACTTACTTTTCTATGGAAAGCAATCCTAAATCCCTGTTGAAAATATCAATACCCCTTCTAAACATGTGGGTACTTCTTCCTCTCAAGGCCACCACTCACAGAGACAGACAGATTGTGGACACGTGAAAAGATTTTCTGAGCAGTGTATTTCTGCGGCAGAGCCACATATAGCTGCTTTTGTGCCAGTCATATTCAGCGTAGTAAACATTCAGTCAGGATTCCTTCTGTTTCCTATACCCATTAGTCGGGAAAGTAGTCCTTCGTCTTCCCAGGACTGGTAGATAAGTGGATCTGAGTAGATTCAGATTCAAAGTGGAATGAAGTAACCCCTCTAAAGAACAAGTTCTGTTAGATGTAAACCTGCCTCTGAACTCTCACAGAAAGCTGATATTCACACATAAGCTTCAGGTGTCCGGTAGTGGACAAATGGGTAATTCATTTTCCCATTACCTGCTGAACAATGTGGACACACGTACTTCAGAAACATATTCCAGTAGAACAAACGTATTGAGTAGAAAAAAATTCAGCCTTTAAAACATTGTTGACAGTCAAAGAATAATACAATAATAAAATAACAACCAATTCAAGAAAGTTTTTAATTTAATTTGATACATATAACAAGTATATAAGAAATCGGTACCTAAAATCAGAATGTTTCTAATCATTTCAGTTTCAGAATAACTAACAAAAATCTTTTTTAAAAGCCAAATTATATAAACTACCCTCACTTTTAAATTTGATCACAACTGCTACAAACAGTATAAATAAAAGAGGTGTACAACAGGCCAACCAATGGCAAATCTAGTGAGGAGGAAATTAGTCATTTGTCCTCTGTTTTACAGGTTTCCTGGATTCTTCTGCTGTATCAAGAGCAGAACTTGTAACTGAGGCTAGGATGCACCTTAAAGATGATCTCCTTGTCACACTGAGGGCTGAGTACATGGTGGTATGCACATAACTGAGGCTAGGGTGCATTTAAAAGATGGACTCCTTGTCACACAGAGGGCTGTGTCTGTAGTGGTATGCACATAATAGCACACACACACACACACACAATCAGAATTTAAAATTAAAGTGTCAAAACTCTGAAATTCCTTTCAACTCAAAAAGTCCGCTTGTAAGAACAAACATAGAGGCATTCATCTGTCTTATTAAAATGCACATTGTTTTACGATCATTTATTTCTATCAGAAATATGATAAGATCTGTAATAATTTAGATTAGTTTGGAAAATGATATTCTTTTTATGAAAAAATGAAAGGTAGTATATTATTCAATGTGAAAATAGGGAGTATTATTGCAATTTAGAAGCTAGATGGGAGTTTACAGTGCTTTTTGACATTCTAAATGTGCAAATCTAAATGTCAGTAGCTAATCATGGGTAATCTGCAATTGATTTCTTCTTTCAAAAATACCAAGATATAACAACACTTTCTATTTCTATGTGCTTCTAGAGGAATATATTTCAAATACAAAATACAGAATCTGTCAAATTATACGTTAATTTCTAAAAAAATAATTATGAATACCTGCAAATCCAACTTTCTAAAACACTGCTAAAACCACTGCTCAATAAAATTAGGACAGAGAAAGTAGCTGTGGATCAGCCATAAATAAAACAGGTGGTAAGATTTTTAAGAATGATTTGTCCTTTTTTGAGACAGGATACCACTCTGTGACGTAGACTGGCAACAAATTAGTTCTATTCCCCTGCCTCACTCCCAGTAGCTGGAATTACACATTTAAACAACCATATATGGCCTATAAAGTGTGTGTGTGTGTGTGTGTGTGTGTGTGTGTGTGTGTGTGTGTGTGTGTGTGCATGTCTGTGTCTGTGTGGGTGTGTGTGTCTGTGTGTATGTATTTGTGTATGTGTGCGCACATGCGTGCATGTCTGTCTGTGTGTGTGTGTGTGTGTGTGTGTGTGTGTGTGTGTGTGTGTGTGTACAGGTCATAAAATCCTGTTATATTGAGATTCCTTCCTCTATTATTCTTCATCTTTCTTTTCTTCTTTCTTCCCTTTCCTCCTTCCCTGCTTCTCACCCTCCTTCCCACCATTCCTTCTTTTCTTTTTTTCTTTTTTGCAAGAGACAGGGAACCTGGGACTCTCTGAGAAGTAAGACACATGATCTCTCCATCTCTGGAGTTACAGATGCATGTACCACCAGACATAGCTTTTACATGGATTCTGCAGTCCTGCCTCAGAGATGTCTTACACTTGCTTGCAAAGCACCTATCTGTACAGGCATCACCCCGGAACTGAAGGGGCATTTTATTAATAAATTTCATATAATGAAAGACCATTCAGATATTGCCAATTATACAGTCATAAAAAGAGGTAAGTAATCCACAGCCTGGAATACATGCATGTCTGCTACAATATGAAATTTATGGTTTTTGAATTCTGAAATCAGTCCCAGAATTAAATATAAAAGCTATGAGAAGTCAGGTTTAAAATTTTAATGAAAAGTCAAACCATACCATACAGTAATGAGCTCCACTAGTCAGGACAAGCCAGAATACTCTTAGTACGTGGTGATGGCTCCACTTTAAAGGTACAGTAAGTTTTAATCTGTAGATGCTGACAAGCTAACTCTAAATTGCTTAAAATTGGGATCATATAAAAGTTTCGCTTCATTCTCTTATTTCAGGTATTGAAGTTGACATATATTAATTAATGGGTCACAGTCCTATCCTAAACATTAACAAGAATGTCCTGTTTGTAAAGTACATATTTTATCACTTCTTTTAGTCTTTGGTATACCTCTATATCTCTAGTGTACTCATGCAGACCTCTGATTTTATGGCAATGAACTTAGAGTGAGGACAGATTTGATTCAGATAGTCATAAGTTTATGCCTGATATGTGGTCATGCTCCTATTAAATGACTCTATGTTTTCATTGCCCTTGTGGATTAATTTATGCATCTTTGAGAAGACAACATTTTATTTTTCTAAAGGATTCAGATCCTCAGAAGAGTTAAATACAAATACTTAGGTATATGCATTGATGCTTACATATGTTTATTACCTAAATCATTAGATTTTATTGATTTTCTGTCAGTGCTTTCCCTCATGTATGTATGTACACATGTGCAAGCCTGTTGCCTGCAGAGGTCAGGGGAGATGCTGGATCCATTGGGATAGGAGGTAGAGGGGATTTGTACCACTATGTGAGTGCTTGGAACCAAACTCTGGTCCTCTGCAAGAGAAGTCAGTGCTTTTAACCACTGAGCCATCTTCCTAGTCATGGTTAGCCAAATTGTAATCTCTCTGAATTTGTAGACTAGAGTGTAACATATACAGTTCCTGTATTCAGCAACATGAAGAAGCATACTGCCAACAGTGTAATTCAAATTTGAATATTTTAAGTACCCATCCCAAGTATACACACGGTCTCTGGACTCTCATAGAACAATGTGAGGTGCACTCTCACCCTGAACTCTTGGGGAAGGATCTAGGCCCTGCCCTATATAAAATGACAGACTATGGACACCCCCATGGAGGGCCTCACCCTCCCTGGGGGAATGAGGGGATAACAGGGGAGGGTTGGGGGGAGGGCACGGGAGGAGGGGAGGGAAAGGGAGAGGGACCTGGAACTGACTTATGAAGCAACCTTGTTTCTTATCTAAATTTAAACTGGAAAAAAAACCAGAAACATCAAAAAAATAAAATAAAATGTAAAAAAAAAAAAGAAAGTAAAGCTATAGGCATGGAAGGAGCAGCAGGTGAAGAGGTCTGGACAGCGAGGGGTGAACAGGTAGACCACAGAGTGTATTCAGGGCTGCAGAACTGCTTTGAGTGACACCGCAATGGAAGGTGCACATCCTTGCAAATCTGTCCTCATGCATGGCATGTCTGACACTGAAGTGAACCCTCATGTAGACTGTGAACTATAGGGAATGCTGTGCCAGTGCAAATTCGGTTGTGATAAAGATGCCACTGTGCTGGAGGATTTTGACCTTGGGGGAGGCAGGGGCTGTGTGTGGAAAATTGTTGTGCTTCCCTTTCAATTTCCCACTGAACCTAAAACTGCTGTAACGTCTATACAAAAGTAAATGAAAGCAATAAAGAATTTTTGGATGCTTAAAAAAAACAAATTTGAATATGTACTATTTTTTGAAACTAACAAAAGTCTCACAAGATATGTGAATGGTTCTCAAGAACTGCAGTATTTGTATTTAAGTAACAAAATCCTAAAGGTTGTTATGCTTTTAAATAAACAATTACTTCAGAATCTCACAATAGAAATATATACAAATTTACTGTATACCTCTGTAGCATTTTTAAAGATACAGTATCACTTAGCTTTAATAAGACTATAAAAACTTTAAGATGCTAACACTCAAATTCTTAAATAAATTCACCATTTAAGCTAATAGCATTCTTGAAAATACCAGAGGTAATGTATCAATAAATAAATTTCTTGTCACAAACCAGTGAAGGATGTAAAGATTTTTATGTCTGTACTTCATTCTAAATAAACTAACAAAGTGTTATTTTAATAACCTGGATAAACCACATTTCATTTCATCTATAAAATGAAGTTATTATAGAGCAACACTATAAGACAGTAAGTTACTGTCCCCTTAGTACCTATTGTTCTTGTGTAGTCTTAAAATTCACAATGAAATTAGAACATGTTAAATTTTACTTGTTTTTAAATCATGGTAGTTAACATGCTATAATGAGCATATGAAGCTCCAAATGTTTGGGGTTGGTTAAATGAAAATAAAAATCTCTTTACAACTGGCTCTTCATTAAAAGGAGCATTGAAATTGTCAAGGCAATAGTGAACTTCCATTACTAAATTCTGGTGTTCTAAAATGTTCACAGACAGCATAACATTGATTTTGCAAGGGAGTATGTAAACTAGGGTACACAGTCACATTTTCATGTCGAAAGTGCTAAAGTCAGTTTTGATTTTATATAATCAGATCGAACAGTTTGTTCAAGTTTTACTCATCACACTTAATGGTGACCATTTTTCACTCACAAGGTAAACACTATTTAAATATACTTTAATTTCAAAGAAATAGAATATAAAAGGAATTTACCACACATAAGTATTTTTTTCTTTTGTTTTTTTCAAGACAGGGTTTCTCTGTGGCTTTGGAGGCTTTCCTAGAACTAGCTCCTGTAGACAACACTTGTCATGAACTCACAGAAATCCGCCTACTTCTGGCTTGGAAGTGCTGGGATTAAAGGCGCGCACTACCACGGCCTGGATAGGAATTTACCACAGGTAAGTTTTTAACTAATGTTATTTTTCATTAGTAGACACTTTTATATTTTCAGAAATGAAGGGTCATGGATCATAATATTTTATTCAGAATATGTCACACCATGGAGAATTCATAACCAACAGGCTTATTTTCAGAATGTCCTAAACCAGGCCAGGTCATTCATTACTATTGCTCTAGCACTGTGAGGCTAATTTAGGAGGAATGGAAGACATTATTTCTTAGATAATTTTTATAGCTGAAGTCTCTAATTATGGATCTAATTTAAATAATCTTTAGTGACATTAAAGTATCACTGTAACATTAAAGGAGATTCAAGGTCTCATCAAATATGATTCAACCTGGAAACATACATTCAGTTATTCTCAGTTCTTATTTGGAATATTTCTAACATAAGATTTTTTTTCTCTAAATTACAATGGACTTCATTAACTACATAATTGACAGGTGAATATCTATATGTTGCTTAACTTTAATCATGGACTCTAAATATGAATTACAAGTGTTCTTATTCTAGATGCTTTGCTGTAAGTACTGCAGCACAATGTGTTTCTATTTGCTGTGCTCTTCGACCATAATATCTAAGTTCCATATATAGCATGGTTACTCCAGAGAACTCATAATTGACCTGGGATTAGCAGATGGATACATTAAATGAATTATGCATTTTTACATAAAGTGCTTTTCATTGCATACCTGTACCTATAAAATTATGAGTAATTACAAGAGAAAATAACAGATTCATATCCATCATACTGATTTTCCAAGTCTATATTATCTCATATCTCTAGGGATCAAAAAATAGGTGACTTTCACACCTGAAAAGTTTTAATGAAATATTTGGAAGAGCAATTATTTGTAAGCAAGTTCATCAAGTTCAGGTTGGCACATAGGCCAACAGGTGAAGTCTTCAGCAATGTACTCACAAAGTAGCTGAAAATATTTTTTCAGGATATACGCTTAAACATGCATTTTCATTCTAAGTTTTTTCTCCAAAGCATAAACAAACAAACAACAAACATCCATTGCTTTTTGGAAGTGGAAATTCACATTTTCAAGACAAATTACACTTTTAAATAAAAGATCCTTTTAAATTAACAAATCAGAATAAGTAGTTTAATCCTGTCAACAAAAGCTCACTTCAATATCAGTCTATAGAAAGTTCTAAATTTGTGATATATTTAACTTTTATTTGCACAAACATTGTAAGCTTGTAAATTAATTTTATATGTTTACATAATTAAGTATCTGCCTACCTATAAAGTTAGAGTAGAGTATCTTAAGAAGAAATCTAGGAATGCAGCTCTTAAACTGATGATTTTATTTGATTATTCTGTTTTATCACAAAATCTTCTTTACCCTGAATGATGGTATATTGACATCATCAAACCTTTTAATATTAAATAAAAAGTTCCTAAAAAAATATCACAGCCTTTGTAATAGGATTTCAGGAAACTTTCTGTGTTTGGCTGTTGTCACTGTAGTATTAGCAGATCATATGATGCCTGACTCTCTATGTATTGAGTTTATTGCATTATTTAATTTTGACATAAATTGCATTAGAATAATAGATTCAGTTTTCAAAAAATGGTATGTAATTTTTATTTGAAGATCAACCAATGTGTTTGTATGTCATATCATATGTGGTTAATATGCCGAACATGATTTTAAACTACTTTCCAGATTATTGATTCAATTATTGAGAAAACAAAATTTTCTGACAAATTTGGAGATAGACTGAATATTTTACACTTGATCAGACATTCCAATATGAAGCATGGTCTTATATCCTTTATATATGACAAGTACACTGCCTATCATGTAGCAGGTCTTTAAGAAATATGGTGACAAGAATAAACATTGACATTTTTAGAACATACATATTTAAAGACTAAATCATGTATCATATAAGAAGCCATATTTTTTTAAAAAGGAACCACTCTTCCAGACATTCTGTAAAGATTTACTACATGTGAATATATTTAAAAAATATAATACTTACATGAACATTATTCAAAGTATGATTTTTAAAATAGACATCAAATATATAGAAATTTTGTTAAATTAGGAATTTCCTGCTGTCTTTTTTGCTTGTTTTTATATAATTTTTATAGGCTCTTTTACTATTATGTGATTTTAATAAATTTTTCAATGACATTTGTGAAGGCAGATCACAATATAAGGGAGATAACAACTCAAGGAAGTTTTAGATTATGCAAAATTTGCTGACAGGTCTTCCAGTGTTCCTGATCCCACATAGAATATATCCTTAAATTCCTTTGTCCAGATCATAAACATTGTCTTAACATATATTACTCTTTATTTACACTCAGTGCAGAGAAGAGACTCATGGTTAATATCTGAAAACAACTTGCCTCTTTTATGTGCAGTATTAGTTGGGATTTAATATTAATTGATTTTCATTTAAATAAAGAATATCAAAACACACGGGTGCATTTTAAAACAATTCTAACATAGACTGTAATATTACATTGTCCTGTGAAGATGACCATACCTACTTGAGTCATCACCCACTAGACAAAAAAGATTACTACAGATAGAAAGCTGAGGTGAAAGAAAGGAATTAGCACATTACATTTGATGAATCAACATCATGTACAGTATTTCAAAACAGGAAACTGTTACTAAGATTAGATAAGACTTTCAAATGAGTGGCACAGAAAGAATTCTGCATGGAGGCTTTAGCACCAACCCCAGTAATACATGTATTTATATCATTATGCAATATGTAAATATATCATATCTATTTTTATCAGTATGAATTTTTATGATTTTTCTTTGGGGGGGGTTTGTTTGGCTTACACTTCCATGTCACTGTTCATCACTGATGGGAAGTTAGGACAGGAAGGCAAACTAGGCAGGAACTTGGAGGCAGGAGCTGATGCAGAGGCCATGTAGGAGTGCTGCTTACTCTTATAGGATAATTCTTTTGAACTAGTCAGTTTGAACTGGAAAAACATGGGAGATGAGCTATATATTTTTGAGGTATTTTTGTTTTGCTCAATTCCTCTTAACACATCAATTATGAATAACTACTTAATCGGGGATGACACAATATATAGCTCAGATTCTCAAAAAAAAATAAATTCAGAATGATATATATATATATATATATATATATATATATATACTTTCTGCTTTCTATCTCCAGCACTAATGTTCTATACTAGGATGTCACACCCATTCTCCTGAACAATAGCCAGAAAACCTAGTTCTGCTCTTGCAAGCCTACTGCCATCTTTTTCCTCTTGAGATGGACCCGAGTTCCCTTACCATCAATCCACATTACCTGAGATAATTTTAAAGCTTGGTTTCTTACCGTTTCTTACTTTTACATCCATTAAATTTTTCTACTGTGTTTCAAACTACATTTCTTCAGGTCTTTCCTCTACCCAGTAAACACCAGTATCACTGGACTCAGTTCTTAATACTTGTCATAGATATTTACAAACCATTTATCTCCCTCTAGCATTAATGGGCTTCTTTCTCTGAAAAAGCTATTTGTTCCTCTTGCTTGAGGATGAGGGCTACATTGCACCTCAACACAGGTCCTTTCAGTGGTATCATTTAATGCACCACAATTGTCCTGTGACTATTTCTTCTGATGCTTTGATTGCTTTGTTCACTTTTTTTCTGTCTTTTGTTTGTTTCTTCTTACTATTTACCCAGGTTGTATGAAGAAATCACTGTTCCCACAACCTCTACATTTTATCAACTAAATATATTTTTTATGATTTGTCTTACCATTTTTGTTTCATATACAGTAACTTGCTCTTTTATTGGAAGTTTGGGAGTTTGTTAATTTAGCTTATTATTAGTTTTTATGGTGTTTATGTGTGTGGATACATGCATGTGTGCATGTGCAGGTGGCCAAGGCAGCCAAAAGAATAACCCAGTAGATGTGCAATTACATGTGGTTTGGAGTCACCAGATGTGGGTGAAAGAAAACAGAATCCTATCCTGCGCCATGCCCTCCCAATCCCTGAGCCATCACTCCAGTCATGACATTTTACATTCTAAAAACAATACTCAAGATAAAGTTGTGATAATAGCAATATATTTTCAGTTTTGAGGAAATAATGAGGTATAGGCAAACGTTAAATTTATTTGATTGCTGTAGACACACTATTAATTTGATATTTTTAATTGCGTGATTAGCAATGTATGGATAGATACAAATTTATTCTCATTATTTAACTGTTCATATTGATATTTACCATGTTTATACCACCAAGAAATTTTAAGCCAAAGGAAGGAGACTTCTATGAATGTTGCACTATAGTTGAGTTGCAAGTAGAAACTTTTTTTTTCTATTTGCAACTTGTGTGGGAGCACAGGGAAGTGGTTGTTGAGATTGCGAAAAAGAAAGAACAAGTTTGTAGACGAATGCAAAAGATTGTGCAACAGAATTGTTTTATATATTGATACAAGAATTGTTATGAAATGTCTTGTACTCAACAATCTTATACATTATACCTTCTTTTGTATCTTTAAAATAGCATTTCTCCATTAGAAAATCAACAAAAAGTATTTAAACAATGCTTTATATTAGTTTCTAATAATTTTATTTATGTTATTTCTAGTTTAAAGAACATAATTTTAATGAACATGTTACTATTTTTGTGCAATAACATTTTCAGATATAGTTTATTTGTAACTCAGCGAATAATATATAGAACCTGATGAGCACTCTGGATTCAGTAAAAATAAATGGATATTATTCCTGATGACTATGACTCCACAACTTGAACTCATATTTATAATAAAATTTCAGGTTTTATATATAGTTATGTCTACCAAGAGGACATGGGAAAATAATGTCAAACATCCCTAAAACCTATCAAGAGTTTATCTGTGAAAATAAATTGAAACTATTGTGAAGAATCTTAGAGGAATATTGTCAGTAAATTATCTAATTATCTTAATTAAAAATATATGGGTTAACTTATTTCTTTTGTTTTAACAATTTATGGATGATGCTAGTAATAGGGCAACTAATTATAGATCATTGATTTTTAGGCAGATATTTTCTGTTTTAACATGTTTCCTTATATTTACATACAACTTTAGATTTCTTGCCATCATTTCATCCAAAGCAATAAACAAAATCATTAGTACCATAGCTACCTTGCTTGTTTGTCCAGTATTGTCTGGTAACCAGTCACATCATACAACAGTGATAATAAAATATACACAAGGCTTCATCTAGTAACACAGGTTGTCTTAATGAATTATTTTGTATGAAATTGATTATTTTTATAAGCATGAGCACACTAAGAGATGCATCAACTAATTCAGACAATATGGTACCCTGCTAAAGAAGAGTAAAATTTAAATAAATAGATCCCTGATGGCCAGTAACCACTGTAATTGTTACATTTGGTTAGCTTACACATGAAGTAATACTCGGTTTTTGGTTCGCTAGTAAGGAAATGCAAGGGTGCATATTTTCAGAGATTATAATATGAGTTTTAAATAAAATGTACCAATACCTCAAGAACAGTTTTTTAAATGTAATGAAATGTAACTGCATATGACAGTCTAACAGAAATTGTTTTTCTACTTAATCACATGAAGTGATATGGGAAGCATCATTACTTTCATATTGATTCAAAGAGCATAAGGTAATAGAAAGAAAGAGTCAATCTAATTTATTTTGTCTTTACCACACATAGCTTCAGAGCAAGTTCAAAGGCAAGAAGCCTTGTCTGTAGTGAGGTTCCCCTTAGTTCATTTTAAGAAGGAGATAGCTCACTTCTTCTTAGCATCATTATTTGACCCAGCCTTAGTGTGGAAGATTGGGGATGGGATAGGAGGTCAGAGAGTGAATTCGGTCTACTCAACCATGAAGGATTTTATATATAATCATTTGACAAAAATAGCCATAGAGCAATGACATTTCATTTTGTGAATGTCCTTAATCAAGAAGGAAGGTTATAGAAAAATGAAAATTTGTTCTATATAAAATAGCAGGTTTCAAAAATTAATAAAATTATGAGGATTATGAAAAGCATCTTCTAAACACTAAGCATTAATCACATCTCTGACATTTATTTTTACATCTATTACAATTAAATCCAAATTTTACTTGAATCTTTCTTTGCTGTTCTTATAATTCTGCAACAGTGCACATTTTAGATAAACAAGCAGTATTGTTCAGTTTGCTGTATCTTTATGAACTTACAAATTTAGAAACTTCTCTAAATATTCATACAAGTAATCTGCAGAAAGGTGATAATTTCTTATTCATTTGTCTCATTATGTTAGTATTCTCTAAATTTGTCAGGCAAAACCAATAATCATTTATTACTGATGAAAAATGTGACTGTAATCTGTAACTTTGTATTGGAGAACAAACTCAATTTTATCTAACTTTATATTTGGAAACTAGCAAGTGTATGATGGGATAGGTGGAAAATATTTTGAAGCACTAAGTCAAGCTAATTGAAGCATACAATAAAGTTCAGATATTTCCTCTTTACTCTTGACAAAAAAAATCATTAAAAAGAATGAGAGATTCATTAAGAGAAAGAAGAAAATAAAATTACTAAGAGGTTAAGAAACACCTCCACTAGGCTTTGGCATTTGATATAAATATTTCTACGGTCACAGTTTAGCATGGCATGTTTCAGTAGAATGGCACTTTTGTTTTGGGGCTGTTCATATGTGTTTTATTTGTCTAAATAAAGCCAGGGCCCAGGATTGGTGCTGACTTACATAGGCACATATTAGCTATTCAGGTAAATTCAGACCGGAATCATTTCAAACTTTGTAGTGAGCATGAATCTCAAACTACATTTACCTTTCATTCCCCTAGACAATAGTATTAGTATCAAATCTATATCTCACTTCCTCATTTTTTTAAAAAATGTTTTCCTTCTAAATAAAAGGTCAAGTAAATAACTACATGTTATTTTCAACAGTCTTTTTATTGCCATACAAGTAACCTAAAATACACCCGGGAACTTAATTCCAATAATCCTTAAGCTCCAATGTGGGATGCAGTTTGAAACTATACCACTGTGGAAGAGTATGGCATTATAGCTGTCACATATGTGACATGTCAAAGTCGCAGGGATACTATGCAGTTTCAAAAAAATACTTGTGATTGTATTTTGACAGATAAAAATAAAAGTAAACCTATCAGTAGTGTTGTTTAATAAACAGGAACATGTGAATTGTTTCTGAATGAATGTTTCTAGATAAAATAATATGACCACACACACAATTATGACAAAAGTAAGGCTTTGTTATTTGGCTTGCCTTTTCTCTCATCCTCTACCCATCAAACACAAAGTACACACTCTCATTTGACCTCTATTTGTACTTTCAGAAAATGTTCCTAAACAATTTTGCATATGGGGCCAATAGAAAACTTTTATGGTTGTTTTATACTGAGCATGAAAGCAACTTGGAACATGCAGGTGATACTTTCCTATATCCTTAGACATTCATAGCAGAAATCCAAAGATACGTATTTTATTAAAGATTGAGTAGAAGGAAAGAAAATACTCAAGTATTTTACACGCTTTCCATAATTTCCCCCATAGAGCATTCGCCTTCACTTTTCCACTACCCACTGGTAAAAGCCCTCTAAAAATCCAACAACAACTAGACTTTATGAATAGGATATTCATAACTTGGAATTTCAGGCTTAACACTCTTCTGCCCAGTTCTCGAAACAGAAACAACAGCACAGATATGTGAACATCTGTTATAAGAATAATTTGAAGTGAATGGTAGACAGAATTCAGAAACTAATACCGAGTAAGATTGACCAGTAGTTACTGGAGAAAGCAGGCTGACGATTGGTTACAGGTGTATAGGGTACAGCAGGAGTCATGACCTTTCTTTCAAGAAGCTATCCAGGAGAATCCGCACGTTGCTGCTTGGTGAAAGATTCTCCAAGAAGCAGTTAGGTCGGTGCCATGAAGGTTGACCTCCAGTGGAGACTGCTCAATGGAGACCAATCAAACAACTGCCAGGAAGGAACACATGTACCTAGGATGCTCATATATTGGAAAGAATTCTAGATAGAAGGGATGAGCGCTCCAGGGTCAGCTGGTCCCAGGCAGTGTAATCAGGGCTGTCTGGTTAGGAAACGTATTAGACATCACAGTGTGGGAAGTCCAGAGGAGCTGACCCAGGGACAAAGTTACCTGCAACAGTGGACAAGAGTACTCACTCTCAAGGCACCCTCCTCCTCCAGCCCTTCGGTTTGTCCCTTACCTTGGTTGGAGACATGACTGCAGTCGCCTGTCCAAGCTGTCAGCAGGGGCAAGAAGAAACCAAATTGCAAAAGAAATTCCCGGACTTCGCAGCCCCCCATGGCTCTTGCTGGATCTCTCCTTTTGCCCCTTAAAAAGAAGTGGCAGTATTGCAGCCAGGTGTTCCTAGGAGGGTGGGGATCCTGGTCCAAGCTCTCTTCTTCTTCCTCCTCCTCTTCCTCCTCCACCCGGCCCGCAGGGGAAGTCCCGGGGCGCCTCCCGCGCGAGGCCCCGTGAGCAGGGCACGAGGGTCCAGGCTGTCCAGGTGCAGGAGCAGCTGCTTCGGAGGAGTATGCTGCCTGCGCCGCCGGGGAGCTCCTGGCGGCTGGAGGCGAGGGGAATTGCATCCACAGCCGTGTCCCGCTCCAGCGAGGACTATTCACTTGGGCCCAAGAGAGCGCGCGCACAAGAGCGAGCTCAGGCTGTAGTTTGGGGGAGGGGATGGAAAGACCAGGGAGGGTGCCTGAAGGAAGGTACTGGGGGTTGGTAGGGATGTCCAGGGGTGTAGTGAAGGTGCAGTCTGGGGACTCAAGAGTCTCTCTGGACCCAATCTGACACTTACAGAACCCAGAGCAGGGGGGCACAGAAGACAGCAAGGGTAGCCTGGGCGACCAGAACTTTCCTGTGGCTGGCGTCTAGAGAACCGGGCAAATGAGGTTCAGCGGGTTCTCGAGTGGTCCCAGCGTGCAGCTGGCTGAGCGCTCAGTCTCTTGACTGAGTGACCTGGTCTGAGTGACCAGTCGTGGACACCACCGATTAGGTGGCATCTGTGCCTCCCTCTGCCGTGGCAGAGGCTTGCTTACTGGATATCAGTGAAGCTACCTTAGTCCCCCAATCTCTTGCGCTCCCCCTCCCCCATGTAATGATAGACTGTCAGCTCTGAACACCTTCTTCCCTGTTGCCACATTTCTGCCGCTCCAAGTGGTAAGGGTTGCAGGTCAGCGCCCTGGGCACAGCTTGACGATGGCAGTGGTGGGCCCTGTAGCGTCTGTAGCCTCCCAAACTTGGCCACCAGAGCGAACCAGCAACCTTTCCGGTTCTGTTCCGAGTCCATGGAAAACATAGGGATTGAAGAAGCAATAGAGAGAAGTCACTGCAGCCTGAGAGTCGATTGGTGCCTGGCGCCTTGGCTAGCCTAGGTCTGCGTTGGCATAAGGTGGTGACTTCCCCAAGGAGGTCACCAGCATCATCCTGGCAGCTTTGGTGCTGTACTTCCGAGGACCTCGACAGCCTGCTCTTCAGGGTCGGGCTATGCGCTGAGAGCAGCTCAAGGGTTGAGCTTTGCGTGGCTAAGTCCAAGGCAGCGCGCACAGCGACTGATGCGCTCTCCACGAGACGCCCCCTTTTCAGCTCCTACAGGCTCTCAGGTCCGGGCGCTCCTAAGTAGGTGCACTTGCGACTTGGTGGGACCCCACCCTGGGACGAGGAACAGAACTAGCTGATGGGAAGGGGTGTTACCGAAGGCAATCTGGGAGCTGTGGCCCAGCTGCCTGCCGAGAACGGTGCGCGGAGGGCAGGGCCCTAGAGCGCTGCTGAGCTTGGTGGAAGCCCTGCGATCTGGCAGCAGCTGTGGCTCGGGTGCAGCCAATTCGGCGCTAGAGGGGGTTAGTAGACAAGAAAAAAAAATTCCCTCATTGCTGGCAGGTGGAATTGCTTGCTAAACCTGTGAAAAAGCACAAGGCTGCATTCAAGCAAACTTACAGTGTTTGTAGGGTCTCACTGTGGAGACTTTATCACTGGCGTTGTAATTTCTGTAATGCATTCGTTAATGTCGTTATTGTTTTCTTTATTGAAGGGACGAATATTATCGGTCTTGAATGAAGATTTTAAAAAATCCATCTCCAAACGAGGAAGGGGTTATTTGAAGGTTTATTGATAGCATTGGAGAAGAGTGAAGAGAATTTCTACAGCACAGAGCAGATATGTTCAAAGCGGCCGGGTGGGTTCAGGTCGGGAATGGCTGTGTTGGGAACCTTAAAAGGAGTAGGCTAAGAAGAAAGGGTCAATGTTTTACCGGAAATTCTGTAAATGAAGCAGCGTTTCCAGGCATTCTGATTCTGCTCGGTGTTGTTTATGGTTGGAACTCTAGTTAAGGGATTTTTGTCCATGCCTTACAGTCAATCAAAGGGAAAGAGAGAGGAGCAAGGGACGCCAAGAATCTAAGAGCTGCTCTCAAGGAGAGAAATGTAACATGCAAGTGTGAAGAAGCTTTCTAATTGGTGACTGCTTTCACACTCATTATGAATTCATACATAGCTTTTCAAAGATGTCCACGCCAATTTAAATGTATGCAAATCACATCTTCAAAGATGGAGTTCGTGTATTAGTTTTTACAGTAGTGAAATCTGATTTTGCTACTTATTTAACCAGTTTTACTGATACTGACTAATGACATAGGCACTTGCAAATTCAATTTAGTTTACTAACTCAGGTGTAAAATAAATATCAATATGAGGACACCACAAGACATTTTGTCTAAGTAATCTTTTCAGAGTGCTTAATGACTATGCTGGTGGTTTGATTACATATAATAATTCCTGTTTTAATATATTCTCAGTGGGAAATAATTAACATAATTTCAGCATCACATTTACAAATGAACATTTAAACTCAAGTGTTAATGCTTTATTTGAATCTTAAATTTGACACAATTTATTATAAATTGTGGAACGGTCAGAAGCTATATATAAAATCATTTTAGAAGGGAGTGATTCTAATGGAAAGAAAATGAAGGGGATAACAAACAGAAACAAAGCTGTGAGTCATTTCCCAAGACTCAGGCTCGATTTCACAGCAGAATGCGATGTCTGAAACATAAACTTCGAAGTAGCTCTAACACTTGATTGTACTGAACTTCACTCCCGCTGTACCAACTGCTTAGCTCCTCCTCACTATTTGTTCAAATAAACCACAGCAGAGCTTCACATAACATGTATCACCTGGGCAGATGATGGCTGCCTTACTGGTTGTGACTTTTTAAGAAAAACATAATGACAATATTTTCCCCATATTAAAGCATGTGTCTTTATGTTTAAAAAATGCTTTGATACTGTTTCTTGCATTTTTGGAAGATAAGGAAATCTTAATTTTAAAAATTTCAATAATGAATTAAATTATGGTGACCATTTGTCATGGACAGTCTCAAGTACATTATTCAGGTAGAAAAGTAAATTAATACATGAGTTGTTAACTCCTAAACTTTATAATAGCATCAATCAATAAAAAAATTTGGCCATATATATCCCCACAAAATACACATACATATATACATTCCAATTTTTTTAATGTTCACTTTTCTTCTCTCAGGAAGCAGTTAAGAGTTAACTATTTTGTATGAATAAAACTAATTTGTTGCATAAAGTTTCCTTGGGACACTTAGCTATAAACTAAACGGGATGTCTCCATCAAATACCTAGCCTCACCATTCAGGGAGCCCTCTGTAAGAGGAGGCAGAGTGTAAGCGGCAAAGGGGATGGAAGGCACAAAGAGGCCAAGGTCCTACCTATCCGTCAACATGAGCAAAGCTGATATGAACTCATAGAGACTGAAGCAGCATACCTGGACCTGCAGAGGTCTGCATCAGGTCCTCTTTCTATGTATAATGGCTTTCAGCTTAGTGTCTTCATGAGATTTCTGAGTGTGAAAACAAATGGCTCTCTGATTCTTATGCCTTTTCTTGGGCTCTTTTTGTTCTGCCAGTTTGCTTTCTCCATGTTCGATGTGATGCCTTTGTTTTAGCTTATATTTTATTCTGCTGTTATCTCTTAGATTACCTAATGAGAGATGAAACAGGGGTGACTCCAAATGGGAGGAGATATGGGGAGGAACAAGGAGGAGTAGAGAGAGGGGATATATTATGTGAGAAAACATCCAATTTCAGTTAAAGGAAAAGAAATCATAACTAGAATAAAACAAAGTCATGGGAATTATATGTGAACTGGATGCAATTGCTAAGCAGAGATACACTTTCATTTTTGTTTTTTAGCATAGTTGTCATATTTGCTGACATGTGACAGTTTCAAAATTATAAGCCACTCAAAGAACCAGATGTAATATTCATGCAGATTTATCTGCACTTGTCTGTTTGAATCATACCCATATTCATAAAGGCATTCATGTCCCATTTTTCAGAGCTATATTGTTCAGAATTCTTTTGTATTCTTTCAGAACATTGTTCTCCAAGATATATGTAATGTGGTCTCAGGTAAGAAATGATTAAAATTTTATTAAGTGAAAGATATATGACACAAAAATTCAGCCCAACTAGTCATGCGTAGTAGAGAAAACAGTATTGAATGCTATTTGCTTTGTAAAATGATGAAAAGTGGAGATTTAACCTGCAATTAATTCCTTTGAGGAAAGACAAGGATTATATTGTTTAAGACTCAGCATGTTTCAAGCATGGAGAAAGTCTCAAGTATATTATTCTGGCAGAAAAGTAAATTAATCCATTTACAGCAGTAATTTGCATTCTCTGAGGTCAAGAAAGAAGAAACACAAATAAAGATCTCTGATGCTGAAAGATATTATGAAACACCAGGTCTTAAAGGATTAAGTTTGCACTGCAGATATACACAATGCTTGAGCCTTTTTCCTGATAACAAAGTCAGTGACTTGCTGTGGACAATAATAACATTTTATGGCATCAACTTTAAAATCTGAATTAAGGAAAAGACTGACTTGTATATTATTTAGCATACAAAAAGCATAAGTAACATTCAACAGCTAAAGTAAAAACAAATCTACAAATTCAAATACAGCTACTCTGAGGTTCTTTGCTTAGAAATTATGTACCTCTTTTTATAAGAACTTTCCTAATTTTTTTGTACAGATTGAAAACATATTAAAGATTAAGTCCAAATATATTTCCTGTTGTTCATATATTTCAAGACATGATACAAAATAAATCAGGATTAAATAAATGTAGCATAGTTTTTGATAAAGTCTATGTACTACTATATATCTACCTACTGGTTGTGATTTCTTGCTTTATTAGAGTGGGGATTGTATATTAAACTATAAGAAGATATCAAAGCCTAGTTGCAAATACTTTGAACCTTATTATATTCCTAACCCTATTGATTCTAACCATAAAGCACCAATAAATCTCATTGTGAGCTTTTGTTACTAGGGTGCACAAAGATCATTCTTGTGAGTATGTACTGATACTTATATTCCATGTAAATGACCTGATAGCCAGAGATAAAGATCCATTATGGTTAAAGTAATACGGAACTCCTCACATAATATTCATATAGTAGGCACATTAAATTACCAATAGCATGCCATAGCTCATAAGGAATATAACACTGTGATAGATTTCCTTTTCAGTTTTCCAAACTTAATGTGCAAGAAAGCATGCAGAGTCTCAGAAGTACAAATATGAACCTTGGTGACAAAAAAATCAGAAATATTTCCTTAAAAGGACTTTGAATAAAAATTCCTTATCAGACACACCTAAAGATTATTTCTCTTCATCGAATATATTGTCTGTCCTGGGTACATTATAACAAAAATCCGGTTTTCATTGTTGATACCAAAATCCCTGAAATGTGTATCAGAGAGCTGTTATTGAAATGATAAGACTGCTAACAAACTTATGTTTATGTAATATTCTTGTAAAATCTAGCTTTATTGTACACAGAGCTTCTCATTGTAGGAAGATCACAAGACAAAGCAAAAGTATACTTTATTAAATTTCTATTTGAATACTTGTATATAAACTAAGAGCAGAATCTCTACTGTATTTTTTCACAATGAAAGTAAATCACTTTTATTTAACTGTAAAAATATTTATTTAAGTTTAGCTTTCCCTTGTCCATAAATTGTTACCTGCTTGACATTTAGAAATTGCTAATTAATTATATTTATTTTTATTCAATGAAAACCAAATTCTTTTGACCCAGCTGGTCATTCTGGAACAGGAAAGATAAACTAAATGGCTTGTTACCTATAAAATTGAATGAATATGCATGTTATCACTTAAAACATTTCTACAGAATTTATTCAAATTATTTTGTGGCTAGCATTATTAATGCTACTCAGTTGAACTTAGTAGCATAATTTCACAATTCCGTAACCTTTGATACAGTATTTGATGTGAGTAAATTGTCATCTCAAGAGGATGAGCACATCTACATCAAAAGTAAATGGACTATAGGAGCCCAGTTCACATACAGGGATACTGTCTAAGGCTAGACACACAGGGGATGGCCTAGGCCTTGCTCCAAATGATAAGACAGACTCTGAAGATCATCCTTGAAAGACCCTGGGGAGCAGAAGGGGGATTAAATAGGGGCCAGGTTGGGGGCAGGGGAGGAGAGGAGGGAAAGGGAACTGGTATTGACATGTAAAACAAGCTTGTTTCTAATTTAAATTAAAAAACAGGGGAAAAAAGAGTGTGCTAACTCACTAAAAGCTGTAGCTACAATGTTGATGAAAGTATTATTTCCTTACTGTGAGGGCAAACAAATTGATCTGTATTGGATTAATTCATATTTTATGTTTCTGTGTTTTGCACAATAATATAAACTCTTGAGATTAGGAACCCAATCTCAGTAATCTTTGCATATTTCCCACAGTCCTTGGTAGAAATGCAAGAGAGAATATTGTTTTAAAAGCAAATACAGAGGTAGAAAACTATTTTAGAAATGGTGTTTTCACTGAATGACAAAAATTTATTATATAATTTTGATATATGATATATATGTATACCTCTTGCTAATATCAAAACAAAATTTCTGAATGAAGCATGCTTATATTTTCTCAAATTACATAGTTTTGCTAGAGTGATGAGTAACTAAGACACTAGGTGTCTTCACTAATGTGTGCATCTATGCATTTCTTGTGAGGGGACATTTGGCTCTTTTTCCTGTTTGTTTTGACATATTGTGATTTGTTTCATTTTTATTTATTTTACAGTGTCCTATTTTATTATTATTAATTAGATGCTTGTTTGTTTTTTAAGGAGAGACTGGATCTGGACTGGAAGAGAGGGGGGGAACTGTGAGGAGTAGGGGGCAACCATAATCAGAATATAATATTTAGAAACAAATCTATTTTCAATAAAAATTGCCCAGGTATAATGTGCTATTTAGTATTTTATTGAATTAGCGATAACATATAGAAATTGGTCACTCAGATACAAGCTCAATATCTTAGAAGATTATTTCAGTTATTTAACTGAATAAATTATTTGTTATTTAGCCAATGGGCCTTCTTTTTTATTTTTTATATTTAATAATTTTTTATTTAACTTTTTACACGTTACTCTCAGTTCCCTCTCTCTCCCCTCATAGCCCAGCCCCCTATTCCTCCCAATCCCCCCCTACTCCATCTCCCCTCTGCTCCCCAGGGAGTATAAGGGCTTCCATGAGGGATTTCCAGAGTCTGTCATATAATCCCAGGCAGGGCCTAGAACCTTTGAATGTTATAACTTTGAACTGATGCTGGAGTTGCCATAGCCACTGCTCTGCTCAGTATACCCACTATACCCACTATATTGCCACGAGTCCATCAAATGCACCATGTTAAGGAACTGAAACAGTAGGGACTTCCCAAAATTAATGACCCTGAGAGAATACAGAGATGTGGCACATTTTTTACCTGTCTTATTTTATGTTACACTTTGTTCTGGATTATGTTTTGTTTTTCCTCGCTGTGATTTTTTTATTTACATAGATATAAAAATCACCTTTTGGTTATAAACAAATGTTTTAAAAAATAAGAAATTGCGTATGAAAGTCAGCAAATCTGTTTCCACCTGTCACATATGTCCCCCTAAAGTACTCCATTTGATGATATGCTAAAGCCTTACTTTGTCCCTAACTTCATTGTTAAAATACAGTGAATAAAACTTCATAACCTTCCTAGTTTCTCAGGCAGTCAATGTAAAAAGAGACAATAGCCCAGGCATTCTGGCTGTCTGCTCTGCTTGCCATTACTGCATTACCTCTTAAGTTCCCGAATGTTCAGCAAAGTACAAGGCTTCTGCTCGCACATAATTTACATATATTTGCTTATTATAAAAATTTATCAAATCTTGTGAAATTAAACTCTTACTACATAATGCTCGAAGTGAATTGCCTTTGCAGTTATGCTTAAATTCCCAAATGTTCTAGTCCTTATTTGAACTGGCCTAACATTGGCACAACGATGACTTGCACAATTATTTCTGTTTTTCACAAAGTATATCTTTTAAGTAGAAGCTGTCTTCTGTAGTCTGACTCGCCTGACTCATCTGTTCTGTTCCCTGCTCCATCTGCAGCCTTTTCTCAAGTCCCCACTTCCATGAGAAATAAAGCAAAGCTTGTGCACACAGAGCTTTCATGTATTAACTTACATACAGCATGGTCTGTAGTCTCAGTTACCAATTTCAGAAATAAGATAACTAAAACATAGGCGCTATAGTCTAATGGCAAACAAGGCATGAGCTTAAGTTTTTATTAATGAAAGTTTTCACTGATAATTTCACACTTTTACAAAATTAATCCTGAATGTTCTTACCCCCTTCATACCCTCTTTTAGTCCACTACTGGAAACCTCCCTACCCCAATACCTCCATATTCTTTTCTTTCATTCATGTCTTACTTTTGTTTTGTGACCCAGTGAGTTTAACAATGGCCATCTGTAAGCCCATCTGTATGGGACTGGAACTCTTACTTTTAGGTATAACATAGCCATTGCAATCACGAAATCATAACAATCATGGTTGCCTGTGCTGCAGAGGCACAAAACTAAGCTTTTCAATAGTTGGTCACTGGTGTGGGAGAGATCACAGGCCATATTTTTCCAACATAAACAAAATGAAAAAGAAAAACTACATGATCATCTCACCAGATGCTGAAAAAGCCTTTGACAATGATTTATAAATTTTAAAGTGTGCCCTGTATTTTTTTCCTAATTTATCCAAGGGATAATCAAGAAGTTTGCACAGTTATTCTGGAGGTAAATAAAACTGAATAAATCAGGGTTAGTGACAAAAATGAGGGATACATAAGTTTCCTATGTGCAGAGTAAGTACAGGACTGTCTATAATGTAATTACTATCAGCCTACTAATAATCAGCCTACTGCTTCATACTCTCTTGTTAGTGCTACAGATAGATCAAGTACCTAAGTATAAAGGTAAAAATTTATATTTTAAATGCCTATTTAAATCATAAATTAATATACTTATGGATTTATGACAATTTTTATCAGACTTTACTGTGGTAACTTACAGAGTAGACTCCTTTTTTCCTGTTTAGAATCAAAATTCTACAATTTTACTTTACTTTCTTTCTGTAAATCAATACAGATCACTCATAAAAACCATATTTAGTCATTATTCTAAAATGAAGGTGATATGATGTAGGCAACTATTGAAAGTTTGAAATATAGAGTATATTTTGACAAGGATTGGAAAAATTAGCCATGAGCCTTATTCACAATACACAAGTATCTTGTGTCATTAAAATCTATATGTTGTTTGTTGTATATGTTTCAGTCCAGCATTAATTCTCTTATTGAAAGAATTATTATTTTGAAAGCTATATTTGACTTTGTCATTTGTCACTAATCAAGGGTTAACTACTCTTTAGCCAATGTAATTACGACAGTATTAGAAGTGATATCCCCAAATTCCCAGTGGAAAATATCTCCAGACTCTCAGCCAGCCAAAACAAATTTTATTGAAATGCTAACTATCCATGCATGGGTATAAAGACTTTTCATTAGTTTACTTATGTAACCAAGATAGTTTTTGAAAGTCATCAATTAAGGAATAATTAACTTCTTTATGACATAAGGCTAAAGGAATTGGAGTAGGATGACTTTTGTTGTTGTTGCAATTTATAACATGTTTTTCTCTTTAAGGCTTCTCCCTCCATCAAGAACTCTTTGTACACCCAATTTGTCTTGGAACCCATAATCACCCTGCCTCAGTGATAACATACATAATAGTCATGAGCCAACATGACTGCTTTTAAAATTATTCTTTTAGTTTTAGAAGTAGCATAACAACACAAAATTTTTCAATTACCCTCTATCGTGTTATTATGAAATTATTACTTAGTTTTTGTATACTTTTTAAACATCGTAAGCTATCCCATCCAAACATGTATATTAATGTTTCTGAACCTAAGATATGTGTTCAAGACTACATTGCATTTCACTATTTTCATAAGTTGCTTGAGTTTATAGGACTTTTGATTGTAGTATATAGATATTCTTATAATATCGAGATAATCTGTGAATGTAACCAGTTAAGAAAAGTGGTGATCTTTTAGTACAACAAAGCAAATAGTAGAAGCCAAATAAGCATTTTAAGTCCTCAGTATATCTTAAATATTTATAACATTATCAACACATACAGATAGTAGCAACATGATGATATAAAATTTTACTTGTATTATTGTTAGTTTTTTATATTTTTCCATTATTTAATAAGACATTTTCTTCCTGAAGAAAGGCCATAAGTTTGCAACTAGGGTAAGAAAAGGAATATGAATTCTTGACCTAAAAGTTGTAAATAAAATCATAAACTAATTTGAACCCATCTATTTAACTCTACTTTTAAATATTTCTTTTGTGTTACATATTTTCTTTGAGACACAAAATTATACGTTACAGTTCAAATATTCGTATTTTCCTTTTAAAACGAATTGTTACCATTTTCCATATATGAAACATAAGTAATTGGACTCACGCCACATTTTGCATCCTGTTATCAAAAGTTATGTAAGAGCATACCAGTTTTAATAATATACATGTGAACACATGTATTTTTCAGAATAAACTGCCCTAATTTACACAGGGAGATAAGTGTATGACTGTTTCTTCATACTCTTTATGTGAAACTTGATATTTGGCTGACAACAAATACATTCTAGAAAATGTTATCCATCATGACTTATTCATGTGGTTTTTAATGTTGCCTGTAATGTAGTGGCAGACAGCAATCATTTCATTATGCACATGCAATCTGAAGGTCAGACAAGCACAACAGAGATCAGGACTTGTCCCTCCTTCAAGAGCAGAACTCTTAGCCTAGAAAACTTAAGGACTGAGGGGCTCAAGTTATAAGGTAATTTGCTTGAATGCCAGCTGATGTTGTCTGGGACCTCAGCTGGGACCATCAACAATAATTTCAGATAATTCTGAGGCTCTTTCTGTCTCTTCCCAGCACCATTAAAGTACTATTCTTGATACTTTGCAACTAGCTAGGAGAGAAACCATCCTTTTCCAGTGGTTCTCAACCTTCCTTATTCTGTAACCCTTTCATACAGTTTTTCATGGTAAGATGGCGCCCAACCATACAATTATTTTGATTGCTATTCCATAATTGTAATTTTGCTATTGTTATGAATCAAAGCGTAAATATTTTTGGAGACAGATATTTGTCAAAGAGGTTGTAACCCACAGGTTGAGAACCACTGGGTTAAACCTAAAGACTAAGCCAAAGAATAGCCAACAGTAGACTGGCATTGTCGTCATAGCACCAGATGTCTCAAGAGAGTTTGTTTCAACTAATGACAATGTATGTGTCTGAAAATTAAATTTCTGTTAGCTATCTGTTGAAATCATTTTTTCACCATTAACTCTCAGATTTGGAAATGCTAATAGAAAAATAGGAACCATTTTCTAGGTGTTGACTGCTTTACAAGTATTCAATACAAGACTTTCTACCAGAGCTTATGTAGGAAGTATTGAATGTACCATGATAAGTTCTTGACAGTGACATTGAAGTTGAGGTTATTGGACTATTTACTGCATTGTCCATTGTTATTGGACTATTATTGCATTGTCGTTCAGAAAGGCAGGTGCATAGGCCTGCTTTCCCTTACTGAAGGACCATGAAAGTATTCCAGACATGGTAACTTGATAATATAAGCATGAACCAACAATCCAAAGCACACTAAAACATCACTTCCTCAAAAGCTACTCAGAATGAACCTTCCTGACTGCTATCATTTGCAGCAATGATTTGATTTTAACAAAATTTTTTTATTAATGTCATACAAATAAGAACAAATATTAGCCCAACTATTCCATAATGAAATTATAACTGTAGTACTAACTTATAATTCAAGAATAAATTTGTTGACATTTAGCAGGTGAGGAAGATATTAACATGTACAAGTCAAAATATTCATAGATATATAACACAGTATGCACACTGATAGTGTTTGTAAAGGAAAACTTGAATAGGATGGAATGAAAGCAGGAAGGACAACTCAGAGGGAAATAGTGGAAAGACACTTAAATACTATGCAAGATGATTGGAAATCCCTTAAGAAAATGCATTATTCTATGTTTAAGTAAAATTACTCTGTGCAGATGCGGCATATCCAAGAGGAGTTTTAGTGAGGATCCAGTGATGGTGTACCAGAAACCAGAGGCCTTGAACTAATCTTTGACTCATTGCAATGAACATTTTCTAGTAAAGCTGACAAAAATGACATGCTTTTGGCATATACTATGTGACACCCCACTCCCAATGCCACCAAGATAACTTAAGAGGTGTTGGATGACAGGAAAGTTGGAGAAGTGAAGTTTGCTTTTGATTTTTTTCTTGTTTTTGTTTGCTTGCTTCTTTTGTTTTGATTTAAAAAAATCTTGGGGGCTCTGAAGGGACAAGGCGAGAATATAGGGGGACTGGGAGATGAGTGGAATTTGGGTGCATGATGTGAAATCCCTAAAGAAGTAATAAAGAAATTATGTTAAAATGTAGAAAAAGAAAATACATAATGTGTGTGTATATATATGTATATGTGTGTGTGTGTGTGTGTGTATTCACGTATAATTTAAGTAACAACACTAGTGGGGATAATTCCAGCATATATGCCCTCAAGAACAATAGACTATTTAACAAAAAACTCATATGGGCTTGTGGAACGTAGTCTTACTTGCCAGCCACCTAGGCCCTGCCATAGTTGCAGTCCACAAATAACACACAAGACACTATATTAATTATGAAGCTGTTGGCTGTTTGCTTGTTTCTTACTGGCTAGCTCTGACTTAAGTATTTAACCCATAATTGTTAATCTAAGTATTTCTCCTACCAGAGAAGGGGTCTGGACCTCTTATTCCTCTGGCGGCTACATCGTGTCTAAATCTGCCTCTCTTTCCCAGAAACCTCCTTAAGTCCTAGTCCCACCTATCTTGCTTCCCTATTGGCCAGCAGTACTTTATTCAACAACCAATAAGAGATATATTTACAAAATGACATCTCCCATTTTCTCTTTTCTAAGTTAAAAAAAGGTTTTAGCTTTAACATAGTCAAATTATATATATAATAGAACAGTTGTCAGGTAAGAACTATAGTTACAATATTTAGTCCATTAACATTTAGTAAGATTTAAAGAAAGTATTTTATCATCTATCCTATCTGTATGAGTCTCATGTCTTATATGGAGCTAATCTTTTATCATAACTAAGGAAACCATGATTATAACTCTTGTCTTCAACTCCATCAAAGACCACAGAAGGATAATGCATAAACACTAGAATTGACACAGACATCTTGCTATCTGGACAGTCACCAGAAGTTCCTCTGTAATGTTGGTGGACCATATTCTCTTGTAAGTAATTTCTACAATAACGAGTTACCTATAACCTCAACAAGTGTGCTGTTTATCGTTACAGCAACAAGGGATACTGCTCGTCAACAGAGGAGTTCAAATAATTACCAAAAGTATATGAGTTATTGCCATTGCCCCTGTTTGCTTCCTAGAGTTTGAAGGTAAAACACCATTGATCAAGACACCATGTACTGAAACGCAGGATTTACAGAAATTGAGATGGAACTGAGTTGAAAACCTCTTTACTGAGCACTACCTCTCAAAGTATAAGAAAGTATAATGCAGCCAGGCAGTGGTGGTGCACAACTTTAATCGCAGCAGTCAGGAGGTAGAGATAGGCAGATTCTGTGAGTTCAAGACCAGCCTGATCTACAGAGTGAGTGCCTGGATAGGCTCCAATGCTATACAGAGAAATCTTGTCATGAAACACCAAAAATAAATAAATAAATATTATGCAAGATGCCAAGGCAAAGAAAGCAATCTATAGTCTTGTGGAGCTGTGGAATCTGTGAATTACAATGGCCAACATGATAAAATATACACACTGGTGCAATCTCAACTTCTGTAATTTAAGAGTAACTAACAACAATCTAATTGGACTTAAGGCCTACTCAATAGGAGAGGATTCATACCTAATACTGTGAATTTAGCCAACTGCCTGTAGCTAGATTAGTCATCAACTCTAAAGGAGGACCTATGACTGCCACTTGTTAAAAACTGTCTTAATGCCCAACTTTATAGCCACAGAATAGTGTAGCTCTCACTCCTCATCAAAAGACTTTCTTTTGGAAACAGTTCATCCACAATTTCTCAAAATGCATAGAACAACCGACTGCCGTATTCCCATACCAACTTGACACATCTTCTGTAACACAATCCCTTCACTTACAAAAGACTAAGGTAATATCTTGAAGACAGTGTGAAAAAGTTAGAACAATATATGATTTGAACCTATGAAATCTAGGAAATCTTTTGGACAAGAGCTTCATACTGACATCCTTGATTATCAAGTGGCATGGGTGTATGAATACTCTGAAAGTCTTAACCTGAGATGATAAGCCTCAGTCAACTAATGGCCTCTTGGAAAGGAAAATTCTGGATTTTTTCAATAATAAGTATCTGACAGGTTAGCCAATTCCAGACATAAACACAAACACACATCATATAATTAACCTAGCAGTTTTTACTCATATATGTGTAATGACAATAACTACAGAAGACAATGTCATGAATTTGAGAGCTTGGAAGGGCATAGGAGGAGTTGGAGAGGGGAGTGGGTGAAGTGGTTATGATTCAAATACTGTACTCATGATTAAAATTCTCAAAAACAATGTAAAGAAAAAAAGTGTTGTGGAGAATTATAATGTTCATAATGTTAGCTGGTAAGGCTAGTAAGACAAAATAATGTCAGCCAGAAGATATTTTATATTGAGAAGATTAAAACATTTTTCATTGGTAGCTTCAAACCAGCTGTTTTCTCCTAGAATGTACCTCTTAAATTCCTGTCCCAATGAATTCTATACTGCTGATTTTAGGTCACTGTGATGTCCTCATATACTAGTAATTATTGTGCCCTGTAGTCACTTCTCCCACAAAAAGCATGTAGCTTTTGATTAATAAAATGACTTAATTTTTAATAAACTGAAAATATTTTTAAGACAAAGATATTTTATTTGATGCAGGGACTATGTTTATTTCTCCTAGGAGAAAATTCCATTAAAGAATTTTTACTTTAGGTTTAAATTCCTATAACCATCATCCTTCAAATTTTATATCTAATATATGATATATGGTCAAATAAAAATTTAAAGCTTCACTAAGTACTAAGTTCCCACTTCTTTTTTATCAAATTCCTTTGTCTTCTTTCTTCCTTTCTATTCAATTGTTATTATCTAGCTAACAGCTTTTCCCATTTTACCTTTTAGGAAGATGCTTTAAGTGAAGTATGAAAATTCAGATGGCCTCATTTCTATTATAAATTCCACAAATAACTAGATATGTAGTCTTTGTGTGATCACCTACAATCTCAAGGCCTTAATTAACTCTTCAAAATTTTGGGGATTATCTTTCTAGCCCTTGCTGTTTTAAAATAACACCCTTCAAAAACATGTGTAAAACAAGGCAATTACAAGGTGTAAACATCAAAACCTCATTTGGAGAAGTCATAAAAATGAATCAAGGACTTAGCATGAGTTACTTACTGCGATGAACTAAAATCAGGCTGCAAGGCAAATTACTTTAGGCTATCTTGTTCACATAATACAATAAAATAAAGCATAAAATTCTCCATGGAAATAAACTTACTTCTATTCATTGACTTCTAGGAGAAATAAATATGATTCCTGTGTATGAAGGATATTGGATACTATAATTGAGACTGTATTCAATTATAGTGCTGAAATTGAGCTTCCTCTGGTTTCTTAGCACCATGAAGATACTGCAACCCACAAATATACTAATTTATAACATGTGTCTGTAATTCATGTGTCTATATGTATAATAAACTAATTTTTTAGGGATAGCTGACTTTGTTTAAAAATTAATTACTTTCTGCACAGGATGTGGGGTATTAGCAACATCATCAACAAGGTTTTTTGAATGAAGAAATACAGAATCCACTTTCAAAATGAAATTGACTACATCGTTAAAGAAATATTAATAAGATCATGTGATAAAGCAATAATTTAGAAAAGGTCTTTGCATGAATCTGACAATAAAACTAAGAAAACATTTTTGTATTGGCATAATTTAACATAAAGATCTTACTAAAATAAAAAGAAAAAAAGATACATTTCCTTATTGGATATTTAATGAGAATTTGTGACATTCGTTTTCAGTAGATTCATTATCTCAGTTGAAATCTGTCAGTCATGTGAATACTGCTGTTTACATTGAAGACTACACCTGTGGTAAAACATTAGATATTCATGTAGTATAGGTGATACCCTCTTTGGCAATTAGGAATTTGTCATGTTGCACCAGAAGAGTTCTTAAAGCAGATTTCCTCACAGAAAATAGGTCCAAAACCTTTCAAAGTGTTAAACAAATACTATATTAAAGTACATTTGTATTTTTATATAGGTAGGAAGTTAACAGACAATGTCATAATTGACTATAGCTGACTACACAGTGGCTTCCATGAAAAACCTGGTTTAGAAAAGGCCACTAAAGCTGTGACTGCAGCCTGTCTTCTTTGCTCTTCCTCCTCTAACTTCAAAGAGAGCTGAGGCATAAGGGAGATATTTGATATTTTAAGAATGTTGGCAGAATGTAAATATTTTGATTAGGACATTGATGATGTTATCTAACCATCTCAGATGCTGCCCAACCAGCATTTTCAGCTGCCTTTCAGGGACTACTGTATAGTGATCCGTCCTTTCAATTGTAGGATTCTTATGGATGAAGCATTGGCAGAATTCTGACATTTATGTTTCTAAAAATTATATTTAGCTAATGGGTTCTTGGAATATGGATATAAAGCTCATAGCTGCCAATTCAGTTCTAGACATCTGCTGGCTCTCTGTGCTCATTAGTGGAGTAAACAACTCTCTTGCAGATAACGGGTATAGGATGTCTAACCAGGCAGATTTCTCAGTAAGTTCTTAATGCTTCAGAAAAATATGTTGTTAGTTAATCCAGCTACTCCAGAATTTGGCTTTTAACAATCAAAGCTTGTGGAATTACTTTAATACTTGGACTTGACTACTAGAAAGTTTTACATAATTTTTATATTAAATCTTACACATAGCTTCATATAACAAATTTCTAGCTAATACAGAGTTTGTAAAAACATGAATGGATGTCATGAGAATTAGTTTTTACTATGGGTTCATTATAGCTCTGTATTCTAGGCAATAAGCTTAAATACTGATAAATAAAAAAAAGTCAGGTTCATAAAACAGCATTTTGATTTTCAAACTTAAAGTTGGTTGTGTGATTTCATTTTGCCCAACACTCAATGTTCACTCAAATAGTGAAAAACAGGAAGCATTTTAACTCATCAGAATAATATTTTAAGACTGTTGATAGTAAGAAAGTGTAGAGTCCTAATAGGGAATTTATAAAAAATTGAGGTAGATGCCATAAAAATGAAGAAAATCAAGATTTATTAATAATGAAGTTTGGATCAGTTGATGTGAGGATCAACAACATGAGGGATGTTTTAAGGAGTATTTTTAAAAATATAATTCCATGAATTATGAAAGTGATGATGATAAAAATGTCAATTCTTTTAATTTTTATATATAAAAGCATTTACCATTGTCCTACATTCCTTGCTGTCACAGAGATTAATACCATACTGTGATAAACACTATGACCAAAATCAATTTGGAGATGAGTTTATTTGGCTTCCAACATAAATTGTATAGAGGAGAAGCTAAGGCAGGAACCTGGAGGTAGAATCTTCAAAGAAGGAACAGCAAAAACATTGTAGGAATATTGTATATTGATCTTTCTTTCTTTTTTCTTTCTTTCTTTCTTTCTTTCTTTCTTTCTTTCTTTCTTCCTTCCTTCCTTCCTTCTTTTCTTTAGTTCATTTTCTTTTTTATTTAAATTAAAAACAAGCTTGTTTTACATATCAATCCCAGATCCCTCTCCCTCCCCTCATCCCCTGCCACTCACCAACCCTTTCTGGTCCCCAGGGCGGGTGAGAGCTTCCATGGGGGTCATCAAAGTGTGTGCCATATCATCTGGAGCAGGTCCTAGACCCTTCCCATGTGAGAGTATCCCTCCATGTGGAATGGGCTCCCAAAGTCCATTCATATAATAGGGATAAATACTGATGCACTACCAGAGGTCCCATAGATTGCCAAGGTCTCTTAACTGACACCCACATCCATGTGGTCTGGGTCAGTCCTGTGCTAGTTTCACATTTATCCTCAGTCTGGGGTACATGAGTTCCCCCTTGTTCAGGTCAGCAGTTCCTGTGGGTTTTTCCATCCTGGCCTTGACCCCTTTGCTCATCACTCCTCCCTCTCTGTAACTGGATTCCAGGAGTTCAGCTCATTGTTTAGCTGTGGGTCTCTGCTTCTGCTTTCATCAGCTACTGGATGAAGGCACTAGGATGGCATATAATGTAGTCATCAATCTCATTATTGGGGTAGGGCACTTAAGGTAGCCTATCCACTATTGCTTAGATCATTAGTTGGGGTCATCCTTGCAGATCTCTGGATATTTCCCTAGTGCCAGATTTCTCTTATCTATAATGACTCCCTCTATTATGGTATCTCTTTTCTTGATCTCCTCTATTCTTCCCCAAACTCAATCTTCCTACTCCCTCATGTCCTCCTCTCCCATCATTATCTCCCTTCTCTTTCTCCTAACCCCTCTCCCAGTTTTCCCCCATGCTCCCAATTTGCTTAGGAGATCTTGTCCCTTTCCCCTTCTCCAGGGGACCATGCATGTCTCTCTTAGGGTCCTCCTTGTTTCCTAGCTTCTCTGGTGGTGTGGATTGTAGGCTGATAATCATTTGGTCTATGTTTAAAATCCATATATGAATGATTACATACAATGTTTGGTTTTTTGTGACTTTTTAACCTCACTCAGGATGGTTTCTTCTAGTTCCATCGATTTGATTGACTTGTTTTCTCATACAAACCAACACAACCTGCCCAGAGACCTCACCACCCATAGTGAGTTGGACACTCCCACATCATTCTTTATTGAAGAAAATGTCCCACAGATGGCAGCAATTCCTTAATTTATGAATTCTCTTCGCAGTTGACTCTGTGTCAAGTTAACAAAAATAACCAGAACAATCATTGGGAAATTGCATGAGTGCTGCAGAAATGGGTTCTATAAATTAAGGATGTGTGAAAGCTAAAAATGTAAAGAAAGATGCAAAATGCTTGTGATTAATATTTATGCCCAACACATTATTCAATATTGTTTCATGAATTGTTGATTTGATATCGATGACATGCTCTGTATCCTTATAGAACTAATAAAATGTTTTGAAATACTTGAAATATTTAACTATACTCAGTATATCACTTAAGCATTAGAAAATAAACTTAACAGAATAATTTCCAAAAAGATTTAGAATTCTGAATTGGACCTTGGTTAGGAAAGGTGACTATTATGTATCTTATTATAAGTCAACAAGTCTATATCTTAACCTCAAATTTAAGTGAGTGAAATATGCTGTTTTCTTATGAATCCAACCAGGTAACAATTTATTTCCATGTTGCCCGAAGTAGGATCTTATTATTTATTTCAGAAATATCCACCTGCCGCCTTCTGGTATTGTTGCTCTGTTTGTAAACTTATATTTATTGATCACGATGACCAGATGAATGTGATGCTTAGGGACAGACTGTCTCAGTGTTGCCATTTACACAGATTTCAGTGAGGAATCCTTTATCATCCTTATCAGATAATATGTCCTTCAGTTTTTATCTGTTCTGGTTTTGGTGGATCTATTCTTTCCTACCTCCTTAAAATCTCTACCCTGTGCATAGAACTTACATTGATATTCCAAGTTCATTCTGTGACATGCAAATTCTATGAAGATTGTTTTTATAGGCCCTTCATTCTTATCAAGATCTTACCTGAGCAGAGGTATAGGGGCTTTATAATTCAATGCAGATATTGCCCTATCCACATAGGAATGACCAACAGAACAGAGGGAGTTTGAACTATTTGAAGATATAAACTTTCCAAGTTTTTCTTTCTACAACAATAAGTTCATTTTACTCTTAACAAATATATAAAAAGAACTATTGCTTCATTCACACTGGGATTTTATTCTCACAGATGATAATGGCTTCCCTAACTAATGTGAGGTGTGGTAGTGGTGATCCTGGAATTTACGCTTGCAACTCACAACAGTGTTTGAGGACTGGAATTTCCCATTTTCTATGCCCTTTTATCAAGTCTGCGAAGCTCTGACCAAACCTGAGTTGTTTTCATTAGCTTTCTTGCCTTTAGAAAACTGTCATGGTTTCTGTTATTCATGTTAAACTCAAGATTATTTTTTATGGAGAGTGAGCACAATAATAAATATAACATATTTTGCACTTCCCATTCTTTATGTGATGGCCAAACCTCTAATATAGACTTGGTAATATTTTCTTTGAGCACTTAGAAACACAAAGGCAAAGTTAGCTTATTTGTTATAATGTCATACACATTCCCCAAACAGTAAGCAGGGAATGGCTCATTTGGATGCATGAAGGTAGGATTGATAGATAAATAGGCAACATTGAATAGAATAAAGGCCTGCAAGCATGCAGGACCAGCCTCCCTCAACCTCCCACATGCTGGGCATCCAAATTCAGGTTTTCATGCTTGTACACCGAGGCCTTAACCCACTGAACCATTTCCTCAGCCCACTCTTCATTTTCAGCAGCTTTATTTTCAATGGAAATGTGCAGCAGAAACTAAATAAACTTTGCACAAACCCTTTTCTCAGTCACTAGACATGTCACACAAGGAGTGTGGTTTTCTGAGTTTTATTTTTTAAAAGAAAAAATGATGCCTTCTGTTGTATAAGATTATTAATAATCAAATAAAATTAATCAATGGATAAAACAGCTAGTATGGATTAAGTACTTAAGAAACGCTCCCTCAAGTCATCAAACTACTTCCTAAGCTGGAAAATATAACATTCTTATATGTCACTTAAATTAATTTAATACATGTACATATCACATATAACAATGAATTACTGTTGCAAGACATGAATGACTTGAAGATATCACCATTTCTAAATGTTCATCTTATGAATGTGGTCTATAAGCATTAAGAACAATTTTAACTTTTTTCATATGACAGCATTCACATCATGTGCCACTAGAGGGACTTGTATTATCAAAAGTGTCTCGCAGAAGCTTCAGCAATAAGAAGAAAAGATTTCTTTTTTCAGTTAAGAAAAAAATGTATTAAAGTAAAAATGCCACACAATATTTTGCAAGATGTAATTGAAGTATCTTAAAATAGCTATTATTCACTGAATCACCGAAGATAGATTACCTTGTAACAATCATTATCTTGAGGACTATCAAGAAGCGCCATAGTTTGGTTTCGAAATTGAAATGAGGCATTTTTTTAGATTTCTGCTCCTCTATTCCAGAGACGGCCACATGTTCTCATGCAGTGTCAGTCTCATCCCTGAGACATGATGGTGAAGGCTGAGGTGAAAGGACTGGGCCATATTGGGTGTCTGGTTGGCAGAGCTTTCTTTAACTCTGGCAAAATGAATATAGTTGCCATCAGTGACCCCTTCATTGACCTCAGCTACATGGTATACATGTTCCAGTATGATTATACCCATGGCAAAAACTACTGTCTACATCACAATTGGTAATGGTGGTGCTAAGTATTTTGTGGAGTCTATTGCTATATTCACCACAACAGAGAAGGCAAGGGCCCACTTGATGGGTAACTCCAAAACGATCATCATTTCTACCCCTTCAGATGATGCCACTCTGTTTGTGACTGGTGCGAAGCACTAGAAGTATGACAATTCGCTGGATTTTCAGCAATGCTTTCTTCACCAATAATTTTTTAGCCCTCCCTAGCCAGGAGCATCCATGGCTACTGTGGCATTGTAGAAAGATCCATGACCACAGTTTCTCCCATCATTGCCTCCCAGAAGACTGTGGATGACCCATCTGTGACGAGACAGATGTGGGGCTGTGCATAATATCATTCCTGTGTCCACTAGTGCTGCCAAGGCTGTGGGCTTGGTCATTGCAGAGCTGAATGAGATACTCACTGGCATTGACTCCCATGTTCTTACTCCAGATATATATATATCTGTACTGTACCCGACATACCACACGGATAAAGATGTCAGATATAATGTCATTAAGAAAGTGGTAAAGCAGGCATTAGAGGGCCTGCTAAAGAGCATCCTGGGATACACTGAGAACTAGGTTGTGTACTGCAACTTTAGTATGGATCCCCATTCTTCTGCATTTGGTGCTAGGGCTTGTGTTGCTCTCAATGATAACTTTGTAAAGCTAATTCCCTATTATGACAAGCATATGGCTCTAGCAGCACGGTGCTGGACCTCGAGGTATACATGGCCTCCAAGGAGTTAGAAGTCTTGAACCATCCATTCCAGCAAGAATAAGAGAGAGAGGGGCCCTGACATTGAGTTCTCACAATTTCAATCCCAGAACTGCAGAAGAAAGGGTTTGTGGAGCTTTAATATTTTGAATACCATCAAAAAGTCCATTTTACCCACTTAAAAAAGACAAAAAATTATAACTTTTAAGCAAAGCACATAAGATAGAAGCAAAATATATAAATAAAAATGTAACATCAAAAATCAAAGACCAAAAACAACAACAAACTAAAATGCAATTTTTCCAAAGGTCCAAGATGGCACTCAAAGTTATAAAACCATGCTATGAGAATTTTGTTACTGTCAACAAATTACAAATTAAACCCACTGTGAGATTATATTATCTTACAGTTTAGAATTCCTATTATCTAAGTAATTAAAGGGTAGATCATGGTCAGAATGGTATGAACAGAAGCAAAATGGATAAATTTCACAAGGAATGCAAAGTGGTTCCACAATTATATAGTAATATGAAGTTAAAAATGTAATTGCCACAATATTCAGCAAACCTCCTATAGGGCATACATACTCAAAAGACAGTGTTAAAGCTAAAGTTTGGAGCAAGATGAGCTTTTCGGTTTAGCACTAGTCTTGAGATTACGAAGTCACTGCATGAATTATGTATCTTTTCTTACATGTTGGTCTTAACATTATTATCAATATCTGACAGGTGAAATCAACGTGTGTCCATTAGTGATGAATAGACAAAGAAAATGGTGTGTGTGTGTGTGTGTAAATATGTATCCTGAGACTTCAAGTAGAAATATATGACATAACTTAATTTAGTATAAACTGAGGCCTGAGTGATACTGATACTACCTGGAAGACAGTGGGATCACTAGTGAGACCCTTGAAGTGATAAATTACTTTTGTTCTTCAAAATAATTTCCAAACAAATCACACCAAGGAATTTAGAAAGCTTTTACTGCAATAGAAGGATCAGAGGGCCATGGAGAGGCCAGTATAAAGAGGAATAGTGAACTGAAGTTAAGAAATATACCAAGCCTGAGGCTACCAGAAGTGGAGAGATACAGGAGTTTAACTACATTCTTTTTTGTCTTTCCATCCTGACTTTCCAGGGTACTCTATAGGTGAGCATACTGCTAGAACAGCGTGTATAGAGATAAAAGGGATATGGATATGGTTGGAAGGCAGAAGAAAAAAAAACACTAAGGCAGAAAAAAATAAACCTATTCAGAAAGAATATAGGCCAAAGTGCTCTTTAGAATTGCAATCTGAAATATAAATACAGGTGTAAGAAACTCCCTGTATGAGGATACAGTATATAATTTATTACAGATTTTAGAAACCAATAAAACTATGAGAGTGATGGCTCAGCATGTAATATACCTGAATGCTATAGTCAGATTGTAAAGAATCAATGAAAATAATACACAAAAACATTTTTTGCTTGGAAAATTTGGGCTTATCTGTGTTTTTTATAAAAAATATGCAAGCATGTTTAAGAGGTCTCTACAATTTAAATATAATTAAGAAGCAAAAATTAAAAATATGTTGTCACTGAAAACTTTATCTTGTTTAATTTACATAATGTTTCTAAGATAAAGGACATTATTAAGACTGGGCATATATAAAGATCAACTGGTCTTCCAAAATATAATCTCATCCTAAAGACCTAAAAGTAATACATAGTCTTTGTTTAAAATGCCACATGGAATTTAAATTGAACAAAATCTCAACAGTAAAACAAATGTATCTACAAGGCCATGCTTCCCTAAGATGTCCAGCCACACAATCATCTGAGTGCTCCACTTATTAGGAAATTCTCATGATATTTAATTCTGTATGTTTAGAATATGAGAATACTATCATCTTTTTACTTAATCTGATATTCTAATATCCAAATTACACAAGATAAATTATATCCAGCAGTTCATGCTGTGTGTGTAGATGGTACTACAGTTTTTGTGATATTTCTATCTTGAATTTTCTTTTTAAAAGGATGAGATTCCTTTACATTCTTCATCTAGTCCAAGACACAGCCTGGCTCCTCAGTAGTTCCTGTAGCTGTCTATGAATAGACTCACAGCTGTGTGAAGGTCACATTTATTTTTTTCTTAGGCTTCAGAAAATTTATTCACTTGTTTGTATGTATGTAAATATATGGGTGCACACTTATACATATAGATGAAATATTTGGGTTCTGCTTTGTTTTTTTCATGGCTTTATAGGAGTAATAATATATTATGCATCTTTTACTCTTACTGAAAGAAATGGCAGTATATAAATTAATGATGGACAAAGGGTTTGCTTAGCTTGTTTCCCAACATATAGAATTGTTCTGAAACAATTCTAATACGCGTTTCATTTACAAATGTTTCTGTTTGAATAATAAATTATATTGCCAAAAGAGTAATTTATCCATAGCACAAACCTCCTAACACAGATAGATACTCATGCAAACCCCAAGATGTATACATAATATTATAATGTGCTATCTTAGGTAAACATGTACTAATTACTTAAAGTAATCAATTCCATTGTGAATTGAGGTCAAAGTACTTTTTAGACTACAGAAACATTCCCAGTGCTATATTAAATTAGAATTATTCAAAGAAAATGTTATTTTTGAAAGTCTCCTGCTCTTATCAGTGGAAGAAATCAAACATAAATTTTCATAGCCAACAGAAACTTAAAGAGATGAGTGAAAATGTGATACATCACATAGGTATTTGAAACCAAAACAATATTAGGCAAAATCTAATGTAATATGAATGTTGATTAGGTTTTGATTATAAAAATTTATCTATATAGGATTTTAAATAATATGAATCAAACCAGCATAATGTGATAAAATCTTGATTGTGATATATATTGATATTCTATTGGTATAGCACTTGTCTAGCATATGGGGACTGGGAAAGTTACTCAGTGGTTTAGAAAACTTGGTCCATAATAGAGGGAGTCATTATAAGTTTGAGGAGAGAGCTGACACTAATGAGATTTCTAGAGATCTACAAGGATGACACCAACTGTCAAACTAAGCAATAGTGGAGAGACTACCTTAATAGCCCCACCCTGATAATGAGATTGATGACTACCTTTTGAGCCATCCTAGAAACTTTATCCAGTGCCTGGTGGAAGCAGAAACAGATACCCACAGTTAACACTGAACTGAACTTCTGGAACCCAGTGACAGTGAGGGAGGAGCGATGAGCAAAGGGGTTCAAAACAGTGCTGGTGAAACCCACTAAGACAGCCTACCCGACAATGGTGAGCTCTTGGAGCCCAGATAATGGCTGAGAGAACAGCAGGGGACTATTCCAGACCCCCTGAATGTAGTGTCAGTGAAGAGGCCTCGGCAATCTCTGGAGCCTTGCTTAGTAGATCAGTGTTTACCATGCATAGGAATGAATTTTGGGAGCCCATTCCACATAGAGTGATGCTCTCTCTGCCTGGACACATGGGGAAGGGCCTAGGGACTGCCCCAGATGAAATGACAGATTCTGGAGATCCACCATGGAGGGCCCCACCCTCCCTAGAGAATGATGTGGGGATAGGGTGGTGGGTTGGGGTGTTAAGAGAAGCTTTTCTTTGCTAGCCGCTTTGGTTTATCCCCCGCCAGCCGCCTGGGCTCTGTCGCGATGTAGTCCCCAAATAAACACACAAGACGCTATATTAATTATGAAGCTGTTGGCCTTGCTTGTTTCTTCCTTGCTAGCTCTGACTTAAGTATTTACCCCATAATTGTTAATCTAAGTATTTCTCCTACCGGAGAATAGTTCCGGACTTCCTACTCCCATGGCATTAAATCTTGACTCTCTGTGTTTCTCCTTCCCAGAATCCTCCTGGACTCCTAGCCTCACCTATCTAGATTCCTATAGGCTCAACAGTACTTTATTGACAAATAACAGGCAAATAACAGGACTTCCCCAACATCTCCTCTTTTCTGTTTAAACAAAAGAAAGGTCTTAATTTTAACATAGTCAAATTGTATATGACAGAACAGTTATCAAGTAAGAACATAGTTACAATATTTTAGCAAGATTTAAAGAAAATATCATCCATCTCATCCTTGTGAGTCCAAAGTCCTATATGTAGCTTATCTCTTATCATAACTAAGGAAAACTATAATTATAACTATCTGTCTTCAACTCCATCAAAGACCACAGAAGGATAATATATAAACACTAGGATTGACAGAGGTATCTTACTGCCTGGACAGTCACCCGAAGTTCCTCTGTAAAATTGGGGCATCCATCTTTAGCCCATAGGCCACAGTGTGTCTGGAACACTTCTCAGCAAAGCAGGAAATTTCAAACTGTCTATCTGCATCAGCAGTCTGTCAGTCATTTTTCTGTGTCCTGTAGAAAGTCCCATAGACTCTTCCATGAAGTAGGAACCCTGTAAGACTGAGTTCAGCAGTCACTTTCCTGTGGGTCCTGCATGTCCAGTTTATACAGCAACAGTCAGTCTAGGCAAGAACAGTTTCTTGCCCAAATGGCTAATCTTACCATGTTGAAAGCAAACTCCATAATGAGTTTCTTCGATGCCCATTTTCCTCTCATAATTGGTGCTGCCAGGAGCAGACATTTCTCATTGTCAAGAAAAACCCTAAACCATTTTAAATGCCATTTTCTGAAGGTCTTTGAAAGGTTTGAAGACTATTTATCTGTCTCAAATACATCTCTATATATCTAGAAAACCTAACTTACCTAACTATAAATTCTGTTATAAGTAACTATCTATAGTCTGTATTCAGTTATGCATTACATTTTAAAAGATCAGTATAAGCACGATAATTAATCAAGAGGAGAAATACATGCATCACAAAATTGACCTTGAATTTGTATCTATAAATGAAAACCATACCCATACCATAATTACTTTTTTACCATTAAAAAAGATTGGCTGTGATCATTAGCCAATTATAAACAATCCCATTTAAATGAAAACAAAGATTTATAAACAAGATGGGAATTGGGACGTCGCTCATTACAAACTGCTTCCTGCTGGAAGGGGGAGCTGTTCATACCATGGGGATCATGACAGAACTCAGAAACCTGCATAAGTCTGTATTTTCAGGTCTGTAAAACTGTATCATCTTTGCTGTTTCAATTGTTGGAACATCTGATCCACTGCTTCCGGGGGTCTTGGTTCGTCAAACCACAGAAGACTGGACGGAATCCTCAGCTTTTCATTTTCTGTGGAAACATAAGCAAAATCTCCTTTCCCAAGTAACATATCCTTATACTTAAATTTTGAAGTCAAGGCATTTTCAAAAGATATAAGTTGAATTAATTCAGCAGCATTTATAATCAAGTGTACTTCAGTAGCTGTTCCTTCCTTAGCAATGAAAAAACTGAAAAACACAATAGCATACAGTATCCAGAGTCTCTGTGTATTTTCCATCTTTACGTGGCTTATTTATTTATCTATTATTACTTTATTTCTTTCACTTTTATTTATTTTTCTCTGAGACAGGGTTTCTCTTTGGAAACCTGCCTGCCTCTGCCTCTGGAGCAATTCCTACCGGTGTGCGCCACCACAGCCAGCTTTTGTATTTATTTACCACTTTGTCGTTTCATTTTCTCTCTCAATCTCACGTATATTTTTAAACACACTGTAAACCTTTAGAGATTTTCTTCATCCAAGTCTGACTTTACTGTAAATCTTTATGTTTTTCTGGCCATGTGTCTTATTTGTAAAACCTCGGCTGTTTTAAACTGCCGTTTCAAGATGGTGGGCGTAAGCGTGATTGCAGCTTACCGCCTCAGTCCATGCTGACATCCAGCAAAAGCTGCCACTTCCAGCTGTACGTACACACCTCTCAATCAGTTAGCAGAGTCTCTTAAAACAACCTTGCTGTTTTTTTTTTTTTTATGCCGAGTCAGGAAGACTCCATTAAGCGAGCCGCGTGAATCTCGGCTTGTAGCTAGCAAAACAGAGCACACCTGAGAAAAATGCTGCTACCAAAAAATCTGTGCTTCTCTCCGTTCCTAAAATTCCTTTAAAGCTTTTGTCATTCTATGTGGAAATTCATCGGAGAAGGGATGGGAGAGGGAGCTTGGAAAAAAAAAGAAAAAAAAAGGAATCTCTGGACTGTTATTTCCAGCACTGAATACTGTGTTCAATTCTGATATGCACATACCTTGTCATGTTTTGGTTTTGTCAGAGTCACTGTGGGCCCAGCTCTAAACAATACCTTTAAAAAGCAATCTATTCATTAAAAAAAAAAACCAAAAAACAAAAAACACTTGTTCTTCCAGAAGACCAAAGTTTGGTCTTAGCACTCATATCAGATGGCTCACAAGAGCCCATAACTCTAGTTTTGGCAATCTAATTCCCCCTTCTGTCTTTTATGACCATCTGTACACACACACAGCATATACATAGAAAAATATGCAAATAAAATATGTGAAATATTTAAAATGAAATAATAGAAAAATGGGAATTCTAATCACAACTCTGTTTTACTAAAATATTCTGAAACAGTAAAAGTCTTTCTAAAAGTTGCAAAGCTGTGGAATTCAATAACTTTTCTAAAAAATTATTTAAGACATTGCCATTTTTTATCATATGAGTTGCTTTTGTATGCCTTCAAATCCAGTTATCATATAAGTTAAAATTTCAATTTTGAATAATTCAATTTGAAAATTTCTAGTACAATGTCATTTTATTATTGACTATCAGGAAATAAGAGATAAGATTAAACTTACACAAACATAAGAGTGTGACAAGGTACTTAAAAAACCAATAGAATAGTTTTATAGACATATTTTAAAGTTAAGAAAAATTTTTTATTATTAGATTAGATTTTTTACAATTTTATTTTTAGAAACACTCTTATTTACATATCCATTCTCCAATTCTCTTGCACTCCCACCATCCCATGCTTCCCGACGACCCCCAAACCACCTACCACCCACTCCCCAGGGGTAGTAAGGCCCTCCACGGGGGATCATCAAAGTCCATGACATCATTTGGGGGAGTGCCAAGGCCCTCCTTTCTGTTTCTGGGATGCAATAGTATCCCTCCATAGGAAAAGGACTCCCAAAGTCCATTTGTGTCCTAGCAATAAACCCTGGCTCCACTATTAGAGGTTCCATAGACCGCCTTGTCCCCCTAGCTGGTACCCACATTCACAGGGCTTGGTTTCCTCTAATGCTGGTTCCCCCGCTTTACCACGAGGATCTGTGTGCTCTCATTAGTTCAGGTCAACTGTTTCTGTGGGTTTTTCCAGTTCCCTCTTGGTTCATTTGGTCATCTCTCCTCCCTATCCACAACTGGATTCCGGTAATATGGCTCAGTGCTCAGCTGTGGGTGCCTGTTTCTGCTTCGATCAGCTACTGGGTCAAGACTCTAGGAATGGTAACCAAGGTAGTCATCAATCTCATTATAGGAGAAGGGCATCAAAGGCAGCCTCTCCAACACACCTAGATCCTTGGTTGGGGCTATCCCTGTGGATCCCCTACCATTTCCTCTGTGCCAGACCTCTCTCCAAACCTGTACTGGCTCCCTCTATCAAGGCATCTCCTTTCTTGCCCTCCCCTATTTCTCCCTGTCTCAGTACTCCTCCCCCCTTTTCCCCTTCTCATGTTTCTACCTCCCTTCTCTCCTCCCCCCCCCGTGCTCCCCATTTGCTGAGGGGTTCTTGTTTCCCTCCCTTTCTTTGGTAGTGCATGTGTTTTTCTCTTGGGGTCCTCCTTGTTTTCTAGATCTTCTGGCAGTGTGGATTGTATGCTGGTAATCCTTTTCTCTATGCTAAAACACTATGTATGAGTGAGTACATACCATGTTTGTCTGTGATTTGGTTACCTCACTCAGGATGGTTTCTTCTAGTTCCATCCATTTGCCTGTAAATTTCAAAATTCCATTTTTTTTCTGCTGAGCAGTACTCCATTGCATAAATGTAATTTTCTCTATCCATCCTTCAGTTGAAGGTCATATATATTGCTGCCAGGTTCTGGCTATTACAAACAACAGTGCTACAAACATGGGGGAACATATGTCCTTCTTGTATGAATGTGAATTCTTTGGATACATGCCCAGGAGAGGAATTGCTGGACCTTGAGGTAGACTCATTCTAATTTTCATGAGAAATTGCCATACTGATTTCCAGAGTGGTCATACAAGTTTGCTCTCCCACTAAAAATGGAGTAGTGTTCCTCTTTCTCCATATCTTATCTACCATAGACTGTCATTGGTGTTTTTGGTTTTAGCCATTCTGGCTGGTGTAAGATTATATCTTATAGTTGTTTTGAGTTGCATTTCCCTGATGGCTAAGGATGTGGAGCACTTTCTTAAGTGTATTTTAGTCATTTTATATTCCTCTATTGGGAATTCTCTATTTAGTTCTGTTGTTTGGTGGTTTGGTGGCTAGCTTCTTGAGTTCATTGTATATTTTGGAAATCAGCCCTCTGTCAGATGTGGGTTTGGGGATTTCTTAAAAAGCAAATTTACATCATTTTGATTGACTATGTTTAGTGTTATTACTGACTAATGAAACTTCAAGTATCAGACAATCTCAGAGAACTTTGGCTGGATGGTAAAATGAAATTTAAATAAATAAATAAATAAATAAGTAGCTGTCAAAGGAAAGTTATCTTGAAAAGTGAGGCATTACTCTGATTGTTAACCAAAGTATGTGTAGGCATTCAGACCTAGATTGTGGGGACAGTAGAAAAGTTTGGAACTCTAAGCTACACAGGACCCCGAGAATTCTGAAAACACTGCTTACTGGAATAGCACCCTTTGGTGATGATGTAGAAAAGAAAGTTGTCCTAAAAAGTGTGAGCAATAAAGGCTTGCTTCATTAGGTTCTAGAAAGCAAGGAGGACTACTGCATTTGGATTTGGATTGGAGACCATTTGTGTCACATTCTGAAAATGAATCTTGTGTCATTCTGCCCATCCTCTGAATATTACAGTGAGGTTGACTTTAGAAGTAGTGGATTTGTTTGGTGAGGGGTGAGGAAATTTAAGTCTGTAATTACGCAATAATCCCACTTAGTATAGACAACAGGCTTATATATGAGAATTCAGATCCATGGCTATAGCCGAGGCACTATAAAAAATGTGATTTGTGAGGAAATATATTCAAACAGGCTGAAATTTGCAGACATAGTGGATGCAGACAATGAAGCTGGAATTGTTAAAGAAAGTAGTGCCATAAAAGAGAAACGTCATTGTTTTCACTGCAACGAGAGGGAAAGTGCCCTGTAAGTGAGATATGGAACATCCAAAGCTCTAGACCCTAAAGCATCCAAATGCACATTTATTTCCAGTAGAGTTCCTGAAGAAAGAATGCCTGAGTATATAGAGTATATAGTGTACCTTGCTTGAATTAAACAGCATTGGAGAATGTTTTCCTGAATCAGTATTTGAAGGCCATATTAGATATGGCTGATAAAAGTTGGCCTGGCTATATCTGAGCTGGCCTCAGAACTTAGCATTTTCCATGTAGTGACAGTGGTGATAGACTCAAGGATATACATACATAGGATTGTACCATCTTAGACAGAAAGAAAACCAGTCTTTTCTCTTTTCTAAACATACACATATGTATGCATATATATATATATACACCCACACTATATATCCATATCAGCCTATTTTAAATTTTAAATTTAAATTGTCTTTGTTATTATTAAGATTCTAGCAAATCAGTAACATTAACAGCTTTATTTATAGTAATAAATAAAATACTGTCTTTTTGTGAAAATGAAAATATCTCAATTATTTAATGTTAACTGCTGTATAATATACTCACTCAAACTATGGTGATAATTGAAATGAACATAATTATGAAGACTTGTAATATCATATACTTTCAATGAATAAAGGAGGTTTGTTCTTAACTTGTATTTTCCAGTGTGTTTTTATCATAATTGTAAAGAATTATGAAATAATTTCAGTGCAAGTATATTCATTTCTTGATTACTACAAGGAAGATACACTTTACCTTCATTCTTACTGTTTTTGAAGCTTAAAATGTTGGTTAATTCCTCTAGCATTCCTTTATTGGTAATGTGAGAATTCATTATTCATATTTGCAAAGAAATAAGAAAAGCTTAGTAGATTTTCCCAATGGATATCTTAATCTTAATGAAAAGGAGTGGTTGATTGCTATTGATTTCAAGCTGAATGGTGGCTCTCCAAACATTAACTGCCTAGTATCAGGGTGGTTTTAGTGCAGTTATTTTGGGCATCAGTCTGGAGGTTCTTCAGTAAACTATAAATAGAACTATCCTATGATCCAACTGGACAACACTTAGGTCTATACTTAAGTGAAGTTCTATCCTGTTACAGAGATACTTGCACATTTGTGCTCACTGATGCTCTACTATATTCCTTAATAATTAGCAAATGAAATCGACCTAGATGTCCATGAGCTGATGAGTAGGTAATGAGATTTTGTGCAGCATTTCACAATTGTACATATACACAATTAATTTTTACTCAATTGTACTGAGAAACATGAAGCCACAAAATAAGTATTTACATAATGGAGCTTGTAAATAGAATACTGAATAAGGTTAACCAGGTCTAGGTAGACAAATGTTGAATGCTCTTTGTCATGTGTGGATTCTAGATCCAAGTCTTCTGTGTCATGTAATTGAACTGGTATTATATGACAGCTGTCACTGAACATGGGCTATTAAATGAAAATATATTGTGAGATGGGAAGGTAGTAGAATGTATGAAAAATGAGATTCAGTCACCTTACTGGGGGCAGAAAGGTTCAAGTAGGAAACAGCTTGATATACAGGGGATGAAGAGGGCAGGCAAACAGAAAATAAATGAAAAGGGTTGAAGAGTAGCTAATGCTCTTACCTACTGATTCCTTTCTCTAGCTCAAACTTTGTTATTTATTTTGTTCATTTAAAATGTTTACTTGTTCATCAGTTTTAATTATTTACATTTTGATTATCACTTAGGTCTTTTCTGTGATGCTTCTCTGTATCTTACGTCTTTAAAATATCTCCTTCTTTCTACATACTAGCACTCACAGAAGTTTGCATTTGTGAGGATATGTATTTTTAAAGTCGCAGTATTTCTTCTCTAATTAATCTCGAATCACACAATTTTATACTTTGAAACAGCAAAGCCTACCTTTTAACTTTCAACCTCCCCATTTTATTACTTTTAATGCACATTTTTATTTCTTTTATTTCCCTGCTTAAGATTTGACCTCTCTATTTTTTTCTTTTTATTAGTACACTGTCTCTTGAACATCCAGTTAGTAAATTCACATCAGTGGGTAAGGGAAATGAAGCAAGAGAAGCATTTCATCCCCTAGTCAGCATCTATTAAATGGCCTTTGAACCAGCATTCACAAATGTCATGTTCCCTTGCCTGTAATCACAGAGCACTATATCTTTAAAGCACAGCAGAAAAGTGTCCAGTTTGATTATGATGCAATTGTCAGTAATTAAATTGAATTTCAACTTTACGGAAAATAAAAGAACTTGAATTAGGTAGTTATTAAAAGTTTCTGTGGTAACCCCCTCATCCAGATATGACAATCAATATGCATTTTGTTCTTTTCCTTTCCTATTAGTTTCAAGGTCTTAGGTTTTGTTTAAATTCATTTTAGGTTCTCTGTAATAGCTTGTCTCTTTTTAAAGAGAAGTTATTTTAAGAAATCCGATTCCACAGTACTTTCACCCTTTCAAACTATATCAGCATTATCATTTAAGAGAAATCCTGTAAACTGAAAAAGTCATTAATGCCATTTCCCACTATCATCTTAATCTTTTGCAGTGTCTTAGCAATGATTTATTGTCTGTTGAGTGTTATAATTCTCCAATTATTTTCTCAAAAACATGGTGATAGCTTGATTCCATGAATGACTATGGTGGTGTTCCTGTCCACAGACAGATGAGAAGTGACTTAAAGCTAGCTTCCTTTGTGTTAATGGATAACATTTAATGGTTGTTGAGTTTTGTATTGTAAATACATGAGACATTAGACATATTAACATTCAAATGAAAGTTCTTTGCTCTTAAAGGAACTCATATAAGACTTCCTATTTACTATTGGAATTCAAATTTTCATCAGGATATGTCTAAGTAAATGACCTTTTTTATTAATCTGCGCTGGGACTTGGAAACCTTGTCAATCTCCAGGCTCACATGTTTCATTAAATAAAGAAACCTTTCATTATTTGTTTAAATATTACCTCTCCTCTACAATTTCCTCTATTTTATTTCAGAATCTTTTTATACATGTCAAAAGTCTCTTGGTGCTGTTCTCAATAACTCACTGTTTTACTAATATTTATTATGATTAATACTGTTTCTATGTGATTTACAGTTCTCTGTATATCTCTCTGATCAAATATCTTCAAAAATAAAAGTTTTTTCTTAAATTATCAAAATATTTAGCATCAAAATATTTTGTTGTATGTGTTACACTGCTTACACTGCTGCCTGTTGCCTGTGTGATATGTGTGTGTGTGTGTGTGTGTGTGTGTGTGTGTGTGGTCAGGTGTTTTTGTATGTATTAACATAGAGACTGGAGGATCATGTTGAGAGTCCTATTCTGTCCCTGTCTACTTTATTTCTTTTGGACAGGACTGAACTCTAAGCTCCAGGTTTTGAAATTTTTATTCCTGCGTTTCAGATTTTACATTTTTTCACCATCTCTACTATAATGTTTCCTGTGCCATAGAGGAGATGGTACAACTATCTTGTTTAGGACAGTACATTAAGCTCCTACTCATTATCAGTACCTTTAGTTAAATGAAGGCTCCTTGATTAAGGGTGAGGCTAACATGTATTTATGAAGATATAAGCAAATGTTTAAAATGCATTTTTGATATCATGTAAATTCAAGAAAACTATAGTCATAAGCTACTTCTTAGGGTCTATGATTTCCTCAGCCATGAGTTTTGGACTATATTTACTGTACCAGGCATGAACTCCTCTTTTTATAAAAAAAAAAGCATTATATCCAATAAGAGACAAGTAGTTTACTCCACTAATACTTACACCATTATTGTACAAGTTTGGGTAAGACTGTTGCCTTTATTCCACCAGCAGTCTACATAAAAATTTCTGACACTATTAAAAATAGAAGCTTCCTGGAATATAATTATTACCACAGCACCTGGAAGCAACTAAAACGACAAGAAAAGAAAAATTAATAGCTTCAAATGATCCTTATGTATGTTCCTCACAATTGCAAACCAGGTAGAGTCTTCATCTAAAAATTTATAAAGTCATTGAATTAATTGTGTTGGAGAAGTAAGAATAAGTTCATTTGATCCAGTAGGGACAAACTTAATCTCTCATGTGTTACTCTCCCTTCATCTTCTCCCCTTCTCCTTCTTCTAACTTCCTCTCCTCCTCCTTCCATGCTTCCAATTATGTCGGGAGATCTTGTCCGTTTCCCCTTCTCCAGGGGAGCATCTATGTCTTTTAGGAGTCCTCCTTGCTACCTAGCTTCTCTGGCAGTATGGATTGTAAGACTGGTAATCATTTGCTCTATGTCTAAAATCCATATATGAGTGAGTATATACCATGTTTGTCTTTTTGTGACTGGGTTACCTGACTCAGGATGGTTTCTTCTAGTGCCATCCATTTGCCTGCAAATTTCAATATTCCATTGCTTTTTTTCTACTGATTAGTACGTACTCCATTATATAAATGTATAACATTTTCTCCATCCACTCTTTAGTTAAGGGGCATCTAGGCATCCAGGTTCTGGTTATTACAAATAATGCTGCTGTGGACATGGTTGAATAGATGTCCTTCTTGTATGAATGTGCATCTTTTGATCTTTTGAGCATATGCCTAAGAGTAGAATGACTGGGTCTTGTTCCTAAGGAACTGTCATACTGATCTCCAAAGTGGCTGTATGAGTTTGCACTACCACCAGCAGTGGAGTAGTGTTCCCCTGTCTCCATATCCACTCTAGGATAAACTGTCATTGGTGTTTCTGATTTTAGCCATTCTGACAGGAGTAAGATGCTACCTCAGAGTTGTTTTGATTTGCATTTCCCTAATGGCTAAGGATGTTGAGCACTTTCCTATGTGTCTTTCAGCTATTTATGATTCCTCTATTGAGAATTCCTTATTTCGTTCTGTACCCCACTTTTTAATTAGATTATTTGGTTTTTGGATGACTAGATTCTTGAGTTCTTTGTATATTTTGGAAATCAGCCCTCTGTCAGATGTGGGGTTGTTGAATATTTTTCCATTCCGTGGGCTGCTATTTTGTCTTATTGGATGTGTCCGATGCCTTCCAGAAGCTTCTCAGTTTCAGGAGGTTCCATTTATTAATTGTCAATCTCAGTGTCTGTGCTACTGGTGTTATGTTCAGAAAGCAGATTATTGTACCAATTTGTTTCAGGGTATCAAAATGCTCATCTTTTAAAATGTTGTGTTTTCTGCTACTTGCTACCTTTTCTTTCAAATTTAAAAGCCTACATGTTACATTAGAACTCTTGCCCTAGATATAATTTTATGTCAGAGAGAAGAGGCTCGGAAGAATGCTCACTCTTGCTGACCCAAAGCCTCTATGTGTCTAGAACATTTCATGTATTCTATTCCTTTCAATATAAATACATAGCTACATACACCACACATGCATGCAGTTATTTGCATTTGTTTATAAATAGATATATCCTTCTTACATAGGGTGCCAAGTACTCCTTGACACTGAATTTACTACTGGTGTTTAAGGTTTCAACAAATATCCAGTAAAGTGAGAATGAAAGTTCCTAGGACATTAGTAATTTGTCTTAACTGAGTAATAGAAAGTTCCCAAAACTAGTGAAGACAATCTTCACATTTAACTGAGAATTTGTTTTAGTTAATGTCATTCAAGAAACACAAATGACAAAGGAATTTTTGCATACAACTTCTTATTCACATTCCTCTACTTTCATAGACAAACTCTTATGCTGAAATGAAAACAAAGAAAAACAAAGTATATTTGCCTGGGTCCATTTTTTAAAGTATTGATAAAAATAAAATATAAATATGTGGTTAATATATGTAACACAAAATACATAATTTCTGTAAATGTTTGTGTGCTGAATATTCTAATACTTGATTCTAACTTTGGATTGTGTATTATGATGATGATTTCTTATGAATTTTTATAAAAAATAATAGAAACCACAAAGAAAATGGTGGATGCCCATTTAAATCTCATTCCCTACTTTTTAAACATAAAGATTTACATTTTAAATTTATTCTCAATTCCTTAAGTTATACAATTAACCCTCAATGTATATTATTTCCAAGTGTGCTTTTCTGCACAAATGATTAATCTTCAATTTTTAGTGATCACATTCTATTGATTACAAGCAAAAGTCTATTGTGTTTCACTCTGGGGATGTCTGTAGCTGACAAAACATACTTGCTGGCTTGTGTCCTTTCTTTTATTTTATCATTTTCCAAGTAAAGTACTGCATGAACTTAGCAGTGTGTCTCTTTGATCAATGATTTGTTCCCTGTTTCCAGCAACAGCTCCTGTATTAGACTCCATCCTCAGAGACCTACACACATTGATGCTTCTATTCTGCTATTTTTCTTCATTTACTATCTTATCCTAAGAGAGCACATGAGGAAAAATAGATTGTTTATCAAGGTGTGGAATCACTGCTGTAATACACAGAACATACTGACTTTCTGTACCCTTTCTATAATCAGTGGAATAAAGTAGAAAAATATCTCCGTGCCTATTTTTTTGCTGTTCTTTATCAGGTGCTATGTGTCTACCTTTTCCTGCTGCTTTATGAATAACCCCACAGATTCCCAAAGTTTTGGAATAAAAATGAGGTCCTAGGTTAGAACTTTATTCCCCTTCTCAGGCGGCCTCCATTTCACACAGTCCTGATGTTTAAAAGGACCACACAGCATAATTCTCATCCTTTGGATGAAAATTTTCAATAGCATTAGTTGGTTTGATCATTATTTAAATTTAAATATTTGAACTGAAAATTGCTGCATATTTGTGACATTTTAAAAATATGTACCATCTGCTACTTTTACGTTGTGTGACTTTAGATTAGTGTTTCATTGACATGTCAATTGAAAACTTAGTTCATCATGTTGCATTTTATAGAATTAGATATATGAAAAATTATGACATAAGAGCAGGACAATCTGGCCAGCCCCTTACTGTTCATTATATAGGATGACTTAACCTGGGCATTACTGAAGAGCACACCCTGGTGTTAAAGATGAAGGAGAACAGCTGGTGGTCTGACCAACTTAGCAACCACCTAGACAGAGAACCAGAGCTATGTATCAGTTGGCCTGCCCCAGCATCCAGCCCATCTATGAAATGCTGGAGCACATGGAGGAGATTTCTGTCCTGCAGGTAGCATTTCCATTTTATAGGACAAGAACGGAATACCCAAGAAGAACACCAGTGAGGGCTTAATAATGATGTAGTAAAACCCAGAGAATCCAAACCAGATCAACAACTCAATGTAATGAACACTTGAAAGTAGCAACATATGGACAGAAGGTTGTGTGACTCATTGTGTCACATTACAGCTTCCACAATGAGATTTTGCTTTCTTTTTTTTATTGTATCTTTTTTTTTTATCCTGGTCTGATGGGCCTGCAAGGGTAGAGGGCAGATGGGAAGGGACAGGAAGATGATTGTGGCTGAGAAGGATGATGTGTAATCACAAAGAATCAATAAAAATTTAAACTTGAAAAGAAAAGGAAAAATGTTCTATAAAAATAAAATTTCTATAATATGATCTATTTAACAAAATTAGAGTTATTGTAATATATATGTAACACATATATACCTGTGTATATATGCATATACATATGTGTGTATGCGCTTTTGTGTGTGTGTGTGTGTGTGCTCTCCAATTATATTAAATTTTATTGTGCTCATGAGACTTCCCAGTAGATAATACAATCATCTCTAAGGACACAGTGAATTAAATATCTAGGATTTTTTTTCTCAAAGTATTTGAGAACACTAATGCAATATTGCATAAAACAAAATAGGATAATATTAACTCAGAGTAAACAAAATGTTTGTAAAATATTTTAAAGTTGTTAAGCTTTTCAAGTATGGCATAATGAGACTACTATGTGGCAAGGATGTAAGATGAAGTTCTACAAAGATAGTTTGGCCATCTTTTGTGTACATAACAACTTCTGCAGGAAACAGATGCTAGAAATGATTTCTTTGCTGTGTCTCCATAATTATACATGGAAAGATTGTGACATGCATAGAATAACTAAAGACATACAATATTCTTCTGCATGTCTTTGATACATAAAATCTATGTATATTTATATGATCTTTCTAAATGTACAGCCGTACACATGTGAACACAATTTAGTCGCTAAACTGACAAGTCTGCAAAAGAAAGGATTTTGGGTACTATATCAATAGAGTTTAAAATATTATAATTATAAATTTAATGTGTTAAGAATACAATAGTCTTTAATTAGTATCCAAATCACAATTTAGGGTTCAATGTAAATAGATTAAATACCCTTTTTTATATCAATGAGACATTAAGTTCAAATTTAATTGATTTACTTTTACATGTACTGCCAGAAATAAGAGTACCATAAGAACTTTGTGTGTGCTTTAAAAACTCTAAAACATTGCCAGTAATGCTATTAAAACACAGACCACAACAATGCAACTCTGAGATAAACATAAAAGACATTTTTATGTTCACATACAAAAAATGTCTTTTTGTCATAACTAGGTATTGGTCCAATTGATATAACATTCATGTACTCATTTCAAAAGTCAAAGATATGAGAGGGGTCAATTGCAGAGCTTTGAGTAATTCATTATACTACTCTTCCAATTAATACAGAAAATATAAACAATATTCTGTCACCCGAATACCAAAACTGTGTTTGCATTCAATCAGAAGGAAGAAAGCTATGGTAGATACAATCATGTTGAAATCAGTTCATCTTTTACATTTCCAAATTTAAAAACAATTAGAACTATTTGCATCAGAGACAGTGGCCACAGCTCTGGCTGACCTGAGCAGGATTGGTCAGTTCTAACAATGAAAATAAATGGAGATTCTGAAATTGATTGTGTAAGCATCCTAAAATCATAAAGTACCTGATTGCTTTTAACTTGAATTGTTTTTACTTACAAACCCAAGTAACCCATTTAAAACAACAGTGTAAAAGACTGGTTATTGGTCTACCACTGCGGCTTCCATCCCAGCAGCAGGAGCCAAAGCACAGCAGCATCCTAGTCTCCAGCTCTATCCATAGACTATGTAAATAAGGGCCCATTTCCAGGCCACCTGCCTGTTCTTGGGGGTCTGTCATTGCAGCTTCTATCCTGGTGGCAGGAGCGAATTCACCCCAGTATCCTAGTCTCCTGATCCACCCACAGGACTAGGATCCAAAGCACCCCAGCGTCCTAGTCCATTTTTCCACCCACGACAATGGGAAGTGGAGAGCTATCAGAGCATTGGACTTATCTAAACCCACCAGAAGGGAACCCTGGACCTACACTCACCAGGAGAGGAAGAGGTACCTTCTGGGACCCACTGGAAGAATGGATGGGAAAGAGACAACATAAAAGCACACTGAGCAACAAAAAAAACAATATGACACTGCCAGAGTCCATAGGCCCTACACCAGCAAGATCTGAACATATCAACACAAATGAAGCAGAAGAGAATGATATTAAAGGCAAACCTATCAGAATTACACCTGACTTCTCCGTGGAAACTATGAAGTCAGAAGGTCCTGGATAGATATTCTATCAACACCCAGAGACCACGGATGCCCGCCCAGACTACTATACTCAGGAAAGCCTTCAATCACTATAGGCAGAGAGAACAAGATATTTCATGACAAAACAGATTTAAAAAAATACATATCCACTAACCCAGTCCTATACAAAATTCTGGAAGGAAAACTCCAACCCAAGGAAGTTAACTACAACCAGGAAAACATAGGAAATAGATAATCCCACGTTACCAAGAGGCAAAAGAAAAAGTGGTGGAAATCCACATACAATTCCACCACCAACAACCATCCCAAAACAAACAAGAATGAGCAATCAATGGTTATTAATATCCCTCAATTTTAATGTTTTAACTGTCCCATAGGGAGACACAGGCTAACAGAATAGTTTCAAAGACAGAATCCATCCTTCTGCTGCATACAAGAAACATACCTCAGTTTCAAAAACAGATGTTACTTCAGGGTTAAGGGTAGGTAAAAGATTTTCAAATCAAATGGACCCAAGAAAAAAGCAGGGGTAGCAATCCTAATATCTAACAAATTAAACTTTAAACTAATATCAATTAAAAGAGATGAAGGAGGTCACTTCATACTCATCACAGGAGAAATCCTCCAAGATGGAGTCTCAATTACAATATCTATGTCCCAAATACAAAGGCATCCATGTTTGTAAAAGAAACATTACTAAAACTCAAATCACATATAAAACCTCCCATACTTAAATTGGGAGACTTCAACACCCCACTCTCACCAATGGACAGGACGATGAGAAAAAAAAAAACCTAACAAACAAACAACAGAACTGATAAGTTATGACCCAACCGGGTTTAACAGACAGCTTTAGAGCATTCCATCCAAACACAAAAGAATATACCTTCTTCTCAGTGCCGCACAGAGCCTTCTCACAAATCAACCACATACTTGCAAACATAGCAAACCTCAACAGGCACAAAAAAATTGGAATAACTCCATTTATCTTATTAGACCACCATGCTTTAAAGTTAGAATTTAACAACAGCACAAATTGCAGAAACCCTACAAACTCATTGAAACTGAATAATGCACAATTGCACCACTCTTGGGTCACAGAAGAAATAAAAAAGGAAATTAAAATCTTCCTAGAATTCAATGAGAATGAAGACACAACATACCCAAACTTATAGGACACTTTGAAAGCAGTGCTAAGAGGAAAGTTCATAGCACTAACTGACCAAATGAAGAAACTTGAGAATAGTCATACTAGAGAATTAACAGCACAACTGAATGGTCTAGAACAAAAGGAAGCAATCTCACCCCAGAGGAGCAGACTCCAGGAAATAATTAAATTGAGGGCTGAACTCAGTAATGTAGAAACTAGGAAGAAAATACAAAGAATCAATGTAACGAAGAGTTGGTTCTTTGGGAAAATCAACAAGATAGACAAAACTTTAATCAAACTTAGCAAAAGGTAGATTGTGAACATGCAAATTAACAAAATCAGAAATGAAGAGGGAGACATAACAATGGACATCAAGGAAATCCAGAGAATCATCAGGTCATATTTTGAAATTTTCTTGATAGATATCACTTACCAAAACTAAATCAAAACAGATAAGCAATTTAAATAGACCTATAACACCTAAGGAAATAGAAGCTGTCATCAAAAGTTTCCAAACCAAGAAAAAGCCCAAGGCCAGATGGCCTCAGTGCAGAGTATTACCAGAAATTCAAAGAAAAGCATATATCAATTCTCCTCAAAGAAGTCCATGCAATAGAAGCAGAAGGGTCTTTGCCAAACTCTTTTTATGAGGCTTCAATAATATTGATACCCTGATGGGGGAAGTCCTGTGCATATATCAATAAAGCACTGTTGGCCAATAGGGAAGCAAGATAGGTGGGACTAGGAATCCAGGAGGACTCTGGGTAGGAGAAACACAGGAAGTCAAGATGTAGTTGTCACAGGGATAAGAAGCCCAGAAACTTTGCTCCAGTAAGAGAAATACTTAGATTAACAATTATGGGGTAAATACTTAAGTCAGAGCTAGCCAGTAGGAAAAAGCAAGGCCAACAGCTTCATAATTAATATAGTCTCCTGTGTGTTCATTTGGGACTGATGCAGATCTGGAACCAGGCTGGCAGGAAGGCTTCTCTTTACGATACCCAAGCCACACAAAAACACAACTAAGAAAGAGAACTTCGGACCAATATCCCTCATGAACATTGATGCAAAAATACTCAATAAAATACTGGCAAATCAGATCAACAAACACGTAAAAATAATCATCCACCATGATCAGGTAGCTTTTATCCCATGGATGCGGGGATGGTTCAACATACTGAAAAACCTCAATAAACCCCTCCCACTTTTTGAGACTCAGAAGGTCGCCTCAGTGGAAAATTTCCCAAGGTCCCTTCCCCTGGGCAGGGAACAAGTTCTTATTAGAAAGAACATCTTATCCAGAGTGCTAATGAAGGAAACTGGCAGGCTGTAGAGATAAGTGTAAATCTGACCTTGTGGTTTCTCCAGGGAGGATGAGTTATGCCCGCGCTTCTGAAAATCCCCTATTGCTTACCCAGATCTGCACCTGCAGTAGCTCCACTCCTTACAATACCCCTATTACTTTGCTTGCCAAAATTATGTATATAAAAATAAAACTGTCCTAAAGCCCAGTGCGTTCAGTTAGCCAAGCTGCTGAATCACCCATAGACGCCTGTGTAAAAAATACACCTCTTGCAGTTTGCATCCTACTGTCTGGTTATTGAGCTCGGGATGTCACTGGGGTATTCAGCCTGAAGCCCGCTTACTTCAGATCTTTCAATACAAAAATCAGGAACAAGACAAGGCTGTCTCCTCTCCCCCATACCTCTTCAATATTGTCCTCAAAGTTCTAGCTAGTGGAATAAGAAAACAAAAGGAGATCAAGGGCATAAAAGTTGGAAAGGAACAGGTCAAACTTTCACTATGTGCAGATGATATGATAGTTTACATAAGTGACCCAAAAAACTCTAACAGGGAACACTTAGAATTGATAAACACCTTCAGAAAAGTGGAAATATACAAGATCAACACAAGAAAATCCATAACCCTACTATATACAGATGATAAAAGGGTTGAGAAAGAAATCAGAGAAACATCACCCTTTACAATAGCCACAAACAACATTAAATACCTTGGGATAATACTAACCAAACAAGTGAAAGACCTGTATCGTAAGAATTTTGAGCCTTTAAAGAAATAAATTAAAGGATGCACCAGAAAATGGAAATGTCTCCCATACTCTTGGTTAGGTAGAATCAACATAGTAAAAATGGCAATCCTGCCAAAAGCAATCTACAGACTCAATGCAATCCCCATCCAAATCCCAGCACAATTCTTCACAGACCTTGAAAGAACAATTCGCAACTTTATATGGAAAAACAAAAGACTCAGGATAGCCAAGAAACCCTGCTCAATAAAGAAACATCTGGAGGCATCACCATCCCTGACTTCAAGCTCTATTATAGAGCTACAGTCATGAAAACAGCTTGGTATTGGCACAAAAATAGACAGGTAGACCAATGAAATGGAATTGAACACCCTGAGATTAACCCACAAACCTATGAATACTTAATTTTTGACAAAGAAGCTAAAATTATATAATGGAAAAAAGATACCATCTTCAACAGATGGTGTTGGCATAACTGGATACTGGCATATAGAAGACTGCAGATAGATCCATATCTATCACCATGAACAAAACTTAAGTCAAAATGGATCAAAGACCTCAACATAAATCTAGCAACAGTGCACCTCTTAGAAGAGAACGTGGAGGAAACCCTTGATCAAATTGATACAGGAGACCACTTCCTGAACATAACACCAGTAGCACAAACACTGAGACCGACAATTAATAAATAGCACCTCCTGAAACTGAGAAGCTTCTGTAAGGCAAAGGACAGAGTCAACAAGACAAAACGGAAGCCCACAGAATAAGAAACAACGTCCACTAACTCCACATCTGACAGAGGGCTGAACTCCCAAATTTACAATAAACACAAGAAGCAAGTCTCCAAAACACCAAAGCATCCAATTAAAAAGTGGGTGACTGAACTAAATAGAGAATTCTCAATAGAAAAGACTAAAATTGCTGAAAGACACTTAAGAAAGTGCTCAACATCCTTAGCCATTAGGGAAATGCAAATCAAAACAACTCTGAGATACCATATTGCTCCTGTCAGAATGGCTAAAATAAAAAACACCGATGAGAATTTATGTTGGAGAGGATGTAGAGAAAGGAGAACAGTCATTCATTACTGGTGGGAGAGCAAACTTGTACAGCCACTTTGGAAATAAGTAAGATGATTCTTCAGGAAAATGGGAATCAATCTACCACAAGACCCAGCAATTCCACTCTTAGGCATATACCCAAAGATGGCTATTCATACAACAAAGATATCTTTTCCACTATGTTCATAGCAGCATTATTTGTAATAGCAAGATCCTGGAGGCAACCTAGATACCCCACAACTGAAGAGTAGATAGAGAAAATGTGGTAACTTTACACAATGGAGTACTATTAAGCAGTAAAAACATGGAATCCTGAAATTTGCAGGCAAATAGATGGCACTAGAAGAAACCATCCTGAGTGAGGTAACCCAGTCACAAAAAACATACATGGTATGTACTTTCTCATTTATGGATGTTTGACATGTATCAGGGGAGTGTCAGCCTACAAGTCCTTTGCCAGTGAGTCTGGGAAACAGGGAGGTTTCCAAGAGATATGCATGATAACCCAGAGAAGTGGAATGAGGCAAGATCTCCTGAGCAGATTGGGAACAGGGGTGGGGGAGGGGAGAGGGGATTGGGAAAAAGAGAGGGGGAGTAGAGGAGGGCAGAGGAAGACATGGGGGAGAAGAAAAGTTGAGTTGGGTTAAAAGCAGAGTAGAGCAGGATGACATATTCCTTAATAGATGGATTCAATATAGGTTTGAGGAGAGAGTGGACACTATTGAGATTTCCAGAGATCTCCAAGGATAACACCAGCTGGCAAACTAACCAATAGCAGAGAGACTACATTAATAGTCCCTCCCTGATGATAAGATTGATGACTACCTTATATGCCATCCTAAAACCTTCATCAAGTGACTGAAGATAGCAGAGGCAAATACCCACAGCTAAACACTGAATTGAATTCCTGGAATCCAGTAACAGAGATGGGGGAGTGATGCGCAAAGGAGTCAATACCATGCTGGTGAAACCCACAAAGACAGCTGACCAGAGAAGGGGGAGCCCTTGAACCCCAAACTGATGGCTGAGAGGTCAATAGGGAACTGATCCAGACTCCACAAATGCAGTGTCAGTGAGGAGCCCTCAACAATCTCTGGGGCCTTGGGTAGTAGTTCAGTGTTTACCATGACATACTAATGAACTTTGGGAGCCCATGCAGGGATGCTCTCTCAGCCTGGACACATGGGGAAGGGCCTATGTCCTGCCCTGGATGAAATGACAGACTCTGGAGATCCTCCAAAGGAGGCCTTCACTCTCCCTGGGGAATGGAGTAGGGATTGTGGGTGGGGTTGTGGGTGGCTGGTGGAGGGACAAGGGAGAAGGAGTGAGAGAGAGAGCTGGGATTGACCTGTGAAGCAATCATGTTTAATTTAAATAAAAACGTATATATATATATGTATATATATACATATATATATATATGTATATGTCATTCTCAGAAGTCATCACTTGGTTTGTTAAGAAGAATTAGTACTAAAATTTGAAAACACAGTTTCCAATTCACAGCATTTAACCAGATGGGAAATTGAGCTGAAATTTTTCCCATTGCTAAAATCTCAATAACAGATTCTTTTAGCGTGCAGTTTTGAACTATAATATATTGTTTTTAATGACAAATATAATTTTAAACATCCAATGTTTTAGCCGGGCGGTGGTGGCGCACGCCTTTAATCCCAGCACTCGGGAGGCAGAGGCAGGCGGATCTCTGTGAGTTCGAGGCTGGGCTGGACCGACAGCCTCCAAAACAATACAGAGAAACCCCGTCTCTTAAAACCAAAAAAAAAAAAAACAAAAAAAACCATCCAATATTTTGTCTCAGTTATTCCAGAATGATTTTTCCTCAAAATGCAAATGAAATCTTAAATGAAAATAATTTTTCTTGTCTATAGTAATCATTGATCTAGTTCTCTAGATTAATTTTTACATTGTACTGCCTTCAAGTTTTTTGCTTTCTTCATTTTAGTCTAGGCATACTTGTGTGTGTGTGTGTGTGTGCGTGTGTTTGTTGGACAGAGACAGAGGAGAAAGTACATCTCATATCAATACGAGAAGGACACATTCTTTTCTGTTGATTAATTTGTTCTTTGACAATCACATACATGTGTATAATGCATTGTGGTTAATATCACACCCTTTCCTTTCATTCTTTAAAATTATATGAAAAAATATTAATGTAAATGTACATTTTGAATTTGCCCCGATACTTACATATTTTCATCAGAAATATTAATGCATGTTAAAGTGGAGATCATTTTATTTTGTCTTAAGATATGGTGAAATGTTATTATTTCTTTTGTTTTCAATCTTACCAATTCTTTCCAAATGACAGCCTTCTTCATCACATACTAAATCTTCATTTAGTCATTTTTAGTTGGTTTTTCTTGAAATTTTCTTGCTGTTGCACAGCTTGCGTTTCCTTTTGTTCTTATGTTGTATTTCTCTCATTCATTTTAAAAGTTAAAGATTGTATTACAATACAACCCCAGGTCTTACCTCATTCTCTTTCATTTCTTTTCTCAATGACTTATCTGGCTTTTTCTTGTACTTCTGATAATCTGTCTACATGTCATCCCCTCAGTTAGGCTCGCTAAATTATGGTGTAAGTCTTGAACACTATGGAGATGGCCTGTCGATAAAATTACTCTCTGTCTACACAAAAACATTAGCTTAAGCACTGTAATCAATATCGTGAAAGGAAGACCTGACTCAAAACAAACAAATAAGCAAACAAACAAACAGCTGTTCTCTGACTTGCACCATAATAAATACATGAAAAATTAAAAGGAATAATTTAAATAATTATTTATTAACAATAACTTTGAGTATAATACAGCTGTATACAGTTTGGTATTCATTAAATGGTCTTTCTCTTCAGCTAAAACTTTTCACTCTCTCAAGTACTTTTGATATTATTTTTCTCATAAAGATCTTTTATATTTATGAGTCAGATCACTGGGAATTTTCAATTTTTCTCAGCTGTTTGAAAATCTGTTTTCTAATTTCTAGTTGATTATTACTTCCTCTTATTAAGAATGCTTGTGTCTGACCATCCAGGCAAAGAATATCTTAAATCACATTGTTATTAGGAGAATTTATTTTCTATAAACACTATTACTTCAAATGAAAATGTTTGTAATATTTATACCTCATATATTCTTCAATGTTATATGTTATATGTTAGGAATCGTGTGTCTTCTTCAATGTCAAAAATAGTGAACTTTTATTATCCCTGAAGTAAATGAGAGTATCTTATATTTAACAAAGATTTCATATCTATTTGTTAAATTAAATGAAAATTATGCTAATGTAAATTATACAAATTAATTTTTATCAGAAATGTAGAAGTTTATTTATTGTGGTTATTTATTAAAGCATGTTCTATAAATACATGATTTTACAATACAAATTCATTAATTATTTTGAAAAACACTATGGAAATTTTCTTATTTTATTCTTACATTTATGTCATGAATTTATTACATAAATGTGTTATATGCCCATAAAAAGATGGTATGTATCACCTCAGGTTCCTGGTTTCATTGGACTACATGAGAATAACTAAGTAAAAGTGTACTCAGTAGGAAAACACCCTCTATAGTCTGATGACAAAAAAAAGGAAATCACCAAAACATAAGCCCTGTAAATGCACGAGCCCACTAGTAAAGATTAATTGATGGAATTTTCACAGATTTTAAAATGTAGAACACATTCTGACTGACAGTAACCATGTCACAGGGAGTGAGAAAACAAGAATTTTCAGAAATTATGTACTTAATGATAGCAAAACAAAGAGACAGTTCTTCCCAATCTATACACATTTTAAAAGTGTATCTGTACACATTTTCATGAATATTTGAATTTTATTTGCATAAAAGGGCTAGATAGAGAAATCTGAAATATACTATAATGTATCAAACCTGTTGTTTGGAACCTCACAACGTGGTTTCTGAGATCAGCTGATTTTTGATGCTTCCTTTTCCTTTAACAGGACAAATTATTTGCAAGGTTGGAACTATGATTCTTTACTTAATTTCATTTGGTTAGTCATCTCCTCATGACTGGTTCTAGTTTGCACGTACGATTTTTTGGCTGATAAATTTTAGCAAATTGAATCACAAATTGGAAAATTGCTATTGTGTTTGGGGCTTTTCTCTCAAGGTTATCTGAGACTACCTGATATGCAAACCACAATTACATCAGAAAAGGTCACTATGATGTTCCTCTAAAAAACTTCATCTGCCTCTTAATTGATTTAGATGACAACATCCTGAGGTTTAGCCTTTAGAAGAAAGGTGATTGTATTTTGTATGCAAAAGAGATGTAAATGAATACAGTTAAAGTATTTTATAAGGGAGGGTGGTTAAGACTGCCATCCTAATTTCCATTCTTGGTACCATTTCCTCTTAGAGAGTCTGATATCTGCCATACGTCTTGATTTGGGGCAAGGGAACTATATTAGATGTGAAGACAGGAAGAGTGCTTCCTTTCTGTTTCCTCTTACTGTTTCTAAAATTATTTAGCAAAGTGCAGAAGCCCCATGAACCACATTACAAATATTCATGAAGCTACCAAGGACCAATTCATCTCTTCCATAACAAGCAGGTAAATGCAGCTGCATGAAAGAGTTGATCGAGAAGCTGTAAGTACAGATCAGACTTTCTAGTCTTGAGATTTATTCACACAGAGGAGTTTTTGGTAATATAACAAGAAGTTGTCCTTTATTTGTAAGTATTAATTAGGCATATTTTACCTTTTAAACAGATTCTAATAGAAAATATTTGTACTAAAAATAAATGAGTGTTGAAGTATGGTGGCATGTCTTTAATCCCATTAATCAGAAGGCAGAGCCAGGTGGTTTTATGTGAATTGATGACCAATCTGTATACATTGTGAGACTGATATCTTCCAGGACTACACAGTGAGGCTCTGGCTCAAAAAACTAAAAACATGAATTAAATATAAACATGAAAAAATTTAACAAATGAGCCATTCTTTAAAATGAGAGAATGCAATATAATGGTTAATAATCAACTGCTGTACTTTTAATAAGCCTATTGGATGCTGGGCTTAAGACAACTAATTACCTTAGAATTTACCAAATCTAAAATATGATACAGTCTTAAGTGATTTCTAGCCACTGATGTTTTAATACATAAATCCATGAGAGAAAAAAAACAGCTCATGATCAGGCATATTCATATATTTAGTTAATTAATAGCACTTTTAGTGCTATAAAGACCTTAAAATTGCTTTAAAGAAAATTAAAGATTCTAATGCCAATACTATTGATCATTTAAACTAAATGAGCAAGTACATGAAAATCAGGCAATGCAATGGTTCTGTGACTACTAAAGTTATCCATAATACTAGACTGCTAATAACATCTGTACAACAGAAAATTGTTTTTTAAAAGCTCTGGAATACCCAAGAAAAGGTATTGAACAGAAATTCCCAATACCTTGAAATTTAATTCTAACTATCTCATCGTCAATACAGGGGCTGTAACAGAAGGGGAGCTGACAGTCTCAGGTCTAGACTTTGTTAGTGACTTCTGTATTATCCTAGTAGGATTTTCAGTTTAAAAGGGACTTCCACAAACCTACTATCATAAACCACTCTTGTTTACAACAGTCTTCAATCAGCCTAACTTCACATGTGAATATTGATGATTCACCCAACCCTTCATTAAAGTCCAAGACTTCTGCTTCAAAAGTGGATCTAGACCATAATAGGCACAGGGCTCTTACAATACTGAACAGTTCAGCAACTTGTGAAACATTGTGTGTGAATATTTCTTCCAGTCATTGGCAATAAAAAAGACCATGCAGTCTACCTCACAGACAAAGCACACAAATGAGAGACACATAGTAAAAAGCATGTCACAAGCTCTAAAGGGAACTGAAGTCAGTGAGTTACTCCAGTCTGGTGAGTCATTCCATTCATCCGTAGGAGTACATTCCTTCACCAGGAACAGTACATTCATTGCAAGATCTCTCTGTCAGACCTTGGACCAAAGTTCTCAGATGGATCTGCTATGCCTTCCAGTATGAGGGTGGGCAGAACAGGAAAACCTGAAGAAACTTCCCTTTTCTTACACAAGGCCTGCTCCTTTTCAATTCCATCTCTTCTTCAACATTTGCTATAGTTTAAAATTTCTAGAAGAATTTGTCTAGAGTTCTCACAACAATGATATGAGTCCCATGTCTGCTTTCTACGAAAACACCCTCTGTGTGTACAATTTTGCTTTTACATGGTACAAAATGTTTCTAAAGAAAATCAATACATTCACCTATTATAGTGTCTTGAAAAAAATCACTGAGACTAGCTCCCAAAATTTGGGTTAACTGTTTTCTTTTTCAGCTCATTGGTTTAACTGACAAATCAAACTTCCTACACTGCAGCACTTTAGCTTTTCCAGTTCTTCTGAGATCTTGATATATTGATCCTTACACTACTTTCCATCAGTGTAATGAAATACTTGAGGCAATTGACAGCAACCTAAGGAAAGGAGGGCATTTGTTTCCAGTTCAAGAAAAAATTGTACAATTCAAATGACTGCATCTGGGCCCGTGGTCAATGGTATATGTCAAGATTGCAAGAATGGACTTTGGGTGCCCATCCAGCAACGAGAGATGCACTCTCACCCTGGTCTCTTGAGGGAGAGTCTAGGCCCTGCCCTGGATGAAATGACAGACTATGGACACCCCCATGGAGAGCCTCACCCTACCTGGGGAAATGAGGGGGTATTGGGGGGGTTGGTGGGAGGGCCTGGGAGGAGGGGAGGGAAAGGGAGAGGGACCTGGGATAGACATGTGAAGCAATCTTGTTTCTAATTTAAATTTAAACTTAAAAATAAAAATCAAAAAGAGTACAAGAAAAACATGAACTGTAAAATATCCTTATCGAAGTAAATAAAAAAGAGGAAGAAAAGACAGATAAAGCTCCCAAGGACATGTCCCCTAAAGACTTCCCACTATGCTTCCCACTATGCTTTCCTCTTTAAATGTCTGGCCATACTTTAATAGCAACACAAGCAGAAGCTCTAATCATGAAGGAATATAATTAATGAGTATATTTTTAGGGGAACAAAAAGAAAAACTGGGGTGTTGGTGAGACGCATAATCCCATAATCCAAGTAACAGAAAGAGCAGGGAGGCAATGCTCTATCACTTGAACAGGTTTTCAAGTGTGAAGAAACAAGACAACTAACCAGGAGGAGAATGCTGGTAATAAACAGAGTAGAAGATGATAGATAAATATTTATACCCAGTGACTAGACAATTCACTGTAGAGCTTTGTGTAAGAATGCCATTCTAGCTAGGATTGTGTTTGGAAACAAAGTTGAATATAATGTAATAAAGGTAAAACTTAGGAGAAATATAGAAAAGTAGAACAAATGCAAAGTTGAGGTGTAAGACAAAGATGCAGATTAAACAAATGGATGTTAGGAAAATGATGCTTTCATCATTAGACACAGTAGACATGGAAAAACATTACTGAGCTCCATTTGAGTTGTAATACAAGAGTCCATGTAAAATTATGATTTATAAGGTTATCTTCGATGACTATAGAATAGCATTAAGAAAATGACAGAAGCTCTCTTTTCTCTCTTCCTTTCTTTGGCAGCAAATACCAATAGAAAGATGAATCTGAAAAGATCAGCCTGTCTTCCAAAGTTGTAAGAAATGAACTTCAGTAGACTAATATGAACATTTGTCATAAAGGACTCATATCTACAATGGATCACTCATTATCTTGCAAACTTCAGAAGCTGGCTGATCATAACTCATGGTATAGAGCATACTGTGCTTCTTTAACCAGTGAATAAGTGAAATTATTACAATAATATCTTATACACAGTTAAGGTTATAAATTAATATTCCTAATGCTAGGGAGAAAAAGAATTTTAATCAATTATTGTTTTTTTGCAGAATTTGACATATGTTAAACCTAGATTATAGTTTTATCTTATAGCAGAAATTCATGAAACAAGGATAGACTTAGGACGGCAGGTCAAATATTTCTTGGAGTAAAACATTCACTCAGTGTAAATAACCACAAGGCAGCCTAAAATATATAACACATTGATTTATGAAAAATAATTCTACCTAGAAAGTTGCATGAAAATTAGATCTTATTGTTCTTATGAATAATTTTAAGAAATTATCCTCTTTTTGCTCATCTTATTTAAAATAGAAATTTATTTTAGACTTTTAACTGAATAGATTTAATGTTTGTACCAAATTACATTTCACAAAAACTTAATTTGACATTAAAGTAATTTATTTTTATGATTTTATATAACACTTTAGATATATAAAATAAAAGGTTAGAAGAATTTTATGTAGAGAGAAATGTCAACTTTATATATAAATACCTGATTTACATATTCATCATCATTTATAATAATTTATTTTTTTAAAGTGTTTTATGATGCCTTTGTATTCATTCTTGGTTAAAAACACTGCATGATAGCTAAATCTCCACTAATAGTTTAAATTAGCACATTATGTTTAAAATCAGAGCTTTGAACTCTATTTATATTTCCACATGATTCACTTTCACTGAGACCATAGAAGCGCAAAATAAGGTAACAAATTACATCACTCACAACTGAACTGAACTATCTGCAAAGTTCTCATTCAATTCATAGCTTCTAACAGTTAAGAAATTTTCACTTCATATTTAACTTTATTCTTATCTGCAAATAAATATTTAAATTATTGTACAAGAATTTAAATTCTTGCCTTCTGCCTAACTGGACTCCCAGGGATACTATATTAAAAAAAACAAATAAACAAATTAAAAAAAATACAACCACAAAAATACTTAGGAATGTTCTTTAAAGGGCAAGCAAATATCAATTAGTAATAGATATTAAAACAGGGGTCAAAAACAGGAGGAGTTTGTGGTATTCTAACTCAAAGGAGCAGAAAGAAGAACAAAGGACTTTCAGTATCTCCAGTCTTTAAATGGAAGACTTTCTCCTGAGAGGAGGAGGACACAGCATTCTCATTCATCTCTGAACTCTTGTTACTTGGTTAGGCCCCTGGCACTGGTAGTATGAGATGCATAACAGTGACTTTCCTTTCTGTGTGGCCAGCCTATATCCCTGGGATTCTGATTACATTAGGATAAAACATGATGACATCAATCCTAGGGATCCAGTTGTCTGATATTTCTTACTCCATTGCTCAGTTTTTGTACTAGGAGTGTCATTCATAAAGAAACCTGGTATTGTTCCCACCCCAGCCTCCATAATTTTGGCTCACAATTTCTGCCTGATGGTAGAAAATAAATCACATAACAAATAATACTCTTTTCTCAAAGGACTAATTTCTTTCATGGGAATTATGTCTGAAGGTACTTCCTCTGCAGAATCCAGGACAATATGGTAAAAAAAGTAAAGATATGAGCTTGTTGTGGTTTGAAAATGATATGTTGCTTGGAGACACATGAATTTGAACACTTTGTCCCCAGTTGATTCAACTGTTTGTGGAGGCTAGGATCTCTTTAGAGGTTGCACCATGCTAGAAGAAGGCCACCACTGTGAGTTGGTTTTAAGTTCTTATAACCAGCCTGGTGACTTGTGACTATCCAGGTTCTGGCTTCTGCCTTCATGTGTTCCCTGTCTGTTGCCATTTCATTTCTGCCACAATGGACTCAGTATCCCCAAAAATATAAGCCTAAAAGAACCTTTTTTTGTAGCTTGTTTCCTGTTGCTGTGTTTTATCATACCAATAGAAGGGTAGTAGGACAAAAATTAAACTCTAGGATCTGTATAATACTAGAGCCTAATAGTGAGAGCACTGAGGTCAGCACTCAAAATGGTATAATAAACGAGCAAGAACAAAACTGAAGCCATAAAAATATTTCTTCAAAGAAGGCAAAATTTGCTTTGATTGGTATGCAGACAAAATTAGGATTAGTGATATTTTGAAAGCATTGTAGCAATAATAAAGTCAATAGTGAAGAGATTATTTTTAGGGTGTGGTGTACAAAAAGAGTAAATATCCAAAACTCTGCCTCCCTAAACATCATTTTGAACACTATTTATGGATGTATGGCTGATAAGATTTGACTTAAATAATTCATTCAGTCACTAAACAAATACAAATTAAAAATCAGCAGTCGCAGGCACTGAGAAAATTCAAGTACTTTAAAATGGCATAATATACTATCTAAATGTTCACTTTCCAATGAAAAAGTAAATGATATACAAAGAATACTGAACCTAGGTATCCAGAAGAAACTACATGAAAGAAACCCTAGGTTGATTTAATAAGAACATAACCTATAGTAACCTCACAATTAATACATTAAAGAAAGTTTGATAATAATATTTTATAAAATAAGGAGTTTCTATAAAATGCCGGATTTATGAAACTATGGAGAGAGTTTTATAGTAACGAAAACAATTTAAAAATACACTTAATTTAAAACAATTTAAATTAATTAAAGGATATTTAAATTATAGAAATTAAAACAAAAGAGTCTGGAGGATATTAATATGAATTATGGAAAGCAAGCTGGTGTTACTATGTTCTAAGAAATAAGAGAGGCCAATGGCATTAGACTGACTGACCTCAGGCACTCAAAATTGATCACAACCTCTCTCACCACAGTTCTCATGCTTTATAAGTTCAGTCCCTGTCCAACAGTTAAACATCAAATAAACAATGTCATTATTTGCCTGTTGGTACCTGAAATCATACTAAGAGATTTCCCACATAAAGCATCCAGTATCTACCATCATCTGCTTGGGGTTTCTTTAAATTCTGCTCTAACTACTGTTCCCTTACAGTGTAGGAAATAATCCAATCTTTCTCTTCTTGTATAGGAACTTGGTAGATTCTTTACTTCAGTGATGTCAATCCACCACATATGATGCCTTCTGTGTGTCATAGGTAACTTCATCTCTCTTCTGCTATTTCTTTAAATTGGGAATCATTCAGTTAGTTAATAAAAGGCTCAAAGGCAATTCGCAGTCTCAACTTGAGCTTGTCTTTGACAATACCAAAGATCTCTATGCTATGGCAAACATTCACCACTAACTTTATATCTGTGTTTAGAACTGGATATTGTAACATTTGCAATTGAGAAGATATTGGGAGTAGTTAGTTCAGAGATTATGTAACCAACATCGTCTGTCAAAAGTAGTATTAAGAAATACTATAGAATTGTGAATTGTATGCATCTGCATATATATTAAAATGTTTATTAATGATTGATAAGCTTTAATATTTTAGTAAAATGGTTAAGCTTTAGGCACATTTTACAATCCACAACTAATTTATAACAAAAACACTCTTCAAAGTTTCATTTTTATGCCTATGAGTTTAATATTGTGTTGTTATGTGAAATTAAAGTTTAAATTTATTGCATATCTGCCAAAAAGATATGGTTTCAATTCTTTCTATTATAGGTTGGTTTCCAAAGGGATGTGCGAACTTTAATTGTTGACAATTACTTTTGGTTACAGACCCAAATTTATGTAATGATGTTGGGTCTGTTTGCAAGTGTTTAGTTCCTTCAACAATACTATATTATAAAAGCACTGATGTAGTCGATTTATCTTGGGTGTGATCTTGCATATTTATTTTTTGTTCACACGTCATTTAACATTCAGTAACAAGAGAAATTCCCTTTCCCAATTCAATGAAATGAGGTTTCATATTTTTGGTATTTACAGTAGAAAATGAATGGTTGTTGTGGCCCTTTCTCTTAATCAAAAGAGAATAAACACATCATCTGACTTTGTGGTCCTCACATTAAATATCCTGCATAACAGATATTCACACTGTGTTTCATAAAAGTAGCAAAATTGCAGTTATGAAACAGCAATAAAATAATTATATGTCTGGGGAACACAACGACTTGAGGAATTCTATTAAAGGGCACTGCCTGAGAAAGGCTGAGAACCTCTGATTTATATATTTTCATCTCACACTAAATACTATTATTATTTAATAATAACACCACCATTAAGTTATATATTTATTGATTATACAGCCAGAAAATAAAATTTTCTTGTTTGTTTGCTTACTTGTTTTCTCCCAAGTTCTCAGTATATAGCCTAAACTGGTTTGATCTCAGGACTTTCCTCTCTTAGCTAACTAGTGCTGCTACTATAGGTACATTCCTGAAGCTTGACTCACTTAATTTTTAATTGCTAAATTGAAAGGCTAATAACAGCACCTAATCATCATGAATGATCAGAAATTATCACATCACAGAATTACGTCCTATGAAAAGCATCTCAAACTATTTGATTACATAAAGTATTACTTATATATCACACACAGAAAAAGATAAAAGACAGTTAAAAGGACCTTGGTATCATCCATCCAGCTCCCTCAATCAGGGTATTTGGTGAAGGACACGAGGCAATGTTTTTTGCAAAAGAGGTTAGTCAAAAAGCTGAAACCCACATAAGAGGCTGGTTCTGGAATAATCTGTCTGTTGAGTGTGTCTTCCTGTCTTCATCTTTGGTCTGGAATAATTATTGTTTCAAATTGTAACTTACCCTGCCCATAAACATAAAGAGAAAGAAAGGGAAGGAAATGATTCTAGGGTCCAAAATGTCACCACACCTAAAGTCATGCAGACTCTTACTAAACATTGCAGAAGTAGGTATTAAAAGAAGTGCCACAGATGGCTACCTCATGTGAATTAAAGTCAAGCCTGGAGAAACACATTGGTCAACATCAGCTGACCATTTGTTTAAATAAAGAATTTTTTCACTGTGATATTGTGTTCCAAATAAAATGATATTCACAATGTCTTTTTAATATATCAATGTATTGGAAAGATGTTCTAAAAATTATTAGGGCATTACTACATTTTTCCTTGAAATCGTATAGGCAGCAATCTTTCAATATTTTTTTTCTATTTTAACGAGTTGGTCAAATAAATGAATTAAGCTTAATTAAACTGCATGTACTTGGCATAGATCACTCTATAAAACTTGGCAAAGTATACCAAGTTTATAGAACTATAGTTGGAGAAATGTTAAATCAAAATGATCTACCAAAGCTAGCACGATTCATTAAAACACAATAAATGTCCGTTGTTCATACCAGCCAGCTATGGCATGTTGCTCATAAGGATTAAAGTAGTGTGCCTCCTTTTTGCTTTCATTTTTATTTGAGATATAGCTATCTTATAATCATTGGTCTGTTCTCATGCAACTAGATTTGTCTTCACAAGTATAGTAATAATTATAAAACTACACTACCCAATGTCTAACCTCAGAATTAAGTTTACTGAGATAGTTAGAATTTGATGACTCCTTTGCTTGTTTCAGATGATAACATTTTGTGGTATTCTAATAATATGCAAATTTGATTCAGCATTCTATCATTGAAAATATTTGCAAATTTGGTTCAGCATTTTATCATTGAAAATATTCTTTTGTCCACATTTTGCTTATTACATACAAATATTCAGTATGGTAACATTAAAGTGAAGATTAAGAATATAATTTATTGCTTTGTATAAGACTGAACATTATTAGGTTTAATTTGTAATACATGGAAGTAATATGTGAGAACTTGTCAAAATCAATAACTAATTATAATGTATTCATCTTACAATAGAGTAGCCATAATAACTCACTGGAGAAAGCAGTTACCTGAATACCATTAGAGATTGGCAAGAGCCACACGTTGACTAATTTTATATTTCTATTGGCTTTCTTTAATGTAAGAATTGGAACCTGACTCTAATTTAGTTAGTAGTATTCATAAATTCAATATTCAATTTTATTTATTGCTTTAAAATGTAAAAGAAGAGAACATTTTCTTGTTTCTTTGGAAAACTATTGAAACAAAGCAAAGTAAATATAATTAATACACCTAAAATACTTCATGTGCTCATTAACAACAGTAGTGTTAATGAGAGCCTATACAGATTGTATATTCTCATAAATGTCTTTAATGTGAGTGTGACTTTTTGAATTACGTATAAATATAAAAGTTCATGAAATGCATATTTAGAGGTGCATGACAATATATATACTGTCTTAATTCAGTTTTGATCAATTTGCCTTAGTCACAGGCCAGATGGAAATATAATTATACCACACATCTGTTTTTTATCCCTAGTATCTTAGAGACAATCAACTTTCCAAAGAATACTAATGTAGGTTCCATATTCTACTAATTTAAATCTTTGTGTGATATAGGTGTGTATGTGTGTGTGTGTACACATATATTTGTGTTGTGTATGTTCAGGTAGACATGTGTAATGGATACATATGCAAAGCAGAGGACAGTTTTTCTTGTCTGTCATTGCTTTCTACATTGTTTGAGATGAGGTCTCCTCTTCACCTCTTTGTATTCCAGGTATCCACTCCCATCTGCAAGAAATGTTATAATTATAGTCATGTGTTACCAAGCCTGGATCAAAGTGGTTTCTATGTATCTGAACTTGAACTTAATTTGGTTTATTACATGTGCACATCAATCACTTTACCCATTGTTAAATCTTCTAAGCCAAAGTTCTCTGCTTTAACAAATATTAAATAAAATTTATATTAACTAAGAGCATTTCTGTATTTTCTGTCATTTTCTCATATATTAATTTCAAAGCTATAGGATTTTATTCTGATCATTTTACCTTATTGAAAATTAGAATAAGAAAATTTCAATTTATCTTATTGAGCACCATCATTTACCTCATTCCTGGATTATAACCCATTGTTCCTTTATTATATATTTTTGGGAATAATCTATGATTTTAAAATTTCTCTTTCTGTATATGTATATGGTATCTTTTTACAGCATTCTGTTGGATGCTGTACTGGTGGAGTCTATTTGTCTAATCCTTCAAAGATTTGTTGTTGTAGTTGAAAACATATTATAGTCTCAGCAAATGGCATATACATCCATGTAGTTACAGGTGTGGATGTATCAGTAGCACAGACAAAAATAATCTTGACTTTATTAGGCTTAGTAAGACATGTAACAAAATAATATATAAAATTCTAAAGCTGTGATAAAGAAGATAGAAAAAGAGAAGAAATTCAGGCTACTTGATTGAAAAAGGTAATTTTCACAGAAAAAGAAAGATAATTATATTCTGAATAATGATGAGAAAGTTGTATGAATTCAAAGGCATTGCTCATATACTATGTTGGTCAAGAGAACCACATATGCAACAAAGGGAAAGGAAAACAGTGTATTTGGATTTTTTTTAGGTGACCTATGTCTTCATGTTTCGCCTTTGCACAAAAATTCATGAAGGCTACTAGGCATGTCCCTACCTATGCTGTGTGAGTGAACTATGGAATTAAATAAAAATTTTTTCTGTCAAGTGCCTTGAATATTTTTAATCATTATTCAATATTATTTATATCGTCAATGACAATTAAATATCCTGGATATCTCATTGGTTTTACAAAGATGAAGGCATTAACAGACGACAAAACTCTTTATATAATGTATAAATGTAACTCAGCATGCAAATGGATAACCTGGAAATAGGTACTTGGCTTGCCTGTTTACTGAAAGATGTGTAGCCTTATGAAGAATAAGTTAGAAAGCAGAAAGGAGAGCAAGGAAAACAGATGAACACATGGGTTATATAAAAACCAATTAGCCAAAGCTTTAGCTGTTCTTATGAGGACTCATTTTTCAGGTTGTTGGATGCAATGGAAGATTATTTCAAGAACTGTATTAGCAATTCAGTTTTAAACAATGCACTAAGAGAATAGCAATAGGCAAATTAGGGAGGCTAGAAGCTAGAGACACATTTTTTCAGTTGCTATTAGAAGCATCCAGAGAAAGAGGTTGAAATGATGAACTGAAGAGTGAAATTGTGGGAAGAGAGGTGTTGAAGGGATTAGAAGGAATTGTGTTCACTCTAGAGATAGCTATTAAATGGATATATTGATACAAGGAAAAAGTTATAAAATCATAAATTTCATTGCTACAGTTTTGTTCTTAGTAGGTATATTCTGTTTTGTGACATTTAATTAGAGAAGACAGCTTTTGAGACATGACATGCCTAGCCACACAGTAAATGCAAAGAGGTAATTTTTAAATTAGTGGCTGTCTATGATATCAAAGCAGTGGTGACAATTTATCTTTAGATGTCAGAATTTATTGAATAAAGGAGAAATTGAACTGATTGCAAACTGCTGGAAATACTTGGATTATTTCTTTAAGATGTTTTGTTAAGGATAAGATGTCTTATGAAGAAGAGAGCTACAAAGGATGGAAGAATATTGAGGCAACATAAATAACCTTCTAAAATTTGGAATACACTAAGATAGTTCATGACAAGGAAATATGTGTTAATTTTATAAATGATGTTTTGTGATTTGTCCAGAGAGGCACGAAGAAACGTTTATTCATCAAAAGAATAGGGCACAAATAACTATCCAAAGAGATGATTCCACTCAAGTCTACATGGGTAAATATGTGAGTTTATAGGTTTTTTTTAATATGAGTATGAGTAAGACAAAGCCAGTTGCATTGAGAAAATGCCTACACTCCGTGGGAGACAACTCCAAACAGTTTCCTTTTGATCCCATTGCTCACCTTGTAGAGAATTCCACTGAAAAGTGTGTCATCTTCTTCAAGAGTTGATTAGGGCTTACAGTGAGGAACAGATTATTGAAGCTAGTGTCTTTCAGAAATTCCTGAGATTGCTACACTTTATAATATTTTGAGGTATATTATCTTGCTTAGCCACTTGAGTATTATGAATCTCTCTTGGGACAGAATAGTTCATGTTATACAATGTAGCTAAATAATGTAAAAATTATTTCATAATTTAGAAAATATATCATAGTCCAGCATAAAATTCCTCAATTAAGTGAATTCTGCCATTTATGAGACAGTTAAAAGTATGTGGAAGTGTTTTTGGTAGTCATATTAAGACAAAATATAATGTTATTGTATAAAGATTTATAATCTGCGATAGAGTCAAAGTCAGAGATGTTGATAAATAACCTGCTCAATCCAATACATTCTGCACAGCAAATAATTATCTGACCACATATCACACTGGAGTTGAGAAAACTTGTTGCAAACAACAATTTGTGTATGAAAAGGAAAACAGATTAAACTGTTAGAAGAGACAGATCAACTTAAAATCAACAAAAGATTTGTAGTCATACTAAATTACATTCCAGTTTCCATTGTTTTATGAAACATCAGAGAAATCATTTTGAGTTGTAATTTTAATAAGTGCTTTAAAATATATTTCCTCTCCAAAGAAGGTGAGAATAAATTTTCAGTCTCCATGGTACACAGTGGCTTCTCTTCAAACCATTGCAGCATAATGAGGGATAAAATTATAGAGGAATAGAATATTGTGAAGAGTCCTATTTCAAGGGGGATCAGAATGAACATGCACAGACTATGCATCATACATAGAAGAAACACTTGATATGACTTGATGAAAAAGAAACTTCATCTTCCTCAAACTGTAGAGGTTATTTGTGGTGATAAATCAAAATGTAAAACTAGTCACAGCCATAGAGCCAGGTAATGGTGATACATACTTTTAATTCCAACAGCCACACAAGGTAGCCATAGAGGTTAGCACATGCTTTTGCTTTCCATGTACTAAGATTGCAGGCATGTACTACCATGCTAGTTTCTGGAGTGCTGTGGATAGACGAAAGAAGACCTCATGCATGCTGGACAAACCTGTATTGTATTAATAACATCCCCATCCAAAATTTTCTTATAACAGAACATTGCCAGTAAACTCTCTAATAACTGCCAAAGACGGTTTTAACCAGTTTTCATTTTTTATCTATTGTTAGCATAGTCTAAATCAATTACATTTCTGTTAAAAATCATGTAATGTTTCTACATGAGTACAGAGAGGACGAAATACTCCTACAAGGACATTTGCTCAGCTATATTCATAGCAGCATTATTCGTAATAGCCAGAACTTGGAAACAATCTAAATACCCATCAATGTAAGAATGAATAAAGAAAATGTGGTACATTTACACAATGGAGTATTATTCAACAGTAAAAAATTCAACGGCATCTTAAAATTTCAGACAAATGGATTGGGACTAGAAAAAAAAAAACATTCTGAGTGAGGTGACCTAGACCAGGAAGACAAACACAGTACATCCTCACTCATAAGTAGATATTAGATGTAAAGTAAAGGATAATCAGGCTACAATCTACAACTCCAGAGAAGCTAGGTAACAAGGGGGAACATAATAGGCACACACGTGGCAAGCACCAGGAATAGGAAATACTTAAGTTTCCCTGGGTAAACTGGGAGGAGGGTAAAAGGGAAGGGATGGGGGACAGGAACATGAGAGGGATGAAGAAGTCCAAGTTGCAGGAGAGAATGGGGGGGGGAGCAATTGAATGAGCTATCTTGATAGAGGGATTCATTACAGGAATAGGGAGAACCCTGGCACTAGAGAAATTCTCAGGAATCCAAAAGGATTTTATGACTGCTATTATAAACCTGGTCAAAAAGTCATGACTGGGAAGATCACAGACGCTACGGGTTCATATATTGTTCCTATATCATATGGTCATGCTGTTAATATTCTAAACATTTAGGTTCATAGACATAGACCTGTGTTCTCAACTTTTGTCAGAGAAGCTTCTAAGTACAGTGGGTAATAGTGAGTGGAAACACCTATACGTCAATGTCCTGATTACAAATCATACTAGATGTTCAGTTGAGAATGGACCATATTGATCAATCTCTCACCTTTCAAGGCTCAGGCAAGGTAAAGAGAGGATAGAAAGAAAGTAAAAGCTGATAAATATGGAGGTGAGCTATGTAATGCTGACTTCCGAACATGGCATAGTTGCTGCATATATCAACTCGTAGAAGGTATGTTTACCAGCATTAGACTTGCACAGAATCAAGTCAGTAAAATTTCTAGCATGGGTTAGAAAAGCACCCTGAGCCAGTTTTCTGACAATTGATGACTATCTCAGGATGGAGATTCATTCTGCTTTTGGCACCTGGCCACTGGTAGATTATTTATGTACCAATGGATAGCTATATACTACTTTGATTTCTATTGCTGTGATAAATATCAAACCAAATAGAGGAAGAATAGAGTTTCACTTCATGTCAGAACTCTACAAGAAAATGTACCATAAACTTGTTTAGAGTTAATTAATAGGGCTGATTCCTCAAATTTAATTCCGTCTCCCCATATAAGTCTAGGTTTCAAATAAGTTGAGCATATGGGCAATACTAATTTGACTTACAATTATAAATAATAATAATAATTCATAATAATAATGTCTTAAAAGCCACAAAGTTGAACAGGAGACAGGATATGATATAAGAGCAATAATTGTATACGATCAATACACATTGTATAAATATATAAACTGTCAATGAATGAGAATATTGTTTTTGAATTTGACTGTTCTATAGATGTCTGTTAAACCCAATTGGGTCATAACTTCGGTTAGTTCCTTTGTTTCTTTGTTAAGTTTCTGTCTGGTAGTCCTGTCCAGTGGTGAGAATGGGGTACCACTGTAAATGTGTGGGGTTTAATGTGTGATTTGAGTTTTAGTAATGTTTTTTTGTGAATGTGGGTACCTTTGTATTTGGGGTGTTGATGTTCCAAATTGAGTCTTCATCTTGATGGACTTTTTCCTGTGATGACTGTGAAATGCTCTTCATGTCTTTTGATTAATTTTAATTTAAGTCTAATTTGTTAGATATTAGGATAGCTACACCCGCTTGCTTCTTTGATTGGAAAATCTTTTCCCAACCCTTTACTCTGAGGTCATGTCTGTCTTTGAAATTGAGGTGTTTCTTGTATGCAGCAGAAAAATGGACTCTGTCTTCGTATCCATTCTGCTAGTCTGTGTCTTTTTATAGGTGAGTTAAGACCATTGATATTGAGGGATATTAATGACCATTGATTGTTGATTATTTTTTGATTTGGATATGTTTTTGGTGGTGGTACTGTGTGTGCATTTTTGCCCTTTTCCTGACTTTTGGTAAAGTGAGATTACCTATTGCCTATGCTTATTGTGTGAGTTAATTGGATTCTAAGCAATAGTGGAGAGGCTACCTTAAATGCTCTTCCCCTATAACAAGAATTATGACTACCCTAAATGTCATCCTTAGCCCTCATCCAGTAGCTGAAGGATGCAGAAGCAGAGATTCACAGCTAAGCACTGAGTCATACTCTTGGAATCCAGTTGTAGAGAGGGACAAATGATGAAAAAAGGGATCAAGACCATGCTGGCGAAACCCACAGAAACAACTGACCTGAGCAAGTGGAACTTATGGACCTCAGTCTGACAGCTGGGAAATCAAATTAGGAACAAACCAGGCCTCTGGTATGTGGGTGTCAGCTAGGAGAACTGGGCAGTCTATGGGGCCTCTGGCAGTGGAGGCAGGATGTATCTTTAGTGCACAAATGGGCTTCGGGAGCCCATGTAAGGGATATTCTCTTAGCCTAGAAACACAGGGGAGGGCCTAGGCCCTGTGTTTTTCATAGAAATAGAACAGTAACTAAGACACTTTGTATGTCAATTGAAAATAAAAGTTGTTAACGAGAAAATAATTAAAAATAAAAGGAAGAATTCAAAAGAAAAAAAAAGAACCCTGACTAGAATATTTTCAGGAAGCTGACTAGGTTTTCCTTGTGGTTTTTAAAGTGGTGATGTAAAGGAGAAGTGTATGTATTGCACTTGGATGGGCCTGAGTTTCACTCTAAACTCTGAAGCTCAATTATCTGATTTCCATATACAAAATGGGGAAGTATCATGGAAATATTAAGATACGCAAAGTAGGGATGTCCTCTGATATTTCATTGAGGGAGAAATCACTGATGTGAGAAGCCAAGAAAACTGAGAACCAAAGGTCTACAAGTTGTTCTCTAGGATGCAACCAGACCGAAAGAGAGAACATCTCCCTCCCAGCTCTTTTATATTCCTAAGGATCTACATACCTGTGACCACGCTCTCATGGGTACATGAGATCTATCTCTACACAGATGACTTATAGATTTTGATGATCCCTCATGGAAGGTCTAGCCCTCCCTGGGGAGTGGATGGGGGATGGGAATAGGAGAATGGGAGGGAGAACGAACTGGGATTGATATGTAAAATAAGATTGTTTCTATCTTAAATAAAATTTATAAAAAAAGAATATTCTTTAAAAATGTGGAAAAGGAGTTAGCAGAATTAATTCAGTTATAGCTAAAGACAGATTTCATCAACTCCTTCCTGAGGCTAATGTTTTCCTTTCCTCTTTCTTCATTATTTCTTTGAGAATTGCAAACTTTTTTCTCATTCCGCCCAACTCCTACCTTGATTCCTCTTGTAACCCAAATCAAGATTGTGTCCTCTCATTTTATTTAAAACTACTGAATCAAGTGCTGCTATACATTCTACAGTGATTTCATATACTGAAGCACTGTCAACCTACCAGGGTCCACATCCTTAAATAAAACTGATTCTCTACTGCAAATGCAGATTTTTACTAATCCTAATTTGGGCAATTTAATAACCTTCTTTTTCCATAAGAATAGGAACAATTTCCTAAGGCAAATTTATTTCCCCTTCTTTGTCATGGTACATAGAAGCTGCACTTCAGATCTATCTGCCTTTCTTTCTCTTTGCAAAAATCTATACTTAGAAAGCCAGCACTGTAGGCAGGGAAAGACATTCCCTTTAAGCACATGTGATCTAAAGAATGTTAGATTTACCACTCTGCTTCTCATAGAATCAAAGAGGCAGGGGTAGGGTCTAGTTTTTTAGGTGATAACTTTTTGTGGGTGGAAAACATCCATACTTACAGAGGAAAACACTGCTACAGTTAAAAAGTGTAGAGAGCCTAACTTAATAACATATAAACCATCTGCCAAAACTCACTCCTCTTATTCTTCATTTGATTTTTAAAATTGAGGATAAATTTATTTAAATATATTATATACAAATGTTTTTCCAACTTTCAAAGTTTAAAATACACAGTAGATAGTAATTTTGTTTAGCAGGATGTATTAGTTAAATCTAATATAGTATTTACAAATGAATTACAGTGTGTAATTTGAAGATGTTTTTCAACTGTATAATGATAAATAAAATATTAGTATTTTCTATATTAATCTCTTTTTCTCTAATTTACTTATATAAGTAATCTATGGACTTGAAGTCCATGTATATTACTAGAAGCATAACTAGATGTGAGTTTTAGTCTAGGCCTTCCCTATGTATTTGAGAGAAATTAATCACTTTGTTAAAAGTCTTTATAAAGTAGGTTTTTCATTAATCAAGAAGAAATGGAAATACTACCTATCCCTTAGAATTGCTTTAAGGACTAAATAAAATGTAAGAAACATGGCAAAGGTCTTCTAAAGGACCATAGCACCTCCTGGATCCTATGATAATTTGAAACAGTTCTCTTCTCTAAGCTGAACTTGCTCTAATGACTTCTATGACCCCAACTAAAAACTAATTCCCTTCATGTGTTCACTTCCTCAGCTTCTTCAGAGATAGAAATCTCTAACATCGAATCAACTTATATTTGACCAAGGTTCAGTATCAAAGCATTTTCTATACCTCTCCAGGAATAACTTTATCCATTTCTTGGTTAAGCCTAAAGGGAGGATAAAGGACATTTAATATAACTATCTTCCTTTGCTCAGCAACACTCGAGAGAAAAGTGGTAAGATTAAATTCCTGTTCTCTCTCAAATTGCCCAGAGTTTAGTGTGGAAAGAAAAAAGGTTTAAGGGGAAAAGAAAAAAGAAAAAATAGGTACAAGAATTTCAAGTTGCGTTAGGGTGGCAGTTGTTTGGGAAACTCAAATGATGTGCCTTCAAGAATCTAAAAGGTAACTGAAAGAAAAAGGGCCTACCATTATACCTCTCAAGTAGATTGAATGCATGGTGTAAGGCTGTTTTGTTTTCTTTTCTACCTACATCTTTCTTTTCCAACAATTCACTTGAAACAAAGAGGGTGTTTGTTTCTCCCCAGTTTCAGTTTCTTAAATTAGGTTAATGTTATGAAGACATAAAACTTAAAGATCAGACAAGCCTTCTTACAATGAGAACTCAACTGTGAAACATTACTCTTACAATTACCATATATCACTATATTTTAATGATTCTATTCACCTAAATTTTCAAAGTAAATCTCTAAATTCTTAAGCGTGTGTACTCTTCAATAATTTATGACCTAATTAAATAAATGATTAGATGAAACAAAAAAATTGCTGAGTATAATTTTTCTTAAAAACTCATAATTAAATTTTGCTTACAATCTGGAAACTTTTGTATTATGATTTTGAAAATAGAAGCTAGTTTATAGTTCGTACTCTTGTTGTGATGTTGGGACCTGACAAAAGACTTACATAAATATGGAATGGTGCAAACCTTTAGAATGATTGTGTCTTACTAAAGCATGGATATCAAGAAGACATTTCCTTTCTCTTTGGACATTTGGTAATGCCATTAGTTTGCCTGATGCTATGAATTCAGGCAAGGCTGAAGATTGTTTTCAAAGGCCAAATAAGATATTATAGCATGAACATGCTCTCACATCACATTTAGCACTTCAATTAAGTAACACAACACTGATTGGTCCCTGAAGTAGTGTATACATATAGATTAAATGTCAGGATTGAAAAATTGGACTTTAGATCATATCATGACAAGTGTAAGAAAGTTTACACCACAATATAACCACAGCCTCCTAGATTTTATAATTAAATTGAAGGCATCTGTGGTTAGAATAAAGCCAATAAAATGTTCTATTTTTTCTTGTCAAAATCTTTTTCAACATCTAGAAAAATCTAACACAATAAAAATAAATCTAAGATAACATATGAACTAATAAAATTAATAAAGTATTAATTCAGTTATTGGATTTTTTAAGGATGGTATGTAAGTGCGAAGAAGTGTTTTAGAGTCCTGTGTCAATGACTTGTGAACTGGAGTACATATTATAAATAGGTACAATTAAATTAAAAATGTTTGCTAGAGAGTTTATAATAAATGCATCACATTCACAGAGTTGAGTCATTCAGACTTGGATGTTGAATATTGACAGTAAATGAAATATTATAGAGTATAAGGAATAAATAATATTATGCAAACTGATGTATCAAAACCTTTGTTAGTTACAACACACAGAGAGCTCATCATGAGTTGCATTACATCGAGTTCATACATGCATATAATGTACATTTATTATATTTACTCTTAGCGGTTCCCTTCTACTTACACTGGCCCCTTCTTCTTCCCAATTATTCCACCTTCTATTATTGTGTCTTTTTTGACCTCAGTATACTAGTGAATTAAATTAGGCCTGTTAAAGGAGCATGAGTTACACAGTTGAAAACCTATGGTCTTTACAAAACCCAGAGTTTACTCTACATCTGCCACATCCCTGTCAAACCACAAGGAAGGGAAAGAGGTTCAATTGTCTTATGCTACTGAGTTCCATAGTAATTATTTTCAAAGCTATACTGTGCATATGCTGTGATAAACCTGGTACCAGGCAGAGAACATCATCATATAGAGAATTTAAATCCAGAGTATTGACTATAGGGTCAGTAGGGAACCAAGTAATTTCTATAGAAAGCCAAACACAAATTAAAAATCATTAAAGATGATTAGAAAAGTTGATACAGATCAAAGTCAAAAATTTGTAAAAATTATTATGCCCAAATAAATTAGACCATAGGAAACAAAGCTAATCAAATTATGTGTGGTGATATATTGTTTATGATTTAATAAAACTTGCATGGCAATCACAATGCAACACTAGCCACACTAGTCACAGCCATAGAAGCTTGGCAGGGGGCTCATACCTTTAATCCTAGGACTCAGGAAACGACAGAGGCAGATGGTGGTGAGTTCAAGACCACCCTGGGCTATATGAATGTGAATCAATCTCAAAGAGTAACAGAGCTCACACCTTTAATCCCAGAACTTGAGAGGTATATAAGGAAGAAGCAAAGGGTCTCATGTGAGGTTCAGTTTCTAGTGAGAGGGAAGACAGAATCTCCATTTTATCTGTGGTAGAGGTAAGAGCTATTAGTTGACTGCTTTGCTTTTTTCAACTTCAGATTGAACCCCAGTATCTGTCTTTGGATTTTTATTGTTTGTGTTATGATTATGTACTTGGGAAAGAAGTTTACCAGGAGGAATTTTGATGTCAGAATTAGACTCCTAGGTGTTACATTTAATTTAAACATACCTCGTAAAAGAATGAAGTGCAGAGTCTAGAAACAATATTGAGAAAGTACAATAAAGTTCACAAATTTTTCAAAGTTATTGATAAAAATGTAAATTTTATTCCCCAAGTTCTGTAAAAGATTCAATTTAAAGGAAATAGGAGCGCTTAATCAAGGCAAGGACACGTTCAGGTAGTCTAGCTGAGGCACAGATCAAATCCAGTGCTTTCATCTACTCTAAAGATCTCACCTAGTGCTTCGGGCTCTGATCATTCTAGAATACTACAAAACATGGAATGTAATGACACATTTATCAACGAAGTGTTTCCTCAAGTAAAACCTAGTGAGGCTGTAATGAGTTCTCATAGCTTTAACACCAGCACTCCAGAAGCAGAAGTAGGTGAACTTCTGTGTGTTTGAGGCCAGGCTAATCTACACAGAAAATTAGAGTTCAGCCAGGGCTGATGGAATGGATGGCTAGACACACACACACACACACACACACACACACACACACACACACACACATACACACACACACTCACATGAATTTATGGGCAACACAACTTGAACTTGATGTTTTTCTGTTGGTTGGTTTGTTTCATTTTTTTTTTTACTTTTAGAAATGTACACAGTTTGGGACTGTAGAAAAAGGGGTCTTTTTCTGGAAGGAGTTGTGAGAGGGATAAATATAATCAAGAACTAAAAGACAATCTCAATGAAGTGTAAAAATAGTAAGATAAAGAAATGGGAGAAAGCAAGGAAGGTATACTATCATGTCTCAGAATCACTCTGAAATGACTGGAACTCTCTAGGAATAAGTCATTGTTTTGAAATATATGTCATTAAAGAAAAGAATTGGGGCTAGAGAGATGGCTCAGAGGTTAAGAGCATTGGCTGTTCTTCCAGAGGACCTGAGTTCAATTCCCATCAACCATGTGGTGGCTCACAACCATCTGTAATGAGATTTCACACCCTCTTCTGGCCTTTGGGCATACAGACAGATTATGAATACTAAGTAAATATATCTAAAAATGTTTAAAAATAAAGAAAATAATTAAGAGATAATTTATATGCTATAAAAATTTAGGACAGACTGACACACCCATTAGCTAAAATAAATTTGATTTGCATAATTTCTTCAAAATTTTATCAGTTCTACTCTCTGACACCCCAACCAAAGCCAAAGTAAGTTTGTGTCATTTATTGTCTTTGCCTTGCCTCATAGTAAATTGCAGAATCAGATGGTATGTTCCACATTCATTTTATTGCAAATTATAAAAGCAGATTTGATAATTAGATGAGGCCCCACTAGAGCATTATTTTCTCCTTAAATTGTAACTTGTGCTCCTTTAATATTTCATGCTTTTGCTTCCTTTTATCTTGTTTGAGGCAGAAGCTTAGACTGTTCCAACTCTACTAAACTCCAGAGCTCTGGACAGTGGCCATTTAGTGACTGCAGGCTTCTGGCAGAAAACATTCTCTTTACAAAGCTAGAACACACTGTTTTGTGTGAGGCTAAATAGTTCTCTTTAATCAGCAATCCAGTGAAGACTGAGGAACTTTCTCCAAATGGTAATATTCCGAATTTTTTCTTCAAGTACTTCTAGGCATAGGATTATTCAATGTGATAAAATCCCCGGGGTTATGAGATTTTTCGAACTCTGCTGTGGGTCCTAACACTGCCTGTGCCACACTTTCTCAGATTCTAGTGTACTCAGTTTCAGTCATGTTTCTGATGTTTATTCACTATCATGATTTTAAGTGACATGACAAATTTTAACTTCTGTAACAATTTAATGACTCAATTCTGGTGGCATAACAAGACTTTTTAAAAATGTTAGAAGGGCTCAGTAGTTGTTCTGGATTGACTGTGAAAGAGATATAGGCAAGCATGCAAATGGATTAACATTAAGTATGAAAGACAGGAACTAAGGTGGCCTTTTCTCTCCATTTAACAATTAAAATTAAGTTCTCAGACAAGGAAATAGGAAATAAAATATTGTAGAAAGAACAGGTTCCCTAGAGAATTTAAAAAGTTAAGTTCTGAACATGACAAGTAAGAAATTTGTCATACATCTGGGAAAAGATGATAAACGTACAGTCGATGTGAGGAGAGAAATCCAGTTTAAAGTAAAACAACTTCAATAAGAACACATGAATTTGCAGGCAGCAGGAAGAGAGTGAGACAGTGGGCCTCACTTGAGCATCTCAAACCTCAAAGCCCTCTTCCAATGACACACTTTCTCCAAGGAGGACAACCCTAAGTGGTAGTCCATATGTTGTTAGAGGAGTCATTTTTTAAAACCACCATAGGGGGCAAATGGTCAAAAGATGACCATTTAGAAGACTATGGAGCCTCTATGTGAAGGTTGTGCCCTAGCTGAATCTTCTAAAGAGTCATCGCAGAACCAAAGCAATGCCCTTAAAATATCTTATACCTATTCTCTTTTTATTTTTTATTTTTTATTTATTTATTTTTTTGATACAGGGTTTCCCTGTGTATCCTTGACTATTCTGGAATTCTCTCTGTAGAACCGGCTGGCCTCAAACTAATATAGCTCCACTTGCTTCTGCCTCCCAAATCCTGGAATTAAATGCATGTGGCACCACCACCTGGCTAAAGACATTTTGTTAACTTATAAATGATCTCTGGAATAAAATAAATCAGTACCTGGCAAATATTATGTCAACCAAAATTAATAGTTGTGTGATGTCATTAATATGTATTACTCATAAATTAAGTTTCAAGAAAATGTATCCATGTTTCATTTTTAAATTCTGAAATAGTAACAAATTTTAGAATAAAAATATCAATCATTTATGATATTTCATTAACATTCATCTGTACTTTAATGATTCCTCTTTGCATATTGTGAAAGTTACTACTCTTTTGTGACATTATAAAAACTGATCTGGATTATTTATGTTTTCACAAACTATAGAGTAAAAAATTATTATTTTATTCAACTCTAAGTACTTAACAAATCAGCAATAATAAATTTTTTAGGATGTCGACATATCCTTCATTGCAAATGTCCCCAAGGCTGTTTAAGAGAATTTGACATACATAAAGACAAAGATGGAAACACAGAATGATATTTATCATAGGATGAAACCATAAAAATTCAGTGAAGACTGAACAGAGATTGTAGTTGAGGAGTAAGGAGTTTTGCTTAACAGATGAAATTTCATGGCTTTTGATCAATACTTGGCAGAGGTGTCTTTAATAACCATAAAAATGTTTCACCAAAATTTACCAGTGAAAAAATTAAATCAATAACACAGTTCCTTCTTTTATCTCAAGATCCTGAATCCACTTATTAACAAATATCATATCTAATGCTTAATATAAACAATGTTGTCGTGTCCCTGGAATAAGTAAAGACACGAAATGTAGGCAAGTTGATCCACTAGCATCCAATTGTTCGTAGAATGAATCGAAAATATCTGTTCATGTATCCTTGATCTCACAGCCTACACGTAAGTTATTAATTAAGACAGAAGAATGTGTCCACTAGGTTGCTTTCAGTTCCTAGTGCTAAAACAAGTAGGAAGGATCTGGGGGAGGGTAAAAATTATTAGATTATATTATTGTAAAAATATTTTTTCATTAAAAAATAGAAAAGAAAGGTATTCATTTTTATTTGTTTTAAGAGAGAGAGAAATATGATATTGTGTAGGGAGGAAAGTGAGGAGGATGGGGAGTGATTTGGGTAGGGGAAAGAATATCAAAACACATTGTATGAAAGAAAATTGGATAAAAGACTTAGATAAGTAATGGTGAGAGAAAATCTGAAGTTGTGTTAATATGAACAAAGAAAAAAGTTAGGAATCAAGATTTTCATGCACAGCTTCTTCAACCATGCTCCCATTTCCAGATAGGTTGCTAGAAGTCAGAAGACACTAAGATCCTACACAACCTACCATTAAGCAAAAGGGATTTTGACAGAGTAAAACAGTGTCACAGGCTTGGACTGCTAGCACTACCTGTAGTTACAGATCCTGGAGATATTGAGATATCAGAATACACAAGTTTAAGGCTTACCTGGAATGTAGAAGTTCCAGGCTCACAAATAAACACTGCTGCAGACCTTTCTCAATATAATAATTAAGAAAGTATACAATGTCAGTATCTGCAAATTTCACTTCAAGAAAAATATAATTGCTATCAAAAAATTGTCAAAAAATATTATTTTAAGAGAGACCAACTGGGCTCCCACCTAGGTTCAGATTCAGGTTTTGGAATTGTCCCACTCCATTTATGAGCTATTGGAGCACAGGAATCATAGCTGCAGCATCTCTATGACTCAGGACAATAGCAGGATATGCATCTTGGTTATGGTCCAGTATTGTTGGTAGAGCAGAAGCCAGAGATCCTGAACTGGCCTAATAACTCATTCCCATAAGGAATCATCAAAGCTGTCACATCATTTGAGACAGGACCTAGACCCTCCCCACTGTATCTAGGCTGAGCATAGATTCCATAGGGAATGAGCTCCAAAAAGTTAGTTCATGTGGTAGGGGTAAATATTAATTCCAAAGCCAGAGGCCCCATAGGCTGCCCAAGCCCCCCAGCTGACATTCAAGTTCAGGGGGCTTAGTTCATTCTTATTCAGGGTCCCCAACTATCACTCTGGAGTCCATGAGCTCTCACTTGCTCAGGTCAGCTGTTTATGTGGGTTTTTCCATCATAGTCTTGACCCCTTTACTTAAAACCTCTCCCTCTCTATAACTGGAGTGTAGGAGTTTGGCTCAGTGCTTAGCTGTGGGACTCTGCTTCTGTTTCCATCAGCTTCTGGATGAAGTCTCTATGATGGTATTTAAGGTAGTCATCAATCTCATTATCAGGAAGGGCATTTAAGGTAGCCTCTCCACTATTGCTTAGATTCTTAGTTGGGGTCATCCTTGTAGATTCCTGGGAATTTTCCTAGTGCCAGGTTTTTCATTAATCCCATAATGTCTCCCTCTATCATGATGTCTCTTTCCTTGCTCTCCTTTCGTGTCCTTTCCCCAACTCGACCTTCCTCATCCTTCATGTAACCAAGATGCCATTCAACTGAAGAATGGATGAAGAAAAAGTGGTACATATACATAACCAAGTATATGTATACTACTTAGAGGTAAAAACTAATGACATCTTTAAATGTGCAGGCAAATAGATGGAACGAGAAGACACAATCCTGAGTGAGGTAACCCAGACACAGAAAGACAAACATGATATGTACTCACTTATAAGTGGTTATTAGACATACAGCAAAGAATAGACAGCCTATAATCCACAACCCAAGAGAAGCTAGGAAACAAGGAGGGACATACATGGATCCTCCTGGGGAAGGGAAATAGACAAGTTTTCCTGAGTAAATTGGGAGGATGCAGGGAGGGAGAAAGGAGATAGGAGAAAGGGGAGGGGAGAAGGGAAAGGGAGCTTAGTTTTTTATGTTTGGGCATATTTGTGTAACTTTTAAGGGTTTTGCAGGAACTGTCCTTATTTGTTCATTGCTTTGAGGTACTGTGGGGCTGACTTAGGTATTGTACATGCTCTCATCCTCATCCCTATTGTCAGGAGTGTTGTTGATAAAAAGTCCTTTGTTAAAGATGCTGAAAATTAGACCCAGCATGTAAAATGGAGGAAGTTCGATCCCTCAAATTCAAATATGAATGAAAACAGGAAAAGGAAAATGTGGGGAATCCATTTACATTGCATTACAAAATTCCCCGCAAAGAGAATTGTTTTTTAATTTTACAATCTTATTTTACATATAAATCCCCCATTCCCTCACCCTAAATTTTAATAATTATACACAAATATGCTTAAACCCCTTCCATACTTTTCAGTTAAAACATATTCAACTATGTCCATTCTGTAAAACATGACATACATAAAAATGCATACACACATATGAAATCATGAAATGTTTAACTTGAAAACATTGTATACCAGTGAGCATATAATATAATAATAACACAGGAATTGACTGAATTGTATCCGGGACTGGATACAGACATCAATAGTAGAAAAAATAGCAGTGATTGGCATTGGGTATTTGTGGCTACAAACCTTTCTTTACTCAAAGGAAAAAAGAGAAGTGCTCAGAAACCTAGCCTGACCTCAGACAACTTGACAATGGTGAAATACAGAAAAAATAGTTGTGATGTCTATTTCACATTTGATCCAAGGTAGAAAACAAATTACCTCCAGAGTGATTGACACTGAAGAGAAGCAGACTGTAAAGTGAAGCCTTTGTGTTTTGAAGCAGAATGACAATGGGAGTTTTTCCAAAGTCACAGGGCTAATACCAATAGCAGAAACAAAGACAATAGTTGGAACCTAACTGCTCAGCTCCTGTGTATTTCTCATGGGCAGGTCGAAGAGTAGGCCACATGGTAAAGTACTATAGCAAAAGACACTTTAAAGACACATTTTTATAACACACATGTTTGACAAAAATTAGTGTGCTGTACTCATTTGTATTAGTTTCTTTTTTTGTTGCTGTAATAAAAAAGACCATGATAAAAGCAACCTAAGGGAGGTTGTGGCATCCCATCCAGGGAATGGTACCACCAACAGTGGATCCTCACACTAGGATTAACCCAAGCAATAAAGTCCCCCAAGGGCAGCCCAGAGACCCAGCTCCCATCTGATGGTTGGTCTTATCAAGTTACTAACTGTAATTACCCATTATGTTACAATTGCATTTTTATAACCCCAGGCATTTTAGGAGCTTGATATTCAATAACTTCAGGATAAGAACCACAGTTTTTCTAAGAAAGCTAAACATCTGAACACTGCGCAAGAAAGATTGACTTACCAAACACAAAAATATCACTTTTTCAGTTTTATGAGATTTTGTGGACTTACGTTACATAGTAATTTTTATTTATACCAATTCCATGAAATAACTGAACTAATCCTTGTTTTGAATTTCGGTTTCTGACACTGTATTACTGTTATTACTATTAAATTATTTTAATTGAAATCATTGTTGCACAAATTTATGAGATACGATGCAATGTCTTGAAACTCTTGTAAGACGTCTTTATTTTTATTTTCTCTTTGTGGGGCACCCACCTCCCAGCTCTCAAATGAATCACACACGGAGATTTATTCTTAGTTACAACTGCCTGGCTTTAGCTTGACCTTGTTTCTAGCCATCTTTCCTTATCTTTAAATTATTCCATGTACTTTTTGCCTTTGGGCTTTCCTGTTCTCTTATGTAAATCTTTTTCTCACCTGGTGGATTGCTGTGCAGCTGGATGGATGGATGGCTAGACCTGAAGTCTTCCCCTCCTTCTTCCATTGCTGCTGCTTTTTCTCCTTTCTCCTCCTGTTTATCTTTTCTGCCTGCCAGTCTCATCTCTCCTTCCTCCTGCCTCTCTATTGGCCTTTCCCTTCTTCATTAGGACCATAAGGTGGTTCAGACAGGCGTATTAACACAGATTCACAGAGTTAAACAAATGCAGCAGAAACAAAAGTTACACAACTGAAAATAATACTCTATCACAAGACTCAGTTGCAAGTTGTATAATGACCAAAGAAAACAATTACCACATACTCAGTATCCTTTTATCTCATGGTTAGTTAGCTAAGGGTCTAAAAATCCTGTTTATTTCCTCAAAAAGCAGATCTTTTAGATTTATTCAGTATTTGTGTTGAATTCCTTGTTTCTATTTCAATATTTTCTGCTTGTAATTTCATTATTTCTTGCGGTAAACTGGGTTTTGTTTGGCTTTGACTTTTCCATGTTTTTACAAATTTTTGAATTGTCCCATTAATTTGTGCTCTAACTTATAATTCAATGTTGGCACTTATAGTATAAATTCTGCCTTCGAAATGCTTTCAATCTGTCCCAGGATGTGTGTTGTGTTGTGTTTTTCATTTTCACTTAGTTCTAGGTATGTTTACATTTCTTCTTTGACAGGTCTATTGCTTAATAATGAATTGTTTAATTTTCAGGTGTTTGCTGGCTAACTTTATGCCAACGTGACAGAAGCAAGAGTCATGTTGGAAGAGAGAAACTGAAGTAAGGAAATTCTTCCACCAGATTGGCTTGAGGGCAATCCTGTGGTGCATTTTCTTTATTGCTAATTGGTGATTGACATGGGAGGGCCCTGCTAAACCTGAGTTGTGCAACCTTGGGCTGGTGGTTCTGAATGCTCAGAAAAGCAATGTTTTTCAATAATTTTACTTATTGGAATTCTAATTTTCCCTGTAATACTAACACTTTTTTATTTTTTATTTTATTATTTTAATTTTAAATAGCTTGCTTCACATGTCAATCCCAGTTCCCTCTCCCTCCCCTCCTCAGGCACCCCCCCACCATCCCCTCCAGTATTGTAGGAGACTTCAACACTCTAGTCTCACCTCCAGACAGAAACTTAACAAAGAAACAAAAGAACTAATAGAAGTTATGACCCAACTGGGTTTAACAGACATCTATAGAACATTCCACCTAAACACAAAGGGATATACCTTCTTCTCAGCGCCGCATGGAACCTTCTCTAAAATTGACCACATAATAGGAAACATAGCAAAACTCTACAGACACAAAAAATTGGAATTACCCCTGTATCTTATCAGACCACCACGCATTAAAATTAGAATTCAAAAATAACACAAATCTCAGAAACCCTACAAACTCATTGAAATTGAACAATGCACAATTGCACCATCCCTGGGTAAAGAAAGAAATAAAAAAAAGAAATTAAAGACTTACTGGAATTCAATGAGAGTGAAGACACAACATACCCAAACTTATAGGACGCTCTGAAATCAGTGCTGAGAGGAAAGTTCATAGCACTAAGTGCCCACATGAAGAAACTAGAGAACAGTCACACTAGAGAATTAACAGCACAGCTGAATGCTCTAGAACAAAAGAAGCAAACTCACTCAGAAGGAGCAGACACCAGGAAATAATCAAATTGAGGGATGAAATCAATCAAGTAGAAACCAGGAAGACATTGAGAGGAATCAATTGAAACAAATAGTTGGTTCTTTGAGAAAATCAACAAAATAGACAAACCTGTCCAAATTAACCAAAAGACAGTCGGAGAGCATGCTAATTAAAAGACACAACTAAGAAAGAGAACAATAGACCAATTTCCCTCATGAACATCGATGCAAAAATACTCAATAAAATACTAGCAAACTGGATTCAAGAACCCATCAGAAAAATCATCCACCATGATCAAGTAGGCTTCATCCCATGAATGCAGGGATTGTTCAACATTAGAAAATCTATCAATGTAATCTGCCATATAAACAAACTGTGCAAGAAAAACCACATGATCATCTCACTAGATGCTGAAAAAGCCTTTGACAAAATCCAGCACCTCTTCATGATAAAGGTCCTAGAGAGATCAGGGATAACAGGGACATATCTGAACATAATAACAGCAATGTACAGTAAACCAACAGCTAACATCAAACTAAATGGAGAGAATACTAACACTTTTGTTTCTCTATCACTATCACTTGTTTCTCTGTTTCATTTTTTCAACTTTGTTTTCTACCCCCTCTATCTGTTTTTGTGTATTTGTGTGTGTGTGCGTTTACATTTTTCTAAAAATTTTCACCTGAATTCAAGGGTGGTTGTTGAGGCAGGAAAAGAGAATATGAGAATACCTTTATTTCTGTTCGAGAATTAATTGAACAAGCACTGACCAAGCACTTATGCTATTGAAGAAAGTGACACAATCAGTTATTAACATATGACTTTTCTGAATTGTGCATGAATATAATGTTTAAAAATTCTTCTGTAGGCAATGTGTACTTTTAAACTCAATTCATTCCCTAAAACTGTCACATAATCACATATATATATATATTTTTTTTTCTGTCCACGTTCTAAATTGACAATAAAAACTGAAGGAAAATTTCATGAAAACTAAATTATTTTAGTAGAAAGACAAATTTTACCATTTCCTAAAATTCCTATGGATCCTTACTTTTCTTTGTTTTTTTGTTTTATTTTGTCTATAATACATGAAGAAATTTGTTTCCTGTTAGAAATACTACAACTTTTTTCTACATCCTACACAGAAAGGAAACAGCTTTTTACACAGCTTATTCTCAGTAGTCAGAAGCTAATGGTAAATGCTTTTATCTGACATCACAAGAGTTCAAAGTACATTGAAAATGTCAGTAATCAATTCTAGAAAGGATGTCTCTGAGGACTGGATTAGGAAGCAAACAAATTCTGAGTCTACTGTTAACCTCAAAGTGTATGTTTCTATACACCATGAAAAAATAAAGAAGATTGGAATCAAGAAGAAGAAGAAAAGCCCAATTGCTATGTACTAATAAAGGTCAGGCCAAAACAGTAATTGCACTTCTGTATAGAACTCAGAGGATTAACCATCTCCTTGGTTACATTCTCTAACAAAAACCTAGGAAAATTGGCTCAATAGGGTGAGGCTGCTATAATATTTGGTGGTGATTACTTTAGTATGTGGGGGGACCTAAATGTGCTCCAGAATTTGAAGCTAAGTCAGAGTAAGTATACTCGAGTTCCTATCAGATGGAAATAGTCGAATGCCACAACTAATTGCTGGATAGACAGGCAATTTCATAACCAGAAATACACAACTAAGCAAAGCTTGAGTGTTAAGGAACAGGAGTAAGCTAATATGCTAGGAGAACTGGAGTAATAGCAACACTGAATGATATTTAGACCCTGAGACAATTTTACAAGTTATGATTTGTTCCATAGAAGCAGGGGAATCCAGTCTAGTGACACATGAGTGTCATTATTAGCTTAGCCACTTTCCTTTAACAAGTATTTGAATGTTTAGAATCTCCTTTTATTAGTATACAAGCTACTGAAAATATTGAGGAATTTGAAAATATTTGGGCTTGGTAAAATTATGTGAAATTGAGCAAAGTAAATATGTGGTGGGAATCAAAATATAAATTGCCATTATATTTCCCATTCCTTTTTCAAACTATAAGTAAAATGTGAAACTTTTGATTCTAGGTCCAAGGACACTGAAGGAGTACAGCAAAACCCAATCCCTATTATTTTTTTCTAACACATTTGTTTTCCTACTTCATATTTTTTCTATCCTAAAATCCTAGTGCAAAACACACATAAAAACAGTAACTCAATTCTGCATATAAGCATAAGTGAAAGCATGACCAATCTATGACAGAAATTATTAGTTGAAAACATGCATCCATCTTCAGTGCATTAACAAACCACAAAGCATCTGATGCTTTTTAGGTTTTCTCAAATGAATGTAGACTTCCCTAAGAAAGACTTGTGAAATCAGCTATTTTTTTTTATTTGAGAATTTCAAATAGTGAATTTTAGTTATTTTTACCACCCTTCCTTTATGCCTTTCAGATTCACACCTATACTTCATTAACCATCCAACATTATCTCATTTACCTCCTCTTCCTCAACACTATTATTGTTTTTGTTATTATTACTATTATTATTTTATCATTATGAAGCACAATGAATATAATTTGTGCATGTATATACTATGTTTGGATCCAACAACTTGATTTTAGTGGTAGAATGACTTGCTTTTTCCCTGTAGTCCTTCTTGTTTGTGATATGTATTCAAGTCACTTTCATTTATGCAAGAATGTGTGTGATAAAGGTGTGAGGATAAAGAAAAGAATGAGTTAAAACTAATTTCTCAAAAGAATCAGAAACTTCCACTTGTCTGTAATGAACTGTGATAGGAACAAGGTTACTAACAGCATCCATGTGGGGAATTCACATTCTGTATTCACAATAATGTATTGGCAGCTGGAAGGACATAAAACAAAAGGCAAGGATAAGTTTGTTGAGCTAAAATTAAGGATGAACATGTTTTTAGGTGAGTGCACCTGGCATGGCCTACTGACTTGTTTGCTTATTCTCTGCCATAAAAGGAAAGGAAATAGAATCTTTGTTTTTAAAAACATACTATCAAGTCATCCAAATAAAACAAAATTAAAAGTAAATCCAATGTGTTAGTCAAAATAAAGGTAGGATATTTTTAAAAAAATCAAAATTTTTGCCATTTCAGATGAATACACTGATGTTTAAAAGTAAAATTAGCCAGACCAGGCATTGGTGGTGCATGCCTTTAATTTTATCACTTAGAAGGCAGAGGCAGGCAGATCTCTGTGAGATCAAGGCCAGCATGGTCTACAGACTGAGTGCCAGGATAGGCTCCAAAGCTACACAGAGAAATCATGTATTGAAAAAATGCAAAACTAGCCAATGCAGAATATCAGAACATCAACAGAAAGTAAAAGATAGATATTTCATGTTATCATGTTAACTTTTGTTTAATCATTTACTAGTTCTATCTTAGTACATGTTTTATGTCCACATGTGTGCTTTTGCATTATTTGAATGCAGAAAGAGTGTTTAGTTATAACTTAAAGGACCTTTGACAACTGCATGCACAGCCAAATCCACCTTAGTCTCAATTACTCATCTCAAAAGTTGTCCTTACAAATATAACTGTGTGCTATAGTACTGAATTTTCATCTACTATCTGGTCTTTCTTTCCAATTGAGGCAAATTCAAATTTAAGATTTACTCCTTATCTCATGTGATTGCTAAAATTACACTTCATTAGTATGTTTTCAGTTCATCATAAGGAAAACAACCTGTAACTTTTTTGAGTAGTTTAGGAATTATATACTTAAGGTTTAAAGCTAACCCGCTAAATATACAGAATTTCACTGCATAACATGGGCACTCTGATCTTTAACATTTTAAATCTAAAATTGACAGGTGACAAAACTGATTTTTTTATTTCAACAATATGTTATGAAATAATTGTTTCTTTATCACATTTTTCTGATGTTACTTATTGATCATACAGAATGAGGTATCATGTTAACTTGTTTCATCTTCAGTGATGTGGGGCAATAAATGACTTCAAATCTGTTTCCTGTTTTTTGATACTTAGAGAACATAAATATATTCTGAAAGTCTGGTGAGTGGTTTCCTGGCAGCTGGGGAAGAAAATGTTTGAATTCTTAATACCTAAAATTCATAATACAGGAACTGGTTTGTTTCTGTAACACACTCACTACAAAGGACAATATCAGAATGTGTACAATACAGTGTTGGAAGAATCAGTAATTTCAGGCTCCTCACATGCGGAAACCAATGCACACTCAGACCATACACTGAATTGTAAAGTCATGTGTTGTCAAATAGGGGCCTTCATCTTTAAAAATGACAAGTTTCTTTCTGTTGTTCAAAGAATTGAAATGTTGCTTACCTTTTAGAAGTCTTTGGCAGGAAAATCAACCTTCCATTGACTAGCTCAAAATTTTAAATAAGAGCAGGTCTAGGTAAACAAGGCCCCTGCTTCATCCAGGCCTGCTTTCCAGTGCCTGGGTACTCCCAGAGAGCTTCCCATCCCAGCGGGAGCCAAGCACCCCAGGTCACAGGTCTTCTCTTCCATCAACAGGACCAGGGGACAAGTGGGACCAGTGCCTGGGGACAGCCACAGAGCCTCCAATCCTGGCAGGAGCAATGCACCCCAGATCCCAGGTCTTCTCTTCCACCAAAGGAACCAGAGGACCAGGTGGGAAACTAAGCACCCCAGATTCCCGGGCTTCTTCTCGAATTACAGGACCAGAACTAGGACCAGGAAGAGAAGAAATACCAGAGTATTGGACTTGCTTGCACCCACTGAAAGGGAACTCTGGTCCTCTAACCACCAGACCAGTAAGGGGCTCTTTCTGCACCTACTAGAAGAAGATATGGCAAAAAGACAATACAAAAACACACTCAGCAACAGAAAAAGAAATAAGACACTGCCAGATTCTAGAGACTCCACACAAGCAAGACTCCAACATTCCAATGCAAATGAAGAAGAAGAGAATGACCTAAAAAGCAACTTCATGAAAATTATAGAGGCCCTAAAAGAGGATATAGGAAAATCCCAAAAGAAATGGACAAAATAACAAACCAAAAAAATACAGGAAATAGAAGAAAAAACAAGCTAAAGATGAAAGAAATGGAAGAAAAAACAAACTAAAAATGCAAGAAATGGAAGAAAAAGCAAACCAAAATTACAAGAAATACAATAAAAAACAAACCAAAATTCATAAAATGCAACAAATGGATGAAAAGATAAACCAAAAATTGAAAGAAACAATTCAAACAGTGTAAGGGTTGAAAACTCAAATAGAGACAATAAAAAAAAAACACAATCTGAAGGAAGGCTAGAAATAGAAAAGCTGGGCAAACAATCAGGTAAAACAGATACAAGCATAACCAACAGAATATAAGAGATGGAAGAGAGGATTTCAGGTGTTAAAGATACACTAGGAGAAATTGATTCATCAGCCAAAGAAAATCTTAAGTCCAACAAATGCTTATCACAAAACATCCAAGAAATATGGGACACCATGAAAAGACCAAACCTAAGAATAATAGGTATAGAAGAAGGTGAAGAAAACCACCTCAAAGGGGCAGAAAACATATTCAACAAAATCATAGAAGAAAACGTTCCCAACCTAAAGAAAGACGTGCCAATTAAGGTACAAGAAGCTTACAGAACACCAAATAGAGAGGACCACAAAAAAGTCCCCTCGCCACACAATAATCAAGAACCCAAATATACAGAATAAAGAAAGAATATTAAGAGAAGCTAAGGAAAAAGGGCAAGTAACATATGAAGGCAAAACTATCAGAATTACACCTCACGTCTCCATAGAATCTCTGAAAGTCAGAAGACACTAAGAGACCATGAATGCCAGCTCAGACTACCATATCCAGCAAAGCTCTCAATCACTACAGATGGAGGAAACAAGATATTCCATGAGAAAACTAGATGCAAGAAATACATATCCAATAACCCACCCCTAAAGAAAGTTCTGGAACAAAAACTACAACCCAAGGAAGTTAACTACAACCAGAAAAACATAGGCATTAGATAATCGCACTTTACCAACAGCCAAAAGAAAAAAAAGGGTGGAATTCCACACATAATTCCACCACCAGCAACCATTCCAAATCAAAGAAAAATGAGCAATAAATGGTCATTAATATCCCTCAATATTAGTGGTTTTAACTCACCCATAAAAAAACACAGGCTAAAAGAATGGATTTGAGGACAGAACCCATCCTTCTGCTGCATAAAAGAAACACACCTCAACCTCAAAGATAGACATTACCTCAGAGTTAAAGGCTGGGAAAATATTTTCCAATCAAATGGACCCAAGAAACAAGTGGGGGTAGCAATCCTAATACCTAACAAATTAGACTTTAAAATAAAATCAATTGAACGAGATGAAGGAGGTCATTACATACTCATCACAGGAGAAATCCATTAAGATGAATTTTCAATTCTGAACATCTATGCCCCAAATATAAAGTCATCCATGTTCGTAAAAAAAAAACATTACTAAAACTCAAATCACATTTATAGTGGGAGACTTCAACACCCCACTCTCACCACTAAACAGGAATACCAGACAGAAACTTAACAAAGAAGCAAAGGGTCTAATAGAAGTAATGCCCGAATTTGGAATAACAGACATTGATAGAACATTCTATCCACATAAAAAAGAATATACCTTCTTCTCACCACCACATGGAACCATCTCAAAAAATGACCACATACTTGGCAACATATCAAACCACAGCAGGTACAAAATAATTGGAATAACTCCATGCATCTTATCAGACCACCATGCGTTAAAATTAGAATTCAACAACAGCACAAATTGCAGAAAACCTACAAACTCATGTAAATTGAATAATGCACAATTTCACCATTCCTGGGTCAAAAAAGAAATTAAAGACTTCCTAAGAGTGCAATTGCTGGGTGTAATGGTAGATTAATTCCCATTTTCCTGAGGAATCTCCATACTGATTTCCAAAGAGGCTGTATGAGTCGGCACTCCCACCAGCAGTGGAGGAGTGCTCCTCTCTCTCCACATCCTCTCCAGCATAAATTGTCTTCGGTGTTTTTGATTTTAGCCATTCTGACATGAGTAAGATGGTATCTCAGAGTTGTTTTGATTTGCATTTCCCTGATGGATAAGGATGGTAACCCAGTCGCAAAAAGACAAACATGGTATGTACTCACTCATATATGGATTTTAGACATGGATCAGGATAGTGCCACTCTGCACTTACACTGATAGAGTCTGGGATACAGGAAAGAACCTAAAAGATATGCATATATGCATAGTACCCAAGAGAAGAGGATTGAGACAAGATCCTCTGAATGGATGGGGAATACGGCAAGGGGTGGGGGGAGTGGGACCTGGGAAGAAGAGAGGGGGTGAAGAGGAAGAGAGTTGGTCATGGGGGAACAGGAAGTTGAGGGGGTGGGGGTAGAATAGGGGGAAGAGGGAATCATAGGATCGAATACAGATCAGGCACCAGAGTGACCTGGAGTGATCTAAAGGGATAATACCAATTGGCAAGCTAAGCAATAGTGGAGAGACCACCTCGAATGCCCATACCTGATAATGAACTTGATGTCTATAACCATCCGGGAGCCTTCATCCTGTGACTGATGGAAGCAGAGGCAAAAACACAATTAATCACTGAAATGAACCCAAGGAACCCAGTGACAGAGAGAGAGGAGCGATGAGCAAACTGGCAAAGAATGGGCTGGCAAAACCAGCAGAGACAGCTGATCTGAACAGGGGAGAGCTCTTGGACCCCAGACCGACAGTGGGGAGGCCAGTATGGGACTGATCTGGACCCCCCAAATGTGAGTGTCAGCGAGAAGTCCTGGGCAACCTATGGGGCCCTGAGCTGTGGATCAGTGTCTATCCCTGGTACACAAACAGTCTTCGTGTGCCTATAGCACAAAGAGGGATGCTCTCTCAGCCTGGACTCTTAGGAGAATGCCTGGACCCTACCCAGAGTAAAATGACAGACTCTAGATATCCCCTATGTGGAAGGATTTGGCAATAGTGTGGGAGGGTGGGGGGGAAGGGGAGTGCGGGAGGAGGGGAGGGAGAGGGAACTGGGATTGACATGTAAAACAAGCTATTTAAAATTATAATAAAAAATATTTTTAAAAAGTCACCAAAAAAAAAAGACTTCCTAGAATTCCATGAGAATGAAGACACAACATACCCAAAACTATGGGTAACTTTGAAAGCAGTGCTATGAGGGAAGTTCATAGCACTAAGTGCCCACATGAAGAAACTGGAGAATAGTTATACTAGAGAATTAACAGAACAGCTGAAAGCTCTAGAACACAAAGAAGGAAACTCACCCAGGAGGAGTAGATGCCAGGAAATAATCAAACTGAGTACTGAAACAAATAAAGTAGAAACTAGGAAAACAATACAAAGAATCAATGCAATAAAGAGTCGGTTCTTTGAGAAAATCAACAAGATAGACAAACCTTTGCCCAAACTTACCAAACAGCAGAGTGTGAACATGTAAATTAAAAAAATCAGAAATAAAAGGGGGACATAACAACAGACTCTGAGGAAATTCAGAGAACCATCAGGTCATACTTTGAAAACCTGTACTCCACAAAATTCGAAAATTTAAAGGAAATGGACAATTTTCTGGATCGCTGTCACTTGCCAAAATTAAATCAAGAACAGATAAGCCATTTAAATAGACCTATAATGCCTATGCAAATAGAAGCAGTCATCAAAAGTCTCCCAACCAAAAAAAGCCCAGGTATAGATGGCCTCAGTGCAGAATTCTACCAGAAATTCAAATTGCAGCTTATACCAATTCTTCTCAAAGTATTCCACGCAATAGAAGCAGAAGGGTCTTTGCTAATCTCTTTCTACCAGGCTTCAATAACCTTGATCCACATGCTACACCAAGACACAACTAAGAAAGAGAACTTCAGACTAATATTCCTCATGAACATTGATGCAAAATTACTCAATAAAATACTGGAAATCGGAACCAAGAACACATCAAAACAATCATTCACCATGATCAAGTAGGTTTCATCCCAAAGATGCAGGAATGGTTCAACATATTAAAATCCCTCAATGTAATCTACCATATAAACAAGCTGAAAATCAAAAAATCATACTAGATGAGAAAAAAGTCTTTGACAAAATCTAGTACCCATTCATGATAAAGGTCTTGGAGAGATCTGGGATAATAGGAACATACATAAACATAATAAAAGCCATATACAGCAAATCAACAGTCAACATCAAACTACATGGACAGAAACTCAACACAATTCCTCTAAAATCTGGAACAAGACAAGGCTGTACACTCTCTCCATACTTTTTCAATATTGTACTTGATGTTCTAGCTAGAGCCATATGACAATAAAAGGAGATCAAGGGGATACAATTTCAAAAGGAAGAGGTCAAACAGTCACTGTTTGCAGATGATATGATAGTTAACATAAATGACCCAAAGAACTCTACCAGGGAACACTTATAGATGATATCTTCAGCAAAGTGGCAGGCTACAAGACCAACTCAAGAAAATCAGTAGCCCTACTATATACAGATAATAAAAGGGCTGAGAAAGAAATCAGAGAGACATAACCCTATACAATTGCTACAAACAGCTAAAATTTCTTGGGGTAATTCTAACCAAACAAGTGAAAGACCTGTATCTCAAGAACTTTGAATCTTTAAAGAAAGAAATTAAAGAAGCCCTCTGAAAATGGAAAGATCTCCCATGCTCTTGGATTGGTAGATTCAATGTAGCAAAAATGGCGATCCAGCCAAAAGCAATCTACAGATTCAAAGCAATTCCCATTAAAATAACAGCACAATTCTTCACAGACCTTGAAAGAACAATAATCAATTTTGTATGGAAAAACAAAAGACCCAGGATAGGCAAAACAACCTTATTCAACACAGCAACAATTTGAGGCATCACCATCCCTGACTTCAAGCTCTATTGTAGAGCTTTAGTCCTGAAAACAGGTTGCTATTTGCATAAAAATAAACAGGTAGACCAATGGAATCGAATTGAACACCCTGATATTCACCCATACATGTATGAACATCTGATCTTCGAGAAAGAAGCTAAAAATTTACAATGGAAAAAAGAAAGCATCTTTAACAAAACATGCTAACATAAATGGATGCTGGCATGCAGAAGAATGCGGATAGATCCATATCTATTGCCATGCACTAAACTTAAGTCCAAATGGATCAAATACCTTAACATAAATCCAGCCATACTGAACCTCTTAGAAGAGAAAGTGGGTGGTCCCCTTGAATGAATTGGTATAGGAGACAGCTTCCAGAACATTATCGCAGACAGTGTGGTCAAAAGTTAATAAATAAGACCTCCTGAAACTAAGAAGGTTCTGTAAGGCAAAGTACACAGTCAGCAAGACAAAAAGGCATCCCACAGAATGGTTAAAGATATTCACTAATCCCACATCTGACAGAGGGCTGATGTCCAAAATTTACAAAGAACTCAAGAAGCAAGTCTCCAAAACACCAAAGGATCCAATTAAAATGTGGGATACAGAACTACACAGAGAATTCTCAATAGAGGAGTCTAAAATGGCTGAGAGGCGCTTTAGGAAGTGCTCAACATCCTTAGCCATCCAGGAAATGCAAATCAAAACAAACTCTGAGATACCATCTTACTCCTGTCAGAATGGCTTAAATCAAAAACACCAACGACAATTTATGTTGGAGAGGTTGTGGTGAAAAGGGAACACTCCTCCACTGACGGTGGGAATGCCAACTTGTACAGCCACTTTGGAAATCAGTATGGAGATTCTTCATAAAAATGGGAATACACCTACCACAAGACCAAGAAACTCTAATCTTAGGCATATATCTAAAGATGCCCATTCATATAACAAAGATGTCTTTTCCACTATATTCACAGCAGCATTATTTTTAATAGCCAGAACTTAGAAGCAACCTAGATGGCTCTCAACTGAAGAGTGGATATAGAAAATGTGGTACATTTACACAATGGCATACTATTCAGCAGAAAAAAAAATCCTGAAATTTGCAGGCAAGTGGATGGCATTAGAAGAAACCATCCTGAGTAAGGTAGCCCAGTCACAAAAAGGGAAACATGGCATGTACTCTCTCATACATGGATTTTAGACATAGATCTGGTGAGTGCCAGCCTACAATCCTATGGCCAGAGAGTCTGGGAAACAGAACCTTCATTCGATGGCTTGTGGAAGTAGAGGCAGACTCCTGCAGCTAAACACTGAGCTGAACTCGAGGAATCCAGTGACAGAGAGGGAGGACTGATGAGCAAAGGGGTTAAGACTGGGCTGCTTTAACCGCCAGATACAGCTGACCTGACAAGGTTGAGCTCTTGAATCCCAGACTGATGCCTGGAAATCCAGCATGAGACTGATCAAAACCCCCTGAATGTGGGTGTCAGTGAGGAGGCCTAGGTAATCTATTGAGTCTTGAGTAGTAGATCAGTATTTATTCCGGGTATACAAATGAACTTTGAACACCCATCCAACAATGAGAGAAGCACTCTTACCATGGACTCTCGGGAGCGGGTCTAGGCCCTGCCCTAGATGAAATGACAGACTATGGACACCCCCATGGAGGGCCTTACCCTTCCTGGGGAAATGATGGTTATATTGGAGGGGTTGGTGGGAGGGCATGGTAGGAGAGGAAGGAAAGGGAGAGTGACCTGGAATTGACATGTGTAGCAACCTTGTTTCTAATTTAAATTTTAAAAAATTAAACAAAACAAACTTCTCATTGGCCAATATAAATGTTATCATATACATAAATTGGTGAGATTTTGTTCAATGTGTCAGCTGGTTTAATAACAGAGTTGTCTTAGTAAATGTCAAAGACATCATTTAGGATGAAATTTTTACTTCGAAATTTCTCTCAACTCTCAGCACTGTGCAAAGGTGGAACAAATCCTTACGCACTGATTTGTCGTGCTATGGTCTAAATGAAATAATTGGAAATTAAGGAGGGGGTTATTTTTCTCTCCACATACATGCAGCTCCCAGTAGGGACTTCAGAATAACTGTCTTCAAGCACATGGATATTCATGGCTTGGTAAGCAGCACAGAGTTAGTTGTCAGCCATTTCTAGTTCTATCAGTCAGGTTGCTTTGAGCCATTACCAAATTGCACAACCATATGTGATAGCCTTGGGCTGAACCATCAGCTTGGTGCCCCATCTGTGCTCATTAAAATATTGCTCTATCCACTTAATCAGGGCCCAGTTTTTCAGAATTGTGTGATACTTATACTCCTTAATTAGTACAGGATAAATGGATTATAATTCTGCATAAGCAAGCTTTAAATATGTCAACTAATCTTACATTATTGATTTTCTAATGAATCTCATTGTTATATTTCAAGAAATAAATTATCACCCTAATACATGAAGATCGCTATATTGGTGGCTCTCTGATTTCCAGATTTAACGACAATATATCAAAAGTATCCATAAAATATTGTTTCTATATAGAGTATATAGAGGCTTTTCTTTCTTACTATCCTGGATATAATAAATTTTAATAACTACATAGCACAAAAGTCTAATGATGATATAGCAACTATATTCCATCTAAAATTTTAGCAAGAAATGAGTTGAATTATGTCAGAGTAAAATGGTAGCTTATATTAAAAAATATGACAGTTTATGTATGGAATTTGAATATTTTTGATTTGATTTTTATACACTTAGCATTCTTTAAACCAGTTTCCTTTAGATACTGCAGACCAGTTGACTTTTATGTCCTTAGAAGGAGTATTTGAGCATCTGAATTAATATTGACTCAGAATATTAGAGACACACAATCATTAACAGTGTTTAAGACAAAAATCAATACCTACTACAAAAATAGAAAGTAATAATATGATGGTTAGAGATGTCAATGCAATGAGCATCTTATAAAGTCATATTTTCTTAAGTTCAACATAATAATCATTATTTTTAATTCTAATGATAACCAACTCTTGTATCTATATAGTCAAAAGTTACTACTGACAATCATAAATACATTGTGAATTACATAAGAATAAGAATAATATAGAGCAAATTGTCTGGCCGGATACTGATATTTGAAATTAATTCATAACATTTGGTTTAAAAATATAACAATGAATTTATTTGAATAGTTTGCATGTGAATTATTATGAATATAAATAATTAATATGAATCCTTTGTTTTAAGGGATCTCTAACATTCCATCAGCTATTGAAACATTTTTAAATTAATTTTTCATCTAAATTAAAAATAATCTTATTTTACATACCAATCCCGGTTCCCTCTCTCTTCTGTCCTCCCACTGCCCCCATCAGTTCCTCATCTCAACTCCTCAGTGAGGGTGAGGCCTTCCATGGGAGATCACATCATTTGTGGCAGAAATGAGGCCTTACCCCTATATCTACATTGAGAAAGTATCTCTCCAAAGGGAATGGTCTCCAAAGTACCAGTTAATGCACTAGGGATAAATACTGGTTGCTCTGCCAGAGGATCGATATACTGCCCAAGTCTCCCAACTGACACCCATAGTTCGGTCTTATGCTGGTTCCCCAGCTGTTTGACTTGCTCAGGGCAGCTGTTTCTGTGCGTTTCCCTAGCATGGTCTTGACCCCTGTGTTCATCATTTGTCCCTCTCTACAACTCGATTCCAAGAGTCCTGCTCAGTGCTTAGCTGTGAATCTCTGCTTCTGCATCCTTCAGCTACTGGATGAGGTTCTATGATGGCATTTAAGGTAGTCATCAATCTCATTATAGGGGAAGGGCATTTAAAGCACCCTCTCCACTATTGCTTAGAATCTTAGTCAGGGTCATCCAGAAAGCATTTAATTGGGGCTTGCTTATAGTTAGTTCATTGTCATCATGGCAGCAAGCATGGTGCTACACAGACACAGTGCTGGAGAAGAAGCTGAAAGTTCTACATCCTGATCCATAGGCAGCAGAAAGAAAGAAAGCATCTGAAACCTCCACATGAAATGTCAGTGGCACACTTCCTCCAACCAAGTCATACCTATCACAGCAAGACCGTATCTCCTAATAGTACGCCTCCCTGGTGAACAAACATTCAAATCTGTGAATCTAATTATGTCATTCCTATTCAAACTACCCATATCTTCTTCTGTCGCAATGAGCAGTTCCCTCTCCCTCCCCTCCTCCCCCATCCCTCAATACTCCCAACCCTTCATCCCCACTCCATGCCCCTGGGCTAGAGAGATGGCTCAGTCATTAAAGGCTAGGCTCACAACCAAAAATATAAGAGTACTCTACTTTTTAAAATTATCAATTGAACATCTTTTCATTTTTACTTTACCAATGGCTTGAGAACATGTAATAAAGCAGTATGACATTGGAGGTTGCATATTATATTTGTTGTTGAAAAGCATTATAACTGAAAAATGGAAAGTTTTACTCATTAATTTCTTTTTCAGACCTCATATTAAAACTTTCTGTTAAAGTTTTTCATGCAGTATGTTTTTGTCCTGTTCCTTCCTCTCCTTTTCTCTTTTTAAATTTTATTTTATGCCTCTCTCTTTCTCTCTCTCTCTTATACCTTAAGGTGTAGATATTTTTCTTATTGATATGTTTTAAATTACAGGCAGAACAATTCAAATTTTATAGAAAAATATATAAGGGCTATGACAGAGGTGTGTTATTTACTTTGCCATTTTGAGAGATAGAATTTGAATTAATGGAGAAACAAATGTAATATATGAAGTTTTGTCTTTATTAGCTTGAGATTAGAATAATGGAATTAATTGTGCTATACGATAGCATGTTCACAAAAATAGAAATACATCTTGATTTTTCAAGGCTTAGAAAGAAAGCATTTTACCATTTCTAAAGATAATCTTGTAATAAAACCTGTCTTTTCTGCAACATAAATATGCCTACCTATGCTTTTGATACATTCTTGGAGTTCGCTCACATCCTTTCCCCAGATCTCATATTTTCAATTTGTTCATAAAGCTGACCTTAGGTGAGTAATATGTTTTTACCACAGGGGAGGGTTAAAAGTTATGATATGCTGAACTGAGAATATATTAGATTTATCCTAAGAATTTTAACAGTGAAAGATGTCAGAAGAGCAAACACCAGAGAGAGCTTGTAATAAGAAAAAAACACCAGAAAACTAATCTTTAATAAAGTTCACTCAGGAAGTATTCTTCAGGGCCCATTTATTTAAATTCAAGAGAAAGAAGTGATGACTTGACTGTTGTTTGAGTATAGAAGTTACCTTTGTTCAATATAGACACAACATGGAATTTGCCTTGCCTCTTATCTGGTTTCCAGGGTGGACTGCCAAAATATTAAGTTTGTACTGGAAAGTAGATACAAGTATCAGTATTCTAAAATCTGTTACATACAAAGGAGTGTGCTAACTTTTGTCCCTAAACTAATTAGAATAAAACTATGTAATAAACACACAGTTATTAGAAACAATAACTACATATTATTTCCTAGCATTATGTATTGTCTGTAATTATATATTCTGGAAGAAGTAGATTCATTATTTTTCACGGTTATACATTTTAGAACAATTTACCTGTGCATTTTACCAGTGTTTACTCCATAATAAAAATATGCAATTTCTAATTACAGACATTTTTAATAATTAAAACTACTTTAAGCAAGCAATAATTCCATTATACTTAATCTTTATAAGCTATGCAGTGCATTTATTATTATCTTAAATGCTAAATAATTTAGGATTTGCAAATCAATATTGAAAGGAGAACATGCCTGTTTTAGTAGATTTCACATGTTTTGGTAAATTGGTAATGAGTACAAAATAAATATATTTATCAGGAAAATATAATGTGACAATTGTTGTTAAGGTATGTGAAGATCATAAATCAAAGAATATTGATAGCAAATGTTGTGTTGTTATTTTTACATTATGTGTATTATATTTCAGTTAAAAATAATTATATCACCTCCTCCTTTCCTTACTCCCCTCACCCCTTACCTGCCCACTATTGTATCTTAAATGATGGCCTCTTTACTCTTATTATATCATTATATGCGTATAGGATGCACATATGTTTCAATGTATAAATACATAAACACAAACTTCTCAGTTTGTTTTTGTTGCTTCTGTATATTTTATTTAAAGACTGATCACTTTGTATTGAAACCAATCAGGGGACTCCTCCCTGGGAAAGACAATTCTCCATTCCTCATTTCTCATACTTACCTGTAGTTCTTTGTCTTTCTTACTATTTTAAATAAATGTGAAGTGATTTTTGTACATATAATGTGCCAAAATAATGTAAAAGGTAGGGATATCAGGAAAAAAATCTCTTAATCAGAGGGAGATGTACGAATAATATTACAGAATAATTTGACAGTTTCAACAACAATCTATGGAAGCAGTCAATTAGTATAAAAATTAAAAATATTACACACAAGATTGATTTTGTTGAGAAAATGTCTTGTGCCTTTAGAAAATGATAATTGTATATTTAAGTCTGATAGAGATAGATGGTTGGTAATATGCAAAAGAAAACATGGTCCCTATGATTGATTACTATTGATACAGCAGAGAAGATCTTAGGAGGCAATGATATAGGCTAGAATCCATGGTAGCTTGACTTAGGATGACTACATATTTTGCTTTCCATAGAATAGTCATAGTGTAACCTATTTTCAGGCATATTGTTCAAATTTCTTGTTCCTAAATGTGTGAGTTACAATTGTGATGTCTTATGCTAATCCTATAGAAAATAGAACATTATTTTTAAAGGTGGTACCAACTGGTTATGGTAACTGTTATTGAATTCTACCATGTCAATTTATCATATAAATTTATTATAGTCATATTCATTAAGATCCTAGGTCATAACCACTTGGATAAAAATATTCATTTTCTTACAATATTTCTCTTATTTCAATTTTATTTACATATAATAAATCAAATTATAGAAAACTAATTTGCAGCTTCTAATTCCATAATACATTAAAATTTAATTTTATAAAATAAGTTCTGCTTGGTAGATAGATATGGTTTTCTATCACTGTAGCTGGTAAACATGTTTTCAAAATACTAGTTAGTGGAAACAAGCAATCAAGTTGAAAATTTTATTAAAGATATATTTCAAGTAATGGTTATACACTAATATTCTTTTTTGATATGTGTTTGAGATTAGATGTGGAAACTTACCCTTTCACACAATGCATCCTCTTTAGTACTCAGAATTCTGTTATATTCTTATGCTTGTATATGTATAAGGGAGGCTTCTTGCGTTGCATAAAGAGAAAATCAAAGTCAACTGAGTAATGTTCAGCTATAAATAAAACTGCCCACAGAAATTAAATCTCCAAATTATATGCATAGTGGAGCTTTTAATCAAATCATAACCTTGGATTATCCCTGTTTTGCCAATCTGTGTGCAAATAGGTTCATTTTTATGGTTTTTTTGAGACAGGGTTTCTCTGTATAGTTTTTGAGGCTGTCCTAGAACTCGCTCTGTAGACCAGGTTGGCCTCGAACTCACGTAGATCTGCCTGCCTCTGCCTCCCGAGTGCTGGGATTAAAGGAGTGTGCGACCAACGCCTGGATCATAGGTTCATTTTTAATGTGCTATGTTTTTCTAGACTAACTATAAATAAGAAGTGGCACATTAATTTTCGTTATCAGGAAAGCATCTACTGTATGTTTGCAAGTGGAATTTCGATGGAACATAGTTTTTACAGGTAATGACTAAACAATGACATCCTTCCCAACTTTTTGGAAATGGTATATGCTACAATATTTGATTAAGTCCCTTCCAGTAAGAGGAAGTACTTAGAAACTGACGATATTAAAAGTTTGCAGAAACAACTTTCAATTGAAAACCTAAGCCAATCTTTTCATCACTCCTTCCATTACTTGATTACTGAAAAATTCTGTAGTCAATTAATGTAGATTAAGTGAACTACTTCCTTGGCAAGTGCTATATTAAAAATTATGTTTTAATCACATTTGGATGAGTATCATAAAAGTCTTATTGGCTGAAATGTCAATTTTATCACAATTCTTTTCCCCCTTTGGGGATTTGGAATAGCCCTTTCTTTTGATATTACAGAAGAGAGAAAGAAAGTTTATGAAATGGCTCTTGTTTCTGCATTTTGAGTAGTTTCCTTTTAATAAGTGTGATCTTAAAGTAATTTTACATTGATGTCTGAATGGTCATAAATATGCAATAATCACAAAACTCTTCCTGTGAATCCAATTTACAAATAATGAGAGTATACTTCATAATTTATTTTTGAGTCTGTGGAAAGTGCATAACTGTCTGCTTCATTGAACAATGATCATAGCAATGCATTTAAATCCCTTTATGTTATTCTGTTATGTCAACTATTGAATTATGTTCATTTTGAAATTGTAATTTGTGGGTAGAGGAAATGTGTAAGACTTAGCTGGAAATTAAATGTTCATATAAGAATCTCAGTTGCCAAGTGACTGCTCACCACCTAATGTGATTATATTTGCCCTGGTGAATTTAAAACAAAGTTAAAGCACCTACGGAGGCACACTAAGTACCGATTCATGAAATACAATGTGCAGCTGGAAGACTTACTGCAAAAGTGCACACACTGTTTCACAAGTGGATTTTATTATTGATCTAAGAATGAAGGGCTTTATGAAACAAGTAGGAATGTAAACTGTAGTTTCTTAGAGCTGAGTATGCTTATGCCAAGTTAAATAATTTTTAAAAGCTGACCAAAAAGGAAATAACATAGAAACACCTGTAAAACCAGACATTGTGAAAAAAATTCTAAATATCTTTCTAAAAATACTACTACATAAATTTCAGCCACTGAGTTGTTTACTATGTCCAATATATTTTAATGACCAAGGAATTTTATTGAAAATGTGTGTAGTTAATTACTTATCAAGTTCTCTTAAATTCATACATCTTATTTCTTAAAAATAATTAAGGGTTTTGGAGAAGCAAGAAAAATACTGGATGTTTGTCATATTAGGTAATTTACATGTCATTTTAGTTCTTTTCAAACACCATATGAAGAAAATAAAGATCGTTAGTATTGATTAGGATACAAATGCAGTACTCTCATGGTTTAAAACATTTGGTCTTTTAAATTATAGATTTTATGAAATAAGATCAAGGAAGTCTATTTTGTTAAGAAGTCTATAACTGTGACTGAAGTTTTAGCTTTTAGTTCAGTTGTTTTGTTAGGCTTTCCTCAAAGAGAAGTATAAAACTATTTCAGTAAAGAAAAATAGGCATTAAAGAATACATTTAAGACAGCAAATAAGGAAGATAACTTTTATACATACTTTGAAGTGGGAGTTACTTTACAAATAAACAAGGAATATAGTTTATCTAGATATTGTACTTCAATTGTCGTATAAATTATGATTATGGACTATGTATGTATATATGAAAAATCCCATTACAATTTACAGTTGTTTCTTTCTACACTATGTCCTGCTACCTTGGAAATTAAGTGGTTCATTTTCTGTTCATTTTTCCTCCCTTTTCCCTTCACACTTTTGGTGATATGATACATATATAATTTCTTCTTTCTTCTTTCTTTCTGTGTAAAATCTATTCCCAGATGCACATTATATTCCAAAATTTATTTTAAGTAATAAATTCTTTATATCACTATATTTAACCTGTATTTTGTCATGATGCACCATAGACTATTGCATGTTCTCATAGTTTATTATAGAACTCTTATAGATATGTTCTATTTGTTTTACAGATTTGAAATTACAAATACCAACAAAGAATGACTTGAGGCATTTACATGCCAGTGCATCTCAGTCCGTTTTTGGTGGGTCCCAGCCCCCACGGATTTCTGTGCATTGCTTGTCAGCTGATAGCCACAGGTGCGTCCTTCTCTCTACTCCTGGCTTACAGCCCCAGCCTTGCCGGCCTGAAATCAATATCTAGCACGAGAAAAACAGAAGCCCTTACACAGTGGGGTTTTTCCACTGTGCTGTAAGATTGATATAAGCCTGCTCCCTCTTTACAGAGAGAGAGAGACAGACAGACAGAAAGAGTGAGAGAAAGAAAGAGATCTTAGCACTTGCAAAAAAGGCATATACACATGCATTCTGTGGCAATAAAGGCAGCAGACACATTCTTTTAGCACGAACGGTTGGACGTGTTGTCTTTCATTTCCTGATACCTCGGACATGTATTGTGGGTGCCACACCTTTGTGTCCCTCTTTTACTTCAACTACTGAATTATTTAAAATTGTAAATTATGGTTAGAGAAAATGTGTAACGATTAGCTGGAAATAAAATGGTCATATAAAAAGCTCTATTACCTCCATCAGCTACTGGGTGAAGGCTCTAAGATGGCATATAAGGTAGTCATCAACCTCATTATTGGAGAAAGCATTTAAAGTAGCCTCTCAGCTATTGCTTACATTATTAGTTGGGGTCAACCTTGTAGATCTCTGTAAATTTCCCTAGTGCCAGATTTCTCTTTAAATCTATAATGGCTCCCTCTATTATGGTATCTCTTTTCTTGCTCTCCTCTATTCTTCCCCTATTCCCTCATGTCCTCCTCACCTCTCCTTTTATTGCCTTCTCTTTCTCCTAAATTCCTCTCCCCTCACCCCATGCTCCCAATTAGCTCATAAGATCTTGTCCCTATCTTTCGCCTTCTCTGGGGTACCATGTATATCTCTCTTAGCGTCTCCCTTGTTTCCTAACTTTCTATGGCAGTGTGAATTGTAGCTAGGCCCGCTGTTTGTGAAGCTTGGAGTAGCTGAGAGGACCCTAGGGGTAGAATCATGATATAATCCCAGTCTTAATGCATGGGAAAGGAGCTTGGCCCTGCCCTAACCTATTATTTCAGAATTTGTTGACTCCTCAAGGGTAAGGTTAAGGGCTACCATGAGTTGTCAACAAAGTCTGACACAGTAGATTGGGACAAAGGGGTTCCTTACCCACGAGGAGAAGTGAACTGAGAGTGGGCTTGTGAAGGCAAAGGGGGAAGAGAAGGTGTGAGAGGGAGAACTGTAGTTGGATTACAAAATTAAATTAAAAAATAGCAAGAATTCTTACATGAGCTGATGTTTTTGGAGCCCATTCCTTATGATAGGATGCCTTGGTCAGCCTTGATGCATCAGGGAGGGGCTTGGTCCTGTCTCAACTTGATGCTTCAAGCTTCATTGACTCCTCATGGGAGCACTTACCCTTTCTCTGCATTGAATGGGGGGGGGTAAAGGGTGGATGAGAGGATTGAAGGGAGGGGGAACTGTGGTTGGAATGTAAAAATGAATAAAAATTTTAAAATAAAAAGAATTCTCTATATGTTCATGACAGTAGCTTTTCATCATGTAGTATATATTGAAAGGTGTAAAGAGAAGTTTTTTCCTTTGAGAGAAGCCTTTTCGCCAGCCTGGTTCTAGAGCCGCATCAGTCCCAAATAAACACACAGGAGGCTATATTAATTATGAAGCTGTTGGCCTTGCTTATTTCTTACTGGCTAGCTCTGACTTAAGTATTTACCCCATAATTGTTAATCTAAGTATGTCTCTTACCGGAGAAGTTTCCGGGCTTCCTACCCCATGGCGTCACATCTCGAACTCTCTTGTGTTTCTCCTTCCCAGCATCCTCCTGGACTCCTAGTCCCACCTATCTAGATTCCTATTGGCTCAACAGTACTTTATTGACAAATGTACAGGACTTCCCCCATCAGAAAGGTTCCCATTTAGTTTGTGAGTTGTGTTTTGACTTTACTTATTATGGGATGTAGAATGCATATTAAGTGACCTTCAAAGTCCATCTGCCTAAGGCTTCATCTAGAATGTGGTGCTTTGGATGCATCCAGCCTTTCAGAATAAAAGTCTAGAAGGAGGTCTATAGGTCATTAGAACAAGCAATCTAAGAGGATAGTTTGTAAAGGGAAGCTTTTCCTTGCTTGCCGTTTTGGTTTATCTCCCGCCAGTTGCCTGGGCTCTGCCGCTTTGTAGTCCCCAAATAACACACAAGACGCTGTATTAATTATGAAGCTGTTGGCCTTGCTTGTTTCTTACTGGCTAGCTCTGACTTAAGTAATTACCCCATAATTGCTAATCTAAGTATTTCTCTTACCGGAGAATGGTTCCGGGCTTCCTACCCCCATGGCATTACATGTTGACTCTCTTCTGTTTCTCCTTCCCAGAGTTCTCCTGGATTCCTAGTCCCTCCTATCTTGGTTCCCTATAGGCTCAACAGTACTTTATTGACAAATGCACAGGACTTCCCCCAACAATAGTTGCCTACTACCCTTTCCTCTTCCTTTATATTGCATTTGAGACATAAAGTGAGTAAGATTTCTCATTTATGATATCTCACATGATTTGACACTGTTGTTTGCTACCAATTAATTATTAATTATGTATGGGCAAAATATCTAAAACTATGAAGCAAGGTAAACCATCTTACATTTTCAAATTTTATCATTTTTTATGTGTTATTGTACTGGAAAGAGAATAGCTCACTAACACATGATGCAATTTTGTCATAAAATGTGATGCAAAATAAGGTAAAATGATTAATATTTTACTCATTTTGAGCAATAGAAATTATAATGCTCACACTGAGAGGAAAGAACAATTTATATGAGTTTTCCCTACTTGTAGAGCACCATATATATTTTTAGCATTTAAATATATGATCTATTTTCGAATTGAAGTTTCAAGGACACTGGTGAAGTATGACTCTAATTTTATCTTTTTCCAAATGATTAACCAATCCCTGCATCATTTATTAAATTGTCCTTTCTTGCCTTAGAAAATTGAAAGGCCACTTTTATCATATGTTGCATGATAAATTCCTATGTTCACTTGCCTGATTTTTGTACCTTTTCATGATTTGAGAAATCTGGCATCAGAACTTTGCAGTTTTAAGTAATGCAGCACTGAGTTTAATAGCTTTTCACACTGATCCAGTTGAGGCATACGGTTTTTGGTTTGAGTCTCATTCAGCCATTTTGAATGATCGACAGTGGAGATGCTTCCAGAAATGTTTATGTTGCACGAAGTTGTTGGGACCTTTCTGGTAGAAATAAGGATCCTGGGTTAGATCCTATTGCCTTCTTTTCTTCTTAATTATTTTATTTTAAAACAGTTATTTATTTTGGCTTATATGTGGAGTTTCTGTATATATGTCTCTCTGCCCTCATGTATAGGCCAAAAGAAAACTTACAGGAGTTATTTCTCTCCCCTTCCAGTATATAAGTCATTAGGATTGAACTTAGGTCATCAAGATGGAAGCCAGCACCCTTACCAAGTGCAGTCAGAGTACTAGAAACAAAATCATGCCTCTGTTAATGAAGAAAAAAAAAAGGAATCCAAAGATGGGATAGCAGAATGATATCCAAAAGATCACAGCAGTAACTGATGGTGAAACTTATATAGAATCATTCCCAAGTTTGGAAGAAAAAATGAAGTTCAACTATTAAACTTAAACCCAAATAACTTATGATCATATAGTTAAAGATATAATAGTTTGGTGTGACTCAATATATGTCCAATTTCTTCAGGTTCTGCCTATTGCTAGTTGTCATATAGCAATGAGAAAAAAGTGAGGAAACAAAACAGAAATCAAAGACATGTAAAATCAGTGATATAATAGATTTACCCAGAGACCATTTGATTTTCTTCAGACTATGAGAATGTACTATTCTGGAGCAGGTATTATGAAATAAAAAGAAAAACAGGAGCTTTCTACACTAATATGCTTCTTTTTTTACAATAAGAGCAGATAAATCACATATTTATATAAAATTAAAAAGAATCAAAAATGTAAAATACACAAGTAAAACTGAACAATTGCTACCTCCAATAGAATACAAACTCCCTCATTAATTGAACAGTGTATGAGTTGTTAATCATAACAATATTCACATAATAATGTTTCTTCAGTTAGCTTATGAATATATCAGGAAAATGAAGAACATAAAACATACTATAAAATGAACAAAATTTCAACATTTCTTAAATTAATAAATCAAAGTACATAGTTCAAGCATAAAAATTAGGAACTTGGCAATAAATAGTAAAAGAATCTAAAGTGCTAAAATGTTTCTTGCTCTCTGTGTTAAAAATGCATTGTTAATACAGTTAATGTGTTATTTCAAAATCGAAGATGCATTTGAAAGGCTTAATCTAGGGGAAAATGTAAGCACATTCTATTGGTTATTTTAAAATTTCTTTTCTATTCTGAGCATTCCTTTTTCAGGGACACTAATAAGAATTAATCTTGGTTATTCATACTGTATGAATGAGTTTTTAGAGTAGAAAATCATGGGTTGAATAAATACTTGTTGCTATGACAGTCCTAAGAAGAAAAATGTGTGTTGGTAAATTGGGAAATTTTTTTCTTTGAAAGAGGCATTTGACTAATTGAGCTAGTCCAGCATACTAAATTGCAACTTGAAGTATATTACTCGTAAAGAATACTTTGTATATACACCTACATTCAAAGTATTTACACAGCCTTGAATTGTGCCTAGCACAATAAACCAACTAGAAATATTAAATTCAATAAAATAAAAATGAGAGGTCCACAAACTAAAAATATATACAAAACCAGTAGAAAGAATTATGTAGTCACCATTATATTTGTGGCTATTGATCAACTAAAGATTATGAGGTATGTGCCGCATCTGCTGAGCAGCCTGTGTCCGAGAACGTGCAGAGGGTGTCGGGGATTGACAACACAGAGACTTGTTCAATGATGTAAAGAAAACTTTAAGCAGGCCCCAAAAAGGCTCAAGAAAACTTCCCAAGAAAGGCCTCCCTCCAGAAAAGCTTCTGCTCTCTCCTCTCCCCTGGCTGGTTCTGCTCTGACACCAAAAACTGATCTGGGTGTGTCAGAAGACAAGGTGGAGGTCAGGGCGGTTCCCATGGGCAAGCCCTTTCCTGGAACTTATTGCCCCAGGCATTGTATTGTTTTTAGTAAACATGTTTTTAGTAAATATTGTCTTACAGCTGCCTACTCCCAGACCCATGGGGAAGTGGGTCTCTGCTCAAGGTCTGGTGTCCCCACAGGTATGCATCATTAAATTCTCTCTCCCTTCCTCTTCTCTCCCCAACCATCCTCTCCTCTTGTTTTTTAGGAAGGAAAACAGAGAAACAATATATTTGTCTTTGGGAACATATGAGTAAAATATCAGGTTAGGGAACAATAAAGTATTTATGTAAGAGAATATTGGGCTCTCTAGTTTTCTGTTAACTTGACAGAAACTAGGGTTATCTGAAAGGCGACGATCTCAATTGAGAAAATGCTTTGATAAGATCAGACTAAAGGACATTTTATTAATTAGTAATTGATGGGAGAGAGTCCAGCCTGTAGGAAAAGAAAATACTCCTGGTATATGCTTTGTGCATCTATTTCTCTCCATCATCTCAGCTCATACCTAACAAAGCAAGGTTTCCACTTTTCTTGCTATTGACATTACAGATATTTTATTTTGTACATATATGGATAAGTTTGTATGTATGCTTAGTAAGTGTCCAATAAATATATTAATAAAATTGAATATTAAAACATAATGCCTTCTATTTCCAATTCCAATTCTTGAACCCCTAATATAGCTCATGGTAGAATCCCTACCTAGTTAGGGTTCAACAAGTGCCTAAATTTCTAGGTCATTTACCACCATTTTTTTCTGTAATGGGAGACAAAATTATCTTGCTTGATCCAAACTCATTTTCAGAAATGAATTATTTATATCATATTGCTTATCATTTTATCTATAACACGTATGAAAAATCACTGGCATGAGCCTTATATGTATCAAATAACATTTATAATGCAATTTAACAAATAACATCTTATAATGGAAGAAATCATTAGAAAATAAAAAAATCTGTATTTTTTATTCATGTACTACAAGTTAGGAGATTTAGCATTGTGTTTTAAACTGGTGTAGTGATGCTAAAATTTAAATATGCCTAAAAAGAACAAAATTCTTCAATTTACAATGAATTTATTTCCTGAAAGGATGATGGATGCACTGATAACTATTGATTCTAATATTATATTTTTTCTTTGAAATCTATGCTGTACTCCAAAGAATAAACTAGTCATTCCCCTTGACCTTCTTAAAATATCTGTCTTTACTAATCCTGAGATGTTTTGACAGGTCCATTTTTTATGAATACAAGTAAGACCACAGTGCCCCAGGATATATAACAATGTGAGCTCTGTGAGAGCCTTTATATTTCAGATAAATATGTCATAATTTACTCTCTTCCATGTGAAAAGTTATCCTGGCATAATGACTAGGCAATGATAAAGCATTGAAGCAATCAAGTTGACATTTTTACTAGGGTTTCATGATCCCATAATTTTGTTTTGGCCAGTGTTTATACTCGAGCTCTATAAAGGCTAAATTTCTTCTTAAATAGTTGCTCCCCTTATTACTAATATTGGATCGTAAAATAATAATTAAATAATGTAATGTTGTGTAACACCTGGTGGAACTTCACAGTTATTTTTCGAATTAATAACTTTTGTTTCTTTTAGGAAAGCGGTAAATAAGCATACCTGTATAACTTTTATGTTTGTTGAAGCAAGGAGAAAATATTAATTCAAAGTATGAAGTTTTTGTTGATCAGTGAAGAGCACAAGCAATTAAACTTTGGTAAATTACAGTGGCAGAAAGGATCATCAATGAGAAAGATTTCAAATTCAGCAATATATATCCTGATATAATTTATTGTTAATGCATAGATTCTGCACCACAGTATACTATATACACTATTGGGAATGTACTCTTTGATGTGATCACTTGCATATTACCAAAGATTCTTCACTGTAGATGCTAAATAAACTAGTCATAATATTTTGGTGTTTCTTGCTTCATAATTCTAGTTTAACTTCAAATGTTGTCTTAACAACATGAAATGTGGTCATCTAGGATAGTATAAAACACACAAATATTTGGTAGGACTTATAATACAAGGAAGAAAAATAATGCAAATATTGTCTAATAACTCATAACATAAAATAATATGTTATGTGATAATGAGATCAGCAGGTAAAAGCTTTGATGTGTAAGTTCAACGACCTGATTTCTACTTCTGAAAGAGATTTCACAAGAAGACCAAGCTACACAACCATAACATACATGCAGAGGACCTAGGTCAGACCCATACAGGCTCCCTGATAGTTGCTTCAGTCTCTGTGAGTCCCTATGAGCCTAGTGAGATAATTCTGTGGGTTTTCTTTCCTCTCCTTGACCTCTCTAGTTCCTACAATCCCTCCTTTCCTCTTTAGCAGGATTACCTGAATACCACCTAATGTTTGGCTGTGGGTCTCTGTATCTGTTTCCATCTGTTGCTGGATGAAGCCTCCTTGATGATAGAATCCTGACAGCAAAGTATCATTAGGAATCATTTCATTGACTTTTTAATATTGCTAGTCATGTTTGGTTCTGTTCTGGGTCTCTGGGGTATCTAGCCTCTTTTTTTATTACCTCATTAGAAAGATCTTTGGTTTCTGTGGGATGGCTCAGCCAATTTGCTAGTTATCTTTTGCAAGCATGACACAACACAGACACAGTTGGAAAAGGGTGATTCAACTGAATAATTGCCTCCATCAGATTGGCCTATAAATAATCTGTAGGGGCAATTTTAATTGAGTATTGATGTGGGATAAGCTAGGTCACTCTGGGTAATGCTTCTTTGGGTGAATGGTTCTGGGTTGCAAGAAAGATTAAGCTGAGCAAATCATGAGGAGGAAGCCAGTAAGTAGCATGCTTCTGGACTTCTTATTGATGTCTTGTCTCTAGATTCTTGCCCTGCTTGGTTTCCTACCTTGTCTGTTTTCATGATGGAATGTTATATGGATATGCAAGTTGAATAAAGTCTTTTATCCCCAGGTTGATTTGGTAATGATGATTTTTATGGCAATTGAAATCAAACTAGGTCAGGAAGTAAAAACATTTGTAATACAGACAGGTGGACCTATGTTCAATTCTCAAGTACACATGTAAAAGAAATGCCCAAATAACTCCAAAGCTGTAGGAGAGGAGATGAAAAGATTACATTGGCTTGTTTGCTACCAGCCTAGCACAAGATTGAGTGAGCAACACAATCTTCTGGAAACGAAGAAGAAAAAATATTAAAGTAGGACATCTGACTTCCTCTTCTGATCTCTACATGTGGGCATGGGCAAGTGAGCTCTACCCACACATACCCACACACACAAAGACAAACACACACATACACACATACACACAAACACACACACACACGTACACACACACATCCCATCTCTATAGGAGTTCTCTTAGTGTCCAAAGGCTTTTAAAATATTTAGGTTAGTACAACATATTTTTCAACTTCTTGTTTGCTGTCTGAGGGAAAAACCGGAGATGAATCTTATGTGTTCCAAAGAGTTCAGAGTTAAGCCATTGTGACAGACTCTTATATCAGGCAAACACTTTTTCATGAACTTAGTCTAGGTTTACTATGAGATCATCTCTGCTATGTCCCATATCTTCCCACCCTGGAGGTACTTCTGGATAAAAAAAAACAACCCAGTGTTAAACAGGCATTTACAGGTATGACTGGACCCCAGCAGAAAAGAGAGACTAGGTAGTAATAATCCTGGCATTATCAAAAAGCTGATTTAGAAATACGGATATTGACATGCTTATGAATTTCATAATAGACTTTGAAAGACTTTTGGTTACAACTGAAATTAATATTGCATATTGAAGTCTTTGTAGTCTTAGCTGGTATGTTTTGAATGATATTTTGCTATCATAGTGTGGATAACCTGATAGCTGTAGATGAATGCATGAGGTTTAAGAGATATATTAACAGTTAAGTTGTATTGAATGTCATCTTCCCAGATTTAAAACTTGTTTTCCCTTATTTGTGAGAATCTTGGAATACAATTATTTTAATGTTTTTTTTAAATCTTACATGCCTATACCACATTAAATTGTCCACAGTGGCACTTGTTAATAGTCATTTAAATAGAATACTAATCAGACAAGTTTTAGTTGCATTTCTGATTAGGATACTTTTTGGATAATCAAGGCATTTTCTTTTCTCTTTGATTAAGAGGATTAATGGCTTAATCTTAATTGATAGTTTTAAAAATTCATCTTTTAAAGATTCCTCTGAAGTGACACATCTGCTTTGGTAATGGCACTTTGCAGCATTACCCCTCAACAGGCTCCTACTGTTCAATTTTTCTCCCACTGGGCTTTACATCTTTTACCATATTAATACTGAAAATTATTTTATCTGTAGAGACTCAGTGCAGATCTAGTCACTGTTGTCTTACTTTTCAGTAATTCTCATTGTCTCACTTTTAAAAGTGTTTATTTTTCTTTCATTTTAAAAATTTTTAGCTGAAATAGAAATTACAACACTTTTCTCCCTCTCTTTAGCTCCTCCAGCCCCTCCTAACTTTCCTCTGTCAAATGGCTGCTATTGAGAGTTGAAAGCCTATTTTTATTACTATTTCCACATGCATATATAGGTGAAATACACATACATATATATGTGTCCCTCTCTCTCACCCTGTGTGTGTGTGTCTGTGTCTGTGTAACAGTAGAACCAGTATTTATCCCTAGGGTACCAGTGAACTTTGGGTGCCCATTTTCTATGGAGGAATACTTTCTCAGCCCAGTTACACGGGAGAGAGCCTAGTCCCTGACCAAAATGGCATGAGAAATTTTGATGATTCCCCATGGAAGGCATCACGTTCCTTGTGGAGTAGATGAGGGGTGGGATGGGAAGGTTGGTGGGGGGCATGGAAGGTTGGGAGGGAGAGAGAACTGGGTTTGATATGCAAAATAAGATTATTTCTAATTTAAATAAAATTTATATTAAAAAACTGAAAAAACATATGAACAGATTTCCTCAGCACTTTGCCTTTCATGAGTAATATATCTTCCATTAAATAGTATTTTTTAAATGTTGGCATTATGTTACTATATATTTTAGTGTCTACTGAAATTTTAGATGAAAAGTATAAACATTGCTTTATCAATGTGTTTATAAATGTTTTGCTCATTGACATGTGTCAAATACTATAAGCTATTTTGCATATAACAATTAATGCAAATGTTTATTGTCTACATATCTATCCATCTATTTATCTGTCTAAATATCTACCTATATGTTTATCTATGATTTATCTATTTAACTGTCATGTATCATCTATCTAATTATCTATCAATTTATCTACCTAATGTCTGTCTGTGTGAAATCTGTGTTTTGTTCACTATCCACACTATTTAATTTATGAAAAATTAGTCAGGTGTTCAAGGACAGAAGTAAGGATAAGAAATATGTGATACATATATTAATTGTAAAACTTCAGCAAGAAAGAAAAAATAACACATTCCATATACATGAAAATAGATATACTACTTATCATCATATTAAAGGACAAAGCCAATTTAAGAAAAACAAATAGTATGTTTTCTATCATTTGTATTTCTTACTTTTTACATAGTCACTTGTGACAATTTATGTATAGATTCAAAAAAGAGAGGCAACTATGTATTTACTATGTAAACAAATACAAAGAAAGGTATTTTGGATATTTATGAAAGTAAGAAACCCCAATATTAAACTTTTGAAATACCTGCTTCTTACAGTAAGCACTAATCTTTTAAATTTATTTAATCTTTGAGAATTTTATACATGTACTCAGTGCTACTCCTTCAAGCTCCTCCCATTCAAATCCCCATCCCCACTTCATGGCTTAGTTTTTATATTTTTCTCCTCCTCTGAGTCCAGGTGTTGCTGACCTTCAGTATGTTCCTGAATATAGGGCTTGTTCATTGTAGCACAGTGAACTTCCAGGGGTTACACACCTGAAACAAACTGTTTGTCCCTTGAAGGGCACACTAGCCACTTAAAGATGGCTCCCAGGGGACATCAGGAGAGCAAATCCAGAGATGTTTACAAAAAAGGGTGATTGGTTGCCAAGATAGAACCAGATGTGTTCACTGCATGAAAGGCTCCTGTTCAGTGGTAAAGCATAGAGCACCTAGGCACTTGAGAGATTGACCTTTAAAACCATAAGCTTAAGACTCTAGGATGGCCTATAAGGTAGTCATCAGTCTCATTATAGGGGAAGGATATTTAAGGTAGACTCTCCACTATTGCTTAGACTCTTAGTTGGTGTCATCCTTGAAGATCTCTGGACATTTCCCTAGTACCAGATTTCTCTTTAAACCTATAATGGTTCCCTTTTCTTTCTTGTCTCTATTCTTACCCAAGCTCAAACTTCCTGCTCTCTCATGCCCTCCTTTCCCCTCTTCTTCTGGTCCCTTTATTTCTGCTAACTCCCTCTCCCCTCCAGCCATGCTTCCAATTAGCTCAGGAGATTTTGTCCTTTTCCCCTTCTCCAGGGAACCATCTATGTCTCTCTTAGGGTCTTCCTTCTTTCACAGATTCTCTGGCAGGGTAAATTGTAGGCTGGTAACACTTTTCTCTGTGTCCAAAAGCTATATATGAGTGAGTACATACCATATTTGTCTTTTTGTGACAGGGTTACCTCACTCAGGATGGTTCCTTCTAGTTCTATCCATTTACCTGCTAATTTAAAGATTTCATTGTCTTTTTATTTCTGATGAGTAGTACTCCATTGGGTAAATGTTCCACATTTTCTGTATCCATTCTTCAGTTGAGGGGAATCTAGGTTGCTTCCAAGTGCTGGCTATTACAAATACTGCTGCTATGAACATAGTTGAACATGATGTCATTGTTGTATGAATGTGCATCGTTTGGGTATATGCCTAAGCATGGAATTGCTGGATCTTGTGGTAGACTGATTCCTCTTTTCCTGAGAAAACACCATCCAGATTTCCAAAGTGGCTGTATGAGTCTGCACTCCTACCAGGAGTGGAGGAATATTTCACTTTTTCCACATCCACTCCTGCATAGATTGACCTTGATGTTTTGGTTTTAATCATTCTGACTGGTTGGTATCTCAGGGTTGTTTTCATTTGCATTTCCCTAAAGGCTCAGGATGTTGAACACTTTCTTAAGTGACTTTCAGCCATTTTAGATTCTTCTATTGAGAATTCTCTATTTAGTTCTGTACCCCACTGTTTAATTGGATTATTTGGTGTTTTGGTGACTAACTTCTTGAGTTCTTTGTATATTTTGGAAATCAGTCCTCTGTCAGATGTGGGGTTGGTGAATATCTTTTCCCATTCTGTGGACTGCTGTTTTGTCTTGTTGGATGCATCCTTTACCTTACAGAGGCTTCTCAGTATCAGGAGGTCCCATTTATTAACTGTGAATCTCAGTTTCTGTGATACTGGTGTTAGGTTCAGGAAGCAGTCTCCTGTACCAATTTGTTAAAGGATACCTTGACCTACTTTTGTTGTCTTATTGCTCTAGCTAGAACTTCTAGTATAATATTGAAGAGACATTGAAAGAGTGGACACCCTTGTCCTGTTCCTGATTTTATAGGACTTGAGCTCACTTTCTCTCCATTTAATTTGATGTTGACTGTTGGTTTACCATATATTGTTTTTATGATGTTCAGGTATGTTCCTGTTATGACTGATCTCTCTAGGACATTTATCATTAAGTGGTGTTGGATTTTGTCAAAGGCTTTTTCAGCATTTAGTGAGATGGTTATGTGATTTTTCCTTTTTAGTTTCTTTATATGGTGAATTACCTGGATAGATTTTCATATGATGAACCATTCCTGCATGCCTGGGATGATGCCTACTTGGGCGTGGTGGAAGATTTTTCTAATGTGTTCTTGGATTTGATTTGCCAATATTTTATTGAGTATTTTTACATCAATGTTCACAAATGATAATGGTCTGTAGTTCTCTTATTTCTTTGTGTCTTGTATGGCTTGGATACCAAGGTAATTTTAGCCTTACAAAAAGAGTTTGGCAATGAACCTTCTGCTTCTACTGTGTCGAACACTTTGAGGAATAGTGGTATTAGCTGTTCTTTGAATTTCTGGTAGAATTAAGCACTAAAGCCATCTGGGCCTGGCCTTTTTATGGTGTTATAAGTCTATTGAAATTTCTTCTCTTTTCTTGATTTAATTTTGGTAAGTGATATGTATCCAGAAAATTTTCCATTTCCTTTACATTTTTGAATTTTGTGGAGTAAAGTTTTGCAAAGTATCACCTGAAGATTCTCTGTATTTCCTCAGTGTCCATTGTTATGCCCACCTTTTCTCTCCTGATTTTTTTAATTTGCATGTTCTCCCTCTGCCTTTTGTTTAGTTTGGATAAAAGTTTGTCTGTTTTGTTGATATTCTCAAATAACCAACTCTTTGCTACATTGATTCTTTGTATTGTTTACTTTGCTTTGATTTTATTAATTTCATGTCTCAGTTTGATAATTTCCTGGTGTCTACTCCTCCAGGGTGAGTTTGCTTCTTTTTGTTCTAAGTACTTGCAGTTGTGTTGTTAATTATCTAGTATGACTATTCTCCAGTTTCTTCAAGTGAACACTTAGTGCTATAAATTTTCCTCTTATCCCTGCTTTCAAAATGTTCCATAAGTTTGGATATGTTGTGTCTTAAATTTCATTGAATTCTAGGAAGTCTTTAATTTCTTTCATACTTTCTTCTTTTGATCTAGGAATGGTGAAATTTTGCATTGTTCAATCTCCATGAATTTGTAGGGTTTATGCAATTTGTGTTGTTGAATTCTACCTTTAGAGCATGGTGTTTAAGATACAGGGTGTTATTGCAATTTTTTTGTACCTGTTGAGGTTTGCTGTGTTACTAAGTATGTGTTCAATTTTATAGAGGGTCCCATGTGGCACTGACCAAAAGGTATATTCTTCAGTGTTTGTATGGAATGTTCTATAGATGTCTGTTAAACCCCATTGGGTCATAACTTCTGTTAGTTCCTTTGTTTCTTTGTTAAGTTTCTGTCAGATGGTCTGTCTAGTGGTGACAGTGGGATGTTGAAGTCTCCCACTGTAATTGAGTGAGGTCTTATGTGTGATTTGAATTTTAGTAATGTTTCCTTTATGAACTTGGGTGCCTTTGTATTTGGGACATAGATGTTCAGAATTGAGACTTCTTCCAGATGGATTTTCCTGTGATGACTATGAAATGAACTTCTTCATCTCTTTTGATTGATTTTAGTTTGAAATCTAATTTATGAGATTCTCTGATAGCTATACCAGCTTGTTTCTTGTGTCAATTTGATTGGACAAGCTTATCCAAACCCTTTACTCTGAGGTAATGTCTGTCTTTGTAGTTGAGGTATGTTTCTTGTATGTAGCAGAAGGATGGATTATGTCTCCATATCCATTCTGTTAGCTTAGGTATTTTTTATAGGCAAATTAGGACCATTAATATTGAGGGAAATTAAAGACCATTGACTGTTAATTGTTTTTTTTTTTTTTTTTTACGAGACAGGGTTTCTCTGTATTGTTTTGGAGGTTGTCGGTCCAGCCTGGCCTCGAACTTACAGATATCCGCCTGACTCTGCCTCCCGAGTGCTGGGATTAAAGGCGTGTGCCACCACCGCCCGGCTGAGTGTTAATTCTTGTTTGTGTTCTATTTGTTGTTGGTGGTGTTATTAATTGTGGATTTACCCTGCTTTTTCTTTTGGCTTTTGGTAAAGTGGGATTATCTCTTTCCTATGTTTTTGTGAGTATAGCTAACTCCCTTAGGTTGGAAGTTTTCTTCCAATATTTTCTGTGGGGCTGGATAATTGGTATGCATTGTTTAATTCTAGTTTGTCGTGGAATATCTTGTTTTCTGCATCTATAGTGATTGAAAGCCTTGCTGGGTACAGCAGTCTGAGCTGGTGTCTGTGGTCTCTCAGTGTTTGTAACATATCTATCCAGGACCTTCTGGCTTTCACAGTTTCCATGGAGAAGTCAGGTGTGATTCTGATAGGTTTGTCTTCATATGTGACTTGGACTTTTTACTTTGCTGCTATTAATAGTCTTTTGTATTATGTATTTTTGGTGTTTTTATTATTATGTGGCGAGGGGACATTTTTGTGGTCTACTCTATTTGGTGTTCTGTAGGATTCTTGTACTTTCCTTGGCATATATTTCTTTAGGTTGGGAAATTTTTACTCTTGATTTTGTTGAATATGTTTTCTGTAACTTTGAGCTGTATTTCTTAACCTTCTTCTATACCAATTATTCTTAGGTTTGACCTTTTAAACTGTATCCATATTTCTTGGATATTTTGAGTTAGCGATTTGTTAAACTTAAGATTTTTTTTGATTGATGAATATGTTTCTCCTAATGTACATTCAATGCCTGACATTCTCTCTTGCATCTCTTGTATTCTTTTGGTTATGCTTGCATCTGAATTCCAGCATTCCTTCAGACTGATTTTTTTTATTGTCTGTACTTCAGCTTTCAAGCCTTGCACTGTAATTGTTTCTTGCAATATTTGGTTTTTCTTTTCTTCCATTTCTTTAAAGGACTTTCTCATTTCCTCTCTTATGGTCTCTATCATCTTTATAAAGTTGTTTTTAAGGTCATTTTCTTCTACTACATCTATGTTGGGAGGTTCAGGTCTTTCAGGTACAGAGTCCCTAGACTCTGGTGGCATCATACTGGTTTTTCTATTTTTGATTGTGTTCTTATATTGTTGTCTTCCCATGCCTTCTTCCAGTAGGTACAGGTGGGATCTCTTACACTTCTGGTAGGTATGAGTCCAAGGTTCTCTTCTGGTGGGTGCACCACAGGTCCAATGCTCTAATGGGTCTCATGGTGGGTGCAGGTAGGTCTGAGGCACCCCCTCTACTGGTGGATGGGAGCTGGATTATGACAGTGCCATCAGCAGACTCTAGGTTGTTTGGTGAGCTGAGGGAGAGTTGTCCTGCCTGCAGTTTTCAGGCAAGGAGATCCCCGCATGTGCAAGTGGAAGCATGTTGGGTCCAAGTTTGGGTCCAGAGCTCACCTCTCCCTTGAGTGTGGTCAGCAATGACCCAGCAATCTCAGCAGACTCTAGATTGCTTGGTGACCTGGGGGTGAGTTGTCCGGCCTGCAGTCCCCAGGCCAGGAGATCCCCTGAAATCCCACTTTTAAACTTTCAACCATCTACTGAATCTACTGATTTTTGCAGTTTTTTATATTTAATCCTTTCCATTCCTCTGGTGACATCTTCTGTGTAATTTTCAGTCAGTTGCCATATATTATTATCCCTCAGATTTCTGAACCTGCTTTTGTTATCTCAGGCTAGAAATTTCTGTGTATCTGACTTTATATCTTTCAATTGTTCTGTGTACCAGAAAACTCACACGTATTAACATTTCGAAGAGTCTTACTTTATGAGGCTGAAAGTATGTAGTTTTCATGCATTCTTGTAGAAGATGTGCTCTCAACCTTGGCTACACATTCTTCAGTGCCTAATTACATTCAAGTGAATTTTCATCAGCTTCAACTTCAGAATCATCTATGTAGGTTTCCTCTAAGGGAAAGGTAGAAGGATTTTCTTTACCTGTTGGTAAGTAGCCATGGAAAGAAAGGTTGTATGGTTACCAATTTATCTTTTTATTTTTTAAAATGATTTATTAGGTTTTAGATTATGTAGGAAAACCAAACATATTTTATTTAATTTATATTTTGGTTTAATATTTTAAGCGTATTAATTATAAGGGCTATAAATGTAGTTTTTAAAAACAAGTCTTTGATTTTTTCAGTTTTGTATATGTGCTTTTGCTTGCATATAGTAAGGTGCATTACATATGTATTATGTCCTCACAGGCTAGAAAAGGGGACTGGAATACCCTGCAACTTTAACTACACAAAGTTATGAGCTTTCAGGTGTTTGTTGCTGGCAATTGAAAACAGGTGTTCTGTAAGAACAAGAAGTATTCTTGACTGTGGAATCATTTCTGCTGTGCATAAGCTAAGTCTTTTGATCTGAAGTTGAGGTTTTCTGGTTATTCCAGGACACTAAACCAAAGAAAACAATGCCTCACTGCCATAGTAGAACTCTAACCAATATTACCAACTTCCACGGAGCCTTTTTTCCTTCTAATTAAATTGCTTCCTTAGCATAATTTTAAACACTCTTTATAAACAATTTATATGCCCTTTATAAGAGTCATTTGCATACATATTTTTCCTTCCAGTCCTTAGTACCTAAACTGAGAAATCAGAATTTCATACTATAATAAGGAATTAGATAAATGTAAGTGGCTAAAGGATCTAAATGCTTTCTTTCTTATTGTAACATCAATGGCTACCCATTTCATCTTGTCTTTGTAATAAAAGAAAGGGAAATATAACTTATAAAATAATATGCTCTAAACTTTCAGAAAGTTAGACTGAGTATGAGAAAAGGGTGTGGAAGATTGGAAGTCATTGATGTGTGACATAGGATGGTGTTGATATATTACTAACAATAAAGCCTTTGGCATTTCAAAATGTTTTTATAATCAAATGCTTGCTTGGCATGAAAACCATCTCCAAAAATAGTCTAGTCAAGGATGGCTAAAATATACTTGAAAGGAACAGACTTTAATATTCAAATTCTCTCTTGGAAATTTTCTGTTATCAAGAATTATGTGTAGAAAACAGATAATTATAAGTATAAAATATATTTAAGATCTTACATTTAAAACTTATTTATTTGACAAATACTCTGTTACACATAGCTATGTACACAGGCAAGATGAGTTTGCAAATGCAATTGATAGCTTATAGAGTTAACTGAACTTAATTTAGTTGCAAAAAAAAGGTATAATCATGAAACTATAATTGAATAAATTTACCAAGAATAGAATTAGCTAGTAATATATTCTTACCAAGATTCATATAATGAAAAATATAAACTTTATATATTATATACATTTCTCTAGAGAGAGGAAATCAATTCACCAATGTTAGGTAACTTGATTGAGATCAGTCAAGTCAGTGCACTTCAGAGTTGTAGAAATAACTGTCTCAGAATCCTTGTACTCTGAAATAAATCTTCAGTGTCTTCTTGAGCTATTTAAAATTAAACTAAGAGGAATGCTATGAAAATTTTAAAGTACAAGGCTTGTTGGACTTCAGTTCAGCCAATAGCTATTTATAAAGGAGATATGAGAACCTTTAAATTTCATGGTTTTGTATCTAGTGTTACAAATTTGGTGGGTTGGCTTATCACTAATTGTGAAATGATTTTAATTAACATATAATTAATGTGACCCCATTTGTTATATAGAGCTAATCCTATGATAGTTTGAAACACTGTGGCTTTAACATTTGCCTTGGAGTTGTTGTGGATTTGACCATTAGTTTTCAACTTTGGTAAAACTATTGGAAAAGTAAAACCATGTCCAATTGAAGTCAAGTGACATTAAATTAAGAAAAATAAGACTTTAAACGTTCTCTGAGAACCCAAGCAGTCAGGACCTTTTTTCCATATCTTAGCTGGAGTAGAGACATATATATTTTTTCCTACTGATACTGAACTAAAACATTTCCACAATTTACACATCAATTCCCATTAGTGTATACTTACTTATAGGTTAAGCTTTAAAATCCTTAAAGTAATTTAATTAATGTGAGTTTCATTTTAGCATTAGGCATTTATGCTATCTTTTTTGTTTCATCTTTGAATTTAATATTAAATATAAAATTTAAACATTTGATAAAATTAAATTTAGTAAGTGGATGCCACACTTACATCAACCTCAAAAAATTTTGTCAACCAATTTTTCTTTTGGCTTTTTCGAGACAGGGTTTCTCTGTATTTCTTTGGATGTTGTCCTGGAACATGCTCTGAGTCAATGCTGGCTTCAAACTCACAAAGAACCCCCTGCCTCTCCCTCCAGAGTGCTGGGATTAAAGTCGTGTGCAACCATTTTTAAAATAAACAATTAGGTACTATGATTACCTGAGTCTCTATACATATAATACATTTTGCTTGTAATCAGTTCATAATTCAAATTACACTATTCTGATACTATGAGTAACTAAACTTCATAGTATAATTGTAGCTTATTTGAAGTCATTTAAATATTCAGGAGTAGAGTCAAGATTTTAAACCTAGTTTAATGCCTACAAAATCAATTTTTTTTCTAATGCACTCCGGAGGCTTTTATACACCATGGTGGCTAAAATAATCATATCAATTAATAACATAATAGATAAATTTAAAGATGGACAGATGGCTTACAGCAGACAACTAAGTTATTATATAACTTTTCTAAGTAGTAAAGATTTATAACATGTTTAAACTATGGGTTGTAGTTTAATGGAAAACATTTTATTACTGTACATAGATGTTGAAAACATGGTAAATAAATGGTCAGACTTATGCTTGACTTTCTATTTCATGAAATATAGGCAAATTTATGTCACAAATGACATTTTTTTTCTTGTAATATTTTCAGTACCATCAGACATTTGTTACTTTGTCATATAAAGACAAAAATTCATAAAAATAAATTTAAATGCTAATGTTAGTGGAGAGGAATGAAATCATCAGTCCATAATTAAGCTTTTGCAGTGAGTGTGCATGATTTTCTATAAATAATATATTCTGACTAGAGATAGAGAGAGATTATTTGAGGATCTATTAAGGCTTGAGGAATGAATGAACAGGGAATTTAAAGGAATGAGTGAATATAGCAACCACATTAGTGATGGGTTTGCTTACAATGAAGGCCTAAATAAAACAAAATGGCAAAATAAGAAGAAATTTGAGGAACATTCCTACTGTTTTTAGACAAAAATTCACATTAGGAATGAATTATCAGTTTTTCCCTTTGACAGACTTGATAAAGTTGAGCCTGCCATTGGTTTTCCTTGGATGTGACCACCAAGGTCTCACCCCTCTCATCATTTACTCTTTTTTAAATTAAAATTAGAAACAAACTTACTTCACATATAAATCCCAGTTCCCTCTCCTTCCCATTCTCCCATGCCCCCACTGACCCACATCCCATCCCTCTTCTGCTCCATAGAAAGGGTGAAGCCTTTAACTCCTATTGACTGATTCTGTAACTCTTAGAATATGCTTGTTCCACAACAAGGTGAGTTTATTATTTCTATTTGTTTGGAAATCTTTGTTAATATAATCAGGAAAGCTTAATTATTTTTGATTCTTTCCATTTGTGTTTGCAGTTATAAGACATTTTTAACTAGGTTTCTTTCATTAAAAATTATTTTCATGGCCTGTGATGGTACTTTACCCATGTGATATATACATACAGGCAAAATACCCATATTCAGAAAATATGAATTAAAAAATAAGAAATAATACAATTAAACTTAATGATGCACATCAAAGCTTTGGAAAAGCAAAACAAACAACAGTCAAAAATAGCATATCTAAAGAAATAAAAAAATAAAAGAAAAATTATGAAATAGACATGAAAAAGCATCAAATTAATTCTCATACTTGGAAGACAGGCAGAAGCAATTTGATTTCTTTTAGTCTGAGACTGTTAGGGTCTACATTGTGCATTCTAAGAAAACTAAGGCTGCATAGAATTACCCTGTTTCAAAAAATAAAAATAACAATTGAACAACAAAACAAAATACAAAGAATCAGAGAAATGAACACTGGTTGCTTTGAAAAGATCAACAATATTGACAAACCCTTAGGCCAATTTACCAAAACAGATAAGATTCAAATTAATAAAGTTAGAGATGAAAAGATGATTTTACAATAAATACAATGAAACATGATTATATGAATATATCAGAAAACCTTTATTTCATCATGTTGAAGTACATAAAATTAATGGATACATTTTTTTGTTTGCTTTTAATTTAGATGGACAGAATAGAGACCCTCATAAAGTATGGGAAAATGGATGGAGGAATCAGGGCATAGATGATTGAAAATAGTCCCAAATTTTTAATTCGGAAATACAGACACTGACATCGACAATTAACAAATGGGACTTCCTGAAGCTGAGAAGCTTCTGTAAGGCAAATGACACAGTCAGCCAGACAAAAAGGCAACCCATAGGTTGGGAAAAGATATTCACTAACCCAATATCCGACAGAGGGGTGATCTCCAAAATTTACAAAGAACTCATGAAGCAAGTCTCCAAAACCCCAAGGATGCAATTAAAAAGTGGGGGACTGAACTAAATAGAGAATTCTCAATAGAGCAGCCTAACATGGTTGAGAGACACATAAAGTTCTCAACATTCTTAGCCATCAGGGAAATGCAAATCAAAACAATTCTGAGATACCATCTCACCTCTGTCATTATGGCTAAAATCAAAAACACCAATGGCAATTTATGCTGGAGAAGATGTGGAGAGAAGGGAAAACTCCACTGCTGGTGGGAGTGCCAACTCATACACCCACTTTGAAAATCAATATGGAGATTCCTCAGGAAATTGGGAGTCAGTCTACCACAAGACCCAGCAATTCCACTATTAGGCATATATCCAAAAGATGCAAATTCTTACAACTGGGATGTCTGTTCCACTATGTTCATAGCAGCATTATTTTTAATAGCCAGAACCTGGAAAGAACCTAGATGCCCCTCAACTGAAGAGTAGATAGAGAAAATATGGTACATTTAGATCATGGAGTACTATTCAGCAGAAAAAAAACAATGGAATCTTGAAATTAGCAAGCAAATGGATGGCACTAGAAGAAACCATCCTGAGTGAGGTAACCCAGTCACAAAAAGACAAACATGGTATGTACTAACTCATATATGGATTTTAGACATGGATCAGGGGAGTGCCAGTCTGCAACTCCACTGACAGAGAGTTTGGGAAACAGGAAAGAACTTGAGAGAGATATGCATGGTACCCCAGAGAATAGGAATAAGGCAAGATCTCCTGAACAGACTGGGAGCATGGCAGGGTACCAGGGAGTGAGTGCTGGGAAGAAGAGAGGGGGAGAGCTAGAGGAGATTGTAGGTCATGGGGAAGCAAGAAGTTTGAGTAGGGGGAAGAATAGGAGGAGAGCAGAATGAGAGATACCATAATAGAGGGAGTTATTATAGGTTTGAAGAGAGATCTGGCCCCAGTGAGACCTCTAGCGATCTACGAGGATGACACCAACTGGCAAACTAAGCAAGAGTGGAGAGACTACCTTAAATGCACATTCCTATAATGAACTTGATGACTACCTTATATGCCATCCTAGAACCTTCATCCAGTGACAGATGGAAGCAGAGACAAACACCCACAGCTAATCACTAAACTAAACCCCTAGAACCCAGTGACAGAGTGGGAGGAGTCATGAGCAAAAGGGCAAAGAATGGGCTGGCGAAACCAGCACAAACAGCAGACCTGAGCAAGGGGAAGCTCGTGGACACCAGACTGACAGCTGGGAGATCAGCATGTGACTGATCCAGACCCCCTGAATGTGAGAGTCAGTGAAGAGTCCTGGGCAACCTTTGGGGCCCTGAGCAGTAGATGTGTATTTATAGTTGGCATACAAATGGACTTCTTGTGTCCATAACAGAAAGAGGGATGCTCTCTCTGCCTGGAGGCTTGGGGCAGGGCCTGGACCCTGCCCTGAATTAAATGACAGACTCTGGATATCCCCTATGTGGAAGGGAGTAGGGATAGGGTGGTAGGCTAGGTAGGATGGTGGGGGTGGATGCAGAAGGATGGGAGGGAGAGGGATCTGGGATTGACACATGAAGCAAGCTCTTTTCTAAAAATATGTAATAAAAATAATGAAGAAAAAAGAAGGTAGAGCCTTTTTTCTTTCTTTCTTTCTTTTTTTTGTAATCACACTGCCACACCCTTACTATTGTTGCCTCTATGTTTGGTGTCAGATAGGAAGCCTTCCTCAGCATTGTTTCAAGAAGGTAGAGCCTTAATCTGAAAAATATATTTTGAAGACAGAGCTTGTAGAAATAATTAAGGTTATTTATCGCTATAACAAAGGGGTCTTAACACGACAGCTCTACAACATTATAAGAAAAAACCCATGGTTACATGATCAGTGCTCTATCTATGCTGAGCCTAGGAACCATCTCTTAACTCTGCAGAGAATTCCTGCCTTCCAAAAGGATTTTCTTAGTCACTGTTACATTGCTGTGAAGAGATTCCATGACCCAAGAAACTCCGATAAAGGAAGACATTTAACTGAAGTCTTACAATTTCAGAGGTTTAATCTGCTATCATTATGGCAGAGAACATAGCAGCTGACTTAACACTAAAACAGAACATAAGAACTATGTCCTGATTCTCAGGCAGAAAAGGAAAGATCTTGGTGTGACAAAGGCTTCTGAGACTTACCAGTTTTGAAAACCCCCAGTGACATACTTCCTCCAACAAGACCCTACCTCATAATCCCTCTAATTCGTTCAAACAGTTCCACTTCTGGTGACTAAGCAATCACATACATGAGTGTCACTGTAAAATAAATCGCATGCTTGACGAGGGTAAAGGTAACTAAGAGAGTTGCCGCATGATCCCAGGAGGAGAGGGTACAAGTCTGGCATTCTCAGTAAGATAAGACCTTATAAAAATATATATTAGTAATTCTGGGTTAATAATTAAGTCAGAGCTAGTCATTAGGAAAACATAGCAAATAGTCAACAGCTTCATAATTAATATAGTCTCTGGTGTGTTATTTGGGGACAGTGGCAGCTGGCGAGAAAATTATATGTTAATATGAGTATATGGGGATAAGTCTTATCCAAAGTTTCCACTCTCTGGCCCCCATATGCTTATAGACATATCATAACACAAAATGCATTTAGTTCAAGTTCAAAGTCCCTCATAGTCTATAATAGTCTCAACACTGTTTGAAGCTCCAAAGTTCAATGTCTCTTCTGAGACTAATAGAAATCCCATAACCATAACCCCATATAAAATCAAATAAACAAAAATGGATCACATACTTCCAGGTGTCACTTTCATAGTTATGTGAAATGGTCTTTCTAGGCCTCAAGGCAGGGACGCTGCTGACACATGCCTGACCTCGGTGACTTTCCTTACCTGTGGAGAAATATTCCACAAACTCTTTCTTATATTCTTGACTCAAAAGCCAGAACCACCTGGCTGAAGCTCCCAAACTTTGTTGCTTGATAGGGCTGAAACTTAGCTCCCTTGTTCAAGAACATTTGCATGAAATTTCTGTTCTGGTTGTTTTCTTTATTGCTTAAACTCTTTTTTTTTCCTTTGAGTAATTTTTTTTTTAGTTTGCACAATCTTTTCACATTTCACATACCAAGCTTTTCTTTTAATCTTTTTGCAAGTTGGTAGTTTAACTGGGTGTGATCTTTCCCTGAGGTCACCTCTGTCTTTTTTCTAAAACTTAAAAGAGCCTTTAACAATATGATAGAGTAATTAAAAAGGAAATGAGTAAATCCCATAAAGAGGTCTATGGAAACACAAAGAGTAGAAAGGAATGAATAAGGCATTTCAAGATATCAAAATAGAAATAGCATCTATAAAGGAAATCTAAACTGAGGGAAATCTGGCAATTAAAATGGGGTCCTAAAACTGAAAGAAGAAGTGGTCACATGCATCTATCTTAACCCAGAAACTCTTTCCGATTATTAACCACTTGCAAACAAAATTAATTTTTTTCAAGAATGTCTCATTGAGGAAACAACCTCCTCTTAAGGGTGGGATGCATGCCCTGTAGTAGATGGCCAAAGGGAAAGACTGGACTGTTTTAATCCACAGAAACAGCTGACCTGAACAAGGGGCAGATCTTCGACCACAGACTGATGGCTGGCAGGCCAGCATGGGACTGATCCAGACCCCCTGAATGTTGGTGTCAGTGAGAACACCTAGGCAATCTATGGGGCCTTGGGGAGTAAATCAGTATTAATCCCTGGCATACAAAAGGACTTTGGCTTCCCATCTCACAATGAGGGATGCTCTCTCAGCCTGGACTCTTGGGAGAGGGTCTAGTCCTGGCCCTGAATGAAATGACAGACTCTGGAGATCCCCCATGGTGGGCTTCACCCTCCCTGGGTATAGGTGTGGGGATTGGTTCAGGGCTGGGGAGCCTGGTGTGTGGATAGGAGAGAAGGGGAGGGTGAGGGAACTGGGATTGACAGGTGAAGCCAGCTTGTTTTAACTTAAATAAAAAAGAATAAAAAATTTAATATGAATGTATTAAGCTAAAATTTTTTTTAGAAACTCAGAAACTTCTTTGGAGGTTCCTTGTGTCATAATATCCTGTCAGTGCCTTATTTTTTAATTTTATCTTATTTTTATTTCTTTTTCTGTCTTTTTATCCTACTGGTGTTTTGCACATTCTGTATTATGGCTTCCAGTTTAGTGTTTTAATGGGATTCCTGAATGTGCTGAGGAGTGGCTCTCTGCTTCTGTATCTGTTTCTTGTGACTCTTAGGGAGTTCTCTTTCTTTGCATTCTGGTGTGTTCATCCAACACACACAAACTCAGGGTAGTCTCAAGCTAGAATATGTTCCAGAATCCAAGGGGGAAATGTACACTAAGACTCACCCTTAGCTAATAGCTATTGGCAGTTGATAGCTGCTAGTGTAAGAGCAATCAGATTTTTTCATGAGTATTGCCCCTTGTTGTTCAACCATGCTCCGGGAGAATGCCAAACAGCAATACATATGTGTGTGGCACAAGCTGAACTTGATCATGATAAAACTCAAATAAAGATATAATGGTCAGAAGGTAGGGAAGAGGTGGGAGTGTGTCTGCACGACATTGGAGGAGAGAGTGAATAATGTCAGGACTAATTTTGCACAATTCTCGAATGATAGTTTTAAAATAAGAGATGTATTATATAACAGTACTACAAAAGCACATTTAACACATTAAACCAGCCTAAATGAACTACAAACTGATGGATGTAAGTGAGAAAATAGAAATACAACCCAACTTTGCAGGTCGTGCAATTTGATTTTAATGTACACAACTTAACATTTTATAAAACCATATTTTTTGCATGAGCTATTGCTTTGAAGATTAAGTACATAATTAAAAAGGCACTAGCAGAGAGGAACTCGACTGCCATTATTCCATGAAGCACAGTAATCTTTCATGAGTGCGTTTCATGATTTATGTGCAACATCTTGTTTTAAGAGGCAACACCAGAAATTCCAGTGAGTCCATTGGGAAAGTAAAACATACACATGGGCTTGTCACTGATCATTTTGTCATTATGTGGAGCAAATTGAATAACATAGAAAAATTACAGGGGGAACTACATTGATCAAACATTATAGAGATACACCAGAAAATAGAAAATGCTCAATTATCATCCAAGACAAGCTGATGTAACTGAAGGCTTTATTCTAGGAGGTAGCAATTTTTTTCACTTATCACCTTGAGTTTACAAAAGTGAGTGATGTGGACTTCTGTGATGATTTGATTGCAAATGATCCCTGTAGGCTCATATATTTTAATGCTTAGTCATCAGGGAGTGATATTACTTGGGTGGGAATATGGCATGTGACTTATTGGAGAAAGTGTGTCACTGGTAATGGACTTTGAAGTTCATAAGCCCAAGGTGGGTCCAGTAGGTCTCTCTTGCTCCTGTCTGCAGATCCAGATTTAGAAATCTTAGCCACAATGACTGTCTGCATGCCACCATGTTCCCTGCCATGATGATCATGGACTAAACCTCTGAAACTGTATCAGACATCAATGCTTTCTTTTATAAGAGTTGCCTTAAACATGATGTCTTCTCACAGCAATAGAACAGGGACTAAGACTGTAGGAGGAAGTCTGATGCCGCCATTAAACATGTGACTTATTAGAGGCGCATACAGATGAGGTAATAAAAGGGCAGTTTACCACACCGCTAACCACACCCACTTTAGGCAGGACTAAAGACGTATACAGCAGGACATAAAGACTTATACGTACGTAAGCCGAACTGCGTCATTAGCCAGGCCCACTTTTGGGCATGACTAGGGGGTGTTACAGGGGAAGGCATAAAAGACAGCACACGGGAAGTCTCGCTCTCTTTTCCTGGAGTTTGGCTTCCGGTTCGGCAGCTGAAAACTGCTTGGCTCCTCTGGGTTTGGTATCTTGTGAGTAATTCCTACAATAAATACTTAGCTTTACTTTCAGTAATTGTGTGTCGCGTATCGTTACAGCGTCCGCTAAAGACTACATACAGATTCCAATGCTCAAAAGACTTCAGATGATCCAGTAGTGTAAAAATGCCATGGTATAAACAATCTGCCATATTACCACAATGTTCTTAGCTGCAGTTTTCAAGGCTCTCATGCTTATTTCCAAGTATTTCCTAAGATACCTACATGCTTCATTATTTTTATTTAAAAATTCATTTTTCATTCTACATACCAACCCCAGTTCCTCCTCCCTCCCCTTCACCCATCTCTTCCTACCTCCCCACTACGTTCCCCCTTCCAATCCCCTATACACTCCTCATATGGAGTAAGACATTTCTTGGGGAGTCAACAGTCTGGCATACCAAGTTGAGGAAGGACCAAGCCCCTTCCCCATATAAAGACTGAACAAGATATCCCACCATAGAAAGTGAGCTCCAAAAAGTCAGTTCATGCCGCATGCCACTGGTATAGGTCCTGGTGCCACTGCCATTTCCCCCACAACAGATCAAGTCACATAACTGTTACCCACATTCTTAGAGTATAGTTCAGTCCCATGAATGTTCCCCAGCAGCCTGTCCAAAATTCATGAGCTCCCCGTAGCCCGGACCAGCTGTCTCTGTGGTTTTTCTCATCATGTTCTTGACTCCCCTTTCCATATGATCCCTCCTCCCTCTCTTCAGCTGAATTCCAGGAGCTCAAACTGGTGCCTGGCAACGGGTCACTGCATCTTCTTCCATCAGTTACTGGATGTAGGTTATATGGTGACTGGGTAATTACTAATCTGATTAAAGGAGAATACCCAATTGTGCATCTTCTTCCATCAGTTACTGGATGTAGGCTCTATGGTGACTGGGTAATTACTAATCTGATTAAAGGAGAATGCCCAATTGTACATCCTCTACATTATTGCTAGGAGTCTTAGATGGGATCATCCTTGTGGATTCCTGGGAATTCCTCTAGCACCAGGTTTCTTCCTAACTTCACAATATCTCCCTCTGTCAAGGTATCATTGTTCTCTCCCTGGGTATCTCCTCCAATTTAGTCTTCTTGATTCCTCATTCTCCCATCTCCCATCCCCTCCCAGTTTACACAGAAGATCTTTCTTATTTTTTTGCTAGCTGAATCTCCCATTACTGGTCTTATCTAAATTGCTCATTTTTAAATGGTGTTCTTGTTAATAGCTCAAATATATCATTACTAATCTTCTACAGTTCTTTAGATGATACTCAAACTCCTACAACCCTACCTTAATAGTTGCCTTGTAAAACTACATATCACCAGAGAACTTTGTTTAAATCATTTAATCTTATTAGTAGTATAAGAAAATAGGTAAATTAGAACAGAGGTGTCTTTGGAGGAAAGAGTTAGAAGAACAATAGGTTTGAATGCTTTTATTGGAATTAGCCACACATTTCTTAATTAAAAACTGAGTTTCATTGGTATATGTAACTAGTATATTTCTCTCTATATAGTCCACATCTTTTCTTTAGAACTTATAAATTTTGGTCAGTTTTTTTTTATATACAGTCTTTTCATGGTTTTATCTTTCTATGTAGTCCTGTCGGCTTCAGACACAGAAAGATCTACCTACCACTGCTTCCCAGATTATAGTAGTGTGCCACCACACTGGGTCATTAAGTATTTTAATTGTTTTTAACAGAATATTTCTATTGACTATTTGGGAACTTTACATAATGTACTCTGATCACAGTCACTTCCCAGTTCTCCCAGGCCTGCCCTTCACCCTCGTAAACTCAAAAACAATAACAAAAACAAAACAAAACAAACAACAACAACAAAAACCAAGTCAAGTTATCAAACTCCAGTGGCCAGGCCCTTAAAGAAAACCGAGTCCTTTTTCATGAGAACTCCCACCAGACTCCATCAGTTGTGGAGAGCTACAATCTACCATCCTTGTCACAAGTGAGTTCATTTAATACCTTCTTGTCTAGGCTGCTACTGTTTGGATCCTGGGAATTAGGATGGGGTGGGACTGGATATAGGAGTGGAGTTGTGACAGAAGCTTTCTATGTTTCTCATTCTCAACTGTGAGTCTGCTGACACTGATACCATTTCAAATTAAGCTTCCCAGCTCTTTATACTCAACAGCAGCATAGATCATGATTTCCTTCTGGCCTCCAGCATCAGTACATGCCCTAGACCTTGGCATGATCTTCAGTGGCAGTTCATAATTTTGTGTCGTTATACAAAACATCCTTCATATTCAGAGCATTGTTGAAGAGTAACCCCTGAAAGTCAATGAAATCAAATGGCCAACTTTTATGGGGTGCAACATTTCCACTTAATATTATTGGTGAATGGAAAATGTCATTGTTTCCTTTTCATGTAATTTGACAATATGAAGGAAGACAATGTATTTCCTGCTTATGTCTTCTTTTATAGAAAGGAAATTATTATTATATGCCTGAGTATATTTTATCATATTAATCATAAAATATACATTTGCAAGTATAGTCATAGGCTTATATCTTAAAATATCTTAGTTCTTAAGAGGCTGATCTTGAAACAAATGTGAGAGGCTGAACTCTGTTCTTCTCACTAACAGTATGCCTCTTTAAGGCAGATGCCACTTCTCAGCTTCTATGACCTTGAGTTTGCCAGTTAAACATCCTTAGGAGGGTATGGGACAATAGCATACAACATATATATCACAACTACGTGAAGGCTGAGTTGGAAGGATCATAATTTCACATCTTGGGCAATGTTGTAATTATCTCAAAAATAAATAAAATAAACAAAAAATGTAAAGAAAGGTCTAAAATCTGAATCATAGTTGTATTTTCATTCCAGCAACAAGGTAATTGAATATTAGTTGTATGTAATAAATTATGATAAAGTTATTTGTAGTTTTATATGTATGACTTAAAGATAAAAATACAGAAATTACAACATCTATGTAATATAATAAATTTAATGTTTCCATATATCTGAATATACTTAAATAATATTAAATTCTTAAATTTGGAAAGGAGTGGAATGATGGCAAGAATGAGCATATTTATTGTACATTTCAAAAGCTTATGCTGAAAGTATACTCTTCTTAATACATGGCTCACTACATGAAATAAATATCACTAAGTGCTGACAGTCACTGTAGAGATTCACACATTGTTTTAAAGGTAGAAAAGATCAGAAGTTCATGAATGAATGAAGATGAATTTAGAGGCAAGAGCTCACATACAGAACATATTGGGTGGAGGTTGAACAATGACTTAATCTATTCAGTAGACTCTATAGTCAGATACCTAAAAGAACATATTTGCCACATTTCTGCTAGCTAGAGCATAGAATTTGGCGAGCTGGGGTTGATCTCTCAGATGTCAAGTTCTCTAGGACAGTTAATAGATTGTTACTTTAAAGGAATTGCTACATTCTACTCTGGACTAAAAGGCATATACTTCAAAGAGAAAACTAACAATTTTTCCTTTTCAAGCAGGTCATGGAGAAGATTTTTGTTTCAAAATACATAGCCCTCCATTTCCTTCCCTTGCTAAGGGTCTATGAATTAATGTTATTTTAGTTCCTGTATATAACTCCTGTCTTGAGCATGATTTATTTTCAATTTATGACCATGTTTGCTACAGAACTTGCTTTGGGTCACATTCAATAAAAGAAAGGTTAGTACATAAATAATGAGCATAATGTTAGAGTGAGATTTTTAGCACTGAACACTAAAATCACCAGAAGAAAAAACTGTTATTGAAGTTAGCCGGAAATCTAATCTTGGGACAGAAAATATGGAAGGTAGGCATTCCACAAACAGCTAATGTATACATTACCCAAATGGATGTTGTAATTTTTAGTTAAAATATTATAGAATTTAGCTTACAAGGATGCTCTTAAGTGATTTTTATGATTTACCCAGCAAAATGTATGCAAGGGATCATAAAGCTAATAATGTCAACAAGCTGTGACTAGCAGACACAACAAAAGAATTGTGGGAGGCATCCGGGTTCAGCTCTAGCCCTGTGACATCAGATCTCTATGCAAATTAACAGAGATGTTTTTAGTAGCAGTAAAATATCTTCACAGCTGGGGATTGTAAGGAAATATTGGATTTGGGGCAATCAGTCTTGGTTCAGTCACTTTTTAAAATGGATTACTCTAGACAAATTATGTTACTTCTGCCTTATCTGCAAAGTGGGGTTATTAATACAGTCTTGATGGGGCATTATGAGTATTTAACTAATTAAATGCGAAAATCTCTGGTACATGTTAGAAAACTAGTATGAGTTAATTATCTTAATACTGTTAGGTAAAATTAAAAATGGAAAATGGAAGCTGCATTAGTGCTTCATCACAAGGAATTATGAATAGGTACTGTCTTGCATTTGAAGTTCTAAAAGGAACTACTGTATTAATATACATGGCATTTTATCACAGGCACCTTTATTGTACCTTTGAGTCTGGCATCAGCATGAGAAAATCCATATCTCCTCCATAATATTTATTGTAATACTTTCTAGTCCCTTCCATCTTATCTAACTCTATTTCACTGTTTCTTCAAGGCCTATCCTATGTTCTCCCTTCTCTTAAATTGTCCATAAACTTGTACATAGCTTGTCTTCATCCACCATATATATGGAAGCTAAAAGACACATGGAAAAGCAGAATGGGTTCAAGAAATTACTGAATGAAATTCTGGATGCTTTGAAATAAAAATTTAGAATGCTTAGGAGGAAGAGTACAGATATGCAGTTAAAATGTATTCTTTGACTTGACATACATATACAAACAAAATAACAAAAATTATCCTCAACAGCAGATGGGAAAAATAAAGATACTTATAACTAGACTTTACAGAGAGAAAGAGTGGAAGGATGAGGGAGGGAGGGAGTGACGAAGGAAAAGAGAGAGGAAGAGAGAGAGAGAGAGACAGAGACAGACAGAGGCAGAGACAGAGAGATGGAGAGATAGAGACAGAGACAGACAGAGACAGACAGAGACAGACAGAGACAGAGACAGAGATACAGAGAGAGTGAAAAAGTGAAACACTCAGGTTTAAATATGATGTTGCCATCAAGTATCTCCCCTGAGAGCTAAGGACACCCTGAGGAAGAGGAGGCTGAAAGACTCTAAGAGCCAGAGGGGATGGAGGACACTAGAAAACCAAGGCCCTCTAATTCAACTGAGCGAAGCTCATATGAACTCACAGACAAAAGCAGCAAGCACAGTTGGTTGCTAGAATCATTTAAACATTTAAAATGCAAATATATGCATCGATAACTATGAAAATCTAATTACTATGTTACAGAAGTATAGACACAAAATCTCCCCACATAACTTTTGTTTTTTAGCAAATTGATACTGTTCATCCTATCAATAAATGGGGCCAGTTTTATAACTCTGAATTAGGCCTTGAGATCTGTCTTAAGCAATGGAAAATGATTAATATGAAGTGAGTAGTGCCTTGAATAAAGCACAATGTCATGTGATTTCATCTCTGTGCTCCTATGAAACCACTTAGCACATATGAAGAAGCCAAATCTACTGCCAGTATACAAGATTTCCCATGGAAATGAACAGATATGGTCTCAGGAGTTCCTGATATAGTCTCCAAATAGAGAGACAGAACCCCTATTGACCATGTCTTGTTACCAAATGAAGTTTCCAGTACTGGGACTGGATTTCATCCAGTTGAGCTGTTGACCAAAGGGGTCCAATGGGAATTTCCAAACAACCAGGCCTATCACTAAGATGAGAGTTTGTTCACCACAGTCATACAGCAAAACCTCATTGCTAAGACAATATACATACAAGTCAATGGGCATGCAGAGGTCTATCTAGTGCCTTCCCCATGTTCTAGTACCTATGACATGGAAAGGTACTCTGCAGGCCACCAAAAGAGAAAAGTAAATACGAGCCCAAACCACACAACTTTTGCTCTAATTTGTTCTGCCTGCAAAAATATGCTAGGACAATGGTAATACAAACCTCATGGGAGTAACCAACCAATATCTAATTTGACTCAAGGCCCACTCCACTGCACACTACTCAGGCGACAAAGAACCAGAGTCTAGATAGCCCAGATATATAAAGTACACCCAAATAATGAAGGTCTAAAGAAAGATGGGAACAAATACAGAGACCCACATCTGGATCAGACAGACAGAGAGAGAGACAGAGAGAGAGAGAGAGAGAGAGAGAGAGAGAGAGAGAGAGAGAGAGACAGAGAGAGACAGAGAGAGAGAGACAGAGAGACAGAGAGAGAGAGAGAGAGAGAGAGAGAGAGAGAGAGAGAGATTTCTCCATCAAATAACTCCTCCCAGAGTTTAAGAAATCCCAAGAAAGAGGAGTCAAAAGGAGTTGGGAAGACAGGTAACAGAGGACACTAGAATAAGGCACATCAAAACACCTGAGAAATGCTCATGTGAGCTCACAGGGACTGAAACAGCATGTCCATGGCTTTCATGGATCTCATATGCTCTAGCTTTCAGTTTAGTACCTTTATTCATGCATGAAAGTGCAAACATACATGTCCCTGATTAATTTTTAATTGAAAACAGATTATTCTCTCATACAATACATCCTGATCGCAGGTTCCCCTTCATCCACTCCTGCCACCCCTGCCACATATTGCTTGTTTCCCAGATCCACTCCATTTCTTTTTCTTCATAAAAGAACAGGCTTCCAATAGACAACAACCAAACAAGACACAATAAGACAACACAAAAGCCCTCATATGGACACTGGACAAGGCAACCCAAATATAGGAAAGGGGTCCCAAGAGCAGCCAGGGGTCTGTGATTTGTGTGTCTCCTACTGGGGCTCTTTTATCTTTCTGATGGTTTGTCATGGCTAACTTTGATATGATGGTTTTCATTTTAACACATCATATTTTATTTTAGTAGGTTTTGTTGTTATCTCCTAGAACCATGTTCTTCTTTAATGATACACAGAAATGTAGTAGATCTAGATGGGACAGGGCATTAGGAATAAATTGGAGGAATTGAAGAAGAGGTAACTATTCATATAAAAACAAAATATAAAAATTCAGACATAAATTATTAATTTTATCTCATTTGCTAGTACATAAAGTAAAAATGGGGGTAAGGTAGGTAAAAGGCTTCACATCAGGGTTATTGAAAGATTGAGATTGCAGAAACAAGATGAATTTTAAATAAATTCAAAGTAAAGATTAATTACAAGGCAAGTTAAATTACATGTAGCAGTAATGAATTGGATATTTATCTTTACATTTTTCACATTGCATTGAATATCTATAGTCTATATATTCAGTGTGTTGTAAGTTCTTGGCTGACAAAAATGAATTATGATAACTGTATTAAATATTATCACTCGTATAGGAAAATTTGAAATGTTATATAACTTTTAAATTTATTTTGTTATAGTATCAATAAGTGATTATATTTCCAATCTCATGAATGTATGACCTAGGTTCTTTGTTTTAAAAATTAGATATCCTTAGCCGGGCGGTGGTGGCACACGCCTTTAATCCCAGAACTCGGGAGGCAGAGGCAGGTGGATCTTTGTGAGTTCGAGGCCAGGCTGGACCGACAGCATCCAAAACAATACAAAGAAACCCTGTCTCGTAAAACCAAAAAAAATATTAGATATCCTTATCTTATTCTGGAATATCTTTAATAATATATTCATCTTAGCCTTAGACCTTAAGCCACTTAATTTAAAAAAAATCACATGGACCATGTGCATATTTACAAAAATGTGTAATAGGTCATTTTGAATAAACAGGATCAAAGGCATTAGTCTAATTATAAAAACACATTTTATACAATATTGATTAAGTAATTAAAAACCGAATCCTGAGAAAAGGGAGAGCATACAAAATTAGGTGCAAACTTTATCATTGGTATCACAAACATATGCATGCTTTATTTGGAATAGTTCTAAAATATATTAAAGTGATAAGAAAACCCATTATCTAAGAAAATTGATATAACTAACAAAAATACAAATAATAAATCTGATCAATATATATTTCACGAAGATAATGCTTTTATCTCGACTATTGATTTTATATTATTTTATTATTTATTTATTTATTTATTTATTTATTTATTTATTTATTTATTTATTTGGCTTTTCAAGCCAGGGTTTTTCTGTGTAGTTTTGGAGGCTGTGCTGGAACTCACTCTTAGACCAGGCTCGTCTTGATCTCAGAGATACCTGCCTGCCTCTTCCTTCTGAGTGCTGGGATAAAATGTGTTTGCCACCAATTCCGGGCAGTTTTATATTTATTAATATAGTCATACGATTTACTTGTAATAGAATTCACTGATTTATAGTTTTTCTAGATGCGACATAGATAATTATTGTTAAATAATCTTAAAAAGTACATGTGTATCAGCGGGGGAATTGATTTGTAAAATAAGATTGTTTCCAAAATAAAATTTAAATAAAAAAGTACATGTGTAAATCTCTAAGATTCCTTATAATTATTCTGTTATCTGGGACATCTTTTTACCAGAAATTATAAGTTAATGGTGAGCAAATATGCCATTAACAATAGCCAAGATTGCCCATAAGTTTTCTTGAGAGAAAAGATGAAGTCAAGATTATGAGTGAAGAAAGTTCATGCTTGGGCTACTTTTACTTATTGTGACCAAAATACTGAAAATTAAAACTTAAAGAATAAAGGATTTGGTTTGTGTCATAGTTGCTTAGCTCTTCTATTCCTGTTCCAGCGATTGGGTCAAAGCACTGAAGAAGATATTATTCAGTAGAGTAGGAATGTTCACTAAATGAGCATCAGGTAGCAAAGACGATGAGAGAGAAATGTATTGAGGGTCCCTTGATAGAAAAGTCAATCACAACCTTAGGTTACTCATTTACTCCAACCTCGTCCCACATCCTCATAGCACATTCAGCTTTAATAATGCTCATCTCAAAAGAGTGATACTGACTATACTCAGGACTTATTATGAGCATGTCATAGTCAAATTAAGAAATGAGGTTTACGTGCATTGAAGTACTATAGATTCCATAAAATATAAATTTAAATTAAACTATCACACTGTCACCTAATTATTCAAATTAAGCAGCTATGTATTACTCCATGGTAAATGAAGTCTTTCTTTGAAACCAAATGAGCAGAAGGGGGCCAAAAATAATCCCAGGGTACAGTAAAGTTTGCATTTTATTTATTGAAACCATAAAAGAAAATATATTTCTCAAAATTTGGAAGTAGGTGTTGCTCTGTAAAGCTGTAATTGGAATTATTATTTACGAATAATATGTTTTTTCATTTTTGTGGCTACTATCAATAAAGTTACAATAAACATAATTGAGCAACTGTCCTAGGGATAGGAGGAAGTGTCCTTTGGCCAAATGCCCAAGAGTGGTATAGCTGGGTCTTGAGGTAGATCAATTCCCAATATTTTGAGGAAATACTTCATTGATTTCTATAGTGACTGAACAATTTGGCACTCCTACTAGTGATGGAGAAGTGTTCACTTTGCTCTAAGTCCTTGCCAGCATTAGTTGTTGCTTATGTCACTGATCTTAGCCATTCTGACAGGTGTTTCCTCTCTCAAAACTGATATCAGGACCCTATTGCTGAGGACAATATCCCCACAGCTCAATAAACTTAGAGACGTCACGTGACGCTGGTGGGCTTCACCTTACATTCTAGTCCCATAGTCAAGACAAGGTACTCTGAATGCTATGGTAAGAGAAACCCGGATGCCAATCCAGCCATAAAACGATTGACTCACAATCTGTTCTACCTACAAGATGTGTTCAGGAAAGTGTGACCCATATCTTGTGAGTGGTCAAGCAGTATATTATCATCTGGCTTACAATCTAAACTTGTATAGTAATATCTTGACAGATTTGCTTAATATAATCTTAAATTTTCTAGGGAGGATAAATGCTTAACATCTTTATCATTGGAGAAGTATACTCTTTATATGAAGATGATGTTAAGTGTTCCAATGTTAGGTGAAGTAGTTAACAGAAAATAAAAACAAGGCAGAATAGAAGGAATGCTGGAACTATATAAGGAAGATTAATAGGCTTAGCTGAAGTATGAGTTATATTTATTGTCCCCAACTGAAGGCAAAGATGCAGAAAATCCATAATTCACAAACCCTAAGAGTGCAGAAATTCTCATGAGAGCAAGTATGTCTTATGCCAATGCTAATTTTCAAAAAAATAAGAGTGTATGAACCATAATCAGGAAACAGAGAACCTGGAGAGAGTACAGACTGGTCCAGGGAGGAGGCTTAAAACTCAGCGATAAATGTAAAAGCAGGACCCAATAATTCAAATGGAAATTTGTATGCATGCAGCTTACTTGTTAATGCAATTTCATTATATCAAAATATGATAAATCCTGAAATGATTCCTCAGTACTCTAACACTAGTATTTGGGAGGTCGAGGCACGTGACCTGCCAGGAGGAATGCATGGCTATATTTGACTAAATAGTGAGTTCTAGTTAGCCTAGGATGTAGAATGAGATGCTGACTGTACCAAACAAGCAAACAAAACCAAATAATCAAAATCGCAGAAAAATATGCTGGATTTATTTTATTATTTTTCAATTCAAAGCTAAGTAATATAATACAACATAAACACTTCAGTTTATTTGGGTGGTATGCACGCATAGAAACTTAGCAAGCTGAGGCAGCAAGATCATGAGTGCTTAGGAGTTTGAGACCAATACAGGCATCATAGAGAAAATCAGACTCCAATAAACAAAAACAAAACTTAAAACTTTACAATCTTATTGTATAAAATGTTATTTTTGTAAGTTAAGATAATTTACTACATGTTTTCTAGATTTCAATGAGAATATTTAACTATAAACTTTGCTAAATTATTGAGGACATAAACACTTGAAATCTTTAAGAACAAAACTAAAATTAAAAGAACTTTGATATTAAAATAGGGAAGTATATTTTTATTATAGTATCATATTTATATGCTTTTACTATTTTTCTTCTTTAAAACTGTGTTTCCTTATGCTTGAGGATACAAACCATGCATAAAATACATTATATAAGTAAGAATAATGACAAGTTCTTTGTGAAACCCTCTGGAATAGCTAATAAAGCAGAGGTGTAAGGAGAAGACTTTTATGAACTCATCAGCTGTCCCAGGCAAATGCCCTACCAACAACTCTGTCAGTGCCATTGTGGTGACAGATTTTACGCAACCCTGTCAGGGAGCATGAGATTGGGAAGATAGTGCCTTGTGAACAAAGGTCATTCTTAAGTGTGCTTTCATTAACAAATTCATACCATTCATTATTTCTTCCCTAAAGTATTTGCTAAACTTTGTCTTTAGAATTTCTAAATATTCTATTCTAGAGAATACTTGATAAAAAGTGTGTTTTTATTGAGCTGAACCATTTCTTAACCACAGCTATGGTTTCTATTTCATCTTTTTTTTTTTACAATTGCACTGTGAACAGGGCAAGGGACACCACAAGGGGTTCTTTTTGTTTGTCTTGCTTTATGTTCTTGTTGGAAAACATTCAGATATTTCCAATGTCATATGAAAAAGAAACACTCTATTCAAAGTCCTAATTAAGCTCATTTTGGAGATGCCTAAAATTCCTTTTCCTTTATATTAATGGATTGCTTTTGCTCATCAGATAACAGTGCAATTTGCAAGTATATGTTTGTAGATGATAACACTCTTTTCAGTTTGAAAATAAAATACATCAGTAACATAATGCTGCAGGCTTAATGATTTTAAATTTAAGTAGTCTCCCTTTAATACTTCCCGGCATTTTAAAGAATCATGGTGTACTAATTATTGCCTTTTCCCTTGTCAGCAGTGGAAATAAGCTTGGCTGTAGATTTTAGCAGTGAAATAATTCTCCGAACAGAGTATGGCAGCACAATGCGAAGTACGTTCCTGGCAGGAAACCCTTTAACAAGTTCAGTCTGTTCCATGGGCTGCACAGCACTGTTATATCAGCTGCTTAATTCAAAGATCACTCAGTTCCCCCCACCTCAAGGGAGAGGCAGCAGGTGCAAAGAAAAGTTCCTCTCTTGATGTGGAAACATGGCATTTGACAGAGCAAGCAGGGACCCAGATCACACAATGGCTGTGAAGAGCACTGGCTTTAACAGAAAACCTGCCAACCAGCTACACTCCTCGGATGACCACTTCTTCGCCTCCAGTGACACCATCCCGTGCTTACTTTGATCTTTTTGTGTTGTTCCAATAGTTCAAATAAACAGCAGGGCTTCAAGAAAATAAGGGGAGTGAGACAGATGGATTTTTTTGCTGCCCATCTAGCAATTGCTGTGTTCCTAGCAACCTTATATTTGGGAAGTACACCCCAAGGCAAAAAGGAAACTTGAAGGGGGTAATCTCCATCCTCTGTGTGTGGCAGCTGGTTTGAATCAAAGGCATTGTGCTTATGCCAGTCTTGGGCTTTGGTAATTTATAATAGCCTAAAGTTCTAGTATAAAAAGCACATAGCTGCAGGGAGACATGTCAGATTCCCTTACACAGTCTGTCATTTCCTTGGAAACATAATAATTAAGATGTCTGGTATAACTGCTTCTGCCAGAAATATTTTTAGATTTCAAGAAACTCTAAATTCAAGGAGAGAATTATTAAATACTGCTCAACAAACTGAGGAAATGCATTTACAACTTTGTTCTGTCAAAGAGAGAGATACTTCATCTAAGTCTCTTGACAGTAGGTAGAGGAATACCTAGGTTTAGATAAAAAAAACAAAAAACAAAAATGATCAGCATCAGTTTGATCAAAGCATGAGCAGATGTGAAAGGAGTGAAACACTCACCTTTAGTCAACTTATACATTTTTGGTCTAAAAGACTGACACAATTGTAAAGGTAGAAAGACATTCTTCCCATCTTCAAATTAATATAATTGCCTTTGTTGGTTATCCATACCATTCATAAGCAAACTACTTATCCCATCCCTGGGTCTCCACTGAGGATGCTATTTAGATTCTATTTGCTTGCAACTATCAGGTCAGATGACTTATGGAACTTGTGTACTATATTAGGTTCCTGGAAGAACATAAGACAATTATCTACTGGTTTAAAATAATTTTGGTAACAGTTACAATTGAAAGACAAATATCATTGCAGACCTAGAAGAAGAATTTTGGCTCAACTGGTCAAAGTAATTACAAAAGGGGAAAGGATGCTACATACATCTTAAGAGCAAATGCCAGTATTTTTAAAGCATTTTTATGTTTTTACAATACGATTATCATTCTGGACTGTGATGAGGCTATAAAATATATAAATAAGAGATCAAGAGCAATATGGTACAAAGAGAGATCATATTGTTCTGATGACAATTGTTAGATGACAAGGGGCAATATAAATATTCCTATTCAATCTGGATTTTAAATAATCTACTGTGTTTCATACAACATTCCAGACAAGACACCTATCTCATGTACTTTTAAAAGCAAACTACTAGAAGATGCATTCTGTTCTAACTCCTGTGTGAAGATTAAGAATCCCTCAATCACAGATTGATTTTACTACATTTCTATGGAGTTTATATATGTTGCACTTTTAAGTAATCTTTTAAAATTACACACACATATAAGTCTAAATACATATATTATATGCGTATATATTTATTTTAGGTGAATTTTTGTTTCAAAAGTAAATTTGAAAACAAATTTACTTTCAAATACCTGCCATGCTTATTGTATAAGAAAGCCTTTTGATTTTAGAAGTATTTATTTTGAGGAGTCATTTAAGATGCAGCAGCATTAGGTCAAATAGACCTGCATTCTAAACATGTCTTGATGCTGGTGTATATCTTGCTAAGACAAACTGAAATTCAGTAGAACTTTTATGATGTTCCTCTTCTCTTCTCCTCTATCCATGCTTTTCTTTTTGGTCTCATAGTGTCCTCTCACGTTTGTATTTGTGGCCCCATATCTATTGCATCCTCTCTCTTCTTCCACAGGTGTGTAAGTTAAGAGCAAAGCACCTGCCTTCCTTTTACTAGAAGATTTTACTTACAGTAAAAATGGCTCTTGGGTCTTCCATCAACTAGCCACACTTGAAGATAGTTTTGTTTCCCACACTATGATGAAGAGCACAATTAATGTCAAAGGACTCAGAGGAGAAACAATAGAGAGGTGGCCACCTCCTTTTGATAGAGCATGAGAGAGTGCACAGCTGGAGGAAAGAATAAAAGCAGTAGAAATATAACCAAAATAGCCTAGTCCTAAGGCATGAAGAAGCCTGGATATTTTCAATAGAAAGGAAAGAAGAGGAACCGATCAGCAGATAGATAGATAGATAGATAGATAGATAGATAGATAGAAATAGTAAATAATCAAATGAACAGTAGCAACAACAAAGAACTCCAAAACTCTTCAGATGATTCAGTTGATACAGAAATCCAAGAAGAGTACAACCCAGCCAGTGCTTGAACATCTATGGGAACATGTGTACAAGTGACACACATGTGTGCATGCATGGCTTTTAGATTTTGAGGTCTTTTGTAGCAAACAGAATTTAAAATATCTAGTCAGCAATTCTCTTCCCAACGACAGTTTTCCCAATCCCGTTTCATATGCAATAGATGATCGTGAGGAGGAATATGAACCTTGGAGAACGCTTGCTCAGCCACTCACCACTTCTGTGATCTAGAATAACTCACTTAGTCTCTCTGTATTATGTGTACTTCCCTGTAAAGTAGAGAACCTCATGTGGTCTCCACAGGGTTCTGAAAAAATGAGTTCAGGTGATATCCCCTGTACATCTTCATTATCCATACTCCCTTTGAAACCCTGAGCTTAGATTAGTATAACAAACTGATAATGTGAGGAAGAAAATAAAGTATGTGTTCTTAGTGATGACTCTTTGTTCTACAAGACAGATATATATATTTTTCCATTAAAAGAAAGTCACACTTCTTAGACCATTCATCAGATCAACAGTATAACAATTAGTATGATGACATACCAATATTTACAAACGGATATATGTTAATGCCATTTTAATAATCTTTTTGCACTGGTATTCAATATCTACCTTCTACAGAACATAGCTATGGCATATTGAAATATGTTATGGTATTATTTAATTCTATTCAAATTTTTAATCTAGTGATACTAATATGGTATATTTAAACCATTTAATAGAAGTTATTGTGTAATTAAACCCTTTAAATATAATATTTAATTTATGTTTCCGTGTCTGTTTTGTCTCATGTCACAGGTTTATATTTTAAAGCATATGAACTAAATTTCTGCATGATCAAATCAAATTTACTATTGAACAACTAATTCATGTACATTAAAATATGTATGTTGATTAACTGTATAGCCTTGTTCATGCCATGTAAGTAACTTATTATGGAAGTCAAGTTCTAGGAATCTATATTTTTGGAAACTAGAGATGCTCAATAAAATTAAGACAATATTTTCATTCATAAGTGCATAATTTTAACAATTTACATATAAAATTATTTAATTATTAACTATTTATAAAAGAATGACTTGCTAAATGTTTATTAGATACTGCTATTTTATAATATAGTCCAACAATGTTAATAGTAATGTTTAGAGTGCACTTGAATGATGCAGTCCTGGTAAATATTTCAAATTTTCATCTCATAGATTTCACAACACATAGCTAAATTTAATGTGTCTTTGAAGGTGATATATATCAGTAATTGCTTTTAGGAAAACAAGTTGTTAAAATCCACATTATTCATTATTGTACAAACTATTGAAATAAAAATATTTTTCCTATTCATTCTTTCTTCTTGATAATCACATATTTACTACATTAGCTACAATGGTTAACAGTTATTGTGTTTTATCTCTAACATTGGACATTCATGAACAATATAAGGATAAAATCTAATTTATTTGTTGTTAAGTCCTAGCAACTGAAACACCTTACAGTTCAAATAGGCAACCTTTACATTTTATAAATTAAGAGGCTAAATGATTTGCCTTGGAAATTAAGGTGGTCCTTAACAACAGGTTCTTTTTCCTTTCTCAACTAGACACATGTGTTAAAAGGAAGGACAGAGACTATGAATGATATTTTTTTTCACTTGGTAAAGTTGAATATTTGAATAAATATATTTGACACCACACAATATTTTAAAAAATATTATCTACCACTCCTGCCAGGGAACCAGGTATCCTGACTGCAGATCTTCCTCTCTCTGTCTGTCCTGTTCCTCCCTGCCCCCTACTGTACCTCTCCTTGCTCGCTTGCCCCATCTGCTGTGGATCCCAAAGATCTTCCTAATATACCTTCCCCCACTCATTGCTTCTTCCCAGGCCCCAACTACAGCAGGTACCCCTGATAATCCACAGACCTCTTCTGCCATGGAAGCTCCAGCAGATCCGTGCCCCACCCCAGTCTCATCCCCATCTTTGCGGCAAAACACCTGCTATAGTCTCTCTTTCCTCTTTCCTCTTTTACACTGTTACCAAGGGATCATTAAGATCTTCTCCTCCAACCTTCCTTCCCCTTATTTGTTCCATTATCCCAGCATCCAACACTAGCAGACATTCTATGTAAACATACCAGTTTTTAAAGGGCATGTGAGGGTGGTACAGGAATCTGGTGCAGTGAAAGCTTCTTAAAGTATATGAAGATTACCCTATAGAAATCTCCAAATAATTAGGGAGATAGAGTCTTCTCTGCCCATGCCTTGACACAAAATTATTCTTTCAGTATCTGGATTCGGTTACATCCAATAGAGCTGATGGCCCAATGGAAACCATGGAAATCCCCAAACAACCCAGGCTGGTGTTAAGACAGTAGGTTGCTTTACCTGAGGCCTAGCCAAGGAGATAGAACCCATACCCAATACTGCTTGTGTGACAGGTAACCAGAAACTAGATAGTCCAGAGACCTAGAGTAAAACCAAATCCTAATGTACAATGTAAAAATCTCTATAGACAAATGAAGTTATTTTTTTCTACTAGTATATAGGAAACATTTAATATCAGGTAGGTACTTAACATAATTATGCTGCTTCTTAGAAATATTTCAAAACAACTATCACTTTCAGTATGTAGTCTTCAACATTCTTTGCAAATTATGACTAGAATTTGAGGAGGGAAATGTACCTTTGTACATTCATTTAATATAATTATTCAAGTATACCTCATAAACCACTTAAGGAAGGCAACTATGAAATGGGTACATTTCCACTGATAACTCATAACATACTTGTTTATGAAATTCTCTTATACTAAATCTGAATGTTTCTTATACTAAAGAATATATGAAGGAGAAAACCGCTTCTCCAAAGTCAGTGTATTTTGTGATTTTTTTCTTTTTTATTCTTGTTAGTCAAGGGAAACAATAGACTGAAAAAAAGGGCTTTACTTTCCATTTTGACAATTTTATTTTCATATTACTCATTCCTTCTCTGATGGTTCAGGCTACAATGGGACATTTGACCACTGGCCATCAGGATATCTCTTGCAATGTTATCTATTTTGCTTTCTCATAAATTGAGTATGTAGGGTGATTATCTCCATTCAGGCATGAATCATATATTGCCATTAAAAATCCATTAATGCAACAGTTTCAAAATTACATTTGTTTCCCATGATTTCCCCTTGGGTTTTCAATAAAACAGAGGGATTCTAATTTTAAAAGCATACAAAATTCTCAGAATATTCAACTTTATGAAATTATTATTTTAAAAAAAGGTCACTGCTGTGCTATCACAAAAAAGATTTAAGTGAAAGATAAAAATGGCAGAAGGCTAACTGTTCTCATAAATATATTCATAAAGTCTTATTTCCCTCAACTGAAAGCATAACATATTAGTATCTTAGGTCTGTCACTAATGAAAGAAATCTGGGTTAGTTTTGATCTAGTTATTCTACCAATATCTCTTCACAATTTTAGTGTCTGCTAGAATAGAAACATTTTTTAATTACCATATTTTCCATTAAAGTCAGTACAGTTCCATGCCACATATTGAGGATTGGGACATGGCACATTCTCTTTGCAAGGATGGACTTGTAATACTTTACTAGTCTCAGATGTTATACCATATATAATCTTTGCATCAAAGTGAATTCTATGCTATTCACTCAATGACAATGTCGCCTAATCATACATTTGATAGAAAAATTCCTACCCATTCTTAAGTGGTATAAGACTGTATTCTTCATTTTTTACTTGGCATTTTGACTTTCTGTTTCTGAGAAAGGAAGGCAATGATTAAATTTTGCAGGAATCACTATAAAATATCTAAATGACCAAATATCTGTTCAAATTATTATGTTTATTTGAGTCATATTGTGAAATTACTTTACACTTTAAACAAAATAAATAATATTTCAACAGTTAACATTCTAAAGAATCAAAATATTTTAAATAAATTAATGACATTCCAGAAGGAAAATAAACCCAAGCTTATCTTGTTATGTTTTTTTTGTAGTTAGCATGAAATTGCAGTGTTATGTACTGTTGTGTTTTCCATGGGATTAAAATATACCGTCTTCTGGGGAGGCTCCTTAAGTCAGGGGTAAACACCTCAAAATAGCTCAGGAAGTTCCTGAAACTGACCAAATTCACTAGCTCTCTTCCCTCTCAAAGTAAGCAATAAGGGTTGCTGTGAATTGATTTCAGGCATGTTAATCTGGAAAGAGAACTCAGATCAGACTAGGTGCCTGGAAGGAGTAAAAAGTAGCTGAGCTGCCTGGAAGAGATTTAAACAAACAAGTCACTTGGAAAGGACAGTCTCCAGTCTGTTGAGTTGTCTCAGACTGCACAATGTGTTCCAGAATCTAAACTTTTGTGAGCTGTCACCATTGCTGGAATGGGTTATGGTGATGGAGGTGTCCAAGTAATTTGTGTTCCTATATGAAACATCTCACCCATAGTGCTCTAAGTAACCCAAATAAAACTCATTGGTTCATCAAGTAAAATTTGGTAGTACCAATACTTTGGTCTGTCATGGACCCTACCAAGAATGTGTAGATATGTATACTGTATCACCCCAGGAAAAATTATGAAGTAGAGTTTTAATGAGATTTTAAATATGGTTTTGGCTAGAAAACATGAAAAGTAAAACTTTTGTAAACCTAAAACTACATGGTATGGTGTCTACCTCAACTAAACATAAGAAGAGTATTTGGAGACAGAATCTTTGAACTAAGTTCTTTCTTCACTAACACATGATATATTCTTTAATGTATTTCCTATGCTAGTGTTAATTGTTGCTATAAAATTCTGTTCCTATGTCAACTATAGTTTGCTATAAATCTTTACTATATCTTCAGCACAAATTACTTTCTTGTTGCATATTGCCTTATGAGCAATTGAATCAAATGTTAATTATATTTTTATGCCTCCTTTAAAAATCTTGCTTTTGTTTCTCCTGCTAAAGTTAGGTCTGAATCTGAATTTCTCCTTTCTGAAATTTGTATTTCTCACAAGATGTCATCATCTGAGCTATTATATGAGATGTTTATTTTCTAAGAAATTTCAATTATAAGACAAGGTTGAAAGTGAAACGGAAAGCGTTTCAGTCTGTGTTTTGTTTGCTTTGCCTTTGTTTTCTTCAAGGAAATGACTAATTGACCATCAAGTTTGAGAAATACTTATATTTTAGAACAAAATTTGGTGTTTATTTTTAACACACATCTAGAATTAATTATCTTTGTCTTATTGTATGGAAAGAATGTTTTGTTGTAACCTACTGAATGTCTCCATGTTATAATTATAGATAGTACTAATTGATATAAATAAAATATATTAGAAACTGTAGAAGTACTCTGTGGTGTCATCTGATAGGAGAACCGTGATACTAAGTTTTTCTGCTCAAAGTAACAAGTTATACCAAATAGCTTGGGTGTGTACCAGTTTATAACATCAAGACTTGCTCAGATATATTCTATGCTAGAGAAAATAACCACCCAATATCCTCATTGTGCAATTTCAGAACACATTCCCAGTTTTTAAAATTCATTTTGCTTACCAAGCACAATTCTCCTTTCCTCTCCTCCTCTGACTCCTTGCATCCTAATCCACTCCCCCAGAAAGTATAAGGAACATCAATTTTAAAAAAGACCAAGCCCCTCCCTCTTGTATTAAGGCTGAGCAAGCCAACCTACCACCGGAAATGGGCTTCAAAAAACCAGCTCATCCACCAGGGATAGATTTTCTCCCACTGCCGGTCCCACAAACAGACAAGTCACACAGCTGTCACCTGCATGCAGATGGCCTAGCCCTGTAGGCTACCCAGTTGTAGGTCCAGAATCAATTTCCATTTTAACTGATTCATGACAGTGCCTCCTTTAAGATCAAAAGATTACACAGTTCTTGAAAGACCATGTGAATCAATTTTTAATATTGTCTAATCCTCAGTCATAGAACACAGGCCAAAATATTTTTGCTTTGCTTTTTGCCATTTTTAAAATTTCATTTTACATTCCAACCATAGTTCTCCCTCCCATACCTCGTGCTTCTCCCCTTACCTCACCTCCTCCTACCCCCAGTCCAGTCCTCCTCACATTGTCCAGCATACTTATGTTCAAAAGTAGAAGCAGAAGAAATTTACATACACAAGCCACTATGACTGATCCAAACTTATCAGTTCCACAGAAAACTGAATAAAAATGATAGTAGAGTAGATGAAATTCCAACAAAGGAATTTATTGATTATAAGAAATCTCAAGAAAATGATAAACATGACATTAATATTGCCATAAAAAAGGCACATATACATGTCCATACCTACACACACACACACACACACACACACACACACACACACACACAATAAGGAAAGAAATGCAAGATATGAAAATATTATTCAGTAAAACATAGAAAGATCAGAAATTATCAATGCAAATTTGGATTATTAAAAGATAAATAATTCGAATAAAACTGTTTAAAGCTTCATGAATAGTCTACTAGGAGAGGAAGACATAATACCAGGATCTAATATAGGTAAATATAGAATATATAAACTATAATGAAGAAAAGTGTACAAGAAAATACAAGACATCTGGAGAACCATTTTAGGAGGGAAGAAACTTAAGAATCCTGAGTACAGAAGCTTGTAAACTAAAGACACAGGGAGCAAATATACTGAGATAAGGCCAAAGAGTCCCCAAATCAAGGGAAATAAATCGTATCTAGGGACTAGCAGGCTTTAGATGCCATATAGATAAGAATAGGCAAGAACTTATTCAAGTTAAAATATTGATTGAGTAGCATAAATGAATACTGATAACTATGAGAAAAGAACTCTCAGGAATATATATATATATGCATATATATGTATGTATATGTATATATATATACATATGAAAGCACTTTAGAGAAACATGAATGCATCAACAGAAACTATAGAATTTAGGAACATGTTTGAAGCATCACAAGAAAACAAATGACAGCTTAAATTAATGTGTCAACTAAGTCTATCCTTCATATCTTAAGGAGAAATAAAACTCTTCTATATTATGCACATTATAAGAATGCAGACTAACTTTCTTCTGTTTGCTTGTTTTGACACAGTCTGGTGTGTCTGTTTTTTTTTTTATGAGTTTATTTGTTTCCAATGAACAAGTAAGAGAAAAAGGGTGTGGATCTTGAAGGGGAAATGGGGGAGCTGACAGAGAAGAAAAGTGAAGAAGTGAGCAATGTGATTCTGGACACTCAGTAAAACATAAGTACGTAGGTAGATAAATAAGGTGGTAGATCAGGTATGCAGGGATGAGACAAAGCAACGCAAGTCAAAGGAAAAGCACATAAGCACATACAGAGTCACAGACACAGACTTACATGGGCACATGAATAGCATAAAAACACAAAGACGGAAACCACAATACATGGATAGTCAATAAACCTACAAGTTAGGAAAGACAGTGAGAACAAAGAACAGCAGAAGCAAAACAAACAAACAAAAAAACAAAAGAATACTCTGACAAAATATTATGAGAGAAAATCCTTCGAAAGGGCTATTGAGTTCATTCTGTGTTGGCCATCTACTGTGGGGCATGCGGCCTAAACTTAAGTTTGATTTGTATACCCAGTTAGACTCTATTGGCAAAAATTATCCTTTTTGTTTATCAGTGTTTACCAACTTCAGATAGTTTCCTGTTAGAGTCGGGGAGGGCGGAGTTGTGTCCACTTCCCCATTCAGTGCAGGGACCCCAGGTGAATTAGACTGTATCCCTGTACTAGCTTCTATAGTCTCTGTAACTTAATATGTATGTTGGACTGGCTGTTTAGGCCTTGTATTCTTGATGTCTCTTCTCCCTCTGCATCTTACATGTTTCTGATTTTTCCCCCTTTTTTGAGACAGGTTATCTCATGTATTGCTTTGGAGGTTGTCCTGGAACTCTCTCTGTAGACCAGGCTGGACTTGAACTCATAGAGATCCACCTGTCTCTGCTTTGGAGGTTGTCCTGGAACTCTCTCTGTAGACCAGGCTGGACTTGAACTCATAGAGATCCACCTGTCTCTGCTTCCTGAGAGATTCACCTGCCTCTTCCTCCTGAGTGCTAGTATTAAAGTTGTAAGCTACCAATGCCTTGCTCTTTCCGCCTTTTTATTTAGAGAGGTCCCTGAACTCTGAGAGAAGGAACTTGAAGGAGACATACCATTTAGGACTGATTGTTACAAAGGTTTTTGTTTTCTCCACACTGTCCATTTGCGGGTCTCTGTGTTGTTTCATTTACCGTGAGACTAAGTATCTCTGATGACAGATGTGTGAGGCACCAGTCTATGAGTATAGTATGCTTTCTTTTACAGTTAGATTTGTTCTTTTTTCCCTAGGTTATTCTGATTATCCTGACCTATGTTAAGGGACACTGTTTAAAAAGTCTTTTCTTCTATATCTTATTCTCACATATCATTTACTTTCTTACTTGAAAACAGTACAATGATTAACATTGTTACATTTAAAGGGTTTTACATTTTATGATATTTTTATTGACTCACACTCCAATTTGGTATTTTGTTTATCTTTAGAATGTATCATTATCAAATAATCTATTTTTCTTTTAGTGGGGCAAAGCATCTTTCTTCTTCCCATTTCTATCCCCATTTTCCTCAAATTATGCTCTTTTGTTAAACAAATTGTTGCCATCTAATTAACCAAACTCTAATTTTGATCTGTCTGCTCACCATGACTTCCATAAGTGAGACATAACCTCTGGAGATGAAAGCCTGTCTGATAGTTTCTGAATGGGAAATGGGATGGTGCTCAGAATCCCTGAACATTTTATTGTCATTTACTCTTCTACTTACTTCTTGATGAGGAACAATCACTGAAGAAATTTAACAACACAATATAAAATTATTTTAAAAATTTTAACACAAGTAGCCAGAGTTTTTTTGCCACCTGGTGTCTCAGCCCTTTGGCCCAAAATAAACACACTGATGCTTATTTTATTTAGAATCTATTTGGCTAATGACTCAAGCTTCTTACTGGCTAGCTCTCTCTTAATTATTAACCCATAACTACTAATCTATGTATTTCTACATGGCCTTATCTTACTGGACAAGTCTCCAGCACGCTATTCCTTCAGCAACAACATTGCAACTCTCTCCTGAACCTCCCTCACGGGCTCCTCCCTTAGTTTCTCCTTGTTTGGTAGACCCTCCTATACTCCCTGCCTGGATACTGGCCAATCAATGTTTTATTCATCAACCAATAAGAGAAACATATACACAGAAAAATACCTTTCATCATACAAGACTGTCCTGCGCCACAGTCTCGCCAGCAAGAACGACACAGGACACTCAGATCCTTCTGCAGTAAAGCTTTAATGCATCTTGAGAGATAGATGATCAGCTTCTGAGAGGGAGACCCTAAGCTAAGAAACCCAGCCCCTTATATAAGCTTAGGAGCTCCGAGTGAGACGTGTAGAGCCGGGATTGGTGGTTTGCTCATCACCCCAGATGACGCCACGGGAGAGGCAGAGCTTAAACGGTGGACTCCAACCGACAACGGATGTCGGCGCCATCTTCTAATGGCGATAGTGATAGCGAGGGCGGCTCCTCACATCTCCCCCTATTCATTTATTTTTGAAGCCATAGGACACCCACAACTTTGGAGTGGAGATAGAGGTCAAATCCCCATGTGCAAATTTGGAACATGTACAAAGCTCCTCTCCAGGGTCTTATCCCCAGAGGGAGCCCTGACCAGTCCCGATGTCGTTTTTCTGGGGGAAGGAGATCATGACATAGAACCTTCATGCAAGATGACTTATCTCCCAGGAGAAAGTCGTTATACCACAGACCTCTCCTGTGCAGTGCTTAGCCTTGCAACTCCTTGGGCTGCTGAAGCCTACCCACTCTATCCCATGCAATGAGACTAGCCTCGTGGGGTGCAAGAGCCGGAAGGCCAGCGACCTATTGCTTTAACATGGTTAACCAAATGTCAGGGGAGGCTCCGTGTTCTAAGGCAGCAAGTGCTTGTGCCACCATCACTTTGTCTCTTTTTGTTTGGGCTCTGAGCTTACACACCACCCAAAGCATCAACACTATTCCACAGCAGAGAACTAGGCTAAATAATCCCACCCCCACCCATTCCTTAAAATAAGAAAATGCAGATGAAATCCAGGAGGAGAGGCCTTCCATCAGAGAAAGATCCAGACGCGTCGAATTCACTTGCAGGATCGCCACTCTCAACTCACGGAGTGTCTGCTCAAACTCAAAAGTTCAATTCTGTAATAAATGTTGAGACAGAGCATTTGACAGGTTAGCTGCTCTTGTAAAATTCTCATATTGTACTGAAGTGACACAAAGGCCAGGCAACTTTTGTTCACATCCCAATTGGGCCATCTACCACAATATATCCAATTGTTCCTGAACCAAATTAATCCGTTGGTTTACCAACATCAGGCCTCCTTGTATCTGAGAATTGGCAGTGGCCAATGGTGGCAGGGGGCAAAGGTCCAGGGGAATGGACTGGGACCGGTTGAACATTCATTTGGGACATGAGTAAGAAGTCGGAGGTGGCACGCAAGTCCATTCCGGGGGTTCCTTGGAAGCCTCTACCTTCTCTTGATTGCTTTTCTGAAATCGGTTCCCATATTTCTGAGGGCCCTGGGACCATGGGCCCCGTGACCCGTTTTTTTTGATTGGGTACCTTGGTTTCTTCAATAGGGGGCAGAAGCCTCCCTTTTATATCCCGGACTGACCTGCATTCGCTAGCCTTATGATAACCTTTACCACAACGATGGCAAAGCTCCAGTTCTCTTGTTCTTTCAGGGGTTTGACAATCTTTCTTAAGGTGCCCCATATTCCCACAATTAAAACAAGCTTTTAGATTTGATAAATCTCTATGCCTGTGCATTTGTAAAATGGCAGCAGCTAGTCCTGCATTGGTTAGGGGTCCCCCCAGCTCCCTGCACACTCTGAGCCAATCTTGTAAACCTTTGCTTTTGCGAGGGGCGATAGCCGCTCAACATTCCTGGGTTGCTTGTTCATAGACAAGTTGCTCAATCAGGGGCATAGCTTGTTCTGAATCACCGAAGATGCGACCGGCCGCCTCGGTCATTCTGGCCACAAAGTCTGAAAATGGCTCTTGGGGTCCTTGGACAATCTTTGTAAGGTGTCCGCCGGATTCTCCCCTTTTTGTGAGGGCCTTCCATGCTTTAATAGCGGCGGCCGACACCTGAGCATAGACGCCCCAGATGTAGTTGGTTTGATTAAGGGCATGTTGACCCTGACCTGTCAGCATTTCAAATGTCCACTGCCTCTGATTCTCATCTCCAGCCGTGGCATTAACTCTAGCTTGCGCCTGGGCTGCATCATACCAGAGAGCCTTCCATTCCATGTATTGTCCCATGTTGGGAAGCACTGCTTTCACTGTCGTCTGCCAGTCAGTGGGAGTCATGGCAAAATTAGCAAGCCTTTCCTCCTGTATTGTGGTAAAGTTAGCATTGACCCCATAATTACGAACGGATTCGGCCAATTCTTTGATTTGATTGTAATCTACGGGGGTATGTACTCTTCTGCCTTCCGCATTCTCGAATACTGGAAAAGCCACTTGTATTTTTCTCCGTTCCTCTAAAGGTAAAAAGGAGTCAATACCAGTATTCAGCCGAAGCTCATACTGTGGAGGCGCCGAGGGGCGTGAGCCCGCCGGATTTATAGGCGGTGGCCTCACATTCATTTTTGTTTTCAGGGACTGGTGTCTATCAGGGTGATATCTTTCTTCCTCATACCGTGCCGCCTCCTCCTCTAGATCAGCTTCTTTGCTAGAATCCAGAGTGTCAGAATCTGAATTATCTAGCTCCAAGGCTTCTAGCTCTACCGCAGGGTATAGGCTAGATTCTGGCTTTTTCTTTTTCTTAGATTTGTTAGGGGGTGAATGATCACTCCCTTCTTTCTCTCCCCTTTCTTAACTTCTTGGGGAGGGCCTTTTTCCTTAGACATGTCCTTTCCTTTTGCGAGCTCCCATTCTCTCACTCCGTTCAGTTTCTGACATGCTATCCTGAACTTCCTCTAAGGTTCCCTGACTTTCTACTATAGCAGGGTGACAGGCCTCATCCTCCAAGCAGTTTTTAACTAGCTTCCAAATGGCTTTGGTACCTAAGCGGAGATCTCCTTCTGCATGCTTCTTGTCTAGGTCTTTACCTAGCTTGTTCCACGAGGCCACAGTGAGGGACCCGGAACAACCATACCATGGTGCCACTCTATCTACCTCCTTGACAATATTTTGAAGTGTTCGTGGTGCAATTTTAAGATCTCTTTGTTTTAGCACAGTCTGTAGGGCAGTAACCACTGACTGTGACGACCCCATCTTGCTGGCGGCTTATCTAATGGTGCAGCTGGAGGCAAAACAAAAGTAAAAAATGGCACTCGACTCCTTTACCAGACTGACAGCACCGTTCTGTTAGCACCAGCCACGATGAAGAAGGACAAACAGGACTAGCACCAAAGCCTCCACTGACCCATCCCACGGTGGTGACAAATTAAGGCCAAAGTCAAGAAAGGGGGGGGTTCAGGATCAAGCATACCTCTCTGAACTTACCTCCCTGCAGTTCTGAATCCGCCCCATCTTCCGAGGGGTCTCCCGCGGTGCCGGCGATGTTGAAGAGTTCCCAGGTTTCAGCACCAGATGTCCCGCACCACAGTCTTGCCAGCAAGAACGACACAGGACACTCAGATCCTTCTGCAGTAAAGCTTTAATGCATCTTGAGAGATAGATGATCAGCTTCTGAGAGGGAGACCCTAAGCTAAGAAACCCAGCCCCTTATATAAGCCTAGGAGCTCCGAGTAAGACGTGTAGAGCCGGGATTGGTGGTTTGCTCATCATCCCAGATGACGCCACGGGAGAGGCAGAGCTTAAACGGTGGACTCCAACCGACAACGGATGTTGGCGCCATCTTCTAATGGCGATAGTGATAGCGAGGGCGGCTCCTCACACAAGACTACTTATAATCTCACAAATTAAATAATAGAATGTACACAACGTCTATGTTGATGATTAAAGCAAATAGTGGAACTTTGGTTAAATACATATATAAGGATACAGACATCTCTCTCTATATATATATGGAAAAGGAGGCAAGTGATAGAAAAGAAAAAAAAATGGATCAAAACCAGAACTTTTGAACAAATCTTGAAAAAACACAAGATGCTGTCATCGGGTTACACCCTATGTTCTTGTTCGCTCCATGATAACAAAGAAAAACAGAGGGATGGCACAAAATTTGTCTAGATGATAACTCTACTGAATATGTACACAAGTGGAAATGAAATACACTATGCAGTGAGAAAAATATTTGTTTGCTGCTTGAATTTCTAAATGGAGAAATGACACATAGGCTATTGATAATTCTGTAGAGTAGAACTCAGATTTCTTTATGAAGGAAATAATTTTGAACTTAGTTCCAATGTTTCTTTAGCTGGAGTCACAAAGGTTGTACCCCATTCCATGTTGGAGGGGCCCCTAAAATCTCATCTTAGTGATCCACCTCCACAACCCCATACCTAATTTGGGTTACAGTAACTGCACTTTTAGCTCAGCAAGGTCAGCGTCCTGAATATTTGCCCACTGGTGCTGTTCTCATATTCTCAGGCCGAGCTCAGTTACAACAGCTTGTCTCTAGCCCACTTAGATACTAGTAGGAGTAATACTTGAATACTTTACTGAATGGAAATCACCCCATGCCCCTCTAAGAAAAATTAACAACAAATACCTGAAAGATATATTTATCAGTTACTCGTACTTGATCTGAAATAAATCAAGTTTGGACAACAACAAAAACAGCACCAAATTATTCAATGAACTTAAAGAAAATAGCAATGAACTCCTGACTGAAGTCTAAGAACAAAAGAATATATTTGAATTAAATGAGAGGTATTTTAGGATTTAAAAACATAATCTATTGCAGAGATAGCAATGGAAATTATAAGGAAAGCTGAGACATTCCAATTTGAAATACTACTTTCTCTGTGGGTTTTCAAACAAGTCAGTTTTCATATTTAAAAACAAGAGAAATAGATTGATAATGAATGAGCAAATTATTTGAAAAATAGCTAATATTTTGAAGAAAAATTCCATTAAACTAGAAAGAAACAAATGTAATTAAATTCTTCAGATGAAACAAAGAATTATCTGATAGTAAAATAAAGTAAATTCTAACAGACAAAAATAAAAGTACAAACTAATATCCTTGATGAATATAAATGCAAAATTCTCAACAAAAACTAAAAAAAGTAAAGTTTTTTTAGTTAAAAAGAATATTCATTATCCCAGGAAAACAGTGATGATTCAATAGTTCCAAATCAAAAATTGTAATGTAAGTAGATTCAGAATTTTATAGATTCATAAATAAACTCAAAGAAAAATAATATGGTCATAAAATGGGCAGAAAAGACTTTCAATAGAAACTCTGTATCCTTACATGATAAGGCTCTTAATGACATAGAGAATAGAAGGTAGATACTTGATCATAACAAAGAATACTTATGATAAAGCAATAGACAGACATTTAAAAGAGAAAAACTCAAAATATTTCTGATAAACAACAAAAGGAGTCTCTTTAGTACTCCATACAGATTTTTGTGTCTTAGCTAGAGAATTAAGACAAAATAAGAAAATAAAATACATACAAAGAATGAAAAATGTCAAACTATGCAGTTTTGCAGATAATGTGTTTTAATAAAATCCTTAAAGACTTGAACATAATACTCTTGGAGCTGACCAACACCCTACAGAGCAGCAAGGAGTAAACTGACACCCAGAAATCTGTCGCCTTCTTTTCTAACAATAAAAAGCATGTCATGGAAGAAATTACCAAAAACATCCATTAATAATTGCCTCAAAAATAGCTAAAATAAAACAATGGAATCAACCTAACCAAGGAAACACATACTATTAAAAAAACTTGAAGAGCTCCAATTAGGAAATGAAAATATTGCAATGTGTAGAGACCTTCCATGTGCTTTTACCAGAAGAATCAATACTGTTAGCATAGTCATTTTGCAAAAACAAAATCTATAGATTCAATGAAATTTACAGAAAACAATCAGCATTACTTTTCAACTTGCAAAGCAAGGCTAAACAAAACCCTAAACTAGAGAAAAACAAGGAAGCAAAACAAAATAAGGAAAAATGTGGGTGAAGAACCTGAGTTCAGCAGTATTTTACCCTCTCTGAAGAGTAGAAGAAGGGTTGGCTGGGGGGAAAATGGAGGAAGAAGGAGGGGAGGGAGTGGGAACTGGGATTGGTATGTAAAATGAAAAATGATAGTATTAAAATTTTAAAAATTATTTAAATAATGTAGAATAATGGGTTTTGGGGGCATTAACAGTTGGCTTTGTCTCTTCTGTAAAACCCTATTGCTATGAGAAAGGGCTGGAGTGATATGTTTATTATCGTATAGTTAGAAAGCAAGACATGATTGAGGGAAGTAAACTAATTTTCCTTCCCAGCCGTGGGTTTCAGGGATTGTTGTAATACACACATTTCTAAGGTTCCCTTTAAAACCTCATTTTACACTCTGTCCTTCTGCTAGCACTAAGAAGAAGTTCCTTCCATCTATATTTGATGCAATCCTACCTTTTTTCTTTCTCTCAGTGGATTCAATTGCCACAATCTGATTCCTAAGAGTGATTGGTTCACATCAACTCCCAACATTAATCTATCACATACACTATCTAATTTTATCTGAATGTTTTGAATTTTATAGTCAACAATATTCATTGTATCCAAAAAATCTATAAGCCATAGATGCTTATCTTATTTAATTTCAGACATCCTTTTTACATAAGATAAACACGTCATTAAATATTGCGTTGATCCTTATGAAACCTATTTTGCTCTAAAACTACCAACCATTTGAGGACAGCCCAAAAATTATTTCTTTGACATTATGGAGAACCCTACATATGCTTGTTACTTGCTTTGATGAAAGTCACTCCTCAGTCTCTTGTGAGACTCCTCTTTCACAGAAATGCTGTTTAATCCTCTGTGCCTTTCTTGGACCTCTCCTCTGAGCCCTCCTAACATCCCCTCTGTGTGAACCTTCTTGGAGCCCATTGTCTTAGTCCTTGCCCTCCTGTGTGCTGCTGCTCTGTCCCCTGCGGATTGACAAGCAGAACATAGCACGGAAGGTCTTCCCTGCTCCTCTCCCTCCACTTACTTTAAGGCAGACTTCTAATGGTGACCCAACCTCATACAGAATACGTGGCCAAGATACATGTTCTAAAATTTTTTAGCCTGAATAACCCAACCAAATATATTTTTCAGTTCTATCCATTTTCCTCCTGAAAAATACAAAATGTAAAGTTTCAGATTAGGAATACTTATATAGAATTAGAAGATTCATAGTTTTCATCATGGTCAGTTTTGCAATAATTCCAATTGTCAAATTTGAGCATTTAAAGAGAGGGAGTTTTACTAGGTTATCTCAAATTGTACCATTTAACATCCAAAATATGTTTCTTGCTTTATCATTGTGGACATGTATGTTCTTTTATTGCTTTTTCGGTCTATTTAGAACATCAAAGGGGCCTTCACCCAAGTTCTCCTCTACATCCAGATCACAGCCTAAAGGCTTGTATCCAGTTCACCTTACTAACATCTTACCTACAATGTGGATAATACGTTTGGCAGTCTTCTTAATATGTTGGTCAGAAGGAAAACTAAAAACCCCTTTAACCTAATTAAGAGATTTATTTATCTAAATCAACATACAATATCTCAAAATAGTTTATGTAACTGCTATAAACTAGGGTCTGTGTTACAGGTGACCCTGCTCTGGCACCCCTTGGAGGATCGGTGAGAAGATGCAGAACCAATGACTCAGAGTCACTGAGAGTCATGAGTAGCAGAGCATTCTACAGACTTGTTTTTTAAGGAAGTTATGCCTGCCTTTATACCTCCTCCCAAGGTCCTATTGGCTCAAGGGGCTGACTCTGCTGTCTTATCCTTTCCTCATTGGTGTCTCTGGTCATCAGCAGTCTCTGGGCATAGAGGCAGCCTTGGCTCAGGGAAGATGTGTCTGCTGTGCATGCTCATGCAGGTGGCATGGGAACCTGGAGCATGGGTAGGCTTGCCTCAGTTTCTCCTATATGTCTACCTTTTTGTGGCTTAGTGAGAGTCAAAGTTCTAGCTTTGGCCTTGTCCCTACCTCAGAGCACATCCAGAATGGTGTGCCATTCCTCTCTTAGGTTGGCCTGCCTTGCAGGTCCTTACCCATCATTGACTACTGATCCTAGAAGGATGGCATCTCTGGGAAGCTCGCTCAGGTGGAGGACTGCCTGGTAAACTGATGCCCCAGGAATTTCTGTCCTCCAGACCCAAGAGATCTCCTGTTCTGGGTGTTGTAGTGCCAGGAGTACTTGGAGTGTGGAAATACACTGTAGGAAACACTTAAAGATGATGATTAGTAATAAGACAATACTCGCAATAAAAGCATAGGGAAAACAAGATTACTCCTAAGCTGACCTTATGCTTTCAGGCAAGAAGGAGCACACAAATTCAGAGGTCAGGCTCTCACTTGTTTTCTGGAGAAATCCAGGGGACTAACACCATGGACTCATCCCCAAAATCCTGCAGATGGGTGGTCTGAACCTTAAGGCACCTGGCAACCAATATTGATTTTAATGCCCTCACCCGAGGCTCCTTACAGTGGGAGAGTAATTTCCCCATTCTCTTAATGGCAGGAGACATAGACAGGAACAAAGTCTAAAACAGACAAAGACTGACTCGAAAAAAACCACAGCAATTGGGTCAGACTTAAGTGTAGTAGATGTTCGTACCTAATATACCATGGGTACCAGACCTACACAAAGGAAAGGACAGAAAAGAAGGAGGGTCCCCGAAACGTGCCAAAAGCATGAGAGGAGTCTGAAAGTGTACTGATAGTGAAAGTGAAGACCACCGATGTAGGATCCATCTGCCAATGCACCACCAACAATAAAAGGCAAAGATCAGGGTTCAAATAACAGCTGAAGCAATGGGAAAAATTATACCCTGATTTAAGCGAGGTTGAGACCCATGCCAGCATGGGTTCCATGAGCACCATGTTTAAGCGCCAGATGTTGTGGGTGACCCTGCTCAGACACCTCTTACAGGAGGGGGTGAGAAGACACAGCACCAATAACTCAGGCACTGGGAGTCAGTGAGTAGCAGAGCTTTCTGGAGACTCGTTTATTAAGGAAGTTAGGCCTGCATTATACCCCTCCCAAGGTAATATTGCCTCAAGGGGCTGACTGTGCTGCATTATCCTTTCCTCATCACTGCCTCCAGCCAGGTGTCTCTCTGTCAGCAATCTCTGCATTAGAGGCAGACTTGGCTAAGGGAGGAAGTGCCTGCCTGGGGTGCTTATGCAGGATGGCCTGGGCATCTGCAGCTTGGGTAGACTGGCTGTTTCTCCTCCAGGCCTGGTAATGACTTACTATGTAATAAATAGAATCCATATGATCATCTGGATGTTTCTCTCCCACATTTTCACAGAAGTTCTGCCCTGTGTTGCCTGGAATGGTAATATAAACAAATTTTATGATATCTGCACAACTAGAAATCTGCCACTTAAGATATTTCCAAACATTTATTCATTGATTACTTTAAGGATATTAAGCACAGATGCTTCTAATTAGTAATATCAGAGTGACGAGATAACATCCATTACCACGGAGCATTTTACAAACAGCAGGGCTAAGATAGGGGGATAGGTTTGTATGTATTTCACTTTTGCTCTGTGGCCATCTGTATCATGTTTGATTCACACTTTTTAGCAGAGCATTACTTGTCTCTTGGTTCTATTGTTCTTTTCTGTGAAAAATGCTTTGGTGTTATTCCTCTGCTGTTTATTCCAGAGTGTTCACCAGAACTCATGGCCCAGACTCACTAAATAGTAATAACATCTTTCTCCTACAGTATGTAATGACTCAAAACGTCTCTGGACATTTCCCAGTTTCCTGGTTCAGAAACTCATTGTACTCTGTGAAGGGAGTAGACTATGTTATTCAACATTCCAAAGGACAATATGTGAAGCTTATATTTAAATAAAATTAAGAATAACTAAATAAGTGTTTTTTATTGTTTTGCTTTTCTTAGATGCTTGCATTTCCCCAACCACACATCATGAATAATAAATTAGCAAATGCACTGAATAATGTATCAGTTTTGGAAAAACTTTCTTTGTTTTGTGCTAGTCATGGTAGTTTAAGGATTCATATTATAACAATAAGGCAGCTGTCAGACTATACTGGGGGATTGCCTTTTTGTCCTATAGAACACTGTTTCCATTTTTTCACAAAAAAATGAAAGTTGAAAAGAGCATGAGCAAGGTTTGGCTTAAGCAGTATCAGGAATAAAAGATAGCTTTGTATTAAACTGTATGATTATATAAAAATATTGTAAAGAACACTTAAAGGCTTTGTCACTAGACATTCATGCTTTACTTAAGACTTCAAAGTAAATAATTGACATAAAAAGACTGTTCCCAGGGAAAAGGATCAAAAGTAGCAAGAGCTTTCTTATGATGGATATGGTAAGTACCAAGTAGTAAGGAGAAGACTGAAACCTGCCTTCTGGTCCACTTGACCCTACTGTGTCAGTCTTACGCTAAAATAAAAACCCGAAAGAAAGACATCATATCTGTTACTTTCATTCTCTAAACTATCACTGATAAAATAATGCCACCTCAATCCACTTGGAGGAAAAGCATAACTAGATGTGTAAAACTCCCCCCCCCCCCCCACAACACAAGATTTTGGCTAAGGATCTTTTCTTTCATTTTTTTTAACTTCTTAGTTATTTCAAGTAGATTATCCATTAATCACAGATGATAGCCTATGAGACATAAAACAGTCACGATTCATGCATTTTCTTTATAAGAGATCTTGAAAACCAGGTGACTTGGTAAGTGTATCTTTTGTTCAGAATCTGAAACAGATGAAAGAGCCTACAGTGACTGCAGAGCATTGCAGAAGCAATAAGCATCATAGCACAAGTGATTGACTTATGACCTGGAGTGGGACACAGTCCCAGATCTGTGCACAGATCCAGACTAATAAGGGTGGTTCTCATTCTTCATCAAAGAAATACATTTTTTTCAGCAGATGGAGATTGTTACAGAAACCACAACTGTTTAAAATGTCGAGAATAACAGATCCCATGGTTTAAAGTGTCAGCTGATACATCTACAATATAACATAATTCTCAGGCAATATTGCAGAAGAAGAAACACAAATAAGGAAAAAGCCAGAGGAAAAGGGAAAACTGCTACTATTGAGAAACTGTTTCTTCTATACAGAAAAGATAGTTGTATTGTATTTATGTAACATTTAGAATACGGAAACCTTATCCTGATCTGAGCACTGGAGACAGTATTTAGTATACCAATATGAATGGAGGACCTCACAAGATCCCACACATAGATAAATAATGAAATGTTTCTCAATATCTTCACTGTACCAGCATCAATCATTTGGTTGAACAAATTATTTTTCTACTAAGCTACACCTAGGTGTATTGACTTCTTGGAACTGTCATCTGTGCCCAATCTGGAAGGAATAGTTGAATTTTTGTCTTCTCAGAAAGGTCAGTCACAGCAGTCTATGGTATAGAAAACTTGCCTTACTTCAGAAAATTCTGTGTAAAGGTATTAAAGATGTGAAGCTTTATTATTAAAAAACCTGTCAGTTTTCATTGTGTATTATAAAATATGAATCTACAAGTAGCCAGAAGAGTAGTGTTAATAGTAAAGAAAGAATTCCGTATTTGTTTCTATGTTATAAACTATATTTATTTGGTTTCTATTTTACCAGACATATATAAACAGAAAAAATTTTAAAAAGGAAATTAGCAATAACATGTTTAACATAAGAAAAACAAGAATGGTGTCATGTATTTCCTGAAAAACCTGTCCTAAATTAATAGACTTAAGAAATCATCTGGAAATCTTAATTTGGAATATTTTACAACAATAAAATATTTCTATGAAATAAATTGGAGAAAAGAGAACAAAACATCTGAATGGATGAAAAAAAGGATTCAAAAGAGCAAGATGTATAGAATATTTTTAAACAGAAACAATGAAATGAAGAGGAGGTTTTGGAGACACGACTGAAACATAATAACGAAGGATATTAGACACTCAAAAGAAGGAAATTACACTAGCAGATCTCAAGACATCTTGAATAGTTCTGGAACTGTAAGGTTTTTTGTCACGATCATAGCTTTGATAAAACGAGAAAGAGACTTGTAGATGTATTCAATGGTACTGGGCTCCAAAACTCTGAATTTTTATTGGTTGTCATTTTCTGTAGTGGTAATTATCTATTGAAGAAAATTTTTCCTTTAGATGGATCAAGACTACACTTATTTCTCTGAGTAAGAACACATATATTGATTGTCATTAAGTAATATGCTGACTTAATAAATTAGTAATTCTATGCACTCCCTTAATTACCATGACTTAAGCCAATAGTCTACTAGTGTAAAGTGCAAAGAGAAAATCTTAGTGCTAAAGAAACTGCAACTCATTTTCTTTGAAGATCAAATGAGTACTTCTTGAATGTAAAGATGATTTATATATCAATCCAGAATACTATCTTTAAAATGGGTCAATGTCTAATGGATAAGAGATCTTCTTTGTGGAATAATTCTACAGAAAACACAGGGCATAGTTTTGATGACTGAAGGATTCATATTTACTAGCAGATGGGAGACCTCTGAGTGTGAGACTAACTGGTGTTTATAATTCTTATTTAAATTTCTACTGTAGGCATCATGTTATAGACAACTTAATTTCACAGTATTTGTGGGAGAAATTTCTTAAAGTTTTATGTAAGATAATTGAACTTCACAAAAGATGGAAAATTGACAACATTCAGAGTTTACTCTCTTGATGTTCTCTTTAATTATCACATTGCATAGGAATTTATGGAATATACAAAAAGTAAAAACTCATTTTCATATAAATTATTCTATCAGATTTAAAATTCTGTTAGTATAATGAAATTTATTGTGTTCTTTCTAATTTCTGGTGTTCATTTGCTAAGCAATAAAAACATAAACATGTTACAGAAATTTTTAAATGTTATACAATGAATTAAACAATATGGAGAATTTAAAATGCACATTTCATTTTACATAAACATCATATTTCAGACTACTCCAACCAAATTACTGTCCAAACTTATCATCGACATTCATATTCAGTTCAGAACATGTAAAAATATGATGTATAATTTTATGCTACTAATATCAGTGAAGAATCTCTCTGTCATGTACTAAAATGTAGGAGTAGCTCATATTTTTATAAGTGGGCACATAATTCATTTTAGGCATACAAAAATGAGATTATATACCTTTCTTTTATATGTTATTTAAATAATAATATTTCTTCTTAATAATTGTATGTATGTAAATGCATTATTGTTTTATTATGGAGTGAAAACAAAGCAACTTTCCCTTGGATAAGTTAGGTTAAGAGCAAGACCAAATTTGAATTCTTCCTGTATATTCCATCTGTGTGTAGTCTCTGCTTACTGTCCTGTCAGTGATGAGTCAAATATGTCTGTTTATGTTGTATATGTATGTGTTATGCTCATGTGTATGTTCTATGTCTGGAGCTGTTGCCTGATGTGTGATTCTATGTATGTGTGTGTGTTTATTTGCTGACATGTGTATATGAGTCTGATCTTACCTTTCATATCTGTAAATAATCTATATTTATTGACCAACACAAAAATATGGTTTGGAAAAGTAGCAAGGAATTATTTATAGAGGCTTTTACAAGAAAAACATTATTTGATTATTTTACTGAAATTAAATAGTAAAAAATACCGGCTAACAGCCCTTGTCCACATGTTGCTTCCAATGTTTGTGGGGTATTTGTTGTTTCAGGTTTCTTTTCACACGTCTGTTTCAAAGGAAACAGTTACCATCGTACACACACATGCACACACACACACACACACACACACATTAGGAAATGGAAAAGTATATGACAAGATTAAAGCTATTCATTTAGTTTATATTGGAATAGTTGATTTCATGGACAACTAAGAGAGTAAATTAGCTACATTGTTCTGTTAAAGGCAGGTTAATACTAAACAGGCTGAGAAGACAATAATAGGCTGAGTACCCAAGTCTTCAATGATCTCAAGGCACAGTAACAACTTGACCAAGAGGTCTGAGGAAATGATTGATCTCCTTGCAGTTGAAATAATTTTGGAAAATTGTGTTGCTATGGGTCAAGTTTGCACTTGAGTGATATTCTTGTTTTTCTTTTCCTGTAATAGCTATCTGACTCTTTTTGAAAATATACATACAGAATTTGTCAAGGTAAACTATTCCTTGACTAAAGGAGCATGCTATTAATGCTATTAAGAATCATTGAGTTTCATGTTTAAAAAAGTGAATCTGATTTTGTGTATTACTTACATAAAGATGAATAGAGCTTGCACAAGATGAGCAACAGTCATAAATAGTCTCTAAAATGGAAGCTTTGGTCAAAAGAAGAAAGTGAAACTTGTATTCATATCTCCTTTAGAAATAGAATACTTGTTGAACTGGGAATCCTGAAGTCAGGAGAAGTTATTCTGTAGCATATTTTCTAGGAGATGTACATTGAAAAGAATAGCATAGCTTCCTTGAGCTTCAGTGCAAGGAGTCTTATGTAAAAATAGCAATAGACATTGTATCTTTACAGATTTATTTTTTATTTGCATATGGGGGTATTTGTGTGTATTATGTACTCTATCTGCATGTAGTGCCTAAAGAGATCAGAAGAGGGTTTCAAATTCCTTTGAAACACAGTAACGGGCATCGATGAGCTGCCCAGTGTGGGTGCTAGGAACTCAATATCATCATCAATAGGGGGAACAAGTGTTGCTAACTGCTGAGCCTTTTCTTTAGCTTCGATGTCTTTAATCTCATGACAGATCTACCTGTATTGCTATTTGTGGCTTCAGAAAAAAATTAGTGATTTAATGTAACTTTAAATGTTTATCTCCTTCTATTATTTTGAAGCCCAATGCAACTGGCTGGAAAGAATTTGACCTGGTTCTTACCACATCATTAATGGATATAACAAAGTAATTGACAGGCAAATATAATGACGGGCAAAGTTGTTATTGATATGTATTTCCAGTGCCAATGCACTTGGAAATTTATTTAGGGCTGGTGCTTCAATGTTTTATCTTATGTTGCATGTATTTAGATTCTCAGAGACATGTAGCAGGAATTTTAATTATATTCTTTTAATATTTTTAATAGTTTATATTTATTCTTGGAATTTTAATACATGCACAAAATGAAGCATGATCAGATCATAACCACCAAATATTTCCCTCTTCTAATTCCATTCTTAACTCCCACATTTCATACTGTAAACTTAATGCTCTCCTCACATCTCTCTTTTTTATGATAACTCTGTCCAATCACTGGGGCCATATACTGGAACAAGGGAAACATACCAGTAAACTAACTCTCATAAACATTCTCCCTCCTCCTGAACATTTTGACCATCCTAACTACTTACTAAAGGGTGGAATCTGAATATCACCTCCCCCATACATGCCAGAAGGAATGTTGAATGGCTAGATCTTCTGTAGGTCTTTGGCCTATAACCACAGCTGCTGTTAGTGCATGAGTGTCATTGCCATATTTTGTCTAGAAGACAACAGTTCACAACACTGCTCAACCTACTATGTTTCTCAAATTCTTCCTGTCTCCTCTATAGTGTTGCCTAATCCTTAATAGTGGCAAGTGTTATATAGATGTCTTCATGATGGGCTTATCTCTCCACTTCTTATTCTCAGCACATTTGACTACCCTCTTACCAAAGTATAAAACAGTCCAGGTCTATGAAATAATCATAATTATTTAGAAGAAAAATGGCAATATGATTATTATGTGGAATCAGCAACAGCAGGACCCACCTTAGATTCTTTGACCTCTCCAGCCATGATGTTTTTTAAAATCAAAACTACAGTACCAGCATGTAATTACTTCCTGTGAAGCAGGCCTCTTCCAATCAAATAAATGTGAAGTAATTTACCCTATGACAGTTATGCCACTGTTGCACTAGTGAGTATATCAACTCTGGCACATTCATATTATAGCTAGTAGAGATCAATGCTTGCTTGAGAACAATGATGTCTTTCATTCCCCAGTAGCTAGTATATTACATTATTTTACTATGAAAGCAGGCAGGCAGAGAGAAAATTTCCCATATGTTTTGAATTATCTTCCCTATGCCTGGTAGCCGAAATGTGGTATCTTCAGCAATAGAGTCTGAACATATAGTTATGGTAGGTGAACAAGGGACATAGGAATAACATGTGTTGTTCTAGAGACCTTTGGCACCTCTCTGAAAAATAATTACTTCCTAAGGAAATAATCTATGTTTTTCACTGAGATTTTCTTTTAGCATCCCAGGTCTTTTGAAAGCAGCATATTCCATTTAGATAGGGTAATTTGAATCAACTTTTATTCTTTTCTTTTTTTTTAATTTAACTTGGAAACAAGCTTGTTTTACATGTCAATCCCAGTTCCTTCTCCATCCCCTCCTCCCCTGCCTCCGACCAACCCCCTAACTCATCCCCTTTCTGTTCCCCAGAGAGGGTAAGGCCTTCCATGGGGGAATCTTCAAAGTCTGTCACATCATTTGGAGCAGGGCCTCAGCCCTCCCCCATGTATCTAGGCTGCGAGAGTATCCCTCTATGTGGAATGGGTTCCCAAAGTACTTTCCTACACTAGGGATAAATACTGATCCACTACTGGAGGTCCCATAGACTTCCCAGGCCTCCTAACTGACACCCATGTTCAGGGGGTCTGGAACAGTCCTATGCCGGTTTCTCAGATATCAGTCTAGGGTCAATGAGTTCCCTCTAGTTCAGGTCAATTGTTTCTATGGGTTTCTTCTGCCTGGTCTTGACCCCTTTGCTCATCACTCTTCCTTATCTGCAACTCAATTCCAGGAGTTTGGGTCCATGTTTAACCGTGGGTGTCTGGTTCTGCTTCCCTCAGTTACTGGATGAAGGCTCTAGGATGTCATATAAGGTAGTCATCAATCTCATTATCAGAGAAGGACATTTAAGATAGCCTCTCCAATATTACTTTAATTGTTAGCAGGGACAAGATCTCTTGAGCTAATTGGCAACATGGGAGGGTAGGGGAGAGGGAGTTCAGAGAAAGGGAAGGGGTGAAGAGGAAGGGAGAGGAGAACATAAGGAAGCAGAAAGATTGAGTATGGGAAGAATAGAGGGGAGCAAGTCTAGACATACCATAATAGAGGAAGCCATTGTAGGTTTAAAGAGAAATCTGCCACTAAGTAATTTTCTAGAGATCTACAAGGATGACCATAGTCAACTTTTTAAAACTTATATATTTAACTTATTAGTTTTCTATAAGAATTTTAAAATATTTTCTTAGTATTGGCCATTTGTAAAACAGAGTTAGCTAGTATACTTTTTGAATTAACAATTAACAATTCTCTCTAAGAATTAGTAAGAACATCTCAGAGTTGTTAAAATTGATTTTACTGTAAATTTATTTTTCATAATTCTGAATATTGTGAAGTTCAAGGTCAAGATGCTTCTAGGTTCAATAATGAAGGTCCAGTTTTGTAGCTCACACCTAACCATCTCCCTTATCTACCCATGACAGTTGCTAGAGCACCCCACTACAGCACTAAATACTTGTATAAGGACATCTAACCTAAGACATTTTTAGAGCTACTCTTCTAAACATCATTTCATTAGGATTTAAGTGTTAACATATGATTTTTGTATAAACACAAGCATCTATGTATAAAAAGTTTTAGATATGTATATGCTTAGATGTGTGTGTATATTTTTTATCCATGAATCCATGGGGTTTACTCATTTAGTGCAAAAATACTTTGTTCCTTAACTGTGAATGATAATTATGTGTAGATTTTTTCATAATCTGCATTTTGACAGGTCATTGTTATTTTATATAAAATAATAAATCATATTATGTCCATCTGAATTAAGCATCTAGAGGTTTTGCTAGTTATTATGAATACCTCAGTTAAGTTTCCCTGAATAATTTTATGACTGACACACCAGATTATGTATCACAAGATAGTGCTAGTATATTCTATGGCTTCTTAGTCAATTGTGTCATGTAAAAAATAAAGAAATTAAATTTATCATTTGGGTAACAAATTTAAAATATAACACAAATATTTGAAAATTAAAATTATATAAATAAATATACTATGTTGTACAATATATGTTGTTTCTAATATAGCTTGTCAAATATTTTATTTACATTAGTTTATTTTATATAGTTAATGAAATATATTTATATTATATTTGTTTCCTTCAGAACTACATTGCATTGTAGGTAGAATGCATTTTAAGAGTATAGTTAACTTATTTTTAATATCTGTAGTCATTGTATTTACAGTTTTTCATAACAACATTATATGATGCTTTGTTAAACATTGACATGCAATTTTATTTTATTATTTTGATTATGTGCATGTGTATCACTGCTGACTTATTATTTTATAATCATTTAGATAAGGAAATAAACTTAGAATGTTATACTTAATAAGTGCATGCCATTAAATATATTTTCAGTGTAAGACTTTTATTAAAATGATTCATTTGAATAGCACAATTTAAGCTTTATATAGACAATTCCTGTACATACTCAAGTTATTTCTCTAGGGAAAATTTTACTTTCTTCTTGTTACACTTTTCATGTAATTCACCTCACCAAAGACAAACTATTCAAAATATAAATCTAATAAAAGACATTGTTCAGGTTGTTCATAATCAGACACCCAAAATAATATGTCAAAGATGTTCTGCCTCTTGGAAATGTACTTGTATTCTTCAAACACCTGATAAACATTTTTATTCTCCTTTATTATTTTATTTATTTATTTTACATTCCTTCCACAGCTTCCTGTCCTTCTCTGAGCACCCCCATCTACTCCTCTGATTTTTCTGTTCAGAAAGGGGCAGGCCTCTCATAGGTATCAACAAAGTATGGTATGTCAAGTTACAGTAAGACTAAGTACCTCCCCTTGTATTTGGGCTGGGTAAAGCAGGTCAGTATGAGTAATAGGTTCCCAAGAACCAGTTAAAGCATGAGGAACAGTTTGTGTTCCCATTATTAGGTGTACCTCAAGTAGACCAACCTACGCAACTATATGTACAGGACCTTGGTCGGTCCCATGTAGGCTCACTGGCTGTTAGTTCAGATTCTGTAGTTCCTATGAGCCAGGCTAGTTGTTTCTGTGACTTTTCTTGTGGTGTCTTTGACTCCTCTGGCTCCTACAATCCTTCCTTCTTCTGTTCAGCAGCGTTCCCTGTACTTGTCCTAATATTTGCCTTTGAGTCACTGTTTCATTAATTACTGGTTACTGTATGAAGACACTCTGATGCCAATTGGGTTAGTCACCAATGGTATCACAGGAGATGGCAAGCACAGGCAACCTGTTCACTATTGTTAGGCCATCCGTATAGGTTGATGCCAATTTCCCTTGGATCAGTTTTCTACCTGATCAGGAAATGTGTGCCCTCACTTTCAGTTATCTTTTCCAATGCTCTCTCCTTCCACCCAGTCCCCAACCTGAACCCTCAAGTCCCATCCCACCCACCCCCATTCCATCTAGATCTCACATACATTCCTTGTTCTTTTCCCAAGGAGATCCAGCATTCCCCCTTGGGTCTGTGGATAGTAGTATGGTTATTCTTTATTTTTAGCTAATATACAATTATGAGTGAGTACATACCATGTTTGTCATTCTGAGTCTGTGTAACTTCACTCAGGATTATTTCTTCTAGTTATCTATTTGCCTTCAAATTTCCTGATGTCATAGTTTTAAAAAGCTGAGTAATACTACAGTGTGGAAATGTACATTTTCCTTTATCCATTCTTCAGTTGAGGGGCATCTAGGTTGTCTCCAGGTTCTAGATATTACAAATGAATGAACATAGATGAGCAAGTCTGTGGTAATATGCTATTTATGATTTATTAAATCTTCTCTGTGGGTACAGAAAGCAAAGTTCGCCACAACCATAGAAGTCACACAATAGTGATACACATCTTGAATCCCAGCAGCCATCCTAGCAAGCTATAGAGCCAGGCAGTGGTGGGATACACCTTTAATCCCAGGACTCAGGAGACAGGTAGATGAATCTGAGTTATAGGCCATCAAGAATGAAAAGTAACAGAGCCTATGCCTTTAATCCCAGAGCTAGGGAGGTGAAGACAGGAGTGATATGGGTAGGCAGAGAAAGAAATATAAGGAGGAGGAGACAGGAACTCAGAGCTTTTGAGTCTTATCAGTGAGGAAAGGATTGCTATTTAAGCTGGGTAGAGGTAAGATCTACTGGTTTGGCTGCTTTGCTTCTCTGATCCTCAGCTTGAACCCCAATATCTGTTTCTGGGTTTTTATTATACATGTTACAAGTGCCCTTGCAGTGTAGCTGAGAGTCCTTTGGCTATATGCCCAAGAACAATATCTCTGAGTCTTGGGATAGACTGATTCTTAGTTTTCTGAGAAACCACCATATAGAAGTACTTAAAGAAATGTATCCTTAGCCATCAAGGAAATGCAAATCAAAATGACTCAGATTCCATTTTACACCTGTTAGAATGATTAAGATAAAAAGCACAAGGGGCAGCTTAGGCTAGAGAGAATGTGGAGAAAGGGAAAACTCCTCCATTGTTGGTGGAAGTGAAAACTTGTATAGCTACTTTGGAAAATTTTATTCTTAAAGACTCAGTATGGCACAGATAATCAGATAATCAGCTAGAGTGGCACTCTGACCCCATGATCCCATTTCCTGTTTTAATTAACCTTTCTAAAGATCAGTTATTTTCCTCCAGCTTTGAATTGCAAATGAGACTGAGTTATTTCAATAATGTGTGAACCAAGCTACAGGTATGAGATGTGGATTGGATTGCTAATGCATCTGCCCATTGGAAACAAGACATGTCTTTCCTGAGTTAGTAGCTCCTGAGATGTCAGATGCTGCATGGATGTAACACAGGTTACATAGATTCCCTGAGATTTTCAGCTAGCAGCTACTGATGTAGGGCTGCTGACTAGTACAGACCCCAGGAAAGGTGAACTGTACCTATCAGGAGGACAGCATAGGGATGTCAAGTGCTTCAAGTGATTCAGGCATGCTGCAAGAGAGGTGAGAGGACACTGAAAACAAACTTGCCCTGGTTTACAATGTTGCCTACAGCTGTAGTACATCACCCTAAATATCTCCATGGCTGATGTATGCCCGTCATGCATGTCATTTTGACACATAGTCATTGCAATTCTTTTTCTACTTTTCGATATTAGACTTGGTTAATGTTTGCTACATCTTCCTTTCTGACTGATCTATAATTTCCCCCTTTCCACTACGTAAATATATTAACACCTAATGCCACATTTGATTTCAAACAGTTTTTAACTTAGAAGCTCTCATTGCTTTTTGTAATTATTCATTTACAGTTTAGTGAGTCTTCATAGTTGTGGCTTATGGGTATGTATAAAAAATAAAAATGCATATAATATAGACGTTAAGTTCATTCCTTCATCCAGTGACTGACTGAAACAGAGGCAAAGACCCACAATTAAACAGTGAACTGAACCCACAGAACCCAGTGACAGAGAGGAGCAGTGAGCAAATTGGCACAGATGGGAATGGGCAGGCAGAACCAGCCGACACGGCTGATCTGAACAAGGGGAAGCTATTGGACCCCAGACTGACAGGTGGGAGGCCAGCATGGGACTGATCCAGAACGCCTGAGTGTGAGATTCAGTGAGGAGGCTTGGACAACCTATGGGGCCCAGGGCAGTAGATCAGTATTTATCCCTGGCATACAAACGGACTTCATGCGTCCATAACACAAAGAGGGATGCTCTCTCAGCCTGGAACCTGCCCTGAGCAAATTACAGACACTGAATATCCCCTATGTGGAAGGAGGGTGGGAGGCTGGCAGGGGGTAGTGGAGGGGTGGGAGAAGAAGAGGGAGAGGGAACTGGGATTGACATGTGAAGCAAACTATTTAAAAAATTAAAGTAATAAAAAAAGTTCAAAAAATAAAAATGTGACAAAGTAAGGATTAGCGCAAATTTCTTAGAACAATATAAAAGCCAACGGAAGATGAGAAGAACCACTTGTTTGCCAGATGCCATTTATATATAAAAACATTCACATGGAACTTGATATGTTAAAATTTTCTCCCTATATCACTTATATTAATTATTACATGAAAATTACACCATCATACACCAATACTGAATTCATAACTTGAGTCTGGGCATCACTCATTATATGTTGTGCTCATTCCAATAATTTTAAAATACAGAATCATAAAATAAACTGAATTTACTGTCTGTCTAAATCGCTGGTTTTGTTCAGTAACTTTTCTTTGAATAAACCATATTTTAATTCTCCATTTTTGCTGTTCTTAACAGAATTTTATGTGTAACTCTTAACAAATATATCAACTCTGCAGCATTAATTGACAATTGCTTACAATGAAGTCCATGAGTCATTCGTGATGGTGTCTTCTTTCTACAAGCAACACAAGATTGAAACCTTAATGAATCTGGCCTAGTCACATCTATTCCTAGTGTCACCATTCCAGTAAAAATAATCATTTTATTTCCACAAATTCCTATAGTATTTTTGGCATTGTTTGTTGCTTCCATGTCTGCAGTCTCCTCAAAACCCAGGATCCATCCATCCATCCAGGAAGGTCAAAGATACTATAGCTTTGTCAAGCCAAACAGACAGTTAGTAGAACAGCTGCTTCTAAAATAATGTGGGTGGCTTGATTGTAGGAATCAGAGCTTGTCCTAGTTTGCTTCCGTTATCACATGTCACAAGTAGAGTCATAGTTGAATGTCTCATTTAAGGGATTTCCCAGATCAAACAGTGTGGGTGGCACTATCCCTAGGCTTGTAAGCGTGGGTAGTATAAGATAACTAGAGAAGGAGGATTAGTCCATAAATGAGCTAGAAAATGACACAGTGTGCAGTGTCTACCCATGGCTCCTTTTACTTCCTGCTCTGATTTTCCTAAGTAATAGAACTGTAAATCAAAAACCTGCTTCCCCCCTTATGCTGCTTTTTGTCAGAGTGTTTTTTCCAGAGTAACATATAATCAAACTAGAATACAGCAGTATTAAATGTCCTCTTAAATGATTACACATTGCTCTACAGTTGAGCTGAGCAAATCACTTCAGTTCACTATCTTTTGTAATCATTTAAGGGAAACAACTGCTTCTGATAATGAATCCTGAGCTCTAGCACCCATCTCTCCGTTGTCTCTTGGTCCTGGTTTCTAACTGAACACACATTCTTTTCCTATAGCATTCAAACTTGTATTCTTACAGCCACTGAGCTTGGTATTTCATAATTACTCCTCACATGTCTATCTAAATAACCTGTCAATCAATATTATGCATAGGTGTACATACTGTTCCTGTAAAAAATAGACACAGAAGGCGTTAGTTCTAATTTTATTGATCAGATTAGAAATGTTCCAGAAAACTGCCAATGTATCCAAGAGCCTATTTCCTGAAGAAATTTTATCCTCTTGACAATATTTGTATTATATGAAAATTTGACCTTTTCATCAATGTTTGTCAAACATTGGATTTACACGTGATAAGATATTTATTTTGTAATAAGAGTTATACTAAGAATTACGTATGAGAGAATACAGTCTCTTATTAAGTTCTTGAAGTTTCTGCATATATACTCTAGAATGTTATTGAAGATTAGCACAAAAGATACACTTCTGCCACATGTTAAAATGAAATATAAAGGTGGAAATATTAAATTGCTTCTTTTGTTGCCTCATTATGAAGTGTATAACAAATCAAAGTTATTTTTTCTCATATGCTTGAATTGAAGTCAGTGATTCGTGAAAATGTATCCCTGCTTCACTGGCTAAGCTGTATAGTACACAATGATTATCTGAGACAAAGGAGTTAAGACTACTAACTGCCTGGAATTATTAAAAGGTTGTTCAGGAGAAGAGACTATCTGGGCAAGAGATAATTATGAAAAGAGTCAACTGAGACAAACCCTGGAGTGCTTATTAGACTAATGAGGGGTTGCACCTCAGCTCACATTTTAAGGGCATTTCCTAAGGGTCAAAATTCATACTACTGCCATTTTGTTTTGCTTTGGTTCATTGAAACTTAGTCTGGCATTTAAAATAATGGGCACTATATGACCATGAATAGAAAGGGGTTATGAACTTCTTGTCAAGAAAAAAATTAGAGGAAACATGATAGCATCGTTGAAATTTTTGACAAAGTTTGTTCAAATGTTTTAATAAGAAAGGGAAGGTTTTGGCAATGAAGGGTAAGTGATTATGGTTTTTAGGCACTTAATCATAGATCTCTATGTTGATAGAAAAATTAATTTGCTCAATGTCACTTTAAGTAGAGATATGAATAAGATCAGCACACAGCACAGAGTACAATGTCTAATTTATGCAGTTTGTTCATCTTTTGTCCTAGTTATGTCTGTCCACAGACTGTTCTTTTACTAGTGAAACTAAAAGTTAGTCGAACTCACCTGTCTTTGTTAGGTAAAACTGAATAAAGAATGATCCCATTTCATAGAGTCCCATGTCATCTATGTGTTAACATAGATTTGATTTTTCAGTTATTTTTGTTACATTTTGTTACGTTTTCAATATATTATAAAGGAAACATGTAACAAATTAGCACATATGAGCATAGAAAGCAGCTCAGACTCTGAAAAGTATGAATCTTCTAAAATGCTATCAACAATTCAGCTCAGCGGGAATTATATGAACATGTTGCTGTTCAACCTGCTCAGCGTAATGCAAGCACATTTCAGTCATTTAGAAGGATAAAGTGTTGTGCTTCATGTATTAGTCATGCGAGGAAATCTAAATGAAGTAGGCTATAGCAGAGTGAGCTAGAGTAGGGAAGACAGCAGTTTTAATCTTAAGAGGACAAATTGATGACATGTTTACTTTGATAATTTTAAATCCAGTATATGTTTGTAACTGCAATAATAGAATAGAAGACTACTCAGTGCACATATTTAAATGAGAACATAGTTGGAAATATGTGTATTTTCTATGGGCTCAGTTTTGGCATTATATTCTGTTTACAAGAATTCTTTTTTTCTCTAGTTTTTTTAAATTTAAATTAGAAACTATTGTATTTTACATATGAACCAGAGTCCCCTTTCCTTCCATGCCCCCCCCACCAATGCCCATCCAAACCCTCTTGTGTTCCCCAGGGAGGGAGATGCCTTCCATGTCAGATCATCAAAGTCTGTCATATCATTTGGAGCAGGGCCTAAGCACTCCCAGTGTGTCTAGGTTGAGGGACTATCTGTCTATGGGAAATGGGTTCCCAAAGTCCATTCATGCACTATGGATAAATACTGTTCCACTACCAGAGGCCCCATAGACTGCTCAGGCCTCCTAACTGATACCAACATTCATGTTCAGTCCTATGCTGGTTTCCCAGCTGTCTGTCTGGGGACCATGTGCTCCCATTTATTCAGGTCAGCTGTTTCTGTGGGTTTCCTCAGCCTGGTCTTGATTCCTTTGCTCATCACTCCTCCTTCTCTGTAACTGGATTCCAGGAGTTCACCTCAGTGCTTAGCTGTGGGTCTCTGCTTCTGCTTCCACCAGCTACAGGATGAAGGCTCAAGGATAGTGTATAAGATAGTGATCAATATCCTTATGAGGGAAGGATATTTAATGTAGTATCTCCACTATTGCTTAAGTTCTTAGTTGGGGTCATCCTTGTAAATCTCTGGACATTTCCCTAATGCTAAATTTCTCTTTAAACCCATAATGGCTCCCTCTATTATGGTATCTCTTTTCTCGCTCTCCTCTATTCTTCCCCAACTCATTCTTCCTGCTCCCTAATGTCCTTTCCCCTCCTCTTCCTCCCTTCCTTCTCCTAACTCCCTCTCCCCTTCCCCCATGCTCCCAATTTGCTCAGGAGATCTTGTTTACAAGGATTCTAATGCTTGCCTGTTTTACACAGAGTTTTCTTTCCTCAAGAAAAACAAAAAAGAGTGGCTAAATCTTAGAGTACTTCTTATGTACTCACACTGACTGGAACACCATCCTGGTGACGACATCCATTTAGTATGACAATATTTGAGCTGAGGCCAGGCTCTGAAGTGAAGGTGAGAACATTAAAATGCCATGTGTTTCACTTGTCAGGTTTTTGTTTTCCCAGGTATTTGACAACACTGAGGCAACAGAGAGATGCTGTTTTGTTGCTTTTTCAAGAAGAGAATGAGGCAATTGTCTTAAGAGAAGCTGACTGGTTTTCTATAAAATTAACAAGTCAGGCATACATATACCTCTATAGAAGAAAGCTCTTAGAAGCAGTCCTGAAAACCTGAATTCTATCCCAGAAATATGGATTGTTGAACTAGACCTTAGTTGTCATCAGATATCCACTAATACACCATGACATGTCATCACACACATATGCATGTGGCACACACACTTGTAGATACACACACACACAATTATATTATGGTCATACCTATATGCAAGTGTGCAACACATGTATGTGCATGAACATACACAGAGATAGACACGCATAAACACACACAGAATAAATGCTAAAATATATGTTTGAAATTAACCAAACAAGGGATGTTACTCTTACCTCTATGTCCTGAGATTTCCTTAAGTGGATTCCAAGATTCTCCCTTGTTGAAACAAGGTGTTTTACTGTTGCTGCAAGCAATGTACTCCTGACAAGATGTCCCAGGACTTTCCAGGTAATTTTTTTGTCTTTGCCCTTCATCACAGTGGAGGATTGTTGGGATTATTAATGCAAGTCATTAGGAAAATGTGTGGTTCCAGAAATGATTCAATCAGATTTAAGCAGCAAGCACCTCTATTTCCTGAGCAACTGAACAGATCCCTGAATCAGGAATTTGAGCTTAAACACATAGTATGAACTTAACACATCTCTTCCACCATAAGAATGAAAACTTGTCCGCTGGACACAATCAGAATATGGAAATACAAATAACCAGAATAAATTTTATCCAGTAATTAATATTCTCCGTCTTGGATGGATGCTCATTATAATGCAGGGAGCTAAAGGAGATGTGAAAGAAGAGGATGTTATGAGAGGAGGTGAAACCTCCCATCCACAGATAAGCTAGGTAAGAAAAGCAGGCCAGCAAACCAATAGAATGTTCTGCATATGACTAGAATCATCAGGCCAGTTCCTCTTCAAGCACATACATGCAGAAAGTACTTCTAAGGGAGAAATAATATTGGAATTTTTTATTAGTTCAGCTCCATACAATAAACAGAGAACAGTCAAGCTCCCTGAAGTAGGCAGTGGCCAGGTAAGCCTGGTGGCAGAAGCAGAACAAGATAAGTCACTTGGAAGAGACCCATTTTAATCTGTTCAAATGCTTGTTGCTGGTGCAATGTGATCCTAGTTTCCAGCTTTCATGGAAGCCACCCATAGTTAGGTGGGCTTTGGTGATGTAGCTGTCTTTGAGTTATTTCTTCTCCTTTTACAAAACCTTAACCAGTATTCTTATAAATAATCCTGATAAAATTATGGGTTGTCAAAATTGAATTTTGGTGGTATGCTTTCGTTGGTGATGCTAGTTCCCTATTTGGAATCAGTAGATATTTGTGCATGGTTTCCCTGAACTTACTCATACAGCTATTCACCAATAGTCATGAACAAGTAAACTGATATTCATTTCTTCCCTTCTTCTCTCTAGTTTTTCCTTATAATGATTTTCACCTAAGACAAAGACTGAGTCAACTGTACTGGAGTAACTCCAGGAACAGTCTTTTTTTTATTTTTAGAAAGACTTTTATTTACATATGCATCCCACCATTCCCTCACCCTCCCATCCTCCCATATTCCCCATCAAGCCCCCAATCCACCCACCACCCACTCCACAGGGATAGTGAGACCCTCCATGGGGGATCATCAAAATCTATCACATCATTTGAGGGAGGGCCCAGACCGTGCTTTCCTTATCTGAACTGCAACAGTATCCCTCCATAGGTAATGGGCTCCCAAAATCCATTTGTGACCTAGGAATAAACCCTGGCTCCATTGTTAGAGGTCCCATAGACTGCCTTGTCCTCCTAGCTGGTACCCATATTCAGAGGTCATGGTTTGGTCCAATGCTGGCTTTAATACTAGAGTCTGCATGTTCTCTTTAGGTCAGGTCAACTGTTTCTGTGGGTATCTCCAGTTTCCTCTTGGTTCATTTGGTCAACTCTACTCCCTCTCTGAAGAGGATTCGGGGAATATGGCACAGTTCTCAGCTGTGGGTGCCTGTTTCTACATCAATCAGCTACTGGGTCAAGGCTCTAGGAATGTCAACCAAGGTAGTCATCAATCTCATTATAGGGGAATGGAATCAAAGGCAGCCTTTCCACCACTGCCTAGATTCTTAGTTGGGATTATCCCTGTGGATCCCATACCAACTCCTCTGTGCCAGACTTCTGTCCAAACTTATACTTGCTCCATTTATCAAGGCATCTCCTTTATTGCCCTCTTCTATTCCTCCCCTGTCTCAGCAGTTCTCCTGTTCTCCTCCTCGCTTCTCCCCTTCTCCTCTTTCCATCTCACTCCTCTCTACCCTGTGCTTCCAATTTGCACAGGGGTTTTGTCTCCCTTCCCTTCTTCAGGGGACCATGAGTTTTTCTCTTGAGGTCCTCCTTGTTTTCTTGATCTTCTGGAGGTATGCATTGTAGGCTGGTAATCCTTTTCTCTACACCAAAAAATACATATATGAGTGAGTACATACAATATTTGTCTGTTTGTGGCTGGGTTACCTCACTCAGAATGGTTTCTTCTAGTTTCATTCATTTGCCTGCAAATTTCAAGATTTCATTTTTTTTCTACATCGTGTAAATGTAACACATTTTCTCTATCCATTCTTCAGTTGAAGGGAATCTAGGTTGCTTCCAAGTTCTGCCTATTACATACAATGTTGCTATTAACATCTTGAACATATATCATTGTTGTATGAATGTGCATTTTCCGGGTATATGCTCAGGTGAGGAATGGCTGGATCTTGAGATAGACTCATTTCCATTTTCCTAAGAAATCACCATACTGATTTCTAGACTGGCTGTACAAATTTGCACTCCCACCAGCAATGAAGCATGACATAACAAGGGACACTGAGGAAATCCAGAGAATCATCAGGTCATACTTTGTAAACTTGTACTTCATAAAATTTGAAAATCTAAAGGAAATGGACAATTTTTTGATAGATATCACTGACCAAAATTAAATCAAGAACAAATAAGCAATTTAAACAGACCTATAATGCTTAATGAAATAGAAGCAGTCATCAAACTTTTCCCAACCAAAAAAAGCCCAGGTCAAGATGGTTTCAGTGCAGAATTCTACCAGAAATTCAGAGCTAATACCATTACTCGTCAAACTGTTCCACACAGTAGAAGCTACAATTTCCTTGGTATCCAGGAGCATTCTTATGGCACTCTAGGGCAAATCTTCCTTTCTGACATTGACATGGCAATGACTCCACTATTAGTGTCTTCCACATTGTTGGTCTCTACGTCCTTCATGCAGTAATGGCAATGACACATCAAACACAATGGAGCATTTCTTTTGTTTCACTCAGTTTTACACATACACACACACATACACAAAGTTTATATAGGTAGCAGCTTATGGGATTTTAACTGTTTCTGCTTCCCAGTATCATTTATCTCTGCAATATAACACAATGTTTTAGGAACAAAATTTATAAGACTTTTTTCTTGGACTTGTTTCTATTACAGTTAATTCCTCATATCTCCATGCCCAGGAATGCTTGACTTGAGATGTCAGTTTACCACTTTAATTTCTGATGGTTAGATCTGGGAAAGATCTCTGTAACTGGATATGGAAATAAAAGACTATCAAGAATATTTTAAAATAAAAATTAAAAAAAACTCTAGACTACCTACTGCTGAATATTCTATAATAATCTCCCAAAGACCATTATTAATCTCATTCTTCATTTTAGAAATGTAATTGCTATTCACAGACCCCATTAAATCATAGTAAAAGACTAGATAGACAAAGTAGTTGTCTAGGGCTTGCCACACAAGCATGAGTATCTGAATAAAATGTCCAAGAATCAATATCAAGCTTGGATATGGCAGCAAATACCTCTACTCCATCACAGGGAAAGAATAAGAGGGTATTTGTGGCTTACTGCCTAGCCATTATAGCTGAATCTGTGAAGTCTACACTTAATGAAAGGCTTTGTATTAAAAATTAGGTAAGAATGGGTGAGAAGGACATTTGACATCCACCGATCACTTCAATAGACATGTGCTTGTATACACAGTACACCAAAACACTATATATATTAATTATATATCTATATGTTAATTATTTTCTAACACTAGCCTCTGTCTCTACATTTACTACAACAAAAAGTAGAAACAATACAAAAGTAGAAAATATAATCTTCAGTAAATTAATATGTTGATTGTTTAAGTATATGTTTGTGATCTTTTAAATGCATTGATTCAATTTAAATGTACTTAAATCATTAAGTGGAAAATCAGAAAATACAAGAAGCAAATAGATGAAAATATGCTAAGATCATTCCATTTTGCTTTATCTGTTTGACAATGTAAAATAAAAGCTATGCCCAATGCTGTTTATTGTCATGTGTATTTTCCCTACAAAATAAATGATCTATAACTAATAGTATCATTATTGCAGCAGTTATTGTGGAACAGGAAAGGTAGAGTTAATGTAATGGGATGTCATTTATGCAGGAATGTGTACTCTGTGCTTGTTGGCCTTAATTTCCTTTGTTAATTAACAACAAAGCTCTCTCTTTCAAATACTGAGAATTTGTTGAGTTCATATACTTTAATCACACCTTAAGTTGTTGCCATTAATTTATGTTTCCATGGACATTATAAACTTAAAATTCAATAAGATCAAGTATAATATATTTTGTTTCCTTAGGACTTGGCATTTACTGCCAATTGGTATATTCTTGTCTAATAACTGCATAACAATTGATTCTCCATCCCATTTAATAGCATGAAATTCCTTGTTTACTTGCCAAAATAAAAGTCAAAGCAATTTTTTATCATATTCATTTTGTCTTTTGCAAATTCTTTAAAACTATTTTCAATAAGAAAATATAGATCTGGTTACAAATTATAAAATAATGATATGGTATAATTACTTATTTATTAAATATTTAAAGGTTAAGGGTAGTATATCAGTGTTTATTCCAGGTAAACAAATGAAATTTGGGCACCCATCCAACAATGAGAGATGCACTCTCACCCTGAACTCTTGGGGGAGGGTCTAGGTCCTGCCCTGGATAAAATGTGATAGACTATGGATACCCCCAGAGAGGGCCTCACCCTCCCTGGGGAAATGAGGAGATATTGAAGGGATTGGTGGGAGGGCACAGGAGGAGAGGAGGGACCTGGAATTGACATGTGAAGCAACCTTGTTTCTAATTTAAATTTAAATTAAAAAATAAAATATAAAAAATATTTAAAGGTTTGTTTTTTAAAAATTCTAATTTTATATTAGAAGTTTTGTGTATCTGATTCTAAGTATCAAACCCTCAAAACTATTGAAAAGACATGTTATAATTGAGCTGATATTTTAAAATATGAATTTCTGAATCAGATTATAATGTTATGGAGTTTCGTATATTTTATTGACTTAAAATATTTAATAAATTACAGCTACTTTCTTTGTGTCAAATATATTTTGATAACAGTGTGCCTCATTTAGGACATCAGCTTGGCTGACTAATGTGTTAGCAAAGCAGGATTGTTCTAAAGTGTATGAGCTTCACCCATTTTCTTGAAAGCCTGAAAACAAATATTCGAAGAAATAATTCTAAGTGTCTTCAAAACTCATGCAACAAGTTTTATTGCTTTCAGATTTGAACAGTAGCATTAGTTTAACTTCTGTGTGTCAACTAATCTTTGGACTGGAAGTAATGCATTGGCTCTCCTGGGCTTCCAGATACCCAATTTTGCAGATTTGGGGACGTATTTATCTTAAAATTTGCATGAGTTCCTTTTGATATATGAAATATGTACACATTCACATTTTTCCTGTTTCATCAAAGAACAAGTATCATACAAGTACTGATATGAGTTATCTTCATTTGTATCAGTAGAGTAACAGTCACTTAGTATAAATTCCTAAAAGGCACTAACATGCCAGAATTGAGGTGAACCTTTACACAGAAGTTACAGTTGTGATGACGGTGCTACATTCAAATAGTCTCTGTTTCACTGTGTTAGATTATAACTGATTTTATTTCCTCTGTGTCTGTGTAGAACAGCTGGACAATCCATGTTTCTTTACCCTTCCATCATACGGACTCCCCAAACATCCAGAGGATGTGTATAAAACATGTCCATTTCTTCATATCCTTAACGTGTAAAAATAGAGCGATTATTTTAGTCAATATTGAAATATATTCTAGACAGGAAAATTATGTAGTACATTTTCCATATATTACACATGATTAAGGTGTTGGTTAGTAACTCTTATTATTAAACAGAAATTTATTTAATACTGATGTTTTAAGGAAATATATTGAAAAATTAGTATTCAGCAGGTGAACTGTGTATGGGGGAGGAAGAAGGCAGGAACAATTTACAATATAGAAGTAATTGAAGGTTCATAAATCCAGGCCAAGTGCTTTGTTAGGTGTTTTGGTACACATATTACATGTTCTTAAATGCAGGCATTTCTTTAACAATGTTAACATACTAAATAGAATTAATCTACAATTACCTTTGTTTGCAATCCATATTTTATTTATTGTGAATACTTAGTGTTAAACAATCACATTCAACATGAAAACTTTTGTGGTTTCTCCATTGAAATAATTATTTAAATATATTAGTTGTGAAACACAATTTCTTTTAGCAATGTAGTCATTCTTTATTGCTGCTGTTAGTGACAACTACTGCTCATTCTTCCACAGAAAAGATGTCTATCCAAGGACCTGTATACTTTCCAATAGCATGATTAGGGCACCTCACTGTGCATTTTAATTGGGTGTTTGCTTCATTTTGCTTTTCTCTGTATGCACTTTTGTTTGATCTCTCAGGAACCATCTAACCGCTGAATATAAGGGATGTTGACATTTGAATGGCTTTTTCTGTATGCACTATAATGAAATTTCAGAGGCTGAAATGTAATGAAACTAATGTTCTGAGTAAGTGAATACTGTGCTATTCCACTCAACCCTTTTGGTTATATATTGCACCCATTAATCATAACTGAGTTTAGTATGTTGATTCCAATCCTAAAATGAAGAATTATTTGTGAAAAAATTTACATTATTGGATAAGAACCTGCAGAAAAATAACTACAAAAGATAATAAACACGAAGTGTATGTATTTATCTTACAATTTTAAGGGAAGCATTGCAATTTTAATAGTTAATGAGGAGCAGCTGGTAATTAAACATAACCTAATGTTTTGGCAATTAAGAAGAGAAAACAGCTTTTTTCTTATACGTATAAGACAGAATTAAAAGATACATCATAATTGTAATTAAACACCTATAATCAATAGACAATATGCATAAATTAAAAAATAAATATTAAAAATAATTAAGTTCTGATTTTGGAGAAAATTATTGGATAATGAAGTTGAAAGATTTTCTCTGTTTCTAGGTTATAAAAGATACAACTTTAATGGTAATAGCCACCACTAAATCTCTTACTATTAAAGTGACTATGTTAAACCTTCATGTATGGTGATAACTTAATAAAGTTAATTCTGTATCTGATATTAGAATATTTAATGGCTAATGTACATTATCCCATTTTCATTTTTAGTTATTTCTCTGAATTTTATGGAGGATTTCAAAGATATGAATGGTAATGTTTGCTTTCTTTGCATGCAGATGTTTTTTTTTACTTTTAGAAATTAAAATATGGATCCTCTGTTTGCTGCTTGAGGTGAGTGTGGCCTCTCCTCAGAGGCCCAATTCTCACCATCCCAACATCCTTGGATCTTCCTGAGCCTGTTCCCAGCATAGAGTGGACCCTCGCAGCAGGAGTCTGTCCATACCTCAGTCTTGCCTCCCAATGCACTCCCCCTCTGCCCCCACTTGAGTCTTGGCTCCCTCCACCCTCTGCTTGAGTGAGAAGAACACCAGGAGATGCCAGACCATCCAGAGTTGTATATATTGAAGTCTTTCTAGGCCCACCTATGCCAATGGATACTAGAGGAGAGGGAGAGAACCACCTGTACCTACTCAAAGCAGGGATGAGAAGAAGACAGTATATGAACACACCGAACAACAGAAAGACCAATATGACACCACCAGGTTCTAGGGAATCCACACAAGCAAGATCTGTAAAGCCCAACACAGATGAAAAAGAAAAGGAGGACCTTAAAAATTATTTTATGAAGTTGACAGTGACCCTTAAAGAGGAAACGAGAAAATACTTTAAATAGAATAGAAGAAAAAGCAAACAAAAAATACATGAAATGGAGGAAAAGACAAACAAAAATTAAAAAATTAAAAAAAATTCTCAAAGAATTTAAAGAAAGCAAAAACAAACAAACAAGTGAAGGAAACAATTCAAACCCTTCAAGGCTTAAAAGCTGAAATAGAAACAATAAAGAAAACACAGAGTGAGGGTCTACTGGAAATAGAAAAGCTGGGTAAATGATCAAGAACTACAGATATAAGTATAACAAATGCAATATAAGACATGGAAAAAAGAAAGAATCTTCAGTAAATGGTGGTGGCATAATTGGAGGTGGACATGTAGAAGATGGCAGATAGATAGATATTTTTGCCATGCTTAAACTTAAGTCCAAATGGATCAAAGACCTCAACATAAATCCAGCCATACTGATCCTCTCAGAAGAGAAAGTGGGAGGTACCTTGCATGAATTGGTACAGGAGACAGCTTCCTGAATATAACACCAGTAGCACAGACACTGAGATTAATGATTAATAAATGGGACCTCCTGAAACTGAGAAGCTTCTGTAAGGCAAAGGATGAAAGGGATAAAGTAACCTTAAAGTGTTTACTTCTAATAATTTAGAAATAAAGGGACCAGACCCTTACTCTGTAGCCATGACAAGGCTACAGAAAAGATATGTAGGCCTCTGACACAAGGAAACACCAGATACTCTGACCTCCCATAGCCTAGTGCAAAAACTTAACACAAAGACACTCCAGCTACCCCCCAAGCCTCCTAGATACTTGGTTCCCGAGAACTATTTTGCCACAAAAGAAACTCCAGGGGGGACCAAAACTTCCCTTGTAGTCTCCAGTCTATAGTTATGAAAACTATTGGTAACTATGTACAACAGGCCACATGCAAGCAAAAAGGCAATGCCATAGAAACCACAGAATGTTCCCTCTCAGCATTGACCAGTGAAAATAATTGTTACACAGGTATTTCATGCCAAAATATGACATGGAGAAATTCTCCTAAGTGTTCCCAAATGTCAACCAATCAGAAACCACCTGTACCTACTGATGTAATCATGTAACTTTTGTCTATAAAACCTAACAATACACAGGGTACTTCACTCCCTCTGGGTGTTTCTGTGACAGCTAACCAGATGTGGTTCCTGTCATGGTTGGATGAATAATCATTAAACTTTGCTTTTGCAGTTTAGTGGTAATCTTAAATGGCTGAAAGGCACATAAGATAGTGCTCACCATCCTTAGCCATCAGGGAAATGCAACTCAAAACAACTCTGAGATACCATCTTACACTATCCAGAATCACTAAAATAAAAAACATCAACAACAATTTATGCTAGAGAGGATGTGGAGAAACAGGAGCACCATTGCTGGTGGGAGTGCAAACTTTTACAACCACTTTGGAAATCAGTTTGGTGATTTCTCAGGAAAATGGGAGTAAGTTTACCTCAGGATCCAGCAATTGTTGTCTTTGGCATATACTCAAAGAATGCACATTCACACAACAAGGACGTATGTTCAACTATGTTCATAGCACCACTGTTTGTAATATCCAGAACCTGGAACTAACCTACATGCCCCTTAACCAAAGAATGGATAGAGAAAATGTGGTACATTCACACAATGTAATACTACTCAATAGAAAAACAAAAATAAAACCAAAAAATAAAAATAAAAAAAAACAACGAAATATTGAATTTGCAGGCAAATGGATAGAACTGGAAGAAAACTTCCTGATTGAGGTGACCCAATCAGAAAAGATGTACAGGATATATACTCACTCACTTATGGATATTAAACATAGAGAAAAGACTACCAGCCTACAATTCATACCACCAGAAAAACTAGGAAGTAAGGAGGACCCCAAAAGACGAATGAATGGTTCCTCCAAAGAAGCGGAGGAGGATAAGAACCCCTGAGCAAATTTGGAGAAGGGGTGAAGAGTGGGAATGGGGAAGGAGAACAAGGAGACTGAGACGAGGGAGGAATAGAGCAGGACAAGAAAGGAGATGTCTTGATAGAGGGATCCAGTACAGGTTTGAAGAGAGGTCTGGCACAGGGGATCCACAGTGATGACCCATCTAAAAATCTAGGCAGTGGTGGAGAGGCTCTTTGACGCTCTTCCCCTATAATGAGATTGATGCCTACCTTGGTTACCATCCCTAGAGCCTTCATCCAGTAGCTGATCGAAGCAGAAACAGGTATCCACAGCTAAACACTGAGCCATACACCTGGAATCCAGTTGTGGAGTGAGAGATGACACGAGCAAAGGAGCCAAGACTGCAAGAGAAACCCGCAGAATCTGTTGACCTGACCTGGTGAGTGTACAGTGACCCTAGTGATAAAGTTGGGGAAGCAGCATTGGACCAAACCATGCCCTCTGAATGTGGGTCCCTGTTAGGAGGCCAGGACAGTTCATGGGATCTCTAACATTGGAGCCAGTGTTTATCCGTAGAGCACAAATAGACTTTTGGGGCCCATTCCCTATTGGATGGATACTATTGCATTACAGATACAAGAAAGTGGGCCTAGGCCTACCCCCAAATGATGTGACAGCCTTTGATGGTCCCCCATGGAGGTCCTCACTATTCTTGGGGAGTGGCTGGTGATGGATTGGTAGTATCAGTGGGGAGCATTGGAGGATGGGAGGGCAAGGGAATGCGGGGATTGAAATGTAAATAGGAGTGCTTCGAAAAGAAAAACTTAAAAAAAAAGAAATTGAAATATGATTACATCATCTTCACCTTTCATTTTATTCCTCCAGTCTCTCCATGCCCATACACATTGCTCCTTATCAAATTCATGCCTTTAAATGTACACATATGTACAAATATAAAATTATAAGTTACTCAGCCTATTTAGTGTTACTTGTCTGTATGTAAACGATTTAGGGCATTTCATCTCTAAGCAAAATATTTCTTGCAGTCTCAGAATATTCCAATTTCCTGGAGTAATTATTAGAGGTAGAGTTCTGTGAGAACCATTTTCTCTGTCCATAGTAGTATGTCTGTTGGTGTTGTCTTTAGTAAGGGCAAATATACAGCTGGGGCTCATGGGTGAAGCTTCCTTGTCTTTTCTAGGAGGTACAATTTCATAACAGATACACTAGCCATCTGTTTCTTAACATCTTTTTGCCCCATCTTTAATTATGTTCCCTGAGCATTATGTGCAGAAGTGGTATTGTAGATGTATTTATTGGGCTAGGTACCATAGAATTTTCTTCTTTTTGACAAGCTGTTGTTTTCCATAATGATCTTCATCTTTCACAAAGTGAAATATTTTTTGCTTATGTGTGAGAGATACAGTTTTCTGTGGATACATGCATACATCTTATTTTTTAGAGTACAGTTAGGAATTATACTCTTTTAGTAAAAATTGTGCTCATAGAAATTTCTCCTCAATAACTATGAATTATCTAGCACTGGCAATTGGAATAAGTTTCCAGAGGCAGATATAATTTCTTTTCTGTTGAATTGTCCTGAAATGTAATTGGACAGCTGTTGGTTATTATGAAGACATTGATACCACTACTGCATATATTGGAATATCTTGCCATGAATAATCATTTCTTTTTTTTCTGTGAAACAAGCACTATAAAATATGGGACTATATTATACACTTATAAATAAAAGTCCCTTTTAATTAAATCTTGATTGAAAATTTACAATAATTTGTTAATTGAATGTTTATTTTTTCCTAAATATATATCCAATTTAATTATATAGTTTGAAAATACATAGATGCATGTGTGTGTGTGTGTGTGTGTGTGTTATGTAGCTTAAGATAGAGACTTGAGGGTCACAGTGTTGAAACAAATTTTTACCTGTGAAAGGCATTGCATATTCAAGATACAATTAGAGACAAAGGAAAGACTTGAAGGTACTTTGAAAACTTAAGCCAGTCTACATTGAGTGAGTCATCACAGAACTCTTATAAAGAACTAGAAGCTTTTGCTTGTACAACATAAAGAACAGTGAAACTTCTCAGCTGCAGTGTCCATATTACAACACAAAAGGCTCAGGAATATTCAGAAATACTTTTTGTTTTGGAGGAAGGTCATGTGTAGAATAGAAACATCCCTTGCTTGGATCTAACAGCATACTGAAGGAATTCTGATACCATCATTGTAGCCATGAATTTAAGAGATGAGTTGAATCAAACAGTCATAATTATGCCTACATTCAATTGAAGTACATGTTTGATTGACTCAATAACTTACCTCAGCTCACTAACAATCAGAAATGCTCTTGTTTGGAACATGTACTATGTACTCCAATTTTAATTGCTGAGAAAGTTTTATTTATGCATTTAGTTATGTGTATTTGTATGTTGTGTATAAAACACTCCTTTTAAATCAGCCATTTGAGACATGGCAAGAGTTACATGTAAAAGGGGGAATGAAGGAAATGATGCTAATTATATCATAATTTCAAAAAACAAAAATATTATTTAAAATGAGATAATATATTAACAAAAATCAAGAAAAAACCAGGATAATTTCATCCATTTCTATAAATATACATTGATAAGTTGACATAACATAAATAAATCCATAAAAACCATATAAATGAAATAAATCTAAACACCACAGACAAAGCAAAATAAGTATTCTTCTACAACATCAGCTAAAAATTAGTTATACTTATAGAGGCTAGAAGTGGGCATCATCAGACAATGGAGGTCTAAATTTACAAACATTTTAGATAAAAATAATATAAACTCATAATAAGCAAAGGTTTTTAGGGAGGACACAAAATAAAATTTTTAAATTTTAAAGTGAAAGGATTTTATACTTCAGAAAAGATGGAAGAAATATGGCAAGATTATATTTGATTTACAGATTATTTTCACACAAAAGGATAGTCAAATTTCACTAATACAATATCAGCAACAATCAGGAGGCACATTTTAACAGACATTTCAAAAAAGTTTGTAGCTATTAAACAAAGTCATAAAAAGTTATCTAATCCCATCAGCCTTCAGGGAATTTCAAGCACTTATTTATAAGTATTTTCATCAGTAGTTACAGAAGTAGTTACAGAGAATATATCACACTACACCCTGTGATGATGTATTATTTATTACTTAATAATACTTGCTTGAGGGAACAGAAAGCAAAGCTAGCCACAAGCTACAGAGTCAGGCAGTGGTGATACACACAACTTTAGTCTCTTCAGCCATACCAGCAAGCCATAGAGTATTTAATCTCAGGACTCAGGAGCCAAAGGCATACTGATCTCTGTTAGTTCAAAACCACACTGAGCTGCAAGAAATTGTTCTAGTCCTGAAAAATTCTCAGCACTTGGAATCAGATGCCTTTATTTCCAGGATTTGAAAGTTAGAAAAGAAAGAATCAAACTCAGTCATGGAGTATTAGTTTCCAGTCACACTTAGGACAGTACAGCCATTTAAGTCTGAGGTAGAAGTAACAGCTGGCAGTTTGGCTGCTTTGCTTTTATGATTTTCAATTTGAACCTTAATATCAGTCTCTGGGTTTTTTCATATTTTTTATTTAACTTTTTACACATGTTACTCTCAGTTGCCTCCCCCTCCCCTCCTCCTCCACTACCCAAACTGCCCAACCCCTCAACCCCACTCCATCCCACTATACTCCACAGGGAGGGCATGGGCTCCCATGAGGGATTTTCAGAGTCTATCACATCATCCCAGAAAGGGCCTAGGTTCTTACCCATGTGTCCAGGCTGAGAGAGCATCCCTCCACATGGTATGGGTTCCCAGAGTCCCTCTCTATGCCAGGAATAAATACTGCTCTACTCTCCAAGTTCCCAAAGATTGCCAAGGCCTCCTCTCTGTCACTCAGGTTTGGTGGGAGGGAGGTCTGGATCAATCCCATGCTAGTCCCTCAGTCATCAGTCTGGGGTCCATGTGTTCCCCCTTGTTTTTTCTTTTCTTTTGTTATTTTAATTTTAAATAGCTTGCTTCACATGTCAATCCCAGTTCCCTCTCCCTCCCCTCCTCCCACATGCCCCACGATCCCTCTCAGCCTGCCACCCTATTGCCATTTCCTACCACATAGGGAATATCTAGAATCTATCATTTCGTGCAGGGCAGGGCCCACGCACTCCCCTAAGAGTCCAGGCTGAGAGAGCATCCATCTTTGTGTTATGGACACACGAAGTCTGTTTGTATGCCAGGGATAAACACTGATCCACTGCCCAGGGCCCCATTGGTTGCCCAGGCCTCCTCACTGACTCTCCCACTCAGGGGATCTGGATCAGTCCCATGCTGGCCTCCCAGCTGTCGGTCTGGGGCCCAAGAGTCTCCCTTGTTCAGATCAGCTGTCTCTGCTGGTTTTGCCAGCCCATTCTTTGCCAATTTGCTCATCGCTCTTCTCTCTCTGTCACTGGGTTCCATGGGTTCAGTTCAGTGTCTAACTGTGGGTGTTTGCCTCTGCTTCCATCAGTCACTGAATGAAGGTTCTAGGATGGCTATAGACATCAAGTTCATTATCAGGAATGGGCATTCGAAGTGGTCTCTCCACTATTACTTAGCTTGCCAGTTGGTGTCATCCCTTTAGATCACTAGAGGTCACACTGGTGCCAGATCTGTCTTCTAAATATGATTCCCTCTTCCCCCTATTCTATCCCCCACTCAACCTTCCTGTTCCCCCATGACCTACTCTCTCTTCCTCTTCTCCTTCTCTTTTCTTCCCAGATCCCACTCCCCCCACCCCTGTCCCCCCTTGTTTAAGTAGCTGACTTTGTGGATTTTGCCTGCTCTTGATTCCTTTGGTCATCACTCCTCTATGCAACTGGGTTCCAGGAGCTCAATTTGGTTCACAGCTGTGGATTTCTGCCTCTGCCTACATCAGCCACTGGGTGAGAGTTCTAGGATGACATATAAGGTAGTCATAATTCCCATTACCATGGGAGGGCATTTAAGTTAGTCTTAATGCCAGTTGGTGTCATTCTTGTAAATCTGTGAAGATCTCACTAATACAAGATGTCTCCTGCAATTTATAATGGATCTGTCTTTTCTGGTACCTCCCATCCTTGTCTCTTTTATTCTTACCCTGGCTCAAACTTCCTGCTCTCCCATGTCCACCTTTCCCTTCCTCTTTTCTCCTTCTCTTTCTCCCATCTCCTTCTGCCGCCTTCTACACTCACAATAATTTTAAAAGATCTACTCCCATAACCCTTCTCTGGGTTACCATGCATATCTCTCTTAGGGTCCTCCCTGTTTCCCAGACTCTCTGGCAGTGAGATTGAGAGATGGCAATGCCCTGCTCCATGTCTAAAATCCATATATGAGTGAGTACATACCATGTTTCTCTTTTTGTGACTGGGTTACCTGACTCAGGATGGTTTCTTCTAGTGCCATCCATTTGCCTGCAAATAACAAGATTCCATTTTTTTCTGCTGAGTAGTATTCCATTGTGTAAATGTACCACATTTTCCCCATCCACTCTTCAGTTGAGGGGCATCTAGGTTCTTTCCAGGTTCTGGCTATTACAAATAATGCTGCTATGAACATAGTTGAGCAGATGTCCTAATTTTATGAGGGTACATCTTTTGGGTATATGCCTAAGAGTAGAATTGCTGGATCTTGTGGTAGACTGATTTCCATTTTCCTGAGGAATTTCCATACTGATCTCCATAGTGGCTGCACAAGTTGGTATTCTCACCAGCAGTAGTGGAATGTACCCCTTTCTCCACATCCTCTGCAGCATAAACTCTCATTGGTGCTTTTGATTTTAGCCATTCTGACAGGAGTGAGATTGTATCTCAGAGTTGTTTTGATTTGCATTTCCCTAATGGCTAAGGATGTTGAGCACTTTCTCCAGTGTCTTTCAGCAATTTTAGATTCCTCTATTAAGAACTCTCTATTTAGTTCTTTACCCCACTTTTTAATTGTATCCTTTGGTGTTTTGGAGCCTAACTTTTAGAGTTTTTTGTAAATTTTGGAGATCAGTCTTCTGTCAGATGTGGGGTTTGTGAATATCTTTTCCCATTCTGCTGGCTGTCGTTTTGTCTTGTTGACTGTGTCCTTTGCCCTGCAGTAGCTCCTCAGTTTCATGAGATGCCATTTATTAATTGGCGATCTCAGTGTCTGTGCTATGTTCAGGAAGCAGTCGGGTGTAATTTTCATAGGTTTGCCTTTACATGATATTTGTCCTCTTTCCTTTGCTGCTTTAAATATTCTTCATTCTATATGTTTTGATTATTATGTGGGGAGGGAACTTGTTTTTGATCCAGTCTATTTGGTGTTTGGTAAGCTTCTTGTAGTTTCATAGGCATCTCCTTCAGGTTGGGAAAGTTTTCCTCTATGATTTTGTTGAATGTGTATTCTGCACCATTGAGCTGGGCTTCTTCACCTTCTTCTATACCTATTATTCTTAGATTTGGTCTTTTCTTGTTATCCCATATTTCCTGGATATTTTTGTTAAGGATTTGTTGGATTTAAGACTTTCTTTTGTCGATGAATCTCTTTCCTCTAGTTTATCTTCAGTGCATGAGATTATGTCTTCCATCTCTTGTATTCTGTTAGTTATGCTTGCATCTGTAGTTCCTGATTGTTTATTCAGCCTTTTGATTACCAGCATTACCTCATTTTGTGTTTTCCTTTTTGTCTCCATTTCAGACTTCAGGTCTTGAACTGCTTGAATTGTTTCCTTCATCTGTTTGATTTTCAATTGTTTTTCTTGACTTTCCTTGGTTTTTAAAAGAGATTTGTTGATTTCCTGCATTTTTTGGTTTCTTCTATTTCTTTAAGGGATTTTCTCATGTCCTCTTTGAGGGCCTCTATCACTTTCAGAAGGTTGTTTTGAAGGTCACTTTTTTCTGTTTCATCTGTGTTGGTATGTTCATGTCTTGGTGGTGTAGAATTTCTAGACTCTGGTGGTATCATACTTGTTCCTCTGTTGTTGTCTGTGTTTTAATATTGCCTTCTTTCTATCCTTTGTTTCAGTGGGAGCTCATGGGGTCTCTTCCTCTCCTGGTGGGTTTGGGTCTAAGGATCCTTTCCAGTGAGTTCAAGCAGATCCGATACTTCAAAAGGTGCAGGTGTGTCTGGGACACTCTCAAGCACAGAGCAGAGACCAGAGGGTACTAAAGACTCAAGCGCAGTGCAGGGGCTCAAGCAGATAGAGAATGGAGGGCACTGAAAACTGAGGTGTGGCCAGACTCAGGGTGATCCTTCAGGGTGGGGCAGGTCCTCTCTAGGTCAGAAAATACCCAGAGAGACAAAATCAGGAGGATGTAGGGAGTTGGGGCTCAGAGCAGAGCAGCTACTCACCTTAAGCACAGGGCAAGGACTGGAAGTCTCTGAAAATTCCTCTGGGTTTTTTTATTAATCATGTTACAACACCCACTTTGGCAAATGCTTGACAGTTTCTTAAGAAGCTATATATTCATATACTACATCATAAAGTTTTTTCATTCCTAGGTATTTACTAAAGCTAAAGTCTATGTTCATATAAACTTTTATAAGCTTAAAATCATGATTTATATTTATATGATATAGTGAAATAGTGCATAGAATAGGAATCCAATAAGGGTTATTGTCTAAGTATACAGGTTTAGGAAAAGAGTTTGAGTTCAAAAGAAAATGAGGATGCCTTTAAGGATTTATCATTACTAACAGCTATGACTAACAGTTTTAGATTCATTGTGATACATATATACATACATACATACATACATACATACATACATACGTACATACATACATACATACTTGTATCAGTCCTACACTGCAGGAGCTATCTACTCCAGACTGATGTCTGTGGGGCTGTGTTTGTAACCAGCTGAACAGTTCCGGGTTCGACCCTGAGTGGGGGAATGTGGATCAGGGAAGTCCTAGCTACCAGATGGCATTAAGAACGAGACAGAGCTTCCTTCCCCCTCTCCCCCAGAAGATTCTGTCCTGTTTCACTTCCCTGGGTTACTGTGCATATCTCTCTTAGGGTCCTCCCTGTTTCCCGGACTTTCTGGCTGGGGATTGTAGGCTGGCACTCCCCAATTGGCAATGTAAGCAATAGTAGAGGGGCTACTTTAAATGCCCTTCCCTGATCATGTGACTGATGACTGCCTTATATGCCATCCTAAACCTTCATCCAGTGGCTGATGGAAGCAGAGGCATAACCCACAGCTAAATACTGAACTGATCTTCTGGAAACCGATTGCAGAGAGGCAATAGTGATGAGCAAACTGGTAAAGACTGGGTTGGTGAAACCTACAGAGACAGCTGACCTGAACAAGTGGGAGCTCCTGGGTCTCAGATTGATGGCTGAGAGGTCAGTATGGGACTGATCCAGAACCCCTAAAGGTGAGTGTCAGTGAGGAGGCTTCAGGAATCTATGGAGTCTTAGGTAGAATATTAATATTTATCCCGGACATACTAATGACTTTTGGGAACTCATTTCACTTGGAGGGATGCTCTCAGCCTGGACACATGAGGGAGGACCTATGTCATGTCCAGGATGATATGACAGACGTGGGATATACCCCATGGAGGGCCTCACCCTCCCTTGAGAGGGGTGGGGGAATGGGGTGGAAGATTGGGGGTTGGGGGAGAAGGGAGAAGGAGAGGGAGAGGGAGCTGGGATTGACATGTGAAGCAAGTTGTTTCTAATTTAAATAAAAAAAGAAAAAAATAAGAATAAAAAAAGAATGAGACAGAGACATCTTGTCATTTCAGGAGGACTCTCAGTCCATACTGGAGACCCACGTTTTATTCAAACATCCTCTTAAATAGCTTCGTCAAAGTATGGGTACTAGCAGGAAACAACTATTATTGTGTATATAGGACTAACTAACAAACACTTCCTTTATCCTGGAGACAGTGCTAGAATGCACGGATGCAAACCCTCAGACCTCTGTAACACAGGTCTCACTAGTCCTCAGGTGTGCTTTATGATTAACTGCTCAAATAGTTAGCCAAACACAGCAACTCTGTGATATGTAGACCTGAAGACAAAAATTCAACTCTGAAACCAAAATTGACAGAAATAAAGGATAAAATTGATAATGTAATCATGTTTGACTTCCTGTCTTGGCAACTAAATATAAAACAATATCAAATGAGATATCATTGTTAATACAAACATTATCAATTGCAATAAATCTATATTAAGATCAAGATATAAATCACACCCATAGGAATCATGTTTATTAAATAACATACACCTGTTTTTGTTGCATTAAAGATGTATCTATTTTGATTACTTGTATATGATTGCTTGCCTACATGTGTTCATATATACCATATGCATGTATTATACTCATAGTGGCTAGAAGTGGGCATCAGATCTCAAGCATTTATAAGTGGCTATGAGCTGCTATCTGAGTGATGGGAACTTTACAGTTTCCCATCAGGAGCAATTCTGACTACTGAGTCATCTCCAGCCTCCTACAAAATTTCTTTCAGAACATGGAATTAACCCAAGTATCCCTTAGTAGGATGATCTATAAAATATTCAGGCCATGAAATATTACCCATTATTCAAAATAAATGAACTATAGATTCTTAAAACTGGAAGAAAATATTTAATAAATTGTTATATAAAAATGAAGTCAGTCTGCTAACACTGCAAGGTACATGAATCTATATGAAAGATTTAAAAAATGGTGAAACCGGGATGAGAGCACAATGGTGGTTCGACTTGTGTTGGTTAGACAGCAAATACTTTGAAACTCACTGTGTGATACTATGGTAGATATATCCCAGTAGATATTTGTGCAGAATCACAAAATGTAGCATATTGAGAGTAAATGCTAATGTTATTATAATAACAGTATCTGGGTGAAAATGATATAAATGTAGGCTTGTTTATTGTTAGCAGGGTGATATTGATAGTGAAGCAGTCTATGTACATTTCAAGATTTAAGAATAATTCTGTACCATCTTCTTAATATTGTTCTGAAACTAAAATTTCCATAATAATCATCTTATATGCTAGGGATATGTCTTTGCTTGTAAAAAATTAATAAATAAATGAATAATTAAACAAACTGGCAGTAAAACCAGAGAAACTGTGTTCAGTCCTATAGGAGCACAAGGTGGAAAAAACAAATTGACTCCTCCAAGCTTTCCTTTGACCATGCATCATATGGTCCTGTAAAACAACATGAAGAATATATTAGTAAAATACATATGTACATATAATAATAATTTCAAAATATCAAGTACTAAAATTAAGGATCACGTCCTTGTCCTTCCTTCACCATGAGAGACACATATATTATCAAAAGCTCACAACTCCTTGTTCATACTGGTACTGGAGCTATTTAGAATATTGAAAGATAATAATATTGAAAGATAAATAAATAACAAAAGTTGTTACATAGGCCTTAATAGTTCTTTAAATTTTCTTTTCCTGATAATGTATGTCTTTGTTCTAGATTAAAGGATATTTTCATAAAATCAGAGTTTTACGTTTTCTCTGAAATTTCAACTGTAAGTCCTATTGTTTGTAAATGGATGTTTTTCTCCCTTTGTTAGTTTCCAAATAAACACTCAAAGGTTCATTATCATTTATAATTGTTTGGCCAGTGGCTCGGGCATATTATTGACTAGCTCACAATTAAATTAACCCAATTAGTTTATATTTTACCATGATGATCATGGCCTGTTACCACCTCACATCTTGCTTCTCCTGTGCTCCCATGGCGCCTTGCTGACATCACCTTCTTTCTCTCCATATCTCTGTTTGGACCCCCCCTTGGTTCTATTCTTCAGCGTCCTTGGTTAAAACAGCTTTATTCATAAACGAGTAAAAGCAACACATATTCACAGCATACAGAGGGGCATCCAGCAGCAAATATTGCCATATCGGTCTCATTTTGGTAAGCTGATGCCTGTTTATACATATTGTTTACTAATAAATATTGGGTGTGTTGAAGACGATGCCTTAATTTAGTTCTATTTGATCAATACTTAAATTTAGCTTTCTGACTGGGTTGTGACCACTATAAATCATTCATAGTCATTATTAGAAGGAAACTCATTTTATATAAAATCTTAGCTCAGCCCTCAGAAAGAAATTAAAATGGTAAATTTCCAAAATAATTGTCATTGGGCTCAATAGCATGATCTTTAGCACTTTAAAGAAAATTATTCTGAATTTAGGACAAAAATGTGATCATTTAATTTATTTTCATGAAAAACAAAGTCAAAGAGGTATAGTTTCTTCTCTTCTTATTTAAAGAGTACAGTTTATCCCATGGCTTAACTAGAATTCCATTAGATATGTACAGGATATTCATTCACAAAACCGATGTCCCTAAGATGATACCTATGTAAAGTTAAAGAGAAAGTGAGAGAAGATGAATAAAAGAAAGAGAGGGCAAGAAAGAAAAAGTGTATGAGAGAAGCTGGAATCACAGTCACATAGCAGTTCATACACAACTCAGTCCGATTACATTCCTTCTCAAAAATGCATTGGGAGCAAGAATTCAGCATGGAAATACATGCTCTCCATGGCTGCTTGTTGATAGAACCATTCCTGTGCAGGCCCAGTGTCTGAATGCATATCAGTTGACAACTTCATAATTTCAATGGCTATGTTTTTGAAAAAATGTATGAAAATATTTTGCTACATAGTGGCTACTATAAATTGTAATGAAGCAATTTAACAGTAGAGCACTATGAACAATCCAAATACTGATTTCAAAAACTCGTAGTCGAAATTTGAATAATGCACATAGGAAAATAAAATAACTTATAGTGTACTGAATTGTTATTACACAAAATGAATATTATAGAGGCAAAACATAACAATAGGCCCATCCCTTAGAAAAATAAGGCAGAAAGAAAAATTCAGTGGCACTTTATTTGAGAACTAAAATTTTAAATAAACTTCAACACATTCAAACAAAAACAGAAAAGGGAAACGACAAACACATGTTAAAAATTGTTTAAATGAAGACACTTCCTTTAATTCAAATTTAGTTTTGCATTCCAATGTTTCTCTGTAGTCAGAGCTGGAATGCTGTGTTTTGAAAGCAAGCCTTTAGAGATCACAAACAACCAATTTCACACTACAAGCAGTCATAAATAGAGCTAAATTCCCTTTAGTAATACACTATTTATCTTTGTGCTTCACTGAATTCAAAGAAAAGCATTTTTCAGAGTGTAAGCAATTAACTTCTCTTTTTTTCTTTTCTATAAAAGGACATTATCAGGAAAGCATGGGATTAGGAAGCTATCAGAGTTATTCTTAGTGTATGAAATTTCAATTTAGTGAAACATGTAAAACTCTAAAGGGAGTAAGGGCCCAAAACAGGGAATCCATTTTTTTTCACAGTTTATTTACTTCATGTCTCTGCTAGCCCAACTGATTTCCTGCTGAATTCAAATGAATAGGTGTTAGAATTAGGAATTATTTCTTGTTACATATAGTCTTTATTGAATAGCACAGGAAAAACATGTAAGGAAAAGGAGTGAGACATCCTTTTCTAAAGAAAGATGTTAACTTATTGACCCAAAAGACCCAAAATATCACACAAAACATTGAATATATAATCAACCTAAATCCACATGTTGTTTCCAACATTTATGATGGATAATTGTTTTGTTTGAAGTTCCTTTCAACCTATTGGCTGCTTTCCCCAAATTATTATCAGATCACACACATACATCATCCAAATCCCACACACTATTCATATGGAGGAGTATATAGTTTAAGGTTAAAATTGTATGATCAGCTTATATTAGAAAGTCTAGTTTCATAGGAGGTGCAAGCCATAGTAACCTAGATTACTTCATTTTTTAAAAGGCAAATTAAGTTAAATACACAGGAGGATAGAAAATTGAGTACATAATTTTAAATGATTATAAGGTATATGGTTAACTTGATTTTAAGTCGAAAATTCAGTTACTGAAGATAAGAGGTATTTAAAAAAAAGCCAGATAGGAAAACCAAAACCTATGAGCACTTATGTGGCAAAATGAAACAAAATAACATATTTATCAATGCAGCATAAATATACTACATGGCATTGAATTTGATACTCAAATATTTGCTTGATAATATGCTGCAGTGGATGATACTCTTCTTAATAATGATTCCCTTAACACAATCTTGAGGAAAAGTTTATATTCTTCATGTTCATTGATTTCGATCTACTGAAGAGTAATTTAAAAAAAGGAGAAAATCAATGAACTAGAGTACGGAGAATGTACAAGGAAATACACTACTAATTATAATTCAGCCTTATAAGAAACTTCAGTAGCTTCTTATTTGTCACTCTTGGAGACTCCATAGCACTCAATGAGAGACAGATAAATTAGAAAATAATTGCTACAAGACAAAAAGGCAGCCCACAGAATGGGAAAAATATTCACTAATCCCACATCTGACAGAGGGTTGATCTCCAAAATTTACAAAGAACTCAAGAAGCAAGTCTCCAAAACAGCAAAGGACCCAATTAAGAAGTGGGCTGCAGAACTAAATAGAGAGTTTTCAATAGAGGAGTCTAAAATGGCTGAGAGGCACTTGAGAAAGTGCTCAACATCCTTAGCCATCCGGGAAATGCAAATCAAAGCAACTCTGAGATACCATCTCACTCCTGTCAGAATGGCTAAAATCAAAAACACCAATGACAATTTATGCTGGAGAGGATGTGGTGAAAGGGGGACACTCCTCCATTGCTGGTGGGAGTGCCAACTGGTTCAGCCACTTTGGAAAGCAGTATGGAGATTCCTCAGAAAAATGGGAATAAACCTACCACAAGACCCAGCAACTGCACTCTTAGGCATATATCCAAAAGATGCCCATTCATATAACAAAGATGTCTGTTCCACTATGTTCATAGCAGCTTTATTTGTAATAGCCAGAACTTGGAAGCAACCTAGATGTCCCTCACCCGAAGAATGGATAGAGAAAATGTGGTACATCTACACAATGGAGTACTATTCAGCAGAAAAAAATAATGGAATCATGAGATTCGCAGGCAAATGGATGACACTAGAAGAAACCATCCTGAGTGAGGTAACCCAGTCACAAAAAGAGAAACATGGCATGTACTCTCTCATATATGGATTTTAGACATAGATCTGGGGAGTGCCAGCCTACAATCCTATTGCCAGAGAGTCTGGGAAACAGAAACTTCATTTACTGGCTGGTTAAGTACTGAGCTGAACTCAAGAAAGCCAGTATCAGAGAGGGAGGACTGATGATCAAAGGGATTAAGACTGGGCTGGTTGAACCCCCAGAAACAGCTGACCAGACAAAGGTTAACTCTTGAATCCCAGGCATCAGCCTGGGAATCCAGCATGGGACTGATCAAGACCCCCTGAATCTGGGTGTCAGTGAGGAGGCCTAGGTAATCTATTGAGCCTTGGACAGCAGATCAGTACCCATCCCAACTATACACACGGTCTCTGGACTCCCATAGAACAATGTGAGGTGCACTCTCATCCTGAACTCTTGGGGAAGGGTCTAGGCCCTGCCCTATATGAAATGACAGACTATGGACACCCCCATGGAGGGCCTCACCCTCCCTGGGAGAATGAGGGGATAACGGGGGGGGGGGATGGGGGGAGGGCACGGGAGGAGGGGAGGGAAAGGGAGAGGGACCTCGTACTGACTTGTGAAGCAACCTTGTTTCTTATCTAAATTTAAAATGGAAAATAAAGAAAATATTAATAAAAAAAAGATAAACATATTATCTCAAAATCTATAAGAATAAATGCATACATATACGTATATATATAAATATGTAAATAAAATACTAACTAATTCTAGAAATAAGCTTCAAAAAAAAAAAGAAAATAATTTCCTGTATTATTCCTAATTCATGAATGTCAAATGTTCACACTATGGCACTGCATCTGGATTGGGTCAACCAAAGCGATCCAACAACAAAGACTCATATAAATCTCCAGGAGATGCATATAAGTGTGTTCCCATTTCTTCCCCTCACCTCCCTCCATCTGTTCCTTTCCTGTTTTTGTTCAGCAGGGCATAGTCCTCCTGTTGGTATCAACCAAGCATGGCATATCACGTTGTGCTAAGGCTAAGCACCTCCCCTGTATTAAGACTGAGTAATGCAACCCAGTGACAGGAATGGATTCCCAAAGCCAGTCAATTGTTAAGGATAGCCCTTGCTCTCACTGTTGGGAGACCCAAAAGTAGACCAAGCGGCACAACTGTCACATGTATGAAGAGGGCCTAGATCTGTCCCAAGCAGGCTCCCTGGTCATGGTGGTCAGTTCAATCTCAGTAAGCCAGGTTGGTTGCTTCCAAGTGATGACCTTGACCTCTTTGGTTCCTACAAAGCTTCCTTCCTGGTTTCAACAGGATTCTCTGAGCTTGGACTAATGTTTTATTTACCAAATTTCTAATGACCAAAGAAATAATATACAATACTCAAAAGAAAAAGAAAAAATTATGTATACCAAATATATGTCTGGGTTAAAGAATTATTTCTAAAATTTAATTTACAAATGAAACAATATGGTAAATTGTTTCAATTTTCAAGGTTTATGGGGCATTTCATACTGTATTACTTTCAAAATCAATCAAGATGATTTTATGAGTACAGTTTGTGAATATAGGATTTTACTGAGACTAGAATATATTAGATTTGGGAAAATATAGTACACTAATTCCTAATACATAAACTCTTAAATAAAAGAGAAAATTACATTTAGTGATTACATTTAAAAGAATTTTTCGCTTCAAATAAATAAAGATTATTCCAATAGATATGGAAGAAATAAATTAAGAAAGTTATTGGTATATACTTTAATTTATAAAATTATAAAACTTAATTTATTTTACTCTTTATCTCTAATTATAAAATCTGATATCATTTTCAGTAAAGGAGACCAGGTATGGAAACACATCCTTGAATGTTTCCCCTCATTTGTGGATATTAGCATTTAATTTTTCAAATATGAGTGTCTCATTTGGAAAACACACAGAAACTTGGAAATTTGTTAGGAGTCATGGTTAGTTGGGGGTTTTCAATGGGAGGGTGGTTGAATCCAATGATGTAAATGGAGAAAGAGAAATTATAAAATAGGATACATTAAACTGGGTAGAAGATTGGAGACAGGAGCAAGGAGGAAATGTGTACAAGAATAACTTCTGAAAAGTCATGTGAAAACTACCACGTAAAAGAAACATAAATAGATTTACAATATAATGGTCAATAAACCTCTACTGGACAGCATGTACTAAGAAATAAAAAGTTCAAGGCCATAAATTAGTTAACTATGTTGGGGTTACTAGGCAATGAGGGCCCATAGACCTACACATATTACAGGGTATTGCCATTAATCTTGATTATTGTAAAAAAAATTGATGGTAACATCTATTGCTGTAAATGCCACACACTGAGTCATGGAACATGGAAAAATCAAGGTGGTAATGAGCTGGTAGCTTTATCACTACTGGTCAGCTTTCCTAGTACTGGAAGGTACTATACAGGCACTGGAAGAGATAAGGGATCATCAGTTTTATCCATTTGCGAAACCTGCAAACTGCCATAATAGCCTGACTGGGATAGTCTGAGCACTGGTGTAAGAACAGTGGATAGATAAGATGCAGGCCTTAGGGGAGCACTTACTTTGATTACTGTGGTAATTGAAATAGTGGTAAAATGACTGCTAATTGTTTCTCCTTACACTCATACGTAAGTGTATTTCTCAAATGTCATCAGGGAGGCTTTATTTGTAGTAGATGCACATTAGCACAGAGACTTCTTAATGGTCAAGCTTAAGATAATACATTAATACAAAGGAATTAGCTTTACATGGAATATCATTATGGCATACCCTCCTCATATGGCTCATGGATCACAGCAGAAGTAGAAAAAATGTAAAATCCAAAAGTGATAGATAATTACATAAAAAGTGTTTCCTGGAAACAATAAGTAGTTGTACATTTGAATCCACAGCTACCACATGCACAGAAACTGGGTAGCCTCAACAACATAAAACCCTAGCATAAAATATAAAGTAGATATGGAGTTAGTATATATTTTTAATTTATAGAATCTAGAAGAGGGGAAAGCAGCTATTGAAAGACATGGCTCCTGCAAATTTGACCATGTTCCAGAGGGTAGCCATATGCCTAAGACTACTTAGACAAAATACATCTAATGATGCGATGGGTTTAGTAAAAGTGAGGACACAAAGTTGTGTGGGGATGAAACGAAGAGTGGATCTGAGGAAAGGGGATAGGTATAACCACAATGAAATATATGAAATTCTGAAATACTTAATGCAAGAATAAAAATTCTGAGATCATCAATATATTAAATAAAAAGGAAAATGTTAAATAAAAAGGAACATTGAAATGGAAATATAAGCTAAGAGTCAACACTTCTAATATCTCAAAATCATATGTTAAATATTTTGGAGATCAATATATCCAAAACCATTATCATTTCTCCTACAAGAGACTAACCATTTGTACTGAAAGACTGCCGCTGATACAGAAAATGAACCAACACCGTTTATGCAATATTAGGATAAATATTTCTGCTTCAAATTTGGTATATTCTTTTTACAATTTATGATAAACTGGAAAAATTAATATTATAATTCTAGTGCCTTAATTTGAATCAGAACATAGAAAATGAGGAAATAAGATTGTGCAAGGTCCAAAGAGAACTTCATCTGATGATCATATGTTCTTCACATGTTTGATTATTGAACATCCAATTTATGTATTTGTCAAAAGTTGTTTCCAGGTTGTAGCTATTATGAATAATGTTGCCCAGTCTCATCTTTAAACAATTTTTAAAATATTTCTGCTTTTATAAATGTGAGTACATCACATGCTTACCTTTTGCTGTCAGAGGAGGGGAGAGGCTTTCAGATCCCTTGCAACTGGAGTTACAAACAACCATAAATCATGTAGATAATTGTTACTTCTATGAATATTCATTAGAGATGAAGACACATGTTTCTTAAGGTTGGATTTGTGACAAAGTTTCTATGGATCCATTCTGTATACCTTGGGAAGTTTCCCTTGTGGCCATGCCTATGCTTGGTAAGTTCATGGATAGTGCTGCCACAGCAACAAGGATTGAGTACACACATGGTTCATCAATAGGAACCTACACTTACAAAGGACTCTTCGATTAACACCATTGTTGATTAGTCCACCCATTAAAGGCAGAGACTACCAATGAAGAGTCAATATGGCAACATTCTGATGCAAACTAGTGGCAGATCAATTACAGGGAAACATTTCCATTATCATCAAGAAGTTAGTTCTATGATTTGGATTTACCTTCTTTGTACTTACAGTTCTGCCACAGAGCATTGTAGGACTGAAACAATATCTTGCTTATTCTAACCATGGTCTTGAATAAAAATGTTGCTTCTGACCAGGGAACAGAAAACATTTTACAGTGTGTGAGCTATGACACCTAACTCAGGCTCTTTAGTTTCATATATTGTGGGTAGTTTCTTCTGTGATAAGCCTATAAAAACAGATATATTTAAATACGTTTTAACATTTTTATTTTGGAATAGTAAAAGGATTATGTCTACATTTTGCATTTACAGAAAAGTTTAAAAGATATTAAAGAAGCTGCCTTTATAAATTTACTGTGCTTATTCTGATTTTCTCAGCTTCTCAAAGGACGCTTGTTTGGTTTCCCAGCATGCAATAGAGGAAAGCTTGCTGGAATTGTCATGTCGCCCTTTTATTTTTTATTTCATGTCTGACACTTTCTGTTTTCCTTGTCTTATGACCTTGATACCAGTCGGGGTGCTAGTGTTTTGTCTACCTGGCAAAATTGCCCATCATTTGGTTTTACCTGATATCTGACATGACTAGACTGGGAGCTTGAGTACATAGTTTCTCAAAACTAAGTATCCCTTGTCTTCCTATCATGTTAAGTGATGTACGATAGCTGCATGACATCACTGAAGATGCTAATCTCTACATCCCAGTTTATGTCTACCTAATTCCTAGGATGTGAACTTAGATTCTTCACAGAATCTAACCCTAACCTAACCCTAACCCTAACCCTAACCTTAACCCTAACCCTAACCCTAACCCTAACCCTAACCCTAACCCTAACCCTAACCCTAACCCTAATGTCACAAATTTGGAGCTATTCTGTAAGGAAGTGAAGCTTCTTCTCCTTGATCATGCACTTATTCCCTCAGTTAATTATTTATGTGTAGCATAAACATGCACATGCATTTCTTTCTCTGGGTTGTAATTGAGCACTGCGTGCTTCCTACACTGTTCTTTCAACTTGATGCCAGGTTTCTGTAGAAGTCATTCTATAGAATTTTGCACACACTTTAGTCATCTGGTACCACAGATGCTTTAACCTCTTCTTGTACTTTCATTGGCCCATATCTAGACTGAGGCATAAAATGTACATTCAAAAGCTTTGTTCCTATTGAACCTAGATTAGTAAAAATTAATAGAAAAGTATAAAGAGACTTTGAATGTTCTTTTAAGAGGAGAGGTACTATGTTCTCAGATATGTAAGAGGGAATTTTATCATAATATTGATTAAGTGGGACAGTTTGCCTTTTTTCCCTGATATCATTTGTTAATTTTTTCAAATTTAAATTAGAAATAAGGTTGCTTCACATGTCAATCCCAGCTTCCTCTCCCTCCCCTTCTCCCACATCTTCCCACCAATCTCCCCAACCCCCACTCCAATTCCCACTCATTTCCCCTGTGAGGGTGAGGCCCTCCATGAGGGATATCCAGTGTCTGTCATTTCTTTCAGGGCAGGGCCAGGCCCATCCCCAATGAGTCCAGTCATTGTGGGATGGGCACCCAAAGTCCATTTGTATGCCAGGGATAAATACTGATCTACTACCCAAGGTCCCATAGATTGCCTAGGCTTCCTCACTGACACCCACATTCAGGGGGTCTGATCACTTCCATGCTGGACTCCCCGCCATCAGTCTGGAGTTCAAGAGCTCTCTCTTGTTCAGGCCAGCTGTTTCCTTTTTTTAAAATTAGAAACAAACTTGCTTTACATGTCAATCCCAGTTCCCTATCCCTCCCCTCCACCCCTGCCCCCACCTGCTCCCTATGGCATCCCCTTTCTGCTCCCCAGGTAGGATGAGACCTTCCATGGTGGATCCTCAAGGACATTTTGTCTTTAAAGGGAAGTGTCCTTGTAAAAGTTGTGCTTAGATGGCGAAGGAAATAGTTTAGACTGTGTTGAATTTAAAGTATGTTGCAATAGAGGTAACATTTCCATGCGTAATGTTTTGTATACACATTTAGAATAATTTTACTTATAAAAACCACAAGACTAGAACAAAAATATGTTTAATGTTATATTAAAGACTATGTATAAGATAAACATAATTTGTTCAGAAGAAGTAAGAGACACATTTACCACTTACAAAGAGAGATAAGACTAGTTGTTTGTATTAACTGTGCACAAATGGATTGATCACTAAATATTGACTTCATTTGAGAGGTTAAAGTCATATGAAGTTTTCCCTACTTTGAGATGTATCTGATGACCTTTTAGCTATTTTCTGTTGTTATTACCTTTCTCTCTAATTTACAAACATGTTACTAAACCCATGCTTACAAACATTGCCTGGATTTGAAGTAACAAGATTTTGAGTTGAGTAATAGAGACTAAGAAATGATTTTGCCTAGCAATTGTTAATTGTATTTTAGTCATATTTTTGAACTCAAAATTAACAACTGCCGTTTTTGAAAGTTAATTAAACAGATATAATTATATAAAGTCTCAGCGTTGTTTTACACAATATTTATGTCAAATATTTCTACTTGCCAATTAAGGCATGCTTTGTGTACTTTTTTACAAACCCATAGAAATGATTAAAGGTTATTGTTAAATTAACTAACGTTCATGCATTTTATTTTTAACAGGATTAAGCCTGGGTAGCTTCTTTGTAGAGTGCTTGCCTGGCATGGTCAAGACTGGCTTCAATTTGAAGCACTATATTAATATTAACTGCTTCTTCAAAAAGCAGACTACTTGTTCTAGAAACTCTAAGGAAAAAACAAGCAAACAAACAAAGTATATCTAAATACTTTCTTTGAGTTTTTCATTTTCCACTGGTCTTTTGATTAAATTTAGATATGTTTATTAATTTAGAAAGTAGCTCAATAACTTTGGGGTTTTTAACTAGAATAAATGCTTTAATGATATTCATACTGCTTATTCAGAATCCTTAATTTATGCATCTTTACATTCATGGATAGAAAGTTAAAGATCTTATTTAAATTGTTTCTTCATAAATACTTAATCATATTATTTAGTTGACATGTAAAGTGATGGGTTTCATTATGGAATTTTCACACACCTGTCATTATACCCTCTTCCAGTTCATCCTCTTACTCCATATGAATCCATACTAACCATAATATTTTTGCTACTTCCTTCCTTTCACTCAGAGAGCCTTCCTTTCTGGTTTTATGTCATGTTCATCTATTGCTCCTATTTCACACTGTAACTATTTCTACAGGGCACATTCCCACCAGCCTATCACAGAACTAAACTATGTGGCATTTAGTGATATTCACCACCATTTCTTTTTCACATCAACTCATAATATTCACCAAGTAGTTTATTTTGGAAAACTAAATTAGATATGTGTAAACAGACATAATTGCAAGCTATTACTAATCACTGCAAAACTAAATAATGTATTGCACATCTTAATATTTTGTTTTGCATATATTGAAGGGCTATATTTTGACATAAATTATAAAGGTATAAAGCACAACATATAAAATATTTTTAGTCGATGCTTTCATTTAGTTACAAAATATTTAGTGTGTCTATAGTTAAAATTTAACAAGAAAATAACAGAACAATATAACTTAAATAGTCTCATAAGAAAATTTATAAAGCTATTTTTGGGTACTGGTTATTGTTTATTATATTAAATGCCTCTTTCACATAATTAAAATGATAATTCAAACCTGTTAAATAGGAAATGATGATACCATATTCCACTGTTTTGAAAACATACTATTTTTTATTACAGGTGATGGTGGTTCATGCCTTTCTTTCCAGCACTTGAGAAGCAAGGCAAGCAGAACTCTTTGAGGCCAGCCATGTCTACAATGTGAGTTCCAGGATAGCCAGGGCTACACAGAGAAAGCTTGCTTCAAAAAACAAACAAGCAAAAGAAACAACAACAAATCAAAACCCAAATACACACGTTTCTTTCTGTCTCTTACTCAAACTTGCAGGGAACATAGAAATGCATCTCTGTAATAAGGCATGGAGTGCTTATCCTGTATTGTTTTAATATCGACAAAGTGGCATCTGAGTTAGTTTTATTTTTTCTTTTTATTCACAGTATTTACAACTTTTATTTATTTTTTCTGACCTGATTCTACAGAGTGTTTCCTCTATTACAATATAATAAATTGAATCTTTTAATTAGTCGTAGGAGTACATATCCTTTTGTATTGGTGTGAATGAGAATGCACTCAGGTACTAGAATACATGGTCCCCAGATGGTGGCACTAGTTGGAGAGTTTTAAGACTTGTGACCTTGCTGCAGAAAGTGTTTCTCTGAAGGGATGCTTTGGAGGTTAAAGCCTGTACCACTCTCATTCTGGGATTGTGTTCAGTATGTAAGTCACCTATTTCTTTCTCCTGTGACCATGCTTACAACTTGCTGTATTTCTCCAAACATAAAGGACTCATATCATTCTGTAACCATACACCTAAATAAAACCCCTTTTTAATGTAATCTTTGGTTACAGTATTTAACTGCAATAACTTAAAAGTAAATAATATAGAAGTTGGAGATTGTATTTAATTGGTCTTTTACTATCAGTTTAATGTTAAATTTAGTTTCTAAAATTTTGATTATTGTTCTTTTTGCTATTAATCAGGTAAAGGATATATTTCATTCTTATTTTGCTTTGGTATTTTTCATTGTCTAGAAAAGGTCTCACTATACAGCATCGGCTGTCCTTCAAATACTGATTCTTGTGTCTGTCATTTTAGCCCTAGGATGATAGGTCAATCCCCCAAGGCAAGACATGTTGATTAGGATATATATCATAGATAAATATTGAGTTTTGTTAGAGAACTTTACTACATCTATAAAACATGGATTTTTCTTTTTCTGTGTGAATTATTTCATTGATTTTCAACTACTAAATCACTTACCTTCTTGACATGAATTAAAATGGATATGAATTTTTTGTCCTTTTAAATGTTACTAGATTTAGTGTTTATATATCACGATTTTTAAAATGAAGAATGTGTGCACTTGCAGGTACACTGCACACATACACACATACATATTCAAATGATATTAACATACATATGTGTACAGTACTATTTGGCTTTGTTGATGCTTATACCCAATGTAATGCAAGCTTCAGATTTTGTTGCTTTATATGAGGACTATAAAGTGAAGATTTTTGCTAATTCTGTCATTTTACCCCAAGATCCAATTTATACTTTCAAACTTCTCCACAGAGACTTTTCTTCATTTTTGTGTCTTGTGCCCAATGTCAGACTGCTCTTGCTTTTCACTGACTGGTACTCTCTACCTTCATTAGAAAAGAAGACAGAGTTGTCTGCAGATTTATATTGTGTGCGGGGCCTTTGCCTCTATGCCTTGATATTGGGAATTGCACCTGGCATCCTATTCTCCAGTGCCCTGCCCAGATGAGCATGTTCTTGTATCTAATATCACTTTAATTGGATCTGTCCTTATTTCAATTCCAGGATAGATTGTTTCCTGTGACCTTCTCACTCTGAAGTGTAAGGAAAACTCATTATTTCATGCAGCATCTATTTTCTTGTGAGTTGTATGTTTATTTTTGGAAGGAAAACACAATTTCTAACTAATAAATATTAGCAACATCTCAATAAAGAAAATTTCTATCTACCTGACAAACTCTGAAAGCTATAAATGTAAATCACTCAAATTTTGAAAATTGTTAATTATCAGTTATGTAATTTTCATGATCATATTTTCTTCACCTATACTTCAAATATTCTGTGAATCACTACATATTTTCCAAATTCTATGCTTGTTGTATAGGAAATAATACTGTGAAAATGGAAAGATGGGTAAGTATGAATGCAGATGTCTTAGGAAATACTGGTCAAGACATAACAGGTATTTCCTAAGACTTCGTAGGAAAATGAATCGTTCAAAGTTGTGCTTAATTTTTTTCTTGGAAATCTGTTGCACCTCTAGAGATGAAACAGTCCTATTAAGGACAACCATTACATTAATTAATGTGAAGGAAAACAGAAAATCTGACACTTGACAAATTTCAATAATTATTTTTAAATTAACAATAGCAATTCAGTGGTGGATGGAATGTCAATGGTATAGAAGTTTAAAATGAGGAAGGAACACCATAATCCCACACAATTATGATATATATTAAGTTACATAATGGCATATATAAGCGTTATTAGTAGAGGCAGGGCATTTGGTGGCGAACAGCTTTAATCCCAGCACTCAGAGGCAGAGGCAGGCAGATCTTTGTTTAGTTTGAGGCCATCCTGGCCTACAGAGTGCGTGCCAGAGTAGGCTTCAAAGCAAACAGAGAAACCCTGTCTTGAAAAAAGTCAAGAGTTATGGGTGAGCCCAGCTTCAGGTGAGATTGGGTCTCTGGCAGGGGCACCCCCCATCCCCTGCCCAACACCCATCCCCTTGATCTTCTGGGGCCATTCCTGGCATCCAAAAGACTGACCACACAGGAAAGACATCAGCACTTACAGGCCCCAAACTCCAGCAACCCCAGCTTCAACTTAAGCTTCAGTGTCAGCATCCCCAGCTTCAGCTTCAGGAAGAAAGGAGACCAGTGGAGAAGAAAAGACCCCAACAGCAACCAATAGAAGAAGACATGGGAAGAAGACAGAATAAGAGCTCACTCAGCAATAGAAAGACCAACATGACTCCACCATAATCTAGGGAACTGACATCAGCAAGACCTGAAAAGCACTACATAGAAAAAGCATAGGAGACAGACCTTAAAAAGACCTTATGAAGATGATAGAGACCCTCAAAGAAGAAATGAGGAAACCCCTTAAAGAAATAGAAGAAAAAACAAACAAAAAACACATGAAATGGAAAAATTCAAGAAATAAACAAATCTCTCAAAGAATCTAAAGAGCACCAAGAAAAAACAACCAAACAAATGAAGGAAACAACAGAACGAGGGGATGCTGGAATTAGAAAAGCTGTGTAAGTGATCAGGAACTACAGATGCAAGTATCACCAATAGAATAAAAGAGATAGAAGAGAGAATCTCAGGTGTTGAAGACTTATTAGAGGATATACAGTCCTGAACCAAAAAAAATCTCAAAACCAAAAATCCTTAACACAGAATATCTAGGAAATATGGGACACCATGAAGAAGCCAAACCTGAGAATAATAGGTATAGAAGAAGGCGAAGAAATACAGTTCAAAGGTACAGAAAACATATTCAACAAAATCATAGAAGAAAACTTCCCTAACCTAAAGAAGAATATGCCTATGAAAATACAAGAATCTCACAGAACACCAAATAGGCTGGACCAGAAAAAGAAGTCACCTCACCATATAATAATCAAAGCATCAAACCTACAGAATAAAGAGAAAATATTAAAGCAGCTAAAGAAAAAAAGCCAAGTAACATATAAAGGCAGACCTATCTGAATTACACCTGACTTCTCAATGGAAACGATGAAAGCCAGAAGATCCTGGACAGATGTCCTACAAATGCTAAGGGAACAAGGATGCCAGCCCAGAATACTATATCCAGCAAAGCTTTAAATTACCATAGATGGAGAAAAGTGTTAGAAGGAAAACCTAGATCCAAGAAAGATAACTACACTCACAAAGACACAGGCAATATATAATCCCACTTTACAAAACACCATAAGAAAAAGGGAGGAGAAACTACACAGAAAAAAAATTCACTACCAATAAATCAAGCACAAACAAGAATCATCAATCAATGGTCATTGATATCCCTCAATGTCAACAGCCTCAACAGCCACAGAATAACAGAATGGATACGAAGACAGAACCCTTCCTTCTGCTGCATACAAGAAACACATCTCAAAATCAAAGACAGACAGTATCTCAGAGTAAAGGGTTGTGAAAAGATTTTCCAATAAAACGGACCCAAGAAACAAGGTGGCATAGCAATCCTAATATCTAACAAACTAGACTTCAAATTAAAATCAATCAAAAGAGATGAAGAATGACACTTCATATTCATCAAAGGAAAAGTACATCAAGATGAAGTCTCAATTTTAAACATTTACACCCCAAATACAAAGGCACCTACATTCATTAAAGAAACATTAATAAAGCTCAAAATGCACATAAAATCTCAAACACTAATAGTAGGAGACTTCAACACTCCTCTCTCACCAATAGACAGGACCTCCAGACAGAAACTTAACAAAGAAGCAAAAGAATTAATAGAAGCTATGACCGAACTGGGTTTAACAGACATCTATAGAACATTCCGCCCAAACACAAAGGGATATACCTTCTTCTCGGCGCCACATGGAACCTTCTCTAAAATTGGCCACATAATAGGAAACATAGCAAATCTCTACAGATACAAAAAAAATTTGAATAACCTCCTGTATCTTATCAGACCACCATACATTAAAATTAGAATTAAACAATAACACAAATCTCAGAAACCCTACAAACTCATGGAAATTGAACAATCCACAATTGCACCATCCCTGGGTAAAGAAAGAAATAAAAAAGAAAGACTTCCTGGAATTCAATGAGAATGAAGACACAACATACACAAACTTATGGGACATTTTGAAAGCAGTGCTGAGAGGAAAGTTTATAGCACTAAGTGCCCACATGAAGAAACTGGAGAACAGTCATACTAGAGAATTAATAGCACAGCTGAATGTTCTAGAACACAAAAAAGCAAACTCACCCAGGAGGAGCAGACGCCAAGACGCCAGGAAATAATCAAAATGAGGGCTGAAATCAATCAAGTAAAAACCAGGAAAACACTGAGAAGAATCAATGAAACAAAGAGTTGGTTCTTTGAGAAAATTAACAAAATAGACAAACCTCTGTCCAAACTAACCAAAAGACAGAGAGAGACCATGCTAATTAACAAAATCAGAAATGAAAAAGGGGACATAACAATGGACTCTGAGGAAATCCAGGGAATCATCAGGGCATACTTTGAAAATCTGTACTCCACAAAATTTGAAAATTTTAAAGAAATGGGCAATTTCCTGAACAGATATCACTTGCCAAAACTAAGTCATCAATGCAAAATACTCAATAAAATACTCGCAAACCGGATTCAAGCCACATGAGATAAATCATCCACCATGATCAAGTAGGCTTCATCTCAGGAATGCAGGGATGGTTCAACATTAGAAAATCTATCAATGTAATCCACCATATAAACAAACTGTGAAAGAAAAACCACATGATCATCTCACTAGATGCTGAAAAAGCCTTTGACAAAATCCAGCACCCCTTCATGATAAAGGTCCTAGAGAGATCAGGGATAACAGGAACATACCTGAATATAGCAGAAGCAACATACAGTAAACCAACAGCTGACATCAAACTAAATGGAGAGAAACTCAAAGCAATTCCTCTAAAATGAGGAAAAAGACAAGGCTGTCCACTATCTCCATATCTCTTCAATATTGTACTTGAAGTTTTAACTACAGCAATAAGAAAACAAAAGGAGACAAAGGGGATACAAATAGGAAAAGAAGAAGTCAAACTTTCACTATTTGCAGATGATATGATAGTTTAAGTAAGTGACCTGAAAAACTCTGCAAGGGAACTCCTAGAGCTGATAAACACCTTCAGCAATGTGGCAGGATACAAGGTAAACTCAAAAAAATCAGTGGCCCTATTAAACAGATGATGAAGTGACTGAGAAAGAAATCAGAGAAACATCACCCTTTACAATAGCCATAAACAGCATCAAATATCTGGGGATAATGTTAACCAAGGAAGTGAAAGACCTGTATATCAAGAACTTTGTGTCTTTAAAGAAAGAAATCAAAGAGGAAACCAGAAAATGGAAAGATCTCCCATGCTCTTGGATTGGTAGGATCAACATAATAAAAATGGCAATCTTGCCAAAAGCAGTCTATAGATTCAATGCAATCCCTATCAAAATTCCATCACAATTCCTCAAGGACCTGGAAAGAACATTAATCAACTTTATATGGAAAAACAAAAGGCCCAGGATAGCCAAAACGTCCCTATACAATAAAGGAACTTCAGGAGGCATCACCATACCTCACTTCAAGCTCTATTATAGAGCTATAGTCCTGAAAACAGCTTGGTATTGGCACAAAAATAGGTAGGTAGACCAATGGAACTGAATTGAAAACCCTGATTTTAACCCACACACCTATGAACACTTGATTTTTGACGAAGAAGCTAAAACTATACAATGGAAAAAAGAAAGCATCTTTAACAAATGGTGCTGGCATAACTGGGTAGTGGTATGCAGAAGACTGCAGATAGATTCATGTTTATCGCCTTGTACAAAACGTAAGTCCAAAGATCAAAGATCTCAACATAAATCCAGCCACACTGAAACTTTTAGAAGAGAAAGTGGGAGATACTCTTCAACAAGTTGGTACAGGAGACCACTTCCTGAACATAACACCAGTGGCACAAACACTAAGATCAGCAATTAACAAATGGGACCTCCTGAAACTAAAAAGCTTCTGTAAGACAAAGGACATAATCAACAAGACAAAAAGGCAGTCCACAGAATGGGAAAAGATATTCACTAACCCCACATCTGAAAGAGGGTTAATCTCCAAAATTTACAAAGAACTCAAGAAGCAAGTCTCCAAAACACCAAAGGATCCAGTTAAAAGGTGTCGTACAGAACTAAATAGGGAATTCTCAATAGAGGAGGCTAAAATGGCCAAGAGACACTTAAGAAAGTGCTCAGCATCCTTAGCCATCAGGAAAATGCAAATCAAAACAACTCTGAGATACCATCTTACTTCTGTCAGAATGGCTAAAATCAAAAACAAAGAACACAATTTACACTGGAGAGGATGTAGAGAGAGGCAAACACTCACCCACTGCTGGTGGGAATGTCAACTTGTACAGGCACTTTGGAAATCAGTATGGAGATTCCTCAGGAAAATGGGAATCAATCTACCACAAGACCCAGCAATTCCACTCTTAGCCATATATCCAAATGAGGCAAATTCATACAACAAGGGCATCTGCTCTACTATGTTCATAGCAGCATTATTTGTAATAGCCAGAACCTGGAAGCAACCTAGATGCCCCTCAACTGAAGAGTGGATAGAGAAAATGTGGTACATTTACACAATGGAGTATTACTCAGCAGAAAAAAAAAACAATAGAATCTTGAAATTCGCAGGTAAATGGATAGCACTGGAAGAAACCATCCTGAGTGAGGTAACCCAGTCGCAAAAACACAAACATGGTATGTACTCACTCATATATGGATTTTAGACGTGGATCAGGATAGTGCCAGTCTGCTCTTCCACTGACAGAGAGTCAGGGAAACAGGAAAGAACCTAAAAGACATGCATAGTACCCAAGAGAAGAGGAATGAGGCAAGATCTCTGAACAGATGGGGAACACGGCGAGGGGTTTGGGGGTATGGGAGCTGGGAAGAAGAGAGGGGGAGAAGGGAAGAGAGAGTAGGTCATGAGGTCATGGAGGAACAGGAAGGTTGAGTGGGGGCGTAGAATAGGGGGAAGAGGGAATCATAGGTTAGAAGACAGATCAGGCACCAGTGTGACCTCTAGTGATCTAAAGGGATGACACCAATTGGCAAGCTAAGCAATAGTGAAGAGACCACCTCGAATGCCCATTCCTGATAATGAACTTGATGTCTATAACCATCCGGGAGCCTTCATCCCAGACTGATGGAAGCAGAGGCAAACACCCACAGTTAAGCACTGAACTGAACCCAAGGAACCCAGTGACAGAGAGAGAGGAGTGATGAGAAAATTGGCCAAAATGGGCTGGCAAAACCAGCAGAGACAGCTTATCTGAACAGGGGAGAGCTCTTGGTCCCAAGACCGACAGCAGGGAGGCCCACATGGGACTGATCCTGACCCTGAATGTGAGAGTCAGTGAGGAGGCGTGAGAAACCTATGGGGCTCTGAACAGTGGATCAGTGTTTATCCCTGGTATACAAACAGACATCGTATGCCCATAGTACAAAGAGGGATGCTCTTTCAGCCTGGACTCTTAGGGGAGTGCCTGGACCCTACCCTGAGTGAAATGACAGACTCTAGATATCCCCTATGTGGAAATATTTGGCAGTAGAGTGGGAGGCAGAGGGTGCAGAAGGGGAGGAGGGAGAGTGAACTGTGTTTGACATGTAAAACAAGCTACTTAAAATTAAAATAAAAAATTAAAAAATCTAGAGTTATTAGTTGAAATACCATTAGTATATTTTATTTTACAATGAGTTTCTAGAATCAGTCCTAATACATATTCAGACTTTAAGTTATGTCTCCACCAAACACATTGTTGAAATAATATCTATAAACTATGAACAATAGGCATACAGCAGTACACTTGGAGTTTGTTCATGAAATTTTAGGACGTTAAGTTATGTACTTGCTTTAGTGAAATTGTACTCCATTTATTTCAGATACTGAATAAATGAAATCTTTAAAAATCAAACAAGTTTTAGTCATTCTTCATTTATGTATATATACATATATATATGCAATTACTTATGTGCATCCTTCAGATAAAATCTGTTAACAAAGAAAATGTTGCCAATGAAGTAATTAATATTTTGATGAACCTATAGAATTGTTTCTATTTTTGTGTAACTATTAAAATTTCATCATTGTTGAGGTGCAATTTCCAGGGAATGTCTGTGATTATTCTAATAGAGGAAAACACACTCAAATTAGTTAACACAAAATAAATACTATAGTTTTTTTTAAATTTTTGTTTTTTGGTGAATTTAAGTTATGGTGGTGCACGCCTTTAATCCCAGTACTCGGGAGGCAGAGGCAGGCTGATCTCTGTGAGTTCGAGGCCAGGCTGGACCGACAGCCTCCAAAACAATACAGAGAAACCCTGTCTCAAAAAACCAAAACAAAAAACACACCTCTTTTTTTAATTATATATTTAGATTAGAAATAAGCAAGTTTCACATGTCAATCCCAGATCCTCTCCCTCCTCTCCACCTCCCTCCCTTCCACCCCCAACACCACACTCCATCCCCTACCCAATCTCTGCTCCATTCCCCAGGGAGGGTGTGAACCTCCATGGGAAATCTCTAGAGTCTGTCATTTCATTCCAGGAAGCACCTAGGCCCACCCCACAAGTGTCCATATTGAGAAAGCATCCCTCATTGTGGGATGGGTGCCAAAATTCCATTTTTGTGCCAGGAATATATATACTGATATACTACCCAAAGCCCCATAGATTTCCTAGGCCTCCTCACTGACACCCACAATTCACGGGTTCTAGATCCATCCCATGCTGGTCTCTTAGCCATCAGTCTGGGATCCAATATCTCCCCCATGTTCAGGTCAGGTGTTTCTCTGGGTTTTACCAGCCCAGTCTTGACCCCTTTGCTTATCACTCATCCCTCTCTGTTACTGGGTTCCAGAAGTTCAGTTCAGTGTTCAGCTTTGGTTGTCTGCCTCTGCTTCTGTCTGTCACTCATTGGAGGTTTCTAGGATGGTACATAAGCTAGTCATCAAAATCCTTGTCAGGGAGGCACATTTAAGGTAGTCTTTCCACTGTTGCTTAGTTTGCCAGGTGGTGTCATACTTGTAGATCTCTGGAAGTCTCACTAGTGCCAGATCTCCCCTCAAACCTAGAATTACTACCTCAATTATGGTACCTCTCAAACTTCTGTCCTCTATTCTTCCCCCAACTCAGCATTCCTGCTCCCCCATGTACTCCTCTCCGTCCTTTTCTTCCCCTCTCTTTTTACTGGCTCACAACCGCCCCCATGCTGTCAATCTTCTCAGGAGAAATTGCCTTATTCCAACTTCTCTGTGGTGCCATGCAGATCTCTCTTAGGGTTCTTCCTGCTTCCCAGACTCTCTGAAATTGGAATTGTAGGCTCACAATCCCCTGACTCATGACTAAAATCCATATATAAGTGATTACCATGTTTGTCTTTTTGTGACTGGGTCACCTCACTCAGGATGGTTTCTTATACTGCTGTCCATTTGCCTGCAAATTTTAAGATTCCATTGGTTTTTTTTTTCCCACTGAGTAGTTCTCTATTGTGTAAGTGTACCACATTTTCTCTATCCACTCTTTAGTTGAGGGGAATTTAGGTTGCTTCCAGGTTCTGGCTATTACAAATAATGCAGCTATGAATACAGTGGAACAGATGTTCTTGTATGAAGGTGCATCTTTTAGGTATATGCTGAAGAGTGGAATTGCTGGGTCTTGTGGTAAACTGATTCCCATTTTCCTGAGTAATCTCCATACTGATTTCTATAGTGGTTGCACGAGTTAGCTCTCCCACCAGCAGTGTAGGAGTATTCCCCTTTATCCACATCCTCTCCAGCATAAAATGTCATTGGAGTTTTTGATTTTAGCCATTATGACTTGAGTAAGATGGTATCTCAGAGTTGTTTTGATTTGAATTTCTCTGATTGCTAGGGCTGTTGAGCACTTTCTTAAGTGTCTCTCAGTCATTTTAAACACCTCTATTGAGATTTCTATATTTAGTTCTGTAGCCCACTTTTTAATTGGATCCTTTGGTGCTTTGGAGAATTGTTTCTTGAGTTCTTTGTATATTTTGGAGATCAGCCCTCTGTCAGATGTGGGGTTAATGAATGTCTCTTCCCATTCTGCGGGCTGCCTTTTAGTCTTCTTGACTGTGTCCTTTGCCTTAGAGAAGCTTCTCAATTTCAGCAGGTCCCATTTATTAATTGCTGATCTCAGTGTCTGTGCTACTGGTTTTATATTCAGGAAACAGTCTCCTGGACAAATTCGTTCAAGGGTGACCCAATTTCTCTTCTAAGAGATTCAGTGTGACTGGATTTATGTTGAGATCTTTGATCCATTTGGACTACATTTTGTGTATGGTGATAGACATGGATCTATCTGTAGTTTTCTGCATGCCAGCATCCAGTTATGCCAGCACAATTTCTTGAACATATCTTTTTTCCATTGTATAATTTTAGCTTCTTTGTCAAATACCATGTGTTCAAATGTATGTGGGATAATATCAGGTTTTTCAATTTAATTCCATTAGTCTACCTGTCTATTTTTGTGTCAATATGAAGCTGTTTTCAGGACTATAGCTTGAATAATATAGTTTTCAGGACTATAATAGAGCTTGAAGTCAGGGATAGTGATGCCTCCAGACATTGCCTTGTTGAACAGGCTATCTTGGGTCTTTTGTTTTTGCATATAAAATTAAGTATTGTTCTTTCAAGATCTGTGAAGGATTGTGCTGGGATTTTAATGGGGGTGGAATTGAATCTGTAGATTGCTTTTGGCAAGATTTCCATTTTTACTATGTTGATCTTACCTTTACAAGAGCATGGGAGATCTTTCCATTTTCCTGTGTCTTCTTTAATTTCTTTCTTTAAAGACCCAAAGTTCTTGTGACACAGGTCTTTTCATTTGTTTGGTTAGGGTTAATCCAAAGTATTTTATATTGTTTGTGGCAATTGTAAAGTGTGATGTTTCTCTGATTTCTTTCTCAGCCCTTTTATTGTCTGTATATCGTAGAGATACTGATTTACTTGAGTTGTTCTTGTATCCTGACACTTTGTTGTAGGTATTTATCTACTGTAGGAGTTCCCTGGTAGAGTTTTGGGTCACTTATAAAAACTATCATATCATCTGCAAATACTGAAAATTTGACCCCTTCCTTTCCAATTTGTATCTTCTTGATCTCCTTTTGTTGTCTTATTGATCTGGCTAGAACTTCAAATACAATATTGAAGAGGTATGGAGAGAGTGGACAGCCTTTTGTCTTGTTCCTGATTTTAGAGGAATTGCTTAGAGTCTTTCCATTTAGGTTGATGTTGGCTGTTGGTTTTCTGTATATAGCTTTTATTATGTTTATGTATGTTCCTGCTATCCTGGATCTCTCCAAGGCCTTTATCATGAAGGTGTGTTGGAAAAAGCCTTTGTCAAGTACTTTTTCCACATCTAGTGAAATGATCATGTGATTTTGTTTCTCAACTTGTTTATGCAGTGGATTAGGTTGATGGATTTTCTTATGTTGAACCATCCATGCATCCCTGGGAACAAAACTACTCAATCATGGTGGATGATTTTTCTGATGTATTCTTGTATCCTATTCACCAGTATTTTATTGAGTATGTTTGCATCAACGTTCATGAGTTATATTGCTCTGAAGTTTTCTTTCTTAGTTGTGTCTTTGTGTGGCTTGGGTATCAAGGTTATGGAAGCCTTGTAATAAAGAGTTTGGCAAAGACGCTTCTGCTTCTATTCCATGGAACAGTTTGAGTAGGACTGGTCTTTGGTCTATGAATCTATTTCTCCTAGTGTGTCTTCAACACCTGAGATTCTCTCTTCCATCTCTTGTATTCTGTTGGGTATGCTTGCATCTTTAGTAACTGACCGTTTCTCCAGTTTTTCTATTTCCTTCAGACTCTGTTTTTTATTGTCTCTATTTCACTTTTCAACCCTTGCACTGTTCGATTGCTTCTTGTAATTTTTGCTTTGTGTTTTCCTTTCTTTCTTGCATTTGTTGGATTTTTGGTTTGTTTTGTCTTCCATTTCTTTAAGGGATTTTCTCATATCTTCTTTGAGGGCCTCTATCATTTTCATGAAGGTGTTTTTAAGGTCCTTTCTTTCTTCTTTATCTGCATTGGGTTTTTCCGTTCTTGCTAGTGTAGAATCGTATTGGTTTTTCTGTTGTTGAGTGTGTTCTTATAGTGTCTCTTTCCCATCATTTCTTCCATTGGGTGCAGAAAGATTCTCTTACTCTTCTGGTGGGTAGATGACCAGCGTTCCCTTTCAGTGGGTGTAAGTAAATCCAATACTCTCTGGTCTCTGCTTTCTGTCCTCTACCTTCTGCTCTGAGTGTGCGCTGGAATAGACCTTCTCTTTCTGCAGGCTTCTGGTAGCTTGGTTTTCTAGGGGCCATTCGCCCTGGCTGCAGTCCCTAGGCCAGGAGCTCTGAGAGAGGGTGAGCTGGAGGAATTCTTGTCCAAGATCTTAAATTCTTCTTAAAGATAGTGATTTTTATGTACCACAATGCATTTATAAATAATATCACATTTGATTAGGTAATCTTTAGTTTGGTAAAGAACGATTAGAATTAAAACTGGTTTAACCCATTGGTATTTCCATGAATAAGGCACAAGTAGGTGGTGTTTTAAATTATTAATTGCTACACTTCCTCATTCTAATAATCCTAGTTAATGGCCAACCATTTCATCTGTTCACCCTGTCTGAATCTGTTATTTATCAATAACCATTGCTGTGAACATGACAGTGTATTTTGTAATGGGATATTAATATTTAATTTTTTGTGCTTTTATTTCAAATGTTTTTGATTTTTCATTCATGAGGCCACCACTGGGTTAAACTTAATCTGTAATCACTTCATTTGTTGCATTGAAATAGCTATACTTATTCCATGTCTCCTCTGGAATAGATTTTTTAACCAGACAAATAAATGTGATTTAATTATTGAGTCTTTGAATTGGATGATAGAGAATGAAATAGATCATGATGGATTTTACAAATCTGTTATGCCTTTGTGCTATACGCAGGAGAATTTATTTATAGATTTTAGAAAATTACCCTTTCACACATTTTTGTGCTTGAATATTTTAGTTCTTATTGAATTTATATTATGAAAAATTGAGATTTATCTTGAATTTTTTTCTACTTATATTCCAAGTTCAAAGTAAAGTACATAAAACAAAGTAGATATAATTGCTAGTTGAAATGTTGAGTGAATAATGCAGAATTGAAAAGAATGAGACATTCCTGTTTCTGTTCCATATTTTTTTTGCTTTTACTTAATTTCAACTTTTGGATAATACTTTAGTAGTCAAGCCTCTGAGACATTAGTGCAATGATAGGCAATTTTAAACAAGTTTCAAAATTAGAGCCAAGAAATATGGATGGCACAATAGAGATTTTAAAAGGTTCTGATGACAAATGAGATCCTTTAATAGACTATGCACTTATGAGACATAGTCATACGGAACAGATTGTATCTTGACATCAACCATTATACAAACACAAGTATTAGCATTAAGTGGTGCACAGACATTGTCTTGATAAATGCAGAAGCATTTATAAGAAAGCTTAATATGTCCAAAAGAAATATTGCAGATATGCATTTGTAATTGGGAATTAATAACACTACAAAATTAGAAATGAAAGTGTTGAAGATGTTCGAAACATCTGAATGTCAAAACTTTCAGAATATTTTTGTCTAAGGTTACTGTCAATAAACTCAAAAACCCCTTAAAATTAGACTTTATGGAATTAAGAATCTCTAAGGGTCCTAGGCAGCATCATGATATTTTAACAGAATAAATAATAAGTTATCGGAAATTGGAAATTTTATTCCATCACAAAAGCATCCTGGAAAAGGTGTAACAAAAATCACAATTTAGAAAACTAAGCAAACAAAATTTAATGAGCTTCTAGTTGAACATCCCTGGAAGGTCATGCCATCAAACAACATATTAAAAGCCATGACCCTCTAGAGGAAAGTCACCTGTTATCAAATGACATGGAGAAGCTGACTTCTCAACATAGCCTGAACCATGATGTTTCAACTTTCAGAGTCAGAGTTGTAAGCCTGGTAGATTTATTCTTGCCACAGGTATCTTACTATATTAACAACTGATCATAATATCCTAATATGTACTTTTTTGGTTGAGAATGAAAAAGAAGATTATTTGCTCAGTTGTTTTACTAAGGTGATGGAAAATGTTTTTTAGTTTGTTTGTTGGTTGTTTTTTTTAAGCACATTTTTACATTACCATACATTTTGTTGTTAATTTCACTGTATTCTATTTCCTTTTATAATCTCTTTTTATAATTTTCTTTTAAAAATAAAAAAATCCTTGAAGTATAATGTAAAAGTTGTAATGTGCCTTATATAGCAAATACATACATGCTTTTGATAATCCCCTTTCATATTTCACTTATAAGTTGCATTTTTTCAATGTCTTTATTATGTTTAGTTAAGTTCCTTGTATTACAATTCTCTCCAAGACCTTTATCATGAAGAGGTATTGAATTTTTTCAAAAGCTTTTCAAAATCTAGTGCGATGATCTTCTGTTTTTTTCAGTTTGTTTATATGATGGATTATATTGATGGACTTTCATATGTTGAAATATCCCTGCATTTCTGGGATGAATCCTACTTGGTCATAGTGGATGATTTTTCTGATGTGTTCTTGGATTCTGTTTGCCAGTTTTGAGTATTTTTGCTACTATGTTCATGAGGAAATTTGGTCTATAATTACCTTTCTTAGTTGTGTCTTTGTGTATCTGTGCAAATGTAACTGCTTTCTTAATGAATCAACTATATATTGTATAAGTTGTTTATTACAGAGGTACATACATATACATCACAGTATACTGATGCTATGTGAAAATGTGATGAAGTCCTTACTGAAGCCTGAATTATTATATCTCCTAAGAGTCTGCTTTATTTTTTTTATCATTTTTATTTTAATTTTAAATAGCTTGTTTTACATGTCAATCCCAGTTCCCTCTCCCTCCCCTCCTCCCACACTCCCCTTCTCCCCCTCCCTCCCACCCTACAGCAAATCCTTCCACATAGGGGATATCTAGAGTCTGTCATTTTACTCTTGGTAGGGTCCAGGCACTCTCCTGAGAGTCCAGGCTGAGAGAGCATCCCTCTTTGTGCTATAGGCACACGAAGACAGTTTGTATACCAGGGATAGACACTGATCCACAGCTCAGGGCCCCATAGGTTGCCCAGGCCTTCTCACTGACACTCACATTTGGAGGGTCCAGATCAGTCCCATGCTGGCCTCCCCACTGTCGGTCTGGGGTCCAAGAGCTCTCCCCTGTTCAGATCAGCTGTCTCTGCTGGTTTTGCCAGCCCATTCTTTGCCAATTTGCTCATTACTCCTCTCTCTCTGTCACTGGGTTCCTTGGGTTCAGTTCAGCCTTTAACTGTGGGTATTTGCCTCTGCTTCCATCAGTCATTGGATGAAGGCTCCCCGATGGTTATAGACATCAAGTTCATTATCAGGAATGGGCATTCGAGGTGGTCCCTCCACTATTGCTTAGCTTCCCAATTGGTTATCCCTTTAGATCACTCGAGGTCACTCTGGTGCCTGATCTGTCTTCTAACCTATGATTCCCTCTTCCCCCTATTCTATCCCCACCCCCTCAACTTCCTGTTCCCCCATGACCAACGCTCTTCCTCTTCACCCCCTCTCTTCTTCCCAGGTCCCACTCCCCCCCACCCCTCGCCGTGTTCCCCATCCATTCAGAGGATCTTGTCTCCATCCTCTTCTCTTGGGTACTATGCATATATGCATAGCTTTTAGGTTCTTTCCTGTTTCCTAGACTCTCTATCTGTGGAAGTGCAGACTGGCATGATCCTGATCCACGTCTAAAATCCATATATGAGTGAGTACATGCCTTGTTTGTCTTTATGCGACTGGGTTACCTCACTCAGGATGGTTTCTTCCAGTGCTATCCATTTACCTGCGAATTTCAAGATTCCATTGTTTTTTTTTTTTTTTTGCTGAGTAATTCTCCATTGTGTAAATGTACCACATTTTCTCTATCCACTCTTCAGATGAGGGGCATCTAGGTTGCTTCCAGCTTCTGGCTATTACAAACAATGCTGCTATGAACATAGTGGAGCAGATGCCCTTGTTGTATGAACCTGCCTCATTTGGATAAATGCCTAAGAGTGGAATTGCTGGATCTAGTGGTAAATTAATTCCCATTTTCCTGAGGAATCTCCATACTGATTTCCAAAGAGGCTGTATGAGTCGGCACTCCCACCAGCAGTGGAGGAGTGTTCCTCTCTCTCCACATCCTCTCCAGCATAAATTGTCTTCAGTGTTTTGATTCTAGCCATTCTGACAGGAGTAAGATGGTATCTCAGAGTTGTTTTGATTTGCATTTTCCTGATGGCTAAGGATGCTGAGCACTTTCTTAAGTGTCTCTTGGCCATTTTAGCCTCCTCTACTGAGAATTATCTATTTAGCTCTGTACCCCACCTTTTAGTGGATCCTTTGGTGTTTTGGAGACTTGCTTCTTGAGTTCTTTGTAAATTTTGGAGATTAGCCCTCTGTCAGATGTAGGGTTAGTGAATATCTTTTCCCATTCTGTGGCCTGCCTTTTTGTCTTTTTGACTGTGTCCTTTGCCTTACAGAAGCTTAGTTTCAGAAGGTCCCATTTGTTAATTGTCGATCTCAGTGCCTGTACCACTGGTGTTATGTTTAGGAAGTGGTCTCCTGTACTAACTCGTTGAAGAGTATCTCCCACTTTCTCTTCTAAAAGTTTCAGTGTGGCTGGATTTATATTGAGATCTTTGATCCATTTGGACTTAAGTTTTGTACAAGGCGATAAACCTGGATCTATCTGCAGTCTTCTGCATACCAGTACCCAGTTATCCCAGCACCATTTGTTGAAGATGCTTTCTTTTTTCCATTGTACAGTTTTAGCTTCTTTGTCAAAAATCAAGTGTTCATAGGTGTGTGGGTTAAAATTAGGGCTTTCGATTCGGTTCCATTGGTCTACCTGCCTATTTTTGTGCCAATACCAAGCTGTTTTCAGGACTATAGCTCCATAATAGAGCTTGAAGTGAGGTATGGTGATGCCTCCTGAAGTTCCTTTATTGTATAGGGACGTTTTGGCTCTCCTGGGCCTTTTGTTTTTCCATATAAAGTTGATTAATGTTCTTTCCAGGTCCTTGAAGAATTGAGATGGAATTTTGATAGGGATTGCATTGAATCTATAGACTGCTTTTGGCAAGATTGCCATTTTTATTATGTTGATCCTACCAATCCAAGAGCATGGGAGATCTTTCCATTTTCTGGTATCGTCTTTGATTTCTTTCTTTAAAGACACAAAGTTCTTGATATACAGGTCTTTCACTTCCTTGGTTAACATTATCCCCAGATATTTGATGCTGTTTTTGGCTATTGTAAAAGGTGATGTTTCTCTGATTTCTTTCTCAGTCACTTCATCATCTGTATATAATAGGGCCCCTGATTTTTTTGAGTTTACCTTGTACCCTGCCACATTGCTGAAGGTGTTTATCAGCTCTAGGAGTAATCTTGCGGAGTTTTTTTGGGTCACTTATGTAAACTATCATCTGCAAATAGTGAAAGTTTTACTTCTTCTCTTCCTATTTGTATCCCCTTTATCTCCTTTGGTTTTCTTATTGCTGTAGCTAAAACTTCAAGTACAATATTGAAGAGATATGGAGTGAGTGGACAGCCTTGTCTTGTTCCTGATTTTAGAGGAATTGCTTTGAGTTTCTCTCCATTCAGTTTGATGTTAGCTGTTGGTTTACTGTATATTTCTTTTATTATATTCAGGTACATTCCTGTTATCCCTGATCTCTCTAGGACCTTTATCATGAAGGGGTGCTGGATTTTGTCAAAGGCTTTTTCAGCATCTAGTGAGATGATCATGTGGTTTTTCTTTTGCAGATTGTTAATATGGTGGATTATATTGATAGATTTTCTAATGGTGAACCATCCCTGCATTCCTGGAATGAAGCCTACTTGATTATGGTGGATGATTTTTCTGATGTGTTCTTTTTTTTTTTTTTCATTGATGACCTACACAATTTATTTTTTGGAATATAAAACAACAATTAGACATGTTTGAATATTCCTTTAAATACTATTAAGTCAACAGATAATGGGTTTTACTTTGGGGAAGATTATCAACATTCATTCACTTAAAGACTTCTTTCTTTTTTTTTTAATTAATATTTTTTTTATTTTCCATTTTAAATTTAGATAAGAAACAAGGTTGCTTCACAAGTCAGTACGAGGACCCTCTCCCTTTCCCTCCCCTCCTCCCGTGCCCTCCCCCCCATCCCCCCCCATTATCCCCTCATTCCCCCAGGGAGGGTGAGGCCCTCCATGGGGGTGTCCATAGTCTGTCATTTCATATAGGGCAGGGCCTAGACCCTTCCCCAAGAGTTCAGGGTGAGAGTGCACCTCACATTGTTATATGGGAGTCCAGAGACCGTGTGTATACTTGGGATGGGTACTGATCTGCTGTCCAAGGCTCAATAGATTACCTAGGCCTCCTCACTGACACCCAGATTCAGCGGGTCTTGTTCAGTCCCATGCTGGATTCCCAGGCTAATGCCTGGGATTCAAGAGTTAACCTTTGTCTGGTCAGCTGTTTCTGGGGGTTCAACCAGCCCAGTCTTAATCCCTTTGATCATCAGTCCTCCCTCTCTGATACTGGCTTTCTTGAGTTCAGCTCAGTACTTAACCAGCCAGTAAATGAAGTTTCTGTTTCCCAGACTCTCTGGCAATAGGATTGTAGGCTGGCACTCCCCAGATCTATGTCTAAAATCCATATATGAGAGAGTACATGCCATGTTTCTCTTTTTGTGACTGGGTTACCTCACTCAGGATGGTTTCTTCTAGTGTCATCCATTTGCCTGCGAATCTCATGATTCCATTATTTTTTTCTGCTGAATAGTACTCCATTGTGTAGATGTACCACATTTTCTCTATCCATTCTTCGGGTGAGGGACATCTAGGTTGCTTCCAAGTTTTGGCTATTACAAATAAAGCTGCTATGAACATAGTGGAACAGACATCTTTGTTATATGAATGGGCATCTTTTGGATATATGCCTAAGAGTGCAGTTGCTGGGTCTTGTGGTAGGTTTATTCCCATTTTTCTGAGGAATCTCCATACTGCTTTCCAAAGTGGCTGAACCAGTTGGCACTCCCACCAGCAATGGAGGAGTGTCCCCTTTCACCACATCCTCTCCAGCATAAATTGTCATTGGTGTTTTTGATTTTAGCCATTCTGACAGGAGTGAGATGGTATCTCAGAGTTGCTTTGATTTGCATTTCCCGGATGGCTAAGGATGTTGAGCACTTTGTCAAGTGCCTCTCAGCCATTTTAGACTCCTCTATTGAAAACTCTCTATTTAGTTCTGCAGCCCACTTCTTAATTGGGTCCTTTGCTGTTTTGGAGACTTGCTTCTTGAGTTCTTTGTAAATTTTGGAGATCAACCCTCTGTCAGATGTGGGATTAGTGAATATTTTTTCCCATTCTGTGGGCTGCCTTTTTGTCTTGCTGACTGTGTCCTTTGCCTTACAGAAGCTTCTCAGTTTCAGTAGGTCCCATTTATTAATTGTTGATCTCACTGTCTGTGCTACTGGTGTTATGTTCAGGAAGCTGTCTCCCGTACCAATTCTTTCAAGGGTACCACCTACTTTCTCTTCTAAGAGGTTCAGTGTGGCTGGATTTATGTTGAGGTCTTTGATCCATTTGGATTTAAGTTTTGTGCATGGCGATAAACATGGATCGATCCGCATTTTTCTACATGCCAGTCTCCAATTATGCCAGCACCATTTGTTGAAGATGCTTTCTTTATTCCATTGTATATTTTTAGCTTCTTTGTCAAAGATCAGATGTTCGTACGTGTGTGGGTTAATACCCGGATTTTCAATTCGATTCCATTGGTCTGCCTGTCTATTTTTGTGCCAATACCAAGCTGTTTTCAGGACTATAGCTCTATAATAGAGCTTGAGGTCAGGGATAGTGATGCCTCCGGACGTTGCCTTGTTGAACAGGGTTGTTTTGGCTATCCTGGGTCTTTTGTTTTTCCATACAAAATTGATTATTGTTCTTTCAAGGTCTGTGAAGAATTGTGCTGGGATTTTAATGGGGATAGCATTGAATCTGTAGATTGCTTTTGGCAGGATTGCCATTTTTACTACATTGATCCTACCTATCCAAGAGCATGGGAGATCTTTCCATTTTCTGAGGGCTTCTTTAATTTCTTTCTTTAAAGATTCAAAGTTCTTACAATACAGGTCTTTCACTTGTTTGGTTAGCGTTACCCCAAGGTATTTTATGTTGTTTGTGGCAATTGTAAAGGGTGATGTTTCTCTGATTTCTCTTTCAGCCCTTTTATCATCTGTATAGAGTAGGGCTACTGACTTTCTTGAGTTGATCTTGTAACCTGCCAATTTGCTGAAGGTGTTAATCAGCTGTAAGAGTTCCCTGGTAGAGTTCTTTGGGTCATTGATGTAAACTATCATATCGTCTGCAAACAGTGAAAGTTTGACTTCTTCCTTCCCAATTTGTATCCCCTTGATCCCCCTTTGTTGTCATATGGCTATAGCTAGAACTTCAAGTACCATGTTGAAAAGGTATGGAGAGAGTGGACAGCCTTGTTTTGTTCCTGATTTTAGAGGAATTGCGTTGAGTTTCTGTCCATTTAGTTTGATGTTGGCTGTTGGTTTACTGTATATGGCTTTTATTATGTTTAAGTATGTCCCTGTTATCCCAGATCTCTCCAAGACCTTTATCATGAAGGGGTGTTGGATTTTGTCAAAGGCTTTTTCAGCATCTAGTGAGATGATCATGTGATTTTTGTTTTTCAGCTTGTTTATATGGTGGATTACGTTGATGGATTTTCGTATGTTGAACCATCCCTGCATCCCTGGGATGAAACCTACTTGATCGTGGTGAATGATTGTTTTGATGTGTTCTTGGATCCGATTTGCCAGTATTTTATTGAGTATTTTTGCATCAATGTTCATGAGGGATATTGGTCTGAAGTTCTCTTTCTTGGTTGTATCTTTGTGTGGCTTGGGGATCAAGGTTATTGAAGCCTCATAGAAAGAGTTTGGCAAAGACCCTTCTGCTTCTATTGTGTGGAACACTTTGAGAAGAATTGGTATAAGCTGTTCTTTGAATTTGTGGTAGAATTCTGCACTGAGGCCATCTGGACCTGGACTTTTTTTGGTTGGGAGACTTTTGATGACAGCTTCTATTTCCATAGGGAATATAGGTCTGTTTAGATTGTTTATCTGTTCTTGATTTAGTTTTGGCAAATGATAGCTGTCCAGGAAGTCATCCATTTCCTTTAAATTTTCGAATTTTTGTGGAGTACAGGTTTTCAAAGTATGACCTAATGATTCTCTGGATTTCCTCAGAGTCTGTTGTTATGTCCCCCTTTTCATTTCTGATTTTGTTAATTTGCGTGTTCAGTCTCTGCTGTTTGGTAAGTTTGGACAAAGGTTTGTCTATCTTGTTGATTTTCTCAAAGAACCAACTCTTCGTTGCATTGATTCTTTGTATTGCTTTCCTGGTTTCTACTTTGTTGATTTCAGCCCTCAATTTGATTATTTCCTGGCGTCTACTCCTCCTGGGGGAGTTTGCTTCTTTGTGTTCTAGAGCTTTTAGCTGTGATGTTAATTCTCTGGTATAACTGTTTTCCTGTTTCTTCATGTGAGCACTTAGTGCTATGAACTTCCCCCGTAGCACTGCTTTCAAAGTGTCCCATAGGTTTGTGTATGTTGTGTCTTCATTCTCATTGAATTCGAGGAAGTCTTTAATTTCTTTTTTTATTTCCTCTTTGACCCAGGAATGGTGCAGTTGAGCATTATTCAATTTCCATGAGTTTGTAGGTTTTCTGCAATTTGTGTTGTTGTTGAATTCTAATTTTAAGGCATGGTGGTCTGATAAGATGCATGGAGTTATTCCAATTTTTTTGTAGCTGCTGAGGTTTGATATGTTGCCAAGTATGTGGTCGATTTTTGAGAAGGTTCCATGTGGTGGTGAGAAGAAGGTATATTCTTTTTTATGTGGATGAAATGTTCTATAGATATCTGTTAATCCCAGTTGGGTCATTACTTCTATTAGACCATTTGCTTCTTTGTTGAGTTCCTGTCTGGTATTCTTGTCTAGTGGTGAGAGTGGTGTGTTGAAATCTCCCACTATAACTGTGTGGGGCTTTAGATGAGATTTAAGTTCTAATAATGTTTCTTTAACGAATGTGGATGCCTTTGTATTGGGGGCATAGATGTTCAGGATAGACACTTCGTCTTGGTGGGTTTCACCTGTGATGAGTATGTAATGACCTCCTTCATCTCTTTTGATTGATTTTATTTTAAAGTCTAGTTTGTTAGATATTAGGATTGCTACCCCTGCTTGTTTCTTGGGTCCATTTGATTGAAAAATTTTTTCCCAACCTTTAACTCTCAAGTAATGTCTGTCTTTGAGGGTGAGGTGTGTTTCTTGTATGCAGCAGAAGGAAGGGTTCTGTCTTCGAATCCATTCTGCTAGTCTGTGTCTTTTTATGGGTGAGTTAAGGCCGTTAATATTGAGGGATATTAATGACCATTGATTGCTCATCCTTCTTCGATTTGCGATGGTTGTTGTTGGTGGAATTATGGGTGGAATTTCGCCCCTTTGTTCTTTTGGCTGTTGGTAGAGAGGGATTCTCTAATGCTTATGTTTTTCTGGTTGTAGTTAGCTTCCTTGGGTTGGAGTTTTCCTTCCAAATTTTTCTGTAGGGCTGGGTTAGTGGACACATATTGGTTGAATCTAGTTTTGTCATGGAATATCTTGTTTTCTCCGTCTATAGTGATTGAGAGCTTTGCCGGGTATAGTAGTCTGGGCTGGCATCCATGGTCTCTTAGTGTAGGTAGAATATCTATCCAGGACCTTCTGGCTTTCAGAGTTTCCATGGAGAAATCAGGTGTAATTCTGATAGGTCTGCCTTTGTATATTACTTGACCTTTTTCCTTAGCTGCTCTTAATATTCTTTCTTTATTCTGTATGTTTGGGGTCTTGATTATTATGTGGTGAGGGGATTTTTTTTGTGGTCCACTCTATTTGGTGTTCTGTAGGCTTCTTGTACCTTCATTGGCATGTCTTTCTTAAGGTTGGGAAAGTTTTCTTCTATGATTTTGTTGAATATGCCTTCTGCCCCTTTGAGGTGGATTTCTTCTCCTTCTTCTATATCTATTATTCTTTGGTTTGGTCTTTTCATGGTGTCCCATAATTCCTGGATGTTTTGTGTTAAGGATTTGTTGGTTTTAAGGTTTTCTTTGGTTGATAAATCCATTTCTCCTAATGTATCTTCAACACTTGAGATTCTCTCTTCCATCTCTTCTAGTCTGTTGGTAATGCTTGTATGGGTAGTGCCTGACTGTTTGTCCAGCTTTTCTATTTTCTGCCTTTCTTCAGATTGTGTTTTTTTTAGTGTCTCTATTTCAGTTTTCAACCCTTGCAGCGTTTGCATTGCTTCTTGCAATTTTCTGTTTATCTGTTCGTCCGTTTGTTGCCTTTCATGAATTTTTTGGTTTGTTCTTTCTTCCATTTCTTGCATTTTTTGGTTTGCTTTTTGTTCCATTTCTTGGATTTTGTGCTTTGTTTCTTCTTCCATTTCCTGCCTTTTTTGGTTTGTTTCTTCCTCCATTTTTTTCATTTTTTGCTTTGTTTTTTCTACCATTTCTTGCATTTTTTGCTTTGTTTCTTCTTCCATTTCCTGCCTTATTTGGTATGTTTCTTCTTCTAATTCTTGCATTTTTTGCTTTGCTTTTTCTTCCATTTCTTGCATTTTTTGCTTCATTTCTTCTTTCATTTCGTGCCTTTTTTGGTTTGTTTTTTCTTCCAATTCTTGCATTTTTTGGTTTGTTTTTTCTTCCATTTCTTGCATTTTTTGGTTTGTTTTTTCTTCCATTTCTTTGAGGGATTTTCCAATATCCTCTTTTAGGGCCTCTATCATTTTCATGAAAGTGCTTTTAAGGTCGTTCTCTTCTGCTTCCTTCGCGTTGGAATATTGGGGTCTTGCTGGTGTGGAGTCTCTAGAATCTGGCGGTGTCATATTTGTTTTTCTGTTGCTGACTGTGTTTTTGTATTGTCTCTTTCCCATCTCTTCTTTTAGTGGGTGCAGAAAGAGCCCCTTCCTGGTCTGGGGACCAGAGTTCCCTTTTGGTGGGTGCTAGTAAGTCCAGTAATCTGGTGGTTCTTCTATGCCTTGTCCAAATGCTGGTCCGTGGGTAGAGAAGAAGAACAGGAATCTGGGGCGCTTAGCCTCCTACCTGGTCCCCTGGACCCTATGCTGGGTCCTGTTGTACCTGATCCGGAACAGCTACTCCCCTGGTCTCCCTGGCTCCTGTAGTTTCCTGGTCTCTTTGGTGGGAGAGAAGATCTGGAGTCTGGGGTGCTTGGCTCCCGCCGGGATTGGGAGCTCTGTGCAGTTCCCAGGTGATCTGCAGGCTCTGGAACACAGGCCGGGAAGCTGGCCTGTTTACCTGATGCTCCTGCCGGGATTGGGAGCTCTGTGCAGTTCCCAGGCGATCTGCAGGCTCTGGAACACAGGCCAGGAAGCTGGCCTGTTTACCTGATGATGCCAGAGGGACAGCTACTTCCCTGTACTCCCAGCCTCCTCTCCTTTCCTGGAATCGTTGGTGGGAGAGAAGATCTGGAGTCTGGGGTGCTTGGCTCCCGCCGGGATTGGGAGCTCTGTGCAGTTCCCAGGCAATCTGCAGGCTCTGGAACACAGGCCGGGAAGCTGGCCTGTTTACCTGATGCTCCCACCGGGATTGGGAGCTCTGTGCAGTTCCCAGGCGATCTGCAGGCTCTGGAACACAGGCCAGGAAGCTGGCCTGTTTACCTGATGATGCCAGAGGGACCCTGATGTGTTCTTGAATCCGGTTTGCGAGTATTTTATTGAGTATTTTTGCATCAATGTTCATGAGGGAAATTGGTCTATAGTTCTCTTTCTTAGTTGTGTGTTTGTGTGGCTTGGGTATCAAGGTAATTGTAGCCTCGTAGAAAGAGTTTGGCAGTAAGCCTCCTGCTTCTATTGTGTGGAATACTTTGAGGAGTATTGAAATTAGCTCTTCTTTGAATTTCTGGTAGAATTCTGCACTGAAGTCATCTGGGCCTGGGCTTTTTTTGTTTGGGAGAATTTGATGACTGCTTCTATTTCATTAGGGGATATAGGTCTGTTTAGATTGTTTATCTGTTCTTGATTTAGTTTTGGCAAGTGATATCTATCCAGGAAATTGTCCATTTCCTTTAAATTTTCTAATTTTGTGGAGTACAGATTTTCAAAGTATGCCCTGATGATTCTCTTGATTTCCTCAGAGTCCGTTGTTATGTCCCCTTTTTCATGCCTGATTTTGTTAATTAGCATGCTCTCTCTCTGTCTTTTGGTTAGTTTGGACAGAGGTTTGTCTATTTTGTTGATTTTCTCAAAGAACCAACTCTTTGTTTCATTGATTCTTCTCAGTGTTTTCCTGGTTTCTACTTGATTGATTTCAGCCCTCAATTTGATTATTTCCTGGTGTCTGCTCCTCCTGGGGGGAGTTTGCTTCTTTTTGTTCTAGAACATTCAGCTGTGCTATTAATTCTCTAGTATGACTGTTCTCCAGTTTTTTCATGTGGGCACTTAGTGCTATAAACTTTCCTCTCAGCACTGCTTTCAAAGTGTCCCATAAGTTTGTGTATGTTGTGTCTTCATTCTCATTGAAATCGAGGAAGTCTTTAATTTCTTTTTTTTATTTGTTCCTTTACCCAGGGACGGTGCAATTGTTCATTGTTCAATCTCCATGAGTTTGTAGGGTTTCTGCGATTTGTCTTATTGTTGAATTCTAATGTTAATGCATGGTGGTCTGATAAGATGCAGGGGGTTATTCCAATTTTTTATATCTGTGGAGATTTGCTATGTTTCCTATTATGTGGTCAATTTTAGAGAAGGTTCCATGTGGTGCCGAGAAGAAGGTATATCCCTTTGTATTTGGGTGGAATGTTCTATAGATGTCTGTTAAACCCAGTTGGGTCATAACTTCTATTGGTTCTTTTGCTTCTTTGTTAAGTTTCTGTCTGGAGGTCCTTCTAGCGGTGAGAGTGGAGTGTTGAAGTCTCCTACTATTAGTGTGTGAGATTTTATGTGCATTTTGAGCTTTAGTAATGTTTCTTTCACGAATGTAGGTGCCTTTGTATTTGGGGCGTAGATGTTTAAAATTGAGACTTCGTCTTGATGTATTTTTCCTTTGATGAACATGAAGTGTCCTTCTTCATCTCTTTTGATTGATTTTAATTTGAAGTCTAATTTGTTAGATATTAGGATTGCTATGCCCACTTGTTTCGTGGGACCGTTTGATTGGAAGATCTTTTCCCAACCCTTTACTCTGAGATAACATCTGTCTTTGATGTTGAGATGTGTTTCTTGTATGCAGCAGAAGGAAGGGTTCTGTCTTCGTATCCATTCTGCTAGTCTGTGTCTTTTTATAGGCAAGTTGAGGCCATTGACATTGAGGGATATTAATGACCATTGATTGGTGATCCTTGTTTGTGCTTGATTTATTGTTAGTGAAGTTATTTTGTGTAGTTTCTCCTCCCTTTTTCTTATGGTGTTTTGTAAAGTGTGATTATATATTGCCTGTGTCTTTGTGAATGTAGTTATCTTCCTTGGCTCTAGGTTTTCCTTCTAGCATTTTCTGTAGAGCTGGATTCATGGATATGTATTGTTTAAATCTGGCTTTGTCATGGAATATTTTGTTTTCTCCATCTATGGTAATTGAGAGCTTTGCTGGATATAGTAGTCTTGGCTGGCATCCTTGTTTCCTTAGCGTTTGTAGGACATCTGTCCAGGATCTTCTGGCTTTCATCGTTTCCATTGAGAAGTCAGGTGTAATTCGGATAGGTCTGCCTTTGCATATTACTTGGCCTTTTTCTTTAGCTGCTCTTAATATTTTCTCTTTATTCTGTAGGTTTGATGTTTTGATTATTATATGGCGAGGTGACTTCTTTTTCTGGTCAAGCCTATTTGGTGTTCTGTAAGATTCTTGTACTTTCATAGGCATATCTTTCTTTAGGCTAGGGAAGTTTTCTTCTATAATTTTGTTGAATATGTTTTCTGTACCTTTAAGTTGAGTTTCTTCACCTTCTTCTATACCTATTATTCTCAGGTTTGGCTTCTTCACGGTGTCCCATATTTCCTGGATATTTTGTGTTAAGGATTTGTTGGTTTTGAGATTTTCTTTGGTTGATGACTCTATATCCTCTAATGAGTCTTCAACACCTGAGATTCTCTCTTCTATCTCTTGTATTCTATTGGTGATACTTGCATCTGTAGTTCCAGATCGTTTACCGAGCTTTTCTATTTCCAGCATCCCTTCATTCTGTGTTTTCTTTAGCGTTTCTATTTCAGCTTTCAATCATTCAACTGTTTGAGTTGTTTCCTTAATTTTTTTCATTGTTTTTTCTTGGTGCTCTTTAGATTCTTTGAGAGATTTGTTTATTTCTTGAATTTTTCCCCCATTTCATGGATTTTTTTTCTTCTATTTCTTTAAGGGATTTCCTCGTTTCTTCTTTGAGGGTCTCCATCATCTTCATGAAATAATTTTTAAGGTATGTCTCCTCTTCTTCGTCTATGTAGTACTTTTCGGGTCTTGCTGGTGTTGGATCCCTGGAATCTGGTGGGGTCATGTTGGTGTTTCTATTGCTGAGTGATCTCTTATTCTGTCTTCTTCCCATCTCTTCTTCCAGTGGGTGCTGTGAGGTCTTTCCGTCTCCCCTGGTCTCCTTCCTTCCTGCAGCTGAAGTTGGACTCGCCATTGGGGTCTTGGAGGGGCTGATGTCTTTCCTGTGTGGGCGGGTCTTCTGGATGCGGGGAGTGGCCCCGAAGATCGAGGGGGATGGGTTATGGGTGGGCGGTCCCCGCCAGAGCCTCAATCTCACCTGAAACTGGACTCGCTCAAGAGTCTGCTTTATATTGACCTATTTATCATTCATATTTATTAATAAATCACAGAACCAAGATGATAAGAATAAATACAACATATATATATACATAAATTATCTTAAAAATATTTAAATGCATATTGGTCAAATCATTATTCATAATGTAACTTGGAAATAATACACAGTTTCCATAAGGATGTAAATTAAAACAAATTACTTTATACTCATAAAATGCAGTCATGTATAGTAATGATGTGAGACTTTAAAATATTATGGTAAAAACCAAATTTGGACATGATAATTACATTCTGTGTGAATTTTCTGCCTGATGTTATAATTTTAGCTGTTACATACTGTGCAAATGCATTCCAGTAACACACACACACACACACACACACACACACACACACACACAGTCTTGTTATTGTTTGTTTTGCTCTTTTGGCTTTTTGGAGGGATCTCCCATCCAGCACCCAAATAAATCACACACTTAAGCTTATCCTTAGTTATAGATGCTCGGCCTTAGCTTGGCTTGTTGCTCGCCAGATTTCTTCCCTCAAATTAACCCATTTATCTTTTCCCTCTGGGCTTTTATCTTTTTTACTTTATATCTCACTTTCCTTCTACTATGTGGCTCGCTGTGTGGCTGATTGGCTGGCCCCTGAAATCCTCCTCACCTTGTCTTCTTGCTCCTTATGCTTCCTCCTTTCTTCTACTTACTCTGAAAACCAGCCCCACCTATCCTCATTCCTGCCCCATTATTAGTCATTCAGCTATTTACTGGGACTAAGAAGTGTTTCAGAGAGGCACAGTAAAAGCTTTACAAAATTAAACAAATGCAGCACAAAGAGAAGTCACATACCTTAAAATAACATTCCCCAACATATGCTCATTTTTTTATTTTAAAAATAATTTTTTCAGTAACTTTCTCAAAGGTCAAGTCAGAAATTTTCTGGGACAGCTGAAATAATTTTAACTATAGCTGAGTTATATTCAGAGTTTAGCAATGGTGACCTTACAATGGCTTATATACCCTACATCTCAACTCTAATATTACAATGGGCCAGTCAATACTTACAGAATGACAGATTTAGAGGCACCCCAGTAGACGAGTACATGCACATACTCACAATATTACATGTTTATTTTTTCCCTTTGAGAGTTAAACTTCTTAAATGGAAGTCTTCTATCTTTGCCTCTTACTTTCTTATTTACAGCTTGCCACAAAACACACTATCCCAGAAGACATGCAATTGCAAAATCAAACTGGATACCAAGTCTAATGATGTCTTTCCACAGGGCATTTAATTTCCAGGACAGAATGCTGTTAATAATTTTGTGTAAGACTCTGATACCCTTATGAGTTTGACACTGTTCTTCTGAGTTTACAGTGGATGTGGGCATCTGAAATGCTGTGTTTAAGTGCATTTGAGTTCTATAATGATAAGTTCTCAGAGGAAACACTTCCTGGCAGAGCTTCAAAGGAAACCTGTGATTGCTGGAAGATTAGAAATTCTTACCACATTACCTTTTCATCATTCTGTGGGATAGAGTGGTTGTCTGTGCTGTGTCGAAAAGAGCGGCTGATTTGTGGCTGAAAGCTGAAGACGGAAAAGCCTGTGTGCTTTAGAAATACTGATATGCCAGGATTTTGTGGACATCAGATACAATAGAATTATTGAAAACACCTTTTTAATCCATTTTGTTTTCTATCAAAGAATATATACAATACTTTTATTTATAACTGAAATACACATTGTCATTTTTCAGTGTTATTAGACAAATTGACACAGGTAAAGAGAACACCAGGTTTGTTATTTATTCTTTCCATAACTTGAAGCATTATAACACTTTGAACAGATTCATTAAGAAGTTGTGCAGTTTATGTATACTTGGGATGGGTACTGATCTGCTGCCCAAGGCTCAATAGATTCCCTAGGCCTCCTCGCTGACACCCAGATTAAGGGGGTCTTGATCAGTCCCATGCTGGATTCCCAGGCTGATGCCTGGAATTCAAGAGTTAACCTTTGTCTGGTCAGCTGTTTCTGGGGGTTAAACCAGCCCAGTCTTAATCCCTTTGATCATCAGTCCTCCCTCTATGTTACTGGCTTTCTTGAGTTCAGCTCAGTACTTAACCAAGGGAGTCTGCCTCTTCTTTGATCAGCCACTAAATGAAGTTTCTGTTTCCCAGACTCTCTGGCCATAGGATTGTAGGCTGGCACTTCCCAGATCTATGTCTAAAATCCATATATGAGAGAGTACATGCCATGTATCTTTTTTTGTGACTGGGTTACCTCACTCAGGATGGTTTCTTCTAGTGTCATCCATTTGCCTGCGAATCTCATGATTCCATTATTTTTTTCTGCTGAATAGTACTCCATTGTGTAGATGTACCACATTTTCTCTATCCACTCTTCGGGTGAGGGACATCTAGGTTCCTTCCAAGTTCTGGCTATTACAAATAAAGCTGCTATGAACATAGTGGAACAGACATCTTTGTTGTATGAATGGGCATCTTTTGGATATATGCCTAAGGGTGGAGTCGCTGGGTCTTGTGGTAGGTTTATTCCCATTTTTCTGAGGATTCTCCATACTGATTTCCAAAGTGGATGAACCAGTTGGCACTCCCACCAGCAATGGAGGAGTGTCCCCCTTTCACCACATCCTCTCCAGCATAAATTGTCATTGGTGTTTTTGATTTTAGCCATTCTGACAGGAGTGAGATGGCATCTCAGAGTTGTTTTGATTTGCATTTCCCAGATGGCTAAGGATGTTGAGCACTTTGTCAAGTGCCTCTCAGCCATTTTAGACTCCTCTATTGAAAACTCTCTATTTAGTTCTGCAGCCCACTTTTTAATAGGGTCCTTTGGTGTTTTGGAGACTTGCTTCTTGAGTTCTTTGTAAATTTTGGAGATCAACCCTCTGTCAGATGTGGGATTAGTGAATATTTTTTCCCATTCTGTGGGCAGCCTTTTTGTCTTGCTGACTGTGTCCTTTGCCTTACAGAAGCTTCTCAGTTTCAGTAGGTCCCATTTATTAATTGTTGATCTCACTGTCTGTGCTACTGGTGTTATGTTCAGGAAGCTGTCTCCTGTACCAATTTGTTCAAGGGTACCACCCATTTTCTCTTCTAAGAGGTTCAGTGTGGCTGGATTTATGTTGAGGTCTTTGATCCATTTGGACTTAAGTTTTGTGCATGGCAATAAACATGGATTGATCCGCATTCTTCTACATGCCAGTCTCCAATTATGCCAGCACCATTTGTTGAAGATGCTTTCTTTATTCCATTGTATATTTTTAGCTTCTTTGTCAAAAATCAGATGTTCGTACGTGTGTGGGATAATACCCGGATTTTCAATTCGATTCCATTGGTCTACCTGTCTATTTTTGTGCCAATACCAAGCTGTTTTCAGGACTATAGCTCTGTAATAGAGCTTGAGGTCCGGGATGGTGGTGCCTCCGGACGTTGCCTTGTTGAACAGGGTTGTTTTGGCTATCCTGGGTCTTTTGTTTTTCCATACAAAATTGATTATTGTTCTTTCAAGGTCAGTGAAGAATTGTGCTTGGATTTTACCGAGGATTGCATTGAATCTGTAGATTGCGTTTGGCAGGATTGCCATTTTTACTACATTGATCCTACCTATCCAAGAGCATGGGAGATCTTTCCATTTTCTGAGGGCTTCTTTAATTTCTTTCTTTAAAGATTCAAAGTTCTTACAATACAGGTCTTTCACTTGTTTGGTTAGCATTACCCCAAGGTATTTTATGTTGTTTGTGGCAATTGTAAAGGGTGATGTTTCTCTGATTTCTCTTTCAGCCCTTTTATCATCTGTATAGAGTAGGGCTACTGACTTTCTTGAGTTGATCTTGTAGCCTGCCACTTTGCTGAAGGTGTTAATCAGCTGTAAGAGTTCCCTGGTAGAGTTCTTTGGGTCATTGATGTAAACTGTCATATCGTCTGCAAACAGTGAAAGTTTGACCTCTTCCTTCCCAATTTGTATCCCCTTGATCCCCCTTTGTTGTCGTATGGCAATAGCTAGAACTTCAAGTACCATGTTGAAAAGTTATGGAGAGAGTGGACAGCCTTGTTTTGTTCCTGATTTTAGAGGAATTGCGTTGAGTTTCTGTCCATTTAGTTTGATGTTGGCTGTTGGTTTACTGTATATAGCTTTTATTATGTTTAAGTATGTCCCTGTTATCCCAGATCTCTCCAAGACCTTTATCATGAAGGGGTGTTGGATTTTGTCAAAGGCTTTTTCAGCATCTAGTGAGATGATTATGTGATTTTTGTTTTTCAGCTTGTTTATATGGTGGATTACGTTGATGGATTTTCGTATGTTGAACCATCCCTGCATCCCTGGGATGAAACCTACTTGATCGTGGTGATTGATTGTTTTGATGTGTTCCCATAGAACAATGTGAGGTGCACTCTCACCCTGAACTCTTGGGGAAGGGTCTAGGCCCTGCCCTATATGAAATGACAGACTATGGACACCCCCATGGAGGGCCTCACCTTCCCTGGGGAATGAGGGGATAATGGGGGGGGGTTGGGGGGAGGGCACGGGAGGAGGGGAGGGAATGGGAGAGGGACCTGGAACTGACTTGTGAAGCAACCTCGTTTCTTATCTAAATTTAAACTGGAAAATAAAATAAAAAAATTAACATTTAAAAAATAAAAAAGAAGTTGTGCAGTTTAGACAAAAAAGTCCTGTGGCTCTATTTTAGTCAAAGAAGCCTTCAGTGCATATCATATAATATATATAGCTCTTTGTCTGGTATTAGCAAGGTTTCCTTATTAGTCATCATATCAATAATAATTCTACCTATTTTGTTTTAAGTTCCGTGAATTATTTATGATTAAGTTAGTTTATTTTTTATTTCATTATCTGAATATTTTCTTATTCAGTTGATCCTTCTACATCTGATAGACAGTCAGTTGATAGTCCTTGATAGTATAAAGAAGAATAAAGGCAAAAAACTTTTATTTACATATCAACATTTCTGGGGGGGGGTCTTAATGCATTTTGAACAAGATTACTATGTTACTGTTTCCATTTGCTACAGCAAAACACCTGACCCACCATTACTGAACACAATTAGTCAAAACACAAAGAACACATGAAGGACAGTCTCCAGTTCATAAATCTATAACAAAACCCACATGGGTCAGAAAACATTGTAGAAGAGGGAGAAGAAAGGATTCTAATAACTAACTGACCAGAACATGTGCTATGAGACAGTGTTTTATAAAAAAAGGAAAGATAAAGTAAAAAGTGATTAGAAGTAGGAAGGAAGGTATGTAGAGGAAGATTTGGGGGGAAGAGTCGAGGGTAGATATAATCAAATATCTTATATGACATTCTCAAGAAATTATTAAAATATTATATTGCATGTTTATTTTATTTCTTGATTCAGAATTTTGAAAAATTCAAGATAATCAAGAATGTCTATTTGAGAATACTTGCTGTGTGTATTCATGGTGGGAATAGAACATCAAAGGAGAAAACATAAAGGAGTGTAATGATACTATGATACTCAGTAACCCGCTTCTGCCTCAACATGCCAATTATATGGCAGCAAAACCCAAAATTTTATCACCTCATCATATCTTTACCCCCAGAGTATCATGAGGTTGGAAAACAAATCTCAACATGAATTTTAGAAAAAACAAATAAAGTTTAAGCCATTTTAGAATCTAAACAATGACATCATGTGATGAAAGTGGTCATTTCCATTAATAATGTAAAGCCTCATATTCAAATCCAATGAAGATAGCCATTTCCTAAACATGACAAGATCTGTATAATTTTTGTATTCTTTTAAATTACATTTATTTATTTACTTTTCTCAATATATGTTTTTATTTAAATTAGAAACGTAAATGTTTCACATGTCAGTCCCAGCTCCCTCTCCCACCCCTCTTCCCTTGTCCCTCCACCAGTCTCCCAGCCCACCACCCAATCCCCACATCATTCTCAAGGAAGTGTGAGACCCTCTTTGGTGGGATCTCTAAAGTCTGTCATTTCATTCTGGGCAGAACCTAGGCCCTTCCCCATGTGTCCAGGCTGAGAGAGCATCCTTCTATTTGGAATGGGCTCCCAAAGTTCATTCATAAACCACGGTGAACACCGATCTACTACTCAAGGCCCCAGGGATTTCTGTGGCCTCCTCCCAGACACTGCTTTCATGGAGTCTAAATCAGTCTCCAGTTGACCTCTCAGCCATCAGTCTGGGATTCAAGAGCTCCCCCTTATCCAGTCAGCTGTCTTTGTGGGTTTCATCATCATGGTCTTGACCCATTTGCTCATCACTCCTCTATCTCTGTCACTAGGTTCCAGGTGTTCAGTTTAGTGTTTAGCTGTGTGTATCTTTCTCTGCTTCCATCAATCCCTGGATGAAGGTTCTTGGATGGCATATAAGGTAGTCATCAACATTACCATCAAGGAGGGGCTATTAATGTAGTCTCTCCACTATTGCTTAGTTTGCCAGTTTGTGTTATCCTTGTAGATCTCTGGAGATCTCACTAGAGTCAGCTCATTCCTCTAGCCTATAATGACTCAATCTATTATTATATCTCTCATCCTGCTCGCCTCTATTCTTATGTCGACTCAACCTTCCTGCGCTCCCATGACTTTTTCTCCCCTCCTCTTATCACCCTCCATGTTTTAATTTTATTTCACAATCCATACAAAGTTCTCACTCCCACCCTTCTTTCTGCCCTCCTCACCCCTCCCTCAGCCCACCCACATCTAGCCCTCAGAACAGGTAAGGGCTCCCGTGGGGAGTCGAGAAAGTCTGGCACATAAAATTGGGACAGAACTAAGTTCCTCTCCCCTGTGTTAAGGCTGAGCATGTCATTCCCCTCATGGGGAATGGGCTCCAACAAGCAGCTCATGCACCAGGATAGATTCTGGTTTTTCTTAGATTTTCTAAGCTTCACACTAACTCCCACATACAGGGGGCCTAGTTCCATTCAATGGAAGATCCACAGCTGTGGGTCCAGTGTACATGCATTTCCAAAACCTTGGTTCAGCTATATCTGTAGATTTCTCCATCATGATGTTGACCTCACTTGCTCTCATGTCTTCCCTGCTCCTTTATTTTGACTGGATTCCTGGAGCTTGGGCTGGTGCTTGGTTGTGGATCTCTGTGTCTGGTTGAATAAATTACTGGATGAAGGCTCTATGATGATAGTTGGGATATTCAACAATCTGATTCTAGAGAAAGGCCAGTTTGGGTACCCTTTCCACCATTGCTAGGAGGTCAGCCTTGTGGATTCTGGGGAAATTCCCTAGAACCATTACACCACCAGGACACTTGCTCAACAATATTCATAGCAAAATTAGTCATAACACCTAGAACCTGGAAATGACTTAGATGCTCCTCAACGGAACAACAGAAAAAGAAAATGTACAATTACACACTGGATTATTACTCATCTGTAAAACCAATGACATCATGAAATTGGACCTAGATTTTTTTCTCTTTAAAAGTACCAGTCTTTAGAAGAGAAAGTGGGAGATACTCTTCAATGAGTTGATAAAGGAGACCAATTCCTGAACATAACACCAGTGGCACAAACACTGAAATCAACAATTAAAAAATGGGACCTCCTGAAACTAATAAGCTTCTGTAAGGCAAAGGACACAATCAACAAGACAAAAAGGCAGTCCACAGAATGGGAAAAGATATTCACTAACCCCACATCTGACATAGGGTTAAACTCCAAAATTTACAAAGAACTCAAGAAGCAAGTCTACAAAACACCAAAGGATCCAATTAAAAGGTAGGGTACAGAACTAAATAGAGAATTCTCAATAGAGGAGGCTAAATGGCTAAGAGACACTTAAGAAAGTGCTCAACATCCTTAGCCATCAGGGAAATGCAAATCAAAACAACTCTGAGATACCATCTTACTCCTGTCAGAATGGCTAAAATCAAAAACAAAGAAGACAATTTACGCTGGAGAGGATGTGGAGAGAGGGGAACACTCCTCCACTGCTGGTGGGAGTGCCAACACATACAGCCACTTTGGAAATCAGTATGGAGATTCCTTAGGAAAATGGGAATCAATCTACCACAAGACCCAGCAATTCCACTCTTAGCCATATATCCAAGTGAGGCAAATTCATACAAAGGCATCTGCTCCACTATGTTCATAGCAGCATTGTTTGTAATAGCCAGAACCTGGAAGCAACCTAGATGCCCCTCAACTGAAGAGTGGATAGAGAAAATGTGGTACATTTACACAATGGAGTATTACTCAGCAGAAAAAACCAATGGAATCTTGAAATTCGCAGGTAAATGGATAGCACTGGAAGAAACCATCCTGAGTGAGGTAACCCAGTCGCAAAAACACAAACATGGTATGTACTCACTCATATATGGATTTTAGACGTGGATCAGGATAGTGCCAGTCTGCTCTTCCACTGACAGAGAGTCAGGGAAACAGGAAAGAACCTAAAAGATATGCATAGTATCCAAGAGAAGAGAAATGAGGCAAGATCCTCTGAACAGATGGGGAACACGGTGAGGGGTGGTGGGGAGTGGGAGCTGGGAAGAAGAGAGGGGGAGCAGAGGAAGAGAGAGTAGGTCATGGTGAAACAGGAAGGTTGAGTGGGGGGGTAGAAAAGGGGGAAGAGGGAATCATAGGTTAGAAGACAGATCAGGCACCAGTGTGACCTCTAGTGATCTAAAGGGATGACACCAATTGGCCAGCTAAGCAATAGTGGAGAGACCACCTCGAATGCCCATTCCTAATAATGAACTTGATGTCTATAACCATCGGGGAGCCTTCATCCAGTGACTGATGGAAGCAGAGGCAAATACCCACAGTTAAAGCCTGAACTGAACCCAGGAACCCAGTGACAGAGAGAGAGAAGCAATGAGCAAATCGGCAAAGAATGGGCTGGCCAAACCAGCAGAGACAGCTGATCTGAACAGGGGAGAACTCTTGGACCCCAGAGCGACAGCTGGGAGGCCAGCATGGGACTGATCCAGACCCCCAGAATGTGAGTGTCAGTAAGGGGCCCTGGGCAACCTATGGGGCCCTGAGCAGTGGATCAGTGTTTATCCCTGGAATACAAACAGACATCGTGTGTCCAAAGCACAAAGAGGGATGCTCTTTCAGCCTGGACTGTTAGGGGGAGTGCCTGGACTCTACCCTGAGTGAAATGACAGACTCTAGATATTCCCTAAGTGGAAGGAATTGGCAATAGGGTGGGAGGCTCGGTGGGCGTGATGGGGGGGTGCGGGAGGAGGGGAGGGAGAGGGTACTGGAATTGACATGTAAAACAAGCTATTTAAAATTAAAATTAAAAAATAAAAAATAAAACAGTACCAGCCTTTAGAAATATTTTCACATTTTCCTGTTCTATTACTTTTGTTGCCTCAAAAGACCTACTGAACTCTTAGCTAGAAGCTTCCACCATTCTCTTTATGTCTTTGTCTGTGCCAGATCAATGTGAGAAGAGGGCCATATACAGACAGTTTACAGCACAGCTGTCTTAGTGATTTAATAAGACAATTAGAAATCAATAATGAACAATTTTGTAATGCTTATACAAATGTATAATATGTGTACTTCATTGTAAGTGGGCAAATCCTCAATCATGTGCTATGGCTGTCATGTTAAATTTTAAATAACTCATGTTCAATGTATATTAATAACATGAATATATTTATACTGATAATATATCAACTTTTTGAAATTGTGATAGGTGTCACTACTTTGAAATGACGATCAAACATTGATATTTTAAATGAATAATGTATTTAGAAAGATCTGCAGGAGCTTCTTGCATGAAGTGAAAAGAAAAGGTCTGAGTGACTGAGGAGGATGGATGGGCACATGGGATGTGCTTCTTCACTGGAACTAGAAGTTTTGGGGACAGACACATGCTTCACATGGGGTCAAGCATGGGATCCCTGTTTGACCTGAGGATAGGGAAAGAAGAAGGAACTTTTGGAGTGGAGGACAGACTCACAAGGCTTATGGGACCCGGAAGTGCACATTTGGAAAATTTTGCTTAACTAAAGTTACATTTGTAATTAGTGTGGAGAGTCATTGTTATGTTGTAATAATTAGTATTGGCTGATGAATTATTCATATTGCAAATATAAGTATATCACTATCTTGATGTAACTTGCATTGCCTATGATTGTCACCAAATATAATCAAAGAGGTATAATTGCCAGCTCTGACACAAACAGAACTTTGTACACTATCTATAACTTCTGTGCTTTCAGCACACCCAATTCATTTTTTTTGGAATGAATTGGGTGTGCTGAAAACACAGAAGTTAAAAAAATCACATGATCACTCTTAACTAGTAGGTTCATATTCTTTCAGTTTTCACTGAAAGTTAGGTTTAGTATTTTAACCACAAATATCACTTTGCTTCAATAAGTGTTAGTATAGCAAGCTTAATGCATTTCTATATAATATCAATGTTCATAAGTAAGACATATTTCACTAACTTTTATTTTTGTTTAAAAAGCAAGAAAATAGATACTATAATAGAGGGAGACATTATAGTTTAAAGAGAAATTTAGCACTAGGGAACTGTTCAGAGAACTTCAAGCTTGACACCAACTAACAATCTAAGCAATGGTGAGAAGGTACCTTAAATGCCCTTCTCTGATAATGAGACTGATGACTACCTTATATGCCATCCTAGAGCCTTCATACAGTAGATGATGGAAGCAGAAGCAGATACTCATGCTTAAACACTGAGCTGAACTCTGGAATCCAATAGTAGAGAGGGAGGAATGGTTTGCAAAGGGGTTAGATCAGGTTGGAGAAACCCACAGAAACAGCTGGCCTGAACAAGGGGGAGCTCATGGGCCACGGATTGATAGCTGTAAAACCAGCAAAAGACTCTTCCAGACATCCTGAACGTGGATGTCAGTTTGGAGTTATGGTTATTCTATGGGGCTTCTGGTAGTGGAGCAGTATTTATCCCCAGTACAGGAATGGACTTTGGGAGGCCACTCCCAAAGTAGAGGGATACTCTCTAAGCCTAGACACACAGGGGAGGGGATAGACTCTACTCCAAATTATATGACAGACTTTGAAGATCTCCAGTGGAAATGCCTCACCCTCACTGGGGAGCAGAAAGGGGATGGAAAAGGGGGTCTGTGCGGGACAGGAGGTGAGGGGATGGACAAGGAACCAGAATTGACAAGTAAAACAAGCATGTTCCTAATTTAAATTATAAAGGAAAAATAAGCTGTAGATAATACTTGAGCATTAAATCTTCATATTGCTCAAACGTTCAGTTTGAAGATTTTTGTAAAACATGAAAGCAATTGCTGGTGTCCAGTTTTTCAGTAATAGTCACAGCCTGCAGTCTTGTGCATCAACACAGCATGGTAGCTAAGGTAACTTCATTGACTATAGATGATGCGTTTTTCAGTTAAGGTATTTCAGACATCTTAATAGCAAAGGTGAGTATGGAAGCAAAGTGTTACAGTTTAGCAAATATTTCAAGCAACTCTCATAAACATAAACAATTACTAATTTGTTAGGAAATGCGTTTAATTATATTTTATCTTATAATTGATTTATTTTAATATTGTCATAAATTATCAGTGCACATGCTTTATTGTCTATCTTTTTATTTACCTATATGTCCGTCTTCCATTGACTACTCTGATATACATTATTTTAAGGTTTCTAATACTGGGATAATACACGATGAACACAAAAAATTTGGGGAGGATGGGCCTTCTTCAGCTTCCAGATTCACTTCACAGTCTATTACCAAGGGAAGTTTGGATAAGAATTCAGGCAGGTCAGGGGACGAGAGACAGAAGCTGATGTAGAAGGCCCAGAGTGGTGTCCTTTAGGAGCCCGCTCTTCATTGCTTACTCTCCCTGATTTCTTATCTCATACAGGATGGCCATCCCATGAATGAGACTGTGCACAGTGAACTAGGACCTCCCAAGTCAGTCATTTAAAAAATGAAACATAGGTTTGACTCCAGTTGATTCTTATGGGACATTTTCTCCATTGAGTTTTCTTTTTCCTAAATGTCTCTAGCTTGTGTCAAGTTTTCATGAAACTGACTGGCACATGTATAATGAATGGAAGAAAAAGAGACTCTTAGTTTTCTTTTTTTCATTTGTGCTAATTCATTACTATTATTTAAATGTAGAAATTTGACATAAGTGGTCTTGTTGAAATGTTCAGCTATAAAATCATCTGCAAGTGGTCAAAACATGTCTCAGGAGCTTTAAAATTAGTACAGTTTTGATTGTATGGCCATCTGTCATAAAGTATATATGTAAATACTGACAGGTAATGAGATCATCAATTGAGGGTTTAAAATTAAGTTTTGCCATTCTATAAAAAGAGACCAAAATAATATTCAAAGAAAAATATGCTCATAAGATTATATTTTAAGAGATTAATAAAATTCTCACACTACAAAAATCATCTAAGAGTTTAGTTATACATTGGGAAAAATAAAACCAAAAGGAAATTCCCTAGGATACCACATGCTGAAGGATCATTAGGTATCTTATTATCAATATTAGTAGGCAATTTGCAAAGTTCTCAATAAAACTTGAATTAGTCCATGGACATTGGGTACTGAATTTAGTATGACACTACAGCTATGCTTCTATTGCCCCATCTAATTTACACAATTAATGAATGTTCTAATGATGAAATTATTCAAAATAATAAAATCTAATTCTTTGATTAGACTTTTAAAAGTCACTGTTATAGTCCAGCTTTTAAATCCTATATAATGGAAAGTCATACATTTCTCTGCAAATACTATGCATCTTGATCATTTGCAGCCACTTAAAATAATAAACATAAAATTCTTTATGGATTTTTATCTGTATGTCCCCATCAGAATATAAACCAAAAAATTTCAGAGTCCCAAATCTTTTGGATACTCCACAAGTAAAAAGATTTCTATTCTCTTTCAAGTCATAGTCCATAAGTAAATTAATGCCTATATGATATATGAATGACTAATAACTATAGATATAAAAAAGTGCAGATTAGTTGGCACATGCTGTATGTACATTTGTGGGAGTGATAAACTAATGTCTGATTTAACTTAAGGCCAACTCCACAAAAAGAAATCCATGCCTGGTACTACTTGGGTAACCAAGAAGCAGAGATTAAGTATCCCAAAGATCTAGAGTAAAACCAAACACTTCCAGTCTAACAATCAGTAAATGAATAAAATGCTTCTCCAGAGAGGCTTACTAGTAGGTATTATAATATATGGGAGCAAATGCAGAGATCCATACCAGATAATATGCAGTCACAATTAATGATATACATTTCACTTTATGTAAATGAATTTTATACTATATATCTTGGATTATAACCTCACTCAATCACAGTCATATTTCATATTTTTTAAGGACAAGTAATAACTTTATAGCCCAAGCTGGCCTGTAACTCAATACATAACTCAGATTGATCTCAAATTTGGGGAAAATTTACCATTTCAACATGTTTTTCCCCATTATATTTTTCATTTAAATTAGAAACATGCTTGCTTCACATGTCAATCCCAGCTCCCTCCCACCCAATCCTCACACCACACTCCTTGGAGGCTGAGGCCCTCCATGGAGGATCTCCAGATTCTGTCATTTCATGTGGAGGAGGGCCTAGGCTGAGAGAGCATCCCACCATATGGAATAGGCTCCCAAAGTTCATTTGTATGCCATGGTAAACAGTGATCTACTACCCAAGGCCCAAGAGATTGCCGAGGCCTCATGATACTACATTCAGGGAGACTGGATCAGTCCCTTGATGTTCTCTCAACCATCAGTCTGGGGTCCAAAAGCACCCCCTTGTCAGGTCAGCTGTCTCTGTGGGTTTCACCAGCACAGTCTTGAACCCTTTGCTCATCACTACTCTCTCTCTGTCACTGGGTTCTAGGAGTTCAGGTCAGTGTTTAGCTGTGGGTATCTGCCGCTGCTTACATCAGACACTGGATGAAGGTTCTAGGATGGCATATAAGGTAGTCCTCAATCTCATTATCAGGGAGGAGCTATTAAAGTAGTCTCTCCACTATTGCTTAGTTTTTCAGTTGGTGTCATCCTTGTAGATCTATGGAAATCTCACTAGTGTCCTGAAACCTATAATGACTCCCTCTATTATGGCATCTCTCATCTTGCTCTCCTCTATTCTTCCACAGACTCAAACATCCTGCTTCCTCGTGTCTTCCACTCCATTCCTTTTCTCCCCCTCTCTTTTTCCTGGATCCATCTCCCCTCCCCCCATGCCCTGAATCTGTTCAGGAGATCTTGCCTCATTCCCCTTGATTGGGCTATCATGCATATCTCTCTTGGGAACCACCCTGTTTCCAAGATTCACTGGGCAGTCTAAAATTCATACATGGGTGAGTACATACCATGTTTGTCTTTTTGCGATTGGTTTACCTCACTCAGGATGGTTTGTTCTGGTGCCATCCATTTGCTTGCAAATTTCAAGATTCCATTATCTTTCCTGCTGAGTAGTACTTCATTGTATAAATGTACCAAATTTTCTCTATCCACTCTTCAGTTGTTGGACATCTAGGTTGCTTCCAAGATGTGGGTATTATAAATAATACTGCTATGAACATAGTGGAACACACATCCTTGTCTTATTAATGGGCATCTTTTTGGCTAGATGCATAAGACTGGAATTGCTCTGTCTTGTGGTAGACTGATTCCCATTTTCCTGAGGAATCTCCATTCATGATAAAAGACTTGGAGAGATCAGGGATAACAGAAAAATATATAAGCATTCTAAAAGCTCTATACAGCAAACCAATAGCCAACATCAAACTGAATGGAGAGAAACTCAAGGCAATTGCTCTAAAATCAGGAAAAAGACATGGCTGGCCCTTCTCCTTATTCCTATTCAATATTGTACTCAAAGTTCTACTTAGAGCAATAAGACAATAAGACAACAAAAGGAGATCAAGGGGATATGAATTGGAAAGGAAGAGGTCAATCTTTCACTATTGGTAGATAATATTATAGTTTACATAAGTGACCGAAAAAATTGTACCAGAGAACTCTTACAGCTGATAAACACCTTCAGCAAAGGGGCAGGATACATTCAACTCAAGAAAATCTTTAGCCCTACTATATACACATGATAAAAGGGCCGAGAAAGAAATCAGAGAAACAACACCCTTTACAATAGCCATGAACAACATAAAATACCTTGGCATGATGCTAACCAAATGAGTGGATACCTGTATAGCAAGAACTTTGAGTCTTTAAAGAAAGAAACTAAAGGAGACACCAGAAAATGGAAAGATCTCCAATGTTCTTGGATAGGTAGGATCAATGTAGTAAAAATGGCAATCCTAACAAAAGCAATCTACAGACTCAATGTAATCCCCATCAAAATCCCTGCAAAATTCGTCACAGTCCTTACAGGAATAAGTCTCAAATTTATATGGAAAATAAAAAGACCCAGGATAGTCAAAAAACCCTGTTCAACAGAGCAGCATCTGAAGGCATAACCATCCCTGGCTTCAAGCTCTATTATAGAGGCATAGTCCTGAAAACAACTTGGTATTGGTACAAAAATAGACAGGTAGATCAATGGAATTGAATTTAAGAACCTGATATTAAACCACACACCTATGACCACCTGATTTTCGACAAAGAAGCTAAAATTATACAATGGAAAAAAGATAACTTCAACAAATGGTGCTGGCATAGCTGGATATTGGCATGTAGAAGACTGCAGCTAGATCTATGTCTATCACCATTCATAAAACTTAAGTCCAAAAGGATAAAAGATCTCAGCATAAATCCAGCCACACTGAATATCTTAGAAAGTGGGAGGTACCCTTTATCAAATTTGTACAAAAGACCACTTCCTGAACATAAAACCAGTAGGACAGACACAGACCAACAATTAATAAATGGGACCTCCTCAAACTGAGAAGCTTCTGTAAAGCAAAGGACACAGTCAACAAGACAAAAAAGCAGCCCGCCGAATGGGAAAATATTCACTAACCCCACATCTGACAGAGGGCTGATATCCACAATTTACAAAGAACTCAAGAAGCAAGTCTCCAAAACACCAAAGGATCCAATTAAATGGTAGGGTACAGAACTAAATAGGGAATTCTCAATAGAGTGTCTAACGTGGTTGAGAGACACATAAGAATGATCTCAAAATCCTTAGCCATCAGGGAAATGCAAATCAAAACAACCCTGAGATATCATCTTACTCCTGTCAGAATGGCCAAAATCAAATTCACCATTGACAGCTTATGCTGGATAGGATGTGGAGAAAAGGGAACACTCCTCCATTGCTGGTGGGAGTGCAAACTTTGTACAGCCACTTTGGAAATCTGTTTCAACATCTTAAATGCTAGGTTTAGTAGTGTGAACCACTATGCCTGGCATCTTTAATATATAGGCCGTGAGAATCATGCATATATTCTCTACAGTGACTTATCAAAAAACTTACTTGAGATGAGTTGACTGCACACTATTTATTCCCCTATCATTGTTTTCTGATAGCACCAAGATACACTTAATTGTCTAATTCACACAGAATAGAACAGTACGGGGAAAAGTCTGTGGAGGAATTTGAGTAGTCTCAGCATTCCATGAATTTAGATATGTATAGATTGACAGTTCTATGATCCTGCATCCTTGATTTTGCTGCTATGAGGAGTATAACCTGGACCTAAAGACAGCCCTTCCTTCTTTCAGTTACTTTTTCACAGCAACAGAAGTGGAACTACAATAAGCAGTCTTTGTTTTCTCAAGGAACAGTCTTGTTCCTCTCAATACTAGGTTTCCACTGCTATGCATTCTGTGGATTTGATACCTTTCAGACATGAAATTCATAGGAAACATGCTACTTCATAACTCTTGCAACTGCTTATTATAACTGTAAACTGTAAATTTTGGATTGATGGAATCTATTCATGATAATTGAAAGAAATGCAAAATTTATTGATGTTAAGATAATCCTTGACAACTCAGCATATGATTATCCTACTCTTATACTCAGAAAGATATTTCCCATGATTTCTTTCATATGTGAACTTTTTAGAACAAATCATAAATAATAAAGTGACTATATAAATATATGTATGAAGTGAAAGTGTAGGAAATGAGTTAATGATGGCAGCAGGAAAAGTGAATTCATATGAAGAAACCAAGATGAAGTTTATCCCATTGTATAATCAACATGTACAAATGGTAGGTCACTGCTATTCTTTTTGGGAAGTGGGAAAACACCACAAGTTCACAAGTCAGTTTTCTAGAGTATTGTTATCTCTTCCATAATGAAGAAGAGCAGCTGGAAGAAATGTGAGTAAAAAAATGAATGAATGTTACCACAGGAGAGACACTGTTGCTTTACTTTATTTTTTGAGATAGATCATTTATGTAATTCAGAAATGCATCCAAAGAGAATTTAGTTTCTCAACATGGGGAAAAGAGGCACTAATCAGCTAGGGTACATGCTGAAACACATGAGACAATGATTGAAAAGACCTTAAATTAGAAAATGGAATATAGCATCACAATTTATTCTAATGTTTATACAAAACAAGATTTTAGGAAAAAAGATAACACATGAATGGCTCACAGTTTATGAAAATAACGTTTTTCCTGTTGACCAAGGTGGGAAAATGTGTGGGGTCAGCCACTGTAGTGACAGCTGAAGGCTGCTAATGGAAAAACAACAGATTTCTTTGGAATGTGGTCCCTAGGGGACTGACCATGGTTTAGCCACTTAAAAAATCAATTTCCTGGTATTTGATGTGCATAACTTTTCCTTTTAAATTTTTAGGTGTTGAAATTTGTATTTGTTTCAATTCTCAGTTCCCATCCCACAATCCCACAATGAAGGATGCTCTCTCAGCCTGGACTCTTTGGGGAGGGCCTAGGCCCTGACCTGGATGAAATGACAGACTCTGGAGATCCACCATGGAGGGCTTCACCCTCCCTGGGGACCAGAGTGGAGATTGGGTGGGGGACTAGGGGTCTGGTGGGGAGGGCGGGGGAGAAGGGCAGGGAGAGGGAGTTAGGATTGACATGTGAAACAAGCTTGTTTCTAACTTAAATAAAAAATAAAAAAGAATAAATATAAAAAAATTATTAAATAAAGAACACGAGCCTTCTTATCACACAAAATTTCTTTGAGAGTTTAATAAATTTTGTTTCCTAGTATCAGGTGAATAATACATTTGTCTATTTTAACTATTTTATGAGTATTACTTTTCTTAGTAAAAGCCCCAAATTCTGCCATTAATTCAGAATATACTTATACTCTTAAAAATCATGGTTATAATGTCATATAAATTCCTTCTCTAGTCCTCTATAGATATAGCACAGCTATCATTTATTAAGTATCCACGTGTAGCAGATGTGCTATGAACATTTAGCATGATAAATGCCTTTTTATGCCTAAGCTTGATTATTAAAATTTTGCATACAGAATTTAAGTTACTATTTGGCATTTGCCTTGAGATTTTGTTCTTATACCTGCGAATACAGTTTTATAGATACTATTAGTACATGTAAAATATATTGAAAATATAGAGCAATGTCACTTCATATAAAGTGCATAATATTTAATTTCCTGTACTTTACAAATCACCTTCCTTTATTAGTACACTTTTAGGTACTATTATACTCAAAAAGTCTCTATTGTCTATATTATTCTTCATTTAAAGAATTATTGGCTGTTACTAAGCACTTTAACCATATGTTCTTACTAAGACTATCTCTGAATTGTTTGAGGACACCTGGATAATTCAGTAAAATATTCAAATAAATTGAGACTGCTCTAATACAGACACATGCACAATACTATTGCTATTACTGAAGTTTCTTCATTTTCAGATAATTGCAAAATGCACATAGTAACTTGTCTTCCCAACATTGGCTTTATTGGTATTAACTCAAAGAATGTCCATTCTATAGAATCACCTTGCTATTTCATAGCATCTTCACATTCCACAGGGAGCTCCACTCCCTTTTCTATATCTAGTAAAGGAGACTGACAGATGCCACAAACTCATGGAATATGGAATAAACACTTGCTTTTCTTTTAAGACACATATCCTCTTGATACACTTGAAGGGCCTGAAAAGGAATATTTTTATCTGTGTTCTAAATTACTGGAACACACAAGGACATAATAATCACTTAGAATTTTTAGGGGTGGTTGGTTTTTCAAGATAGGGTTTCTCTGTGTAACTTTGTAGATCAGGTTGGCCTTGAACTCAAAGAGATTATCCTGTCTCTGTCTCCCAAGTGCACCACCACTGCCTCACTAACAACGTAGAATTTTAAGAATACTTTCTTAAAGAGCTCCTAAATTTACCAACACTTATAACATACACTATTATTGTTTTTCCCTGGGTTATGAAACATATTTAAGTACATGTCTAAATGATAAATATGCTTTTCCCCATTGAGACTTAGCTTTGAACAGAATATATGTGATATCAAGCACTGCTTTGCAATATTTGGAAATGATACTAGAACAAGTGCAACAAATTAGTTAATTATAAACTTTTCATAATAAAAAGATGGTTGCAATTTTATTTTGTTAAAACAACTTTATGTGTGGAAGTTAACAAAGCTTATAAAGACTTTAGTTTCAATACATAATCAATATATTAGAAAAGACTCTGTTTATATATAGGCTATCTGACTTTACATTGAGGTCCTTGATCAATTTGGAAATGAGTTTGTACAGTGTGGATAGAAGGATCTAGTTTTGCTCTTTTTCAGTTCATTCAGCATAATTTGTTGAAAATATTGTCTCTTCTTTAGTGTGCATTGTTGGCTCTTTGTCAAAAATCAAGTAGCTGTGAGAACAAGGGATTATATCTGAGTCCTCAGTTCTATTCCATTGTCCTATATATTTGTTTTTATTCCAGAACCAAACTGTTGTTATTATTACGGTTGTGAACGATCATTTGACATCATGGATAGTGATCATTCAAGAAGTTGTGTGTTTTTTTTAATTTTTGTTTGTTTGTTTGTTTTGTTTTGTGTTAGTTTGTTTTTGTCAGACAATGCTCTTATTTCACTTGAGTCTTTTGAGGTTCCATGCAAACTGTATTATTTTTATGATTTATGGAATTTCTCAATACCTTATGTTGTGATTTAAGAAAAGCAGTGCAAGAGAGAAAGACGCCATGTGACAGGATTCAAACAGAGGGGATTTTATTAAGGAAATGGATCATAAAAGGGGAAAGAAACTAGATAAACTGTCCTCTGCAGGGAGGCACGGGGACCTGAGCAGCAGGAGAGAGGAAAAGAGGCAGAGAGAGAGACACAGAGAGCAAAGAGCAGAGAGAGAGAGAGAGAGAGAGAGAGAGAGAGAGAGAGAGAGAGAGAGAGAGAGAGAGAGATAGGAGGATGTTAGATGGACATGACCCTTTTAACGGGGAATTTAGTGAGTATGCATACATACGTGGAGCTCTGAGTGGCTGCAGCTGAGTGCCTGTCCTGTCAGAACCCCTAGGACAGACCAATACAGAAGCCTGAATATTAACACCATATAGGCACAATTTATAGAATTATTGAATTATATAAAATGAAAACTATAGAAATCTGCCACACTTTCATGATCCCTCATGAAAGGCCTCACCCTTCCTGGGGATGGGGGGTTGTTGGAGGGGAGCATGGGAGGATTGGAGGTAGAGGTAACTGAGATTGATATGCAAGGTAAGGTAATTTCTAAATTAAATAAAAAATATAAAAAATGTACTAAAAATTTTTAAAGAAAAAAATCTGCACCTCATCAGTTAACTCTTTAAGGAACCACTAGTTGTGAGTTGCTTATCACATTCCAATGCCATTTTTTTCTTTGACACATATATTTCTAGTTATCAACTTTATCCCCTTTTGTTATTTGTGAGAAATTTGCCTTCATAATTATTTTTTGTTTTGAAATTGACTAGCAATTTGTTTAACAATGTTGACACCTGTGGCATTTATATGAAATAGATTCTGATATCTTGTTTTGTGTATGTGACACATCTGGTACTGTTTAGGTGAGGTTGGTCTACAGAAACCACTGTAAAAATAATCAAATGTACATAGATTCAAGAAATCAAAACCAAAACAACTTAACAAGTGGAGAAAGGCACTAAATTTGTTTGAATACATTGACTGTGGCAATATGCATTTAGCTAATGATTTAAATAAGTGTGGATAACAGGTCTTAATCAAAACATATATATATTTTTAAAAAGTACCCCTTCCTCCTGTCCTGACTCCCTCCCTCCTTCCCTTCCTCCCTCCCTTCTTCCTTCCCTTTTTCTCTCTCTGCCCCCTCTCTCTCTCTGTTGTGCATGCACATGCTCCCATGTGAATGTGCCTGTCAATGCGTTTGTGTGAGCAAAAACACACACTTGATAGTTAAGGTCAATGATTCATGCTGTTACATATTTTTAAAAAGTAACATTTTTATGTCCATACTCAGTAAAATGCAGATACTATAATATTTATTATATAAAGATAAATCGCTCTTTATATACAATAAGGAAAAATCTTTTTACTATTATTAAAAATTGCATAGATTATTTGAGTCAAAAATGAACTTCCTAGGGTACCATGTATTATGCATATGGTAAAACCAAGTCTTAAATACAATTTTATATACTTTAGAAATATTTTAACTATTATTTTTTCCCATACACAGATTTCTCCCAAAATTTTTTATTTTTATTTCCTTCAACCATGTGCCAGCATTTATTTTCAATCCTTAGGCTTCTCTCATGGATATGTGTATATCTTATTATTCTGCATCTCCACTACTATTCTATTAAATTAAAGAAATGTAAGCAACCTAGATGCCCCTCAACTGAAGAGTGGATAGAGAAAATGTGGTACATTTACACAATGGAAAAAACACTGGAATCTTGAAATTCACAGGTAAATGGATAGCACTGGAAGAAACCATTCTGAGTGAGGTAACCCAGTCGCAAAAACACAAACATGGTATGTACTCACTCATATATGGATTTTAGACATGGATCAGGATAGTGCCAGTCTGCACTTCCACTGCTAGAGACTCTGGGAAACAGGAAAGAACCTAAAAGATATGCATATATGCATAGTACCCAAGAGAAGAGGATTGAGACAAGATCCTCTGAATGGAAGGGGAACACGGTGACGGGTGGGGGGGGGAGTGGGAGCTGGGAAGAAGAGAGGGGGAGAAGAGGAAGACAGAGTAGGTCATGGGGGAACAAGAAGTTGAGTGGGTGGGGGTAGAATAGGGGGAAGAGGGAATCATAGGTTAGAATACAGATCAGGCACCAGAGCGACCTTGAGTGATCTAAAGGGATAACACCAATTGGCAAGCTCAGCAATAGTGGAGAGACCACCTCGAATGCCCATTCCTGATAATGAACTTGATGTCTATAACCATCCGGGAGCCTTCATCCTGTGACTGATGGGAGCAGAGGCAAACACACAATTAATCACTGAACTGAACCCAAGGAACCCAGTGACAGAGAGAGAGGAGTGATGAGCAAATTGGCAAAGAATGGGCTGGCAAAACCAGCAGAGACAGCTGATCTGAACAGGGGAGAGCTCTTGGACCCCAGCCCGACAGCGGGGAGGCCAGCATGGGACTGATCTGGACCCCCGAAATGTGAGTGTCAGCGAGAAGGCCTGGGCAACCTATGGGGCCCTGAGCTGTGGATCAGTGTCTATCCCTGGAATACAAACAGTCATCGTGTGCCCATAGCACAAAGAGGGATGCTCTCTCAGCCTGGACTCTTAGGGGAGTGCCTGGACCCTACCCAGAGTGAAATGATAGAATCTAGATATCACCTATGTGGAAGGAATTGGTAATAGGGTGGGAGACTGGGGGAGAAGGGGAGTGCGGGAGGTGGGGAGGGAGAGGGAACTGGGATTGACACGTAAAACAAGCTATTTAAAATTAAAATGAAAATTATAAAAGAAAAAAAGAAATGTATTATTAAAATATCAAATTTATAGCCATTAAAAATCAGTTAAAATTCATTGAGCCAAATAACATGATAAATGAAGAATCATAAAAGTTATGCACATAATCAACCAAAGGGACACTGTCATGGATTGTCGATAAATACTGCATGAGTGTAGTATTTGCACAATAGATACCTATCTTAAATCCTTACACAATGGTGTCTACTCTTTAAAATTTGTTTGTTTTGTGTGTGATTTAATTTTGGGTTGTGAAAATATTTTCTGTCCAACTATTACACTAATTAGCATATATAAGATTAAATATTAATTTTCATTAAATTGTATACTAATAAGTGGGTAAATATTTTATGTAAATTGTTATAATCAATTGACATTTTTTGAAATAAATAATATGAATATCCACATCTGGTAGATCAAAATCCATGAAAAATTTTAAGATTTTAAAGGTCTTACAACCAGGCATCCGTAGGCACCTGTAAGCATCATTTAACTCTTAATTTTTTATATATATTTTTTATTTAACTTTTTATGCATGTCACTTTCAGTTCCCTCTTCCTCCCCTCTCCAAGGACCCAAAGATTGCCAAGTTCTCTCTGTTACCCAGGTGTCTGGATGAGTCCCATCCTGGCCCCTCAGTCATCAGTCTGGGGTCCATGTGTTCACCCTTGTTTAGGTCAGTTGCCTCTGTGGGTTTTGCCAGCTCGATCTTGATTCCTTTGGTTTTCACTCTTCTTTGCACTTAATAATTTATAATTCCATTATATGTAATAATATAAATTTTAGATGCTTTTTATATGATATTTAACTCTATGAACACTTGTATGAAAGGGGAAAACTGGAATGCTACATTATATATTGATAAAATATAAAATGTTTATAAAATTATTAAATGAGAGACGTAAGTTATAGCTCAATGCAAAGGAGTGATTATTTTTAAAAGTATTTCTGGAAGGTTTTTAATACTTGCTGTATATTCAATGCATGAGAAGATAAAAAGAATCCTCACTTGTATTGGATATGCTAGTACATAAATCATTCTTAGTGAGAACATATAAATTCTGAGGAAACAGAGCAAACATAAACATAACTTTGAATATAGATGCATAATAATAATAAATAACACACATCTTTGCTACAAACCTTTCTTTTCAAAGTCATTCATAACAGTGTGATGGTATTTGTAGACCCAACTGCTTCTAAACAACTCTTAGTTACTTTTCTTGTTGCTATGATAAATTGTTTGCAAAAAGTAACTTAAGGAAGACATGAAAGTTTGCTTTTTGGTTTCATGATTTAAGGATTTAGCCCATCACTGCGGGGGGTGGGGAGTGTAACTATAAAAGTGGCTGAAAGATCTGGGAGGAGCTGGGGACTAGGAAACTGTCATCAGGATATATTCTATGAAAAAAATAGTTTTCAACACAAAACAGAAGAAATGAGGAAATAAGCAAGTGGCCTTAGCTGTGACGGCAGTAGAGTGAGACAGCTGACAGCGTTGTTCCTACTGTGGGAAAGCAGACAGGAATGAACTCTTGCTCAAAAGAATCCCTGTGTGACCCAGTCTTTGAACTCTGTCATTGTGCTGTTACCCATATTCAAGATCAAATTTCCCTCCACAGTTAAATTTCTCTTCAAATGTCCTTCTAGGCACATCAAGATGTATGCCTCCAGCATGACTCTAAAGCTAGTAAAGATGTCAATGAATATTATCATAAAATCTGTATTGAAATAATATGATGTAAATAGGTAAAAATTACCCTTCTAGTAAAGACTGTAATATCCCTCCCTCAGATTCAGATTTAAATGGCACAACTATGTAAAGAAAAGCTTCCTTAACAACTGAGGTATTTTAGGAATCAGTTTCTTTTGAGTAGTTTTTGGAGTAGACATTCCTTCCAAGTTGAGACATACCATCTAATGAGAAGGTTGTTATGAATCAGGAATTTCTAAATGAAGGTTTCATATAATTGAGGTAATAAACAACACACAAGTGTTACAGATGTCTTAGTAATGATAATTCTTGTTTGCTTAGGTTTTATTTTGAGATAGGGTTTCTCTGTGTAGCTTTGGCTCTACTGGGATTCACTCTGTAGACCAGGCTGGCCTTGAACTCACAGAGATCTGCCTGCTTCACCTGAAGTTTTTGCAACATTGCTCACATGATGATTCTTTTAATATTACTCTAAGGTAATCTTTAGCAATTCATGGTTTCTATCATCAAATGTACAAGAAATATTGTTCCTTAAAATACTGATTGTGTAACACTGAAATTAATCTATATCTTCAATAAAATTATTATTAATATGCAAGACTATTATATTTGTGTGAGTCAAATTTTTCTCTTAGTACATAAAATGTAACAACTCAGACCTTAATTAAGGGTTGTGTTTTCCCTCTGGAATGGTAACATATAACTCTAAAATATTTGGAAAATATTGTACTTTGTAAAGTAGCAATTTTTTAACAGTTTAAAAAGAAATTTGAGGGATTTCTATGTATATATATATTTCTGTAAAATTATTTGATTAAAATTAGTATGGTATTTTAAAAGAATGTCAGAGAACTCATAACAATCTTTCTACAAGGCAAATACTCAATAGGACCTCATCTGGATCCAGATGTGCAGAACATTCGGAGTCTCTGTTAATTCACATTAAAGACAAAATAGTGTTTTGGGTTTGATGTTAAAAAAAGGAAGTTTTAAAACTTACCTAGTGCATAAGATTCTTTGTTCCACAAGATTATGTAACAGGACAGGGGAATGGAGGAAAAGTTCCCTCCTGTCAAATAACCGTTAAATCATTCAGAGAACTCCAAAGTCCAACATTTCATGAGTTAATATAAACAACAATGGGATAGACCCTCTGTGATGTGAGTAGCTTCCACTCAATTGGCTCCTGGAATTAAAAACAACAAACTCATTGACTAGTCAAACTGGGCCTTGGTGATGTCCTTACTTTGACTGTCATTGTTCTCTATCAATGTGGGGTACTCACAAAACAAAATTGCATAAGGCAGATTCTGTATAAAAGTAGAGCAAACAAACTCTACAGACAATAGAAATGATTTACAAGATTAGTTTTATATGATCAGGAGCTGGGCAACCCAGCATAGGTTATTTACAAGATAGAAAGTCACAAAACCAGTGGTTGTTTAATTTAAGCTATAGAACAACATAGTTAATATGCTATTAGGTTCTGTTGCTAAATGTGTGGAAGTTGATTGGAATAAGGACTCCACTTTTTCCACAACGTTCCAGTATATTTTTCAGTTTTTTTGTATATCTTAGCCTTTCCCACTGTGGTGAGATGAAATCTAAGAGTTGTGTGAATTTGTATTTCCCTAATGATTATGGATGATGGGCCATTTTTTGAGCCATTTTTATTTCTTCTATCGAGAATTTTCTATTTAACTACTTTCAATTGCTTCAGCAGATGAAGGAAAATGTGGTACAATTACACAATGATATACAATTCATCTGCAAATAAAAATAAAATAATGAAATATGAAGGTAAGTAAATAGACCTAGAAAATAATCTACCTAGAGAGTTAATGCATACACAGAAGGTAAAACCTTTCATGTTCTTATCTTCAATTCATTGTTTTCTTTTATTCCTCTCTCACACATTATAATCTGAACTCAGTTTCTCTGCCCTCCTCTCCTCCAAGTACCCCTACTCTCTGTCTCCCAGATCTACTCCTCCTTTTTTTCTTAAAGAAAATATTAGCCCTCTTTAGTTGATTCTGTGGGCCAAGTTAATGTGGTTTCCTCTACCTCTGTAGTTCCTACAATCTTTCCTCCCTTTCTTCTGCAGGATTCTACTTGTTCTGCCTAGTACTTGGCTGTGGGACTTTGCATCTATTTGCTGGATGATTCGCCTCTGAGGAAAATTGGTCTAGGCACCCATCTATGGGCTAAGTGCTGATCTATGAGTATAGCATAATATCACTATGAAACCTTTCACTATTTTTGCCAGTTTGGTTCTATCTTGGATTTCTGGGCGGTCCTGCATCTTTTTACTGGCTATCTGGGTAGTGTCAGGACTGAGCTCAGGCATGAGCCTCAAGTTGGACCAGGCATTGGTTGGCAACTCCCATATGATTTGAACCATCATTATACCAGTACATCCTACAAGCAGGACAGATTGAAGGTCAAAAGTTTGTGACTTGGTTGATGTCCCAGTTTGACTGCTCGGAGTCTTGTCTTATTATTAACCCCCTTGCCCCCAAATTTACCCAGGAGATCTTGCCTAATTCCCCTTCCATGTGTCCCTCTTAGGGTTCTATTTGTTAACTAGCTTCTCTGGAGATGTATATTGTAGCCTGGTTATCCTTTGCTATATCTAATGTCTACTTATTAATGAATACATATCATGTTTGCCTTTCTGAGTCTGGTTACCTCACTCAAAAATGCTTTTTCTAGTTCCATTCATTTGCCTGAAAATTTCATTTTTTTACAGCTGATTAATATATCATTGTGTAAATGTGCCATATTTTCTTTATCCATTCTTCAGTTGAGGGGCATTAACTTGTTTCTACGTTCTTGCTTTTAGGAACAATGATGCTATGAATGTCATTAAACAAGCTTTCCTATGGTATGATTGCACATAATTTGGGTATGTGCCCAGGAGAGTGATCTATTCCTGGCTTGTGGGAGTCCATACCCTATGAGGGGATTCCATGCTCACCCTTAACACAGGGACGAGGGGCTTGGTCCTGCCCCAAATTAATATCCCAGACTCCAGTAACTCCCCGTGGGTACCCTTACATGTTGGGAGGAGGGCAGGAAAGGGGGAAACAGGAGGGGGAATGGGAGGGACAACTTTGATGGGAGTGTAAAATGGAATAAAAATAAATTTAATAATAAAAAATACTATGTAAGCTTCCAAGTGAGGAAAGAAATTATATAACTTCTACGACATTTTATATGTTTCCATAACGATAATCAATAGATTGTCTGTATTGTTTACAAATGTAATCAAAACATTTCAGTTTCATCTCTACCAATCTATACATTGAAACCACTGTAAACCTTTTTTGGGTGGGCACATATAGTTGGATATCTAATGTCAATTCCAATTTCTTTCTTACTATTGAAAATATATTTTCATTGTGACAATGTGCTCCTTTAAATAGTGACTAGATGCCAGGCAGTGGTGGCGCACACCTTTAATTCTAGCACACGGGAGGCAGAGGCAGGCAATCTCTGTGAGTTCAAGGACAGCCTGGTCTAAAAAGTGAGTTCCAGGATAGCCTTCAAAGCTACAGAGAAACCCTGTCTCAAAACCCTCCCTCATAAAAAATAGTGACTATTCCATTATAGTTCATTATAAATAGGATACATGTAATAATCATTGTGAGACATGTAAACAAAAGCTCATTATGCGTTAATGCATTTGAAATCACTAAACACATCTCCAATCTTGGCACAGTAATATTCATTTCATCATAAATAGTGATTCCAGAGATGTATGCAAACTAATATTTCTTTTCAAGAAAAGTAGAATAAATTTCACTTGTCATATAAAGCATATAAAAATAACATTGTGAAATTACCTCATTTTGCATTGTTATTTTCAGTTTTATTAAAAGGCTGGGTGTGGGAACCCCAGCCTCTTATATAAATGCATTCTAAATTCTACATTTAATTTCATGAGGATATATAGATTGCTCCACTGGGATCTCTACTAGACAGCAAGGACATAGAATTAATGGATGCATCTTCCCTCAAAGTTCGCTGTTGGTGAGAATAATAGCCAATGGTACATTGCCTTCCCATTAGAGGTAGTAACCTCTAGAGAGACCATGAAGGCAAAGAGCATTCTAGAGAGCTGCTATTTGACAAGGGTCATTGGCAAGTCTATGGAGTTTCTTTTCTGTGATTTCAGAGGGAGAATTTACAAAATGTTATAACTGCTTTTATGCTGTCAAAAGAGGCTGAGCTGGAGTTTTCATTTGTCGATATATTAGAATCCCATACCACTGTTTGGCATCTGATATATTTTAAGATTAAAGGAAGACAATGGCTAAGATTTAAACACAGCCCTACCCAAGGAAGTACTACCTATTATGTATGTTCATTATTTGAGTGAATAACAGGAAATTGTTCAATTTCTGTGCTAAAATTGTTAAGACAGCCCATTCATTTTGAAAGTTCACATGCAGAAGATACACCTCTGCCGTTTCTAATTAGTACCATAAATGGCATTTAAAAGCTAAGATCTTAAACATTTAATTTCTGCATATTTCAGCCCACTCTTCAGGTGAAGTACCACACACTGATATACCGAAGGATATATAGCTATCCTAACACCTTTTTTTATCAGGGCACCCCCCCTACACACACACACACACACACACACACACACACACACACACACACACACACACACGATAGTAATTCCCATATGCAGGTAAAGGAAGCATAGATTTCGTCACCCTGAGAGAGTTTCTTGGAACAGTGTCTGCTTTGTTGTACATGGACAGCTGCATACATAGTGGAAGGGTGATTAGTTAGCATATTACCTCAGATTTGCTCATACCACCAGGATTTCTTTGTGGAAAAAAACACTTTAAAGGAGACATGGAGAGTGCAGACTCTGTCTGCAGGCCAGCTATGACTACTCAGCTTACTTCAGAATTCAGTGTTCTAACTTCTGGGACACTGAGTGCCATGCTTATTATTTAGAAGACAGTGTGACAAGTTAACTGACTTCCACATCATGCCTACATTTTTCCTATGCCCAAAAATCTAGGACCCTTCCTGGTATCTAGTTTTGTTTTATCTTGAAATCTGATAACATTTGAAAGGCTTTTAATTTCAGAGAAATGTATTTATATAAGGAGACACTCAATGAAGAATTCAGCATATGTTTCATATTTCTTTAATGATGGAATAGAAAATAATAGAAATGATTTCTTCTACTGATGTGGTTTTCAACAGCACTTTCAACTAATGTACTTCAAAAAATAATGAAGAAAGTTTTTTATTTCAGTACCGAGTATAAGTCTGTAGTATATAGCTGATATGAAATGAACTGAACCAAGTTTTCTTAGCTCATTTTAAAATACATCCACTATTGCTATCATTAAATCTTCTTTGAAGCTGAGAAATATCAGCCATGATAATTTTTCTATTTATAACACATTATAAATCAAATTCTTTTATGTTTACTGTTAAAGAATTGTGATAGCTCATGAATTATTTTATGCAAAATTATGTATTCTTTTCAAACATAAGTTTAATTCCTACTTAGTTTGAGACATTTTTAAAAGATGCAAGATATGCACCTTCAAAGTGTCTTGAACATAATCAAAGAGTCGAAATTGGTGTCTGCCTTTGAGTCATTTGAAGGATTTAATCAGCCTTTATTACAATCTGATTTGTTAGACTGGAGACGGTGCACACAAGAAAGTAGAATTTCTAAACAATAGTTCCAGAACCCAGAGAGTATTCATAAATCTTTCTGTTTTTGAAAAACTACTTCATCTGGTTTACAAACCATTGTATGTAAGTGAATCACCTTCTCTTTAGAGGTTAAGATAGTCCACAGACTTTAAATGAATATTCAAGTAGCTCATACCTCATCCAATTCTATCATAAAACACCTGTTGTAAAAGATGGTCTACTTTGCAATTCTCAGTATGTTACATGCTATTGCCTTTTACAAAGAGTAATGACAGCTATGGAAATGAGTCAAGTGTTAGAAGGAAACACACTGCCAAAAATTGTGCTAAAGAATATTGAAATAATTACAATAAATAAAAGCACCTTGTTCTTGCTCAAGTTAACTTTACGGAATGCTGATGAAGTAGGTACACATCTAAAATACATAATATATTCCCAAACTAGCTTTGAAGATTAAGGGATGTAGTCATAAATCTGATGTTTGCAGACTTTTTAGAATTTCCTATGAGTTCCCAAGGCAGAAATATTCTGGGATAGAAATCAAAGGCATTAGGAATAAAATATAATTATATAAATTGTTAAAAGTAGGATATTAGAACTAAAATGTTTATATAGAAAAGGGAAAGTTAAAGACAGATGTGAGGAAAGGAGCTCCAGTGAACAGTGGCACTTTGATTTCAAATATTCAAGAATATTTCAGAACTTAGCAGCTAACACTAAAATAAATTTGAATATTAGTGATTTTTCACCTAGAGTGACTTAAATTGTTAAAGATATCACTTATAAAGTAACATATAAAATACTATAAAATGAACTCTAACACTATTGGAAATGGTGATTCATTGGAATCTATAATTAAGTATAGAAAATCAAGGTAAAATGTTTCTGAGGTATGTTAAGTTCATTCCTGTAAATATGTTTGCTAGCCAAAGAATAATGTTGTACAACTTCAGAAGTACAGTGAATTTAAGAAAAATAAATTACCTTGAATTTGATAATTTGAAGACACAAAATCTGTCCTTATAAAGAAATAAAAGTTTATGATTAGGTTATTAATAAATGAATAAATTCGTAGCAATTACAAGGCCTACAATAGGGTTTATCTTATCATATTTTTCATTCAAATAAATATATTTAAACTCCACTTCAAATACCATATGCTCATAGCTCCTATGGTCATGGTAGCACTCTATAGTTCTAGCTTTTACTTTTTTATTTATTTGTCTCTCATACATAAATCCTGACCACAATTTCATCTCCCCCTACTCCAAGTTCCCCTCCACAATCATCCCTTCTTTCCCAGATTCACCCCTTCTCATCAAGAAAGAGCAAGTCTCTATGCGGAAACTCTCATATCATGGCTGCACAAGGCATCCAAGTAGGAGTAACAGGGTCCCAAGAGCAGGCAAAAGAGTTAAAGACACCCCCACCTATCACCAAACTATACAAGCATTATGTATATGCAGAGGACATAGCTTAGACCCATAAAAATATCCTTGAGTATTGCTTCAGTATCTGAATCCCTATGAGACCTGCTTAGACCATTCTGTGGGCTGTGTTCTCATGGTATCCTTAACCTTCTGGCTCCTACAATCCTTCCTCTCCTTTTTCCTTAGGGTCTTCCCCCCTTTTTCTTCCTTGTGTTTAGCTATTGGTCTATGCATCTGCTCCCATCAGGTGCTGGATGACACCTCTTTTGATGACAATTGGACTAAGCACCTATCTATGAGTGTAGAAGTGTATCATTAGTAAAAAAATGACATTTCTCTTCCCAGTCCTGCTTGGTTCTATCCCAGGTATCTGGGTTGTTTAGCCTCTTGTTTCTGATCATCCACACATTGTTTTGTATGGCCTCTTTCTTGTAGTGTTGGCCTCAAGTTAGGTCCATCATTGGTTGACCACTCACAACGTCTATGCCAACGTGATAAGAGCACAATTTGGAGGCAAGACAGACTGTAGATCAAAGGTCACGTGACTGGGTTGGTGCCACAGTCCCATTCCTAAGAGCCTTGTCAAGTTATAGAATGGGGCCAGTTTAGTCTCTGTATTCCACACTGCTAACTGTCTTTTCTAGAGTCACTTTCAAAGATTCCACGCAGTTCCACTGTATTAGCTTCCCACTCAATTCCCAGTCCTTCACTCAATATTCTCTTCCTAGTTTTTATTTGTTGAAAAAGTTTTGTTCTCTCCTCAATGACCCTCCAATTTTTGCATGCTCCTTTGGATATAAAGATATTTTCTAGTTTACTGAAGCAGTTCTTATTAAATAGTTGGTAAAAATACTGTCTACTTGGCAGCTAACTATCTATGGAAACAACACCTGCTGCTATAGGCCACCAGGAGAAGATGAAGGAAGTGACTACTGAAGTGCACGAAATTGTCCCTATGTGTCTTGAAGATTAGTGCTAGCATTCATGATTCTTGATTTATAATTAGAAAATTATTTCAGTCTCAATTCTGTCTTTAAACTTGGGTACAAATTTAGACTATCAACTATAAAGATTGTGTTGTAGATATTTTAGATTTTAGAAGCACTATTCCATGTTTATATGGAAACTTTAAAATATGACTGTATAGAAACACAAGCTGTTTTATTCTCCCAACAGTTAAAATATAAGATCTTGTTTAAAAGCTTTATCACCAATAGCATTCACAATATGTTGTTGCATTTACTTTAACAATGGGAAATATAATAACCTTGTGAGATTACAGTGTCCTTTGAATTAACCAAAGTTAATATCTACAATAAATCTTTGTATCGTATTGCATTTTTATATGTGTCTTCCAAAACATGTAATATAAAATCAATTACTCTATGATAAACATAATATTTCCAAAGATGATACAATAAGAGTGTATATATATATATATCTTGAAAGATAATTTAACGCTCATGTCGGTGTCCTCCTGTGAATATGTATCAACTTTTGTATTGTTTTGCAACTGAATGACTAGTGAAAGGCATTGTTGCCCCAAAACTTGTGTGAACGGAGATCATCATAACATTCTCACAGTCACAGTGTACAACATGGGGGCTTTAAGGGAGCTTTTTCGCTAGTTATAATTCATAACCTATGTTTTATGTGATCTGAATTTGATTATTGCAGTCCGCAGCAGATACCATTAATAAGAAGTCTCTGGAAGAATATTTCAATAATTTATGAACATTGGTATTTCTACCACAAAACACATAAGATGTGTGTTATAATTTAGGCAGTGATACACATGAAGATCTCAAAACAATGCAAACAAAGTGTTTCCTGCGGTTTATACTGTTAGTGGAGTCAGATGCAACCCATGCTCCTGCCTTGCTTGCCTAAGTGTACAATATTTATAACTAAAGTATGTACCAGGTATTTATTTCATCAGGTATAGAATAGCAGAAAAGTGTTTGGAGTTATAGCCACAAACTTTGTTATCCTCCTTGAAAATAAAACACAGCAAACACGTAGGAAAGTTGTACAAGGATTTTCTGCAAATGACTACTATTGAGAAATGGCTGTAGGTTTTATTTTTTAACGAATCTTGTACTTTCTAAAAAATATCATGAAAGGGTTAGCAATTTTGACAAGTCTTCATTAAAATTGTTTTCACTCCTTTAGAACAAGATTTAAGAAGGCATAATTTCATTTATTATTTCTATGGCCTAGACAGAGAACTATTGGCAGCCAAAGAATGCTAAAACAGAAAAAAATATTCTTCTCCAATAAAAGACCCTCAATTGATTACGCCTTACTTGAGCCATCTCACCTGTTCCTTACTTTATTTGGAAGGATTGCTTTTCTTCAAGGACGTGGAGCGTGATGATTCTACTGAACTTGGTGTTCTGTAAATCCAGGAATTTTTTTCACTTTGCCACAGCAGTGATAGTGTTATAGACATCCCTCTACTATATCCAGATTTTCATTTGAGTGTTGAGAATCTGAACTCAAGCTTGTGTGCCCAATACTTTACCAACTGAACTGTCTCTCCAGCTCGAGATTGCAATTTTGAATGCAATTCTCACTCCATTTCTACTAGACAAAGTACCAACAAAGGAAAAAATCATTCCACTCATTTTGCATTTTGGAACTGAATCACTTGCTACATACATAACACCACATAAAAACAGAGGTATGGGAGCCGGGCAGTGGTGGTGCATGCCTTTAATCCCAGCACTCGGGAGGCAGAGCCAGGCAGATCTCTGTGAGTTCGAGGCCAGGCTGGACCAACAGCCTCCAAAACAATACAGAGAAACCCTGTCTTGTAAAAACCAAAAACAAACAAACAAAAAAACAACAAAAAAACAAAAAAACAGAGGTATTGATAATGCAATAGGCAAGAACTTCATCGTCATATCTGCTATACCATGAAATATGCCTATCAGAATATGCAGTATTCATATTTGTTCACTAGCTACAGAAGAATATGGATGTTATTAAATATGTTTTTGCTTATCAAAAAGGAATATTCCTGCTGTAGCTAGCCCTGCCTGTACACTGTTGCAACAAATAATGGTCATTCTTCAGAAACTCCCCAATTTCCTTTCATCATGATGCAAGTATATTTTTCTTCCTGAAAATACTCTGAATGATTTCAAACCTATGGCATTATAAAGTGACATTGGTTGCAATAAATTTCTGAATATAAAGTTTTGCTTTCTAAGAAACTATTTTAGCTTTATTTAAGTTAGTATAAAATATTAATTAGAACCACAGTTATAAAGTTGCAATTTTTGCCCCGGGCATTTTGCCACTCCAAGTGCTATTTTCTAAAATAGATCTATCTGAAAACAATTATTTTTACAGTATGGGAATTGTAATTCTTTACGATGAATCATGCTTGGAATATTTTATTTCCAGAGTTGTTGGTGCTGCAGTATTAGTAGCTTACCCAAGTTCTCATATAGTAGCTTACCTACAAGTTCTCATAGAATTATAGGTTAAAAAATGCTCACACATGCTATGTATATCTAGGGAAGTGGCTTTATGTCATCACTCCTTTAGATTGGTATTTATCTACAGAAAATCTACCCATTTACATCCTTGATGATATTCTACCATGGGTCATAAAGCCTTTCTTGCTCAAGAGAGCATTGTAAAGTTCAGAACCAATAGCTCTGCTTTCATTGGTGGAACTTCTTGCTCAACCCTAACTCCTTTCTGGGATTTTGCCTGTCTTGAGTTTGAACAGCTCTGTGAACAATGTTATACTAAAACTTATGTGTAGTTACCCTGCTCTGTGTAGGAGATGCTGTCCACTAGTAATCCATTGCCTCTGGTTTTTATATTTTTCATCTCACCTGTCTTCCACAATGGTTGCTGAGCCTTAGGAGTAAGGAGAGTGGTATATCTCTTTCTTTCAGAGCTCTACCTTACATAGTTTATTAATCTTTGCATCTTGGCCACTTGTAGTTTTCTAATCACCATCTACTCAAATAGAAACTTCTCTGATGAAGATTGTGAGATACTTTATTCTACCAATACAATAAAAGCTATAAGAAGCAGATTTGATATTGTATACATTTTGGTAAACAATAGTAGTAAGCTCTTTCTAGGTTCTTTTATGGTTTATGCATTGGTTCTTGGCTTGATCATGGTGCCATGATGGATTTCATCTCATGGTTGTAGATAAAAATACAATCAGAAAGTTGCTCTTAAACTAGAAAAAAATAGCCTTGCAAATAAGTAATACTCACAGGAATGAGGCTAACCATTAACTTACTGTGAATGAATACATAGTAAGAAGTGTATTTTTTGATCAGTTCATCCTAATTTTAATGATGGCCTCTGATGTTGGAAAAAATATAGTATGGGTAAGATTAATCAAGTGTCTAGAATTTGAATACAGGGAGGCAAAAGGTTAAGACACCAGTAGCATAAATTATAACAATTTTTCACTCCTACTGTGAGAATTGATGATAGAATCAGAAGGGAGTGTTATAGTGACTAAATAGACAGGCATATCCTGGAAAGATGTCTTTAAATAAAGCAACAGAAAATATGCCTATGTTTTTATGTGGTGATTATAATTTTATCATCATCTTCCTATTTTTGTAACTCACAAACTATTCATAATAACAATTTATATAATAAGTACCATTTGAATGTATAACATCCACCTATTTGTTTTCTGATGAGAGTAGTGTGACTCTGGATGAACCAGAATGGGGGAAAACTGTGAGGAATTCAAGAAGGGGAGGCAATAAACTGAATACAATGCATGAAAAAAATCTATTTTCAATTATATAATAAAATAAAATTATAGCAGATGAAGATAAATTGAAATTACAAAAGTAAATTGAGCTTCTTCTTTGTGTTGTACATGATTAATGCACATGATTTCTTGTACTGTACATGCACATTGAAACACTGATGAGGAGAAAAATTCAGATTGTGCCAATTCTCAACCAACATTTTATATTTGCTATATGTCAATATTTAATTATACAGAGAATCAGGAAAGCCCTTTAAAATGAATTTAACAGTGAAGATCATTTATATTAGTAGGTTTACAAAAATAACTCATAAGAGAGTGGATCTTACATTTAAAGGCAGTTGAAAATACTGAAGTCACTGAAGCCCAAACTGAGTCAGAAATGATGAAAGTATTGATGATCCATGACTTTTTGTGGAGAGATGCAAAGTCTTTCGAGTTAATAACCTATAAAATAGAAATAAAGGCATGTATTATCATTTAATAATGGTAAATACATTGAGGATATTGTAAATTAATATTGACCATGTTAAGACTTTTCTAAACTAAATCAATTGCAAGTTCTTTCTTTTCCATTTCAGTGGCAGCATGATTATGAATAATCTTTTTGAAATGAGATATTTTAATTTTAGCTAATGACTTCTTTATTTCATATAAAAAACTCCATTCTCTTGAGTTCTTTATTTACATAATGAAGATACTTTATGCTTTCTGTAGATTTATGAGACTTCAATATTTCAAAAACCATTAAAAGTCAGGGAAAATGACAGTGAAATCATATTTTATGTCACTTTTCAAATGTTGCAATGTCTTTAGAGGTGCACATATACATGCCATTCATTAACCAAATATATGTTTGTGTATGGTGTGACTTTTTCTCGCATACTGATATCACTGCCATAAAACTAAGGCCAAATTTTAGTTAATATGGGATTGCACACTGTGCCAAATCATTATAGCTCTATATGCAGTTATTAATGTTTCTATTTTAAAAAACTTATTACAAGGCAGTATGATGTAAATGGATCATTCACATCATGTAACATTGGTAATTTTCAACAAAATATTAAAGTACTTGAGATGCTTATTAATCAAAATTATTTTTAAAGAATAAATTCCCTTATAAAATATTTCAATAAATTACCTATAATTTTCTTAGCTGTTTCAGTTCAAGTACATAAAGAATGTATTTAATTAAGTCATAAAATTTTATGTTTATACACATTTTCACTCCCTTAACCAGCAAATGACTATCCTTATATAAAAAATAACTCAGTCACAGAGTGCTGAGAATTTTAATTTTTATAGATTACATACTGTATTATAAAATATTTCCATTTTTAAAGATTTTAATTTACATAATATACTACAAATTCATGCCATTTTATACTAGTTGATGCATGCCAAATGTCTTATCCTGTAGCTTCCTGGTACTATATGGGCGCATGCAAGCACGCACATATACACATTTCAGGGTTTAATTATTTTATATTTTATCAGTTTTCTCTGCTACTGAATACCTCCTCTTTTCTCTGAAATGGAGGCCATTTTCCTCCTGCTTGGTTCATGGTCTGACATAGTCTTATATTAAGACTGCCGAGTAAGATACCCTCTGTTGAAAGAATTTTTTTCATCTTCCTAGAAAGGGTTTCTCTGTGTAGCTTACGAGCCTGTTCTAGAACTCACATTGTAGATCTGGCTGGCCTCAAAGTAAAAGAGATCTGCCTGCCTCTGGTTCCCCAGTTTTGGGATTAAAGTAGTGTGCTACCACCTATCAGCACTACAAGACAGTCTTATTGCTAAACACACACACACACACACACACACACACACACACACACACACCAGGGTTTTATAGCTATAATTAGAGACATGATTGTTTTGATTTCTGATGTTTTTAAGTGTCACATTTAAATTTGTAATTTTGTGTATGCGTGTGCTTCTGTGGCTGTTCATGGCACAAAGGCATTGGCAGCAATTTTGAGGATGAAATTATTAAAGTTTAGGAAACCCATTTAGCTTGAACTTAGTTGAGTAAATTTGCTTGATATAAAATGTGGCTATAAAATAAAGTTCTATTTCAGAGTTTTTTCTTCCTCTATGTCTAAGAAAAATATCAAGTGACAGTGATAGGAGTCTTTGTATGACTCATCTTATTGCTGATCATACAATGATGCACTCATTCATACTAATTCTGGAAATCACATACATTTGTTCATGCTGTGACTCAGATACAGTGTGTGGCAGTTTTCGGGAAAACAATACTACATAATTGCAGATTTCGATTCTTTCTCTCCAGAGTGTTAATGAATATGTGATTGTGAGCATTTTGGGTCTTCAGCTCAAGGGCCCATTCTCAACCCATGAGAGGCAAGCAAGGACCACATCAATAGACTACATTATTGTGGGAATCACTTGGTCTTCCCTTACCAGTCCTTGACAAGGAGATTTCTTATGCCTGGTACTGGAGTTTTGTTAGTCTGAGTCTTTTGAGGCTGATACTGTACGTCAAAGTGACTTAACTTCCTTTAAAATGTGTATGTATATATTTATGTGTGTATGAATGTATGTATATTTTAAATAATATTGTTCATTGAAGTTTTATCAAAAAACCTTTGGTTTATTTTACCCTCACTGTATAGGAATTTTTATAATTTTCCTTCTTCTATAGCTCAAAGTTTCCAAGCATGTTTTACTTTTTGTATTAAATTTTATTCATGCATAATTTACAGAAAAGTATAGCAAGAAGTTTCTCATACATTTATGTTCTACTACTTTGTAGTCTGCTATTTTATCCTAGATTCACTGGATAGCTATCTTTTTTAAAAGCAGTATAATAATTTTCCTGATACAACTTGTATCACACCTGTATTTACATGATGGATGTCTTATGTGTCAAACACTTCATCATTTTAGCATACAAGTATTTGCTAGAAAAGTATTGGTGATTAAAGAGATAGCAATAGTTACTTCTCAATGCTTTCTCAAGTCACATCTCAAAAATAAGCATTCTTTTATAACACAAATATCTTCTTCATAAAAAGGTTTTATTTTTAGAAAAATATCTAGAACAATTGCTTAATCATGGATGAATGAATATTTTCCTATTTTCTCTTGGAAATAAATACACTGTAGTTCTCATCAGCTCATTAGTTTTTGGAGAAGCCTCTCCCAACCACTATTTCTTACACACACACACACACACACACACACACACACACACACACTTATATATATTCTTATCCCCACATATAAAAATATGTATTTCTATACATATTTATGAAGTATTTTAAAAATAAGCTTTATATGATAACTTTGTTGATACACATTTTATTGAAGAGTAAGTATTCATTACTAAAATGGGATTTAAATCATGAAAGAACTGATAGTATATGACTGTGAAATGTACCACTAACCTTAGATCAAGCAGGATTTGCTAAGTCAATAACAATTCATGTGATAACAACGTCAGGCACTACTTCATGGTAAATGAAGTTCTACTTTGTCATAGTTTCTAAAGCGGTGACAAGTCACCAAGACAAAGGAAAATTGTACAAGGAAGCTTTTGCTTTGGAATTAACATTTCAGAGGGTTAGAGAACACTAATCATCATCACAGGGGACACAGCAGCAGTACGGAAGACAGGGAATGGAATGACATGGCATGGTCCAACCCAAGTGGCTAACCTTTTTTCTAAAGACAACTCCTATTCTTTTCCATATTTTATCACCAAATGGAGACCAAGGATGTAAATACATGTCTCTATGCTGGCCATTCTCGTTCAAATCACCACATACTTAGTGGAAAAAATAACTGTGGAAGGATAATAAAATTCAGAAATGTTGGCATACTGGAAGAGATATATGTCATTGAAAGGTACAGAAGGTTATATGATTAGGGAAATGCTGAATGTGCAGCACTTTAGTAGTGTGTGAATAAGTTGGTGAAAGAGAGGCTAGTATCCAAAATAATGTAATGCTACCTTTATTTCATAAGGTCAAGTCTTAAACAGGTATATTTTGGTACTTATCTGACAAATATTAATGTGTAAATATTAAGATACACAAAATAGGGATGTTCTATGATATTTTATTGAGAGAAAAATCACTTAACATGAGAAGCCAAAAAAGCCGAGAACCGAAGGTCCACATGTTGCTCTCCAGGCTGAAACTGGAACACAAAGAGAGTCTCCTCCCCCTAGGTCTTTTCATACTCATACTTTCTTCGAACCTGTGAACACACCAAAACAGGTGTAGTTGGTGCTATGGGTATGTAGACCTCTCCCTACCGTTCCCCATTTAGAATAAAGAAAAGGTTTAGACTTAAAACAAAACTAAATTGTGTCAATATATAAAATATCTCAAACATATATAAAGCATGTATACATAGCAGCTGATAATTATAATCTACCTATATCCTATCATAAGCTTTCTATCCCATATAAACTCTAAACTTATCTGAAAAAGATTGCCAAGTATGAACACCTCCTTCCAATCCCAACCCTAAATAATTGAAAACTTAGTCTAGCAGGTATAATGTCATCAGTTGGGAAAGGGGGCATAGTTTTCTCAGAATTACTTCCTGCTGAAATGGGACGATGAAAACCTCATGGGATCATTTAGGGAAAAAAATGTTAGTGTAGTGAAAGTCTTGAATGGATGGGCTACAACATTTGCATGCAGTCTCTGTTTGGTGGGAGATGTTTGATTGAAGTTCTTTTCTGAAGTTTTAATCTTAATTGAAGCTCTTGTCTGAGGCTCTGGACAGATTGTAGAAGGTGCACGTTATCAGTTAATTAGTGTGGAGTTGTGTAGAGCGATGTAGTCCCAAACCGGTTTTAGGATGGTACTTGTTAGTTTAGATGCATCAAGTCGGATCAGGTAGAATCGATGAAGTGGGGTCCCATATTCTTTCCGAAGTGTTTGAAGATTGTTGTTAGGAAATTCCTTGTTCTTTGTGGAAAACACAAACGTTAAGCAGCACATTAGTAGTATGTGAATAAGTTGGTGAAAGAGAAGCTAGTATCCCTAAATAATGCAATGTGATCTTTATTTCATAAGGTCAAGTCTTATAGAGGCAGATTCTGGTACTCATCCGGTAAATATAATGATGATAATGATAATGAAATTATTGATGAGATGACAAAAGTTCCTGCCATATACAGAATATTGCAGTTTTAATACCTATCAAGTTACTAGGAGTTATCAACTAACCCTGCCTCACAGAATCATGGAATCTTAAGTTAAAACAAAAATCCAAAGAGTAAATAAAGTGGAAACTATTGCACAGAAAAAAATGGACCCTTAGAGCAATCATTTTAATGAAGATTTATGAGCTCTTCCTCAGCTCTAATAAATTGAAGAAGTGGCTCTATCTCTAGGAAGAAAGATGCTGGAAACCTAAATGAATAGATTACTTCTGAGGGGTGGAAAACCTGTCAAATTAGAAAGGTCTCAAAATACTTTCCATGTGTGACTTGCACCAGGCAAAGGAGAATTGCAAAATATTGTATAAAAACTCTTGGGTGACAGTGTACATATGACCCAAATTCATATCTATTCATTTTACTTTCAATATACTAATGGTAGAATCTTGATGGCCTTCAGGGTTATGATATAATACTCACACTGGGAGTCATGAAATGCCAATATAAAATCTAGTATTTAAAGTTTGTGCACATTTGTAGCCTTTAAATAAAAAAAGAAAAAAAACTACTTAGGAAATTCTGGGCTATGACTGTTTGCATACATCAAATGCTAGTCCCAATGTATTTGTATGCCCTGAAATAGAAAAGAAGCAACCACCCCTGGATTCATAGTAATGACTGATAGATATTTCCATAAGACATAAGAGCATTTTAATATATAAAAACTGAGTTAAGCCTATAAATATTTCAGTTCATTGAATAGATACAAATAAAAATGTGTACCTATTTTATAAGCATTTATAAAGCAATGCATTTGAAAGTAAGCTAGTAAACAAAACATCTTTGGTCAAGAATTCTATTTTTTCTTTTTTGATAAATACTGAATCAGATTTGAATATGTGGCATTCAAAGATAAGAAGTAAATATCCTGAATGCAATTAGGTAGAGATATTGAAGATAAAATTTGGAAAATACAATGTATCATGAGAAAAAATATATTTAAATTATGTGAAAATGATAAACTGTCTATCATATGTCATTGTCTCTGAAAAGATTTTCTCCATAAAAGAGCCACTGAATAAACATGTATACAAATCTCCAAAGATAGTGATATCATTATGACTCTAATAATAACCATATAACAGCTTGCATACAATAATATAACCAAAGTGGCCATGGAAACAAAGTTGGTCATAGATGTAATTTTACAGTTGGCTAATTCAATAAGTCTACCAGCCGTATATAACAATAAGATTGCTCAAATTATAGTCCCCATAAGGACAATATACTAGGTATGCTTGGTCAATGTTTCATTACTTTTGCGCTAGTCTAATAAAGCAAAGAGAGGGCTTTATTCTTACATAATACAAATAAGTTGTCAGTGTGATATTCTTCTTGCTATCTAGAGAACATTTTTTTGTTCAAATGATTTGTGGACTTATCTGATGTACTAACAATGTAAAACAGAGTTCCAAATCAAAGCAGGATGACCACTTAAAATGAAAAAGCTGGCTAGGTATGGTGACACACCATGACTTTAATCTCAGCACCTGTGAGGCAGAGGTACATAGATCAATATATTTGAAGCCAGTCTGGACTACATAGTGAATTCCAGAACATAAAAGGGATTCATAGTAAGAAGATGAGGAGGGACAGGAAGAGGAGAGGGGATGAGGAGAAGAGGTGGCATACGACACTAAAATTTAACATAGTATGTAGCTCTTCAAACAATTTGAGTGGTGTCTAAAGAAATGTTGGTGAGAATGGATAGGAATTTCAGGATGAATTATAATGAATTGAACAGATGCAGAAATTTTAGTGTATTCCCAAAGAAGAAAACGTGAATGTGAGAAATAACAGATGAAGCAAGAATGTCCCATTTAGTCTCATCACTAATGGCTTATAAAATATAATATAAAGTTGTTTCACAAATGTCATGATTTGATATGTTTGAAATCTTTATATGAAAAGCTGATACCCCTTTGTTAGAAGATATATAATTAGACAATTTCTTGTATCTTCTTCTACCTGATCACCTTGAACTTTTTATTCCTAAGGTCTTGGGAACACAAAGAAAATATTCTATTTTTGCAGTTCTTGTTAGCAAAAGTTCATGATAAATTATGTTTGGCACTCAATAAATGTACAAAATCATTTACATAAGTTGAATTGAAGTTTTTTTTTGAGACTTCACATTCCAAATGGTAATATATTTTTAGAATCTTAGGTGAATCATTCATGGCTACCTGGGTCACAGTCCCCCTGATATTGAGGTTCTATGTCACAACAATTGATGATCTACCCATGTCAGAGTACAAGAATCCCATTGAGGAAGAGCTCTAGAATGGACAGAGTAATACAGTGACCATGAGTATCAATCAAGATACTAGAAAAAATTAAATTATCTCTTCAGAAGTTTAATTTGAATGGGGATAGAAGCTCAGTAATTATCACCCAGGATTTAGCTATACAATGTAAGACAATGGGCAATAGGTTAATTGCATTGGAAACTAGAAGAAAATAAAACCTCAGTATCTATTCCCATCAAGTGATTTCTTGCCTACCAAGGCAAGAGTTAAAATATGCATGCCAACAGTCAATCAGATTTATAAAGAATCAATTGCCATGACAGAATCAAATATAGCAGGACATGCAACCACTGGAAGCCTGTGTTGGAAAGAACAGAGTGAAGTAGCAAGTTCCTTGCTTTTCCTATGAGGTCTTCAGTTCAATGATACTGTATAAATCTCCTATCACTTCCATGCCTTTACCATCTGTTTATTGTTATATGAGATTTTCATAATGCTGGTACTGGCTCTGATATCAGTTAACTGTCTTAAATATTAAACATTTATGTTTTATTTTAGTTATACTATCTTTATATTTGGAGACTAGATCATTAAAGTTCTAGGACAGCCTCTAAAACAATACAGAGAAACCCTGTCTCAAAAAAACAACAAAAAATTAAAGTGATAAGATGGAATTTTTATGTGTTGAAGTTTATTCTACTGAAGTTTATGCTAAGTTTTCTACCTTGAAAATATTGTCATTGGGAGCTACTCCAGGAATAGACTCAGAATTAGATCTATGAAACTCAAGTATTAGAAGGAGGTCACCATGGGAGTTGGGCTATCTAGATGCAGTGTCAAGAGAAGATGTGGGCCTCAGCTGGAGGGTGTCATAGACAAACTGACAATTAACTTCTTCCAGCTGTGTCCTCCATGAAACCACCAGCCTTAACTGAAGACCATCCTTTCTCAGGAATACTGCATCCAGTGACTAAGCAAGTCGGGGAAATAAAGATCTGGCTATGTCAGTCCCAGAAATAAAAACACTGTTGGAACACTTTTACTCTAAAGCACCTCATGAAAATTACCAAGCATTCTAAATATCTGATGTTCAGGTCTCCACTTCATAAAGAAAATTAGACTGTTTCCTATATATTAGATATTTGCAATGATTACTCTAAGCATGTCATCTGCCTTATTTCTGGAAATACAATTTATCTCCTGAATGGAAGCTTGCTGCTATTATCACTTCACTATAAAACATTGCCTAATGACTACACTCTTGAGTGTCTCTGCCTACTGCTCGTTTGTTGTAACTAAATGGACAAAAACCAATTCTGAGTATCTGATAATAAAACATGATTATAATTACATTCACAAATCTTTTTGTGTTTCTATAAATACCTTTTTATACTCCAAACTCCCACCTTAATTCTGTCTCATGCTAGAGGTATCATCCTTATGTGTCTTTGTCAGCTGTCTAATGACTACAGGGTCACATTTTTTGAGCTGAATAATGAACCTTCATCAGATAAGTTCTACTGGCAACATATGTTTTTATCTATGAAGAACTGAGTTAAATGATTATACAATGCCATTGAATGTAAATTGGTAAACTATATCAAATGCAAATAACTTGCCTTTGAACAGAAGCATCTCATTTTGAATATAAAATTTTTATTTGTATCTGGGTATTTGTTAATTGTACAATTAGTTTATCTTCAGCATTTCAATATCTATAATAGTTTTTATTTGTATCTGGGTATTTGTTAATTGTACAATTAGTTTATCTTCAGCATTTCAATATCTATAATAGCCATAATGCTTGATTTATTGTTTTCAAGATGTTATCATATTTATCATAGTACACTTACATTTAGGAATAGGAATTTATATGTTCACAAATATTTTTCCATTTGCATCAATTCCACAAATATCCATGTATTAAATATTCCTTTCTTAGCAATGATGCTATCATGATGTAGTAGAATCTTTACATGGTGATTTCTACTAAAATATCTTTTGTTCATTGATGTAGTCCAGTGGTCAGCCCTATACACTTTCTTTTATCATGCTTTAACTTAACACAGATCCCAAATTAATGAAGCAGGATAATAATGGCCGAGAATCCTCAAAATTCTGAATATTAGCATTGCATTTCTTCTTTTTAAGTTTATTGCAGCAGATCTTTCCTGTGAAGAAGCAAAGACTCTCTTTCTGTCTGTTTCTCTCTCTCATTCTCTTTCCTCTCATACACACACACACACACACACACACACACATACACACACAGTCACATGAAGAATTAGTAGAATTATATCATGAGACAAATGTTGTGATGCAGCATTATCTGAACAGTTCTTATACTTGGATATTTTTCGCTGACTATTAATTTATTAACCTCAATGTAAATATATATATTTCTATAAACTATTTGTATAAGTAGTTATTTGTATATTATCTATATAGAATTTTGCTGTAGTCTGTAGGTTAATATTTCAACTTTGAAATCATGTCAATTAACCAAAAGAACCCATAATAAAATATATTCATCATTGTGGCCCAGGGATAAATGAAGATAAAATTAAATGTTTGAATTAATCTATGAAAATAGGCCGTAATGAGAATTATGAATTTATGAGCAAGTATGTACTTTTTACTTGTTATTTTTGAAATATTTTAATTTAATTTGGAAACAGTCTCATTTTACATATCAATCCCAGTTCCCTCCCCCTCCCATACCACAAACATACCACTGACCTGTCCTTGTCCTACCCACAATCCATTCCCCAGAAAGGGTGAGGCTTTACATTGGTGATAACCAAAGTCTGCCATACCATTTGGGGCAGATCTTAGGCCCTCTTCTGTGTATCTAGGCTGAGAGAGTAACCGTTTATGGGGAATGGGCTCACAAAGTTCATTTGTGCACCAGGGATAGGAGGTCTGGGCAGTCTATGAGACCTCTGACAGTATGTGCTTTTTAAATTGTATTAGAAATGCATACATGTAGAAGTACCAGCAACACTTGAACACCTGATATTTTTGGCCAACTGTTAAATAATTAATACATAAACATGTTAAACATTTCTCTACTTCTCAAAATGATCTCTCTTGTTTCCACACTATCTCTACTAGTGCTAACAGAAAAGAACTGCATTTATGGTAATAAGATATTTTCATAAAAAATATGCATCCACAAGGATGACTCCAGGTAAGACTCCTAACAATACTGGAGACTATGCTGGTACCTGCCTACACTCTAATTAGATTAGTTACTATCCCAGCTATCATCATAGAGGCTTCATCCAGTAACTGATGGAACCAATTATAGAGCTCCACAACAAAGCACCAGGCTGAGTTCTGGGAATCCAATAGAAGAGAGAGAGAGAGGAGGGAATATATGACCAAGGGAAGTCAAGATCATGATGGAGAAATCTATAGAGACAGCTGAACCAACATCTTGGAAACTCATGAACTCTTGAGCAAGAACTGTGGAGATACCATGGGACCAAACTAGGCCCTCTATATGTCGGAGATAATTGTGATGCTTGAGCTATCAGAGAGGTCCCTGGCAGTAGGACCATGATAAAAACATAGTAAATGATACAGCTAGTAGTTAGAGTCCATTCTCCATGGTGTGATGCCATGCTTAACATTAATTTATGGGAGAGGGTCTTGATCTTGCCCCAACCTATTGTGTCAGACTTTGTTGACTGCTGATGTGAGCCCTTACTTCTGAGGAGGAGTGGACTGGGAATAGGCTGGTGAGGGAATAGGACAAGGTATGGGAGGGGGAACTGTGCTTAGAATGTAAAATGATTTTTAAAAAATAAATAAATTTTAAAAAGAATACGCATCATGAAATACATTATGACAAAAATTTCTGAAAGAACTTTCAACAATTAACATTTCATTTAGGTAATCATGGAAATCTCTCAGCCTTACCATTCATTTCCTAGGGCTTTTGTCTGAGAACAAGATGTCAGCATGGTTGATTTCCTACTATACCATGCTCTTTGACGTGCAAAGTTCCATCTTCCTGTTCATATGACCTTCATGCCCTTGTATATTTACATACTAAATTCTCAGAAAACTCCAGATTGTACTGGTTCTAATTGCACATATTGACCTCATTTTAGCTTAGTAACTTCTTTACCGACCCTGTGTCTAATAGAGCTATAACTTAAGGTTCTGGGATTTTAATTTCAAGAGATGACTACAGAAGGCACAGTTTAGTTCATAAGATCCAGGTCCATTTGATGTTAAGTCACTGCCAACCCAAACTACTCTCTACATGGACCCTCGTCCCACTCTTACATAATGCTGCCATTTTTGAACTTCTTTTATTGTGGCAGTAAAAATGCAATTTAAATATTAGCTTCTAAGATAGAATTCCCATAATGACACCTATAGGAGAAATCACTCTCTCTTCAAATGTAACTTGAATTTTCCACATTAATGAATGAACTTTTCTTTGTAGCTACCTTGGAAATGGTTTCAATTTACCATCAGTGGGAATGGGAATATAGAGACAAAGAGAAAGTATTGATTTTTACATTCTTGAATATATACATATAAATATATTCAATTAATAAATAAGCATAAATAAAAACAAATATATAAGTGAAATATAAATGAATAAATAAACATATACCTGCCTCATGAAATGAGCACCAATGACAATTATTGTATCCTTCAATCAATCAATATTAAATTATAAGTCACCAAAACACTGTATTTTAAGATAAATGAAGGTCAATAATAAATATTTTATATTATTAAAATTACTAGCATTTTTATCAAAAATAAGTTATTCTATTTGTGTTAGAATCGACTTCTTCATTCAATAGTTTTATGCTTTCTCATTATTAGGCACCATTCACTAGTTATGATGACATCTAAATTCATGAATTCTGGAAGGTGGGTATTATTTCTTCAATTTGCAAAACAAACTGTGTTGCAGGACTTTCATTTAAGTCTTAAAATCATATCTAGTATTGGCAGAAAATCCAGAATACAAATTTTTGCTCTCTTCTTCAAAAGTAAATGCTCATTGAGCTCTGAAATTACCTCCCAATTTTAATGTGTATGTGGTTATTGTCCAGCAAATTTTATATTCTGAAAATAAAGTTTAAAATAAATGGTTTTAATTGCTCTTTCAGAGTTATAACATTAATGGTATGATCCTTTCCAATTGGCAAAAGATAACTAACATGAAAGAGAATTGTATAAAGTTACTAACCAAGAATATATTGTATACATGCTTGAAATTATTAAAGACTAAAAGAAAGAATTTTAAAATGATATCTTACTTCTGTATGCATATATTCCAAGTTTAGAGTATTTGCTAAAACTCAATAGACACTAAGAACACAATTACAGATCACCCTGGAAGTAATAGAATAAACTGAGCAATATACTTATTTTGAAAGGAGGAAATAGAGTGTGCACTGACATGCTGTTATATGTACTTCCTTCTAAGAGGAAGCAACATTTTTGGTTACTGGATGCTCTATGTGTGTTCTGGTAGTGGTGTGTAATGTTTTAAAGGCCTGTAAAGTATGCCTTGAAGTCTTGAAGATTGAAACATTTCTGGACTTTTCTAGCTATTAAAGTGATGTCGATATTCTCAAAACATTAAAATGATCATTTCAAAATAAATTTAACAGATTAAATTATCAATATACACGTTTGTTTCATACTAGGTAATGTTTCAAACTATATAAATATATGCATAAAAGCATGTATTATGTGACTATTACTATGATTATATAATAATATATTATATTTAATGATGACATAATAATATATTAAGAAGTTAATACTCAAATTAGTAGAATAATATTTATCTACTCAAGATATGTCACTTATTTATGGAAAACTACTCAAGAAATATGTCTTCAAAATGAGGAGGCCTAGGTAATCTATTGAGCCTTGGACAGTAGATCAGTATTCATCCCGAGTATACACATGGACTTTGGACTCACATCCAACAATGTGAGATGCACTCTCACCCTGAAATCTTGGGGGAGGGTGTAGGCCCTGCCCTGGATGAAATCACAGACTATGGACACCACCATGGAGGGCCTCACACTCCCTGGGGAAATGAGGGGATACTGGGGGGGTTGGGAGGAGGGCACAGGAGATGGGGAGGGAAATGGAGAGGGACCTGGAACTGACATGTGAAGCAACCTTGATTCTAATCTAAATATAAACTTAAAAATAAATAATAAAAATGTTAAAAAGCTGTATTATTTTCATATGTAGTGTAATTCTGCCTAGTAGACACAGTATGACTACACTACAGAGACCACCACCCTTTCTTTTATTTGATTACATGTGTAAATCATGCATTCCCATTACTCTCCTCAGGGTTGCATTGGTGGTTCAATGGTAGAATTCTCGCCTCCCCATTACTCTCCTCATACTCTTTATTGACTTCGAGTTTATATCATACACCTCCCTTTACATAGTACTCCCTTTCCCAGGTTCATGATTTGTCTTTCTCTAGTAAAAATATCTCCATTATATGAACCAAAATCTATTAAAATAATGCAACTCACCTTTAAATATAAATAGACAAACTAATTCCTGCTATATATGGTAACATACTGACTTTTAAAGCTTAATTTCAAATTTCATATAAATGTATTGAAAAATTGGTTTGCTAATGCAATAAGCTTCATGTCATATTATATCAGAATATTATTTTTATAGATATATATTGGTGAATATATAATTTAAGCTAGATAAAATTTTAAATAAAATATTAAAATTTCTTATCTCCAACAATAAATGATAATGTTTATCTTTTTCATGCAAAATAAATTTTAAAAGTTTTGATTTCTGTTCTAAGGGCTTCAGTGTGGCTGGATTTATGTTGAAGTCTTTGATCCATTTGGACTTAAGTTTGTGCATGGCGATATTTATGAATCTATCTGCAGTCTTCTACATAACCGCATCCAGTTATGCCAGCGCCATTTGTTGAAGATGGTTTCTTTTTTCCATTGTATAGTTTCAGTTTCTTTGTTAAATCAAGTGTTCATAGGTGTGTGCGTTAATATCAGGGTGTTCAATTCAATTCCATTGATCTACCTGTCTCTTTTTTGTGCCAATATCTGTTTTCATTACTATAACTTTATAGTAGAGCTTATAGTCAGGGATGGTGATGCCTCCTGTATGGTCTTTTGTTTTTTCAATATAAACTTGAGTATCAACTTTCCAAGATCTGTGAAGAAATGCGTTGGGATTTTGATGGGGATTGCTTTTGACAAGATTGCCATTTTTACTATGTTGATTCTACCTATCCAATGGCATGGGAGATCTTTCCATTTACTGGCATGTTCTTTAATTTCCTTCTTTAAAGACTCAAAAGTTCTTGTTATGCAGGTTTATCACTTGTTTTGTTAGCATTACTGCAAGGTATTTTATGTTTTTTTTGTGGCTACTGTAAACAATGATCTTTTTCTCATGTCCTTTTTTTTTTGGCTATATGTAGTAGGACTACTGATACATTTTGAGTTAATCTGTATTCAGCCACTTTGCTGAAGGTATTTATCAGCTGTAGGAGTTCCCTGGCAGAATTCTTCAGGTTACTTTTGTAAACTCTCATATCATCTGTAAATAGTGAAAGTTTTATTTCTTCCTTTCCAATTTGTATCTGCTTGATCTCCTTTGTTGTCCTTTTTTATTACTTTAATTTTAAATAGCTTGCTTCACATGTCAATCTCAGTTCCCTCTCCCTCCCCTCCTTCCAAACCCCTCCACTATCTATCCCAGTCTCCAACCATATCCTTCCACATAGGGGATATCTAAAGTCTGTCGTTTCACTCATGGCAGGGTCCAGGCACTCCCCTCAGAGTCCAGGCTGAGAGAGCATCCCTCTTTGTGTTATGGACACATGAAGTCCATTTGTATGTCAGGGATTAACACTGATCTACTGCCCATGGGCCCATAGGTTGCCCAGGCCTCCTCACTTACTCTCACATTCAAGGGGTCTGGATCAGTCCCATGCTGGCCTCCCAGCTGTAGGTCTGGGGTCCAAGAGCTCTCCCCTGTTCAGATAAGCTGTCTCTGCTGGTTTTGCCAGGCCATTCTTTGCCAATTTGCTCATCACTCCTCTCTCTCTGTCACTGGGTTCCATGGGTTCAGTTTAGTGTTTAACTGTGGGTGTTTGCCTCTGCTTCCATCAGTCACTGGACGAAGGTTCTAGGATGGCTATAGACATCAAGTTCATTATCAGGAATGGGCATTTAAGGAGTCTTATTGCTCTAGCAAGAACTTCAGGTATGGTACGGAAGATAAATAGGGAGAGTGAACAAGCTATTCTTGTTCCTGATTTTGGAGGAATTGCATTGCGTTTCTCTCCATTTAGTTCGATTTTGGCTGTTAGCTTGCTGTTTATTGCCTTTATTATTATTATTTCATATGGAGGGATACTCTCTTAGTCCAGATACACAGGGGCAGGGCAGCCCTGCCCCAAATGACTAGACAGATTTTGATGATCTCTCTTGGAAGGCCTCATCCTCCCTGTGGAATGGATGGCTGATGGGATGGGGGAGTTGGTGGTGGGCATGAGAGGATTGGAGCGAGAGGGAACTTGGATTGATATGCAAAATAAGATTGTTTCTAATTTAAATAAATTTATTACTAAAAAGTTTTTGTTTAGATTCTGGGTTAATTGTCTCTATTTAAATTGTAATGTCTACTTCTTGATTCTTTATGCTTAGAAATAAATGTTAAAATACATAGGATAAATTTATTATATTCCTGCAATTCTGTTCATCATAATTTCTTTCATCATATCTCCAAATTTTAAGAATCAAACTATTGGTAGTTATAGGTTTGATCTTATGCAACAAATGTTGTTTACTTGGTACATTGTCTCCAATTGATTGAACCTTACCTGATAATATTAATGAGACTGAGAAAGAGTTCATATAAGTCATTGACTCTACAGCAAAACTTGCTACTGGGAATCTGCTAAATTCATGTATCAACACACCTCTTGATTACATGTCGTTCTATACCTGTAGATCACTGTATTGTTCAACCTTCATCAGAGAAACTTCTTCTTACAGGAAATTATAATTAACATAGAGAACAATAACTGGAAAAGGTAAACAGAGCACCGAGACCTATGTAGATTGCCTTTATCACCCTCTGTCCCCAAGGCTCAGTGGTCTTTTCAAGAGCAATCACAAGTGGAATAAATAAGAACCACAAGTGGAAGAAAACTTCTAGGAAATGGCATTTTGCAGAAACAATGAGGGTATACATATGAATTCACAGAGTCTATGAGGCAATGGATGACTTTGATGACTCAAATAACTGTCTTTGCTTCATTTACATTTCTGTAGTTAGCAGGGGCTGCTTGTAGTCCTGCAAGTAACTCTAATAAAATGGACAAGTTCACCAAGCTGGATTTGGTGGTATCTATTTTTGGACTGTTGTGTGCTTCCTATCTAGCATAGACATACGTATTGCATCTCTGCATGAAATGTTATGAAAATTAGCAAAAACTCAATTAGATGTTATTGACTCAGCTTTGATTTTATTTTACTTTCGCAATTTGCTTGTGTCTCTGGAAAGTGTAATCCCTTGAGTAACATAGAAGGAAGTCAGAAACTGGGGGTGTGAATACAGGGTTTTGAAAGTAGGTGGCATTAAATTTCAGATAAGAAAGCATTCATGTTAATTATATCTTGCATGTTGAATGAAAATTTTGAAAATCATAATTTACTCTTGGCAGCTGAACTGCTTATATGTGTTTATGTAGTTACTTGTTTTGAGGTGTCATGCCTAAATTCCGGAATAAGATAAGCATTCTATCCCACTACTGAACTATAAACCTAGACCTTGTTATATTGAAACCAAAATATAACCACATAGATCAGGCTAGCCTAGCAATTAATGTGTTTCCCTAGTCAGCCTTAACTGGCAATTCTTTTTCCTCTGCCTCCTGACAATAAATACAGATATGTGTTACTTCAAAGACTTCTTTACTTTCCCTCCCTCAACAGTATTTCTGTTTAGGTACACTATCCTCACAAATGAATGATTGTCTCCAAAAATTATTTAAACTAGAAGTTAATTAAATAAAGAAAATTTTGTTTTTATTTGGAGTTGTGCCATTTATGTATTTTTTTCTTTACAATAAAATAAGAAACAACAATGAAGTTGAAACCCACTTTTTGGGAGGAGAGAATTTTGTGATGCATTTTAACTCACGGAACACTTCATAACAGTACATCCTAGAGTAGAGCATTTTAGATGAGATTTTTTACAGGGAAATGCTATTGGCTGTAAAGAAAGACAGTAACATTTTTCTTGTTTATGTCAATTCAGCTTTTCACAAAATGAGATAAAATACAATGTCATGTTTGGGCATCAACATCTTACAAAATCCATTAAAGAAATATTTTAAAAATGCAAATTGAAATTTTATGTTTTTACCAAAAATGATTGTGGAGAAAAAGAAGAAAAATACCTCCAACAAATGCAACAATACAAAATGGTATAAAATATAAAGGAGCTCAATTGATGTCCATACAATATTGTTCATTTAACTAGTTTATTTTCCCTTAGTTACAGAACCAAGTAGACAAAAAACCTTTTTACTTTTATTTATGCCTCATGAAATCATACTAATTAATATTCACATTGTTCCTTTTTGCTTTCTGTAAAATAGTAGATTATAATGGATTTTCTTTCCTACAATGTAAAGAATGTATACAGTCAAGAAAAATATAAGTAGCTCACATAGAGAGAGAATAATTTTGAGTGCCTAAAAGGGACAGCAACAGTAGGCAACAGGAAGATGGAAAGCATAAGTGATAAGTATGTGAGAAGAGTTGTTTATCTGACAGAAAACTGGACAACACTCATATTTGAGTGTTGTATGTAAAGTATGAAAGTATTCTACTTACAGAAGTGACAACAACCATGCAATGGAACTAAAAGAAACCATCCTGAGTGAGTTAACCCAGTCACAAAAAGACAAACATGCTATGTACTCACTTAAAGATGGATTTTAGACATAGAGTAAAGGATTAACATCCTACTAGCCATGCCACCAGAGAAGCTAGGCAACAAGGAGAACACTAAGAGAGACACACATTATGGTTCCCCAGAGAAGGGTAAAGGGGCAACATCTCCTGAGCTAACTGGGAGCATGGGGGGAAAGGAAATAGAGTTAAGAGAAAGAGAAGGTGAGAAGAGGAGGGGAAAAGATGACATGAGAGAGCAGGAAGATCAAGTCAAGGGAAGATTAGAGGAGAGCAAGAAAAGAGACACCATAATAGAGGAAGCCATTATAGGTTCAAAGAGAAATCTGGCACTGGGGAAATGTCCAGAGATCTGCAAGGTTGACCACAACTAATGATCTAAGCAATAGTCAAGAGGCTACTTTAAATGCCCTTCTCTGATAATGAGATTAATGACTACCTTATATGCCCACCTAGAGCCTTCATCCAGTAGCTGATGGAAGCAGAAGCAGACACCCACAGCTAAACACTGGGCTGAACTCTGGAATCCAGTAGCAGAGAGAGAGAGTGATGAGCAAAGGGGTGAAGACCAGGCTGGAAACCCCACAGAAACAGCTGACCTGAACAAGGGGTTGATGATGGACCCTAGATTATTAGCTGGGAAACCAGCAGAGAACTTTTCCAGACCCTGTTGTCAAGGATATCAGTTTGGAGCTCTGATTAATCTATGGGGCCTCTGGTAGTGGATCAGTATTTATGCCTAATACACAAATAGACTTTGGGAGCCCATTCCACATAGAGGGATGCTCTCCCAGGCTAGAAACATGAGGGAGGGTCTAGGTCCTGGCCCAAATGATATTACAGACCTTGAAGATCCACCATGGAAGGCTTCACCTTCCCTGAGGAGCAGAAAGGGGATGGGATGGGGTATTCAGTGGGAGACAAGGGAAGGGAGACGGAATTGGGATTGACATGTAAAAGACGCTTATTTCTAATTTAAATAATTAGTAAAAAAGAACAAAATTCAAACTCAAACAGGAAGAGTTCTCAGAACCAAAATATAAAGAAAAGTTTTCTAATATTTAAATTAGTAAAAACAACATTATAAATATCTTTTATTTCCTGAACATAACACCAGTAGCACAGACACTGAGGTTAACAATACATGGGACCTCCATTTACACAATGGAGTACTTTTCAGCAGAAAAAAAAACAATGCAATCTTGAAATTTGCAGGCAAATAGATGGCACTAGAAGAAACCATACTGAGTGCAATAACCCAGTCAAAAACAGAAAAACATGGTATTTTCTCACTCATTTATGGATTTTTAGGCATGAATTAGGGGATTGCCAGCATATAATCCCACTGCCAGAGATTCTTGGAAACAGAACCTTCATCCAGTGACCGATGAAACCAGAGGCAGATACCAACAGACAAAAACTGAACTGAACTCCTGTAATCCAGTGTCAGAAAGAGAGAACTGATAGTCAAAGGAGTTAAGGGTGGACTGGTTTAACCCACAGAAACAGTTGACCTGAACAAGGGGGAGCTCTTGGACTCCAGATTGATGGCTTTGTGGAAAGCATGGGATTGACCCAGACCCCCTGAATGTGGGTGTCAGTGAGGAGGCCTAGGTAATCTATGGGGCCTTGGGTAGTATTTATCCCTTGGGTACAAATAGACTTTGAGTGCCCATGCCACAATATGGGATGCTGTATTAGCCAGGACTCTTTGGGGAGGGTCTAGGCCCTGCCCTTGATGAAACAACAGTCACTGGAGATCCACCATGGAGGGCCTCATCCTGCCTGGGTATTGGAGAGGAGATTGGGTGGGGGACTGGGAGACCTGGTGGAGAGAGCAGAGGAAGAAGGGAGGGAGAGGCAGATGGGATTGACATGTATTTCTAACCTAAATAAAAAATAATGATATAAAAAAGAAACCAAGAAAAAATCCTAAAATATTATTGGATATTGCTATTTTGACATACTAATACTCAAATATATTGTTTCTTTCACTTTAAGATTTTACTTTAACATTCTACTGAAAGTGGTTCATTAAAGAGGACTAGCTGGCATTTTGGTACTTTTTATGTAACCTCCCCCACTATCAACTTGTTTAAAATATGTACGTTATCACACCCAGGATTTTGATATTTTTAATCATAATTATTTTTTTCTTTTTTATTATTTATTTTTAAATTTAAATTTAAGTTAGAAACAAGGTTGCTTCACAAGTCAGTTCCAGGTCCCTCTCCGTTTCCCTTCCCTCCTCCCATGCCCTCCCCCCCAACCCACCCCAGTTTCCCCTCAATTCCCCAGGGAGGGTGAGGCCCTCCATGGGGGTGTCCATAGTCTGTCATTTCATCCAGGGCAGGGCCTAGACCCTCCCCCAAGAGTTCAGGGTGAGAGTGCATCTCACATTGTTGGATGGGAGTCCAAAGTCCATTTGTATACTCAGAATAAATACTGATCTACTGCCGAGGCTCAGTAGATTACCTAGGCCTCCTCACTTACACCCCCATTCAGGGGGTCTTGATCAGTCCCATGCTGGATTCCCAGGGATTCAAGAGTTAAGCCTTGTCAGGTCAGCTGTTTCTAGTAGTTAAACCAGCCCAGTCTTAATCCCTTTGGTCATCAGTCTTCCCTCTCTGTTACTGGCTTTCTTGAGTTCAGCTCAGTGGTTAGCCATGGGAGTCTGCCTCTTCTTCCATCAGCCACTGAATGAAGGTTGTGTTTCCCAGACTCTCTGGCCATGGGATTGTATGCTGGCACTCCACAGATCTATGTCTAAGTTCCATATCTGAGAGAGTACATGCTACGTTTCTCTTTTTGTGACTGGGTTACCTCACTCAGGATGGTTTCTTCTAGTGTCATCCATATGCCTGCAAATCTCAGGATTCCATTGTTTTTTCTGCTGAATAGTACTACAATGTGTACATGTACCACATTTTCTCTATCCACTCTTCAGTTGAGGGGCATCTAGGTTGCTTCCAAGTTCTGGCTATTACAAATAATGCTGCTATGAACATAGTGAAACAGGCATCCTTGTTGTATGAATGTGCATCTTTTGGGTATATGCTTAAGAGTGGAATGGGTGGGTCATGTGGTAGATTGATTCCCATTTTCCTAAGGAATCTCCATACTGATTTCCAAAGTGGCTGTACAAGTTGTCACTCCCATAAGCAGGATAGGAGTGTTCCTTTTTCTCCATGTCCTCTCCAGCATAAACTGTCAGTGAAGTTTTTGATTTTAGCCATTCTGACAGGAGTGAGATGGTATCTCAGAGTTGTTTTGATTTGCATTTCCTGGGTGGCTAAGGATGTTGAACACTTTCTCAAGTGTCTCTCAGACATTATAGTCTCCTATATTGAGAATTGTCTATTTAGTTCTGTACCTCATTTTTTTTATGGGATCCTTTGGAGTTTTGGAAACATGTTTCTTGACTTCTTTGTAAATTTTGGAGATCAGACCTCTGTCAGATATGGTGTTAGTGAATATCTTTTCCCAATCTGTGGGTTGCCTTTTTGTCTTGCTGATTGTGTCCTTTGCCTTACAGAAGCTTCTCAGTTTCAGGAGGTCTTATTCATTAATTATAGATCTTAGTGTCTCTACTACTGGAGTTATGTTCAGGAGGCTGTCTCCTGTACCAATTCATTCAAGGATGCCTCCCACTTTCTCCACTAAGGGGTTCAGTGTGGCTGGATTTATGTTGAGACCTTTGTTCCATTTGGACTTAAGTTTTGTGCATGGTGATAGACATGGACATGTCTGCAATCTTCTACATGCCAGCATGCAGTTATGCCAGCACCATTTGTTGAAGATGCTTTCTTTTTAATTGTATATTTTTAGATTCTTTGTCAAAGTTCAGATGTTCATACATGTATGAGTTAATATCAGGGTGTTCAATTCGATACCATTGATCTACCTGTTTATTTTTGTGTCAATACCATGCTGTTTTCAGGACTACAGCTCTATGATAGAGCTTGAAGTCAGGGATGTTGATGCCTACAGATGTTGCTTTGTTGAATAAGGTTATTTTGCTTATCCTGCATCTTTTGTTTTTCCAAAAAAAGTTAATTATTGTTCTTTCAAGGTCTGTGAAGAATTGTCCTGGGATTTTAATGGGGATTGTGATAAATCTGTATATTGGTAAAATTGCCATTTTTTTATTATGTTGAATCTACCTATCAAAGAGCATGAGAGATCTTTCCGCCTTCGGGTGTCTTCTTTAATTTCTTTCTGTAAAGACTCAAAATTCTTGCTATACAGAATGGTGGTTAACATTACACCAAGGTATTTTATGTTATTTGTGGATATTGTAAAAGGCAATGTTTCTGTGATTTCTTTCTCAGCCTTTTTATTGTCTGTATATAGTAGGGCTACTGATTTTCTTGAGTTGATCTTGTATCCTGCCACATTGCTGAAAGTATTTATCAGCTCCAGGAGTTCTCTGGAAAATTTTTTGGGTCACTTATGTAAACTATTCCAATTTATATCCCCTTGATCTCCTTTTGTTGTCATATTGCTATAGCTAGAACTTCATGTACAATATTGAAAAGTTATGGAGAGAGTGCAGCCTTGTCGTCTTCTTGATCTTAGAGGCATTGCATTGATTTTCTGTCCATTTAGTTTGAAATTGGCTGTTGGTTTTATGTACATAGCTTTTATTATGTTGAGGTAAGTAACTGTTATCCCAGATCTCTTCAAGACCTTTATCATGAAGATGAGTTGGATTTTGTCAAAGGATTTTTCATTATCGAGTGAGATGATCATGTGATTTTTGTTTCTCAGCTTGTTTATATGGTGGATTATATGGATGAATTTTTGTATTTTAAACCAACCCTGCATGTCTGGGATGAAGCCTACTTGATCATGGTGGATAATTTTTGATGTGTTTTTGTATCCTATTTGCCAGTATTTCATTGAGTATTTTTACATCAATATTCAGGTGGGATATTAATCTGGGTTCTCTTTCTTAGTTGTGTCTTTGTGTGGCTTGGGTATCAAGGTTATTGAAGCCTTGTCAAAAGAGTTTGGCAAGACCCTTCTGCTTCTATTACGTGGAATACTTTGAGAAGAATTGGTATAAGCTCTTCTTTGAATTTCTGGTAGAATTCTGCACTGAGGCCATCTGGGTCTGGGCTTTTTTTGGTTGGAAGACTTTTGATGACAGCTTCTATTTCTTTAGGGTTAATAGGTATATTTAAATTGGTTATCTGTTCCTGATTTAATTTTCACAAGTGATAGCTATCCAAAAAATTGTCCATTTCCTTTAGATTTTCAAATTGTGTGGAGTACAGGTTTTCAAAGTATTACCTTCTGATTCTCTGGATTTCCTCAGTGTACGTTATTATGTCCCTCTTTCGTTTATGATTATGTTAATTTGCATGTTAACAGTCTGTTGTTTGGTAAGTTTGGATAAAAATTTGTCTATCTTGTTCATTTTCTCAAAGAACCAACTCTTTGTCACACTGATGTTTTGTATTGTTTTCCTAGTCTCTGCTTTATGGTTTTCAGCACTCAATTTGATTATTTCCTGGCATCTAATCCTCCTGGGTGAATTTGCTTCTTTGTGTTCTAGAGCTTTCAATTGTGCTGTTAATCTGTAGTGTAACTATTCTCGAGTTTCTTCATGTGGGCACTTAGTGCTATGAACTTCACTCATAGCACTAGTTTCAAAGTGGCCCATAAGTTTGGGTGTCCTCATTCTCATTGACTTCTAGGAAGTCTTTAATTTCTTTTTTTATTTCTTCATTGACCCAGGAATGGTGCAATTGTGCATTATTTAGCTTCCATGATTTTGTAGGGCTTCTGCAATGTGTTGTTGTTGAATTTTAATTTTAACACATGGTGATCTGATAAGGTGCATGGAGTTATTCCATTTTTTTTGTACCTGTTGAGTTTTGATATGTTGCCAAGTATGTGGTCGATGTATGAGAATGTTCCATGTGGTCCTGAGAAGGAGATATATTCTTTTTTTTGGGTGGAATGTTCTAAAGACATCTGTTAATCTGAATTGCGTCATAACTTCTATTAGTTCCTTTGCTTCTTTGTTAAGTTTCCATCTGCTAGTCCTGTCTAGAGGTGAGAGTGGGGTGTTGAAGTCTCCAACTATAAGTGTGTGGGGCTGTTTACGTGATTTGAGTTTTAGTAATGCTTCTTTTATGAATGTGGGTGTCCTTGTATTTGGGGCATAGATGTTCAAAATTGAAACTTCATCTTGGTGGATTTCTACAGTGATGAGTATGAAGTACCCTCCTTCATCTCTTTTAATTGATTTTAGTTTAAAATCTAATTTGTTAGATATTAGGATTGCTACATCTGCTTGTTTCTTGGGTCCATTTGATTGTAAAATCTTTTCACAACCCTTAACTCTGAGGTAATGTCAGTCTTTGAGGCTGAGGTGTGTTTCTTGTATGCAGCAGAAGGATGGGTTCTGTCTTTGAATCCATTCTGTTAGCTTGTGTCTCTTTATGGGTGAGATAAAACCATTAATAATGAGGGATATTCATAACCATTGATTGCTCATTCTTGTTTGTTTTGGAAGAGTTGATAGTGGTGGAATTAAATGTGGATTTCCACCTCTTTTCTTTTCACTGTTGGTAAGGTGGGATTATCTATTGCCTATGTTTTTGTGGTTGTAGTTAACTCACTTGGGTTGGGGTTTTCCTTCCAGAACTTTCTGTAGGCCTGGGTTAGTGGATACATATTTTTAAATCTGTTTTTTTGTGAAATATCTTGTTTTCTCCATCTATAATTATTGGAAGCTTTGCTGGGTAAAACAGTCTGGGCTGGCATCCGTGGTTTTTTAGTGTTGGTAGAATATCTATCCAGAACCTTCTGGCTTTCAGAGTTTCCATGGAGAAGTCAGGTGTAATTCTTATAGGTTTGCCTTTGTATGTTACTTGGCCTTTTTCCTTTGCTATTCTTAATATTCTTTCTTTATTCTGTGTATTTGGGGTCTTGATTATTATGTGGCAAGGGGATTTCCTTTTGTGGTCTACTCTACTTGGTGTTCTGTGGGCTTCTTGTACTTTCATTGACCTGTCTTTCTTTAAGTTGGGAACATTTCCTTCTCTGATTTTGTTGAATATGTTTTCTGCCCCTTTGAGGTGTATTTCTTCACCTTCTTGTATACCTATTCTTTGCTTTGTTCTTTTCATGGTGTCCCATATTTCCTATATATTTTGTGTTAGGGGTTTGTTGGACTTAAGATTTTCTTTGTTCAATGAATATATTTCCTGTAGTATATCTTCAACACCTGAGATTCTGTCTTCCATGTCTTCTTTTATGTTTGTATCTGTAGTACCTGACCATTTTCCTAGCTTTTCTATTTCCAGCATTCCTTCAGTCAGTGAATTTTTTTATTGTCTCTATTTCAGCTTTCAACCCTTGTACTTTTTGAAATTTTTCTTGTAATTTTTGCTTTGTCTTTTCCTTTCTTTCTTGCATTTGTTGGAGTTTTGGGTTTGTCTTTCCTTCTATTTCTTGCATTTTTTTCATTTTTTTGGATTGATTTTTCCTCCACTTCTTGTATTTTTTGGTTTTGTTTTATTCATGTCTTTAAATCATTTTCTCATATCTTTCTGATGGCCTCTATCATTTTCATGAAATTGTTTTTAAGGTCTTTCTCATCTGCTTCTTCTGTAATGGACTGTTTAGGTCTTTCAAGTGTTGATTATCTAGTTTCTGGTGGTATCACATTGGTTTTCTGTTGTTGGGTGTGTTTTTGTATTGTCTCCTTCCCATCATTTCTTCCTGTAGGTGCAGAAGGAGTCTCTCCTTCCCCTGGTGGGTATGAGACCACGGTTCCTTTCCAGTAGGTGGAAGCAGGTCCAATACCCTGGTAGCTTTCCTCTTGTGTGAATGGAGGCCATCCTAGTATCAGGACCTTAGCAAACTCTGGGTAGGTGGACCTTTGCCTCATCTGTCCCATGGGTATTGACTGGGACTTGGAAGCTGGCAGTCTCTGGGCAGACTGAATCCAGTCAGGCTGGGATCCGGACCTGTTTTGTGCAGTCCTCACGTCTCTGGTGTTTCTCAAACTTTTTTTTTGGTTATATCTATGTTCAGAATTCTTTTTTTTCCTGTTGCAGCATGAACTATTTAAGATTAATGTTTCTTTAATTATAATTTCCATAATCATAATAAATGCATTATAATTGCTATATGAAAGTTACCAGTATTATGATACTTTAATTTTAGCTAATCATTTCATGAATAAATCATGAATAATATATACTTTAAATAGTTATACTAACAATTGTATTAAAAAACACAACAAAACATAAATTGGCATTTTACACTAAAGAGTTCTGTTTTCAGTAAAGAGAATGAAGAGTAGACATTTAATAACTTTAAATTTAGATTTAGTAGAAGCATTGTGTTGATAAGTAATTTATAACCTAGGGTAAGATCCTAGAGACTTAGTAATATCCTATGTTAAAAATAGTGGCGTATGGTTTGAGATGGCGCAGTGTTTATAAACCTACTGTTCTTTCAGTTAATTTACATGTGTGCAAACACAGCTCTTAGGGTTCTGATAACATTGTCTGCTCTCTATGTTCTTCTATGAATATATGCACACAGAAATGAAATAAAATTTATTAAAAATGATGTTTAGCTGGAGTACAAAGAAACTATTTTGAAGGTGAAATTTTTTTGTAACAACTGAAATACTTAGCTATCAGGTTAATCGACAGAGAATACAGAATTCAGTGGTCTAAGTAATATGTTTTGGAAAATGATGATAAGGGAAAAGGAGATGGGGTGGATCTGGGAGGAGTTGGGGGACAGAAAAATATATCAAAATACATTGTGTGAATTTTTAATAAAATCATTTAAAATAATCTGTAGATTAGTTAATGAAAACTGAAATTTAGTCATTTCTAATTGTTAATGCAGGACCTAGAGATCAATATTTCAGCATGTATTAGGAGAAACGTTTTATTGGCTTCAGCAGCATGATATAAAAATAAATATATGAGCATATCTCTTGCATTTTAGGACTTTCAATTATGAATTATGACTTGATAGAAAAAAACAAATGATATTAAAGGGTATCAAAACATTGAAAAAACAACAATTTAACTTATTTTGAACATAGTTCATCTTTTTGTTTCATCTTGTTAGAAATTGTCACCACAGTTGTATTGCCAAGGCAATCAAATTTACCATTCAGCCATTAAATAATAAGGAACCCCAACAATGTATATTCCAACTGTTGCCCATTCTTAAAATTATCAGATTGATACATTGTCTTCATTACTCTTAGCTGAGAGTAAGGGAGAGTATAAAGTAGGTCTTTGTTATTTCAAAGCTTGGTTCTGTTGTTTGGATTAGTCTGTTAAAGGAGATAACTTACTTCTTATATAAATAGTCACCTGGGGGAGACTGAATTCATGGCACATGCCCATACCTTATGAAGCCAGGCATGCTGTGTAAGCACACTGAACCAGCTCTGGCTTATACTATAGCAATAGCAAGAGAAATGACTAAATTATGGTAGACAATATTCCATCTATCAAACCATAAATTATAGAAAAACAAAAGACATTTTCTTTCACATTTATTTCAATGGTGTCTTAACATTTAAATTAGTTGTAAATTTTAATATGCACAATAGATCACTAGAAACATGAACAAAACTTACAACCAAAATTTACTAAAATTGTTCTAAGTAGATATAAAAGAAGCAAAGTTGCTTCAGTGTCAAAGGTATGAATTCAAACTGAGTAAAGTATGATAACTTTTGGTAAAGGAAAATAAAATTCAATAGATAAGAAGTATGTAATAAAATGTAGTAATATTCAAATAATTGTTCATTCATCAGAGATTTTAGAATCTGCATCAGACAAACATGAAGAATATGGAGTTTTTGTATCTATCATATGGGAGATAGATATTCAGAATATATCAACAATGTAAGAATGAGCTACAATGAAATTTGAATTTATAGAGCTGATTGAGGATTTCTTACAATTCTGTGTATAATGAAGAAGCACTACCCTTTTTGGGGGAGACATAACAGGAATAGGGAAAATCCTTAAGACTAAATAAAGGAGTAAATGGGAAGATGGATTACCAAATGGTGATGTGGTTTGAAGTATTACCATCAAGATTACCTTTCATAGGTATTTTAACCTGTTGTTTTATTTAAATTAAAAACAAGCTTGCTTCACATGACAATCACAGCTCCCTCTCACTCCCCTCCTCCCCTGTCTGCCCTAACCTCTCAATCCCCCACCTAATCCCAACTCCATTCTCCAGAGAGGGTGAGACCCTTCATGGGGGAATCTCCAAAGTCTGTCATATCATCCTGGCAGGGGCTAGGCTCTCCCCCATGTGTCCAGGCTAAGACAGCATCCCTTGATATGGTATGAGCTCCCAAAGTCCATTTGGATGCCAGGGATAAGTACTGATCTATTGTCCAAGGCCCCAAAGAATGCTGAAACCACCTCACTGACACCCACGTTCAGGGGGTCTGGATCAGTCCCATGCTGGTCTCTCAGCTATCAGTCTGGGGTCCATGATATCTCCCTTATTCAGGTCAGCTGTTTCTGTGGGTTTCACCAGCCCGGTCTTGACCCCTTTGCTCATCGCTTCTCCCCTTCTGCAACTAGTTTCCAAGACTTCAGTTCAGCTATGGGTGTCTGCTTCTGCTTCCATCAGCCACTAGCTGGAGGCTTTAGGATGGCATACAAGGTAGTCATCAGTCACATTATTGGGGAAGGGCATTTATGGTAGCCTCTCCACTATTGGTTAGATTGCCAGTTGGTGTCATCCTTGTAGATCTTTGGGAATCTCACTAGTGTCATATCTCTCCACAAACCTATAATGGCTCCCTCTATTATAGTATCTCTCACCCCCGCTATCCTATGTTCTTTCCCACACTCAACCTTGAGGACATGGCAGAACTTTCATGGATATTATCTTTCAAAACTATTAGAAAAATACAGAATTATCTTTAAAAGTATGCTTATAAGGGACGAGCATCTGTGGGATTGATCCTTCTAAGCTTTAAATCCAGTCACCCCATGAGTTTTTCAAAAGTAAATTTATGTTATAAAATAGTGCTGAACTTATGAATCAATTTGACACAATACTGTTAATTGTAAAATATCTGGGAAGCCCCTAGAGATGCATATCACAAGCATAAAGAAGTCCTCTGGGTATACGTGGCATGCCTTTATCAATAGGTGATGGCATGGGAAAACAAAAACAAAACAAAAAACACCACGAGTTAATGGCTGGAAGAGCAAGTTCTTCATGAAGCAACAGCTGCTATCAGAATAAGATGTACTGAAAACTCTGTTATATAACAGAGATGTCAGACAAATGTGAATTGCCAAATAGCTATGAAGACTTGTCTTAATTCCAGTGTGTCACCAGCTAGCATAATGAATGACACCATACTGAATGACACCATAAATATATTCTAAAGGAATAATTCAAACAATACCACGATTATTTGTATACTTTATAATGAGAAAAGTTAACCAAACAAACTAAAAGGAAATTACTTGTAAATGATATTTAATGAATTAACATTTATTTACTTCAGAGTGGGGTGTGAAAACTACAAGGAATTTTAGTGAAGTTAATGTGGGAGTTTTGACTAAGTTTGAGTGAGCGTTATGCTAGCTTAGTGAAAGGATGGATGAATTCAACAAATAAAAAGCAAATCAATGGGAAAGAATATGGCATCTATATGTTATATTAAAATATACAAGGGTGTAACAGTACAGCCCAAAACACTTGATGTTTTATGGAATTTAATCAATAGATTTCTATGCCAAGGTTTCTCCCCAATGATCATAAATGGGGTAGTTTATCATTAAAGGCTAAAGTTAATGAGCAAATAAAATTGATATGAGGGACTGTGTCTAATTAAATGTACAACCAGATGTCGATTTGCAGTTCATTTGGAATATAATCCTGATTAAATGATACACTGTTGCTTTCATTATATTTATATTTATGTCTCATATGATTTGATAGTTCCCTGCTTATACAATTTTATATTATGATTTAACATGAATTACTGAATGTTTTATATATTATACACATTTCAACATTATATCTAATGTCAATATGAGCTAGAGTAAGCTGCAATTTAAAATTTACAGTATATTATAATAGCTAAATCGATGAAAATTATTAATGGACAGACTATTTATAGTCCTGCAAAGGTGGCTACAGACATTTGTGTCCATTTCTTAGGTACCTGTTACATAAAGTTATTATAGAACTTGGAAACTATATTTTGTTACAAATATAAATGGATGCCAATTTAATTAACACCTTAGATTTCTACTAATGTCCTCCAAATTTTGTAAAACTGAATGAAAAGTACTTCCAGAATATATGTATATATTTAAAACAGCATTCAGTTTTTTTTCATGCTGTAAAATAATGTATTGTAAAAAGATAATCATTGCATTAATTTTGAATTGTAGAACCAGCGAAGGACAGTTATCTCCCACATTTGGTACTTTCTTTTCTTTTATCTTGGTAATCGCTCATGGATTTATTTTATTTTTGCAAACCTATAGTTCTTGACAATTTTGATTTATATTTTGACCATCTGATAATATTTTGTAAATACTTTAAACGTATTGAACATTTAAATGCTTTAATAGACTGTAGAGATGGGTATTGACTTCAATTCCCAGCTACCAAATGGTGGCTCACAACCATCTGTAGTGAGATCTGATGCCCTCTTCTGACATCCAAATATATGGAAAAAAGAATTCTGAAAAAAATAAAAAAGAAATAAATATCAATGCATTTATGCAAATTAGTAACAAACATATGATATAAACTTTTAAAAAATTTCATTTTAAAACAGGAAGAAAATGAGTGGCACTTAGGGATGAATGTATCTAAGTCATATGAACTTTTCTGTTTAAAACTATAAAGTCCATTAAAAATGTTTGAGCCCTATTAATAGAGATATGTGGCATACACATGAAATAAAAGGTAACGGTGACAAATAATAAATAAACTAGAAAGCAGAAAGATTATATGAACAACAGGACTATGAAAGTGTGTCTGCTGTGAGACAGTGTCTTTGTTAAATGATGGAGATTTGTACCCAAAATTTCTTAACATTATGAATTCCCAAACAAAACCAAAATGGCAACACCAAATGATGTACCAATATGGATGGAGACAATATCACAAGGTACTATTCCTAGTCACAGAGGCAATTAATTTCAGCGAGAAAGACAGTCAGGTTTTTTGTCAGGCAATAGAACCCTGATAGACCCAACAATACTCAAAGGCCAGCCCTAAAAAAATACATACAACACTAAAAGTTCTTTTTCTGGTTGTATTTACTTAAACACACACACACACACACACACACACACACACACACGCATACACACAAAATGTCAGCTAAAATTTTACAATTAGAGGATAAGAGATTTTTAATTTGAGAATGGGAAGGATATGGGAGGAATTGAAGGTAGAAGAAGTAAACACAGAATGATATAATTATAGTAATTACATGAAATTCTTTTTTAAAATATATTTCAAGACAGAGTTCCTCTATGTAAGAGCCCTAGCTGTCATAGAACTAGCTCTTCAGACCAGGGTGGCATCAAACTCAAAGATCCATCTGTCTCTGCCTCCTAAGTGCTGGGATTAAAGGTGTGTGACCCCATTACATGGCCTCATAAAAAATTCTTAACAAATAAAACTATTTTTCTGCATAACAGCTTTGTAATTTCACCCATGGGGTGTTATATTTTGTTATAAAATCTGAAAGTTGGATCAAGGAGATGATTTGGTGGGTAAAAGCACCTGCTGCCAAGATGGGAAAACACTAATATGATAAAGTCATATGCTGATATCTACAAGAGAGCCATGCTGTATGTGGGGGCGTGCATGTGTGGGTGTGGGCATGCAAACATAAAAATGAATTACAACCCAATAAATGTAATAAAATTTGCAAATAATGTTTCAAAAATGTTTAAAGTATTCTTGTAGAAACTATGGTAGGTGGAAACCATATTCATAATAGCAGATAATGAGAATTTCTAGTATTTCCAGAAAAGAATTCATAGTTTAGATTTCATCAAAGTGCTTTCTATAACAAAATGTTAGAACAAGGTGGAAATCACAGATATTTTTGTAATGAAATCCTTTTGGTATTGCTATGGGATTTTCTGGTCGGTTGATTTCTGTAATAGCTGCTGTGCTCCACTGCCTCTGATTTTGACCCACTATTTCCTCAGATGATCCTGGACTGAGCAGACTTTATTTCGGCATGCACATAGAAAAAGAACCAGAGGTTCAGAGAGCTAGATGACACACTACAGTAGGATGAGGGATACAGAGAAATAGATTACTTGACAATGGAACTTAATAGAAATGCTTGAGTCAGTGTAGATTTCTGAAGCAACTTAAAGAGAAAGCAAAGATATTTTAATTTGTAAGAATGGGTCTCAATAGCAGTCATGGAGCTAGTTAAGATAAAGGAAATAATTTGAACTTACTAGGTAATTTGCATCAGAATATAATGGAACTACTCTCCTAAGACTAAAATGAATCTCTGATAACAACCTAAATATACACATAGAGATGTTGCATTAAGTCTTACACTAATGTACCTTCCCAAACCCCCAGAGACTCTCATTTCTTAGTATGATGTTATATTCTCAAAATATGACTAGTATATTTAGCTGCAGTAAATACGTGATTCAAAGAAAATTACTAAAACCTATTGCTTATCAAATACATATAATAAATTAGTCACTTGAATAGATGCTTATTTATCATTCAAAGTGTTCTCACTGTTTTTTTTAACTTTATAATGGCCAAACAACCCTTTTCTCAGAAAACAAATCAATTAGGCAAAAATGTATATTATTGGAACTGTTAATTAGAACACTTTTTGAGGAGAAATTTCAGATAATAATAAGCTAATGATTGCAATCAAGAGTGGCATCATACATGTATTTTAAATTATTGCTAATGATTGTATATGGTCATTTGAGGGGAATCAAGACAGCACAAACAATGAACATAGACAGAAATGATTTTTGTAGGGCAAACCTCAGAATATGCTCTATGCTACTGAGGACAGGACACTTCATCATGGACTTCAAATTCCTCAGAATTGACATACCTTACAAATTAATGATATATAGGCATGATCCAAGTGTTCATATGAACAAAATACCTATATGATAGGGAACTGCTTTAATTTCTTTATAACATAGCGCACAAAATTTGTTTGAAGGTTTAGTATGTTAAAGAAGACAATTTCTAATTCATTAAACTTTTTAGTAGTAACTCTAAGAAAAAAACACATAACTCCAAAAGAAAACAAAACATTACCAAAACTTACCCTTACAAAATATCATAGATAAATTGAAAAGACATCAACCTTGAATCTCATAAGGAGGTACAACACATTAGGTGCTGGGCTTTTTGTTTAATGATTCATTGCTTCTCAACGCAACCTTTTACCAGCCAAGTAAGGGAGCATCCTCTAAACTGTTATTAACAGAAAAATACATTTTAAAATTTTATTTCAGAAAGGTAATTTATATGTAGCTTTTCATTCCCTTTTAGTTTTGTTAAATTAAGAGAAAATGGTGTTCAATACTATTCTTCAGTAAAAAATTATCACAAATTAAAGACAAATGTAAGTATTGAGTATGTTGGAAAAAGTAATTCATCCCATAAGATTGGTGAAAATGTACAATTCATGCAGGATTTCTGCAAAAACATACAAGAATTTTTAAAAATATAATGCTACATAGCAATTATACCACAGTAGAATAGCTGGTTACTACTATAATAGTAATGCCATTATTGTACAAATAGTCCCATATTTACTGGTTGGCTGATATTGTAGAGTATACACCAAAAGACAATAAAATTAATCTGTCCAATAGACATTGCTATCTCTGTGTCAGAATTATATTTATCTAGCCAAGAAAAGAAAATAAACTACATCTTCACCAATTAAAAAATTCACAAAGAGCTAATGATTGTGGTGATATATTTTTATGATTTAATAACGCCACTGAAAATCAGTTTGTAAAATCAGCCACACTAGTTGGCTATAGAAACTAGATAGTGGTGGCCCACACCTTTAATCCCAGGACTCAGTAACAGGCAGAGGGATCCCTTTGAGTTCAAGTTCATGCTTACCTAAACAAGAGTATCTTTACTGACCATCTTAAATCTTGAAATCCAATTATCAGTCTCTGTGTCTTTTTTTATTCATGCTACAAAAGATCATGTGATAGAAAACAACCAAATACTGCTTATATTTGAAAAGAGAAAAAAACTGTTATTAGTAGCAATAAAGATTAATCCATTTTCTTTATTCTATGTAAACAACCTAGGAACTTAATATATGTACTGCATGAACTCACTAATGTGTGAAATCTCAGAAGGCACATTCATGGAAGCTGAGAGATGAGTGGTTGTGGAGAATGGAGAGGAAATATAGAGTTAAGAAAATCGTTCTGTGTGCACTGTTACAATTTAATATATACATTTTTCCTGTAGAAGGAAGATATATAAACTCCGTGTTTGAAGAAGAGGTTCTTATTTCTTTCCCATAAAGACAGCAAATGCTTGAGGAGGTAAATAAATTCTCTTATTTTAAACATTGTATTTGCAATTACTCCATATGATAACCTACTAATATGCAGAAATTTATACTTTTATGTATTATTTATAGTTAAATATAAATTCAAAATAATCAAAGAAAACAATTGTACTTGTCTTTTGATTCATTATTTTTTATTTCTTAATATTACTTAAAAGGATTGAACTATGTTTTAAAAATATTTTTAGTGCTCCGCATTATAATACACAGAAATTCATTACTAACTTAATTAGTATCCATTAAGTTGTTGCTAAAAATATTTTAGAAGTGTTCCTATATGGTGGTTCTCTGAATTTGTGCATAAATAAATCAGTATGAGGAATAAAGAATCATTTTATGACTATGGGAATGTGTTAATAAAATGAATGCTATGTTAATATTAGAATGCATTATTGAGAAAGCCTTTTATAGCTAATATCCAAGAGGCAATTAATAAACATTAAAACATATTGTGAAAGAATGATGTATTTTAATTAAATAACAATATGAAAGCTCAATTTGATTTCCAATTTTAACTTGCTAAGTTATAGGATTAAAGAGATGGTTTTAAAAACAGATGGACCAAAATAAAGGGATTCCTAAATTCTTTGTAATTAGCATATAATTCCAATGGCTATATCACTTGCAAATATAAAAATATCATAAATGTTTTAGTATATTTGAATTTTGTCTCATATTCATGACATGGCCTGTTGTTTGTGTAAGAGCAACAGTAATTTAATAAAATGCAATTATTACATAAATAACTCAACATTATTAAAAAGCTAAAAATAAAAGAGCTTATCATGATTGTATTCAGTGAGTTTTTCTCAAATTTAAAAGGTACAATTTTCTTTATTTGGGATTTGATGGAGAAAGATGAAGAAATTCAGATTACTGGAACAATAAACTAAGTGACCTTCAAATCACACACAAGTAGTTAAAACACTCAAGCACTGATGAAACTTGATCTTTTGGAATTGTGCATCATACATCGCAATTTGTGGAATGAAATTGTATGAAGCAATGTTTTTTCTCATTTCTAGTTTCTCTTTTCTTAATTTTCTAGTTTACCATGCACTTATTGGTCTGCAGTAAACTCTTTGCATAGAATATATTTCATTTAAAATTCATTTGAAAAATTCAAAATAATTATTTGCAGTATCCATAGATCATTAAAGGCATGCTTTTCTCATGTTCAGAAGCAAGAGTCCCATAGTGTCCTTCTTCCGTGACAAAACCCACGAACCCTTTTGATGCTAATCTAGACGGACACTCGTGGCTCATGAAAGAATCATCATTGCTAAACAAATCAGAGAGAAAATCCACCACTCTGCACCACTGGAGACGTTTCACATTCTGAATATTTCATAAGAAGGGGGCCCTAGCTTCAGTGGAAACTCTCAACAGCTTCAGGTTGCGTGCAAACGTTTACTTAAAACATTCTAGCACAGTCCAAGTGGTGTGCTGCAACAGCACCAGAGAGCCTGGAGTGATCTTTATAAATTATGGTAATTACTCGTGACATGACTCTTGCTAGGTCACAGTGGCTTGCTTGGTCCCTCTGGCTTCGCAGCAATTTCTCCACTTGCAAGATTAAGTGGGTAAGGTGCCACAGGAAACTCGATGTGAACACAATGACAAATGTCTGTTGTGACTGCTTAAAACTGAACTCAATTGTTGAGTTACAGAAACATCCAAACACAATCAAGGACTGATACTAAGCCTCAGAGTCAGGAGACTACAAGTGTAACAGTTGAAATCTTGGGAAGTATAATCAGTTTGACAGAAATTTGCAACAGCCATTTTTTCCTTCATTCACGCGTCTTGCTTCTGAATTCTGCATATAAAAATAGTTGCCTTTATATTCATGGGAAAAAATCCAAAAATAAAACAATTTGTTTTTTAAAAGATTACCTAGTCAATGTTTAGATCAATATTTGAAGTGATAAAAGCAATAGCTTAAAACATGAATTTAAATGTCAGTGAATCACCTTGATGTGGGGTACTTTTAACTTTAATAAGAAATTAATCTATATAAATATGAACCAACTAAAATCACTTTATTGATAAGTGCCAGAAAACTCCTCATAGTTCCTTACTTTCATTTTCCTAGAGTTAATCATGGTGATTTTATATTCTCAAAGTAGCATAATTCATGTCTCCTGTGAATTTGTTAGTCATGTAAGTCAAATGGAATTAATTTTGAAATTTTGTTTAAATATATTTCTAACTATCTGGTACTTTAAATATTATTTGGAGCCCAGACTAGATGTATAATTTAATTATTAGTAAAAATAATCTATAAAGACTTAATTATTCATAGTAAGGAAAATGATGTAGCACATAGTTTACTGCTTTAAATGTCTCTGACTTGAGGATGGAGAGATTGCTCAGTGACTAAGAGCTCTTGCTACTACACTGCAGCTTCACTTCCAGAGACCCATACTCTCCTCTGGCATTCACAGTCACTGTACACATTTGGGTCATTTATAAACATGCAGATAACATAATCATAGATATAAAATACAAAATGAAACGTTAAAAATAAAATATGAATATAGTGAACTGAACAATACAGTGTACTTATATTTGAGTAGACGTAAGTTTCTCTTTAATTTTGAAATATATTGTTGCTCTTACAGGTGTGTAAGTGGCAGTTCTGATTGTTTCATTAATATCAGCTTAATTGGAAGGGTATGATAAACTAGGATCATAGTAATGGCATTGGAAGAAAATTAAAAGTATCATAAAATTAAGATTTAAAATTAATGTCTAAAGAATAGAACACAGTATTCTCATGCTATCAGAAGGTCCTATGGAAGCTGCCAAGAGACATTAAGGACTCAATTTTCCTAGCTAACAATAAAGTCTGTGAGCCAGTTGGGTGTAGTGGCACATACTTTTAAACCCATCAGAGGGAGAGGCAGGTCATCTCTGTGAGTTTGAGGTCAGTTTGGTCTACAGAGTGAGTTCCAGGACAGGCTCCAAAGCAATACAGAGAAACCCTGTCTGAAAGATTAAAAACAAACAAACAAAAAAATCAGTGAGCCACAGCAGTGAGTGATTCTGAAAATATTCCCAATAACACAATGCTGACACTTTATCTTGGAAGTAACCAATGGTGGTTGAATTTATAGCTCTCTCAAGAGGACAGAACTCAGGCCTACTACTACAAACCGACAGAGGACTGAGGGGAGGTGAAACAGGCCAGGATGTAAAATAAATATATAAATTTTGAAAACTTATGTAGCAAGAAGAAAATAAATAAAAACAAATAAACCTGAAAAGGACAAAACACAAGCAAATAAAAAAATAAAAAGAGAGAAAGGAAAATCACAAGAAACATACATATAGAGAAACTCATACCGAAATTGTATAACACAAACCTGGAAACAGTAATTTTAAAGGAAAAGTCCAGACATATCATTATGAGACAAAGAAACCTAGAAAAATACCATTGAATTCATTTTATGTTGGTTTTCTACTTCTGAGCATGACCCTGACCCTAAGAGTGTTTTGTATACCCATTGAGACTCTATTGGAGAATTCTAGTTTGTCCTTTGTGAACAGTTGTCAATCAAAGAAATCTCCATCAACAAAGAGGGCATGTGTCCACTTATGCTGTCAGTGCTGGGGTCTCATCTACTTCAGACCAATGCATGCCCTATGCCTGTTACCATGATTCCATATATGCATCAGACCTATTTTATTTAAGACTGTGAATCCATAATGTCTTCTATTGCCATTGATACTTACAATCTTGGCTCCTCATCTTCTGCAAAGTTCTCTGAGACATGATTAAGAGGCAAGTGTGGCAAGTCTCTATTAACTCTTAATCACAGTTAGATATCATTAAATATGTGAACAATAGTTTCTACTTTAACTAGACTACAGTGTGCAGAATGTTGTTGGTCGTCTAGTGTTATGTCTTGTATGGGAGTTTGATACTACAGGTAAATATGAATAATGTCAACATCAGATTGTATGGATTATTAATATATTTATTTTAAATAAAAGCCCCTACTTAAAATTATTTAAACTGAAATCACTCCAAAATATCACTTTCTCTTGTGTATGTGTTTATATACATACATACATACATACATATATATGAGTGTGTATGAGTGTATTTAGTTACAGTCTTAATATGATAGCAATAGAGAATAATTAACTGTAAATAGCAGTCCTTAAAATTATTTAATATTTAAATCACCTCAAGATCTCTCTTTCTCTGTGTGTGTGTCACATGAGACAGGGAGTATATCTTGAAGTATATAATAGAATGAGAAGACAGCATCACCAGGACAGGCACCAGTATTTATTTATTTATTTTTATTATTTTAATTTTAAATAGCTTGTTTTACATGTCAATCCCAGTTCCCTCTCCCTGCCCTCCTCTGGAATCCCCCACCATCCCCCCAGCCTCCCACCCTATCCCCACTTCCTTCCACATAGGGATATCTAGAGTCCAGACACTCCCCTAAGAGTCCAAGCTGAGACAGCATCCCTCTTTGTGTTATGGACACACGATGTCTGTTTGAATGCCAGGGATAAACACGATCCACTACCCAGGGCCCCATAGGTTGCCTAGGCCTCCTCACTTCCTCTCACATTCAGGGGGTCTGGATCAGTTCTATTCATGCCTCCCAGCTGTAGGTCTGGGGTCCAAGAGCTCTCCCCTGTTCAGATAAGCTGTCTCTGCTGGTTTTGCCAGCCCATTATTTGCCAGTTTGCTCATCGCTCCTCTCTTCCTGTCACTGGGTTCCATGGGTTCAGTTTCAGTGTTTAACTGTGGGTGTTTGTGTCTGCTTCCATCAGTCACTGGATAAGGCTCCAAGGTGGTTATGGGCATCAAGTTCATTATCAGGAATGGGCATTCAAGTTGTCTCTCTACTATTGGTTAGCTTGCCAGTTGGTGTCATCAAAATTTACAAAGAATTCAAGAAGCAAGTCTCCAAAATACCAGAGGATCCAGTTAAAAGGTGGGGTACAGAACTAAATAGAGAATTCTCAATAGAGGAGTCTAAAATGGCCAGGAGACAATTAAGAAAGTGCTCAACATCCTTAGCCATCAGGGAAATGAAATCAAAACAACTTTGAGATACCATCTTACTCCTGTCAGAATGGCTAAAATCAAAAACACTGAAGACAATTTATGCTGGAGAGGATGTGGAGAGAGGGGAACACTCCTCCACTGCTGGAGGGAGTGCCAACTCGTACAGCCACTTTGGAAATCAGTATGGAGATTCCTTAGGAAAATGGGAATCAATCTACGACAAGACCCAACAATTCCACTCTTAGGGATATATCCAAATGAGGCAAATTCATACAACAAGGGCATCTGCTCCACTCTGTTCATAGCAGCATTATTTGTAATAGCCAGAACCTGGAAGCAACCTAGATGCCCCTCAACTGTAGAGTGGATAGACAAAATGTGGTACATTTACACAATGGAGTATTACTCAGCAGAAAAAAAAACAATGGAATCTTGAAATTCCCAGGTAAATGGATGGCAGTAGAAGAAACCATCCTGAGTGAGGTAACCCAGTCACAAAAAGACAAGCAAGGTATGTACTCACTCATATATGGATTTTAGACATGGATCATGATAGTGCCAGTCTGCACTTCCACTGACAGAGAGTATGGGAAACAGGAAAGAACCTAAGAGATATGCATGGTACCCCAGAGAAGAGTAATGAGGCAAGATCTTCTGAACAGATGGAGAACATGGCGAGGGTGGAGGGGAGTGGGAGCTGGGAAGAAGAGAGGGGGAGAAGGGGAAGAGAGAGTAGGTCAAGGGGGAACAGGAAGGTTGAGTGGGGGCTAGAATAGAGGGAAGAGGGAATCATAGGTTAGAAGACAGATCAGGCACCAGTGTGAATTCTAGTGATCTAATGGGATGACACCAGTATTTATAAAACAATTACATAGGAGAAAAGACAGTGATCCTCTGACACAGATCTTGCTGATTTCCTCACATCTGCATAATTCCTAACAATGCCTATGTTAAAGTGAAATCTCCTATGGAGACTAATTTTGGCACTCAATGGTGTCACTGCTGGCAACTAATCTATTTCGATTTTGGTATTCCAAAATACAGATATAGTCAGCAATATTTGAGAGAACATGACACAATTCTTTTCTACTTAACATTGTCAGTGATTGCTCTTCTAGTCTTGGTGTATGAGTGAATTTTCTATCTAATAGCTAGTGTCAGGGTGACAGATAGTATATATCTACACACTCTTCTCTCTCTCTCTCTCTCTCACACACACACACACACACACACACACAGAGAGAGAGAGAGATAGAGAGAGAGAGAGAGAGAGAGAGAGAGAGAGAGGGAGGAATGTCCAACTGAAATTAGTTACTAATCTTTAGTATTCAACATTCTCTTGAATTTTCTCACAGTGATGTAATTCTTGTGAACATAAGAATGCTTCGTTATAAATGGTGGCTTTATTTGCTTATTTGTTTGATATAGATATGACTATGTTTATGAGGGGAGAGATCTTGTCTGTGTTCCTGTGTGTTTGAGTACGTGTGTGTGTGTGTGTGTGTGTGTGTGCTTTTGACAAAAACAAAGAACTATAAATTTACAATATATGTCTATCTCTTGTTAGCTTACAGACAAAACAATTCATATGTATGTAATTAATATCTTAAAAGAAAGCATCTAACCATATGTCCCAAATAATGTCCTATTCAATATTTACATTAGTGACTTGTAACATTCAGGATACTCGGCAATAAGATACACATGTTTCACAGAGCATATGTAGCTGAGACAGGTGCAAAAATTCTGTGGCAGCATAAGGGAAAAATGGATGTAAATAAAAACCAAGACCACAATAAACAAAAGCTGTTCTCAGATGTGCAAAGAGAGAATAATAATATCCATTCTGAAGAGATATATGAGGCTGGGAGCTTTGATTTTCATTAGATATTGAATGTGTTAAATCGTACATTTAATGAACTGAAATGGTTGAAATGGGCTCATGAGAAACAGCTGGTTCATAATGCTTTTGAGCTTATGACTTCATCAAACTTTATAACTATTTTAAATCATTGGCTTAATTATATAGGATAAAAGTTTCAGGTTCTCAAAGCATCATGCAGCAAAATGTAAGTAATATTCTCCTGAATTCTGCTATTAATCTGCTTATCTGTTTCCACCTCCTATTCATGACTTTCAAAACTGAGCCTGGTCTTTCTACTGTAAAACTATTTCTGTACAGTCAGAGTCTTGCTTATCATTGAAATAGTTTCTATGTGTATACAATATGCCTAATTGTGTGTATATTTGTGATTTTTCATTAATTCCACAGAAAATTCAAGGCAAATATTCTTTGGAGTTCTGCTTCACAGATGCACCATGATTCTCTATTATATTACATTTGCTAAAGTAAAATGCTACAAATGGAGTGCTACATAGATAATAAAATTTGTGTCTTCCTGCAAAGGCTGTAAATTCAATTATCAAGGAAGCAGTGTGCTACAGTTTTGTGAAAGGTTGTTCCTGGTTCATAGTTTACTGTCTTATTCTTACACACATTTTGGTGATAAGACATGGGGGCTGCATTGGTTTACCTTTAGAAGCACAGCCTAGTATTCTGTGTCTTCTCCCTATGAAATGGTTTTATCCCCCAAAACATTGCAGTATATGTTAAAAATTTTCAAAGTGAATTGATGTAGTACAGGAATTAAAACTGCTCATGAACAAAAGCATTGATAAACTAATGGATTTTTTTACAGTTTCTTTTCTCATTTCCAAAGAAGAATGAATTAAGTTTTCCCAAAATAACTGTGTAGCTCAGTGTGTTTTCACATCTTGTGTTTAGTAGAAAGTTTAAAAATGGAGTGTGAGTAAACTTTCCTCATGATTTGCTTTCCTGTGTAACTTTATAATCAGCACTGAAAGCATTTTCTTCTTTTTTGCTTTAAAGTTTTTGAACTCTATGATTATGTTTTAGCACTATTCAACAAGATAAAAATATACATTGATTTTTACCAATTCTTGATTATCTGTACATTTGTCTCTCCCTTGTCAGGCAATTAAAAATAAGTCATAAACAAAGCACTCTAGGTGAATGAGGAAAACTGGGAGCAACAGAAATGGTTCTCCCCAGGGAAGAGCACAATCATTGGTAATCCTAGAAAACATGCATGAAAGTTTATACCAAATGAACAGTTTATATTGAAGAATATTTATATTCTTCATATATAACACATATAAACATAAATGTATGCGACAACAATTAATGATAAATGAGACCCTGAGTTTCAATGAAAACAGGGTGTTTCATGTGGGAGGATTTGGAAGGAGGTAAGAGAAGATAGTTTGTTATTATGTTATGTTCTCAATTAAAAATGTGAAAGAAAAAAGACATGAGTCATTTCTACTGACAATTTATTTGGAAATAATATTAACATTGTATTGTTAGAAGGCAGAATAAGTGCTTGCAGCATTTATTATTAACAAGAGCAGATAGTTTAGTATGAACCGGATACTCTAGACAACTTTACAACTTGGAGTACACATTATGCCTACATATCCACTTTGTCTCTGAGTATGTAGGCATAATGTGTACTCCAAGTTTTAAAGTGGAGGTTTACAACAAAGCTATGAAATCCCATTTTACTCAGTTTATAGAAATCTTGCATATAATATCTTGCACCTACAGCATCAGGCTAAATTGATTTTTAATAGGACAAAACATGAAAGATATGAAAAATATTAAAAGCATGATTTTTCATAGATGGTTGCAATACTTTGTACATTATTACAAGCTATCAAAGTTAGGTTTAGTTGCTAATGTGACATATATGGGAAGAGTGAATCTGAACTGTGTAATTTTCTATTTCTATGTCAAACTGGTTTGTGGGTATGTCTGTGGGACATTTTCTGGGTTGCTAATTGATATCAGAGACCCCAGACCACTTGGTGAGGCACCAGTCTTGGGCAGGTGGGACTGGTCTGTATGAGAAAGGTAACAAGAGGTGGAAGCAAGCCTGTAGACTTCATTTCTTTATATATATATATATATATATATATAATTTTATATAAATTAGAAACAAGCTTGCTTCACATGTCAATCCCAGCTCCCTCTTCCTCCATTGCCCCTCCATTAGACCCCCAGACCTCACCCAATCCCCACACCATTCCCCAAGGAGAATGAGGCCCTCTATGGGGATCTCCAGAGTCTGTCATTTCAACCAGGGCAGGACCTAGGCCCTCCCCCATGTGTCCAGGCTGAGAGAGCATCCCTCATGTGGAATAGGCTCCCAAATTTCATCGTATACTATGGTAAATATTGATCTACTGCCCAAGGTCCCAGAGATTCCCGAGGTTTCCTCACTGATATCACATTCAAGGGGTCTAGGTCAGTCCCATGCTGGCCTCTCAGTCATCAGTCTGGGGTTCAAGAACTCCCCTTTGTGTGGTCAGGTTTCACCAGCATGACTTGACCCCTTTGCTCATCAGTCATCCCTCTCTGTCACTGGTTTCTAGGAGTTCAGTTAAGTATTTAGCTGCAGGTATCTGCCCCTAATTGAACACCCCAATATTAGCCCATATACATATGAACACCTAATATTTGACAAAGAATTTAAAATTATAGAAAGGAAAAAAGAAAGTATCTTCAACAAATGGTGCTGGCATAACTGGATGCTGGCATGCAAATGCAGAAGACTGCAGATAGAATCATGTCTATTGCCATGCTAAAAATAGTTATGTCCAAATGGATCATAGACCTCAACATAAATCCACCCAGACTTAGGAGAGATAGTGGGAGACATTAGTCTACCATGATGACATCAATCGTCACATATCATTTCAAAGTACAGGAAAACAATTTGTTTCTTTTATTGACCTGAAGTTTAGCTTTATCACTGCCTATACAGTAATAAAGAAACTGCAATGTGAGAGATGATTGGTAAATGAAAGTTACAAATGTCTTGTTTTCACAAATAACTGGGAACTGTATAATGACTCCTATTTTTAAAATGTTGTCCCAGATTCATAAAAGTACTTAGATTGTGTTGTTCTAGCATTATTTAACACTAAAATTAAACTTAGGTACATATCAAAGTACTCAGTTATTTAAATACTGGAAGAACATAATTTGTGAAGCAAATTTTATGTTTTAGTAATGTTCAAAAAGTGTTTTGTACCTATATTCATATGGATGTTAAGGTCATGCAACTGTGTTAGCATATGTGTATTTATGGGAACACATGTGTATAAACGACAATCGACAGTCTTGATGGACAATCTCTATGACACACCCCAGCTTCATCAATTTCTTTTGGACACAAGATGTCTCATTTGACATTGGTCCTCACCACCCCTATTAGACTGGGCTGATCTTTGACTTCCAGGGGTTCACGTTGCTCTGTTCTCTCTGGCACTGGGGTTGTCAGTGTTGCCTCCCAGCTTTTTAAAAATGTGTATTCTGAGGGTCAAACTCTGGTCTGTTTGTATGCAAGGGAAATACTTTACTGACTGAGCTATCACTCCATCCCCTGACAAGCTTTATTTAATCATTATGTGAATTATAATATTCATTTATATTTATATATAAATTTAAATATTACTGAGGGAAACATTTTATTAGGTAGGTAATATTCCTCAATATGTATTTGTTGCTAGTAACACAAAGCAGATTTTATATTATAATGAAGAAATTTATTTTTGCTCATGATTCAGTTCCAAGGTGAAAGGGTCATATTTGGTGATGATCATGGTTTGCAGAGTTCCAATGAGCTTTAGAATATCATAGATTAAGAAACATTGGTTGCTGAAGTTAAACTGTGGTTTATTTATTTTAAAGAAATCAATACTCAGCCATGACATTTAACACAGACCTGTATGTGGTCATCTTCAAAAAGGTGCTGCTTTTGAATATTGCAATAAAATTATTACCACATTTTAATATGAAATAATGCAGATTAAATAACAACATGAGTTTAGGAGAAATTAAATTTATTCTGGATACATGCAAGTGTAGGAACACATGTGTGCACATGTAGCAACTATATATAGGCTTCTGTAAGAAATTGTTGTTTCTAGAAGCATGACATATTGCACATTATCAATGTAGATTTTAATTAAGGTCATACACAAAACTTCAAGATTACATTATCTGCAAACTAACAACAGTTAAATAATAATCTCATGAAGAAAGTAAATTCTATACACAAATTGCAACCAGAATATGAATAATAATTAATATTAAAGATCTTAGACCATATTGTCTGGATGTTCTAAACTAGTCATATCTTTTCTTTTAAAAAGAAAAGACAAAATGTATGTGTGGAGAATGTATAGAACTTATATAAAGATCTTATAGAAGAGATGGGGACAACAAAGGTTTATTTGTTTTTAATGGCCACATAAGATTTTTTTGTAAATATTAAAATAAAACTTAAGGTCCTCGTAGTTATAGATAAGTATTACTACCAAATCTGTTACATTTTTATGTATTAATTTATTGACTTTGTTATATAATTTTGTGTTTATATTACACTGTGTCTTTTGGGGGGGTTGAGACAGGGTTTCTCTGTGGCTTTGGAGGCTGTCCTGGAACTAGCTCTGTAGACCAGGCTAGTCTTGAACTCACAGAGATCAGCCTGCCTCTGCCTCCCGAGTGCTGGGATTAGAGGCATGAGCCACCACCACCCGTCTTCACTAAGTCTATTAATAAGATGTCTTCTTCTGAGATGACCAAATTTAAAAATGAACAAATATATAAGGTAAAACAAAGAACATATGAAAGAGTTGAAACATTTTGTCTATTTTTCTATGTATATATGTTCTCTTATATATATTTTAATTTCGATAGCGATTTGTACATAAAATATAAGAGAAAAGTATGATCAAAGATTTATGCTTCCATTATTTTAACAAAAATATTTATTTAACTTGGATCACAATGAAGGCCACAGGACAGGTTCACAATTATATTAAAATAATGGTAAACAAACAAAATATAGTGATGTGGTTGGTCAGTGCTCTAGAAATGCATGTGTGTATGATGATGTGTATGTTGCTTTTCTGCCTATATTTTAGTTACAAATAGTGATATTCTATGTAGACAAGAATTGTTTTGGACTTAGGTTAACTCACGCTGCCCTGAGAGACTTCCTGCATCAAACCTTCTGAATGCACGTTTTTCAGGAGTTTGTTCTATACGGAACTATGTTGTGTTTTAGAAATAGAAAACAAGGTGAAACTATTGATTAAAATTATTATCAATTGTACATTTTATTTTGTCATTAATACCATTTACTTTGGATGGCACTTGTATTGCCAAATATGAACATTCCTTAGTTTAGTGAAAATATGAGAGATGATTTCAATAGTACTAGGTTTGAAAGATTTTAACCTGTTTAAATGAATTTCATAATCACTTGTCCAGTGTTAATTTGAGTATCATTTGTTCAAAACCTGCATTTGTTTTACACGGTTACTTTTATCTACACTGTTTTGTTCTTGAACAACTAAATTTGTCTTTAGTTCTTAAAATACAGTACTCATCTGCTTGTTTACAGTATATTGAAAAGTTTTTTAAATTATTATTACTCATTATGTAACTTTGATTATTGTCCTTTCATCAATTTCAGATTGCTTGTGAAAATTATTAGTGACTATTGAAGTTCTTTTATACATATCATAATGGAAAAAGAAAACAACATGTTCTATATATGCAATTTGATTCAAATTATGCAACATAATCTCTGCATCTAAATATTTATTTACACACAGGAATTTATGACTTTTCCCCAAAAGTATAGAGTTAAAGTGACATGCTATAAATGTTTTCTAGAAAAAATGCTTTAATTAAATCAGGAATGGTTTTCAAATGTGTTTAACAAGATCCATTCAGTTCTTGTTAAATTAACCAATTGTATTACTCTCAATTACATAAAACCATGAAATAGCAAACAAATTAAAACTGGTTGAAGGGAAATTTGAAGCAAAAATATTAGTTTGCTTTGAAAGGAAGAATAGCCATTTGTTCAGTCTGGAGCACTGGTAGGCTTTGTGTTCATCCAACCGTTGAGTCACAAACTCCTATATATAAATGCATATGTGTGTATGTGTGTGTGTGCATGTAGTTCATGAAATTAGTTTAGTGTTTAACTTGAATATCTTGAAGATTTGTACAAAGGATTTTGGCCTACTTATATCTTCATCAATTATTTGTAAGTCATTTCTGTGTGTCATATGCTAGCATAATGACTAAAAGCATATAAGTTTAACACAAAATATCCAACTAATGAGACATCAAACCATACATGTAAAGTATAAATAAAAGTGCACATATTTGAATAAATTTGAAGGGCAATTGAAAGTATTTAAACTTCCTTGAAATAACAACTTTATGGTTTTTATTTTCAGTGTTTTCTACAATTTTAAACAAAGTTATTCCCTGTTTTAAACTCATAAAGATAATTTTAGTATAGGGGGTTTCTAGAATCAAGTGTGGTTCTAGAATAGTCAATGCATAAAGTACCATTTGCTTTCCTTGAATATGACTTTATTTTTAAAATTTTCATTGGAAGCAAATGTTTTAAAGAGAGTGACAAAATAATCTCCAGTGTCATTTAAGTTATGGAAATATAATATTTTCATCAACATGACAGGTGCATATTGGCTAATTTCTTTTATTTAGATATAGTATATTGAAAAATAGTCACCATTTATATTCATTGTGAGTACATAAATGCTGAAAGTAGAAATTTCTACTTATAGTTTTAGTACAAGGTTGAATGCACTCATCACACTTCATTGGTTGTACATTTTATACTTAGAAAAAGTGTTAAGAGTCCCTTTTATTGATTCACAGGCTAGGCAATTTCATTTTTTTGTTTTCATAGTTTGACCTATCACCCCAGCATCCATTAGGCACTACAATAGCAAGGTGTAGACACATCAACTACAAAGAAATAGAATGAAAATGACACTGTCTCCAGCTAGGGATGCATTAATAGACCTGAGAATTCAAACATAGAAAAGGCAATTTTTTCCTGCTGGGAAGTGGTGTTCTCTGGAGAGCCATCTCAGACTGAAGAACATGATATGAAAATCAATAAAGGCCCTATTGTGCTACTGATGTGTCCGGTAAGTGTCATTTTATATCTGGCTAGCGGATATCTAGGGGAAGTTAAAGCTACTTTACTCATAGTAATTGGATGAATCCTTTTTCATCAGTGGTCTATATTGCTGTTCAGTGCAAAAACTAAATATACGGCGGGGTCCAGTTGGAGAAAAGACCTCATGGAGATGAACGTGAGAATGTTGAGGCTTCCCACAGTTCTATTAATGGGATCACTGATGCTTTCCACTCTCCGAATTCCTATACTTACTCATGAATTCAAAAAGTTAACTGTAAATACTGAGCTAAATGACAGGAATTGTGGTTGGGGAAACAACAAATTGGTTAACCAAAGAAAGCAACTTAAAAGACGGCATTACAAACACCAGGATGATTTGCCAAAGTTGAGTAGCTAAATCGAATGATTAAATTTCATCAACATGTATTACATTTGCCTAGAAAAAAATCACATGTTTAAAAATCATCTAGCTATTAATTTCAGGCATGTTTATTATATATGCTATTATATGAAATATTTTGGAATTCTATGACATTTATCATTGCTTTCCAAAAAAATGAATAAGCAACAAACCTTGTCAATTTTCTTATCATGTTATGTAATAAATTAGATATATTTTTTGGTAAAAGTCCTTCTATGTTTAGTTTAAGAACACAATTATGTGAAAGATATTCTCATCAATAAAATTAGCTCTTCCATTTGTTGTTTACATTTGAAATTACATTTTCTCTATAGTTTTAGTTTCTGCTGCCCTTAATGTAAAATAGTCTAGTCCATTTAATTTAAGTTTACATGTTCTGAAAAATTTAAATGTATGAGTTTTATTTTTTACTTAATTGAAATTGGTTTTGGTATCCATGAATGCAAAATTCTATATTGGGCATATAATTACTCACCCAATAAGAATACTGAAGTGTAACTATGGATTCATTGCATTTGGGCCCATAACTTCACAGTCCCAAAGATACTTTTGATACAGTAAAGTCTACAGACTTGGGAAAATAAAGAGACTAGGAAATTCTAGTGAAAAAATCATGTCATCCAGAATATACAAACTCCTAAAACTCAGCAGAAACAAAACCAAACTGGATCAGAAAAAAAATCAGAAAAACTTAGTCATTGCTCAAAAGATATATGAATACACAACACTGTTACAATAAAAATTTCAAATAACATTCATGAACATTGGGTAAGTGAAAAATGAAAACTAAATGAACCTACTTCCCACCTACTAGGATGGCTAATGATATCAACAGCAAAGAAAACAACTGAAAATAGCAAAGGAAGACATAGGTTGAAGTATTCAGTATCCCTAGAAGACTGGCAGAAATGAAAATGGCATAACTATGGTAGAACATGTAATACAAATGAAGGATGCCCTGTGATGGGCACAACAGATGGTAATGGTGAGGAAACTGTATTTATAATATTATGAGTAGATGAGTATTGATAGATTTGCCCAGTGTTTTCTAGCAACTTCTTCCAAGTTCAAAGTAATCAAATTAGAGAGACACTGGTAATAGAAAAGGGGTTTCTAGTAGCATTGGGGAAATAGAGAATGGGGAAGATTTTTCTTTTTTATATTCAGATCATGTTTTCCTCTTACCCTTACCCTCCCACTTCTCTTACCACCCAGCTTCTCTCTCTCTCTCTCTCTCTCTCTCTCTCTCTCTCTCTCTCTCTCTCTCTCTCTCTCTCTCTCTTCTGTCTCTCCTTCTCTCTTCTTCCAAAAGAAAACACAGAAATCAAATAAATTTTAAGCTTTATATATGGGGACTAGAGCAATGGCTCAGCTCTTAGGAGCACTTACTGTTGTGGCTTAAAACCATCGTGGCAGTGGTACCAGGACCTATCACTGGTGCATGATCTGGCTTTTTGTAGCCCATTCCCTATGGTGGGATACCTTGTTCATCCTTGACACAGTGGGGAGGTGCTTGGTTCTGCTTCAACTTTGGTATGCCAGACTTTGTTGACTTCCTATGGAAGGCCTTACCCCTTTGAGGGGTAGATAGGATGTCGGAAGGCTGGGAGACACATGGAGGACAAGGGAGAGATGGGACACTGGGGTTGGTTTGTAAATTGAAAAAATAAACTTCTTTTTTTAATAAAAATAACTTCTGTAACTCCAATTTCAGTGGCTACAATTCCCTTTCCTGAGTTGTCCAGCACCATATTCACAAACATCGTTCACAGACATAAACACAAAAAAGCAATTAATTAAAATACTTTTTAATCGCCGGGCGGTGGTGGCGCACGCCTTTAATTCCAGCACTCAGGAGGTAGAGGCAGTCGGATCTCTGTGAGTTCGAGGCCGGGCTGGACCGACAGCCTCCAAAACAATGCAGAGAAACCCTGTCTTGTAAAAAACAAAAAAACCTTCTTAATCAATTAATTTAATTTCCCTAAAATATACTGCTTTAGTTGTAAGAAAGGAGAGATAAATTTCTTTGCTGTTTCCAGGCAGTGGTATCACACACCTTTAATCCCAGCACTTGGGAGGCATAGGCAGATGGATCTCTGTGTTTCAGGCCAGTCTGGTGCAGGACAGCCAGGGCTTAACAGGGAAATGATGTTTTGAAAAACAAAAACAATCAAAATCTTGAATTCTGTAATAATACACAGCATTTTAAAGAGACATCTGCAAATGAAAAGTATAAATAAGGTTCTAGAAATGACATGATTAAAAATATATGTAAGTAAATATTAAAATTATTAGAAATGTGTATACTCTTTGGCATATATTGTATTTAAAAGTAAGTCAAAACCGATCACTGAGTAAAATGTCGAAGCTGGGTGGAATGGTGCAGAACATAAGCCATGACATACAGTGCTTTAAAGGACCAGTAGGAAAAGGAGGGCCTAGAGTTACTGGGTACTAGTGGCCACTGCTAAGTTCTCAGGGACTCAAGAAACAAGGCTACTGGCTCTTCCTGGGCTGCAAGCACCTGGAAGCAGTGGTCTGCCAGCATCTTGGAGCAGTGGTTGTCCATGGCTACTCCACATTAAAATACCACTGTGACAGTGTAATACACCAACCCATTGTCTGTGCTATCTGAAGTTGCAGCAGCCTGAACAAGCACTTGCTGATGGCCAGAGAATCCTAGAAGTCGATAGGCAATCTGAGAAGGTACATTCCTGGAGCAGTGTTGGCTAGAGATGGAGACTTACAATGAGGACGGTTACAATCTGCAGCAAGAACAGGAACTCATTTTAGGGGACGAGATTCCTAGTGCACTTCCAATTGCTAAAACGCAGGTCTGGAACACTACTGAGGAAAAGAAAATCCTCCAGGAGAGAATACCACACACCTGTCTCAGCAGGGTCACTGCTGCTTAGCCAGAGAGGGAACCGGAAGTCTGACAGCAGAACCACAGATGTGAAGACTATGTCCTGGCCCATCAGGCATAGAGGCCAAGAATGATAAATATATGGCCAACGTGGATGAGTTCTATCAGTGAACAAAAAAGAAGGAAACCAGATATTCCTGGCTACTTGTGTGGGAAGATCATCTTTGAACTAATGTGGGAACCCTGCATCACATCTAGTGATATCAGCTATAACCCGAAGGGTATTGAAGAGCATCTGCAGCACATGGGTCATTTTGACCCTGTGACCCAGAGCCCTGTGACACAGAAACCACTCATCCCAAACATGGTCATGAGCAATTTATTGATGTATTCATAAAAGAGAATGACTAGGTACAACACTATGCCTGGCCCACAAGGGTCTGGGGACAGAAGTTCCAGTTCCTATGTAGTTTTTGTCCTGGGGTCTGCCCCATCTGTCATGCTGATTGATTTTCAGTGTAACTATTGATAGGACATGGGCAATCCCTATCCCTGCTTCTAGGTGATGTTTGCTTGAGGGGGCTTCTATTGCCATAGTCCTGAAATAAAGTCTGTGAGCACTATATAAATAATAAAAAATAATAATAATGAAATTGTCAATAAAATGTATGTGCAACATGAAAAACAGATATTTTGGTTCAAGCTTCAAGCTGAAGATCAGGGAAGCAAAGCATCTAGTCACTACCTCTTACCTTTACCTCAGGCTGAAAGGGATGATCCTGTCTCCATGAACTCTCAACAAGCCTCAGACTACTGCCTCTCTTCAGTGTGACTGGAGAGTCAATGCCTTCCTATCCTCAGTGTGGTTGGACAATGAGTGCCATCTCTGAGACCCTGTTCCTGACTTAAATAACTCTCATGAGTCCTGGGATTAAAGGCATGTGATCCCAAGTACTGAGATCATCTTTGTGACTCAATGTAAACAGTTCCAGCAACACTATAGCATAATTCACTTCTCATCCTGGCATAGTCTTTTACTTTCAAGTAGGTAGGGCAGACATTAAGTGTGAACCTGAAAACCAAGGAAAACACATTCCATGATTAATTAGTCACTTTCACGGGCTCAGTAAAATAAGGAGGGTGAGATAATGCCTGACAGGACAGATAAACATGGGTGTGCATAAATTTTCTCTCTCTTGATTTAGCGGCTTACTCTGAACATTTACCATCAAAATGAGTCTTACACTAATATATGTGTCCATCAATCTCTTAGTCAGTACAGCAACATTGCACCCTGAATGTGTACTGCCATTGCTTAATTAAACTTGCTTTAGTAAAAATAATCATATACCTTCATCCTGAAAGACTGCAGCTGCTGGCAGGAATCCAAGTTTTTGTAGTATTGAATAAATATATATTTGCTTGTTTGCTACATGTTTCCCAGACATACTTTCATGATGAATCTGACCTGTCACAAATAAATAAATGAAAGAATTTTGATGATAACTGCATGGTGAAAACCTTGGGATCAACACAGCCACATTCTCCATTTTAAGCAAAACAAACAGAATATAAATTTGTAATGAGTATACCTTAAAACACAGGTGCTGTATTCTAGTTTTGTTACGGAAATAAATTGTTAACAGTGTGAATCTTGGCATTGTTGGGGCACCTGTCCTCTTAATGTTCTAACAACAGACATCTACAAGGTTGGCCCTATCAATACTCTATCCTAGAAGAGTAGTCTCATTTAGCATACTGTTCCATGAGAAACCATAAAAATTGATGAACTTGACTCACATTAGAGTCAACTTGGAAAAGGGAACCTCAACTGAGAAATTTCTTCCATCAATTTGGCCTACAGGTAGGTCTTTGAAGCATTTTCTTAATATTGATTGATTTGTGATGACCCAGCCTATTGTGAATGGTGTCACACCTGGACAGTTGGTCTTGGCTATATAATAAACAAGCTGATCAGGGTAAGCTTGTAGGCCAGTAAACAACACTATTCCATGGCAATGCTTCAGGGTCCAGCCTTAAGACCCCACACAGAGATAAAAACTTATGCTTCTGCAAACAAATTCCCACCCTGTTTACTTTGAATAACTTTAATGAAGTTCATTAGGCCACAAAAACAAACAGTCAGACAAACCTGCACAGGGTTTCAAAGGTTAAATGCTTCTTAGGAGAGGAGGGTGTAAAGTATTACTGTAGTAAATTCACACACAATCTGACGGACATGCTTTTTATTTCATGCGCTCTTTATTATTGTGTTTCTACTCTAATAATCTTGTTCAACTTCTAACTTCTCCTTGCTTCTAATTCCACCTTCTTCTTTTATTCAAAAAATTTCTCCTTCATGAGCCTTGAAGTGATAAAGAAATTTCTCTCATTGGTCAAAAGCACATTTCTAGAGTAAGCGATTAGAAGCTGAACCATTTACTATGGCAACACAAGGATAAAAGGCCTTAGGAGCATAACCACAACTAGACAGGGAAGACACAGTACCCTTGTGTTTAGGGCATAGATGTTTAGAATTAAAATTTTCTCTTGATGGATTTTTCCTGTGATGAATATGAAATGGCCTTCTTTAATCCTTTTTGGTTGATTTTAGTTTGAAGTCTATTTTGTTAGATATTAGGATAGTTACACCATCGTGTTTCTTGATTGGAAAAATTTTTCCCAGCCCTTTACAACGAGGCAATGTCTATCTGTGAATTTGAGGTGTGCTTTCTTGTATGCAGCAGAAGGATGGATTCTGTTTTTGTATCCAATTTGTTAGCCTGTGTCTTTTTATAGGTGAAGTGAGACCATTTATTTTAATTGATATTAATGACCAGTGATTTCTAGTTCCTGTTATTTTTGTTTTTTGTTTTTGTTGTTGGTGATGACATTGTGTGCTTAATTCTCTTCTTTGTTGTTTGCTGATGTAAGCTCATCTATTTCCTGTATTCTTGTGCACATAGATGATTTACATGGGTTGGTGTTTTCCTTCTAGTACTTTCTGTAGGGCTAAGTTTGTGGATAGGTATTATTTAAATTTGGTTTTAACATAAAATATCTTTTTTTTCTTTCTTTCTTTTTTTTTTTGGTTTTACGAGACAAGGTTTCTCTGTATTGTTTTGGAGGCTGTTGGTCCAGCCTGGCCTCGAACTCACAGAGATCCGCCTGCCTCTGCCTCCTGAGTGCTGGGATTAAAGGAGTGCGCCACCACTGCCCGGCGAATATCTTTTTTTTAAAATCTATGTTTATTGAATGCTTTGTTGGGTAAAATAGTCTGGGCTGGCATCCGTGGTCCCACAGTGTCTACATGACATCTGACCCGGACCTTCCGACTTTTATTGTTTCCATTGAGAAGTCAGGTGTAATTTGATAGGTCTGCCTTTATATGTTACTTGGTCTTTCTCCTTTGCAGCCCTTAATATTCTTTCTTTATTCTCTATGTTTATTGTTTTGATTATTATGTGACAAAGGAGCTTTTTTTTTGGTCCACTCTATGTGGTGTTCTGTAAGTCCCTTGTATTTTCATAGGCATGTCCTTCTTTAGGTTGGAGAAGTTTCCTTCTATGATTTTTGTTGAATATATTTTCTGTGCCTTTGAGTTCGACTTCTCCTTTTTCTATCCCTGTTATTCTTAGGTTCAGTCTTTTCATGGTGTCCCAGATTTCCAGCATGTTTTCTCTTAAAGATTTAAAATTACTTTGACTGATGAATCTATGTCTTCGAAATTATCTTCAGTGCTTAAATTTCTCTCTTCCATCTATTGTATTCTGTTGTTCATGCTTGTGTTTGTGGTTCCTAATAATTTATCCAGATTTTCCATTTCCAGAATTCTCTCAGTTTCTGTTTCTTTATTGCTTCCATTTCAGATTTCATGTCTTGAATCATTTTCTTCATTTGTTTGATTGCTTTTTTTTGTTTGTTTTCTTTAAGGGGTTTGTTGATACCTTCCAATTTTGTTCGTTTTTTCCTCAATTTCTTGATGAGATTTTTTTTTCAATTTCTCTTTAAGAGCCTCAATCATCCTCATGAAGTTATTTTTCAGGTTGTTTTCTTCTAGTTCATCTGTGTTGGGAAGTTCAGGTCTTGCTGTTGTAGCACAACTAGTTTCATGTTGTTCTGTATTGCTCTTTATATTGTTGAGTGTTTTCTTACCTTGTTGCCTATGATTCTCTTCCTGTAATTGGTATAGGTGAAGCTTGTACTTCAGGGGTTCTCTTTTCTCTAATTGATAGAGTTGGGGGTTGTGGCTCCATCGACCATGCCGTCAGGCAGAAGTAGAACACAGCTTCTGGTTAACTCTCCTGCTGGAGGAAGTGGGCCCAATGCTCATGTGGTCACTCCTTCAGGTGCAAATGGGGCTATAGTTCTGGTGGACACTCCTCCCATTGGGGGTGTAGATAGGACTGAGGATCCAGTGGTCGATGGAGTAGCAGATAATCTCCCACCCAGAAATGGCAGTGGATGCTGGTTGGGATACAGGTGCTCTTTCCCAGAGGAACTTTGGTAATAGTTTCTCGTATGTACTGCTGGAAATCACTGTTCTTGCTTGACTCAGTGATCACTCCTCGATCCTGGGCCTGAGGCTGGAGCCTGCCTGTGACACTGTTCTCTTAAGTTTGTGGCTCCCTTGGTGCTCTCTGTGTCTGAAACTCCAGCCTTCCACTGATGCTGCTCTGGGCTTGAAGCTGGAACCTACCTTTGTCTGTGCTCTTAGGTCTGAGGCTCATGACTCCCTTGATCCTGCTCTGTGCCTGGATCTTGGTTCTTCCTCTGACACTGCTTCCAGTCTGGGATTTGGGTCTCTCACTGATGCTGTTCCAGGACTTATGCTCTGGCCTCCCTATCAAGGTGTGTATTTTTGAAGCTGTGAATTTGAATTACAGTTTATAAAATGGTGTTCATTGCTAATCTGAGTACAGGTTAGAGTGTAATAAGGTTAACATTTTGTACATTTTCTAAACACAATCAAATTTGATTTTGTGGTGAATTTTACCTTGTATTTCTACATTCTAATTCCTCTAGAATTTCAAAATCCTTCTTTGTTCCTTTATATGTCTTCAGAATATTCCTATCAATTCACTCATTGATGTCAGTAGTCTAATCATGCCTATCTTTCTTAAATCATTTTACACTTAGCATTCTGTCCTTAAAATTTTTGCAGTAATTATTTTTGTATTCAACCATGATCAAAATATATCAATATGTGCAAAGTGTCAATAACTTAACTATGAAGACAAACATGAAATTCATTTTCATATATATAAGCATATGTATTTATATACAGACAAAAGATATTTATTTATATTTGAAGTAAAAGCAAAATAGACCCTGATTTGAGAGGGAATAGGAAAAAAAGGAGACAGCAAAGGGAGGGTTGGAGGGAAGAAAGGAAATGGCAAAATTTATTTCGAATACAAATAAAATAACTGCAACAAAATATATAAATGGGATATTATACATTCAATATTATTGTATAAATTTCATATAAGGCAGTTTATTGATATACACTTTATATGTGTGGAAATAAATTAGTGCTAAAATTGAGGAAAAATGTTACAGACATTCATCATATTGAACATAGTACCCATAGTCATATTCATGCCCTTATTTTATGTGTGTGTGTGTGTGTGTGTGTGTGTGTGTGTGTGCATGTGTGTATTTGTACCTTCTCTTAACCAAATTGCCACATGGAATTAGTGTATTTGTCATCCATTGTGGATATATGAGTCTTAACACACATATCTTACTTTGTGAAAGAAATCATTGTAGATATTCTTGAAACCTCAATTATCATAATCCTAATAAACAAATAAAATGCCTCCACAATGGTAACATAAAAATATTAAGCTACATTATCAAGAACTAAAGTTAAATATTTGTACTATTCAGAGGGCTTCACATAAAACATCAGTTAAACTTGACATATGCTGCAAACATATTAAGATCAGTTTTAGTGCATTGCTTTGCTAAGTGTGACTATTACAGTTGATGGTGCTGCAGCTGTTACAAATTGTGCTACATTTTAACTGCTAAAATCATTTCAGAAATGAGCAATGACAAATAACTTCAGTTTCTTTATTAAATACACTATAAAAATCAGAACATTGTTACCACAAGCCTGTTTGTTTAATTGCAATATATTTTACCTCAAAGAAATACTCTATTTTCATCTTCCAAGTTCCCTCTTGACAATGATTTCATGTTTTTTCTTATGCAATAGTTTTCTTCATCAAGGTAATATTTGACATTTGATCCATACATTCATAATCAAACACAAGACAGAGGCATTATTGTAATGACAAGGTTATTATAATCAAAAAACCTTTGTCATCTGGTCTTAACAGTACAAATTGTGGTTTATGCCTTAATTTATTCTCTGGGATCTAAACAGTATAAGAAATCACAAGGTAGAGGCATGCAAGTTTACGAAGGATGACATAAAACAATGGAAAGTATCAGACAACAGAAGTGCATATTATGACTTCTATTTAAATAAGCACTAACTGGGTGGTTTAATTGTATCAGCCATACTTTAGCAAATATCAAAGCAGCTTATAGCAGTAGTGAAGGAGAAAAGGCTTTTCTAGTAACTCAGCATTAATGGTTTTACTTCAGTATCTGTGGATACTGAAGCCTTTAGAAGACTTAATTTCTCTGCCTCTGTGAACATGGAAAATGTGTTGGCATGAGTGTGAAATATGTTATGAAGTATGCAGGTAATTCTTTGTCTCAATATGAAATCCAAGAGGCTCCCCTTTATCTTTTTAGGACTTTTGGCACATAAGTAGGAACCACTTGTCAGGATAGATAATTAAATCAAATTATTTTCTAATCCTTAAAAACATGTTTTTGCTTATAAAAGTTTCATTAATTCATGAAATATGCAAGCACTAAAGCAAGAAAACAATAGCGAAGGAAACTTGGGGAAACAAAAAAGATATAAAAAACTTAAGAAAACATGATTCTGTGCTTCATGCATACTATTATGAGTATTAAATTGTTTCAATCAGAATTGTATCTAGGTGTAGTATATATACTTTTTGTGTAGTCTAAAACAAAGAGCACTAAATTATGTGTATTGCTTGATGCCTTTGGTACACTAGTGGGGTTATTTTTAGTATATTCTTGGAATATCACTTTCTTTTTACTATGTTTGTACCATGTTAACTTGATAAAGCCTGTGTTAGACCTATACTTAACAAAATACTGTTTAAAGAATTCAAGCCTGCCTTTTAATATGTGCACCAAGTCATATTAGCAACTCTTTGATAAAAAAGAGTACTTGTACATCTTATTTATACAGTTTTATTTAACCTTTGCATTTCTTATACACATTTAATTAATACAAGATTACATCTTCTGTCATGTAGAGGAAAAAATACAAGTAGAATCCTTGAGTTCTCACAATACTTTACCATATCAGAAATGTTTAATAGATAAAGCCAGCTAACCACTAAACTTAAATATAGAGGATAGGCTATCTCCTTTATCAGAATTTCTATTAGTTATAAGAAAAATATGTCATGAATTTTCCAACAGATGCTCCTCCTGAGTGTTGATAAATTACATGAATCTGTTTAGCATGAGGAATTTCAAATACTTTTTCCTGTTTAAGAGTTAAAAGATATGAATGATGCCAAAAATTTTTTGATGCTACATCTCTTTGAATATTTGTACAGGATAAGAATGAATATTTCTTTATCAGTTTCTTAAAATTTAACGTTTATTTATTTTTTAAAGATTTTATTTAAATTAAAACAAGCTTGCTTCAAGTGTCAGTCCCAGCTCCCTCTCCCTCCCCTCCTCCTGCACCCCCACCAGTCCCCCTAATCCCCCACTCAATCCCCACTCTGTTCCCCAGGGTGGGTGAGGGCCTCCTTGGGAGGATTCCAAAGCCTGTTATTTCGTTCATGGCAGGGCCTAGGCCATCTCCCAAGAGTCCAGGCTGAAAGAGCATCTCTCATTGTGGGATGGGAACCCAAAGTGCATTTGTATGCCAGGGGTAAATATTGTCCTACTAACCAAGGCCCCATAGATTGTCCAGGCCTCCTCAGTGACACCCACATTCAGCGGGTCTGGATCAGTCCCATGCTAGCCTCCCAGCCATCAGTCTGATGTCCAAGAGCTCCCCCTTGTTCAGGTCAGCAAGAATGACTAATTTACAAGTTACATTTATTTGTGTGAGTTTAAAATCAACAATAAAAATAATGGTTATTTGGTAGAATAATTAGCCCAAAGTAATAGTGTGAATTTGTGAAAATAATTACATTCATGCCTTTTAGAATGATAATGCTGTCATGTATCCTGTGTAGGCTGCTGGCCTAAGAAGGCCCTAATCATTCAAGAATTCCAATAGGATTTATTTAAGTTAACACATCAATAAAAATAGTGTATATTTGAATATGGAACTATAAGCATGAGTAATAACAGAATTTCAGTGAGAAATAATTCATTATTTTATAGAATATCTTTTTCATAAGTATTTCATAAAATACTTAGATAATGTTTAGTGTTAAATTACCCTCAAATAAGTAATTTATGATATATTATTGCACAGACTAACAAAAATAAGAATCCACTTATAACTAGAATAAAGTTATTATTAATGATATAACTGAGTTCATTTAAAATGTATCTCCTGGTATTGGACAGATTACTCAGTGGTTAAGAACACACATTGTTCTTTCTAAGGGCCCAAGTTCAATTTCCAGTGTCCATATTGCTCCTAAACACCTCAAACTCTAGCTGCATGGGATCCACCATCTCCTCTAGCTTCTATAAGTACCTGAAGTCATGTGCGTATAACACAGATAGAAAGACATATAATTAAAAACATAACTAAAAATTGTGAATTTTCCCCTGTTCAGATCAGCAAGTGAAAATAAAATAAAATGAATCATTTTACTAAAACTTGTTTATTAAAATTTTTATGAAAATGAAACATTTATACCCTTGGATATCTATGCCTAAACTGTGTCAGGAAATGTATTTATTATTATTATTAAAATTCTATGGAGATTCAGACTAGTATGATTAATACTGGTATCATATTTTTAATTAATAAAGTTGAAATTTTTTAAATGTATAGCTTTAGGTATTAAAGAAAACTCTCCTTAAATTCCCAATTATTTATCTTATATTTTAGCATCTACTATTAAGTATGTGGAGTTTTTGGACAAGGAATTTCTATCAGATATCCTAAGTGCTTGAAAAAATCCATTTATTAGCATTTTAATTGAAGAATATTTTCTTATCAAAATGAATACAAATTACTTTATCTTGTGATTCATTACTTAGTTAATAAAATGCTGTAAAATATTTGCTATCTTCTCATATTTTAGGTGAAAACCTTTTCGAAGATTGGCATCACAAACATATCATAAATAAAACTTATGAAGAGCATTCCTGAGTAAATGTTAGGGACAAATATGTTCAAACAGCAATGTGTTCTGAAAGATTTGATAGTGGCTGGAGATACCACCAGTGACATAGTGATTACAAACAGGGTGTGCTGTTCAGTCCTCAACATCGAATCAAGACATTCATGCTACAGAGTTCACATTTGGATAGAAAATAGTAATTATGCATTAGACATGTCAGAAGAATGGTGATGTATGTATGGTATGTAGTATTTGTCTCCTTTGTAGAGACTACCTTGGGGAGACATTGGGTTTCATAAAAATAAAGCATTTGTGTGTGGTATGTATGTATGTATGTATGTATATCAGTATATTGTGATGGTTTTAATGGAATTGGTTCCTATAATCTCAAAGAGTGGCAATATTAGGAGGTATGACTTGTTGAAGTGAGTATGGACTTATTGGAGAAAGTTTGTAAATGTGGTAGTAGGTTTTCTAGTTTCCTATACTCAGGATACTGCCCATTGTGACAGTAAACTTCCTGTTGCCTGCAAAGTAAGAATCTCAGCTACTCCAGGACCACATCTGTCTGCATGCCACCATGCTCTCCACCATGATGATAAAAAACTGAACCTCTGAAACTATAAGAGAACCACCACAATTAATTATTTATAAGATTAGCTGTAGCCAGGTGGTGGTGGCACATGCCTTTAATCCCAGCACTCGGGAGGCAGAGGCAGGCAGATCTCTGTGAGTTCGAGGCCTGGCTGGTCTGACAGCCTCCAAAACAATACAGAGAAACCCTGTATTGTAAAACCAAAAAAAAATTAGCTGTGATCATGCTTCCTCTTAATAGCAATAAAAATCCTAAGACATACATACACAAACACACACAAACATGAAAAGATTATCCTTGTTATTTCATTCAATATTTTAAGTGCATCTCCAATACTAGCAGTAATCATTTGCATATGACAAAAATTACTGATTCTAGAGTTTTCTTCTTCATGTAAAATAAAGTAAAAACATAAAAATAACAGTAAAAGCAGGGCATAATTGTACACACTTGTAATTTGAGTCCCCTAGAGACAGATGTAGTTATAGTCTAGCGAATTCAAGGCCTACAGAAAAAATTCTATGGTAGCTATGGCTACATCATGAGATGCTGCCTGAAAACAATAACACATATAAAAGTTAGCAATGAACTGAATAAAAGTAACATTTATTTACAATTTAGGTTAAATCAAAATAATATATTATTTAAAACTATAATTTATTTTACATATATGATTACTAAATGCATGTATATATATCATATACACACGGTGACTGCAGGACAATACATCTCCTGGAAATATGTTTATGGAGAGTTGTGAATGGCCATGTGAGTAACTGGAAGTGAATTTTGCCCTTTTTCAAAAACAGCAAATATTCTTAGCTGCAAGGTATCTCTCTATTTCCATCATTTATTTTTAACACAACTTTATTGCTATGTTATAGTTCCCATGTAAAAATAAAGTGTACATATGTAGTGGGGACAATAGCTTCTGTGATAATTATGTGCCTTTAAATAATCCAGGACTATCAAGGGTATATGTATTGCTATCATACTGAATTATTGTGTCTTTCTTCAATATGAAGTTCCATATTGGACTTAAGAACCACTCAACAAGAGGAAAATATTGCCTATTACTGGAAACCTAAATAACTACCTAGGGCTAGTGAATCCCTGAATGGAGGAGAATCTATCACAACAATCTATCACCATTTTCATTGTACCCACAGATAAGTATATACTTGATGGGAGATGCCATTCAATTTGCTGCAGAGGCAGGCAGATGTCCAGAGAAATCCTGTCTCAGAGAAATAAATAAAGAAATAAAAGTAGAAGAAAGAAATAGAGTAACAATAATAGATAAATAAATAAGCCACGTAAAGATGGAAAATACACAGTAAGTCTGGATACTGTATGGTATTGTGTTTTTCAGTTTTTTGATTGCTAAAGGAACAACTGCTAAAGTACACTTGATTATAAATGCTGCTGAATTAATCCAACTTATATATTTCAAAAATGCTTTGACCCCTAACTTTAAATATAAGGACTGGTTACTTGGGAAAAGAGTTTTTGTTTATGTTTCTATAGAAAATGGAAAGCTGTGGATTCCTTACAGGCTTCTGTGGTTTGATGAACAAAGACTCCCAGAAGCAGTTGCCCAAGTGATTCCACATCTAAAACAGCTAAGATGATGCAGCCTTACAGATCCCAAAAATAAGGACTTATACAGGTTTCTGAGTTTTGTCATGATCCTCATGGTATGAACAGCACCGCCTTCCAGCACGAAACAGTTTGGAATGAACGATGTCCAAATTAGCATATTGTTTATAAATATTTGTTTTCATTTAAATGGGGTTGCTTATAATTGGTTAATGATCACAGCCAATCTCTTTTTAATGGTAAAAATGGGGAATTATGGTATGGGTATGGTTTTCATTTATAGATACAAATTCAAGGTCAATTTTGTGATGCATGTATTTCTCCTCTTGATTAAGTATTGTGCTTATACTGATCTTTTAAAATGCAATGCATAATTAAATACAGACTATAGATAGTTACTTGTAATAGTCAGAACTTATAGTTAGGTTAGTTAGGTTTTCTAGATATATTTGAGATAGACAGTCTTCAAACCTTTCAAAGACCTTCAGAAAATGGCATTTAAAATGGTTTAGGGTTTTTCTTGACAATGAGAAATATCTGCTCCTGGCACATCAATTACATCTAAGAGGAAAGTGGCCATCGAAGAAACTTTATGGAGCTTGTTTTCAACATGGCAAGATTAGCCATTTGGGCAAGAAACTGCTGTTGCTGTATAAACTGGACATGCAGGACCCACAGGAAAGTGACTGCTGAACTCAAACAGTCCTCCAGGGTTCCTGTTTCATGGAAGAGTCTGCAAGACTTTCTGCAGGACACAGAAAAATGACTGACAGACTGCCGATACAGTTTGAAATTTCCAGACACACTATGGCCAATGGGCTAAAGATGGATGCCCCAACATTACAGAGGAACTTCAGGTAACCGTCCAGGCAGCAAGATGTCCCTGTCAATTCTAGTATTTATATATTATCCTTCTGTGGTCTTTGATGGAGTTGAAGACAGATAGTTATCATCATAATTTTCCATAATTAGGATAAAAGATAAGTTACATATAAGAGTTTAGACTCACAAAGATGGGATAGATGATACTTTCTTTAAATCTTATTAAATGTTAAATGAAAAAAATATTGTAACTATGTTGTTAATTGATAACTGTTCTGTTATATGTAATTTGGTTATGTTAAAGTTAAAACCATTCTTTTTATTTAGACAGAAAAGAAGAGATGATGGGAGATGCCATTCTGTAAATATGTCTCTTATTGGTTGTTGAATAAAGCACTGTTGGACAGTAGGAAAGCAAGATAGGTAGGACTAGGAGTCGAGCAGCATTATGGGAAAGAGAAACACAAGGAGTCATCATGTAGCTGTCGTAGGGGTAAGAAGTCTGAACCCTTTTCTCTGGTATGAGAAATACTTAGATTAACAATTGTGGAGTAAATACTTAAGTCAGAGATAGCCAGTAAAAAGCAAGAAAGGCCAACAGCTTCATAATTAAAACAGTGTCCTGTGTATTATTTGGGGACTGCAATTGTGGCAGGGCCCAGGCGGTTGGCGGGGCAGGTTTCTCTCAACATATACCCACAGAATCTTATGGTTTCCATAGAGATCTCTATAGAAATCTACAACCAGTCAAATTTCAGAGTTTTAGAGCCCAATGTCAATGGATATAGATACAAAACACTACCATAACTAAGTTTCTACAAATATTATGAGAGACTGAGCACAAAGATTATAAGAGCCAGAATATATTGGAGTTTGCTGTGAGGTTATGTTTCATAATAAGGTCAATAGCTGTACCCATAAAGTCTCACCAACATGACTGCACAAACATGAAATGAATAAGGACAACAAGAGTGCACATGACAAAATTGATGAGGAAACTACCACAAGGTCTCTTAGCCCTACACAAAAACATACAGGCAGTTAAGGAAATCTTGAGAGAATGATGTAGTCATTCCTAGGAAAGACAACATGAATAGGCTTTCTAGCCCCTGATGTTCATCCCTGAAAATATACATAGAAATAAGGTTATATTGATTGAAAAGATTGTATTTAGGAATAAATATATACCTTCATGTGTATGCATTCAATAAAAATTAGCATAGAAGGAGTATAAGAATTTGAATAAGAGCAGAGAGGTTTTTGTGGGAGGGTTTTAAGAAAGGAAAGGGAAAGTGTTATAATTGAATTTAAATTGCAAAAATAAAAGAATAAATAAAAACTATTTTGCTTAAAATTTTAATTCCAAAATATTTTAAAGGAAACATTCTGTTGAAATATTGCATAACATAAAATATGGCTTCTGTAATTTATTAACAAAATTTTTACTTTGTAAAGTAACTTTTTAATAAGTAAAGCAATTTATACTCCCAGCAATTTGGTTTTTTTGTTTGTTTTGTTTTTTGTTGTTGTTGCTGTTTTTTTGAGACAGGGTTTCTCTGTGTAGCTTTTGAGCCTGTCCTGGAACCAGCTCTTATAGACCAGGCTAGTCTTGTACTCATGGAGATCTGCCTGCTTCTGCCTCCCAAGCACTGGGACTAAAGGTGTGTGGCACCACTGTCTGGTTCTGTGATTGTTTTAATAGCAATTGATCCCATATATGTGCTGCAACAATAAGCCATGATGAAGTCTGTGGTCTGCACTGGCCCCAGTGACAATGCTGACATGAAGACCATGCTGATGTCCATGATCCATGCTGGGGCTGTGTTGATGTCAATGATCTGTGCTGCTACTGAAGGCCAGGATGAGGTCCGTGGTAAATAATTCTGCTGAAGACATTGTGGTCCTGTAGTCATGGCTACTATGAGCCCTGAAGCATATGCTACAGTGGTATACCATAGCTAAGAATGAGAGACATTGAATGCTTCTGCAACACCCCCAAAACAAAAGAAGAAACAGTTTTGACAGAAAGCCATTGAAAAGAATATTTAAAAATTATGATAAATATGATAATCTATAGCTCTTCAAAGTTGATGACTTCCTGCATGGGAATAGGAAAGGACTCAGTTATTTTTAAGGGATTGAATGCTAGGATTTGCTGTCTGAGGTTCGCTGTCCTGAAACTGCATCTGTAGACCAGACTGACCGCATACACAAAGATCATCAGTCTCTTCCTTCCAAGTATTGAGATCAAAAGTGTGTACCACCATTCCAAGTTCTAACCTTTTCTTTAATTCCTTTTAACAGTTTGGAAATTCAGCTGGATGGGATCTTGCCCTTAGGTCACTACTCCCTTTATTCTATTTCTTAATGTGTTTATCTCCATGAATACAGGACTTCACTCCATTCCATTTTCTCTGGTGCTCCTTTTCTCCTCAAATACCTTTCCTTGCTCGGTTTTCTCCTTTTCATTACACATCTTCATTAGAGTTAACACTAGTAACCACATAACAGAGTGGATACTAGGCTGTTTTGAGATTTCTTCTATCAGTGACTTAATCCAAAATTCATCTCTTTAGCCTCAGCTAAACTTTTCTGACAAGGGGAAAGAGAAGCTATATTATTCATCAAAAATACCACAATAATGATTCCTAGTCAACAAAATAAAATTCTTTTCTGAAATCACTTGAACTAGCCCACCATAGTTCAAATTACATTCAGCACCACTGTATTCCATGTTCCCACTACGATGGCCCATTAAGCAACAATTAAAGTTTCAACTGCTTTTCCACAGTCCCAAGGTACCCATATTCATTCAAACAAAATCATGGTCAGGCCTATCACAGCAATACCCCAGTCCCTGGTAGCAGCCTCTGTCTCAGGTTTTCTTTTATTTTTAAGAGACACTGTGACCATGGCAACTCTTAAAAAGGAAAGATATTTAATTGGGTGGCTTACATGTTCAGTGATTTACTCCATTATCATCATGGTTCAACTTGGTGGTGTGCAGGCGGGCATGGTCCTGGAGGAGGAGCCCAGTGTTCTACATATTGGCTCACAAGCAACAGGAAGTAGACTAATGCACTGGACTTTATCATGAGCATATATGAGACTTCAATGCTCACCTGCATACTTCCTGAAACAGGACTACACATACACCATAAGGCCATACCTTCAACTTAATAATTCTACTGTATGGGAGACATTTTCTTTCAAACCACAAGTACCAACAGTATGTTCCTTGTTGTTTATAGAAACAGTTAAGAGATTTTAAAAGTTTAAAACATTTTCACACTTCAATACTTTAAAATTATTTACTTTAAGCCTAGCTTTGGTGGTGCACGCCTCTAATCCCAGCATTTGTGAGGCAGAGGAAGGTGGATCTCTGTGAGTTCGAGGCCAGCCTGGTCTACAGAGTGAGTGCCAGGACAGGTTCCAAAGCAACACAGGAAAACTCTGTCTTGAAAATCAAAAAAAAATTTACTTTAGTTTTTGAGACCATAATATACTTAACAACCTTTCACCTTTGCTTTTCCTTATTCAAATACTGTCTTCTAGACAGCATGACTTCTTGCATTAACTATTTTTAGATATGTTATTACTCTCTGTACATAGTTTGCTTCTAATTACATTCATAAATTATATATTTACATAATATTAATATAAATTTTGCTTTTTAGATTGAGAAGATGAGAATTTAACCAAGGATCTTATACTACAAGTAAAGTAAGCATCATACCAGTGAATTTTCCCAAGCTCCAAAGTGTTATTTTTAATCTCTAAAATATGAAAAAAAAATCTGTTTATAGCTTCTGTAAGTCACCTTCCTTGAAAATGCATTATGATACCATTATGATATGCTTTCTTGTGCTTTTATAAAGTGCATTAGGGAGCTTTTTATGCCCTGCTTACAGTTTATAAACCACTTTGTTTTCAAATGCATCTTTTAAGTTAATGAGTTCCTTGTTGGAAGGATTATTATTGCTTATAAATAACAGTCTCGAATGACTTTTGAACTCTCTGCTATTTTTCATTATTTATTTTGTTTTGTTTTGTTTTTGTTTGTTGAGACAGGGTTTCTCTGTGTAGCTTTGGAGCCTATCCTGGCACTTGCTCTGCAGACTAGGCTGAACTTACCGAGGTCCTCCTGCCTCTGCATCCCGAGTGCTGGCATTAAAGGTGTGTGCCACCAATGCCCGACTGAACTCTATTATTATGAGTAGGTTTTCTTAGAAGATACAGTGTAGCATGGATTCAATAGAATTTTTTATCCATTTTCAGTGTGTGTGATATAGTTTTTGGAGAGGTGACCTGAAGAAAATGATCATTGGAAGGGGTAAACTAAACTCAAAGGCTTTACTTCTAATAATTTAAAAATAAAGGGACCAGACCCTCACTCAGCCCTCTGCCTTAGCAGCCATGACAGGCTACAGAAAAGACACACAGGCCTCTGATACAAGGAAACTCCAGATCCTCTGGCCTCCCGGACCCTAGAGTCAAAACTGAACACAAAGAAACTCCAGACTTCCCGCCTAAGAGCCTCCTAAATACTTGGTTCCTATAAACTGTCTGGCCACCAAAGAAACTCCAGGGAGACCAAAACCTCCCCTGTAGTCTTCAGGATACAGTTTTGAAAGCTATTGGTATCTATGAACAACAGGCTACCTGCAAGTATTAAGACAAAGCCATAGAAACCACAGAATGTTCCCTCTCACCACTTACCAATGAGAATAATTGGTATACAGGTATTTCATGTCAAAATATGACTTTGAGAAATTCTCCTAATTGTTCCCAAATGGCAACCAATCAGAAACCAACTGGTACCTACTGATGTAATCCTGTAACTTTTGTCATTAAAACCTAGCAGTAGACAGAGAACTTTGCTCCCACTGGCGGCTGATGCACATTTAGACAGACAAGGGTCCCTGTCATGGCTGAATGAATAATTAAAACCTTGCTTTGCAGTTTGGTGGGTCTGTCTTCCTGGTTGTCTCTGGGCATCTTTGTGACATGGGCACAACAATCATATTTCATTTTTGTATGCGTATTCATTTCCTTTTTATTGATTCCTTGTGGATTTCACATCATGCACAGTGATTTCTTTCATCTCCTTGTCCATTTGTGTGTACCCTCTGATCTTTCAGCCTCATCCTAAGACAAAATAAAATATAGTTTAAGAGAAAAAAAAACAGCAAAATCTTGTCATAAAAGCAGTAGTGTGGCACAGTGAGTCACACAGTATACCTTTTACTCCACATGTCTTTCGTTTTGTTTGTTTGTTTGTTTGTTTGTTTTTATGAGACAGGGTTTCTCTGTATTGTTTTGAAGGCTGTCCGTCCACCCTGGCCTCGAACTCTCAGCGATCCGCATGCCTCTGCCTCCCGAGTGCTGGGACTAAAGGCGTGCGCCACCACCGCCTGGCTCCACATGTCTTTCAAGTAAGTGTTCCTTGCAAAGGGCCATTGGTCCTGTTCCAGGACTGTGGTTTTTGTTACACTATAGTGGCTGGGCTCTCTCTGGGACTCCTCTTAGAAATCATGTTGTTGTCTTGTGCCATGGAGATCCTGCAGCTTTGAGTCTGGAAGACCATTCCTTTCCCTTGGTCCAGTAGATCATAGATGGGGTAGATGTTCGGGTGGGCCAAGTTATAACACAGTTCTGGACCTGGGAGGTTGTAGGCTTCTTCAACACACAGCTCTCCCTTATCCTCACCACCAGTGTGAGTATTCCAGTGTTGCCATGGCTAGGTTACACTATGCAGCAAGGGAGGCAGAACAGGTTTTTCTGGTTTTATGCCTTCAGGGAAGATTCATCCATATCTGCTGTGCTGCCCAGGTTAGGTAGAGGGCATACACTTCTGAGGGACACAGCCTATGAGGGGTAGGGCCTGCTCTTCCACACTCATGACCCAGGGACCAGATCTCACTCCTGCTGCAGGTAACAAGGGGTGAGAGAAAAGGTGGTGCATCTCTCCTGGGTATGCATTCCAGGCTGGCATATGGATCTCATTCTCTTGCTCAGTCTTAATGGTACTTCACAGGGTCTGAGAAAAAGAATATTTCAAAGGATGACACCAACTGGCAAACTAAGCAATAGTGGTAAGACTACCTTAAATGTCCATCCCTGATAATGAGTTTGACAGTTTCCTTATATGCCATCCTAGAAAGTTCATCCAGTGACTGATGGAAGCAGAGGCAGACACCCACAGCTAAACATTGAACTGAACCCCTGGAACCCAGTGACAGAGGGGGAGGAGTGATGAGCAAAGGGGTCAAGACTGGGCTGCTGAAACCCACAGAAACAGCTGACTTGAACAAGGGGAACTCTTGAACCCCAGACTAATAGCTGGGAGGCCAGCATGGGATTGATCTAGAACCCATGAATGTGGGTGTCAGTGAAGAGGATTGGATAATCTATGGGGCCTAGGCAGTAGATCAGTATTTATGCCTAGCATACAAATGGACTTTGTGTGTCCATACCACAGTGAGGGATGCTTTGTCAGCCTGAACTCTTGGGGGAGGGGCTAGCCCCTGCCATGAATAAAATGACAGACTCTGGAGATCCCCTATGGGGAAGGGAGTATGGATAGGGTGGGGCCTGGGGAAGCTAGTGGGGGGTGCAGGAGGAGGGGAGGGCAAGGGAGCTGTGATTGAGATGTGAAGTAAGATTGTTTCTAATTTTAAAAAAGTAATAAGAATATTTTTAAATGTAGTTATTCATCCTCTTTGGTGACAGCTGAACTTTTGTTAAGGTTCCTCAGAAATTTGATTTTTAAAATCTTGAAGGAGAGATTGTGCTTAATTTGGTCATCCAGCAAAGCATAAATTTACAGTTCTCTGGGTGATGGATCAGTAGACTTGAAAGTTCCTTAGTCCTTTAAGTTCAGTGTAGGTGGTACTGAGATGGGAAGGTGTGCTGTGTTACTTGAGATGTGCATGACATAATATTCCTCAGCAACATATGAAATTAACTACTGTTAATGAAACTTCTTTTAGTTTTTGAAATTAAAATGTGATCACAGCATTTCCTATTTCTCTTTTTGCCCTCCAAAGCCTCCTATGTATATCTCCCTTGCTCTCTCTCAAATTCATTGCCTCTGGCCTCTTTTTCCTTTTTTTTGATCATGTATGTATGTATGTGACATCTCCCTGTATGTATCTTTGTATTTATATATCATATATCTTCCTATTATCTACCGATCTATCTATCTATCTATCTATCTATCTATCTATCTATCTATCATCTATCGACTTACCTATAGGCCAGAAGTGACAAATATGTAAAAATAAGCAGAATGCAAGGATACAAGCAGAGGTATTAACTGAGAGAAGTGTATGGGGAACAATATTTTGTTAGTCTGTCAAGATATAATGTGTTCTGTCTTAAGTAATTATATGTGTACTGGTTTACACACTCTCTTGGTCAAGCGGAAGAGCATAGATTGTTCTTTGTAAGGTTTCAAATGTGGTGGATAATGCTTAACTCCAAAACTTGACAAAGCAACGATATTCTTTTTCTAATGTAACATATTATTAGGAAAGTTATTTCCTTCTGATTCTAGATCTGTGGGACCTGGTTTCTTGCTAGTTATTGATTACCAACTGCCCTACTCAAATTGAAGCCACTGACCACTTACAGGATTTAGGTGGGATTTCTTTACATGCAGACTTCTTCATAAGCATTTTCCACACAGAGAGCTTGTTTCTTTCTACATAGCTGACCAAAAAAACTAGCAAAAATTTGCTACCAGGTAGAGAATGTTCTTTGAAAATATTATTTATATGCATTTTTTGTCCATGTGTCTGGGATTGAATGATATTTCTAATGCATGTAGGGAAGGCAGAGACTGACTACCAGACATACAATCTTTCCTTCCATATAAAGGACCAAATTCATGTTGTCAGGCTTGAGTGTAGGCACCTTTTTTCACTGGGTGACCTTGCTGCACCAAATATAGAATCTTCAGCAATATAGTATAACAAGTATAGAGAGCAATGTTCCTTCACTTTTGACACACTTTCTGCACTTAAGGAAACTTCAAGTCTCATCCACACTTAGCAAATGGTTGCATTTTCATCAGAAGTTGGCATTACCATAGCAATGACCCAACTTAGCTACAAAGGTCAAAAGCAAGAAGATGATGATGTCTTCATTCTTCAAAGGAATACATAAGTTCAGAACCTTTTGCAGTCAAAACCCTGCTTGATGCCCTAGAGAAGTGGTGCAATTTATGTGTCCCAGGATCTCTGAGTGCTTTGAGGCTGCTGTTATGGCTTTCTTCAACTGCTTAAACATGAGTCCATTTTCATCTTCATTTTATCTGCATATGATTAAAGGCTCTAGATGAATAAACAATGGCTCTTTCATGGCCACTGAAGAGACCCTTTACTATTTAAAGACTTCTATGGAATATTTTTAGTAGATGTCAATTTTACTTTTTCCCTTGTCTTAGCTTTAACCTTTGTTCAATTTCTTTATTTTTTTTCCGCAAGATATCAAACATAGGGCCTCTTGCATACAATATACATGATACAGTACTTATCTGTCTGCACAACCCCTCTCTTTTTAAAATGAGTCCCTATTGAAGTAGTTTGAAGAAGACATCTAATTTGGGATGAGGTGTTCCAAACATCTCACTCCATGTACAATGTCACCAGTGTGTCTGGGAAGGTTTGCTTCTACTGGAAGATGAAGTTTTTCCGATGATGACTGAATGAGACATTTATTTATGGATGTAGAAGAATGTTGTTAGGAGTCATTTTATTGCTATGTTCCTTTGCTCATTGGTTCTGAACATCTATATTGTTACTCCTCTTGGTAGGTCATCAAACAATCCTATCACAGGGGTCATATATCAGATATCTTTCATATAAGATATTTATATTACAATTCATAACAGTAGAAAAATTACAGTTAGAAAGTAGCAACAAAATAATTACATGGTTGAGGATCACCACAAAGAGAGGGACTGTTTTAAAGGATCACATCATTAGAAAGGTTAAGAACCACCAATTTAGAGGATCAATAGATTTTGGTTTCTATTGAACAAATTTTCTACCCTTATGATGACAATGGAAGAAATATATACTGCCATATTTTTAAAAATCTGGAAATGATAAATAAATATTGGCCAAATTTTTGAGGTGTCAATTTAATCAGCTCTATTGTGAATTCTCTATGGCCAGCATAAGATTACAATGAACTCAAGATAGAGGAACTTACATTATTTCAGAAATGAAGAATGATCTTGTGCAAGGTCTTAGCCCTACTGGGTCTAGGAAGGGTAAATGAGCTGCTGGTGCCTTTCCTGAAGCCTCCCAGGATCCCAGAGACAATCAGACACATCAGGGAGTCTAGTCAAGCACAAACTCCTTTATTGTCCCACAGCAAGTGTCTTTTAATGCAAAAAAATACAGAGTGAGCAGATTGGGAACATCTGGGGAGGTGAGAGGGAACCAGGAAAAAGAGAAGAGGAGGCGAGAAGAAGGCATGGGGGAGCAGGAAGATTTGAGGTAAGAATAGAGGAAAACAGGATGAGAGATACCATAATAGAGGGAGCCATTATAGGCTTGAGGAGAGAGCAGATACTAGTGAGATCTCCAGAGATCTACAAGGATAACACAAACTGGCAAACTAAGCAATAGTGGAGAGACAACATTAAATGCCCCTCCTTGATAATGTTGATGATTACCTTATATGCTATCCTAGAAACTTCATCCAGTGACTGATGGAAGCAGAGACAGATACTCACAACTAAACACTGAACTGAACTCCTGGTTCCCAGTGACAGAGATGGAGGAGTGATGAGCAAAGGAGTCAAGACCATGCTGGTGAAACCCACAAAGACAGCTGACTGGACAAGAGGGAGCTCTTGAATCCCAGACTGATGCATGAGAGGTCAACAGGGGACTGATCTAGACTCCATGAATGTAGTGTCAGTGATGAGGCCACAGAAATCACTGGGGCCTTGGGTAGTAGATCAGTGTTTACCATGGTGTATGAATGATCTTTGGAAGCCCATTCTAAATAGAGGAATGCTTTCTCAGCCTAGACACATGGGGAAGGGCCTGGGTCCTGTCCTGGATGAAATTACAGACTTTGGAGATACCTTCAAGGAGGTCCTCACCCTCCCTGGGGAATGATGTGGGGATTGGGTGGGGAGCTAGGGGGGTTGGATGAGAGACAAGGGAAGACGGGTGAGAGAGGGAGCTTTGATGGACATGTGAAGCATTCATGTTTCTAATTTAAATAAAAACATATATTGAGGAAAAGAAAAACACAGAGTGGGAAAGCAGCCAGCCAATGGTCTTAAAAGTCAGCCTATCCCATTCCTAGGTGCCCTATGCTTTACTTTATGAACATGAACTGTTCATGTAGTGACCTCATCTGGTTTGGTCTAGGCAACCAATCATCTTATTTTGTAAACAGCTTAGGACTCGCCCATCTGACTTCACCTCAATGCTTGCTTTGACTGGCTCATATACCCTTGCATCACCTATTTTTCATCTTAATAAGATTATGTTCACAAATTTTAAAGGAGTTTATTACATTTTTCATAAATAAAATATTATATGAGAAAGAAATTGCCATATAAGAAAAAAATTTCTGAGATATATGCATTTCACCACCTGAAAGATAGATATTACTGCTAAAATGCATTACAGAGAACAGTCATCTTATGCCACTGATGTGGGTTTATGTCTCTATAAGAAGGCCTCATGTAGTTCCACATGCGTCAAGATGAGTAGTTTAACAAAGACAAACAATGCAATGAATCAGAATCAGTTCTTCCTACTTCACTCTTTAGCACCAGCATCTTCAACTCAATTTGTTAATTAAAATAACTGAGAACCTTATCTTGATGTGCTAAAGATATAGTCTCAGAAATACTCAGATATTTGGATTTATGTAAAGAAGATATGAATTTACATTGAAAATGAAAAGTAGATAACAAGTAAATTGAAAATACTTTTCCTTAAGATTTAAATTTAGAAAATAAAAAATGCTTTCATATTGTGGATATATATGTACTTCTATATGCATATCTGAAGTTAATAAAAAATCTCCAGTCCCTAATTAGTTCTGTTTGTATCACTAGAAACTGTCAAAATATGTTAGATCGTTAAATCATTCAATATGACAACTTTTCTTAATTTTAAGAATGTGATCACTAGGAAGCAGCTTTAAAAATTTACTTCAATTTTATAGATATGTGTCAAGATTTTCTAACGTTCAGTTTTTCTTTTGTATAAGTATGGACTGAGCCTATCCAAGTAGGATCATGAGCAAAGTGTAAATAATTTAATTAACTGTAATAAATATATCAACAAATATTTGATATTTTGAATTCTCTAAGCTCTTTTGGATACACGTATGTGGGACTTTAAAAATAAACTTGGCTTCACCCTCCCTGGGGAATGGAGTGGGGATTAGGTGGGGGGCTGGTGGGGTGAGGGAAGAGGGGAGGTAGAGGGAACTGGGATTGACAGGTGAAGCAAGATTGTTGCTAATTTAAATAAAAATTATAAAAAAATAAATTTGGTAAAAGTAGCATAAATTATGTGATAATCACTAAAAGTATGAATTATTTCTAAGATAAGTAAAATATACACTATATTTTAACATATATACCATTGAGAATGAAAATTATTGTGTTTATGAAGTTAAAAGTAAAGACAGAAAAGCAATGTTGATATATATATTATATCTAGAATATAAAATAACTTGGATTTTGCAACTGTTTGTGATTTATACTTTTATTTGTTCCCTTTATATTTTTCCAAATATTTTGGAAAATAATTTCATGTTTACTGTATTTATAGAAATAGAATATGTATAAAAACAACATTTAGTTCATTTTTTCATTGTTATAATTGTGCATATTGTGTGTGGGGAGCACACATATCAGATACATTTACCTCTAAAATCAGTGTGAAAATTATTCTGTGGCCGATTATACTTTTACAGTCAATAGACTTGTATTCAGATGCAGAAATGATGTAGTTTTGATAAATACTATAATGATTTGAAAATAGTATTTTAAATGCATAGAATGTCCTATCTCATGACTAAGTTATGCACATCAATTTAAAATAAATTTCTGATACTAACCATCCCACAATGGCACTTTAGATAATTAATGTTTAATATAATTGATGGCAGCACTTAGTATGAATAAATAAACAGAAACAGTTTATTTGATTGTAGATAAATAGCTATGGATTCCTTTGATATATTTTCTTGATACTTGGAATCAACTTAGTGGTAAAGGATATAGTGGAAAACAATAGCTTTTAAGCTTACCATTTTGAGTTTGGTAAGCCTTTATACTTACTTATTGAATAGAAAATGTTACCGAATACACACAAAATTACAAACACGGCCTACATATATATCACAAACCAGCTTAAATTATGTAATTATTTAAAAATAAGAGAAACATTTTAGAACCTATCTAAGTATATCATGAGACACACAGCATTTTCAATTTTTACATTTAAATAATTAAAATTACATACATAATAATGAAATATAATTCAAGTGATACAGGGCTGAAATGATTTTTCTTACCGTATAAATCTCATATTCCTTGTATTATTCTATATTGTGTAATAAAATATATATTATAATATTCTAGCTATTTTAGTATATTAGTTTTTAGACTTGTTGTGATTCACAACGAAAGAGAGATGTACAGATTATCCTTTTTCCTTGGAATCTCACACACTTATAGATGGACACACTTATAGAGTTATTTTTCAAGAACAACTTGATTGTAGCGACTTATGGAATGGTAACTGTAAAGAGTTTTTTCCTTTTGAGAAACCTTCCCGCCCGCCTAGTTCTAGTTCTGCATCAGTCCCAAATAAACACACAAGAGGCTATATTAATTATGAAGCTGTTGGCCTTGCTTGTTTCTTACTGGCTAGCTCTGACTTAAGTAATTACCCCATAATTGTTAATCTAAGTATGCCTCTTACCGGAGAATAGTTCCGGGCTTCCTACCCCATGGCGTCACATGTCGACTCTCTGTGTTTCTCCTTCCCAGAATCCTCCTGGACTCCTAGTCCCACCTATCTAGATTCCTATTGGCCAGCAGTGCTTTATTAACAAATGTACAGGACTTCCCCCATCATCTCCTCTTTTCTGTTTAAATGAAAAGAAAGGTCTTAACTTTAACATAGTCAAATTATATATAACAGAACAGTTATCAAGTAAGAACATAGTTACAATATTTTAGCAAGATTTAAAGAAAATATCATCCATCCCATCCTTGTGAGTCCAAAGTTCTATATGTAGCTTATCTTTTATCATAACTAAGGAAAACTATAATTATAACTATCTGTCTTCAACTCCATCAAAGACCACAGAAGAATAATATATAAACACTAGGATTGACAGAGACATCTTGCTACCTGGACAGTAACCCGAAGTTCCTCTGTATTGTCGGGGCATCCATCTTCAGCCCATAGGCCACAATGTGTCCAGAAGATTTCTCAGCAAAGCAGGAAATTTCAAACTGTCCATCTGCATCAGCAGTCTGTCAGTTATTTTTCTGTGTCCTGCAGAAAGTCTGTTAGACTCTTCCATGAATCAGGAACCCTGTAAGACTGAGTTCAGCTGTCACTTTCCTGTGGGTCCTGCATGTCCAGATTATACAACAACAGTCAAGCAGTACAGGCAAGAGCAGTTTCTTGCCCAAATGGCTAATCTTGCCATGTTGAAAGCAAACTCCATAACGAGTTTCTTCGATGCCCATATTCCTCTCAGACATAATTGGTGCTGCCAGGAGCAGACATTTCTCATTGTCAAGAAAAACCCTAAACCATTTTAAATGCCATTTTCTGAAGGTCTTTGAGAGGTTTGAAGACTGTTTATCTATCTCAAATATATTTCTGTATATCTAGAAAACCTAACTTACCTAACTATAAATTCTATTATAAGTAACTATCTATAATCTGTATTCAATTATGCATTACATTGTAAAAGATCAGTATAAGCACAATACTTAATCAAGAGGAGAAATATACACATCACAAAATTGACCTTGAATTTGTATCTATAAATGAAAAACAATACCCATAACATAATTCCCCTTTTTACCATTAACAAGAGATCGGCTGTGATCATTAGCCAATTATAAACAACCCCATTTAAATGAAAACAAAGATTTATAAACAAGATGGGAATTAGGACGTCGCTCATTCCAAACTGCTTCGTGCTGGAAGGGGGCACTGTTCATACTATGGGGATCATGAAAAAACTCAGAAACCTGTATAAGTCCTTATTTTCGTGGTCTGTAAAGCTGCATCATCTTAGCTGTTTCAGTTGTTGGAACACCTGGTCCACTGCTTCTGGGGGTCTTGGTTCGTCAAACCACAGAAGCCTGGAAGGAATCCTCAGCTTTTCATTTTCTGTGGAAACATAAGCAAAATCTCCTTTCCCAAGTAACATATCCTTATACTTAAATTTTGAAGTCAAGGCATTTTCAAAAGATATAAGTTGAATTAATTCGGCAGCATTTATGATCAAGTGTACTTTAGTTGTTCCTTCCTTAGCAATCAAAAAACTGAAAAACATAATAGCATACAGTATACAGACTCTCTGTGTATTTTCCATCTTTATGTGGCTTATTTATTTATCTATTATTACTTTATTTATTTTATTTTTTTCTGAGACAGGGTTTCTCTTTGGAAATCCGCCTGCCTCTGCGTCTGGAGTAAATCCTACTGGCGTGCACCACCACAATGCCAGCTTTTGTATTTATATATCACATTGCCGTTTCATTTTCTCTCTCAATCTCACGTATATTTTTAAACACACTGTAAACCTTTAGAGGTTTTGTTCATCCAAGTCTGACTTTACTGTAAATCTTTACATTTTTCTGGCCACGTGTCTTATCTGTAAAACCGTGGCTGTTTTAAACTGCCTTTTTTTTTTTCAAAATGGCGGGCATAAGCGTGATTACAGCTTACAGCCTCAGTCCATGCTGACATCCAGCAAAAGCTGCCACTTCCAGTTGTACGTACACACCTTTCAATCCTTAGCAGAGTCTCTTAAAACAACCTTGCTGGGTTTTTTTTTTTTCTTTTTATGCCGTGTCAGGAAGACTCCGGTAAGCGAGCCATGTGAATCTCGGCTTGTAGATAGCAAAACAGAGCACACCTGAGAAAAATGCTGCTACCAAAAATCTGTGCTTCTCTCCATTCTTCTGTTTCTAAAATTCCTTTAAAGCTTTTTTTATCTTGCGTGGAAATTCAATCCCGCTCCTGACAACCATTCTGTGAAGGGAAGCTTTTCCTTTCTAGCCGCTTTGGTTTATCCCTCACCAGTTGCCTGGGCTCTGCCGCTTTGTAGTCCCCAAATAAACACACAAGATGTTCTATTAATTATGAAGCTGATGGCCTTGCTTGTTTCTTACTGGCTAGCTCTGACTTAAGTAATTACCCCATAATTGTTAATCTAAGTATGCCTCTTACAGGAGAATAGTTCCGGGCTTCCTACCCCATGGCGTCACATGTCGACTCTCTGTGTTTCTCCTTCCCAGAATCCTCCTGGACTCCTAGTCCCACCTATCTAGATTCCTATTGGCCAGCAGTGCTTTATTAACAAATGTACAGGACTTCCCCCATCAGGTAACGATAATTTATTTTAACCCAAACTCATGCTTACACTGGGTACATAATCATTGACCATAGTAGATTGCTCTGTAAAAAGTCCACATTAATATACAAAATTAATTTTTGTGAAAGATTCAAAGTCAGTAAGTGGATCACAGTTACTCTGTAAATTCTGCCAGGGAGTTGAACATTCATATAAAAATTGATCTTAAAATTATTATTAAAAAACTGAAAGATCGTAAAGCCGTGAATGATATTAACACTGTTGCATCATAGATTTAACTGTAAAATTCGAAGCTATGAACCTCTACTGCAATTAACGTAAACCCTTATGCCCTTTAAAGAACTATGGAATGAATAAATGTAGACTCCACTAACAAGATAATTTTTAGCTGTGTTTCATTAAAAGTAAATCCCTGCTTTGTGGTTAATACAATATTAAGGAACTGAGAATAGGTAAGTCCCAGACTGAGATAAGATGTTACAAAAGAAAATGTATGAAAGCATTGTTACTGAAAATATAAAAAATTAAACATTCAGCTATACAAAAATTATTTTATATATCTGTTTACACATGTATATATGCAACTATATAAGTAAACTACAATAATAAAAGAAAGAGGTCATCAACTTGAGATTTGAGAGACAGATAAAGGTCGACTCTTTTTTCTTATTTTTCTAATTTTTTATTTAGAGATTATCATAATTATACCATTCTCCCTTACTTTTCCTGACTTTTTTCTTTCATCAAAATAAATGTTATTAATACAATATATCATGATTACAATTTCTACTTCCCAAACTCTTCCCAATACCTCTCCACATCCCTTCCCATCAGGATCCACATCCTTTTTGTGTTTCTCTAATCAGCAAACATAAATCTAAAGAACAATAATAAAACAAAGATAATAAAAAGCAATAGAAATATATAGACACAGAAACATACCCTTCACATGCACAGAAATCCCACAAAACCCAAAGCAGAAGCTAATTATATATATGTACATATATATATATATATATGTATTTATGTACTTGTACATGTATATGTATGTATATCCTGTAACCAGAGAAAGAGAGAAAGGAAAGAAAGAAAGAAGGAAAGGAGGAAGGAAGGAAGGAGATAAAGAAAGATTAGTTGATTCCCTGACACAACATTATTAGACAAATGACCTCCAAGGATTTCATTGAGTTTATTTTGCATTTTGTTTTGAGCATCTACTGTGGGGCATGAGGACTACCCTTAGAAGTGGCTTGTTTTTCAAGTGTCATCTCACTGGAGAATGCATATTTTTCACTTGTGTTTATCAGTTCAAGGCAGCTTGGCTCCAGAATCACATCTGTCACACATTGGTACAGGCCATAATTATGATGTGAACATCTCTTTTGGTCCAATTGTGGGTCAGTCATGCTGTGCTTAGAAGGCCCTGATTTCTTGGTGTCCTCTATCCTCTCTGTAGTAAGTGCTGATTAGTTAATACTCCAGTCAAGGAAATATCATGAAATAATATTTGTAACACTATTTAATATTTATTTAACATAGTGATCAATTATAAAATATAATCAGATATCAACTTAAAATGAAAACTTACAAGAATTGTCAATAATCAGAAGGGAATCACACAGGTGGTTGGGGTGTAAAATAGTAAAGCCACTATGTAACATAATGTAAAACTCTTGAAAAAATAAAAATAAAGCTACTATCATGTCTATATGATTAAATATTTTTAAATATAGATGATCTATTAAACATATGCATATGTAATTGAATTGATATTTTGAGCATACATATACACTCAAAATAGCCAAAAAAAGCAGAATAAACCTAGATCTTCATGAACTGAGTCATCATGAAGTAAAACTCAAGAAAAATACTTTACAGAGTGTCATCAGCACAATGTGAATAGACAAGTTCCCTCCCAATATATAACACTGACACTATAATGTATTCTAGAGCTGACAAAGACAAGAAGAATATATGTATAAGAGAGGTTTCCTATTCATGTTTTTTTTCAGTAAGTTCCCATAGTTTTTAGAAAATGAAAATATAGAAACATAAAAATAGTTGAAGTCATACACAGTCTGTAAACCATATACACAGGACATTTTGTTTCCCCTTGGTATTCCTGGAACTGCTTCCTAAGAAGTCAGGGTTCAGATCCTTGGCCAAATATCATTAGAAGAATTTCATCCAAAAACCTGTGTTCTCCAGGGCGGGCTGTGTTTGCTAACACATCATTTGCTTTGCTTTCAGTAACAATCAATTGGATAAATTCCAAAAATAATATTTTTCAGTATTGATAAAACTATGAATGAGTTTTTTGATAACAGAGGAGATGCAATGAATGGAATGCTAGTTTCACCTCCAAGCACATCAAGTACATATTACATAACTATTTTCAAAATATTCACATTGCTACATCTAAGTCATAAGTTTTGTGACAAACATGTTTACATATGTAATAGATATACATATATATACATACATACATGTATGCATACATACATACATACATACATACAGAGGGGAGACTTCTAAAAATGTACTGCAGTTCATTTTCAACTATGCCATGACCAAATTATTTTTTAATCTATCAAATTATTTCTCTTGATATTTACTTCTGTCAGGGTTATGAGACAATTTCTTGATAAGAGATTCAGGTTTCCATTGCTATCTCAAGACACTGTTGGTTATAAATTCTAAATTTTAATTTCAATATGATGTTCCTTTAAAATTAAAAGGTAAAATTTAACCACAAAAGAAGGAATCACCAATATCTTAATGGCTTATAATTATTAATTATTAATGAATATTTCTGGTCCTTGTGTTAGGATGAGAGAAACAATAAAATGTCAAGTCTGAAAATTATCAAGAGAACAAAGAATGCTTTTAAAATTTACATGAATACTTAGGTGTTTCCACATATTCGCACAAATCTGTATGTGTATGAATGGATAACATACAAGTCAGATTAAAGTATATTCGGATTCAAGAAATTAATCAATGGGGAGAAAGTTAAAGAGAATAAATTATAAACGTGTTTTCAATTAGTTAATAAACAATAACAGGATGCAAGTGATGTTATCAGGGACATGGGAAAGGGGGCAAAAGGGAGGAGGGGAGGCAAATAAAGAGAAAAGAGACAGATGGACACAATAGCATTGCAGATAGCTGCAGATGCCACAAGGAGTCATCCTTTTAGTTACTTGTCTAAAAATATGATTCATGTAATTCTGTGTATCAATATACATGAATGGTTTCAATAAGCATATCTTATTTATGCTAACAATTCTCCCACCAAATGACAAAGACCGCTTAACAAAACTAATACCAGACAAAAGTCCTCTCTAAAGATGTTGGCCAGGGCTATCAAAATGAATTCAGTGTGTTCTTCTCTTTTATGATGATTTGTTATCTGGAGACAATTACAAAAATTGTTGTGCCATAATACACTGGGTGTTTTCTATCATGCTTTGATCATGAATTTTTTCTGTTTATAGTCAGTATTTTGTGTGTATATTCAAATATGTTGTTTAAAGCTACAATAAGCTTCCTATTAATAAATTATAGTAAATATTACATAAATGTCTTCCTTTTGATCAAAGATATGTTCCATAAAATTATTTATTTTTGTGATATATGTGGGAACATTTTGCTTTAATTTACCTTTGTATATAACATGTGTGTCTTGGACCCACATAAGTGACAGGCAGAGGAAGGCTTTGTATCTCTTTGAAGTAAAGTTACAGGTGTATGTAAACTGTCATGTGGGTTCTAGGGATTGAACTTGAGCAGCAAAAAGTGAATTTTGTCACTGAGCCATCTCTTTAGCACTTAAATTTTCTATTTCTGGGCGAAGGAATAATTATCTTTAAGGAAAAACCTTTGAAATCTTCCAAAGCAGTTTTACTGTCAAGATTACAGCATGATGGCTTTGTTCATGGCCTATGAGAAGGGTAACTACATAAAAGATATTTCATAATATTTCATTTATATAAAATTAAAATAAAATTCAGGATTTGATCTTTCAAATGTTTTCTAATACCGATGAAACATGATGGATTACTAGATGTCTAGGTAAACAAATCCGTCTTATATGTCATTCCTATAAAAGATGGGGGAAATATTTGTCTCACTTCAATGATTATTTTTCAATTTAATTTATATGTGTGCCATGTGTGTGTGTTTGTGCATGTTTGTAGGTTTCCTCATGTGCCATATATGTATGGGATGCCCATTATGGTAGGTTTAGGACTCTAGATATCTTGAAGTTGTACTTACAAATAATTGTGAGCTGCTGACATGGGTTGTGGGATGCAGATATGGTGCCAGAAACTGAATCTGCATTATCTGTAATAAGGAAGGCATTCTAAGCTGTTGAGTCCACTCAGTAGTTTCTTAAGAAGGGATTTAGAAATTACTTAAAACCTAGTGCTACTTCTTTAGTTTGTTTGGGGGGTATTGTGGTGGGGGAAGCCTTCATTGATATCCTGGATACATCTCTAGATGGACAGAAATTTATCATGTTAATGTTGTTAAGACAGGCACAATACAAAATCATAAATTAGTGTTATACATGGGTTAAATTAATTAATTATTTTCTACAAATAAATCCATAAATATTTTATTACAGGAAGAAATAATCAGCCAAATAAGAAATGAGTCCACACCTATACCAAATATTGAATGTTAGAAAAATTAGATGATTTAAATTACAAATAATGTGTTTAAACTCATTAATGACTAGCCCATTTAAGCATAGCTTTTATAAGTTTATTTCATCCAGAATTCTCATAGCTGGGAGCATACTGTCAATACAGGTTGCAAGTGTGAGGCTCTTGACCTTGAAAATCACCAATTACCATTCAATTGCCCTCACTCACCTTCATTGTAATTGAAATCACATAGTTCTCTTTATAGGTGAACAAATTATTGAATGCTTACTTTGCTACATCAAGTTGAAAAATGTTAAATGATAAGCCACAAACTTCCTGCATCCATAGAGAACGTGTCTTATCAGTAGTGAAAACTTTCAAATTCTGTTTGTTGATTTCTTTTTTATTCATATGACCATTGCTACATGTGAGGTAATATATAATCAAAGAAGAAGAAGAAAATGTAGAAGAAATAAAGAAGAAAGTTAAATCAACATAGAGTGAAATCTCTCTGTTAAGAATGATTCTAATATTTTCAAGGAATAGATATATTTTAAAGACAACCAATTGTAGTGGGATTAGATGTTTAATTTCTCAAACATAATCTATTGGGTAACATTTGAAAGAAAATTCTTGACTGTTATTGTCAAACAATTTAGAATAATAATCTGTATTGCAGAATTTATAAATTAAAAAGACTGCAGACTATGCAAAATTTTTACTTTATTTTATTTAAGACACATGAAAATTTGAGTGGCATTAAGATTTTGCATATGTACAATATATAGCTTTATTCATAGTACAGTTTCTTTATTCCCCAACATAATATTTTTAGTAATTCTTTTGTAATTTCATACACTGCATCTAATCACACTCACATCCCTTTCTTCTGAGGTCAATCTTCAACTCTAGAGTGCCTCCACCTCAAAGAAAACTATCCACCAAGTTCAATTTGTGTTTTTCATGGTCAAATTTCTATTAGCCTGCCAGTTCCTTAGAGAACACTGAGTCCTTCTCCATCCTCCCCCAGCCCAACAGAAGTCATCAACTGCGATGACTTCTTTTTTTTCTTTTTTTACAATTTTAAGGACTCTTTTCAATACCTTTCTGGCTAGACTGCTTTTTTTAGGGGGGGGCATGGAGGTTGTCACAGAAGCTTTCAATGTTTCTTATTCCACTTACGAGCTAGCAGTCAACAATCCACTGCAAAAGAAGCTTCATTTCCCATATCAACCAGAAAAAAGCATGGATCAAGGACAACAACATGGTCTCAGCAGTAGCCCTGATATTGAACATAAACCTAATAGTTTCTATCGCTACTGAGTTTTAAAGGAAATGATGAAACTATGTGGTAATACTACAGTGACAATGCTTATCACAATTGATAAATGATGATATAGAGTAAATGATAATTCTATAATGACTTTGAATTAGATTATTCTTGAAAATTTTCTTAGTTATTGACAAGATTCAAACATTTAACATACACAGGTTGTTCATTCAGCACACTTTCTTCATTGTTCCACAGCCACCAAAATCTAACATTAGTATATAATGCCTCCCCCGGCCAACCCTCATTACACACACATGCATAAGAATATATGCATGCAGTGACAGTGTCCTCTTAGCCCATCCACCAGCACACAGCCCTGTGGGTACTATAATTGGGGGTTTCAAATTTTCTGTTCTGGTAGTTTCATTTTGCAGAAATACAGTGGGGAATGTTTTGTGACTGAATTGTGTTAACACAATGGCTTCAAAATGAATCATTTTGCAGCACCTATCAGTACTTAGTTACATTTGACAAGTGGATGACCATCTACTGAATGGCTATACATACCACACTTTATAATTAGGTCATCATTTGGACAATTGGAATCCATGAAGGTTTTAAGTTATAGAACAAAAACAGCTCCATAGTACTTTTAGATGTCTTCCATACTAATACATTCATTTAAGATATGCCCTTGAAGGCATAAACATTGGGATTCTTTTTCTATTTTAATGACAAGATTTGATCACAGTGATAAAATTGATGATAAACAATGCATAATAAATAAGATTTATATACATTTTGGTGGTTTCTAATAATCAGTGTATAGTTTGATAAAGTTTTTAAATCTAATTGAAAAAATACAAATTATGCTAAAGAGGAATTTTTTAAAGGATGTTAATTTTAAATACACAAATTTTATGAACTTTAGAAGTATTAGGTTTAAAAATTATATAAATATTTTATATAATTATTTATATAACCAAATTAAACTATAAATTACTTTTTCATGCTTTCTTGGGCTGGTTTTTTAAACACCAAAGAGTCAGGTAATCCAGAAATCACCTTCAGAGCTTCCTGCAATGTCATATCTGGGCCTTCATGCAGGGACAGCCTTCTACATTCCTGGCTGAAGCCGCTTTCCTTAGTTGCAGAGGGAGATTCTGTAAACCATTTCTCCTGTCCTTAACTAAAAAGCTAGAATCATGTGTCCAAATCTACCAGGTCCTTCTGTTTGCTGGTACTGGAACATGGACCCTAGCTCAATAATGTATCCAACAGTATCTGTATTCAATGGTTTCATTTACTGTCTAAGCGTGGCTGTCCTAGAGCTTGATCTATAGACCAGGCTGGCCTTGAACATAGAGGCCCACCAGCCTCTGCCTTTCAAGTAGTGAAATTAAAGGTGCTTACCAACATGACTGTCCACAGCTTTTTAAAATTTCTTTTCACTTTTCTTTAGTTTCTTTTCGCAGATTGGAAGCTTAACTTGGTAGAGTCTTCGTCTTATGTCACCACTCTCTTATTTTCAACTAGCCCCAGCATTTTCTTTAATCCATTTCCATTTCATGGTGCCCCTTTAATCCTCAAATTGAATATTTTGCAATTTTCTGGGCTCAGCTTGTTCCTTTCCATTGTAAATCTGCATAAGAGTAAACAGTAATAACCATGTGACTGTTTTGAAATTTTATTTTCCAACACAATTCCAAACTCTCCAATGTAGCCTTGGGCACTCTCTTCAGGCAGGGATGGAAAGCAGCAACATTTTTGCCAAAATATCTGATGAACAGTCTCCTATGGAGGCCATTTTTATTGCAACCGCACTCCATGTAATTTTTAAGAGCAGGATTAAAGTAAAATTGTCATCCCCAGATATCCATTTTTCCTTTTAAATGCCTTTCAAATTTTATGTAATGCACTGCATTGGGTAATTACATCACACTACCATTTTAGTGTATCTTGTTGGCAGGCCATCATTATAGATCAAAGAGTTTATAGGTGGGGTTGGTGTTTGTCCTTCCATTTTGGTTGCTTGCAGAGTAACTTCCAGTACCATTAACACTAGTTCACAGGGAGAAAGGTTCTATGTAGTCACCAGACCCACTACTCCATGTTCAAAGAGTTGGGTAAATGTCATCAGCAATAGGGCTTTATTATCAGTTTGTCGAAAGAACCCAGTATCATTGCAAATAACCGAGGTATATTGGGGGGGAGGTGTCCATGAAATCCTTTCGGCAAGCAACTCAATTACATGCAACCAGTTTCCAATACTGGAACCTTCATTTTGTGATGAGCTATATCCAAATGGGTCTTTGCCTAACCCATCGGTAATTTCATTTATATCACCGTCATACTTGTGCATATTTTAAAAGCTTCTACTGTATTAGATTTTCATTTGACCCCCCCTCAAATTATCCTTAGATTCAGCTGTTCTTCCCCATTTTCCTTCCCTTTCTGTCCCCCTTCTCATTCTTGCCCCAACTCATCTATCACTAACTATCAATTCTACTTAATCTTCAGAGGGAGACTCATTCCCTTACTCTTTTCTTTTCTTTTTTTTCTTTTTTTTTTTTTTGGTTTTTACGAGACAGGGTTTCTCTGTATTGTTTTGGAGGCTATCGGTCCAGCCTGCATTCCCTTACTCTTTAGCTGTCACTTGATAGATTGTTGCTTGCTTATCAAAGACTTATCAGCTAAAATTCACATATAAGGTAATAGATGCCATATTTGTCTTTCTGTCTCTGGGTTACCTCACTTGGGATTATTTTTTTAGTTCTAATCATTTATCTGCATAATTCAGGATTGATTTTTGTACCAGTTGAGTAATATTCCATTGAATAAATGCACCACAGTTTTGTTTATTTATCTGTTCGTTCATTCATTCATTCATTCACAGTTTGTTTCCAGTTTCTGGCTAGTATGAATTGAGCAGTGTTCTACATGTTTGAGCCAGTGTCTTTGGAGTAGCAAGAAACATTCTTTATATATTTTACTCCAGTGATACAGCTAATCTGGAGATAGGTCGATTCTCGTCTTCCTTAAGAACCTCCACATTGATTTCAGCTGCTACTGTAGAAGACTTCATTCTCCTCAGCGATTGATAAGTGTCCCCATTACTCCACTTCCATGGCAATTTGAGCTGTCATTTGTTTTCATTGATCTTTGACATTCTGACAGGTGTAAGAGGAAATCTCAAAGTAATTTTGATTTGCATTTCCCTGATTACTTAGGATGTTGAACATTTCTTATGTGCTTCTTAGCCATGTGTGTTTCCTCTTTTGAGAACATTCTGTTTAGAACTCCATCCAATTTTTTAACTTGATTGCTGGTTTTTGATGTTCAAGTTATTTAACTTCTTTACATATTTTAAATTTTTGCCCCATCAGATGTATAGTAGTAAAAACCTGTTCCCATTCTGTATCCTGATGCTGTGTCTGAAGGATGGTGTCCTTTGCTATATAGAAGCTTTTAGTTTATTTCCTGAGGTCACATTTATTAATTTTATTATTGAATTTATATTATTTAGATATCAGGGTAACATTGCCCCATAAAAATAATTACCTTTTAGATTACTGCTTATATAAGACCTTTTAATTACTGCTTATATTTTACTAGTTCTATTTAACTTGATTATTTGATCTTGATTTAAATTTGGTAGTGGCATATTTCAAGAAAATTATCCATTGCTTTTACATTTTCCAATTTGGTGGAGTACAACAGGATTTTTGTTGTTGTTTACTTGTAAATATGTTTTTGTTTTTGGTTCTTAAGTTTTTGACACAGGGTCTCATTACATAGCTTTAGCTGTCCTTGAGGTCACTATGTATGCCAGATTGACATTGCTCCCATAGAAACCTGCCTGATTTGGAATCCTGAGTACTGGGATTAAAGGAATACACCTTTTATGTCCATCTGAAAGCTGATTTTAAAATATTTCCTCATAATTCTCTGAATTTCCTCAGTTTTTGTTGTTATGTTCCCCTTTTAGTCTTTAGTTTTATTAAGTGAGATCTTCTTATTATGTCTTTTAATTAATTTGGCTAGTGGATGGCAAACTTACTGATTTTTTCAAAATCCATCTTTGTTTCGTTGATTCTTTGAATTTTTGTTTATATCTTATTGATTTCAGCCCTGAGTTTGATTATTTCTTGCTATCTACAAATTTGAGGTGGTATTTCTTCTATTCATTATGTGTACTATTAAGTTACTAATAAGAATCCTATGTATCATATATCTGTTTATCTAAGTATCTATTGATTTACCTATATATCATCTATCTATCTATCTTTCATCTGTCTATCCTTCTATCATCTATTTATGTATCTTGTTAGTGAATGTCATGAACTTGCCTCTTTAAATTGCCTTCATTGTTTCTCATAAATTTGGGTATGTTTTATTTCATTTTCATTCAATGCTAAAAGTTTTAATTTCCATTTTTCATTAAGTAGTGGATTTTCAGTTTCCAAAAATTTGTAAGTTTTCTGTTGGTTCTGTTTCTGTTGATAGTGGGATTTCATCTATTGTGGTCATATAGGGAACAGGTTGTTATTTCAATTTTCTTCTATCTGTTGAGTCTTGCTTTGTGACCAAATGTGTGGTCTGTTTTGGAGAAAGTTCATGACATGCTTAGAAGAAGAAGGTATATTATTTTGTTTTTGGGTGAATTTTTCTGTAAATATCTATTACACCCATTTGGATTATATCATTGAGTACCAGAATTTTTCTCTTTAATTTCTGTCTTCAGTCCTTGCTTGTTGGCAATATAGAGTATTAAAGTTACTCACTATCACTACATCAGTCATAATAGGTTATTTAAGCTGGAGTAGTGTTATTTTCAGACCCAGCCATATATTCTTCAGCTGTAGGAGGAGTCAACAAAAAGTTCTTTCTTTAAGATCAGATTACTACAGAAATTACATATCACAATTTAACACATAGCACACAAAAATATCTTATGGGGAAAAAACACAATTCACAGAGGGGCTAGAGACAAGAAACTCCTTTAAGTGATATATAATTTTGATACAAACAAATCACACTTTTCCCCTTTTATTTATTTTTTATTTTTTGGTTTTTCAAGACAGGGTTTCTCTGTATTGCCTTGGAGGTTGTCTTGGAACTACCTCTTGTAGACCAGGCTGGCCTTGAATTCACAGAGATCTGCCTGCCTCTGTCTCCCGAATCCTGGGATTAAAGGTGTGTGCCACCAATGCCCGGCCACATTTCCCCTTTTAAACCCACTTAATCTGACAGTATATTGCATTGTAATCTGTATAGCAGAATACAAGATCTATGACACCATGTATTCAAATGTTCTTCAATTGGAATGTGGGCAATTCAGACGGGCATGAAATACATTTACATAGGTTGTTCTGAATGCTTCTGTGTCATTGTTTTCTTTTCATTTTATCTTTAATTTGTATTATAATATTTTAACTTTTTACTTTGTTATTATTATATTGTTCTTTAGTCACTTTTGATATTAAATAATTGAAAAAGAGGAACATTCATACTTACTAAAAATACTAATTTACATTATTTTTGTATAACTTGTATAACCTACATTGTAATGTGTACTTTAGAGTCATTTGAGAGTACTGTTTAAGAAAGGATTAAATAATGATCTTATCAATTTTATTGGTTTTAATTTTTAATATTTTAGGTTGACATACGTTAATACTGTATCTACATTGTTTTTAAGTCTCTCTCTGATGCCTCAAACTCCTCCTGTGTACACTCCCATTCTCTTTCATAAATTATTTTACTTTAATTATTGTTTAATATAAACACATATGCACATATATACATATTTGGATTTATAAGTACAACCTACTAATTTCACTTAGTGTTGCTTATATACATATGTGTTTAGGACTGACAACACTTTGAACTGGATTACTTATCAGGGAAAATTCTAACTCAGACTTATTCTCCTTTACTCAGAAGCCATTGATTGGAGCTCTGCATATAGGGGTGGGGTTAGGTGAGGCTTTCCCCAACTGACCTCACATATCAGCTGGTATTTTAATTGCTTAGATGTTATTTCTACTTTTAAGAATTCATTTTCCCATACCATGGATCTTTGAAAACCTGCATGGAGTATGCATAAAAAGTTAAAAAATGGAGCTACTCTATGATTCAGTCTAACCTCTGCTGGGCCTACTGCCAATCCTCCACAGACATTTGTTCAGCCACATCATTGTTATTTGATTCACAATAAGTAAGACATGAAGATAAAAAAAAGCTAAATGTCATTCAACTAATGAAACGAAAATGGAAATTTTCTGTAAAAATGCAATAGAATAAATATTCAATTCTAAAGAAAATTGAAATAATAAATTTTTTAGGTAAAGGGGTCGAACTATCAAATATTATACTGAGTGGGATAACCCAGACATAGAAATACTGACACACATTCTTTATTTTAAATAACAAATAAATGCAAGCGTACTGTAAAGTAAGTGTATAGGTATTACAGGTTCAAACTTAATGATCTCTTATGAACCAAACATTCTCTTGATTCTTTCAAATATTTATAAATAAGATGTAAATGCTTTCTTTTTAAGTCTTTGCTTACTGTGTACTTTTCCCCAAATATTTTAATTTATTTGTAAAATTTTTAGTACTGTCTGGAAATAAAGTAAAAATTGACAGTAAATAAAATAGTTATTCGATTGGATAACATTATAGTAAATTTACCTTGTCTAAAATTAACAAAATTGGGCTGGAGAGATGCTTAGCTGTTAAATGCTAGGCTCACAACCAAAAATATAAAATTCACAAAATTCGTGTAGTGAGTCAGTCAATTTGTAATTTTTACGATAATATTCATTTAACCAATGATGTTAACTAAAAGATGAATTAGAATTGAAACTCGATTTGATTTAATGCCTCTCATGAGGAAAACTAAGATTTTTCACTTGTTTTAATAAAAAGATTATAGGGATTTTATCTACATTGTATTCTTAATCTTAGATTTACTAGAATGTTAATTGTTTTCAGGAAACCAAGGCACATTCTGTAATGGACTATATCTAGATTGAAGGATTAAAATTTTGATTATAGAAACAAAACATTTTAATGTCTTTATTTATATTATCAAATTATTTCTTTTTTTAATTCACATGCAAGAAAGACTATTCTCATGTTCCAATTAAGTAAAAATGGAAGACCATGTTAATTAGGTTGAATTTAAGAAATTGTATGGGAAAAACCATCTTAAGATCCCCATTAAAATCCCAGCACAATTCTTCACAGACCTTGAAAGAGCAATAATCAATTTTGTATGGAAAAACAAAAGACCCAGGATAGCCAAAACAACCCTGTTCAACAAGGCAACATCCGGAGGCATCACCATCCCTGACCTCAAGCTCTATTATAGAGCTATAGTCCTGAAAACAGCTTGGTATTGGCACAAAAATAGACAGGTAGACCAATGGAATCGAACTGAAAACCCGAGTATTAACCCACACACGTACAAACATCTGATCTTTGACAAAGAAGCTAAAAATATACAAAGGAATAAAGAAAGCATCTTCAACAAATGGTGCTGGCATAACTGGAGACTGGCATGTAGAAGAATGCGGATCGATCCATGTTTATCGCCATGCACAAAACTTAAGTCCAAATGGATCAAAGACCTCAATATAAATCCAGCCACACTGAACCTCTTAGAAGAGAAAGTGGGTGGTACCCTTGAACAAATTGGTACAGGAGACAGCTTCCTGAACATAACACCAGTAGCACAGACAGTGAGATCAACAATTAATAAATGGGACCTACTGAAACTGAGAAGTTTCTGTAAGGCAAAGGACACAGTCAGCAAGACAAAAAGGCAGCCCACAGAATGGGAAAAAATATTCACTAATCACACATCTGACAGAGGGTTGATCTCCAAAATTTACAAAGAACTCAAGAAGCAAGTCTCCGAAACATCAAAGGACCCAATTAAAAAGTGGGCTGCAGAACTAAATAGAGAGTTTTCAATAGAAGAGTCTAAAATGGCTGAGAGGCACTTGAGAAAGTGCTCAACATCCTTTGCCATCCGGGAAATGGAAATCAAAACAACTCTGAGATACCATCTCACTCCTGTCAGAATGGCTAAAATCAAAAACACCAATGACAATTTATGCTGGAGAGGATGTGGTGAAAGGGGGACACTCCTCCATTGCTGGTGGGAGTGCCAACTGGTTCAGCCACTTTGGAAATCAGTATGGAGATTCCTCAGAAAAATGGGAATAAACCTACCACAAGACCCAGCAACTCCACTCTTAGGCATATATCCAAAAGATGCCCATTCATACAACAAAGATGTCTGTTCCACTATGTTCATAGCAGCTTTATTTGTAATAGCCAGAACTTGGAAGCAACCTAGATGTCCCTCAACTGAAGAGTGGATGGAGAAAATGTGGTACATCTACACAATGGAGTACTATTCAGAAGAAAAAAGTAATGGAATCATGAGATTCGCAGGCAAATGGATGACACTATAAGAAACCATCCTGAGTGAGGTAACCCAGTCACAAAAAGAGAAACATGGCATGTACTCTCTCATATATGGATTTTAGACATAGATCTGGGGAGTCCCAGCCTACAATCCTATGGCCAGAGAGTCTGGGAAACAGAAACTTCATTTAGTGGCTAATCGAAGAAGAGGCAGACTCCCGTGGTTAAGTACTGAGCTGAACTCAAGAAAGCCAGTAACAGAGAGGGAGGACTGATGATCAAAGGGATTAAGACTGGGCTGGTTTAACCCCCAGAAACAGCTTACCAGACAAAGGTTAACTCTTGAATCCCAGGCATCAGCCTGGGAATCCAGCATGGGACTGATCAAGACACCCTGAATCTGGGTGTCAGTGAGGAGGCCTAGGTAATCTATTGAGCCTTGGGCAACAGATCAGTACCCATCCCAAGTATACACACGGACTTTGGACTCCCATAGAACAATGTGAGGTGCACTCTCACCCTGAACTCTTGGGGAAGGGTCTAGGTCCTGCCCTATATGAAATGACAGACTATGGACACCCCCATGGAGGGCCTCACCCTCCCTGGGGGAATGAGGGGATAACGGGGGGGGTGGGGGGAGGGCACGGGAGGAGGGGAGGGAAAGGTAGAGGGACCTGGAACTGACTTGTGAAGCAACCTCGTTTCTTATCTAAATTTAAACTGGAAAATAAAAAAAGGAAAAAAAAAAGAAACAGAGAAAGTGAAAACAACAACAACAACAAAAAAGATGATACAAGAAAGCAGTTAAACATGCTTTTTAAAGCTAAGCTTGCTTGATATGAAACAGTCATGTGTGTTTAAGTTCTGTAAAACTGCAGGCTATATAGTAGGCAAAAAAGAATATTTGTTCAGAGTTTTGGAAGTTAAAAAAAAAGAATTGCAAGGGACCAGGAAAGCTTATTCATGGTGATCTTTTTATTCCTGCTTTGGAAATATCCACATGTAATGTCCTCATTTGACGTCAGTTTCTGACATAACTTCCTCTATTTTTAGGAACACTGAGCAAAGTGGATTTGGTTAAATATTTCCATGGACTCACCTAACATTAATTACTTTCGTAAAACCCTGTATACAAATATAATCACTTTTGAATTGAGGATATGAATATTAAAATTATGTGGGTCAGACTTGGTATGCATAATACACAGAGAAAAGTTGAAAAATAATGCTGATTCTGGGATGATAATCTCTTAAAAAGGAATAACTATGGATAGATGGGAGTAGTGATGATACCATTGTGTACTATAAATCATCAAAAAAACAGAAAATGGCCTCTGAGGAGGGTCCCAAGACCTCTTGTTTATATGCAACACAACATCAATCTCTCCTAGAGGCAATCCTGATTTATTAGGTACCATGCTTATGATCAAATCCCCTAGCTACCCGTTAACGTCAGTAGTACCCAGTTGCAAATCACTGGAGATTATATTTTGACGCCAGAGTAATTTGAGAAACTACACTGAGTGGATATCCATTTCCTGGACTTTTTTTTCTCCAACTGCCACCAAGAGAAATCTTTCCAACTCACTGGCAGGCTTTCAGAGTATAAGTGTATTGAAAAAAACAAATGAAAATATAATCTGTCACCAATAGGTCATATGTTGAATGTCTGGTCCCTTGATGGTGCACTGCTGTCGGGGGATATGAAATCTTAGGGGGAATGGACTATTAGTAGAGGTATATCCCTGGAAGTTGGCCATCAAAGCTCATACCTTGTTCTCTGTCTCTACTTCCTGAACTTTATGAGGTAAAGTCTATGACCATTGTGATGTTCTGTACGAGCAGATGGATCAAGCTACCATAGACTCAAGCTACACAAAATTTGAACCAAAATAAATACTCCACACGTAAAAATAGATAATAGATAGAAGATAGATGATAGATAGATAGATACTAGACACATAGATTAGATAGATAGTTGATAGATATCTAGAGATAGATAAATAGTAGGTGGATAGATGATAGATAGATAGATAGATAGATAGATAGATAGATAGATAGATAGATAGATGAAAGATATTCTAGAAAATGATGTGTAAGTGTCCTGATTATGCCTGGATGGAGACATTGGACACTTGGCTTGCAGGGGAGTCAATACAGAGAAGCCACTAGCACTTTTGGAATTAAGGTAAAACAGAAAAGAAAGAAGTTAGTCATTGTCAATGTTAAGCATGTCATCAGTTCAAACATCAGGGAATTTACTGATCTTTTTCAACACCTATATAAATATATCATATTTTAATTTACCAAGAAACTTTTTAAATATTTAAAATTGTTCTTCTCTTAAAGTAGTGGCTTTACAGCTAAAGGAGTGACTCACTCTTGTCCCAAAATTAATTAAAATATTATTTATTATTTACAGAAACAACTAATATATTTGTACATATGTTTTTGTACATTATATATATGTGCATGTGTTATAAGTCAATTATGTTACAACAAAACAGTTACTAACACAATTCCTCAGTAGATATTGAAGAAGGCTTTAATTTCTTATAATTAATATAGATAATATGTATGATTATAGAGCAGAGATTCTGTTGTGAGTTTTTACCAGTTCATAGAATAATCATTCTTACATTTCTTAACTCCATGAATACTATTTACAGTACACTCCTCTATAACTACAGATAAATCATGTGATTAGCTGAGGAAGAAGGCAAAAGAGTGTGATGTTTTTGATATGAGTGAAACAAGAATGTTTAATAAGCTGTTTCTAACTAGAATACCATTCTGTTTGAAAATAATCAGGAAGAATGAACCCTGTTCCTTGCTCTTGGATTATATCATTATTTTAATTGTATTCCTTTCATTCATGACTCAAACACAAATATCAATGTTCACTATGACAAAAAAGTAACTCCTTTCCTTTCTTTGGCATTTTCCTCAATTTGTCAGCTTGCAGGATATTCTGCAGAACTAGAAATGCTTTCTCATATCAGATAATATGTTATCACCACTTTTGGTTGAAAATATAAGAAGAGTTTATCCTCGCCTTGCAAGTCATGAGCCATGTAATTCGAGGTGAACACGTTTGGCTCTTTACAGACAGCTTAGAGGAGTAGTTTACTTGCTTGTGTTCATTTTCTGCCTCTGCAACTGAGCCCCTGATGTTCTTCACTTAAGCCTTTGATACTAGGAGGTAACTACTACCTCAGTGGAAGTGTTTATTGCAAAGATAAACTCAGCTTTAGAATATCTTGAAGACATGAAAAGGAGATCATAAGTAGATAACTTGAAAGCAGTCATTTCATTGTTTGTCAAGTATTCATGTTCAGTGGACTGGTTTCTCCAGGGATGAGTTTCGTAATTACAGAATAGGATATCCCACTGGCAGAACAAAAGACCTCAGTATCTGATTAAAATAAATGCTTACTCTTATAGTTCAGCAACAAAGACCACTGTATAACTCATAAAATAGATAAACTTTGAAAGAAGAAAGGGGACTCTGTGTCATTCATATATGGAATCAGTATTAACATACATATTAATAATTCCCTTACACAAGTGAAACTCAAATATGGTTTCAGAATTTTATGATAGAAAGTTTGTGACCAAGTAATAAGCCATTTTTAATATATTTGTGTATGTAAGGTTGAGATTTAGCCATGTGATAATGTAATCACAGCTAGGCATATGAACATTAAAATACAATGAAGAATGGATGACCTGAAGATGAACAAAGGCTTTGAACAATTGCAGTTGCACATGAGAATATAGACAATATTATAAATCTCTAAATTTAGAAGTTCAAATTAAATTTGTAAAGAGGCTATAATTGCTTCTATTTCACTTTTACTGTTTAAGGTCATTATCTTCAAGGATCTCAATAACTCACCCATATCTAGCAATGCAATAGATTGTAATTAGATGGCCAGTTCAGTCAACTGTTTTTTTTATTTTAGATACAATCTTATTTTACATACCAGTCATCCCATTCCCTCACCCTCCCATTGCCCCACTGATCCCACAACACACAACCCACCCACTCTCCAAGGATAGTGAGGCCTTCCACTTGGGATACTCAAAGTCTGTCACATCATTTGGGGGAGGGCTTAGGCCCTCTTTCTGTATCTGAGCTACAATAGTATCACTCCATAAGGAATGGGCTCCCAAAGTTCATTAGTGCACTAGGGATAAACAAAACAGTGGCTCCACTATTAGAGGCCCCATAGACTGCCCAGGCCTCCAAGCTGGCATACATATTCAGAGAGCTTGATTAAGTCCAGTGCTGGTTCCCCAGCTATATGAGCAGAGTCCCTGTGCTCTCACTAGGTCAGGTCAATTGTTTCTCTGGATTTCTCCAACATGGTTGGCTCCTATGCTCATCCCTCCTCCATCTCTACAACTGGATTCTGGGAGTATGACTCAATGCTTAGGTGTGGGTGCCTGCTTCTGCTTCTGTCAGCTAAGGGATGAAGGTTCTAGGAAGGAAATTAAGGTACTCGTCAATCACATTATGGGGAAAGGACATCAAAGACAGCCTCTCCACTACTACCAAGATTCTTAGTTTGCATTATCCCTGTAGATCTCTGAACATCTCCCTAGTGCCAAATTTCTCTTTAAACCTAAACTGGCTTCCTCTCTTAAGGTGTCTCTTTTGTTGCTTTCCTCTATTCCTTCCCTGTCTCACTTCCATTCTCTTGTTCTCCACTCCATCTCCTCTTCTCCCCTTCTCTTTTTACTACCTCCCTCCCCTCTTCCCCCTTGCTCTCAAGTTGCTCAGGGATTCTTGTCTCTTTCCTTGTTGTGGGTGGGGCATGTGTTTCTCTCTTGGGGTCCTCCTTGTTTCCTAATTTCTCTGGTGGTGTGGATATTAGGCTGGCAGTCCTTTGCTTTAAGATTAATATCCATACATGAGTGTGTACACACCTGCTTGTAATTCTGTGACTGGGTTAACTAAGGATGGTTTCTTCCATTTCCATCCATTTGCCTGTGAATTTCAAATTTTCATTTTTTTCTCACGAGTAAAACTCCATTATGCAAATGTGCAACATTTTCTCCATCCATTCTTCAGTTGAGGGGCATCTAGGTTGCTTCCTGGTTCTGGCTATTACACACATGCTGCTATGAACATAAGCTAAATAGATGTCTTTGTTGTGTGAATGTGCACTTTTTGTGTATATTTCTAAGAGCAGAATTGCTAGATCTAGAGGCAGACTGATTCCTATTTTCTTGAGAAACTGCCAAACTGATTTCCAAAGTGGTCACATAAGTCTGCACTCCCACCAGCAATGGAGGAGTATTCATTACCCTTTCTCCACATCCTCTCCAGCATTAACTGTCATTGGTGCTTTTGATTTTAGCCATTATAACAGGAGTAAGATGGTAGCTCAGAGTTGTTTTGATTTGCAATTCTCTAATGGTTAAGGATGTTGAGCACTCTCTTAAGGGTCTTTTAGCCATTTTAGAGTCCCCTATTGAGAATTCTCTATTTAGTTCTGTACCCCACTTATTAAATGGATTGTTTTGTGTTTTGGGTTCTAGCTTCTAGTTCTTTATATATTTATAAACCAGCCCTCTGTTAGATGTGGGGTTGGTGAATATCTTTTTCCATTTTGTAGGCTGCCATTTTGTCTTGTTGACTGTGTCCTTTGCCTTACAGAAGCTTCTTAGTTTCAGGAGGTCCCATTTATTAATTGTCGATCTCAGTATCTGTGCTACTGGTGTTATGTTCAGGAAGCAGTCTCATGTCATGTACTAATTCAATCAAGGGTACCCCCTCACTTTCTATTCTAAGTTGTTCAGTGTGGCTGGATTTATGTTGAGGTCTTTCTTCCATTTGGACTTAAGTTTTGTGTATGGAAATAGATATGGCTCTGTCTGGAATCTTCTACAGTTATGCCAGCACTATTTTTTGAATATACTTTCTTTTTTCCATTGCATAACTTTAGGTTCCTTGTCAAAAATCAGGGTTTGTATGTGTGTGGGTTAATATAAAGGTTTTCAATTAGATTCCATTGGTCTACCTGTCTATTTTTGTACTAATACTGTGCTGTTTTAAGTATTATAGCTCTATAATAGTACTTGAAGTCAGGGATGGTGATCCCTCAGGACGTTGCTTCATTGAACATGGTTGTTTAGGCTAACCTGGTTCTTTTGTCTTTCCATATAGAGTTGATTATTTTTATTTTAAGGCCTTTGAAGAATTGTGCTGGTATTTTGATGGGGATTGCAATCAATCTGTTGATTGCCTGTGGCAAGATTGCCATTTTTTTCTATGTTGATCCTACCTATCCAAGAGTATGGGAGATCTTTCTATTTTCTGGTATCTTCTTTTAATTTCCTTCTTTAAAGACTCAAACTACTTGCTATACAGGTCTTTCACTTATTTGGCTAGCATTGCCCCAAGATATTTTATGTTGTTTGGGGTGATGCTTCTCTAATTTCTTTCTTAGTCCATTTATCATCTGTATATAGTAAGGCTACTGTTTTTTTTTTCAGTTAATCTTGCATCTTGCCACTTTGCAGAAGGTGTTTATCAGCTCTAGGAATTCCCTGGTAGAGTTTTCTGGGTCACTTATATAAATAATCATATCATCTGCAAATAGTGAAAGATTAACTTCATTCTTTCTAATTTGTATCCCCTTGATCTCCTTTTGTTGTCCTATTGATTTAGCTAGAACTTCAAGTACAATATAGAAGATATTTGGAGCAAGTGGACTGTCTTGTCTTATTCCTGATTTTAGAGGAATTTTGTTGAGTTTCTCTCCATTTAGTTTGATGTTAGCTTTTGGTTTGCCATATATTGCTTTTATTATGTTTAGGTATGTTCCTCTTTTCTAGATCCCTCTCAGACCTTTATAATGAAGGGGTTGAGGGTTTTGTCAAAGGCTTTTTCAGCATCTAGTGAGATGATCATATGGTATTTCTTTTTCAGTTTGTTCACATTGTGGATTAAATTGATGTATTTTTGTATGACAGACCATCCCTGCATCCCTGGAATGATGCCTACATGATCATGGTAGAATATTTTTATGATGTTCTTGAATTTGATTTACCAGTTTTTGTTGAGTAGTTTTGCACCAATATTCATGAGGGAGACTTGTTTGTAGTTCTCTTTCTTAGTTGTATCTTTGTGTGACTTTGGTACCAAGGCAATTGTAGCTGCCTAAAGAGAGATAGGGGTTAGCTCTTGAATGCCAGACTGATGGCTTGGAATCCAGCATGGACTGATCAAGACCCCCTGAATGTGGGTGTCAGTGAGGAGGCCTAGGTAATCTATTGAGCCTTGGGTAGTAGATCAGTATTTATCCCAGGCATACAAATGGACTTTGGGTGCCCATCCAACAATGATGCACTCTCACCCTGGACTCTTGGGGGAGGGTCTAGGCCCTGCCCTGGATGAAATGACAGACTATAGACACTCTCCATGGAGGGCCTAACACTCCCTGGGGAAATGAGGGGATATTGGAGGGGATGGTGGGATGTCATGGGAGGAGGGGAGGGAAAGGGAGAGGGACCTGGAATTGACATGTGAAGCAACCTTGTTTCTAATTTAAATTTAAATTTAATTAAATCCAAAATATTTAATATATATCTACATCAACTGTGCATTTTAGGACCAGGAACTCATTGTTTTTGAAGGTTTGAGTCATATGTGCTAAATTTACATAATCATACCTTTTATGAAATATTTCAGGAAGATTCAATAAAAATTCATTCATAAAAATAGAGAGATAGGCAATGTTCCTTCTGCTTCTATTTGTGGACCAATTTGAGGAGTTCTGGTGTTAGTTCTACTTTGAACTTCTGGTAGAATTCTGCACTGAAACCATCTGTCCCTGGAATTTCTTTGGTTGTGACACTTTTGATGACTGCTTCTTTTCCATTAGGGGTTATAAGTCTATTTAAATTGCTTATCTATTTTTTATTTAATTTTGGTAAGTGATATCTATCCAAAAAATTGACATTTTCATTTTGATTGTTGAATTTTGAGGTGTACTGGTTTTCAAAGTTTGACCTGATGATCCGCTGGATTTCCTCAGTGTCTGTTGTTTTGTCCCTCTTTTCATTTCTGATTTTGTTAATTAGCATGCTCTCTATCTGTCTTTTGGTTAGTTTGGATAAAGATTTGTTTATCTTATTGATTTTCACAAAGAGACAGCTCTATTTTTCATTGATTCTTTGTATTGCTTTCTTTGTTTCTATTTCACTGATTTCAGCCCTCCATTTGATTATTTCCTGGCATCTACTCTTCTGGTGTGAGTTTTCTTCTTTTTGTTCTAGACTTTTCATTTGTGCTGTTAATTCTCTTATGTGATTATTTCCTAGTTTCTTTATGTGGGCACATAGTATATGAACTTTCCTCACACAATATCACCATTATCAACATATTCAAAACAAACAAGAATTAACAATGATTTTTCATTAATATCCCTCAATGTCAATGGTCTTAATTTGCCTATAAAAAGACACAGAATAACAGAATGGATACAAAGATAGAATCCATCTTTCTGCTGCATAAAAGAAACACATCTCAATGCCAAAGACAGACGTTACCTCAGAGTAAAGGGTTGGGAAAAGATTTTCAAATCAAATGAATCCAAGAACCAAGCTGGTGAAGCAATCCTAATATCTAACTAATTAGACTTCAAACTAAAATCAATCAAAAGAGATGAAAAAGCTCATTTCATATTCGTCACAGGAAAAATCCATCATGATGAAGACTTAATTCTGAACATCTATGTCCCAAATATGAAGACACCTACATTCATAAAAGAATCATTATTAAAGCTCAAATCACACAGAAAATTTCATGCATTCATAGTGAGAGACCACAACACTTCACTCTCACTATTATACAGGACCACCAAACAGAAACTTAACAAAGAGATAAAGGAACTAACAGAAGTTATGACTCAATTGGAATTAACAGACATCTATAGAATTCCATCCAAACACAAAAGAATATACCTTCTACTTGTTGCTATATGGAACCTTCTCTACAATTGACCACATATTCTGCTTCATAACAAACCTCAACAGACACAAAAGAAAATTGGAATAACCCCCTGAATCCTATTGGATCACCATAGGTATAATGTTAGAAGTCAACAACAACACAAATTGAAGAAATCCTACAAACTCGTGGAAATTGAACAATGCTCAATTGCACTATTCTTGGGTCAAGGGAGAAATAAAAAAAAGAAATTAAAACTTCCTAGAATTCAATGAGAATGAAGATACAACATACCCAAACTTACAGGACACTTTGAAAGCATTGCTAAGAGGAACGTTCATTCAGCTGTTAATTGATAAATTTTCCTGTTGTTTCACACACAGCATATTATCAGATGTACAAATCTAAAACAATATAGTCTCAAAAATTAAAAAAAGTACAAATATTCTTCAAGTCCTGAGAGACAAAATGCTCGTTGCAAATATTCAAGTAATTCTGTGGGTGGCCATGCTGTAGTACTTGTTTAATTAGCAACATATAGACTACTTTTGGTCAAACTACTCAAGTTGCCAAAAGGAAATTATATTATAAATTATAAATACAGCCACGGATAACAATATCAGTTATATTTATTTATTAAAAACATTTAATTACTACCAATTTATTTTTCTCAAAATTATAGTATGTTTTATCATCCCACATTTGTACATGAAATAACAGTCAAAGCAGATTTTTAGCCGATGTTAACATTATATATTTACCATAACTGAAATTTTCAGGATTCAAATACAACCATGGGGGTGATCACACCAGTTGCATGTTTTAGGTCATTTCCAATCTATTCTGTAGTAGTCTTATTCTACAGTTTACCTCTCTGGTCTTAATTAAGGTATATTCACTGATACACAGCTTTGATAGATGACCTACAATTTCATATATAAATTATATACCTTATATTCATATGTTTCTTATAATATGAATGATGTGGATAATTTTAACTTATATTTAAAGTAGCATTGCAAACCTTATAATTTTGAGAATTTTGTGATGTATAATATCAAATAAGTAATTACATTTATCTTGCCACTTCTAGTTTCTAAGTTTGAGAAAAGAAAATTTGAAGAAATTTGAGAAATATAAATTTCTCTTCTGGATACTAGTAAGAAAATTAGTGATTGTAAGTGTAGTAGTATATTGAATTTGTACCATTTATTGTTCTTATATTTTTGAATCTCAACACATAGTTAACTAGAAAGTTCATCTTCCATCTCTATCAATACCAAAGTAAAGTTGAGAATAAAGTAACTGTGAAACTTGGAACACAATTCAATGCAGGCAGTTAATTTAAGGTTCTGGGAAGAATGAAAAAAATTAATTTACAGGGAAATTTTATATAAATCTTTTTCATGCTTACAATTTTTAAAATATTCATTAGTTATTTTCTTAAAAACAATGGCCAAGTCAGAAATACCATTGTCTATTTTCAAAGAAAAATATCAAAATTTACCAGCCCTCTTTGTTCAAACTCACCGTAATAAAAGGATGAAACTATTTAGAACTTTCTTTTTTTTTCATTTGTTTTTTTTAATGAGACAGGGTTTCTCTGTATTGTTTTGGAGGCTGGTGTACCAGCCCGACCTGGAACTCACAGAGATCCTCCTGCCTCTGCCTCCCCTGGGAATAAAAGCATGCACCACCACCGCCCAGCAGAAATTTCTTTATTTTACAACTATATTAAAATATAAGCATGGTTTATATTTTAATAATTCCTAATAATGTTTATTTCATTTTGTGGTATTAGTGATTGAAACTAGAGAATTGCACATATAATCATTGGCTGATAAAAGAAGGAGAAACAGTTTTCTTCAGGAATGAGTTCCTCAATGGTCATCTTTAAACATATGATCATATGAACAATACTAAATTAACCCAATGGATTACCTACATTTAAAATGATAAAATAAGAAAAGTTGATGAATCCAGAGTAATGCAGAAAAGAGGAAATATTAGAGAGGGGAGAGGGAGATGTGGAAATTGTCTAAACACAGTATGCACGTATGAAACTTTCAAAAGAAAACAAAATGACTAATGTTTTTGCTGTATTATCCAGCACGGACATTAATCATTCTTATGTCAAAATCTTGGCTAATCATATAAAAAGAATTCAATTTAAGTTAAAAAGAAAGCAGAATGTTTTCAGGGCATTTTCTAGATTCAGTATGAGATTTTCTGTGAGACACTAGTTAGGGCCTTATACTTGACTCCTGAAAAAAATTTTCATGTATTTTCTAGTTTCCAGAAATCCATATTTCACCATTCCCAAAACACACACTGGAATCACCTATGCTTGGCAACCTTGTATAAGCACCATTTTTACCCCAGTTGGTGATTTCTGCTTTTGGACCAGGGAATCAGTCATGGGGATTGGCATTAAATTCATGTTTTTATCCCCTCAGTAATCCTACATCTATAAATGTTTTTGTAGCTTCAAAGAGAAGTCATGGTGGCAAGCAGAGTCACACTTCAAAGGGCCACATTGGGATTTATAAAGTTTAGCCACCTCACTGGGCAGTGGTGGCTCACGCCTTTAATCCCAGCACTCGGGAAGCAGAGGCAGGCGGATCTCTGTGAGTTCGAGGCCAGGCTGAATTGACAGCCTCCAAAAGAATACAGAGAAACCCTGTCTCATAAAACCAAAAACAAAAAAAAAAAGATAAGTCACCTGAAAGTAAAAAGGTACTGCCTTTCCTGGGATTAAATATTAAAACACGAAGTCACAATTAAACTGATTCTAGTCAACATTTTACCTAGAAGACCACAAGTATTATTGAAGAAGTGTAGATGACTCTCAAATATATTTTATTTACAGTATTATTATTTGGTATAGAATTCACCATTTTATAAGTTGAATTAATAATTTGAGGACATCTATATTATATCAAGTAATGAAATGCACAGTTTGGTTTCATTGGTATGATTTCTGTGTGTTCTGATACTGTGTAGGTATAATATAAATATGTTTTGTCAAGTTGACCTAAACCCTAATGTGCCTTGGGAGAAAGACCCATATGAAGAATTTTCTGTGAGATTGTGATTTGGGCATCTCTGTGGGGCAGTTTCATTCATCATTGATAAGTGATGTTGGGTGTTTGGACTGCTCAACCCACTGTGAGCATTCTTGTCCCTGGGAGAGTGGGCCTGGGAAATGTAAGAAGCATAGATGAAAGAGCAAAGGTAGTGAATTGTAAGTGACAACTGTCCTGCAAGGTCTCTGTTACAGTTTCTGCTATCCAATTCCTACCTTCAGTTCCTGCCCCAACTTCCCTCAGTGAAGGATTGTGAGCTGTTGAATTGTAAGATTAAGTAAGCATTTTCCTCCCAACAAGGAGTGCTGGTCAATGTTCAACACAACAGAGCAGCAAGCTAGAAAAAAGTAAAACTTAAGACAGTATTTAGAGTGAAATAGGAAGACATCTGGAGATTTTAATGGAAATCTGGAATTGATTGTTATCAGGCTTAAATATTTCACTCCAATATAGTGAATCAATGATGTTCAAAATGTAAAAGTATAAACATATTATATTTCTACATTTGAACGATACAAATTATAGAAGTATTAGACAAAATATTGCACATATATTTGTTGTTGACATTTATGATTATTTTATTTGATATCCTAGACCATACAAATCATAACACTTATAAAACTTCATATGTTTATGAAAAAGCTTTTCTTTACAATTTGAATGTTATTGTTCATTTGGATACATATAATAGGTTGTTTTTTGAGCACCTGTGTCACACATTTATTTATTCCTTTTGTTTTGTTTAAGCTATATGTGAAGTTTAAACTTACAGACAATGAATTAAGGATATTTGCAGCTGAAACGTAATTGCATGCCTGCTATTTTAGCTACCTGATTGTCAAACACAGGAAACCATAAATCCAAAAACTATTAGATACACATTCTTTAGGAGAATTTCTCAAAAGTCTATTGTTGAAAACTAAATTAATATTTAAATGTACTCCTGTTGCAACTATAGATTAAATCCTAATTTATGTATACACTAAAATCTAATTTGATAGAATGACAATCAGGTAGCATGTATGTGCCCTTGAATCTGATGTTGGTTAATACATTCTGAAGAGGTAGATAATTGTATGTTACAGACTGAAAGCTTAGAAACTTGAAGGCTGCTTAAATAGAAAGTTCTAAATTGAGTTTCCTAAGTTTGTGATGAAAACGCACATTGATTAGCATGTGAACAAAGAAAGCACAAGAGAAAAAGACAATAATGGGGAATGAAGAGAAAGGGTTCCAAACACTATGTGACTGAATTACAAGATTTCAGATTTCTACTTCCTGCGATATGGCTTTCTATTCAAGAAATATGAAAGTATACTTAATATCATATTTCTATATGCCATCCAAGGTTTAACATTTTTAGCTATTTTTAGTTAGTGCACAAAATTCTGGGAATTGTTATGGTGTTATAGAGACATACAAACACATGGCTATTTTTGTTATATAAATTGCATTTTTCACACGATATATTTTTCTCATACTCATGCCTCTCCCCCAGCTCCTCCTAGATCAACCTATCAGCCTGATAATTATCCAAATTCATGTTCTGCTTCTCTCTCAAAAATTTTTTAAACAGAAAATCTAATAAGATAGAAATAAATAGAAAGAACACCAACAATAACACACATACACACACACACACACACGCACATACACACATAATGCATTGTATCTAGACCTACTACTCACAGGCATGAGACCTACCCTGAGATACTGGGTGATATACCCATTGATTCTCAGTTGGAGAAAAGTGATTTTCCTTTTCCTAGGAAGTATCTAGTGCAAATAATTTCTGGGTGGGGTATCATTTTGTGTTCACTTTCTCCTCTCAATTCCATTGTTTTACCTGTCCAGAGCTTGTACATGTAGTCATAGTCTCTATTATTTCATAAGTGTGTCATCTCTGGTATGACTGAAAAATGCTCTTCCCTTGGAGTCATCTTCCACTTGTTTTCTACAATCATTTTGTCTCTTCTTTCACATAGATCTCTGAACTGTGAGAGGAGTGGTTTGACAAAAATGTCTCATGTCTGGTTAAATGTTCCAAAGACTCACTTTCAGCACTGTGTCTAATTGTAGAGGTCTGTATTGGTTACCATCTGCAGCAAGAAGAAGTTTGTCTGATGAGAGATGAAAACTTGTTTAATTAAACAGTAAAGATTTACAAATTAAGTAGTAAATTGAAGAGTGAATATATATAATGCCAAAAGTTAAGGAGGGTATTTATGTACCACTCTTACTATTTAAACATATATAAGTGTTCATGAATGACAGTTGTGTAATTGTATAGATTACATTTAGGGCTCCCAGCAAAACCCTGCCTCAAAAGCCAAAAGAAACAAAAACAAACGACAAAAAAAAGCAAAAACAAAGAAAAACAAAAAATACAAAGGAAAAGCTTTCTACCAAATATGGTGGCACATACCTTTAATCTCAGCACTTGGGGCAGAAGCAGACTAATCTCTGAATTGGAAGTCAGTCTGGTCTATATGGAAAGCTCCAGTACAGCCAGAACTAGAGAAGGAGACCCATTTTTTCCATTTTCAACTTGTCAAGTGTTAAAAACTTTTTAAACATTTTACATTCAGAACTGAGTATGGAATGTTCCCTTTAATATATATTTCAAATTTCAAAATATCCCAATATCTAAATATTAGGTGGATTTCTCAATAAATGTTCATTCCATCTTTAAATCTCAACTTTTATTATAATAATGTTTCTTGAATTTAATTTTCCCTTTCCTGTGCATCTGTTAAAATATTGTCTCTCATTTCAATTATTAATATGTTTCAATATCTGAAACACATCCTAATTCCAACTTCTAATAATGTCAGATATTATAATCTTTATGGATATTGAGTACTTTGAGCCTTATACTTCCAGCTTCTTAAAATCAAACTGAATATATCTAGCCAAACTGAAATGTCTATGAAGCTTTATTTAAAAACTAAAACAATTTAATGCAATTTTTACATATCAGCAATAATAAATAATGTTTAATATTTGATTTAAAGTTCATTTTAAAAACTAATAGTACAGGCAGACTATAGTATGTAGGAACTATAAGGACATTAAATATTAAGTCAATAATTTTAAAGAAGTAATATATGAATCATACCTAATCATTTTCCATCAAAATTACATTTTTCAAAAAGGTCATGATAGAGCTTCATAATTTTGAAATATTTGGTAATACTAATTATTTCTACTGATTTGGTTCCAAAACCAACAATTTCATTATTAGAAAAAGGTATTTTCACCTGTTATAGAATCAATGTTCATCAGGTTTATCGTTATGCTTTAAGTTTTGTAAGGTTGAAAATTCATTTTTATTTGCGTCAAAAATTATACATTTGAAAAAATCGAAAGAGATTAACCAAAACCATGCATGAATGTGATTTATAAAATAACCAGTCAAGATGCAGACACTTACAAACCAATTCGAAAGTGGATCATCAGATTCAATGTGAAGTACATAAAACTCCATGACTATAATATAACAGAAATCCCACTGATGTTTGCAAGTGATCATTAGTCAAGGTTTAGATACAACTCAAAGGGATGATGTATGAAAGAACTGATTTGATGGACTTATAAAATAAAGAAATTTTCTGTTTTTTTCAGGACAGTGACAAAAATAGGGGGTAAAACACCTTTGTATTTACAAAGATACATTTTATAGGTGACAGCATTTAGAACTATAAAATCCTTTACCTAATATATATATATATATATATATATATATATATATATATATATATGTGCTAGCTGTTTTTACTTATTATTTTTAACTGGATGCAAACTTAGACATATCTGAGAACAGCACAACTTAATTTAGAAAATTCCTCCATAAGATTGCCTATAAGAAAATCTGAGGGGCAAAATCTTCATTATGATTGATGTGGGAAGGATAATCAGAAAGAAATATCACCCTGATCCAGTGGTCCTGAGTGGTATAAGAAAGCAGACAGGGTAAGCCATGGGTTGCAAGCCAGGAAGCAGCATTCTATGGATTCTGTTTCTGTCCTTTCCTCTAGGTTCCCGCCTTATGTTGCCTCCCTTGTTTCCATCATTGATGGACTGTGAATCAGTGTAGTAATATAAATAAAAACTTTTCTCTCCTAATTGTTATCGTTAATGGGGTTTGGTCACAGCAATTGAAACCCTAAGACAATATAGAAATAAGAGAATCAAACAATGAAAGAGATTCTACATGTATCTAACTTTCTCACTGGGTCTAAACAAGAAGATTAAGGCGTAAGGATCTTGTGTTCTAGGCAACCCTAGACGATATAGTAAAAGTTCATATTCAAAATTTTGTTAAAATACGAACAATGAAAATGTTTCAGAGGGATAAATGGTGGGCAATTTCATGCATGAAAAGAGGTTCTAAAAGGTGTTTCATCATACGACCCAAATTAAAATAACAATGAGAAACAGAAGCACTAGATTTATACGTAACAATCTACTTTGTATCACACGGTTGGTTATCCTCAGAATCTATTGATTATGTATTAATACTTATAAATCTATAAATTTTATATGGATTTATTTCTTGCCTCTCATTTGAAAGAAATAGATTAGGATATATTTCAAAAAAGGCAGGTCAATTCCTTTAGTTCATTTGTAATCTAGTTGTAGTTAATAGACTCAATAAGTCATTTCTGAGAAAATGCTGTTCATCTGACAAGGTAACTGTTTCATGATTCTATGGAAGCATTTTGTGTATCAAATTGAAGAAGTGCCACAAAATTTTAGACACTGATAGTCATAACACCAGTAGCACAGACACTGAGATCAACAATTAATAAATGGGACCTGCTTAAACTGAGGGGTTTCTGCAGAGCATAGGAGACAGTAAAGAAAAAACAGTCCACAGAATGGGAAAAGGTATTCACAAACCCCACATCTGACAGAGGGATGATCTATAACATTTACAAAGAACTCAAGAAGCAAGTATCCAGAACACCAAAGGATCCAGTTAAATAGTGGCATACAGAACTAAATAGAGAATTCTCAATAGAGGAGTCCAAAATGGCCAAGAAACACCTGAGAAAGTGCTCAACATCCTTAGCCATTAGGGAAATGCAAATCAAAACAACTCTGTGATACCATCTCACTTCCAACACAAACATACAAGTATGGTATGTACTCACTCATACATGGATTTTAGACATGGAGCAGGGCACTGCCAGCCCACATTTCCACCGCCAGAGAGTCTGAGGTGCAGGGAGTATCCTAAGAGAGATACGCATGGTAACCCAGAGAAGGGTTATGGGATGAGGTCTCCTAATTGGATTGGTGGAGGGAGGAAGCAGAGGGCAGAAGGATATGGGAGAAAATAGGGAGAAAAGAGGAGGGGAGAGGAGGACATGGGAGAACAGGAAGGTTGAGCCAGGGTAAAAATAGAGGAGAAAAGGATGGGAGATACTATAAAAAAAGGGAGCCATTATAAGTCAAAGGAGAGATCTGGCTCTAGTGAGATCTTCACAGATCTACAAGAATGACACCAACTGGCATTAAGTCTACCTTAAATGCCCTCCTATGATAATGAGAATGATGACTACCTTATATGCCATCCTACAACTCTCACCTAGTGGCTGATGGAAGCAGAGGCAGACACCTACAGCTGTGAACAGAATTGAACTCCTGGAACCCAGTTGCAAAGAGGAGTAATGACCAAGGGAATAAAGATCAGGCTGGTGAAACCCACAGAAGCAGCTGACATAAACAAGAGGGAACACATGGACCCAAGACTGATGACTGAGGGGCCAGCATGGGACTGATCCAGACATCACTCCCACCGAACCTGGGTGACGGAGAGGAGGCCTTGGCAATATGTGGGACCTGAGAAAGTGGAGCAGTATTTATTCCTGGCATACAGAGGGACTCTGAGAACCCATACCATGTGGAGGGATGCTCTCTCAGTCTGGACACATGGGGAAGAACCTAGACCCTTCCGGGGATGATGTGACAGATTCTGAAAATCCCTCATAGAAGCCCTTGCCCTCCCTGGGGAGTGTTGGGGAGATGGAGTGGGGGTGAGGAGTTGGGAGGATTGGATTTGGGGGAGGAGGGGAGGAATAGGGAACTGAGAGTGACATGTGTAAAAAGTTAAATAAAAAATATGAAAAACTAAATTTTTTGCAGAATTTGAAGACATGGAAAGAGTCAGCAAACTATAGCCCTGAGATCTGAATACATGTCATTTTTCTATGAAACTATTCTAGTACTCTGATAAATATCAGACATTTTTACTTTAGGTTGCAGTGCTATCCAGGGTTAACCAGGATGACTGGCAATGTCATATTATTCTTGATGAGGCCCTGGACTTGTTACTCTCTTGTCTCAGCTTTCTAAGAAGTTGAGATTTTAAATATTTTAATTTAATTCATTTTTTTGTGATAAAAATCCACAGTCCTGAAGAAATTTAAGGGAGTAAGCTTTGAACATAGCTCCTGGTGTTAGGTTATAGAACATCACAATAGCAAAGTCACAGAGGTAGGAGCTCAGCCAGCTGGTCAGAGCATACCCACAGGGAAAATAAAAAAACATAGTCAACATAATACACACATGCTCAAGAGCCTCATGCTTGGTAGCCTATGTTTGGCTAGCTTTCTTCTCTCTTATAATGTTCAAAACACTAATCCAAGGAAATGGTGCTTGCAAGAATTCACTGGGACTTGTAGATGTCAGACTCAAAAGAACCAATGGTTATTATCCGTATGGGGCCATTGGGCATGAGTAGGACTCTTCTCCAAAGTTCTTCAATTCAAAAAACCGAGAATAAGAATAAAAAGGCCTTCAAGACTGCAGAGAGAGCCATCAGTGGAGAAACATTAAAAGAGAATGAAGTTTGAGACTGAGGTGGGTCCCTTATCCCCAGCTTGTCATTCCTGCCTCATCCCCTTCCCACCACACCCCAGGCTCAGTTCATCTTCTCCACCCAAGACCACCAGCAGAGTGAGCGGGGTCTTCTGTGCACACCCCAGTTCCCATACTCACTCACCCATCCACTCTTTACAACAAAAAAACAGCTCCAATTGACTCTGGTCTTGGGAGGCAAGGTTTACTGGCCAACCACTGAAGACTATTTTCAGTAGAAAAAGAAATTGAATAATAAAATCAGGAGTCAAAACAAAAACAATAAGACAGTTCACTGTGCCTTCTCACACCAATTAACTATTAAGGCAGTCCTCCAAAGATATACCAACAGACCAACCTCATCTAGATAAATCCTAAGGAAGACACTGTTCCCAGAGTGCTGTGGGCTGTGTAAATTGACAGGTAAATTCAGCCAGAATATTAGGTATGCACAAGCACATCTGCTAGATACCCTCTTTCTAATATCACATTGGCAGTTAAGTTTCAATACTTGAACAGCTGAGATGACATTCTAACAATAATACACACATGCATAGCACCCCACCACACACATTTTCAATGATCGTCATCCTCCTCATGTTCATTCCTCTACAACCAACTTCCTTCAACTATGCTAAACTTTGAACTTTTCCCAACTCAAAGACTTGCATTTACAATATAAATATTTTAAATGGTGATGAGGCTAGAACTCTTAAGCTCCATGCACTTTTCAAATTCTCTGAATCTCAGTATTTTTGCACAGTATTGCAGAATTGAGAGTCATAGGATCATTCCTGGATTAGGCATGTGTGATCTATGAACACAGGATGACAGATACTCAAGAAAGACACTAATGTATGAATTCTCACTAGGTTGATTTCTTGCCTGGATATGTTTCCCTAACTTTGTCCTCACTTAGGCAGTCAAGTCAAAGACTGGTGTTTTCCATTGTGTATTTACCACAAAGGCAAGCAGCTTTGTCTTATTCTTTCTTGAGACTGGCTATGTGAAAGAAGTGGCTATTATACATAGAAGGATTATGGGTGAAGCAGAAACACTGTGTGTGTGTGTGTGTGTGTGTGTGTTTGTGTTCTAGTGTATTACTAGGGAAAGTAACAAAGAATCAACTTATAAGATTTTAACTACCAGATGTAGTTTTTTAAATTTATAAATCACCTATTTATTTGATGTGTGTGATACGTTTGAAAGCACGTGTGTGAGCATATGCTTGAAAGAGTGTATATGTGTGTGTGAATGAGTGTGTATGTGAGCATGGAAATCAGAGAAAAAATTAAAATGTTCATCACAGTTCATCTGGATGATCCAGTTTCTTTCTTTTTCTTTCTGATGCTGCACTGTACAGTCATGTTAACTCACCTCAGAGCTTTTCAGTGATTTCTCTGCTCATTTAGAGCACAATGCATGCTGCTGCTTTTTACAAGAGTTCTGGGACCAAAATTCCACTCTTTTTACTGCTGAGCCACCTCATTGGCCCCATAATTTGTACATAGAACTATCAATTAAAAATAAAAAAATGTACAGGGCTGTAGTGGCACATGCCTTTCATCCCAACAGTCTGGAGGCAGAGGCAGGCAGATATCTGAGTTCAAGTCCAGCCTGGTGTACAGAACGAGTTCCAGTATAGTGAGAGCTACACAGAGAAACTCTTCTAAAAATTAATAATAATAATAATAAGTATAAGTACATTTTTCACATTGACTTTCCTTCATATACCCATTTCACTAAAAATATATCTGGTTTTAGTAAATGGACACTTTTTACAAATAAATGACTGAGATTGCAATTGTTGCTGGGAGATCTACCTTTAGGAATATATACACATACCTAAATATATTCACATTATTGCCTTTGAATTTAAGATGGGTTTTAATTAAATTCATCCTCAGGAACAGAAGAAACTTTCAAATTGTTTTATCAATTAAATTTGTTTCTACAACTTTAGTATTATTATAATTATATATAAGTATTTACTCATTCATAGTGTATTTTGGGCACCAATCAAGAGGCAAACTAATCTCATCTAGATGATTATGATGCATTTGAAAAATATGACATTCAAAATTGTCCCATGCTTTTCTTGAGGCTGTTTGTGGGAAGGACAGTGGTCATTACCAATAGAAGGGTGGGGGAGGGTTTTCTCTCCGTGTGTGTGTGTGTTTGTATTGTAAGTGTGCAAGAATCAACTCTTCTCAATTTGACATTATGAATTTCACATTTGTATTAAAATATATCAGTTATATATAATACAGCTTGGAGAAATAACAGTAAAGTTCATGCATGGCAAAATTAATTTTAAAAAACTTGAATAAAATCAGGCCATATGTAGACACACTCCTTGTATAGTAAATTATATCATGCAGATTATAGAAACTAGAATGAAAATGAAACAAAGGACGGACTTTTGCATATACTTTCTACCAATATAAAGTCATAAATCATGAATCAAATCATTGGTATTCAGTTACTGTCTTAATTGTGAGTGATTTCTCAAATCATTGCTTAATTAGCTACCTAGTTTCTTCCATCACACTTCAGTAAAGCATAAACATTCTAAAAATTCCCATATTGCAAATTTCTAAAAACTTCTCATGTTGTCTATGTAATACTGTATCTGAAGATAGCAAAACGTGTTATTTGAATGTTTCAGTACCTGCATTTATCCAACGAATGGAAAAATAAAAACTTACAATGGAGGCTTAAATCTACCAAAATCATTTTGTCTCATTTCTCAAAATGGAGTTTATCCAGTTCCTGAACAAATGATTCAATTGCTATACATAATATTTTCATATTGCTTTCTCACTTACTTTTCAAATTTATTATTAGCAAATTGTTTCTAAAGAATTGATAGCAATACAATCATTTTCTTAATTTAATCTGAAAAAGATCTCTTATATTAGGTAAGTTATATCTTTTCTCTGTACTAAGAATGCTCTTATATTTCTATATTTTTTATTTGTATAAGAATCAAATTTTCTTTACGTGCCAATCCCAGTTCCCTTTCTCTCCCCTCCTCCCCTGCCTCCCACTAGCTCTGCATCCCATCCCCTTTCTGCTGTCCAAGGAGATTGAGGCTTTCCATGGGGGATCTTCAAAGTCTGACATATCCTTTGGAGCAGAACCTATGCCCTCTCCTTTGTGTTTAGGCAGAGAGAGTATCCCTCTATGTGGATTGGGCTCCCAAAGTCCATTTGTATGGTAAGGATGAATACTGGTCTAATACCAAAACCCCATAGATTGCCAAGGCCTCCTCACTGACACCCACACTCAGAGGGTCTGGATCAGTCATATGCTGGCCTCTCAGTCATCAGTCTGGGTCCATGTGCTCCAACTTGTTCAGTTCAGCTATTTCTGTGAGTTTCATCAATCTGGTTTTGACCCCATAGCTTATTACTCCCCACTCTCTGCATCTGGACTCTGGGAGTTCAGTTCAGTGTTTAACTATGGGTATCTTCTGCTTCCATCAGCTATTGGATAAAGGTTCCAAGATGGCATATAAGATAGTCATCAATCTTAGTATTGGGGAAGGGCATATAAGGTAGCTTCTCTACTATTGCTTATATTGCTAGTTGGGGGTCATCCTTTAATATTTCTGAACATCTCCCTAGTGCCAGATTTGTATTTAAACCTATAATGACTCCCTCTATTATGGTATCTCTTTTCTTGCTCTACTCTATTCTTCCCCTGACTCAACCTTCCTATTCCCTCATGTCCTCCTCTCCCCTTCTCTTCTCCCTTTCTCTTTATCCTAGTTAAAACTCACCTATTCTCATGTTTCCAATGTGCTCAGAAGATCTCATCCCTTTCTCCTTCTCCTGGGGCCAATCTATGTCTCTCTTAGGGTTCTCTTGTTCCCTAACATCACTGGCAGTGTGGATTTTAGACTGGTAATAATTTGCTGTATGTCTAAAATCCATATATGAGCAAGTACATGCCATGTTTGTCTTTTTTGACTGGGTTGCCTTACTCAGGATGGTTTCTTCTAGTTCTATCCATTTGCCTGCAAATTGCAAGATTCCATTTTTCCCTACTGAGTAGTACTCCATTGTGTAAATGTACCACAGTTTCTCTATCCATTCTTCAGTTGAGGGGCATCAAGGTTTCTTGCAGGTTTTGACTATTACACATAATGCTGCTATGAACATGGTGGAACAGGTAACCTTGCTGTATGAATGTGCATCTTTTGGGTATATGCCCAAGAGTAGGATTTCTGGGTCTTGTAATAGACTGATTCATATTTTCCTGAAGAAGTTCCATACTGGATTCCAAATTGGTCATATGAGTTGGAACTCCCACCAGCAGTGTTCCCCATTCTCCACATCCTCTCTAGCATAAACTTTCCTTGAAGGTTTTGAATTTAGCCATTTTGTCAGGGGAAAGATGGTATCTCAGAGTTGTTTTGATATACAATTACCTGATAGCTCTAATGATGTTGAGCACTTTCTTAAGTGTCTCCCAGCCATTTTAGACTCCTCTATTGATAATTCTCTATTTAGATCTGTACCCTGTTGTGGGATTCTGCCTGTGTCTCTTTGCTGCTTTAGTCCCAAGAGAACACAAAAGACACTACATTGATTATGAACCTGTTGGCCATTTGCTATGGTTTCTAATCGGCTAGCTCTGACTTAATTATTTACCCATAATTATAGTTATAATATTTAGTCTATTAACATTTAGCAAGATTCAAAGAAAATATCATTTATCCTATCTTTGTGAGTCTAAAGTCTTATATATAGCTTATCTTTTATCATAACTAAAGAAAACTGTAGCTATAACTATCTGTCTTCAACTCCATCAAAGACCACAGAAGGATAATATATAAATACTAGAATTGACAGAGACAGCTCACTACCTGGACAGTCACCCAAAGTTCCTCTGTAAATTTGGGGCATCCATCATCAGTCCTTAAGCTCCAGTGTGTCTGGAAGACTTCTCAGCAAAGCAGGAAATTTTAAACTGTCCACCTGCATTGGCAGTGTATCAGTCATTATCCTGTGTCCTACAGGATGTCTAACAGACTCTTCCATGACGCAGAAAACCTGTAGGACTGTTCAAGTTCATCAGTCAGTTTTCTGTGAGTCCTGCGTGTCCAGTTTATACAGAGCCAGTCAAGCAGTCCGGGTAAGAGCAGTTTCTTGTTCAAATGGCTAATCTTGCCATGCTGAAAGCAAACTCCATAACAAGTTTCTACGGTGCCCATATCCCTCTCAGACATAATTGGTGCTTCCAGGAGCAACCATTTCTCATTGTCAAGAAAAACCCTAAACCACCTTAAATGCCATTTTCTGAAGATCTTTGAAAGGTTTGAAGACTATCTATCTATCTCAAATATATGTCTGTATACCTAGAAAAACTAATTAACCTAATTGTAAATTTTGACTATTATAGGTAACTATCTATAATTTGTACTTAATTATACATTATATTTTAAAAGATCAGTATAAACACAGTACTTAATCAAAAGGAGAAATATGCATATCACAAAATTGACTGTAAATTTCTATCAATAAATGAAAATCCATTCCCTACAAAGTATTCATTTCTATAGCATAGTCCCTTTTTTCCCTTTAGAAAGAGATTGACTGTGATCATTACTGTTTATAAGCAACCCTGTATAAAAGAAAACAAACATTTAAACAATATTTGGAAATTTGGGTGTTGGTCATTCCGAACTGCTTCACGCTGCATGGGGCACTGTCCGTACCATGGGGATCATGAAAATACATAGAAACTGGCTAAGTTCTTGTTTTGTGGTCTCTATGGCAGCATCCTCCAAGCTGTTTCAAATGCTGGACTGCCCGGGACATTGCTTCAGGAGTTCTTGCTTCATCAAACAACAGAAGACTGGAAGGAATCTACAGATTTCCAGTTTTTTTGTGGAAATAAAAGCAGAATTTCCTTTCCCAAGTAACCCGTCATTATATTTAAATTTAAAAGTCAAAGCATTTTTAAAATATATAATTTGGATTAATTTAGCAACATTTATAATCAAGTATACTTTAACAGTTGTATCTTTCTTAGCAAATGAACACCTGAATAACATAATAGCATACAGTATCCAGACTCTCTATTTTACATCATCATGGCTTTTTTATTACTCTATTTCTTTACTTTTATTTAATTTTTCTCAGAGAAAGAGTTATTCTGTGGAAATCTGCCTGCCTCTGCCTCTGGAGTGCTGCCATTAAGGGCATGTGCGCCACTACCCCCCAGGCATTCTCTCTCTCTAATTTTTTTAACCACTTTATCTTGCTTCTTTTTCTCTCACAAGCCTACTTATATTTTTAAACACACTGTAAACCTTTTAGAGGATTTATTGCATCTGAACCTGACTTTACTGTAAATCTTTATGTTTTTCTGGCCACATGTCTGTTACCTGCTCAGAGCCGAGGCTGATTTAACTGCAGTTTTTCCAAGATGGCAAGAGTAAGTTTACTGCCAGCATTGGCCACGTAAGTCTCTGCCTGTCTCTAGCAAAACAGAGCCCACACCGAAAATGCTGCCACCAAGAAGCTGTGATTGTCTCTGTTCTTTTATTTCTAAAATCCCGTTTAAGTTTTGTCATTCTACATGGAAATTCATGCAACCACTTCTGATAACATTTTGTAATGTGTAGTTTTCCTGCCCACCTCATGGGTCCTGAAGCTGTTTTCAGCCCCCAAATTACATACAGGACACTGTATTAACTATGAAACTGTTGGCCATTTTCTTGGTTTCTTATCAGCTAGCTCTGACTTGATTATTAACCCATAAATACTAATATATATTTTATAAGGACTTATGTTTTTGAGGACACATTCGTGAGCCCCCATTATGCTCAGGAAATCACATGGCTACCAGCCTCTTCACTACATTTCCCAGAATGCCACCTATCTTGCTTCACAATAGTGCTTTATTCATATATACATAGAAAGATTTCCCCCATCAGTACCCCTATTTTATTTGGATCATTTGATGTTTTGGAGACTTGCTTTTGTGTTCCTTGTAAATTTTGGAGATCAGCCCTCTGTCAGATGTGGGCTTGGTGAATATCTTTTCCCAATCTGTGGGCTGCTGTTTTGTCTTGTTGGCTGTGTACCTTGCCTTACAGAAGCTTCTCAATTTCAGGAGGTCCCATTTATTAATTGTCCATCTCAGTGCGTGTGCTCCTAGTGTTATGTTCAGGAAACAGACTGCTGTAACAATTAGTTCAAGGGTACCTCCCACTTTGTCTTCTAAGAGGTTCAGTGTCATTGAATTTATGGTAAGCTCTTTGATCCGTTTGTACTTAAGGTTTATGCATAGCAACAGAAATAAATATGCAGTCTTCTACAGGTCAGCATTCAGTTATGCCAGCACCATTTGTTGAAGATGCTTTCTTTTTCCATTGTATAATTTTAGCTTCTTTGTCAAAAATCAGGTATTTGTAGGTTTGGGGGTAAATATCAGGGTTTTCAATTAAATTCCATTGGTCTACCTGTCTATTTTTGTGCCAATACCAACATATTTTAAGTAATATAGTTCTATAATAGAGCCTGAAGTCAGGGATGATGATGCCTCAGGTGTTTCCTTTTGGTTATTCTGGGTCTTTTGTTTTTCCATATAAAGTTGATTATTGTTCTTTCATGATGTGTGAAGAACTGTGTTTGTATTTTGATGGAGATTGCATTGAATCTGTAGATTGCATTTGGCAAGATTTCTATTATTACTATGTTGTTCCTACCATCCAAGAGCATGGGATATTTTTCCATTTTCTGGTATCTTCTTTATTTCTTTCTTTAAAGACTCAAAATTCTTGCTATATGGTTCTTTCACTTGTTTGGCTAGCGTTACCCCAAGATATTTTCTGTTGTTTGTGGGTATTGTAAAATGTGATGTTTCTTTGATTTCTTTTTCAGTTTATTTATCATCTGTATATTTTAGGGCTACTGATTTTTTTAGTTAAGTTTGTATCCTGTCACTTTGCAGAAGGTATTTATCAGCTGTAGGAGTTCCCTGGTAGAGTTTTTTGGGTCACTTATGTAAACTATCATATCATCTTCAAATAGTGAATGTCTGGTTTCTTCCTTTCCAATTTGTATCCCCTTGATTTATTACAGTTGTCTTATTGCTCTAGCTAGGACTCAAAGTATAATATTTCATAGTCATATCCTTCTTTATGTTGGGGAAGTTTTTTTCTATGATTTTGTCGAATATGTTTTCTGTACCTTTGAGCTGTATTTCTTCACCTTCTTCTATACCTATTATTCTTAAGTTTACCCTCTTCATGATGTCCCTAATTTCCTGGATATTTTGTGTTACAGATTTGTTCAACTAGAGATTTTCTTTGGTTCATGACTGTAAATCCTTTAATGAGTCTTCAACACCTGAGATTCTCTCTTCCAGCTCTTATAGTCTTATGATTATGCTTACATATGTAGTTCCTGATAGTTTACCCAGCTTTTCTATTTCCAGGATCCTCTCATTCTGTGTTTTCTTTATTGTTTCTATTTCTACTTTCAAGACTTGAACTGTTTGAGTTGTTTCCTTCAATTGTTTGTTTTCCTTGGCTGTCTTTAGATTCTTTAAGAGATTTGTTTATTTCTTGAATTTTTGGTTTATTTTTTCTTCTATTTCTTCAAGGGAAATTCTTGTTTCCTCTTTGAGGGTCTCTATCATCTTAATAAAATAATTTTGAAGACTGTCTCTTCTGCTTCATATGTTTTGTGCTTTTCAGGTTTTGCTGGTGTGAAGTGTCTAGATTCTGGTGTAGTCATGTTGGTCTTTCTATTGCTGAGTGTGTTATTTTACTGTCATCTTCCCATCCCTTCTTTGAGTTGGTGCAGGTGTTGTCTCTTTGTCTCCACTGGTCTCCCAGTGGCATACATGGGCCAAGACTTCAGGGTCCGTATCTCTACATATCTGGCTCCACACTCAAACAGAGCTATTTGGCTGGAGGGGGAACCAAGAGTGGGGTGTGGCAGGAATCTCCTTCTTCCTGTCTGAAAGGGAGCTCAGCAGGTGTGGTGGGACCCAAGAGTGGGGTGTGGCAGGACTTGTGACTTTCCTGTCTAGATGGGTCCACTCAGTGGGGGAGCAGGCCCATGTAGATCAAGGGAGGGCAGGAGTTGGTGGTCCAAGCAGGCTCAATCTCACCTGAAGCAGAGCTCCGTGGGTGGGTGGGCAAGTGTGGGGTGTGGGAGAAATCCAAGTTTGTTTTTGTTTTTGTTTCATTGTCTCTATTTCAGCTTTCAGTCCTTGAACTGTTGAATTGTTTCTTGCAAATTTTGGTTTGTCTTTTCTTCCATTTCTTTAAAGGATTTTCTTATTTTCTCTTTTAGGGTTCCTATCATCTTCACGAAGTTGTTTTTAAAGTTGTTCTCTTCTGCTTCATCTGTGTTGGGTTGTTAAAGTCTTTCTGATGTAGTGTCCCTAGAGAATGGGTGGCATCATATTGTTGTCTTCCCATCCCTTCTTCCCCTGGATGCAGGTAGGGTCTCTTTCTCTCCTGAAAGGTACAGGTCCAAGTTTCTCTTCTGGTGGGTTCCAGTAGGTCTGATACTCTGATGGGTCTCAAGGTGAGTTCAGGTATGTCTGAAGCGCTCCCTCTCCTGGTTGGTGGGAGCTGCACTAGCACAGTGCCCTTAGCAGACTTGTGGTTACTTGGTGTGCAGGGGGTGAATCAACCTGCCTGCAGTCCTCAGGCCAGGAGATCCCAAAGTGAAGAGTGCTCCTATATGTGAAAATTATTATTTTAAATTTTAAATTACCCTCACTTAATGTCACATTTTCATTGGATAGAATATTACCATTCTATATTTTTGCCTCTTAAATAAGAGTTTTTTATCTTCTATTGTGCATCTTTGAAATTCTAGCATGTTCTCTTAAATTGGTGAAGTAAAATTATTAATTGTAATTATAATATAAAGACTTAAGAACATTTTATCTCCATTTCCCCCTCTTAAATGAAGGTATTCCTCACTTGTCTGTATACAGTATTTTAACTCAGTATAAGAATATTACTGATAATGTTACTCTGAGCATTAAATACTATATCTTCTCTTGAAAGTACAGTTGTGAAGTTTCTTCAGTAGAGTGAGTTAGCATAAGTACAGATAGGGCATGTTTATCCCTCTAATTTGCAAAAACCTTATTTTTAAATAAAAAATAGACTAAAATACTCAATAGAACTATCTTCCCAGTGCTGGAAATATCATTGCAAAAGATATAGCACTAATTCTAGTTGGTCTTGAAAATAAAAACCAAGTGACAAGTGACAGCTATTAGGGGTAAATCTCCAGATCAGAAAAGCAAAGCAGCTACTACTCTTACCTCTACCTCAGGCAAAAGGGTAGATCCTGTCCTCAGATTGCATCTCCAGATTGCACTACTCTTCAGACTGCCTTAGTGTCACTGAGAATGCAATGAGTTCATATCTCCTCCCCCTTATATTACTCTCTTCCCAGCCATATCACTCCTGTCTCCACCTCCATAATGCTGGTATTAAATGTGTGTCATCCCAAGAGCTGGATTCAAAGGTGTGGGCTCTGTTTCTCTTTAGACTGATCCACTCTCATGTAGCCCATGGTAGCCTTGAACTCACCTCTGTCTCCTGAGTGAGTGCTGTTATTAAAGGTGTGTACCACTACTGCCTGGTCTTTGTGACTGTGCCTTACTTTGCACTCTGATCTTCAGGCAAATTTTATTTGTTATATCATAAACAAAATACCACCACAAAAGACATATTATGGAAGGTTCCATTAGCTCCTAATGCTAAAAGATGTTTTAAGCAATCCTTTTGCAATTCAGTACCTTAATTATAGTATTATGTTGAATCTGACGTATAATATCCATATGTAATTTAATATTTATGTGGACAAAAATAACAAGACTATGCAGTTAAATTCTTTCCAAGTTCAGTTACTTTTCTGATAAATAGTCAAATCTAAATATAAGATTATTAAAAGTAACTTCTTCCCCTCATTTGAATTTCTGGAAATGGTAATTGGTAACATGATATAGAAAACGTATGCACCTGGAAATAAACATGTTATATCTTCTTGGCAAAATAACCAGGTAAATGGAGGCTTTTTTTCTAATGTCAAATGGCAATATGAGTTGTATTTCTGCACACACACACACACACACACACACACACACACACACACATACATACCATCAATGTGATGTAGAAGAACATGAAAGAATGAGAACCTTCAGGAAGGCAATAGATTCTTTGATTGGCTTCATTTGAATTGATGAGTGTTTATTATCAAAAAGTTTTGCCTTGGTATTTGGGAATGTAAAATGAAAGCTTCCATGGAAGGAAGATGAAAGGATGATGATTATCTCAAAAAACACCTGTAAATACATTTTTTAAATTTGTCAGTATAAATTCTAATAACACTCCCAGGCTATAATGCTGTCAAGACTTTCTTTTTCCTTCTTTAATCCTTTATATTTCTCACAAATTCCTTTGCATATCTGTTCTTCTATCCCTATAGTAACTTTTAAATAAATATTTAAATTACTATACAGTGACTAAAACAGCACAAGTTTTAGTGTTCGATTTCAAAAGATTTTGTAAAAAAATTCTTACATGTGTGATTCATGATATTGAAAAATGATATACTATAACCATAACTAAACATAAATAAATATTTTATATATGTAGAATTTCAATGAAGAGTCCACTATTTACTAACTTACACCTTTTAGTAGATGACTATGTATTAACTGTAAAAAAAATTAGAAGTATATACGCCATAATATCACATGCCTTAAATTGAAGATTCAGTGTGTCTGGTGCTATAAGAAAAACTGAAAACAAACTTGAGTTCCATATTCAGTGTAATATTCCACCTGAATTATTTTCAGTAAGATGAATACCTTGAATATATAAAATATTTATCACAATAACTACCCTGTTAAATGAAAACATTTGTAAGAGGATGTTTTAAAGCTGTTACAAATAATTGATGTATTAACATGCATTATTGGAACTGTGGTGGGTATGTACCATAAATAAAAACTTTAAATATAAAATAAATAATTAAAAACAAAACAAAAGAAAGAATGAAGGGGAGAAATTGCAAATATGTTTGAACTATACTGCATGCATGTTTGCAAATGCTACAAAGCTCACAACACATACTAACTACAAAGTCACTGAGCACCCTGTTACAAGGAGGCTTTGATTCTCAAACAGACATGGTTTTTCAGTATTTTTATGGAATACAAATGTATCAAACATATGGATGACCAAAATAGAATTAGGGACTAATTAGAGCAGCAATTGCAGCCTTGACAGATTTAAGGAGGGTGTTGTGACACTTCCCCTGTACTAGTTATAATTTTATGCAACTGAAAAATGTTCATTGAAGTTACACTATCAAGAATGTTCAATAAAAAGGAAACTGGAGTCAATATGTCATACATGTAACAAAAATAAAAATAAAGGGGAGTATGAATTTTAGAAGGCATGGTTGGGGAGGTGCTTCCTTAAGGAGAAAGGGAAAATCAAAGTAATGCAAATTAGAGTATTTCATGTATGCATGTATGAAATCCTCAAATAAAAATACAATTTAAAAATATAAAATAAATGTCTCCTCTCACAAAAACAAAATACCTAAAAAGGCAAATTTAATAAAATATTTTCTTTAATGTAAATTGAATTCCAGACTGTGTTCAGAAGTTCTGGGTCTCTTGGCGTGGCAGTTCATTTCAATCACGTTAATAATGTTGAACATTTATTAGAGTTTTCATTTACATAAATTTTATCTACTTTATAAGCTAATGAACAAAATAACAACTTGACATCTTGCACTAAATCAAAAGATAAATTGAAGGAGATGTACAGTTTTGCCTTCCTGATGAAACTCAAACATGATAGATGAAATGTCAAAGAATTTATAATAAATGCAAAATCTAATACCATATTAATCCTATCTGATATGTGATGTACCCAAATTAACAAAGATATTTTATACTGTAATTGCCATTAAGAATTCATTGAAACCTTTGGCTGTTAAAAATTGTAAGCATCAGGATCCAGATTTGTTTATATATGATATTTTTTTTACAAGACGGGGTTTCCCTGTATTGTTTGGGATAATTTCTATTTAGGATTAGAGGAAGAGGAAGCAACATTTGAAAGCCAATCTTTTCTCAGCAAATTTTAGGGAGTAAATTCTACATAATTTACATTTATATGCACATGCTATGAAGACATTGGTTAGACAAACTTAAATATAATTTTACTGCATATACATTTTATTAGGTATTTATATTAAGAAAGTTTGTATCAAATATGGATTTGTTAAATTCAATGAAAAACTCATTGTCTCAATCCATAGTTACTGTCATAGTAGAGTTAATCTATAAATAACCAAATAGACTCCATAATTTTTCTTCAAAATGACATGCTCTAGTTATTGTACTAAATATAATCCTATTTTGAAGTGTGCTTCTATTTTATGTCACATCTATGTGTTCTGTCATAGCATGCTATAACATCATTGGATGCGTGCTAAGTATCACAGACAGTTTTGGGCCAGAATACTGACAGGAATATTTTATAGGCCTTAAATTACTTTTAATCTGATGTTTGGAAATAAAGGATGATTGCTTCATGTTGTATTTTAAGTTTATAAAGATGTATACATGTAACTTTAGAAGTAATACTGTCCAAGTTATTGTAAATATCGCAAAAATGGAATAATAAAAGCGACTGGAAATAATGTTTGATACATTACTTCCAATGAATAGAGAAAGAACTTATATTTACCATAGTGTCCTATAACTCTGGAAGTTCTGGTAGCAAACAAATAAACAAACAAAAAACATGTAATAGTCCAAAGAGGCTAATCATGGCTGATGTACATATTTGTACTAAATTATTTTCTCTAGCAGTAATAGAAAGCAAATTAAATCAGATTGTCCATTGTGAAGTTAGCTTCAATTTTTACCTGTCATTAGTTGCAAGTTGGAAATTTCTTTAGATCTCAAAACTATAGACTTTGGATTTTCTTTTCACTAAGGCTTTAGTATTGTTATGAGCTCTTGGCTTTTATTCATGTATTCATTGTACACTGATTTTGTTAATATGTTAGAATATGAAATTATTATACATATTATTGTGTAATCTGGAGTCCAATGGCAGACATTATCTTTGCCTTCCTCCTCCTCATCAAGACAATGATACGTTTCTGAGATGTAAAATTGTCAGAGCCACATATGAATGTGCTTATTTATCAAATGTCTAAATAAAATAAATTCTACAGTGTTGGATTCAAAGTGACCTTGTTTTAATCACAAAGAGGTAAAAATAGCATATGATTACACTCTAATAGGACACTTAACTTATTCTACTAAACTCTAATTCAACAATTAATCCTTCACCAAAAACAATTGTGAGTGTCATTCATAGAAAATAAAAGACTCAATTGAAAAAGTTGAACATTTTATTTAGCATTGCTTAGCACAGAGATATACTATGCTATCAGGAAAAGATAGAATTATTTTGTCAAAGGCTCATAATTCCTTGGCAGAATACTTTTTCTAATGTGCTCATTTAATTCATGTCTAAACAGATTCTTTATAATTAACATTCTAAATAGTAATTTAATTTTCTATAGACATGACAGTGGGAAGAGTTCCTTTTGCTGTTAGGATAAACATGGCATTTTGAGCAAACGCATATTAATGAAATGGAAATTATACTTATTTTTTATTCTAATTTTTTCTCGTCATGTTTCTTTTCAAATAGAGATCAGCTCCTACTTATATATGTATTATTCCATGATTCATGTAAAACACACATAAATATGCTTTAGAATACTTGCTTCACATATTCAATATTGTTATAAAACATATATCTTATGTAAACTCACGTATAATTTATATAAACATACAGTTAAGTGTGTTTATATGACAAATGGGAAAAAATAAAAATTATGATAAAGCCATATTGTAAATAGCTAGGTTTATGGCCCTCACATGTACCTCATTTAATAATTCGCCTTTTTAAAGTTAAGGACATGACCCAAGACACAAATACTCCATTAAATGTGATTCAATTCCTGTAAAATCTCTCTTTTTAGTGATGTGTATGCAAAGATGGATATGAGAAAACTATACTTTTATTTAGATGTTTATGTATAAATTCACAGATTGTTTGATAACACTGAACAGTGTTAGTGACCTTGATGGTTAGGAGAAAATCAATTTTCCCAGAGTACCAAAAATTATCACTCTTCAGTGGGAATCAAACCATAGTCTAATAAGACTTCTATGCCTATAATCCAGGACAGTGAATTGCTTATGTTGGTGGTGTGCAGCATATCATTTACAGTCTATGATAAATAATAAAACATATCTAGTGGCAAGAAATTTCATTATACTTTCTATTATACTCTGTGAACATTTGGAATTTGAAATCAAAATTTAAAATCTACCCTAGCCTAGTGCGATTTCATAACTGAACATGTGTAACTCTGGTATAAACTTGATTTATTTAATCTTTTCATTAGGGAAATTTTAAATGCACAGACTGTAGCTTAATTATTTTAATTTTATAACATATATACATAAATAAAGATTAAAATACATGCAAAATTATATTTTATTTGAATGAACAGAATTATGCATTCTATACATGTAGGATATTCAATGACTGCTATTCAATATCAGTAAAATTATTTTAAATATTATATGAAATACTATATTGAATCCTGATCTATAATGCAAAAAAATATCATTTTACCATTTTGACCAATATTTCACCCTTTCTCCAATTAGACCAGGAATTTATATAATCCTAATTAACTAGATGAATATATATGTAAGAGTATTTCAAGGAGACCATGCCCTCTGTGATTTATCAGGAAACCTTACTAACTCAGAAGCGTGATTCATAGGTCACTGTGCTCAAAAGCAAGACTAGGTATTGCACAGCAGAGAGCTTGCATACTAGATCTGTAACAGTTTCAGTATACATCAACAAAATTAATTCTTTGGACCTTTTGCTATGAAATATTTTCTAAATATATCACTTGACACCAACCACTTCTATTTAATGGTCTCAATATCTAAACTTTTAACTGGTGAATTTCATTTTAATGCTAATTATTGTTCCTCCTTCATTATTGTTATGGATAGTGTGCTTTAATAGGCACTTAATTTATCCTAGGCTTATTACTGAAACCTTTACTTGCTTAATGGATTTATTATTCACAACCAAAGAAAAGGACAAGTTCTTTCAAAACCTCTATCAAATCTTAATTAAATTCAGGTTTGTAGAAGATACATTAAAGTATAAAGAGGTAGAATACACAACACATCTCCCTCTTAAATATATCATTGATGTGTTAATTTGAGAATTTCATAGGGCATATAACATATTTTGATCAAGTCCCTTCCTCTTCTCTCCCCTCCACGTGATTCATACAATCACCATTTCCTCTCACCTTCATATGACGGTTTTTCAAGCCATCTGAGTTCACCTAAGGCTACCTTATGTGCATGGGTGTAAGAACATTGATGGGTTATGAACTTGCATCACTGAAGAAACTAGTAAGTACGAGAAACTTACAACTATGTATAGGCTCTTAGTAGAATGATAGTAGTAGGTTCTTACCTATTATCAGTTATCTGTCCAGTCATAGAATTTAACTCCAGTTCACAGTGCCAGCCGCATGGTCTGCATTGTAGAGTAAGCCTTAAATTTAACCATTAAGTGACAGGTTACTCTCATGGTGTTAGTGTCAGTACTACATCTGTGTATATACACTGTGTGGCCAGTCATTGTTCTAGCTCATAGAGTTCATAGTTAAGGAATAACTATTAATTTCCAACCCCCAAACTCACGAGCCATGAATAGTACCTGCTAGTACTATAAAACCTAGAGTGTAGGGAGCTTCCCAAAAAGTGCGAATATTATTTTTATATTTTCTCTGACTCACATTTATGTTGTGGTCAGCAATACCATATATCCATCAAGTTCCGTAGAGCAAAAAAGAGCATTGGTAATAGCTTGTAACATTTGGGTGTCTCAGGTCCTGAGTGGCCAGTAACTCTGAAAGAAATAATCCATACCCTTACTGTTTTTTTCATTTCATAGCCTATGAATAACTTAAAAGTAATCATTTAGATAATCATGAAGTACCCAATAATCTATTTTGCATGCAGATGATTTTATATTCACATTAAAAATGCAAATGTGGTAAGTGATATGATCACATTTTTTGTTCTCTTTCTTTTTCTCGAAGATAGATGGATAATGCAGTGATTTTTTGATTTCTAGGCAAATTTCAGTACTTTTCTACTTTTATACTACCAAACATTTTGTAGTCTTCATCCTGTTCTAAGGCCCTCAGGGCTAGGTCATCTTTAACACCACCAACAAGATCAGCTCTAATGTGCTACCCCATGAGTTGCTTACCTATGGTGAGTAGTGAGGCCATCTTTCACAGGTGGGAGTGGCAGCTCTTCCATGAGGGTCAGGGCCAGATGTCCTGCTGAAATATCCAGCAAGGGTAACACATGCTATGGACTATATACTACATGAAAAAGAATCAGCCCATATCAGGAGAAAATATATTTTATTTTTGTGAATTTCTGCATAGCGGCAGTGTGGATTCGTATCCTAAAAGTCTTGTCTTCTTTTAAAGTCATCTTGGCTCATAATGGAATATTTCATTATTTGTGGTACAAATCATGTTTAAATCCCACATTAGTATCTAACTTGGATTTTGAAAGACAAATTATCTTTCTTTTTTTAAATATAAATCATTGTTTATTGAAAGTGTCCTTCTTTCCAATAACAGGCATATTAAGAAGGTTCTAAATGAAACTTCTCATTTTTTTTAACTTGATGCCATACCCTGTACACTTTACTGTAAGTCACTCTGGCTGCTTATGGGCTCCAGGCACATTCAGTTTGACCTTACTCAGCTCATCCTTAACCTCTTTTGTCCAGGGTTGTTCTTCTATTTATTTACTTATTTATTTATTTGCTTATTTATTTACTTGCTTATTTATTTTAGATGAACTCTTATTTACATATCAATCCCCCATTCCCTCGCCCTCACATACTACCATGTTCCCCACAGACCCTCCACCAAATCATCCTCCACCCATTCCCCAAAGACAGTGAGGTCTTCTATGGAGGACTGTCAAAGTCCCTCACATAATTTGGGGGAGGACCTAGGCCCGCTTTCTTGTATCTGAGCAGCAATAGTATGCCACCATAGGGAATGGGCTCCCAAAGATCATTTGTGCTCTAGGGATAAACACGGGCTCCTCTGTAAGAGGTCCCATAGACTGTCTTGACCTCATAGCTGGCAGGCACATTCAGAGGTCTTGACTCAGTTCAATGCTGGATACACAGCTTTACAAGCAGGGTGCTCACACTAGGTCAGGTCAACTGTTTCTGCAGGTTTCTCCAGCACAGCCTTTGCTCCTTTGCTCATCCATCCTCCCTCTCTGGAACTGGATTCCAGGAGCATGGCTCAGTGCTCAGATGTGGGTGTCTGTTTCTGCTTCGATCTACTACTGGATGAAGGCTCTAGAATGGCAATCGAGGTAGTCATCAGTCTCAATATAGGGGAAGGGCATCAAAGTCAGGCTCTCCACCACTGCCTATATTCTTAGTTGGGGATATCCCTGTGGATCTCCTAACTTTTCTACTGTGTCAGACCTTTCTCCCAAACTATACTGGCTCCCTCTATCAAGGCATTTCCTTTCTTACCCTCCTCTATTTCTTCCCTGTCTCAGTCCTGTTTACTTCTGTTCCCCTTACTCTTCCTTACTCCACCTCTCTCCTTCCCACCTCCCTCCTCTTCCTCACCCCTGGTCCTAAATTGCTAACTTGTTCTTGTCCACCTCCCCTTTTTTGGAGGATCAGGCATTCTTCTCTTTGGATCATTCTTTGTTCCTAGTTTCTCTGGTGGTATGGACTGTAGGCTGGTAGTCCTTTGCTCTATGTCTAATATCCACAAATGAGTGAGAACATACCCTGCTTCTCTTTCTGCATTGGATTACCTCACTCGGGCTAGATTCTCCTAAATCCATTCATTTGCCACCTAATTCCATCCATTCTCCTAACTCCATCCAAAATGATTCCACTGTTTATTTTTCTCCTCTGAGTGGTAATAAATTGTGTAAATGTACCACATTTTCTCCATCCACTCTTCAGTTGAGGGGCATCTAGGTTGCTTCCAGGTTCTGGCTATTACAAACAATGTTGCTATGAACGTAGTTGAACATATGTCCTTGTTGCATCAATGTGCATTCTATGGGTATATGACCAAGAGAGGAATTGCTAGATCTTGAGGCAGACTGGTTCCCATTCTCCTGAGAAACTGCCATACTAATTTCTAAAGTGATTGTACAAGTTTGCACTCCCACCAGCTACTGAGGAGTGTTCCTCATTCTCCACATCCTCTCCATCATAGACTGTTATTGGTGTCTTTGATTTTAGCCATTCTGGCCAGTGTAAGAGGGTATATCAGAGTTGCTTTGAGTTGCATTTCCCTGATGCCTAAGGATGTTGAGCACTTTCTTAAGTGTCTTTCAGCCATATTAGATTCCTCTATTGAGAATTCTCTATTTAGTTCTGTACCCCAATTTTACTTGGATTGTTTGGTGTTTTGGTGACTTGCTTCTTGAGTCCATTTTGTATTTTGTAAATCAGACGTATGTCAGATATGGGGTTGATAAACATGTTTTCCAGTTCTGTGGGCTGCCATTTTGTCTTGTCGACTGTGTCCTTTGCCTTACAGAAGTTTCTCAGTTTCAGGAGGTCCCATTTATTGATTGTCAATCTCAATAACTAATAAGTCTAAACATCATGTATTTTTAAAGTCTAGAATAAATTTTAGAGAATTTTATGAATAATATCCATCCATCATCCTTACAAACATTAGAAATAGAATGTGCTTGGATTCTATATTGCACTGTAAAACAGTGGGTAAATGATTATATACTAGTATATAATCATGTTTTTTCTTTCATATTAGCTACTGTGTCTGGATAAGTTTAATTTAGGTTGTTAAGCCTTTGATATGCCTCACACAACAAAGGAAGACAACAAACTTTCTTGGGAAATCATGTTTACATGATAATATATTTTTAACCCCAGAGCCAGTTATTTGTCAGTTATTTACAATTCTAGCCTTGTATACCTTCAGAAATTGATGTATTGCATCTGTTTAACTGGAGCTTATTTATGTAAAGGATGTGTGCATTATTCTTGAAATCAAATGCTATCTTAATTAAATTGCTTGTACTACAGAGGCCTGAGAACCTGGGAAGTAGATGAGTTCTGTAAATCAAAATATTAATAATGCACATGATTTTTTTGTTTATTAAATGTCTCTGGATGCCTTGATAAATAAAACACTGCATACTTTCAGTTTGTGTTCCTATTAGAATGCTTTCCTCCCATTTTTTGCCAACTTTTACTATATTGCTAAAAAACACTTTTAGTTTTGCTTACCCTTTTACTATGATGAAAGTTTGTTCTTTAGTGGTGATAGATAGTACAGAGTACTGTAAATAAAATAAAAATATTTGGATATGCTTTTGTATAAAAAGGGTGCTCCCATTTTATAAACTTCAGATTTCAAAGTCTTTCAAGTCTTAAACAGAGTGGAATGCTATTTTCAGTTTTTAAGTATATTTTGAATTAAATAAATTAATTTACTTAACTGGTTTTCAAATTAAAATATATACATTCTATGCTTATTTATTTTATTGCTTTTTTCCTATTACTTAATATTTAATGTAAATATTTTTATCTACAAGTCTATCACTGTATTCATGTTTGAATATTTGTATTTTACATTATAAATTAAAATTTTAATGTTTAAATGTGTGTTATTTTTATTTGCATGTTGGTTTTTAATGGGCTGCAGTTATTTTCTTTTGCCTGTTTCATTGACAAGTTAAAACTATGAAAGTGAGAATAAAGTCAGAAGAGTTTGGTGTATTATATTGCAGTATTTTCAATTATTTGCATATTCTTTAAAAAGTTTTCCCAGGAACAAAATGTAAAGGTTTGAGTGTAAATTTGATGTCATACCCCAGTACATTTTTATTGTTTTAATGCAACCACCATATTTCTCCAGTAATAAACAGCTAAGTGTTTATAACAACCATTTTGCTGATGCCATGCACAGGTCAAAGTTAAAACATACATACCTTTTTAAAATATTAAGAACTTTGTAAGAACTTTGATTTTTATACAACTCTTTTAGAACAAAATGGTACAACAGTAAAAAATAATAATTCTATGTGCATTATAAATGCAGACAATATGCATATGAGTTTTAACAATGATAGACAATTTGACAACATCTTCAGTTTCTTAGGGTAGGTTTTTGCATATGCCTATGCGAAATAATCTAAGTTAGGTTTTGTGTGTCTCTCTCTCTTTTAAGATTTTATTTATCTATTATGTATACAGTCTTCAGCCTACATGTGTACTGAATAAGATCAGAGGGCACTAGATCTCATTCAAGGTGGTTTTGAGCCAGAATGTGGTTACTAGGAATTGAACTCAGGACCTCTGAAAGAGCAGTCACTGCTTTTAACCACTGAGCCATCTCTCTAGCCCCATGCTGTCTCCTGAATTAAAAATGAGACATCCATATGGAAGTAGACATTTTGACATTGAAACATGACATTTTATTATATACAAACTTCATGTTTGAGAACTGTGCAATCTAGTTACAAAATCATCACACAAATTTTTAAAAAATATTTTAAGTATGCAATTTTATATTATGCTGAATTTGTAGCTATTGTTGGACAAACGTTTTCCTTCATGGTTTGATTGAACTTATGAAACAGTTGAAACAAACTGACCATATCTGTATCTGTAGTTAACTATTTTTAATGAAAATATACAGAACTTACTGGATTTTAGCAATATGTACAGATGAAGGTCTATTTGCAAAACTGGGCACTTCCCTTCCATATGTTGCATTAATAAGATTTATGTAAGCATAGAGTCTTTAGAATGCACCACTAACTTATCATCAGCTCACTGAGGTAATGAATTAGTCTGTGTTGAGATCAGTTATGCCACTTTCTCACAGTAGCTTAATATACACAAACATAGTAGTAACATTGTAACATAAAATCTTTAATCAGAGACAAACACAAGATATGCATCTTTTTAAGCCCTGTCATTATAACATGCAAAGAATACAGCCTTTATGCTTGTTAATTTTCTATTTTAGATTATTTTTCTATTATCAACTGACATTTGAGGTATATTATTCATTTCAGAAGTAATAATTTTTCATCACTTAGTTGTTAACTATGCAGTAGCTAGAAAATAAGAAACTTGGGTTACTTCTACACCTGTATTGGAGGAACCCACAGTCTTATAATTGTTACAAGTAAATGAGCAAGCAAAATCACTCAGGTTAGAAAAAGGATCACAAGATATGTCCAAGACACACTGGGAAAGTAATTAAACTTCAATGGATATGATAATCTGTGACACCTCAATACTTCTGTAAATGTTACTGAAAACTTATATACACGCAAATAATTTATTTAATATTGATGCTGTATTAATACTACACTAATTATATTTCAGTGGACCAATGGAATAATATTCTTTCCTTCTGTCACAGAGTTCAAACTGTAATAGAGGTAAGAAGTAACAAAATAATTAGAAAGCAAATGTATATCAAGTTTCAGTATATGCAAAGGAGAAAAATCAAGAGAGGAAAAATATGAGTTAGGATATGATTTATTAATCACTGTATTTCTATTTACTTAGTTAGCCTTCTTATTATTAGGAATTAAACCTAGAATTTTATGCTTGCCAAGTAAGAACTCTCTCACCAAACTTCATTTTGAGCCCCCCATCACCTTTTAAAATTCAGTCCATGTCTCTAAGATGGAAGTTGGCTTTGAAATCATTCTGTAGTATAGGCAGGTCTTGACCTAGCCTCAAATCCCTTAATAGCTTAGATTACAACATTGTGCCATAAGACCCAGTCTATTCACTATGTCTCTAAGTAAAATTTTAATTTACTATGAGTGTAAACGTAATTTCCTTCCCAATCCCCACCACTAGTTCCAAATAACTGAAACAGAGGCTTACTATTACTTATAAACGATTTGCCAATAGCTCAGGATTGCTAACTCTTACATTTTAAATTAACCCATATTCCTTATTTACGCTCTGCCACATGGCGGTACCTTTATCAACATGGCACGTTCACCACCTGCTCCCTCTTCATCTGGCTGGTGACTCTCCTCATTCTGCCCTTCTTCCTCCTGGATGCCTCTGTGTCAGGCTATCCCACCTATTTTTCCTGCTTGACTACTGGCCTGTCAGCTTTTTATTAACAAATGAGAGTAATCAATATTCACAGTGTAAAGAAGGATTATTCCACAACACATGAGTGCATTGACACATTAGTCCTACTCCTACCTTATTCCATCAAACTCTTCCCATGGCCCTAAATTCATCATCTTCTTAAATCATCATTATTGTACATCTCTCTCTCTCTCTGTCTCTCTCTAACACACACACACACACACACACACACATACACACACACATACACACACACATACACACACCAGCAAATGTCCACATAGCCTACTGAGCCAAAAGAGTTTAGCTTCATCATTCATTATTAAATGTGGTTATTGGAAAATCTTACTGATAGATTTTTTTTATTAGAAAGTGCTCTTCCAGAGAGAAGTTTGAAAGGGGAGTTGAGACACAATATGCTTGGTAGTAAGAATATTTCAGGGTAAGAAAGAAAAATGGTGAAGAACTTGTCATAGAATCTTAATTTTTTCCTCTATTTTTATTTCATGCACATCTGTGTTTTGCCTGTGTATGTCTGCACAACACCATCATGCCTGAGGCTCTCAGAGGTCACAAGAGTATATTGCATACCCTGGCAATTGAGTTACATATGGTTTTCAGCTGCCATGTGATTTCTCAGAATCAAACCGGGGTCCTACTGAAAGAACATCCAGTGCTATTTTCCAATGAGTCACCTCTCTAGGCCTTGGCATAAAATTTTAAGTGAGAAGATTGAGGAAAAAAACTGGTAAAGGTAGGCAATATTCTATAAGAATCAGCATGCTATTGTATTTTAAGAAGCAACTAATACAGGAAATAGGAGCAGCTGTGGAATTGCCCCATATTGTCAAGAGAACAGTAAGAATTTATAAGTTACATGATTCACATAGCTTTACTGTGGAGCCTAATTTCAATAATTTAGTAAAGTATTGATGTTTCATTTTCTAATTCAGAAATTAACAGCATTAGAAAAAGGGACCTCATGGTTTGTGTGAACTCTGATACATTTTAGTATTTACTAATTTAGGGAAATTAGACTAATGAAACATCTTTCAGTGAGCCACCAAAGCCTACTGTTAATATTTTCATTAACACAAAAAGTGATGTATTCCATGATTATTATTTTTCTTCTTTATTTTTCTTTTCCCATTTTCTCCCCTTTCTTTTATTTACTCTCACCCAGTGTGTTTTCCCTCCTTTGGTTATATTTTATGCAGTTTATCTAAAGGTTTTAAAGTTCACCATGGGAGTTAAAACTGTTTGTGGGAATAGATATAAACAATAGTGGTCCTTTGATGACTTTAACTTTAAAACCCATTTTGAGATGCCTTTGTGTTCAGATTGTTGAGAAACCTAGATTACTGTATAACATTTTCATAATTTTGAAAATATTACCTAGCTGCATTCTTTCAAAATAACAGTTGGATTAAAATATGAGTGGCACATAGGAATCCACTATGTTAGGCAAAAAGAGGTGTGGTGATATCTTGCTTATACTCTAACAAATAAAGCTTGCCTGAAGATCAGGGTGCAGATAAACATGGACATCTGGAGGTCTGCACAGGCAGACAGGAAACGATACAGCTGGACAGAGAGATGAAACCATAAGGTGGGTGAAGACAGGAGCTCAGTCTCAGTCTGAAAGTAGAGTAGGTAAGGTGGCTGTGGTTGGTTCCTTTTTCTCTCTGATGTCTCAGAATTTCCCCCTATATCTGACTCTTGGATTTTATTAGTAAGACCTACTAAAACTCATGGTACATATTGGCATCCAACATGGGAGAGAGGGAATTAAAAGTACACACCTTGAGGGAAATTTTTCTCTATCTTTTTCTTGTAAATCTATAGTAAAAATAATTTAAATCAATACCTATCAGATGCCTTCCTTTAAGTAATAAAGAAGTCAAAAGAATTGTAGACAGAAAAACTAAAAGTAGGTAAAGGTTTGAGAAGTCCAGATAATTATATACTCAATCTTTCCTGATATATCTGTTTTATTAACTTTGTTAATATTTAAAGGTAAGGACATTAAGATTTCCACAGAATAAATTACTGTCAAAATTTTATTTTCTGTTTACAAAATTACACTTCATTTATTTGACTAGGAATACCAACCAGTGGCTTCAAGGTAATTGGAGGGTTAATTTAAATTATAAAATGAACACAAACACATCCATAATTTATGCAATCCACTGATGTAAATTAAATATTAATTCATAAATTAAAACGTACTCTAAACTCTCAGCTTTTCTATCTTATTCTGGCACAAATGGTGTTCCACATTCATTTAACCTTTACTGTTAAGGTTTGACATAATCCAATGAACCATTTAACAAGTTAATCCACAATTGTACCTTAGCCCTCAAATCTCAAGGTCATATTGGCAGACAGAAAAAAATAAACTTGGTTTTATTGAAGGGCAAGAATGCCTAGCCTACACTTGCTTCTGGTCTCAGAAAGCAGTGAAGATGAATCATTGCTCTCAGAATCTTGGTAACACTACTTACAGAATATCTGCAGTATGTCTAAAGGCTGGATTTTTAACATGGCTAAAAGCAAAACAATAAAATACATCAATTCATATAATGGACTTGGCATAAACTGTCTTTCACTCTATATTATTCTATTCTGATTAAAATTTCTGTGTCTCCATGTGGTCACATTTTCAACCATTCAGATATTCATGAACTGAGTATCAAACATCTTTTTTACTCTTGCTCACAGATACATTTAATGATGCAATTTCTGTGAATTTAAAAATAGGCATAGTTAAGGTCAGAAATAAATTCTATATACTATTTTTTCTTTTTTCTTTAAATTAAAAACAATATTATTTTACATATCAATCCCAGTCCCCTCTACCTCTCATTTCTCCATGCTCCCCAACAGCACCCCATTCCATTCTCCTTCTGTTACCCATCATTTGGGGCAGGGTCTATGTCCTTCCCCTTGTGTCTATGCTGAAAGAGTATTCCTCTAGGGAGACAGGGCTCCCAAAGTCCATTCATACACTAAGGATAAATACTGTTCCATTTTTACAAATATCATGGGATATATGTGTGTGTGTATTTTCACCATAGACTTCTTCATAGTTGTTCATGTTTGTTTTCTTCCCTTAGGTAGGTTAGAATAACTCTTCCCTGCAATCTTGCTTTATGACAGAAAAAGGCACGCTTCAGCTGAATTCCCTGCCATTCTTCTTATATCTCTTAAATGTACAAACAGGGTAGAAGAAAACAACACAAAGTGCTACCTGTCTTTACCAGCCTAACCTCAATAATTCTCATTATTCACAGCACAGGATCACAAAAGGAATTTACCAACAATTATTCAGTCCTCCATCCTGTACTTTTCCCCAGCCTACATTTTTTAAACATTTTTTTAAATTTTAAATAGCTTGTTTTACATGTCAATCCCAGTTGCCTCTCCCTCCCCTCCTCCAGCACACCCCCACCAGCCCCCTCATCCTCCTACACTATTGCCAATTCCTTCCACATAGGGGATATCTAGAGTCTATCATTTCATTCAGGGTAGGGTCCAGGCACTTCCCTAAGAGTCCAGGCAGAGAGAGCAACCCTCTTTGTGTTATGGACACACGATGTCTGTTAGTATTCGAGGGATAAACACTGTTCAGGACCCCATATGTAGCCCAGGCCTCCTCATTGACTCTCACATTCATGGGGTCTGGATCGGTCCAAGAGCTCTCCCCTGTTCAGATCAGCTGTCTCTGCTGGTTTTGCCAGCCCATTCTTTGCCAATTTGCTCTTTGCTCCTCTCTCTCTGTTGCTGGGTTTCTTGGGTTCTGTTCAGTATTTAAATGTGGGTGTTTGCCTCTGCTTCTATCAGTCACTGGATGAAGGCTCCAGGATGGTTATAGACATCAAGTTCACTATCAGGAATGGGCATTCGAGGTGGTCTCTACACTATTGCTTAGCTTGCCATTTGGTGTCATCCTTTTAGATCACTAGAGGTCACAATGGTGCCTGATCTGTCTTCTAACCTATGATTCCCTCTTCCCTCTGTCCTACCTCCCCAGTCGACCTTCCTGTTAATCCATGTCCTACTCTCTTTTCCACTTCTCCCCCTCTCTATTACCCAGGTTCCCCTCCCCCCCACCCCTCTTCGTGCTCCCCATCTGTTCAGAGGATCTTGCCTCTTGGGTACCATGTACATCTTTTTAGGTTCTCTCCTGTTTCCTAGACTCTCTGTCAGTGGAAGTGCAGACTGGCACTCTCCTGATCCATGTTTAAAATCCATATATGAGTGAGTACATACCATGTTTGTGTTTTTGTGACTGGGTTACCTTACTCAGAATGGTTTCTTCCAGTGCTATCCATTTATCTGTGAATTTCAAGATTCCATTGTTATTTTTCTTCTGAGTAATACTCCATTGTGTAATGTACCACATTTTCTCTATCCACTCTTCAGTTGAGGGGCATCTAGGCTGCTTCCAGGTTCTGGCTATTACAAATAGTGCTGCTATGAACATAGTGGAGCAGAGGGCCTTGATGTATGAATTTGCCTCCTTTGGATATATGCCTAAGAGTGGAATTGTTGGGTCTTGTGGTAGATTGATTCCCATTTTCCTGAGGAATATCCACACTGATTTCCGAATAGGCTGTACGAGTTGGCACTCCCACCAGCAGTGGAAAAGTGTTCCCCTCTCTCCACATCCTCTCCAGCATAAATTGTCTTCAGTGTTTTTTAATTTAGCCATTATGACAGGAGTAAGATGGCATCTCAGAGTTGTTTTGATTTGCATTTCCCTGATGGCTAAGGATGTTGAGCACTTTCTTAAGTGTCTCTTGGCCATTTTAGCCTCCTCTATTGAGAATTCTCTGTTTAGTTCTGTACCCCACCTTTTGATTGGATCCTTTGGTGTTTTGGAGACTTGCTTCTTGAGTTCTTTGTAAATTTTAGAGATTAGCCCTCTGTCAGATGTGGGGTCAGTGAATATCTTTTCCCATTCTGTGGACTGCCTTTCTGTCTTGTTGACTGTGTCCTTTGCCTTACAGAAGCTTTTTAGTTTCATGAGGTCCCATTTGTTAATTGTCGATTTCAGTGTCTGTGCCACTGGTGTTATATTCAGGAAGTGGTCTCCTGTACCAACTCGTTGAAGAGTATCTCCCACTTTCTCTTCTAAAAGTTTCAGTGTGGTTGGATTTATGTTGAGAAATTTGATCCATTTGGACTTAAGTTTTGTACAAGGCGATAAACATGGATCTATCTGCAGTCTTCTGCATACCAGTACCCCATTATGCCAGCACCATTTGTTGAAGATGCTTTCTTTTTTCCATTGTATAGTTTTAGCTACTTTGTCAAAAACCAAGTGTTCATAGGTGTGTGGATTAAAATCAAGGTTTTCAATTCGGTTCCATTGGTCTACCTGCCTATTTTTGTGCCAATACCAAGGCGTTTTTAGGACTATAGCTCCATAATAGAGCTTGAAATCAGGTACGGTAATGCCTCCTGAAGTTCCTTTATTGTATAGGGTTGTTTTGGTTATCCTGTGCCTTTTGTTTTTCCATATAAAGTTGATTAATGTTCTTTCCAGGTCTGTGAAGAATTGTGCCAGAATTTTGATAGGGATTGAATTGAATCTGTAGACTGCTTTTGGCAAGATTGACATTTTTATTATGTTGATCCTACCAATCCAAGAGTATGGGACATCTTTCCATTTTCTGGTATCCTCTTTGATTTCTTTCTTTAAAGACTCAAAGTTCTTGATATACAGGTGTTTCACTTCCTTGGTTAACATTATCCCCAGATATTTGATGCTGTTTATGACTATTGTAAATGGTGAGATTTCTCTGATTTCTTTCTCAGTCACTTCATCGTCTGTATATAACAGGGCCACTGATTTTTTTGAGTTTACCTTGTATCCTGCCTTATTGCTGAAGGTGTTTATCAGCTCTAGGAGTAACCTTGCGGAGTTTTTCGGGTCACTTATGTAAACTATCATATCATCTGCAAATAGTGAAAGTTTGACTTCTTCTTTTCCTATTTGTATCCCCTTTATGTCTTTTTGTTGTCTTATTGCTGTAGCTAGGACTTGAAGTACAATATTGAAGAGATATGGAAAGATTAGACAGCTTTGTCTTGTTCCTGATTTTAGAGGAATTGCTTTGAGTTTCTCTCCATTTAATTTGATGTTTGCTGTTGGTTTACTGTATATTGCTTTTATTACATTCAGGTATGTTCCTGTTATCCCTGATCTCTCTAGGACCTTCATCATGAAGGGGTGCTGGATTTTGTCAAAGGCTTTTTCAGCATCTAGTGAGATGATCATGTGGTTTTTCTTTCGCAGTTTGTTTATATGGTGGATGACATTGATAGATTTTCTAATGTTGAACCATCCCTGCATTCCTGGGATGAAGCCTACTTGATCATGGTGGATGATTTTTCTGATGTGTTCTTGAATCCGGTTTGCTAGTATTTTATTGAGTATTTTTGCATCAATGTTCATGAGGGAAATTGGTCTATAGTTTTCTTTCTTAGTTGTGTCTCTGTGTGGCTTGGGTGTCAATGTAATTGTAGTGCAGCCTACATTTTTATAATAAAAAGGTTTCGCCTTAAGAATGCATGCCTTATTCATGTTCGCCTCCAATATTTTTGACCAACTCAACTTTAATAGCTACCTTTAGCAAATGTTTTTATGAGCTATACCAAGGTATCAAAAAATAAAAATCAAATATTTTGTGTAAGTTTATAGCTAAAATTTTCTTTGGATATTAAAATTCAATGAAAGCAACTTAATATATAGAGAAAGAAATTCTGAACAGTTTAATTCTACAGCAGTATCAAATATAGGAAAACATCTCACTAAATTAAGGTAGGATCAGTAAACTATGTCAACATATAAGCAGAAAATAATGTGGACAAATTCACTTTGCAACTGTAAAAATATACACTGGTGACATGACTATACAACATATCCTTCAAGTTCAGTCTCCCTAGAAAGCACAGGGATTGCTATACTTGTATAAAATAAAAGACCCAGAAACAATAATTCCAGTGAAACAGGAACAAATATTTCTCCTATCCATATGTATAATTTCATATTTGTAAAACTTAAACCTGTAATATGTGATACACAAAAATGTTTGTTCATTATGGCTTTCACTAAATGAAATACTACATGCACCTCTAATGAATTTTTGACAAATGACAAATAATCCTTAAAAAGAAATTTCAGGTGCTTGGGGTTTGCCACTGCAGCTACCATCCAGGGGCAGGAGCCAATGCAACCCAGCATCCTAGCCCATTTCTCCACCAATGAGTCCAGGAAGAGGAGAGCTACCAGAGTATTGGAATTGTCTACACCCACCAGAAGAGAACCTTGTTCCCTTCACAACCAGGAGATGAAAAGGCACCATCTGTACCCACTGGAAATAGGGATGGGAAGGAGAAAATATAAAAACACACTCAGCAACAGGAAAACCAATATGACACTCCCAGAGTCTAGAGATCCTACACCAGTAAGACCTGAACATCCCAAAGCAAATGAAGCAAAAGAGAATGACACTAAAAACAAATTCATGAAAGAGACCCTCAAAAAGGATATGAGAAAATCATTTAAAGAGATGGAAAAAAGCATATTAAACAAAATCATAGAAGAAAATATTCCCAACCTAAAGAAAGGCATGCCAATGAAGGTACAAGAAGCTTACAGAACACCAAATAGAGTGGACCACTGTGGGAACAACAGACCTTTCCAGAGGCCCACTTCCCCATCAGCCTGGGAGCAGGCAGCTGTAAGACAATGTTTAATAAAAACATGTTTACTAAAAACAATACAGTGTCCAGAGCAATAAGTTCCTGATAAGAGCTGGCCCACAGAAATGCCCTGACATTGACCTTTACCAATCCTAAGAATAAATTCCTGATAAGGGCTGGCCCATGGAAACGCCCTAATCTTGACCTTTTCCAAAGTCTAACTCCCTCTTTCTGACCCACCCACCGCCTCCTCTGGTATCAGGGTATATAATAACTAGCCAAGGTAAGAATAAAGGAGAGCCTTCTTGAGAAGCCTTCTGGAAGCCACCGACGGGTCTCTGTGTCATCAATCTTGACACCCTCCACACATTCTAGGACACAGGCTGCACAGCAGGCATGGAAGAACATGTAAAAAAATTCCCCTCGACACATAATAATCAAGACCCAAATATACAGAATAAAGAAAGCATATTAAGAGCAGCTAAGGAAAAAGGTCAAGTAACATATAAAGGCAAACCTATCAGAATTACACCTGACTTCTCCATAGAAACTCTGAAAGTCAGAAGGTCCTAGATAGATATTCTACCAAAAACAAGAGACCATGGATGCCAGGACAGATTACTATACCCAGCAAAGATTTCAATCATTATAGATGAAGAAAACTAGATATTTCATGACAAACTAGATCAAAACAATATATATCCACTAACCCAGCCCTACAGAAAATTCAGAAAGGAAAAGTCCAACCCAAGAAATTTAACGACAACCAGAAAAATAAAGGCAAAAGAAAAAAGGGGTGGAAATCCACATACAATTCCACCAACAACAGCCATTCCAAAACAAACAAGAATGAACAATCAATGGTCATTAATATCCCTCAATATTAATGGTCTTAACTTGCCCATAAAACGACACAGGCTAACAGAATGGATTCAAAGACAGAATCCATCCTTCTGTTTCATGTAAGAAACATACCTCAGCTTCAAAGACAAATGTTACTTTAAAGTTAAAGGTTGGGAGTTAAAGGTTTGCCAATCAAATGGGCCCAAGAAACAAGCAGGGGTAGCAATCCTAATATCTAACAAATTAGAGTTTAAACTAAAATCAATCAAAAGCAATAAAGGAGACAATTTCATACTCATCACAGGAGAAATCTACCAAGATGAAATCTCAATTCTGAACACATATTCCCCAAATACAAAAGCATCCACATTCATAAAAGAAACATAACTTAAACTCTAATCACATACAAAACCTCAAACTCTTACCAGACAGAAACTTAACAGGGAAACAAAGGAACTAATAGAAGTTATGACCCATTGGGTTTAACAGACAACTATAGAACATTCCATCCAAACCCAAAAGAATATACTTTCTTCTCAGTGCCACGTGGAACCTTCTCAAAAATCAATCACATACTTGGAAACCTAGCACAACTCAACAGGTACAAAAAATTGGAATAAGTCCATGTAACTTATGAGCCCACCATGCTCTAAAGTTAGAATTCAACAACAACTCAAATTGCAAAACACTGCAATCTCATGGAAATTGAATAATGCACAATTGCACCATTCCTGGGTCAAAGAAGAAATTTTAAAAAATTAAAGTCTTCCTAGAAGCTCCTCAGTTTTAGGAGGTCCCGTTTATTAATTGTTGATCTCAGTGTCTGTGCTACTGGTGTTATGTTCAGGAAGCGGTCTCCTGTACCAATTCAGTCAAGGGTACTTCCCACTTTCTCCTCTAAGAGATTCAGTGTGACTGAATTGATGTTGAGGTCTTTGATCCATTTGGACTTAAGTTCTGTGTATGGCAATAGATATGGCTCTGTCTGGAGTCTTCTACAGTTATGCCAGCACCATTTTTTTGAAGATGCTTTCTTTTTTCCATTGCATAATTTTAGGTTCCTTGTCAAAAATCAGGGTTCATATGTGTGTGGGTTAATATAAGGGTTTTTGATTTGATTCCATTGGTCTACCTGTCCATTTCTGTGCTAATACTGTGTGGCTTTAAGTATTATAGCTCTATTATAGTACTTGAAGTCAGGGAGGGTGATTCCTCCAGACGTAGCATGCAATAGAAGCAGAAGGGTCTTTGCCAAAGTCTTTCTACGAGGCTTCAATAACCTTGATACCAAAGCCACACAAAGACACAACTAAGAAAGAGAACTTCAGACCAATATCCCTCATGAACATTGACGCAAAAATACTCAATAAAATACTGGCAAATAGGTTACAAGAACACATTAGAAAACTCATCCACCATGATCAACTGGGTTTCATCCCAGAGATGCAGGGATGGTTCAACATATGAAAATCCATCAATGTAACCTACCACATAAACAAGCTGAGAAACAAAAATCACATGATCATCTCACTAGATGCTGAAAAAGCCTTTAACAAAATCCAACAACTATTCATGATAAAGGTCTGGGAGAGATCTGGCAAAACAGGAACATACCTAAACATAATGAAAACTATATACAGCAAACCAACAGCCAACATGGAGAGAAGAAACTCAAGGGAATTCCCCTAAAATCAAAACAAAACAAGACTTTCCAAATTGTACTTGAAGTTCTAGCTAGAGCAGTAAGACAACAAAAGTATATTAAGGAGATACAAATTGGAAAGGAAGAGATCAAACTTTCCCTATTTGCATAAGTGACCCAAAGAACTCTACCAGGGGACTCTTTCAGCTGATAAACAACTTCAGAGAAGTGGCAGGATACATGACCAATTCAAGAAAATCAGTAGGTAGCCCTACTATATACAGATGATAAAAGGGCTGAGAAAGAAATCAGAGAAACATCACCCTTACAATTACCACAAACAGCATAAAATACTGTGAGGTAATACTAACCAAACAAATAAAAGACCTGTATTGCAAGAGCTTTCAGTCTTTAAAGAAAGAAATTAAAGAAGACACCTGAAAATAGAAGATATCCCATGCTCTTGGATAGATAGGATCAATGTAGTAAAAATGGCAATCCAGCCAAAAGCAATCTACAGACTCAATGAGTACAGGAGACCACTTCCTGACCATAACACCAGTAGCATAGACACTGAGATTGACAATTAATAAATGGGACCTCCTGAAATTGAGACGCTCCTGTAGGTGAAAGGACAAAAAGGCAGCCCACAAAATGGGAAAAGATATTTACTCACCCCACATCTCACAGAAGGCTGATTTCCAAAATTTACAAAGAACACAAGAAGCAAGTCTCCAAAACACCAAAGAATGCAATTAAAAAATAGGGTACAGGAATAAATAGGGAATTCTCCATAGAGGAGTCTAAAATGTCCCAGAGACACTTAAGAAAGTGTTCAACATCCTTAGCCTTCAGGGAAATGCAAATCAAAACAACTCTGAGATATCTTACTCCTGTCAGAATAGCTAAATTGAAAAACACAAAGGACAGCTTCTGCTAGAAAGGATGCAGAGAAAGGGAAACACTCCTCCATTGCTGGTGTAAGTGCAAATATGTACAGCCACTTTGAAAATCAGAATGGAGATTCCTCAGGAAAATGGGAGTCAGTCTATCACAAGACTCAGCAATTCTACTCTTAGGCATATATCCGAATGTAACTCATTCACCCAACAAGGATATCTGTTCCACTATGTTCTTAGCAGCATTATTTGTAATATCCAGATCCTGGAAGCAGCCTAGATGCTCCACAACTGAAGAGTAGAGACAATATGGTTCATTTACACAATGGAGTACTATTCAGCAGAAAAAAACAATGCAATCTTGAAATTTGCAGGCAAATGGATGGCAGTAGAAGAAATCATCCTGAGTGAGGTAACCCAGTCACAAAAAGACAAACATGGTATGAACTCACTCATATATGGATTTAGACATGGATCAGGGGAATGCCAGCCTACAATTCCATTGCCAGTGAATCTGGGAAACAGGAAGGTTCCCAAGATTGATATGCATGATACTTCAAAGAAGGAGAATGAGACAAGATCTTCTGAGCAGATTGGGAGCATGGGGGAGGGTGTGGGAACCAGGAAAAAGAAAGGGGGAGAAGAGGAGAGAAAGATATGGGGGAGCAGGAAGTTTGAGTCATGGGGAAAATAGAGGAGAGCACAATGAGAGATAACATAATAGAGGGAGTCATTATAGGTTTGAGGAGAGAGCTGACACTAGGGAGATTTCCAGAGATTTGCAAGGATGACACCTACTGGCAAACTAAACAGTAGTTGAGAGACTATTTTAATAGCCCCTCTCTGATAATGAGATTGAAAACTTCCTTATATGCCATCCTAGAACCTTCATCCAGAGACAGATACCCACAGCTAAATACTGAACTGAACTTCTGGAACCCAGCAACAGAGAGGGAGGAGCAATGAGCAAGGGGTCAAGACTGGGCTGTTGAAACTCACAAAGACATCTGACCTGACAAGGAGTGGTGTCAGCATGTGGGATTGAATTTATAAATAGAAGGACAAAAGCTATAAAGGGATTTTAGAAACAAAAGAAGACAGAGAAGCACAGCTTCTTGACAGCAACATTTTTCTCAGGTGAGCTGTTATGCCAGAGACTAGCAGAGACTCAGGTGGCTCACTTAAGGGAGTCTTTCTGACTCAGCATAAGCAAAAAAAAAATAACAACAACAACACAAACAAAACAAAAACCAGCAAGGTTCTTTTAAGAAGCTCTGCTAACAATTGAAAGGTATGTACGTACAGCTGGAAGTGGCAGTGACCACATCTTCAAGCCGGCAGCTTTTGCTGGATGTCAGCAAAGACTGAGACTATGAGCTAGAGTCAAACTTATGCCCGCCATGTTGGAAAGTCAGCAGCTGTTTCTGCTTTAATTTTAGCAATGTTCTTTAGCCTATATAAGACACGTGGCCAGAAAAACAAAGTTTTACAGTAAAGTCAGATTCAGATGAAGAAAAATATATGTAGACTTGGGAGAGTAAAAGAAACAAGATATTGGAAAAATAAAAATAAAAAAGTAGCTGGGTGTAGTGGCACATACCTTTAATCCCAGCACTGGGGAAGAAAACATGAACAAAGAGAGTAGGTGGGTGTAGTGGCACATGCCTTTAATCCCAGGGCTCCTGAGGCAGAGGCACGTAGATTTCCAAAGAGATATCCTGTCTCACAGAATAAATAAATACAAGTAAAAGAAATAGAGTAATATAAGCCATGCAAAGATAGAAAATACACAAAAAGTCTGGATAGTGAATGCTATTGTGTTTTTCAGTTGTTCAGTGGCTAAGGAAGGATAAACTGCTGAAATACTTGATTATTAATGCTGCTGAATTAATCCTGAAAGACCCCTACGCAGGACCCCCTAGAAAAAGAAAAGCAAGGCCAGGCCATTGCCTAGTGGAAAAACCCAGACTAGGTGTCTCACCCTCAAAACAGGATGTCTGTGATCACTATAGCAATCATGGGACCCGGATAATAATTGCTGAAGCGTGCTGGGAACTTTCATATGACAATACCAGGACACCTAGTCCTTGGCAACTACCCTTGCCCCCAGTTGTGTCTATGATCACCATAGTAGTCATTGGACCCGGATAATAATTGCTGAAGCGTGCTGGGGTATTTCATAAAGTAATACCAGGAAACTTAGTCCGTGGGAACTACCCCTGCCCCTAAGATGAGCCAAGGAAATGCCTGTTACTTATGTAACCATTAAAACACTATAAATATTGTACTCCCTACAAGCTCAGTATGCTCTGCATCCGAGTTGCAGTAGCATCCACAGGCGCCTGTGTACTCAATAAATCACCACTTGCATTTGCAGCCAGTGGTCTGGCCCCGGTTCTTGGGCAGAGGTTTCGGTTCAGTGCCCGGCGCTTTGATGCCGAGGTCTTTCAATCCAACTTATATATTCCAAAAATGCTTTGACTTCTAACTTTAAATATAGGGACCAGTTACTTGGGAAAAGAGTTTTTGTTTATGTTTCCACAGAAAATGGAAAGATGTGGATTCCTTCCAGGCTTCTGTGGTTTGATGAACCAAGACTCCCAGAAGCAGTTGCCCAAGTGAATCCACATCTAAAACAGCTAAGATGATGCAGTCTTACAGACCCTGAAAATAAGGACATACAGGTTTCTGTGTTTTGTCATGATCGCCATGGTATGAACAGCACCCCTGCGACCCCCGGGAAGGGACCCCCGACCCTCGAGGGTGAGGTGATGAGGGTCACTACTAATTTGGTGGGCCTTCACGAGCAGATCCGATCTGGAAAGTGAACTTCAAGAGGTTAAAGGAAACAGGCTCAAGACAACGTTCGCTGATCAAGAGCCTTTATTTTTTGGGGCGCGCTGGAACTTATAGAGGGAGGACCTTAGGGGGGTGGTACAAGCATGTCAATCAAGTCTCAATTCAAATATACACCAAATACGGTAAAGACAAAGCTGTAGTTTTCCATCAGTCATTAGTTGCATTCCACAAATGCTTGTCGGCGTAAGTCAGGTGCAGGAATTAGGGAGGGGTAGGGAGTGTACAGAGAACACTATAATCTTTTGTTTAACAAAGACAATTACTCTGTAAGGGTACTTCCCCTGGCTAGGCGGGTGGGCTGCCCTGTGTAAATTTAACTTTTATGGTTAGCCTTTTCCTTTGTCTCAAGGGCATGTGTGCTCGTAGTCACGTAGTCAGAAGGCCAAGAAACGGTTGACAGACTCCATTTTGTTCAAGGTTCTAGCAGTCCCCAACACACCCCCATCCAGGAGGAAGCAGTTTGCAAAGATCGATGTCCAAATTCTCATATTGTTTATAAATCTTAGTTTACATTATAATGGGGTTGCTTATAATTGGCTAATGATCACAACCATTCTCTTTTTGAAGGTAAAATGTGAATTATGTTATGGAACTGAATACTTTTTATTGGTATGGTTTTTCATTTATTGATACAAATTCAAGGTCAATTTTGTGATATGTATATTTCCCCCTCTTGTTTAAGTATTGTGTTTATACTGGTCTTTTAAAACATAATGCATAATTAAATACAGACTATAAATTGCTACTTATAATAGTCAGAACTTATAGTTAAGTTTTATAGATATACAGAAATATATTTGAGATAGATAGACAGTCTTCAAACCGTTCAAAGACCTTAAGAAAATGGCATTTAAATGGTTTAGGGTTTTTCTTGACAGTGAGAAATGTCTGTTCCTGGCAGTGCCAATTATGTCTGAGAGGAAGATGGGCATCGAAGAATCTTGTTAAGGAGTTTGCTTTCAACATGGCAAGTTAGCCATTTGGGCAAGAAATGCTCTTGCCTAGATTGTTTGACAGTTGCTGTAAAACTGGACATGTAGGACCCACAGGAAAGTGACTGCTAAACTCAAACAGTTCTTCAGGGTTCCTGATTCATGCAAGAGTCTACGAGAATTTCTGCAGGACACAGAAAAATGAAAGACAGACTACAGATGGAAAGTTTGAAATTTCTTGCTTTGCTGAGAAGTCTTCCACACACACTGTGGCCTATGGGCTGAAGGTGGGTGCCCAACATTACAGAGAAACTTCAGGTGACTGTCCAGGCAGCAAGATGTCTCTGTCAATTCTAGTGTTTATATATTATCCTTCTGTGGTCTTTGATGGAGTTGAAGACAGACAGTTGTAATTATAGTTTTCCTTAGTTATGATAAAAGATAAGATACATATAAGACTTTAGACTCACAAAGATAGGATAGAGGATATCTTCTTTAAATCTTACTAAATGTCAATGGACAAAATATTGTAACTAAGTTCTTATTTGATAACTGTTCCATTATATATAATTTGACTATGTTAAAGTTCTTACCTTTCTTTTTATTTAGACAGAAAAGAGGAGATAATGGGGGAAATCCTGTGCATATGTCAATAAAGCACTGTTGGCCAATAGGGAAGCAACATAGGTGGGACTAGGCATTGAGGAGGATTCTGGGAAAAAAAGACTCAGGCAGTCATGATGTAGCCACCATAAGAATAAGAGGTCTGGACCCCTTACTCCGATAAGTGAAATAATTTGGTTAACAATTATGGGATAAATACTTAAGTCAGAGATAACCAGTAAGAAACCAAGCAAATGGCCAACAGCTTAATAATTAATATAGCCTCCTGTGTGTTTATTTGGGACTGATGCAGCTCTGAAACCAGGCTGGTGGGAAAGCTGCACTCGAAAAAGGGTAGCTCTTGGACCACAGATTGATGTAGCCTTGGCAATCTCTGTGTCCTTGGGTAGTAGATCAGTGTTTACCATGGCTTACCAATGAACTTTGGGAGCCCATTCTACATGGAGGGATGTTCTCTCAATCTGAACACATGGGGGAAGGCCTTGGCCCTGACACAGATGAAATTACAGATTCTGGAGATCCCCCATGGAGGGCCTCACCCTCCCTACAGAATGGTGTGGGGATTGGGTGGAGGGCTGGGGAGGGCTTTTGGAGGGGCAAGGGAGGAGGGATGGTAGAGGAAGCTGGGATTGACATATGAAGCAAGTATGTTTCTAAGTTAAATGAAAAAATATAATGGGAAAAAAAGAAATTCTAAAGCTCTGGAATATGTCCTTATCTATTTACCTGTGTCTTAGTCAAGTGTTTTGGTTTCAAATCCTCTTTACATTTTAAGAAATTATTATTTCAATTTATTTCAGCTATACACATTGATCTTCAATAGGAGTGATTACCTTTTAAAATTTTAAAACAAATTTTAAGAGTAAATTTGACTTAACAATTAAAATAATGGTTATGTATTTTGTCAGTAAAAATCCTTATTTTTAAGGAGTTTTTTATTTTATTAGTTCAGAGTTTCATAAAGGATTTGGTCATGTTTAACCTGCTACCCCAAGTCTTCTGCAATTCACCTCCCGTCCCTATCCTTTCACGTTATTATGGTTTTAAAAATATTAATTTCATAGTGCTACTTAAATATTATTTTTTTATCATTTTTATTTTAATTTTAAATAGCTTGTTTTACATGTCAATCCCAGTTCCCTCTCCCTCCCCTCATTCCGCACTCCCCTTCCCTCCCCCCCTCCCACCCTATTGCCAAATCCTTCCACATAGGGGATATCTAGAGTCTGTCATTTTACTCTTGGTAGGGTCAAGGCACTCCCCTAAGAGTCCAGGCTGAGAGAGCATCTCTCTTTGTGCTATAGGCACATGAAGACAGTTTGTATACCAGGGATAGACACTGATCCACAGCTCAGGGCCCCATAGGTTGCCCAGGCCTTCTCACTGACACTCACATTTGGGGGGGTCCAGATCAGTCCCATGCTGGCCTCCCCACTGTCGGTCTGGGGTCCAAGAGCACTCCTCTGTTCAGATCAGCTGTCTCTGCTGGTTTTGCCAGCCCATTCTTTGCCAATTTGCTCATCACTCCTCTCTCTCTGTCACTGGGTACCTTGGGTTAAGTTCAGTGCTTAGTTGTGTGTTTGCCTCTGCTTCCATCAGTCACAGGATGAAGGCTCCCGGATGGTTATAGACATCAAGTTCATTATCAGGAATGGGCATTCAGGGGGTCCCTCCACTATTGCTTAGCTTGCCAATTGATGTTATATCTTTAGATCACTCGAGGTCACTCTGGTGCCTGATCTGTCTTCGATCCTATGATTCCCTCTTCCCCTTATTCTACCCCCACCCCCTCAACTTCCTGTTCCCCCATGACCAACTCCCTTCCTCTTTACCCCCTCTATTCTTCCCAGGTCCCACTCCACCCTCCCCCTCGCCATGTTCCCCATCCATTCAGAGGATCTTGTCTCCATCCTCTTCTCTTGGGTACTATGCATATATGCATATCTTTTAGGTTCTTTCCTGTTTCCCAGACTCTCTATCTGTGGAAGTGCAGACTGGCACTACCCTGATCCATATCTAGAATCCATATATGAGTGAGTACATACCGTGTTTGTCTTTTTGCGACTGGGTTACCTCACTCAGGGTGGTTTCTTCCAATGCTATCCATTTCCCTGCAAATTTCAAGATTCCATTGTTTTTTTCTGCTGAGTAATACTCCATTGTGTAAATGTACCACATTTTCTCTATCCACTCTTCAGTTGAGGGGCATCTAGGTTGCTTCCAGGTTCTGGCTATTACAAACAATGCTGCTATGAACATAGTGGAGCAGATGCCCTTGTTGTATGAACCTGCCTCATTTGGATAAATGCCTAAGAGTGGAATTGCTGGGTCTAGTGGTAGATTAATTCCCATTTTCCTGAGGAATCTCCATACTGATTTCCAAAGAGGCTCTATGAGTCGGCATTCCCACCAGCAGTGCAGGAGTGTTCCTCTCTCTCCACATCCTCTCCAGCATAAATTGTCTTCGGTGTTTTTGATTCTAGCCATTCTGACAGGAGTAAGATGGTATCTCAGAGTTGTTTTGATTTGCATTTCCCTGATGGCTAAGGATGTTGAGCACTTTCTTAAGTGTCTCTTGGCCATTTTAGCCTCCTCTACTGAGAATTCTCTATTTAGCTCTGTACCCCACCTTTCAAGTGGATCCTTTGGTGTTTTGGAGACTTGTTTCTTGAGTTCTTTGTAAATTTTGGAGATTAGCCCTCTGTCAGATGTAGGGTTAGTGAATATCTTTTCCCATTCTGTGGCCTGCCTTTTTGTCTTTTTGACTGTGTCCTTTGCCTTACAGAAGCGTTTTAGTTTCAGAAGGTCCCATTTGTTAATTGTCGATCTCAGTGCCTGTGCCATTGGTGTTATGTTTAGGAAGTGGTCTCCTGTACCAACTCGTTGAAGAGTATCTCCCACTTTCTCTTCTAAAAGTTTCAGTGTGGCTGGATGTATGTTGAATCTTACAGAACACAAATAGGCTTGACCAGAAAAAGAAGTCACCTCGCCATATAATAATCAAAACATCAAACCTACAGAGTAAAGAGAAAATATTAAGAGCAGCTAAAGAAAAAGGCCAAGTAATATACAAAGGCAGACCTATCCGAATTACACCTGACTTCTCAATGGAAACGATTGAAAGGGAATACTGTGGCTCTTTTTGATGTTTTTCACCTGTCTTTTCTACACAAAAAGGGCCTTGTCAGCATTTAAATTTTCATAACCTACAAATATCTACAATTCAGTGTTGTATTAGTTTCTAACATTTTTTCACTTTTTTTCCCTTGTGATGTTTGCACTTTCTTTTATCTTTAATACTGCTCAAGTTTCACCTCTCCATTCCATGTCCCTTGCCATAATTCTATCTTTCCAAAACCATTGCAATTTTCACTCAGAAGTGTGAAAAAATCTTAATAGGTGGTGCAAAGTCCACATATTTCTCTTGCATTGTTTAATGATATGCCCAACTACAGTATTCAATATTGTTACCTTTATTTTCCAAATCTATTGTAGCCCTTCCTTGTCTCAGTCAGAAAGTACTAAGTGCTACTTATGTATTTATTAATTCTGTTTTACTCCCCCAAAGACATGGTAGATACTTGATTTTTGTTATTTTCATTCTGTGAAATAAATAAATTATATTCCCATGCTAAATTTAATGTGCTGTAGAGATTATTTCTTTGTAAAAAATTAATTGTAATATAGTATTAAGTCTACTGTAAAAGAATGATTAATATCGGTTAATAAAACCTAAAATATTTAAACTTGGACATGTTGCAAAATACTTAAGAAAGATATAAAATGTAATGAGCCCAAAGTTAAAAAATTGAGAAGACAGGATGTGAAACCATTTTCATTATGTTACTATTATAGTATGCATATGTCAATTGCATTATTGATTAAAATGTTTCTCAGTAGTTCACATAGAAGCCTATACTTTAAGACTAAAATGGAAATTTTCTTTAACCTCTGTGTTTAGAATAAAACATAATATACAGCAGTATATTATTAAGAATCTATATTAGAGTCTATAATGGACCAATAAGTTTCTATGGTTAATATAAATATGTAATAAATTGCCAAATGACCTAGATATTGTTACCTCAAATGTCTTCTAAGATTTGTTTATGAGATACAGTGTTTATCTACTAGAATGCTTATCAAAAGTAACATATTGAGTAAAAGAAAATGCATAGTAAGAATTTGGATACTATGAACATCTAATAGTAGATGAGTGTTATGATGTTTTCATTTGTAGATATTAACATATTATTTATGAATCACTAAACACATGACAGAAAAAATGAGTCTGAAAATAGAAAATTATTATTAGCTGGGAGCACAATCAATTAAGGAACACTTTTTGTATAAAATGATGTATTATATTACATAGGACAGTCTTACTCATCATTTACAGGCACTAACAACCATTTAGAAATAGAAAGAATGGCATCTTCTTGCATCAATTCCTTTTTACAATTCTGTTTTCATAGACAGTTTTAATTTATTCGCTGTCATGTACCTTTGACTTGTGGTGATATTCATAATGAGTCAATCAGCAAAGGTGATGACTGAATTGATTTATGCCAGTTGGACCTCTCCCATCCATATAAAAATGGCATGAACTCCATAAATCTAAGTTCTAAAGGTGCAAGCCAGCTTTAATGAAAGTAGAGGCATCCCAAGAGAGCAGTGAGCAATGATGTTTCCCTTTGTCACTTTCAGCCAAGAAGAACTTTGAAGATGTTACTGATGGAACTTTTCTTTCTTTGTAGCCAATGGTTTTATTTTTGAAACTTTTGAATGCATATTCCTAGTAGTATTTGTACAAGATACTCTGAAGAATCAATAAATATTAAGTTACAATAAGAAGACTAACCTTGATTAGATAATTACTTTGTACCTGGCATTGGGTGAGCCATTGGTTATCTCATTTTTTCTCTAAGGAACCTTTGAATGTCAAGTGCTGAATTGATCCATTGTATTAAACATTAAAAAAAAAGCTGGTGCTGTTGACAATATGGTGACTTGTTCCTAGTCAGATACTAACGTAAACCTTTGAGCAACAAAATATATCCCTATGTCTAATTTGAAATCCATGCTTTAAACAGTATGAAAAATTGCCACTTATTTCTACTAAATTGGCACTATAGAACATATGGATAATTAGAAATATTGAAAGTCAAATGAGAAATATACATGTATGATTTAATATATTTGTATTACAATATGCTTATATGTTAAATGTGCAGAACTGCAAAATTAAATATGCATGAACATAGATATTAGTCACAAGCAAAAATTTAAGACATTTTAGATGTTATCGCATGAAAGGTGAAAGAATCGTCCACCAAGCAGCAGAATTACACTGAAGTTAGCTGCATATCTGAGATTAACTAAAATATGCAGTTTATGAATAAATTTGTCTTGTTAGAGTTAATTATGTTCTCATTCAAAGAAATGAAACAAGATCAAATAATCAAAATAATGTTTGTGATCTATTCCTAGTTATGATGTCTAATTAGTCATGGAGAGTAGGAAACAAATAAACCTGACTCATGGACTCGGTGATTATTACTGACAGCATGATATAAAATGTTCATTTTTGCAAGAATATTATAATCATTTAGTCTAATTGTTAAATTATCACTTCCTTTTCCAGAATTATTTTTATTAGCTTATTATAGCAACTACACTGCTCTTAATTTTCATAGTTGTTAAACATACACACTAATGAAAACTCCTTAATGTACTTATAGACATGGTATATTTCCTAACACTTCTGATTGATGATTTATGCAGAAGGTAAATTGGATATATTAATTCTGTATATTTCACGTAATCTCTACATGTATCAAAAATTATCCTAGTTTATCATACAAATATATGGGGATACATATATTATATAATATTATAAATGTTTGTCTCTCTTATGATAATGGACCAAAATGCTTACATATAATGTCAAAATGTTTTCAGCGCAAAATCTGTTTTGGAAAGGACTCTTAAGAGTAGAGTTTTGACCATCTTCTATAACCAGGTATGGCTCTTAGCAGGAGGACTGAAATATTAGCTCAGTCCCAAAACCTTTCAGCTACAATCTGCCCTGCCTGCAAGACCTGCTGGGACAATAGTGGTACGGAACATCTGGGAGTGGCCAACCAATGACTGACCTTATGGCAAATGCCACAAGAGAGAGCCTATGTCTGACTGCCTGGATGGTCAGGAAACACAGGCAGGATAGCTGAGACACAATATAGTACTAAACTGACAAGAAAAAAAAACAACAACAAACAAAAAAAACAGCAAGCAAAAACAGACAATGAAATGATTCCCCATAATACTCTGCTATATATTAAGATAGGTGCCTACCCTGAATGTCATCAGAGGGGTGTTATCCCGCAATTGACAGAAACAGATGCAGAGAGGCACAAGAAATCACTAGTCAGGAACCCCCAGAAATTGCTAAGGGCTCACTGAGGCTCACAGAGCATGACAAATACCAGTGCTGTGTGGGTTTGAGCTAGATCCCCTGGTGATGAGGGAAGTCCTGGGTATATGTCAATAAAGCACTGTTGGCCAATAGGGAAGCAAGATAGGTGGGACTAGGAGTCCAGAAGTACTCTGGGAAGGAGAAACACAGGGAGTCAAGATGTAACTTCCATAGGGATAAGAAGCCCGGAAAGTTCTCTGGTAAGAGAAATACTTAAATTAACAATTATGGGATAAATACTTAAGCCAGAGCTAGCCAATAAGAAACAAGCAAGGCCAACAGCTTCATAATTAACATAGCCTCCTGTGTGTTCATTTGGGACTGATGCGGCTTTGGAACAGGCTGGCGGGAAGGCTTCCCTTTACACCCTGGATATATGTTATGGTTGTGTAGCTTGGTATTCTGGCTTTTTCTGTGCTTGGATCCCCTTTCTTCTTACTGGATTGCCTAGTGTTAATTATATGCTGAGATACAAAACTCAGATCTACAACTTCCATTGAAGCTAGGAAATACTCTGTGTGAACATACTGGTATGTAAGTGAGTATGTGTCTAGGAGGGTGACGCTTGTGTCTAAACTGGACTTATCCCTAAACCCAACTCCAGACATTTCAGACATTTATTGAAGGCATTACACTTTCCCCATAGTGTATTCTTGGTGGCCTTTTTGAGTGTTAGCTTGTCATATTTGAAATCAATTTTTGTTTTCTGTTCCATCCATTTCTGCACCCTTTTAAGTATCGTTACTCAGATGTTTTCATTATTTTAATTTCATAGTGTATTTTGATATCAGAAAGTTTAATAACTTTTGACCTCTTCTTTTTGCTCAAGATCATTTCAGCTATTTCTTATTTTTCTGAGTTCCATATGAACTTTTAGAATTGTCTTGCCCTGTATATAAAATTTTTCCTCCCAATATCATGAGAATTTACCTTGAATCTTCATTTCACAGCTTTCAATAGTATGAGCTTTTTAACACCATTGATTATTCCAGTCAATTAGCTTAGGCTGTTTTCAATTGTTTTTTCGTTCTTCAATTTATACTGTCAATGCTGTATATCAGTGAGTAGAGGTTTCATCTATTTTTTTATTGTGTTCAACATATTCCTAAATACTTATGTAAGTCTTGTAATTGGTATTGTTTACTTGACTTCTCTTTTGTTTACTTGTTATATGTATCTAAAAATGATAGTGATTTTATGAATTTATTTTGAATTCTATGACAGGGAATTTTCTTACATTTTAGTAGAATTCTAGGTCTGCTTCTCTTGCATAAAAGAAACAATAATGATGATTTTTACCATTCTTTGTTTAAAATGTTTACCTTATAGGTTAGCTACAGGTTAAAATTTGATATATGAGTTACAAAATTATATCAGTGACTATATGCATGCCCAGTGGGTCTAAATAGTGATGTTATTAATCAATTAGTTTGATTACAGTTTCATTGAAAGTACCAATAAAATTGTTTTTTTTGGTAACTGATTACAGATTTGTATAAAAATTTGAGTATTATCATGAACTATTTGATAGCTTTATTAGCTCAGGTTGGTGTAACTCAGCTACTTTAAGCAACAGCTGGTCACCTATTATAAGGCCAAAGGCTGTGAACCCTCAGGTCTAGGTGTCATCAGACATCCTCTCTAATGGTGGTGCTCTTGCAGGCAGACACATGGCTGTCTTTTCTGCTCCATTATCTCCTGTGAGTGAGGAATAATCTTGATTTTTTTCCTTCATCTCAAAAGAGGATTATTCAGTTAAGTGTGCTTCTATCTCATGCTATCATGAGAAACTATTGCTTATTTTCTCTTCAGAGAAACAGTGATTCTGTTTTTATAATCTCAGTTCAACTTTAGCTTAACTGATCAAATACATTTCTGTTCACAGAGACCCAGTGCAAGTGTAAAGTAGGCATTTTATCTTGTTTCATTTCTCAAACACCAGAGTCACCTAACCATTGCTGTATTTCTACATCAGCTTGACTACTTTGATTTTTGTGCCTCTCTGCCATCTGTGATGATTCCCAAAATGCCAAGTTACTTTGGGATTGAGTGACACCCTTTAGCCCCTGCCACTTGGGAATCCAATTACTTCCATTTCACATAGATTTTCCAATTGAAAGGATGTAGTTCTTAGATATGGCCTGGACTAAAAGGATACATGAGCCCAAGTCTGTCCAGTGATTTTCTCACTTTCCTCATGAATTTATTTTTCAAGTTTCATTGAATACTATATCTATTAGATACATCCACTGCATTGTAAATACCTTAAATAACAAGCTTTTATGACATTTTTCGCCCACAAACATTGAATTCTTTTCTGTACATGACACCATTGCACATATAAGGGGCTCCTTTTGGTCTGTGTTTCAGCAAATCTAACTTACAACACTTTTGATGACCTGAGCTACAATATTAAACACACAATCTATTTAGTAAACCATGTCAATATTCTTTCCTCATCACACAGATTATGACTTTGAGGTCGAATCTCTTTATGAAACACAATTATGCACACAGAGAGATAATATTATACTAGTTTTCATAGTTCACTAACCATGATAATGATATGCAAATGATTTTCATAGTAAGTTACTTGTCTATTTCTTCTTTACCATTTGCATCCTCAATCCAGCTTCATTTTTCCCATCCTCAAGAGTGAAAATAAGACAGCTGACTATAGAATTATAATTATTTTTGATAGCAACTAGTCCAGAAAAATCTGCTATTTTGGGCCATTTCTTTCATATATTTGAGACTATATCTACATTATTTCCCTACCCATTTTCATTCTCCAGACATGTTCATACACCATCCTTGCTTTTTTCTAAAACTCAAGGTAATTATTGTCACACAAAGAAACATACACACATGTAATATATTTTATATATTTGTATCTATGTGTATGTATGTATATCTATGGGGATCAGAATTCAAAGCTAGCCACAGCCATAAAAAATGGGCAGTGGTTGTACACACCTTTAATCCCAAGACTCAGGCAGATGGATATCTGTGAGTTCAAGTCCACACAGGGTTACATGAGAATGAATCAGTCTAAAAGATAAATAGAGCTAATGCCTTAATCCCAACACTTGAGGTATTTAAGATAGGAATAGGGATTCAGTCTTGGGTAATTGGTCTACAGCCACAGGAAGGATACTTGACTCCAGGACCACCCTTTCAGTCTGAAGTAGAGTAAGAGCTAATGGACCACTGCTTTGCTTCTCTGATCCTCAACTTGAACCACAATATCTGTCTCTTGTTATACACTTCCCCGGTGAAGAATATTTCTTCCACTCTGTGCATTACTTAGCTGTCTTTAGTTCTGTGTCTAGCACTGAGGTCTCCTGAAATTTCCCCACTCGAAACAACCATTTCTATTGTTCTTGTTCCTGTGCATTTCATATTTTAGACACATATGTTGATACTACTTTGTGGGTTCAGCTTTTACACTGCTAAAAGACACAGTCTCACACAGAATGCCCTGTGCCTCTGGCTCTTGATAATATTTCCACCCCTTCCAGTATTGATTTTTGAGCTTTCAGTCTGAGGTCGTATTGTAGATAGTGGTATTGTATTGCATAACACTGCATTTTGATTGGTAGTGGGTTTTAATAATGGGTGTCAGTCTGTTGCCAAGAGGCTATTCCTTGAAGAATTTCTGATCACAATTTGAAGTCCCTCCCACCCAAATATATTATAGTAGATAAGAATATCTCCCTACAAGGGGAGGAACTTAGTCTTATCGTAACTTGATATGCCAAGATTTGTTGACACCCATGGGAGGACTTCCCCATTCTGAAAAAGAAACAATAGAGTGGATTGGTGTGGGAGGGGATGGGAGAAGAGGAAGAAGGGGAAACTTCAGTCAGGTTGTAAAATAAATGAATAAATGTATTGAAAAAAGAACTATGTCTCTGTGGTTGTTTGAATAAGAACTGCTCCCACAGGATTATAGATTTGCATGCTTGGACATTAAGGAATGGCACTCCTTGATAAAGATTAGTACATGTGACCTTGCTGAAGGAAATGTGTCACTGGGAATGGGCTTTGAGTTTTCAAAAGCCCAAGACAAGCAAAATGCTTCTCTATCTCTGCTGCCTGTCGATCTAGATATAAAACTTTCAAGTACCTTTCTAACATCATGTTTACCTTTGTGGCACAGATTTTTTTGGAGGGAAATAAATGTTGATAAATAAATATTTAGTGTATAATATATTTGATTCTATATGTATGTTTTGAATCATATTGAATAATTAAGTTACTTTTTATGAATTTTGAAAGTTAAAACAATTAAAATAATAGAATTAATGTCTACAAGCAAATCATGTAGTAAGGAACAAATTTCTGCCATCAAAAAAATAGTTGCATAAAACCCTTGTGGCTTTAAATTTTCTTTTTATGAAGTTAATACTTTAAAAAGTCACTGTTTAGTTTACGGCAGTGAAGTATCATTGTATTGTGATATTATTGCTCAAAAACATGAAGAGTATACATCATCCCTCTGAAGAAAATATAAAACATAGTAAGATAATTAAAATATATTGCAATAAAACTAGTTAAATATATACAATATTATTAAAATATCTTCTTTTAAAAATTCTAGTAGCTAAGACAATAAACTGACAGAAATAAATTGGTTATGGTTCTCAATTGTCCAAATGAACTATATGGAAAATCAATCTTAGTAAAACAAAGAACAGATGGTAAATGATTACATTGAACTGACTGTGATAGTAGTCACCACATAAAAATAATCATAGGACTGCTTTTTCTAAATCTGAGTGTTGTAGAATGCAAATGAGACTTATCACAAGGGAATGAGAATAAGTCTCCTATAATTTCTACTTATTACTCGCATAGTAATCAGCATTCCAATTTTTGTAAGTATATGACTAAAACAGAGCTTTGCAATATGTCATAATAGAGGCAGATAATTAAAGGAAACATTAATGTTGTCATTTCCTTAGAAAGCCCTGAATGAAAATGAAAACAAAGGAAGTCTAATAAATATTTTAGATGAATGGCTTATTTAGTTACCTGAACACAAAAGATCTGTTATCCAATGGCTTAATTTGGACTCTGTGCATTGTTTTCAAAAACCCAGTGCATTGCTGCTAGCATTCTTTTGCACAATTTATATTGTATTCCTTATTGGCTTTTTTGATGATCCAAGTTCACAAATGTCTCATAACTCAAAACAGAAAAGATAACTATTTCTCAGTAGAGTAAAATGAGTATGAAGCAAGCTACTGTCACAACATTTGTCATAATAGATTCCCCTGTATTCTCATGATTGCTTAGGGAATTATTTGGACTGAGAATTTTATGAAAATTTGAAATTTCCTTGGTAGTCAAGACTTTAAGGATATTTTCTGGCTTTATATACAATTTGTAATATGCTAGCATATTTTTGAAAATTTAATTCTCATGTTTAAATCAACGTTTTCCTTTACATTTTCATCCTCTTAACTTTCAATATCAAACAAAAAAGAAGAAATATAAGCTATCAGGAGGAAGAACAGGAAAAAATTAAATAAATTAAGAGTAGCTAAGTATATTGAATTTGCTAAACTTTCAAATTATATGATCAGTAAGCCTTGGATAAGGAAATCTATATACACAGTAGTCTTCCTCAAATACAATTAACAACCTCCAACAAAAGAAAATCTCTACACATTATTATAATGTGCAGTATTTGTAATTAGAATGCTTAGAATGCCAATGTGTTTGGGGCCCATAGGGGTGGATCCCTTCCATATTGACTTAAGGTCAGAAGGTTCAAACCTAACCTTGTTCTTTCAAGGTTAAAGATCTAAGACCTAAAGGTCTCAGGTGTGGCCACCGAAGGATGTTTGGCCTAAGATGTTGTCATTGGATGTCTTACCTAAATAACAGAATACTTAATCTAAGGTGTGGTTAAATTCATCTCATCATTATATGAATTTGTCCAGTGAGCATGGCAAAAAATATACTATATCATCAGCATGTCATGTCCTTCCCAATGACAGTTCTTTAGATTTCGATTTTTACATTTTGTTTACTATTTTCCCTCACAGAAGCTTTGTTCTAGCCTACAATCACTGGGAAATCAGTTTGCTGAATTTGCCAGGGTTTTGGATAGGGAAAGCTATTTATTTCTGGATTCAAGGAATCTTTACATTATGAAAGAATTTTCCTTGAGGAAAAAATACAAGAAGAGAATATGTATATTTCTGTATCACCAATACTCAAGGCATAGTTGTTACATAGTCTACTTACTGAAGGGAGCTCCCATTTCAGTACAAATACTAAGTTTCAATAGGGCTTTATCTGAGATACTTCAGCAGGATACAAGGACAGATTTCTGTAGAGATTTCCTTTCTGCTAATCAATTACTCATCCATCTAGCTCCTCCAACTGAGTATTTTTTTCAGGGAAAAGAATATTTTTCATGTTTTTTTAAACTAGAAACACGAATGTTTCACATGTCAATCCCAGATCCCTCTCCCATCCTCCTCTCTTGTCCCTCCACCAGCACCCCTCCAACCCCCCTCCCAATCCCCATATCATTCACCAGGAAGGGTGAAGCCCTCCTTGGGGGTATCTCCAGAGTCTGTCATTTCATCCAGGACAGGACCTAGGCCCTTCCCCACATGTCCAGGATGATAGAGCACCCCTCTATTTGGAATGGGCTCCCAAAGTTCATTAATATGCCATGGTAAACACTGATCTAGTACCCAAGGCCCCAGACATTTCTGAGGCCTCCTCCCTGACACTACATTTATGGTGTCTGGATCAGGCCCCTGTTGGCCTCTCAGCTATCAGTCTGGGATTCAAGAGCTCCCCCTTATCTGGTCAGCTGTCTTTGTGGGTTTCACCCTCATGGTCTTGACCCCTTTGCTCTTCACTTCTCCGTCTCTGTCACTGGGTTCCAGGAGTTCAGTTCAGTGTTTAGCTGTGGGTATCTGTCTCTGCTTCCATCAGTCACTGGATGAAGGTTCTAGGATGGCAAATAAGGTAGTCATCAACCTTATCATCAAGGAGAAGCTATTAATATAGTCTCTCCACTATTGCTTAGTTTGCCCCCCAACTGAGTCTTAAACATCTAGGTAACTTCTGTGAAGATGAATCTTCCTGGATAGCTTGCTGGTTTTAATAGAGATCCTTTTCATTCAGCACAGTTGGCTTTAATTTACATGTCATTACCAGTTTGGGTAACCGTAACCCTGTGTGTTTGTGAATTAGATAACTTAGATATTTTTGCCAATAGGTCTATTGCACACTATAGATCAGTAATTTTTTTTTACATCTTGACTGATGTTTCCCTTCCCTTCTGCCTTCCAAACCCCATTCTGTCAGCCCATCCACCCACTTGAATTTATATTCAGAAAAGGCCCATGGATATTAACTAAATATTGCATATAAATTTGTAGCAAGACTAAGCACCTTGTCTTGTATTAAGGCTGGGCATTCAATCATTTACATGAGAAATAGGATCCCAAAACCAAACAAAAGACTTAAAGACAGACCCTGTGCCCACTGTTAGGAGTCCCAGAAGAAGACCAATCTACACCCCATCACATATATACAAAAAGAATAGGGCAATCTTATCTAGGCTCTCTGGTTGTTGGTTCAGAATCTGTGAACTTCTATGAGCCCGGGCTTAGATTACTCTGGGTTTTCTCATATGTCCTTGACCCTCTGGCTCCTAACAACAGAAAATAAAAGCCTCTATAATGCAACCAATTGAAATTACATATACATAAAAAACAAATGAACAAAAAATGAAAACAAGACACAAAGAAAAAAAACCCTCTATGGTTCATTATATGTTGGTCGTCTACTCCTGAACCTAACTCCTGTCCTGGCCTGTTTGATATATCGAGCATCACACATTGGAAAAAAGTACCTTTTCTCTCTGTTGGGTGGTAGGGATGGAGAGTGGATATGTTAGGATTTGGAGAGGTGAAGAATATGATCAAAATATATTTAAATTTGAAAATTATTTAAATAATAAAAGTACAGCTTAAAAACAAAAGATACAAAATGTGTAATTTATCATCTTGACAAATGGAGGAGCTTATAACAACATCCAATCTACCCTAGATAGATACTCTTTAAAGGTGTAGCTTTGTGTCTTTGCTGTTTCGGCAGAATTCCCACAATCATGGCGTGTTCAATATCCTGAGATTTCCACTAAAGTATAGGTGTTTACCTAATAGCTTTCAAAGTCCAATTATACCTGTTTTAAGTGGCTGTATGCATTCCATGACACTATCAATTTTACTATTTCCTAGCCTGAAAAATCAGTAAAATATAAGCAATATTTCCAAAGTCTGCTTCCAGTCTAGATAGGAATCCAATTGGTACGGTTTTGGTCCCTGGGAACTATTCTCATTACAATACTATAAGTGCACCCCCCAAAAAAACAATAAAGAGAGAGAGAAAGAACAAAATGGAAACATTGCTTGCTTAAAATGTCAAAAGGTATTGCAGTGACACATTTCCTCCTGCAAGTCTAAGCCTCCCAAAGAAGATGACACCTGGAAATATATCCTCAAATTCCAGAGGCTGCAGGGGACATTTATAATTTGAGCCACCATGAATTGGTACCCAGAATAGAGCAAATTCTAGCTATTTGTTTGGAAATCTGGGGAATTAGCAAAAGATATTTTGACATTCAGAGCTTGTGTTAATTCTCCTTATACCAACTGGGGTCCTGTTTGTATTGGAAAGACACTAATCGCGGTCACTTTGAATTATATATAATATATATATATATATGTATACACACACACACACACACACACACATATATATATATATATATATATATATATATATATAAAGAAGAAGACAGTATACAAGAACAGCAAATATCGGTTATTTGATAGAAAATATTAGATTTTCTGTCCCATTTGATCTTTTCAACAAACAAAGCTAGCTTCAATAATAATGATATATAACCTACATAAAATCACCAAGAACTTACAGAATCATAACAAATAAAACAATACATTATTGAAAGTTTTCATGTGATTGTAGACTGATGTCTTTTGATGAAATTTGTTGAATCACCACCCCTTCATGATAAAGGTCCTAGAGAGATCAGGGATAACAGGAACATACATGAATATAATAAAAACAATATACAGTAAACCAACAGCTAACATCAAACTAAATCGAGAGAAACTAAAAACAATTCCTTTAAAATCAGGAACAAGACAAGGCTGTCCACTCTCTCCATATCTCTCCAATATTGTACTTGAAGTTCTAGCTACAGCAATAAGACAACAAAAGGAGATCAAAGGGACACAAATAGGGAAAAAAGAAGTCAAGCTTTCACTATTTGCAGATGATATGATAGTTTACATAAGTGACTAGAAACTCCGCAAGGGAACTCCTAGAGCTGATAAACACCTTCAGCAAAGTGGCAGGATACAAGGTAAACTCAAAAAAAATCAGTGGCACTATTATATACAGATGATGAAGTGACTCAGAAAGAAATCAGAGAAACATCACCCTTTACAATAGCCATAAACAGCATCAAATATCTGGCGATCATGTTAACCAAGGAAGTGAAAGAAATCAAAGAAGATACCAGAAAATGGAAAGATCTCCCATGCTCTTGGATTGGTAGGATCAACATAATAAAAATGTCAATCTTGCCAAAAGCAGTCTACAGATTCAATGCAATCCCTATCAAAATTCTGGCACAATTCTTCACAGACCTGAAAAGAACAATAATCAACTTTATATGGAAAAACAAAAGGCACAGCATAGTCAAAACAACCCTATACAATAAAGGAACTTCAGTAGGAATCACCACATCTGACTTCAAGCTCTATTATAGAGCTATAGTCCTGAAAACAGCTTGGTACTGGCACAAAAATAGGCAGGTAAACCAACGGAACCAAATTGAAAACCTTGATTTTAACCCACACACCTATGAACACTTGGTTTTTGACAAAGAAGCTAAAACTATACAATGGAAAAAGAAAGCATCTTCAACAAATGGTGCTGGCATAACTGGATACTTGTATGCAGAAGACTGCAGATAGATCCATGTTTATCACCTTGTACAAAACTTAAGTCCAAGTGTGTTGGGGAAGTCTTGTGCATTTGTCAATAAAGTACTGTCTGGCCAATGGGGAATCTAGATAGGAGGGACTAGGAGTCCAGGAGGACTCTGGGAAGGAGAAACACAAGAGTTTGAGATGTAACGCCATTGGGGTAGGAAGCCCGGAAACCTCTCCGGTAAGAGACATACTTAGATTAACAATTATGGGGTAATTACTTAAGTCAGAGCTAACCAGTAATAAACAAGCAAGGCCAACAGCTTCATAATTAATACAGGGTCTTGTGTGTTTATTTGGGGACTACAAAGTGGCAGAGCCCAGGTGACTGGCGGAGGATAAACCAAAGCAGCTAGCAGGGAAAAGGTTTCCCTTTACAGAATGGTGTCAGGAGTGGGATCATGAGTTTCCACACAAAATAACAAAAGCTTTAAAGGACTTTTAGAAACAGAAGAATGGAGAGAAGCACAGATTTTTGGTAGCAGCCTTTTTCTCAGGTGTGCTCTGTTTTGCTAGCTACAAGCCGAGATTCACGTGGCTCACTTACTGGAGTCTTCCTGACTCAGCATAAAAAGAAAAAGAAAAAGAAAAGAAAACCAACAAGGTTCTTTTAAGAGACTCTGCTAACGATTAAAAGGGGTGTACGTACAGCTGGAAGTGGCAGCTTTTGCTGGAGGTCAGCATGGACTGAGGCGGTAAGCTGGAATCACGCTTATGCCCGCCATCTTGACGAAAAACCGGCAGTTTTACAGATAAGACACGTGGCCAGAAAAACATAAAGATTTACAGTAAAGTCAGACTTAAATGAAGAAAAACCTCTAAAGGTTTATAGTGTGTTTAAAAATATACGTGAGATTGAGAGAGAAAATGAAACGACAAAGTGGTATATAAATACATAAGCCAGGTGTGGTGGCACACGCCAGTAGAAATTGCTCCAGAGGCAGAGGCAGGCAGATTTCCAAAGAGAAACCCTGTCTCAGAGAAAAATAAATAAAAGTGAAAGAAATTGAGCAATAATAATAATAGATTAACAAATAAGCCATGTAAAGATGGAAAATACACAGAGAGTCTGGATATTGTATGCTATTATGTTTTTCAGTTTTTTCATTGCTAAGGAAGGAACAGCTACTGAAGTACACTTGATTATAAATGCTGCTGAATTAATTCAACTTATATCTTTTGAAAATGCCTTGACCTCAAAATTTAAGTATAAGGATATGTTACTCGGAAAAGCAGTTTTAATTTATGTTTCCATAGAACATAAAAAGCTGAGGATTTCTTCCAGGCTTCTGTGGTTTGATGAACCAAGACCCCCGGAAGCAGTGGATCAGATGTTCCAACAATTGAAACAGCTAAGATGATGCAGTTTTACAGACCGAAAATACAGACTTATACAGGTTTCTGAGTTTTGTCATGATCCCCATGGTATGAACAGCGCCCCCTTCCAGCAGGAAGCAGTTTGGAATGAGCGACGTCCCAATTCCCATCTTGTTTATAAAACTTTGTTTTCATTTCAATGGGATTGTTTATAATTGGCTAATGATCACAGCCAATATTTTTTTAATGGTAAAAAGGGGAATTATGGTATGGGTATTGTTTTTCATTTATTGATACAAATTCAAGGTCAATTTTATGATGCTTATATTTCTCCTCTTGATTAAGTACTGTGCTTATACTGATCTTTTAAAACATAATGCATAATTGAATACAGACTATAGATATTTACTTATAATAGTCAGAACTTATAGTTAGGTAAGTTAGGTTTTCTAGATATATAGAGATGTATTTGAGACAGATAGTCTTCAAACCTCTCAAAGACCTTCAGAAAATGGCATTTAAAATGGTTTAGGGTTTTTCTTGAGAAATGTCTGCTCCTGGCAGCACCAATTACGTCTGAGAGGAAGATGGGCATCGAAGAAACTTGTTATGGAGTTTGCTTTCAACATGGCAAGATTAGCCATTTGGGCAAGAACCTGCTCTTGCCTAGACTGTTTGACTGTTGCTGTATAAACTGGACATGCAGGACCCACAGGAAAGTGACTACTGAACACAGTCTTATAGGGTTCCTGCTTCATTAAAGAGTCTACGAGACTTTCTGCAGGACACAGAAAAATGACTGACAGACTGCTGATGCAGATGGACAGTTTGAAATTTCCTGCTTTGCTGAGAAGTGTTCCAGATACATTGTGGCTATGGGCCGAAGATGGATGCCCCAACGTTACAGAGGAACTTCGGGTGACTGTCCAGGCAGTAAGATACCTCTGTCAATCCTAGTGTTTATATAGTATCCTTCTGTGGTCTTTGATGGAGTTGAAGACAGATAGTTATAATTATAGTTTTCCTTAGTTATGATAAAAAAATAAGCTACATATAGGACTTTGGACTCACAAGGATGGGATGGATGATATTTTCTTTAGATCTTGCTAAATGTTAATAGACAAAATGTTGTAACTGTGTTCTTACTTGATAACTGTTCTGTCATATACAATTTGACTATGTTAAAGTTAAGACCTTTCTTTTTGTTTAAACAGAAAAGAGGAGATGTTGGGGAAGTCCTGTGCATTTGTCAATAAAGTACTATCTGGCCAATGGGGAATCTAGATAGGAGGGACTAGGAGTCCAGGAGGACTCTGGGAAGGAGAAACACAAGAGATTGAGATGTAACGCCATTGGGGTAGGAAGCCCGGAAACCTCTCCAGTAAGAGACATACTTAGATTAACAATTATGGGGTAATTACTTAAGTCAGAGCTAACCAGTAAGAAACAAGCAAGGCCAACAGCTTCATAATTAATATAGCCTCCTGTGTGTTTATTTGGGACTGATGCGGATCTAGAACCAGGCGGGAGGGAAGGCTTTTCTCTCAAGGAAAAAGCTTCTCTTTACACAAGTGGATAAAAGAGCTCCACAAAAATCCAGCCACACTGAAACTTTTAGAAGAGAAATTGGGAGATACTCTTCAACAAGTTGGTACAGGAGACCACTTCCTGAACATAACACCAGTGGCACAGACACTGAGATTGAAAATTAACAAATGGGACCCTCTGAAACTAAAAAGCTTCTGTAAGGCAGAGAACACAGTCAACAAGACAGAAAGGCAGTCCACAGAATGCGAAAAGATATTCACTAACCCCACATCTGACAGAGGGCTAATCTCAATAATTTACAAAGAACTCAAGAAGCAAGTCTCCAAAACAACAAAGGATCCCATTAAAAGGTGGGGTACAGAACTAAATAGAGAATTCTCAACAGAGGAGGCTAAAATGGCCAAGAGACACTTAAGAAAGTTCTCAACATTCTTAGCCATCAGGGAAATGCAAATCAAAACAACTTTGAAATACCATCTTACTCCTGTCAGAATAGCTAAAATAAAAAACACCAATGACAATTTATGCTGGAGAGGATGTGGAGAGAGGGGAACACTCCTCCACTGCTGGAGGGAGTGCCAACTCGTACAGCCTCTTTGGAAATCAGTATGGATATTCCTCAGGAAAATGGGAATCAATCTACCAAAAGACCCAGCCATTCCACTCTTAGGCATATATCCAAAGGAGGCAAATTCATACAACAAGGGCATCTGCTCCACTATGTTCATAGCAGCATTATTTGTAATAGCCAGAACCTGGAAGCAACCTACATGCCCCTCTTCGGAAGAGTGGATAGAGAAAAAGTGGTACATTTACACAATGGAGTATTACTCAGCAGAAAAAACAATGGAATCTTGAAACTCGCAGGTAAATGGATAACATTGGAAGAAACCATCCTGAGTGACGTAACCCAGACACAAAAAGACAAACATGGTATGTACTCACTCATATATGGATTTTAGACATGGATCAGAATAGTGCCAGTCTGCGCTTCCACTGACAGAGAGTCGGGGGAAACAGGAAAGTATCTAAAAGATACATATGGTACCCAAGAGAAGAGGGATGAGGCAAGATCCTCTGAACAGATGGGGAACACAGTGAGGGGTGGGAGCGAGTGGGAGCTGGGAAGAAGAGAGGGGGAGAAGGGGAAGAGAGAGTAGGTCATGGGGGAACAGGAAAGTTGAGTGGGGGGTAGAATAGGGGGAAGAGGGAATCATAGGTTAGAAGACAGATCAGGCACCAGTGTGAACTCTAGTGATCTAAAGGGATGACACCAATTGGCAAGCTAAACAATAGTGGAGAGACCACCTTAAATGCCCATTCCTGATAATGAACTTGATGTCTATAACCCTCCGGGAGCCTTCATCCAGTGACTGATGGAAGCAGAGGCAAACACCCACAGTTAAACACTGATCTGAACCCAAGGAACCCAGTGACAGAGAGAGAGGAGCGATGAGAAAATTGGCAAAGAATGGGCTGGCAAAACCAGCAGAGACAGCTGATCCGAACAGGGGAGAGCTCTTGGACTCCACACCGACAGCTGGGAGGCCAGCATGGGACTGATCCAGACCCCCCCCCCCCCGAATGTGAGAGTCAGTGAGGAGGCCTGGGCAACCTATGGGTCCCTGAGCAGTGGATCAGTGTTTATCCCTGGGATACAAACGGACTTCTGTGTGTCCATAACACAAAGAGGGATGTTCTCTCAGCCTGGACTCTTAGAAGATTGCCTGCACCCTACCCTGAGTGAAATGACAGTCTCTAGATATCCCCTATGTGGAAGGAATTGGCAATAGGGTGGGAGGATGGGGGGGTTGGTGGGGGCGTGCAGGAGGAGGGGAGGGAGAGGCAACTGGAATTGACATGTAAAACAAGCTATTTAAAATTAAAATAATTTTAAAAAGATATGAATTTGACCCTTTCCACTGCACACTGATAGTTTCATGATACCCTTGAACCTCCAGAACGCTGAACTAAATTAACTTTTCTTTTTCCTATTTTTTTCTGGTTGAGGATGTTTTAACATGCATATATAGGTGTTCATAAGTTTTTGAAGGCTATGAACTCAAGGGCATGGGCATGCATATGTATGTGTGCAGGCCAGGAGTACACAATGGTTAGTTTTCTCAGTTACTTACCACCTTCAATAATAACAAGGTTCTCTTAGTTGAACTCAGAGTACACCAATCAACTTGTGTACTCAACCAGCCGTTCTAGGCACTCCCCATTTCTTTCTCTTATGTGCTGGCATTGCACATGGACATGCTGGGTCCTTGGAGCTATGTAAGTTTTCAGGAATGAGTTGAAAGGATGACTTATTTTACCTCTGTTGGCCGTGCTGAAGACAGAAAATAATGTGTGACTAATATGGAATTTAACATAGAAAATAGTGTTTTCTCTCTAAAAAAAATTCTTTGTCTTCCTCCTTTTGCTCCCTTCTTGCCTCTTGCTATATATCTTACAATAGCTATAAATTCACTCATATTCATATGCATAAGGACTTATAGTAACACACACATGTGTATACACTATGTTTAATATGGAACAATACAAAGATTTAAGCGCAAAAATATGTTAGTCAATAATTAACTATTTGTGACATTTTGACACTTTCATGAACTATGTGTTACAGAATAGCTAGAGTGACAGTGTCCTGCATAATGCAGTAAGGTGTCGTATGCTTGTTATAGTCACATGTATTAAGAGATCTTCACCAATCTTTGTAATGAGAAAACTGGCAAAATGATAACCCTCAGTTTGAAAAGAAGTACAGATGATTGTGAGTGCAAATTAACATGCAAATAAATTCTAATAATCATTCTCTTTCCATATTCTCCCTTTTATAATATGAAGCCAAGAAATTCTCTGAAAAACATATTTTTAATCCACAAAGAAGTCACAAAGTGCTAAAAGAGAGATGAGACTTCTCTTTTCAAATCACTGTGCTTCCAATTTTGTTGCATATATCATATAATGTTAAAAGATAAGAGAAAAGAATAAAAGTATCCATTTATATCCTTTTTAATCATAGTCTAAGGGGATATTGTGAAATCCATGCAATATTAAAATTTTGTTCAATATTGTGTCATTATAAAATTCATACTGAGTAAGTAGAGGAATCCAGGCTCTATGAGCTCTTTGTAGCTTCATTACCTACACAAATCCCATCACACCTGCTCCATGAATCAGCATACATAATTTTTGACAATTCTAAAAACTGTGAACATTAAGTTTTCATTTTTGAGAAGATTACATGAGGCTCGAGGATTTTCATGAATTTTTTTCAGTTCACAATTCCAAGGGTTTTATCTCTGTACAAAATGTAGAAATAGCTTCCTGGATGGAAGTCCTTATGGTGTAAGTAGAAGTACTGTGTAGTTCTTCAGGACTTCCAGGACAAATAAGAACAGCTGGTCTACCTCTAGTAGTCTGATTAGAACTCTGCTGTTTTACCTGAGAAAGCAATTATTATTCACAGGTAGGTAACTCAGATCATTTATTTATATCTGAGAATATTATTGACAATTTAGAACAAAACTAAAGATGGTTATTGTTGAGAAAATTCCCACTGTATTGAATTACAGCTAGATGCACTTTAAACATTTTGATTTGTAAACACTGTGAATCATAACGTATGACACTAACAGTAATTAAGTCTAAGACTATTCATTTTTATGACTGTACCCAGGAAAAACTAAAGTACATAAAGTGTTATTGGAATCTTTGTACACTACAGCTGGCTTTGTCTATTTTTTCTTCATATATGCATCTAAGTGTCAAATTTTATAAAGACATTAAAGTATACTTAGAATATCTTAGTTTGAAATTGCTATTACATTTGAGATATGTATTAGTCAAATATGTTAATACAGAAGAGGAAACACAGATTTATACAACGGCTTGAAATTCAAGTACTGATGAAAAGAATAAATGCTTAGTAATAACTTCTCAGTGTTCATTCTCTGGGTATGAATACTGAAAAAATAAAGACTTGAAAGAAGCCAGATGCATAATATTTTGTTTTCTTTAAATTATTACTTCTGACTTTCAAATTATTCTAAAATGCACATTTTATTTCACATTTCAGATAGAGTATTACCTTGTTGAGATAAATGTAATGTTTCAGAAGTCTCTTTAAAAAAACATGGTTATCATGTGACTAATCAAAAAATTACATATCTAAATTATGAAAAAATTCACTATGGAATAGTTTCAAAGTAATTCAAGTTTTGGTTGGTATACTAAGTATTAATGAGCTGAAACTATACTTTTCTTGATTAAAACAGTCTTTTACATGATTAAAGTGGGATATATTTTATTCAGGAGGAAGTGGCTTGCATCTTATAGTCTTTTGGTACCCATTAAAATCAGACTCACTGGTGCCGCCATTTATAAAATATTTATACTTCTAAAAGCCAAAGCCTGAATGACACTTAGAAGAAATTGTCATTAAAATATAAATGTGTTATTAACTCTGTAAATATGATTTTAAATAGCATAATCACCATTCCAAATACAATTTCCCAAGCTATTTTCATAAATAATTGTTCTGGTTGTTGCTTAATATTAAAAGAAACCTTAAAGGATATTTTCATTAAATGTTTTCACCAAGAAAAAAAACATATGGTCAAAATATTTAATAGTAACTTTACCCTGAATGCTTTGAGATTTAATGAAATAATATGTAGTTATAAAAATAATTATAATGATAAATGCATTCATTGTCAATATAATAGTAACAAAGTTTCAAACTTATTTAAACAATGCTCATCTAGTGGCTTAAAATAGATTATGTTGGCATCTTTAATTTATTTGTGAAACGCTTCTTTTTTTTCTGATTGTGTATGTCAAATAAAGCTAATATGTAATAGTTAATTTATGTATTTACAATAAATTAATTAAAGTCATTCAGAGATAGAAAAATGTATGCTGTACTTGTGGCACAGACCTGTATTACCATATACTGGAAAGGTCAATACAGAATTAAAAGGTTAGACACCTTTATTAACTTTATTTCTTTATGTACTTGAGAGTGATAGTACCTGTACAGCCAAAGGTTTGGGATACCCTATGACTAGAGTTACAAGAAGTTATAAGCCACCAATGCAGAAACCAACTTGTATCCTCTGTGAGAGCAAGACACTCTTAAACTAGCCACTGAGGAAACTTTACAACCCAAGGCTCAGCGATTTAGAGATATCCAATCTCAAAGTACAAAGTTAAAATTAGGGCAAGGTACTTAATTTAGCAGCAGAAAATTTGTATAGCTTAATCCTGAGGATACCCTAGATTCAAACCCTGCTACAAGAAACAGAATTGAAAGAAAGGGAAAGAAGGAAAGAAAGAAGGACAGAAGGAAGGAAGGAAGGAGGACAGAACGTCAGGAGGGAGAAATTGAAAAAGAAGTGAAAATACAGAAATCAGCAGACCAGAAGGAACATGCAGGAAAATAATAGCAGACAGGTAAATCATTATAACATGTAGAATTCAGATTTCTAGGTATTAGGGCAACGTGATTTTTGAATGACTGTGTGTCTTTGTTAAAAACGCGGGCAAATATTCCAAGTACAACCCTAGGCTATTGCAAATCATTTATCTGGCAAGTCATATGAGATTTGCCATCACTACATAGTGAGGCCCATTCCTAGCCTAAAGAAGTGATATTGGCAGCTTGTGATTTCAGGTTGTCCCTACTTCTGTAAGTTTATTTCTGCAATAGTTATTTCTTCTTACTCTCCCTTTTTCCTGGTTTCAGCGCCATGATCTACACAGGATCTTCCTGCTTGAGAACCGCTCTGTTGTTAGATAGTTCTTGATGACTTTCAGCTTAACCAGAATCGTGCTACCATAAGGAAATCTAAATATTTATGTTGAAGATTGTTTTGATGAGATAGGAAAAAATCAACAGTATCTCTACTTTACCTTCTTATATCCCTGCTGTAAGATATTAAAGATAGACAATTATTTTTATTTTCTTGTTATATTAGTAGACTGTTATGACTGATGATTCATCTCTCTACAGTTCAATTCAGCTCTAAGATACCATTTTCGGAAAACCTGTGTTCAAACATGATTAGAAAATAATTTTTAATCACTTAAATTAAGATAAAAGATAAATGAATTTAGAAATATATGGTTGTTATAATGTATTGTTGGAGTAGCAAAGAGTACCTGAACTTTATTGAAATGAGTTGTAAATGCAGAATACAAGGAGATAGTAAGGACAGCATATGTAGAGCATGAACTTGCAATGAAACATGTAGAGATTTCTTTTCAAATCATCATAATTCTAGGAAAATACATAGAGTTAATTCTACAGAAAATATATAGAATATCTCCTACATTTAAATACAAACAGTGGCTTTGTAGATTCAAAATGAATAATGTGAACATACAGCAATAAAATCTATTTATCCTGATGTTGCTCCTGTAAAAACACACTTGTACAACAATGTTTCTTTTGAATCTTCATAAGAAATATTGTAACTTACTTGAGCTGTGTCGTTTCTTTCACCTATTGATCTCCTTATGTTTACCAAACAAGCAGAATATATAAATGCATATGTCTATGGATATGGAATCTAAGTATTATTTGATTTTGCCTTCTTTTACATAAGAAATCTTCCATGGGAAAGATTATTAAGCATTATTTAATTTATCTTAAAATTCATATTGCCCTTCTTGCTGCTTTTAGATCATCCTAATGTTTTAGAGGCATTCTGATCTCTATTCTTTTCGAACTACAACTTCACATGAACATTGAACATGTGCAGGAATGTTCCCACAACTAATTACCTTCCTCACATTACTACATGTAAACTTGTCATATAAATTCCTCACATTGCCTTTGTCAAGAGTGTGCCATAGTTGAAAACTGTGCCTTCCTCTGTGTCCTCCTGCAGGCAATAAAACCCTTCCTTGCTTTTAAAAAAATGTTTCTGTGAGAATATTTGCTTGCATAATTCCCAGAACTCCAAATTAAATTAAGAATGTCCTGATTATACCTTGTCATATGACACAGTTCACTTTAACAGAGTTAGTCAGTCCTCAGGACCCTCAGTTAATCTCAGGTTTCCAATAGATGCAAAGTTTTCCCCTAGAAATTACAGGAAAATCAGACCCAGTGCAACTGGCCTCGAATAAACAAGTGTGACAGGCTGTAAGAAAGGGACAGACACTAAGAGTAAACATGTCACCTCACAATCCCCAGAATCATGGACTCCCCTAAGGCAATAGATAAATAAAATGAGTCAATACCCTGGATATTTGAAAGAGGAACTGGGTCCCATATGAGAAAATCAGCACTGACCAACTGTTTGATGTTGATACACTGAGTCTATTATCTGTAACCCAAGCTCATAACACCTGTATTATGACCTATAGTCCTTAATTGAGTTAGCCAAATAAGATGAAGGAGAAATGATGACACAACTTTATAAAATAGCAAAAATATAAATCAGGGCTGTGGTGCTGGGGAAGGAAAAGCAAAATAGAGTAGAGATGCTTGGGTTATGGTTAAAGACACAGCATGCTAGGTTCTCTTAATTTTATAATGCAGTGTAGGCCACCAAGTAAAATGTGAAATGGGACAAATGTGGAAAAATCTTGTTATGCTTTGTAGAGTGTAAAGTATAATTATGTAAATAAGGAGTATATGTTTATAAAATAAAAGTGTAAACTTTCTTCTAAAAGAGCAAGCAAAAGAAATCAGTAAAATCATTGTAATATTTGGATGGCAATATGAGACTGGGGAAATACAGATAAATAAATAACAAAATAGAGTAACTTTATATAGCACAGGAATCACAATGTGATAGAGACCCAAAGTTTCTGGTTAATGTAGACTCCAGGTCAGAAAAGGAAGAAAGAAGAAAGTACAAGAGACAACAAGTCTGTTCCTGAGATGTCAAGTTCTTTCCTTGAGGAGACGAGGAGGCTGTCCAGGCGGGACCTGTGGATTCACGTTGGTATTATATATGTGTTTTATTTTAAAAGAAATCCATCTTTGAAAACATGATTGTGCTGCCATATCATACTTCTAAAAATTGCATGACAACTCATAATAATTGTGTTGTTATTTTGTGTTTTTATAACATTTTAGTCACTTCAATGAAGAAGGGAAAATATTCCTCTTGTGGCATAGTAGACATATTCTGTGTATTAATGATTGTAATAGATAAAAGAATTTTCAGGAAAGTACTGGTTTAAAGTGAAAATACATAGAGGTTGTACTGAACCAAAATAGGTTATTGATGGTCTTTAAGAATGTGCTAATTTTCACAGCATATATGAAAACTGGAGGTTAATAATTGTGACCTATCCACCTATCCTTGCCAACTTTGTAGAAGAAAACCTTTCTAATCTGGCAAATTGGTGTACTGAACTGGAAGAGATGATGTCATAGTGAGCAGTAATCATACAACCACTGACAGGAGCATGGATTATGATAGTTGTTCCTCACTGGCCATGACTTCCTACCTAAAATAGATTACATGAGATCATGCCATTAAAAGTCTGAATTCTCTTTACATCAAAATCTTTTTCTAGGGACAGTAAGATGTCTTAGCAGACATCTGCCACCATGGCTAACAATCTGACACATAGAAACTAGAAAGAACTGGTGCCTCAAATGTGGTGATATATTATATATGATTTATTAAAACTTGAGAATTCAAAAAGCAAAATCAGCCACAAGCCATGGAAACTAGACACACATCTTTAATCCCAACAGCCAGAATCTAGGGGGTGATGTTATACACCTTTAACTCTAGGACTCAAGATTATGAAGTAGATAGATCTCTGTGAGTCCAAAGCTACCCAGATCTACACAAGATTGATCCAGTCCTAAAGAGAAACAGCTCACACAAAATTATCTCAGCACCTGGGATCACACACCTTTAATTGCTGTAATAGTCTTGTATACAAGACAGGAGCAAGGTCTCAGTATCAGGCATTCATTCTGCAGCCACATTGAGGATAGGAAGACATTCTGTCTCAGGATTCTACAGCCACATTGAGGAAAGTCAGAAGGATAAACCATTTCGGCCTGAGCTAGACATGAGAGCTAGTAGCTGGCTGCTTTGATTTTCTTATCATCAGCTTGAAGTTTGAACCCTAATATCAGTCTCTGGGACATTTATTTATCGTATTTTTCATGTTAGACTTAAAAACTGCTCTTTGACCATGACACCATGGTACATTCATGTGCGGACAGACACACATACTCACATATACACACACTTTAATATAATAATAAAAAACCTTAATGTTTTAAAAACACTTTTCCATCTGTAGTTTTTCTTTTTTTAATCCCCCCATTTCTTTCCACCTTTCACTGATGAGCTACTGGCAGTGGATAGCTGTGAGATGAGGCAGATTTGCTTATCTTTAAGGAGTCATTACTTATTGGTTATTCTCCATGTGCAGTGAGTGATGGCACAACCATTTGCACAAGGGCAAGATCAATTTGGTCATAGTGGGATAAAAGAAATGTATGTAAAATACATTTTGAAGGTAACACATGAAATGAGAGGAAGATCTAAATTCCTGGAGGGAAGACAGAGAGGAGTGTGTGCGGGGAGATTATATGATCAACATGCATAGTATATTTGTCAGAAACTTTCAAGGAATATATTATAGAAACAGAAACAAAGTCATATGTTTCTAAAGCTGTACTCATTTATGTTTTCTCATTTCTTTGACATAGATATAATCTTTACTCGTGCAAGTGAGTTTATTTTTTTATTTTTTGTTTTTGTTAGTTTGTTTTTTGAGACAGGGTTTCTCTGTATTGATTTGGAGGCTGTCCTGGAACTTGCTTTGTAGACCAGGCTGGCCTCAAACTCACAGAGGTCCGCCTGCCTCTGCCTCCTGAGTGCTGGGATTAAAGGTGTGTGCCAGTGAGTTTATTTTTTAAATATTTCTTTATTTATTCTTTTATATTCTGACTGGTTTCCCCTCCCTATTCTCCTTCTATTCCCTTGCCCCTACCCTCTACTCCACCCTCAATCCATTCCTCTTCTGCTTCTGTTCAGAAAGGGGCAGGCCTCCATGGATACCAACAAAACATTGCATTTCAAGTTGCAGTAAGACTAAGTACCTCCCCTTGTAGTAAGGCTGAGTAAAGCAACCCAGTATGGGGAATAGGTTCTCAAGAGCCAGGCAAAACACTAGGGACAGCCCCTGCTCCCTTATTTAAGAGTCCAACATATAGACCAAGCTAATCAAATGACACTTGTATGTAGAGGGCCTAGGTCAGAGTTCCTATGAGCCCAAGTTACTTGTTTCTTTGGGGGTTTTGTGATTTTTTAACCCTTCTAGATCCTAGAATCCTTCCTCCCCCTTTTCAGAAGGATTTCCCAGTGAATATCCTATACATATTGATATCTATTTACTGTGTAATTCATGAGATAATTCTAAGTATCGAATATGAACTTATTCTCAAAATTATGGTTAAATCAAATCCTACAGTTTTTCTACCAAATGTCAAAATTTCTACTTAATAATGCTTTGCTATTATCTTCCTTGTAAAAAGTGGTTATCAATTTAAATATTTATGTGAAGAATGCACATAAATTTTTTTCCTAACATCCCTTTTATATTTTACAGATTTTTTTCAATAAAACAAATTAAATGATGATACAAGTTAAAAATAAAATGGCTCTAGAATAACATACATTGATGTATTAATTAAAGACATGGATATTAATGGTTGTTTGTATAAGAAACATGAACAGAATAAATAATGAAATCTAGTGTGGTGATACAGCTTTCCTCTCACTGTTAGAGATGGAGTTTGGAACAGGAGGTCTATGATCTGAAAGCAAGTCTGGACTACTTAGTAAGTATGGATTACTTCACAAAACTCGTGTCTTAAATGTACACATTCAAAAACACATACACATACCCATCATGCCCACACAAACACTCACATGCACACACACACACACACACACACACACACACACACACACACACACACCACCACCAACACCACCACGAATAACAATGACAACAGCCACCTCCACCAAAGGTGGGGAGGGCACAGAATCAGTTATCTATAATGAAGAGTTTTAACGTGATTGAATTTTCATAATTCATTTATCGGAGCAGTGGAATAATTTGTGTAAAGTATATAGTTTTAAAATTGTTTTATGTAAAGTATATATTTTTAAAAATTAGCTAATTTATTATCCTCTCAATCATGAATGATAGTAGGCACACTCCATAAGCAGAGATCTTATTCACTGTTGTCAAAGTTTGCTTTATAATGTTTGAAAGCAGATGTACATCAACTATATTCCTAGGTCCTGGTGTATGCCACATCATGTTCCTAAGCTTAAGGAATTGAGAATTGTGAGACTATGTTTTGAGTTATTGCATTTTTCATTTATTATTTAATACTAATACAAAGTTTAATACTGACAATCTGCTATTGCAATTGTTTTCCTATTTATCTCACTTCTTCATTTTATTTTATATTTTTAGAGGTCATCACTTCTTACTGTCATTGAGGTTAGAATCTAGGTATGAAAAAAATGTCAGTTTGTGGTTGTACAATATCATTTTAAGGTGTGTGATCTTTGTTTGTGCTCTGGAATATTTGCTTAATGATGAAAAAATGTTTTTGATTAAATAAAATTCACCTGCAGGCAATAGGCTGGGTCAGCAACTAGCTGACAGGACATTATAGGGAGGAGCCAGGTGGAGAAGGGTCTATAATGAGGATCTAGAAGGAGCTCAAGGAGAGCTGCTTCCTATTCCACCTCTCTGGGAAGCAGTGTTCTACCTCTTCCTTTGAATCTGAGTTCTTTACCAGGACAGAGATCTAAATAAAATTCCTTAGAAGCTTTAAAAGAGTCAGTGCCTGAGGGAACAGAATTTCCTCAGGTTTTGACTCTTGCAGCCTAGCCACTGCTGGTAGCTGTGGAGTTGCTGTTGCTGAAGAGGATAGTCATAGCTTAAAAGGTAACAACAATTCAAAACGAAAAACAACAGTGTGTTTTCAGTTCACATTCCTCTTTCACTGAAGCCTGTTGAAATAACACTCCAAAAATCTTCTGTTGCAACACTCAAAAATCTTTTGTTGTTTACCCACTGCAGGCTCCATCACAAGGCCAAACTCATCTTCACAATGACAATGTGGTAATTCTCAGTGGAACACAGATTCACCACACCATACACACACACACACACACACACACACACACACACACACACACACACAGTGCAAACGTAAAATACAAACACAAATATTAACTAAATAAATACATAATGTTGAGCAGGCAAGAGATTTGTGGATATAGGGAAGGTCAATGAGTTTGAGTACAGAGAATTTGGAATTTAGAATGGTCAGCAAATTCTATGTACATCTCTGAAACTGATTAAAAACTAATTTAATAAATATAATAATTCAGCATGTATATATTCTTTAGTTTCAGAAGATTAACTAAAAAGAGCCATCAAAATAAATTGTTAAAGAAAATAAAAATTTAGTATAATCATGGGAAAATTCGCAGTTGTAATTGATTTCACTCTTTAAAAGACAAGGGGACCTTAGTGTTTGTATTGGTTGAATTTCAAATTCAGTTGACAGTTAAGAGTTTGTTTTATATAGCTTATTTTGTTCTTGTATTTACCCTAAACCAAATTATGAATCAAGCAGATGGTTATAGCTCCAAAATAGCTTAATCCTACAATTCAAGTCATAACTGTTAGACTTATATCTCATTTAATACCGGTGGTCCCCAAAAATAGTCTTTAACAGATGGAAGCTTAATAGAAAAATATGATTAGAAATAATGATTTTTCACATGAGATCAGTCAACTTGAAAAAAGCAAGGATTTTGTGTGATTTTAGTCCCTGATTGGTTCTCTTTTTACTTTTGAGTCTGCAGCACACATAGACGTCAGAGCACATGGAGTACATGATGTGGTAAGATGCTTACATCAAGGTGATCAGGATGCTAAAAGAGAGGGGAAGAGACTAGCAGTCCAAAAATCCATTTGAAGGTATCCTCCCAATGACTCCAGTTTTAAAAAATTTAATTGAATGTGTTCTTGTGCCAAGGAACAGAAGTCGTAAGATGGTTCCTCCTCAGCAAGTAATGCATGGAGATACAGCACAGGCAGCACATACCACCACCACCACCAGCACCATCAGTAGCAGCATCTGAACCAACCTACTTGGTCATGGTGAATGATCTTTTTGATACATTTTTTAATTTAGTTTGCAAGTATTTTAAATGAGAATATTTGTACCTACATTCCTAAGGAAAATTGTTCTGTGGTTATCTTTCTTTGTTGGGTCTTTGTGTGCTTTGAGTATATGGATAACTGTGGGTTTATAAAATAAACTGGATTATGTTCAAAGAAATAATGATTCTCTTCAGTGTGTAAAGAGCATGATTTAGCATTTTGAATGGCTTTGATATAACTTAAGTTGTTAAATACAGGCTTTGGTTCGTATACGATACCGATGAAATGGTTCTGGATTTAAAGGAAACATTTTTCTATATGTGGTGAATATGTATATGTCTTCCTAAGTCTATACTCATTCTTGGGTAAACACACATGTGTTTGCACTGTGCACCTTCACAATGAACTGAGCCCATATAAATCTTATCACCATTATTTCCTGCTGTGACTATACATTGATTTAACTGAAGGTACTGAGTTACTGTAGCTACTCCAGTGTCTTAGAATATTTGTTTGCCTAGTATAATCTGAATCAGCAAGTTTTCGAGCTATATGTTTATAGCAAATATGTATCACTACAATATTATTGATTTCTTTACCTGTGACCTTTTCTTGATAAGTACTGTTATTTCCAGTCAATAAATAAGCATAGAGTTAACATAATAGCTAATCATAAGGTACTAGAGAGTCTAAGTTGTAAAACAGAAATAAAAACTGAAGATAAACTAACAATATTTTCTCCCTGCATAGCTCCTAAATATCTTCATTGACTTTCCTAATTTGCTGTGTGTTATCACCTCTATCCTTTTTTTTTTCATATGGTCTACGGTTTTAAAAACTTTTCAAACTTAGAAAAGCTCAGGTATTTTAGCATAATTGTATTCACAAATAATTGGTATCCATCCAGTTCTTATCTGTTAACAATGGGTAGTACTTTTCTAGAAATTTTGGCAATGACAATGGGTTTATGCTATTATATTCTTCCCTTTCTAGTATACTATTTTAGAATAGTAAGTACACATACAATTTTAGAGTACTAAGTACATTCTATTAAAACATGAATAAAAGAACTTAAATTTTTGGGTTAAATTCAGGCTGAAATTTCCTAAATACTCATAGGTTGCTTAAGGCATTCTAAAATTAATTGACTAGTAGCATATTATTCTGTATTTCTGAAGTGAAAGTTTTTCTCCTGTGACTGATATAGACAAAATCATTTTCTTAGGAAATATCCACACTTCAAATATTATGGTAATATATCCACTTGGAAGTTCATCAAGAAAGTAACTGTAGATTTATGTTTTTCAGTGAATTCATTACATTATGGGCCATTTTAAATACAATATCATAGTTTTTGAAAAAATAGATATGTCCATAGAATTTCTCATTATTATTTTTGTAGTTTTATAGGTTGCATAACTAATTTCAGTTGAAGTCACTGTTAATTTAAGTCACTTTCTTAGGTCACTTTGTGTTCAAAGTGATTTTTGCTTACTAAGTCCTAAATAAAGTTTATATTGTCAATTTCTTGCATAATTAAAATTATAGATAAATTCCAAAATATATATTCTGAAATAGTTTTTATTCAGGGCTAGACCATATATTTCATATTATCATAGGATATTTCTATAAGCTCTGAAAATTTGCAAAAACTGAAAAATTTCATATGAATCAATTAAGCATCAGTTCTCATGGGATTTTGTTTTGTTTTTTTACATTTTTTATTTTTATATTTAAATTAGAAACAAGGTTGCTTCACATGTCAATCCCAGGTCCCTCTCCCTTTCTCTCCCCTCCTCCTATGACATCCTACCAACCTCCCCCAATACTCGCTTCTTTCCCCAGGGAGGGTAAGGCCCTCCATGGGGAGTGTCCATAGTCTGTCACTTCATCCAGGGCAGGTCCTAGACACTCCCCCAAGAGTCCAGGCTGAGAGTGCATCTCTCATTGTTGGATGGGCACCCACCATCCATTTGTATGCCAGGAATAAATACTAATCTACTACCTAAGGCCCCATATAGATTGCCTAGGCCTCCTCACTAACACTCACATTCAGGGGGTCTTGATCAGTCCCATGCTGGATTCCCAGCCATCAGTCTGGTAGTCAAGAGTTACCCCTTGTTCAGGTCAGCTTCTTCTGAGGGTTAAACTAGCCCAGTCTAAATCCCTTTGCTACTCAGTCCTCCCTCTCTGTCACTGGGTTCCTTGAGTTCAGTTCGGTGTTTAGCAAGTTCTCATGTTTTCAAAGGTAAAAATCAGTGTGCTCATTTACTATGTTACTTTGTTTTTTCTATATATTTCAAAACTATTATTACCTCTACAAATTAAAATTTTATAAATAAATTCTGAAGTATTTATATTCGTGTAATCAGTCTTTAGTTATGCTATAATTTGATTTTTAATGTATAATGAGATCAATCATTCCTAAGTCATAACTCTGAAAATATAAGACCTCAAGTAGTTTCATACTTAGATGTAATAGGTAAAATATTAATATGTCAAACCCTATAGACCTTTTCATTTTCATTTATATATAGTTATTTAATAAATATATTTACTCCTTTACTTTATACCAGTCATGTTAAGTTTTTATGTAGTTCACATATCTTGTAGCTGGTTTACTGTCCTTGACAATGGAACCTGGTTGTCAGTTTGCACAGAGCAAGCCTTTACCTTAGCATTATCCTGCATTATTTATGGATATCCATTGGATCTCCTTGACCAACAACTCAGTTGAATGCACCTGATACCCTTGTCTAGCTACTAGGGAGATGACCAGTTGAGACCCTATAGACTCATTAATAGCAGTCCTCATTAAGATCAACTTTGTATATTCCAGGATATTTCCACACCAGCCCCCAAATATCCTCCAATTCCAGTGGTCTCTCCCAGCAGTGTCTACCTCTGTCTCATCTCCTGACAGGATCCCCAAAGCTCCTGTCTCCTTGACCCCCAGTACACATATAAAATATATTCTATTTCCCCCTCCCAGGGAGATCCATGTAGCATCTCAAGACACCCAACCTATACCTAATCTCTCTGGGTCTACTGTTTATAGATTGGTTACCACTTACTTAATGGGTAATATGCACTTATAAGCAAATACTTATCATATTTATCTCAGGAAGATTTTTTTCTAGCTACAAAATATTTTATGTTATTTTAGGCTATTATTAAAGATGCTGTTTCCATGTTTTACCCTCAATTCATTTGCCATTTGCTTATAGGGGTGCTATGTATTGTTATTTTATATTTTTTATTTCATCTAGTATCCAGTCAATTTATGTTAACAGCTGTAAGAGTTTCCCAGTGTAATTGTTTTACTCTTCTATCATCTGCTAATAATTATACATACTTTTACATCTTCCTTTCCAATATGTATGTTCTTGATTCTCAGTTGTCTTATTTCTCTAGCTAATACTTCAAGTAATATATTGAATAGACATGCAGAGAGTAGACAAACTTAGCTTGTTACTGCTTTTAGTAGAATTTCTTTTGAGTTTTCTACCATTTAATTTAGTGTTGCCTACAGGCTTGTGAAAATTGCCTTTATTATATTTAGGTATGCATTTATCTCCCTGCTCTCTCTCATTGTGAAAGAGGTGTTGAAGTTTTTCAAAGGCCTTTTCAGTAGTCAATAAGTTGTGATGATGCAGTTTTTCTCTTTCACTTTTTATATGATGGGTTATGTTTACTGATGTTTTTAACATTGAACCATCCATATATCTCTGTGATGAAGCCAAATTGATCATGGTGAATCATCTTTTTGGTGTGTTCTTGGAATCAGTTTACAAGTATTTTATTGACTATGTTTGTGTCTCTGTTCTTAAGGAAAATTGCTCTGTAATTCTCTTTCTTTGTTGAGTCTTTATTTGGTTTGAGTATCAGAGTAACTGTGGCCTCATAAAATGAATTTCACAATGTAACATTTGTTTCTATTTTGTGGAATAATTTGAGGAGGATTGTCATTAACTCTTTGAAAGTCTGACAGAATTCTGTGCTAAAAGCATCAGGCCATGGATTTTAATTCTTTCTTTCTTATTTATTTTTGCTTAGAAGTCGTATAATGGATGTTTTATTGTACTAGAAGTTATAGGACTATATTAATTATTTATCTGATCTTGATTTAACTTTGGTAAATGGTATTTATTAAGAATTTTTTTGGATTTTTCTGTTTGGTGCAGTACAGGTTTTTAAAGTATGTCTTTATTATTCTCTAGATTTTCTCAAAGGCTGTTGTTATATTCTCCTTTTCGTTTCTGGTTTTGTTAATTTGGATATTCTCTCTCTACCTTTTAGTTAGTTTGGATAAGAGTTTGTCTGTCTTATTGGCTTTTTCTGAGAACCAACTATTTATTTCATTGGTTCTTTGTATTTTTCCCTTTGTTTTTATTTTATTGGTTGTATCTCTCAATTTGATAATTCCTGCCATTTGTTGACCTTGAGTGTGCTTACTTCTTTTTGTTCTATAGTTTTCAGGTGTGCTCTTAAATTGCTGATATAATATTGTCATATATTTTTTATTATAAAGGCATTGACTGCTATGAACCTTCCTCTTAGTGCTGTACTCATCATTCCCCATTAGTTTGTGGATGGTGTGTATTCGTTTTAATTTTCTTCAAATAGTAGAAGCTTCAGTTTCTTTCCTTGTGTCTGTCTTTTCTTATTTTTCATTCAGAACAAAGTCCTTCCACAAGTCTGTGAGCTTTCTTAGGTTTCTGTTGTTGATATCATTCAGCTTTAATCCATGGTGGCCTAACAGGATACAGGAAATCACTTCAGTTTTCTAATATCTGTTGAGACTTGCTTTGTATGTGAGTATGTGATCATGTTTGGAGATAGTTTCCTAAGGTGCTGAGAAAGACAGTATATTCTTTGTGTCTGGGTGAAATATTCTGTAAATATCTGTTAGATCCATTTGATTTATAGCATCTGTTAGTCACAGTGTTAGTCTGTTTAGCTTTTGTCTAAGTGGCCTGTCCATTGGCAAGAGTTGGGTATTGAAGTCTTCAACTCTCAGTATGTGAGGGTCAATATGATGCAAGATGTAGTATTGTTTTTTGTTGTTGTTGTTGCTGCTGTTGTTTGTTTTGGTTTTTAGATACTTAGATGTCCTGTGTCTGGGACCTTGATGCTAAGATTTGAAATGTTATCTTGGTATCTTGGTTGAGATTTTTTATGAGTATATTGTTTTTTTCCACAAATCTATTGACTAATTTTTTGCGTGAAATTTATTTCTTATGTACATATGCTTTGAATATCTTTTTCCAACCTTTTACCCTAAGGTAATACCTGTCCTTGACTTTGAGGTGCATTGTTTTGGATACTACTTAAGGATGGAAACTGTTTTTTCATCCATTCTCTTAATCTCTACCTTTTACTGGGGAATTGGGAAAAATTGATTTTGATATATATCAATGACCAATTATTGTTGATTCCTGGTATGTTTCTGATGTTGTTGTTGATGATAGTGGTAGTGGTCGTGTGTGTGTGTGTGTGTGTGTGTGTTTGTGTGTTTTCTTTGTTTATGCTGGTATGAGATTGTTTCCTGTGTTTTCACAGGCATAGTTATCATCTTTAGGTTGTAGTTTCCCTTCCTGAACCTTCTTTAGGGCTGGATGTGTAGATAAATATTTAAATGTAATTTTATTATGAAATATCTTGTGTTTGCTATTTTTGGTGATTGAGCGTTTTGATGGTTATGCTATTCTTGGTGGCAGCTTCGGTTTCTTTAGAGTCTGCAGCACTTCTACCCAGGGCTGTCCATTGAGAAATCGGGTTTAATTCCAATAGGTCTGCCTTGTACCTTTTAATATTATTTATGTTTTCTGCTTAATTGCTATTGGTACAGCTTGTGATATCCAGGCACTTCTGATTTGGGAGCTATACACTAGAACCTGATGCATCTACTAACAGCCAAAACGTTTATTAAAAAACTCAGTTTATGCTGCTGGTAGAAATCAACTGCCCATAGCACCATAGTCATCATGGAGCTCACAATTTTCTTCCCACTCAATCGCAGGATTCCAAATCCTTCTCCAAGCATCTTTGGAGTTAGATATCTCTTGCCAAACTGTACATTTTTCTTACTCTCCCATCATGCTTCTTACTTAAAACTCTCCCTCCCTTATTCCCTTTTCTTTTTCATGTATGTGTTTCTTTTATCATGTTCACAATAATGGCAAGGATTCATACATAGCGTTTTGGAAAGACCATGTGATATAAGTAGCAAATAGACCTGCCTACTCATTAAAATAAACATTTCATATTTGATAGCCAAAAATTTATTATAGAAAATATCATTCAGACTTCAAATTTTGAAATCATGCCTTTTCCAATATATTTAACATTCTTTTTCACATTTATTTCTCTATATGCATGGTTTTGTGTGTGTTTATATGCTTGTACACATGAAAGTCAGAAGACAACATGTAAAAGTCTGTACTCTCCTATTGCCATATATATTAAGGATATCGAACTTAGGTTATCAGACGGCACATGAAGTGCACAGTATCTGAAAAAATTTACCATCCAGAAATTTTATAATCTTATTCATAAATTAAATGTAATAACTTGTGGTGATATATAATTTATGATTATTAAAGTTTCCCAAGAAAACAAAGCCAAACACAAGCTATAGAGGTCTGGCAGTAGGTATGCATACCTGTAATCTGAGCATTCTTGATAGCTAGCTGGTAGTGAATGCACATACCTTTAATCCAAGGACTCAGGAGACAGGCAGATGGATCTCGATGAGTTCAAGGCCATCCTGGCCTGTACAAGAGTAAAGAGTAACAGAGTTCACACCTTTGATCCCAGCACTTTGGATTACACTCCTTTAATCACAGCACTAAGGAGATGGAGATAGGATGATATGTCTGAGTGGGAAATGTGTATAAGGAGGAAGAGACAGAAACTCAGAGTTTTGATTCTGAGGATTCATAGAGACAGGATTGCCATTTCAGCTGAGTACAGGTAAGAGATAGTGCTTGACTGCTTTGCTTCTCCGATCTTCAGTTTAAAGCTTGAACTCCAATATCTGTCTCTGGGCTTTTATTTTTCATTTTACATTGCCTAGAATGATATTAATCTTTTTAAAACAGTAGTAAACATTAATATTATGATTATCTAGTCATATCTTACTCTATTAATAGTCTGGATATTTATTATAATTTGGAATCATTCATGAACAAGTTGATTTTCCAATTTCTGAAGGGCTTATAAACTTCTAATTAAAATGTGTCTGTCTTAATATGAAGAAAATGTTGAGTGAAAAGGACTCATTTTCTAGGTCATCTAGCTTAGTTTGTTGCATATGAAATGTTCTTCACTCCCGAGTAATGAAATAGAACTTTCCTTAGGAGAAATGTTAACAAAATACCTTCAAAAAAGCTCCCCAAAAGCTATAAAGATTGGGTCAAGTGCAGGTGGATGTAAAATAACTTAAGTGCTTAAGATGTTTCTCAAGATGCAATATAGTGAAGAAAACTGCTTTGTACAAGAAGCCTCTTCAAAACTGTTCAGTGTTCATCTGATCCTATTTTTAGAATTTCAATAACGGCAATGTTTCAGAACATGAGGTATCTGCTGGGTATATCATTCTGGTTTTCATCATTAAATGTCAGTTTAGGCAACATGAAGTTCAGGTTAAGGAGTTGAAGGCATAAATGAGAAAAGTTGTTTTGAATCACAAATCAACTTAACTAGTACATTTTGTAATTACATGTGTCAACCAAACTTCATTTTCATCAATTTTCTGATATTTATGTAGTACTTATTTCTGAATTTTGATGTAGAATTTGTAAGTTTTAATAGAAATCGGTTTTTTATTACAAGAAATAAATATATTCATATCATTCTAATAAAATCCTTCCAATTATGACATAATATAATATAAGGAATGTGAGTGGCAATAACTATTATTAGCAATGACTACTTATTTTCTATAAAAATGTCTTTCTTTGATTGAACTTGGTAATTACACACAATTCTCATCAAGAGAAGAAGCAGTTACAATGTGAAATAAAGTAAAGAATTTCAGTCTAAAAATGAATGAAGGAAAATGACTTTTAAATCACCCCAAAGCACTGAAATGACTTTTCAGTGTCCACTTCACACAGTATATTGTAAGTTCATTATCACTGAGACATGTGCTCTGTTAATTTCAATATTAACATCTAGGGAATAGCCTTTCGAAATTGATGATAGAATCTATCTGAAAACTTACTGAAAGAATTTTATTAAGAGATAATGCAAATGTAATGGTTTTATGGAGAAGCAATTTCTATGAAGTAATTTAGACAATATTTAAGTCAAAGTTGTAAAATTTTATGGATAAAATGCTTCTAATAAAATCTAATTTTATATTTATTTTTAGATGGTCACATATTTTATTGTACCTTCAATAGAAAATTACAATTCAAATTTTAAAGAATTAACATATACTTTCTCTATTTCAAATAACCATTACTAAGTGCTCCTTAGCTGTCAAATATATCTATTATACAAATCTTAATAAAATATTTTTCTGAGAATTTCCTTCTATGTGAATCCCTAAGATATCAAGTGAATTTCTAACTTCCTAACATACCAATTGTATGCTACTATGTAATGCTTACCATTCTGGACAGTTATTAAATTAACATTAAATTATCAATTTTATTCTACATAATTTAGATCATGATCATCTCACACATTTGTTTCCTCTTTGTAGACTAATTAGGGAAAACTCAAAGATTCTCTGAACATTCCCTGACTGGTTTTCATAGTATACAACCTCACAGCAGGTAAACTTTTGCAATGCTAATAAACACAACTAGATCTGAGTGTTATCCAGGGTAATTCAAAGCTGCCTATTGCCAAAATTTGATCTTATGAAAGAATTATTTATATTAATATTTTAATTTTCCCTTGGATTATTTATTGAGATTATATGAATAAAGTTTCAGAAAATATTCATGGGAAAGAACAGATGTTATATGCTTTATATGATGTTGTTTTTAAATTACTTTAATTTTAAATAGCTTGCTTCACATGCCAATCCCAGTTCCCTCTCCCTCCCTTCCTCCTGAACACCTCCACCATCCCCCCCAGCCTGCCACCCTATCCAGATATCCTTCTACATAGGGGATATCTAGAGTCTGTCATTTCACTCAGAGCAGGGTCCAGGCACTTCCCTAAAGTCCAGGCTGACAGAGCATCCCTCTTTGTGTTATGGACACATGAAGTCCGTTTGTATGCCAGGGATAAACACTGATCCACTGCCCAGGGCCCCATAGGTTGCCCAGGCCTCCTCACTCACTCTCACACTCAGAGAGTCTGGATCAGTCCCATGCTGGCCTCCCTGCTGTCAGTCTGGGGTCCAAGAGCTCCCCCTTCTTCAGATCAGCTGCCTCTGCTTGTTTTGCCAGCCCATTCTTTGCCAATTTGCTCATCGCTCCTCTCTCTCTGTCACTGGGTTCCATGGGTTCAGTTCAGTGTTTAACTGTGGGTGTTTGCCTCTGCTTCCATCAGTCACTGGATGAAGGTTCTAGGATGGCATATAGTGTAGACGTCAAGTTCATTATCAGGAATGGGCATTTAAGGTGGTCTCTCCACTATGGCTTAGCCTGCTAGTTTGTGTCATCCCTTTAGATCACTAGAGGTCTCACTGGTGCCTGATCTGACTTCTACCCTATGGCTCCCTCTATTATGGTATTTCTCATCCTGTTCTCTCCCTATTCTACCCCCCCACTCAACCTTTCTGTTCCCCCATGACCTGCTTTCTCTTCCTCTTCTCCCCCTCTCTTCTTCCCAGCTCCCACCCCCCTGACCCCTGGCCATGTTTCCTATCTGCTCATGAGATCTTGCCTTACTCCTCTTCTCTGGGGTACCATGCATATCTCTCTTAGGTTCCTTCCTGTTTCCCAGACTCTCTGTCAGTGGACTATCATGATCCATGTCTAAAATCCATATATGAGTGAGTACATACCATGTTTGTTTTTTTGTGACTGGGTTACCTCACTGGGTTTCTTCTATATTTTAATTTTTAATAATGAAACTCACTAACTTTTGAATGACTGTGGAGATACTTTTTATTTAGTATTAACAAAGAGGACAGAAATACTTTCTAGACAGGGCAAGCAAACGTTAAAAAACAAGGAGAACAACCGACCAACCAAAAGATTAATGTTTAAAATATGAAAGACAAACTATAACATGAAAATAAGAAATGTTGATAAGATTATGACCCAAAGGTACTGTCATAGGTAAACTCTCCTGAGAAAGTGTTACCATGTCTTAACTGCTTGATCCTATTAATGTGACGTGAGTGGGAAAGGAATCTGTGGTTATGAATAAATTGAAGATGTTAAAATTACATAATATTTTATTTCAGAGACTCTGGAATTAAATAATACTTTTAACAAACTAAAAAGTATTCATATGCCCATGGAAGAGAGATATTATATCAACACTATAAAATTGTGGAGCAACATGCTAAAGAATGCTTAGTGTACACATTAAAAGTCCATTAAATGCCAGTGTAGGCAATGGATGATGCTATACATGATTTTTTTCAGAAAGCCTGGCTTTGTAGATCCTTTGACACTGTACTGTGGCTTCTAAAAACATGAAAAAATAGTTTTTTACTTAAAGCAGCTTAGTTTATGGAAATTTGTTGAAAGAGTAACAGGAAAAATAACTGAAAATCAGAAAATTTAAAGAATAAATGAATAATTAAATCACTCATGAGTAGTAGAGAGCTCAGATCGCAGCATCAATACAAGTTGAGTTTTCCACAAGCACCTGTCTTCTACTCCAACTGTGTGGAATCCAGTACAGTTTTTAGGTCTCTAAAAACAGAGAAATGTGCAGTAAACCACATAAGTGCGTCATACTATCATGCAGACACAAAGGCATAATTAAATAAATAGTAAGTAAGTAAATAGTGAGCCTCTGGGGGAAGTAAATTAAAGGAGAGTAAATGTATACAGAAAGAAGTTAAGGACAGTGTTTTGACAGAAGTGCAAGTGCCATTTTTATGTGAGTGAAGATATGGAAAGATAATACTAATCTGGTGGCTGTGTTATTAATCATAGTCATTCTGCCAGGTGTAAGATGGAATGTCAAAGTAGTTTTGATTTGCACTTCCCTGGTGGTTAAGGATGTTGACATTTCTTTGTTTCCCAGCCATTTTAATTGTCTTTATTGAGAATTCTTCATTTAGATATGCACCCCTTTTGTATTATTGGAGTTCTTTTATATATGTTGTTTTGAGTTCTTTATTTATTTTCATTATTGGTCCACAATTCGCTATGGAATTGGTAAAACAAATTCTTTTCTTAGTTAGTAGGGTAGCACTTAGTCCTATTGACTGTGTCCTTTGCTTTACAGAAGAATTCCCATAGCACTTCAACAACAGGATAGAATAAATTGTCAGTGAAAGCAAGAGTTCTAATAAAGGAAAAGTTGGTATCCAAAAGGTCCAATCTTTTTAAAAGTTCTTCTATGATAGTCTAACATACCTGAAATTGGTCAGATTAATTCATAATAGCTCCCTGTTTGATATTCTCAGCATGCACATATTTCCACTGTGTTTGAGGCTTTCCACTGTTATAGATAAATCAAAGATTTTGATCATTTCAGTCTTTCTAGAAGAAACATTATATTTTCTATTTCCTTGCTTAAACATCATGAAATATCTGTATCCTTTTGAGTATCTGAAGACACCAGTTCACAGTAAGTAAATAAGAATATTCAAATATACGGTGCATTTCAACACTTTGTCACTTTCATTGTATTTAGATAATTAAGCAATAACAGAGCAGAGTGTGAATCATGTGTCACTAATTTGCACATGGTAAGTTATGATAGTGCTGAGGCTGAATGCCAAGAGATACATGTGAATAAGAGCCTGCCTCAGTTGACATGTCTAAATGCATTATAAAATGTGACTCAGAATATCACATTAACACATGTAGAAATGGTTGAAAATAATAAGCAAATTCATGTCAGCAAATGATAGTGAAGTATCTTGTGATTTGAACGTGTTAATTAAAAGTTCATTACCATTGATGAAAATACAGTTGGATTTTATTTATTCTTTTTTCTATCAACATTTTACTTTTGGCTCTGACACTTGAATTGTTCACATTGATGTTGACGCAGTAAATCAAGTTATCAAATAAATCATACAAGTAGAGTTCACACTGGAGCCATATTGATATCACTCAGCTACTTGAGTATGTTTTCCTTTTTATCTTTATTTATTCTTTCATAATTCCACACCTGCTAAAACATATCTCAGAAATATTCATTCAAAAACACTTCTCCAATTCCTTGGACACCTTACTATTTCCACTCCAAAATTTTTTGTTTTTGTTTTGTCCTTTCTTTTTTAAAAGGATTGTGTGTCTATGTCTGGGCATCTCTCTCTCTCTCTCTCTCTCTCTCTCTCTCTCTCTCTCTCTCTCTCTCTCTCTCTGTGTGTGTGTGTGTATGTGTTGGGTATTTTTTTCTCTTTTTTAATTGATGTTTATTTTGATTTCATTGTCCCTTTTATGGTTTTTGGTTGCTGTTGAGAGGTACTGGGAGGATGTGCTAGGGGAAGAAGAATGTTGTCACAATACATTGCAGGATATACGTATTATTTTGCCTTGAATGCCATTTGAAAATCTTCTACTAATACTTAAACCTAGTTGATATTATTTCATTATGTAGCAAATACTCTCAGAAACATAGCTCTTAAGAAAAACATTTGTACTGTCATGTGGATAATTCACATGCAATTAGTAATATGTAATACCATTCTATGTATAATTTGTCAAAGCTTCTGTTTCTCATTCAACTTTTCTTCATGTTAGTCTATTTATCACAAAGAAATCATCAAACCTAATATTTTCATGGTACAACACCTTAAGTAAGATTCAGACTATTTCCATTTTTATTTATCCTTTGTTTTTCTATGATCATACATTCATTAATTTATGTTCTTTAAGTTTCCTCCATTCTGTGATTATTCTTCTGTCTTGTTGGAGCACTTCAAAATTAAAAATTTTTATTTTACATATGCTTTGTAGGATGAGCTTTAGTTTAAGCTTGTCTGATATCTTCAGATGCTACTTGGAAACTGAACATCATTGGAGAAAAACAAAATAAAGATGATGTGCTCTACATTTGTATCTGTAAGTATGAATCCATTCTATCAAAATGTATGTTATGTTAATATCATCCATATTTTGTTGAATAATCTGGTTTCTCCCAATATTTTTTTATTTTCTGCTTGCATTTTTCTGTAATTACTAAATTTTGGGCAGCAAACATGTTGAATGGATGTGCATATTCCTGTGTGTTCTTTTTTTTTCATTTTTTAATTTAAATTAGAAACAAACATGCTTCATGTGTCAATCCCAGCTCTCACTCCCTCCACTCTCCCCCGCAACCCCACCAGGCACCACACCCAATTTCCACTCCTATTCCCAGGGAGGGTGAGGCCCTCCATGGGGTTTCTCCAGAGTCTGTCATTCATTCAGGACAGGGCCTAGGCCCTCCTCCAAGAGTCCAGGTTGAGACAGCATCCCTCACTGTGGGATGGACACCCAAAGTCTATTTGTATGCCAAGGATAAATACTACCTTAGGCCCCATAGATTTCCTAGGCTTCCTCACTGACACCCACATTCAGGGGGTCTGGGTCAGTCCCATGCTAGCCTCCCTGGCATCAGTCTGGGGTCCAAGAGCTCCCTCTTGTTAAGGTCGGCTGTTTCTGTGGGTTAAACCAGCACAGAATTGACCCCTTTGCTCATCAATCCTCCAATTCTGTCACTGAATTCCAGGAGTTCAGTTCAGTGTTTAGTTGTGGGTATCTGCCTCTGCTTTCATCAGTCAATGGATGAAGTTTCTGTTTCCTAGATTCTGTGGCATTGGGATTGTATGCTGGCACTCCCCTGATTCATGTCTAAAATCCATATATGAATGAGTGTATACCATGTTTATCTTTTTGTGACTGGGTTACATCACTCAGGATGGTTTCTTCTATTTGCCTGCAAATTTCAAGATTCCATTTTTTTTTTCTGCTGAATATTACTCTGTTGTGTAAATGTACCACAGTTTCTCTCTCCACTCTTGAGGGGCATCTGGGCGCTTCCAGGTTCTGGCTATTACAAATAATGCTGCTGTGAATATAGTGGAACAAATGTCCTGGTATGAATGGGCATCTTTTGGTTATATGCCTAAGAGTGGGATGCTGGGTCTTGTGGTACACTGATTCCCATCTTTCTGAGGAATCTCCATACTGATTTCCAAAGTGGTTATACAAGTCAGCACTCCCACCAGCAGTGGAGGAGTGTTCCCCTTTCTCTACGTCCTCTCCAGTATAAACTGTCATTGATGTTTTTGATTTTAGCTATTCTGACAGGAGTAAGATGGTATCTCAGAGTTGTTTTTATTTGCTTTTCCCAGATGTCTAGGGATGTTGAGCACTTTCCTAAGTGTCTCTCAGCCATTTTAGTCTTCTCTATTGAGAATTCTCTATTTAGTTCTGTACCCCACTATCCTTGTATATTCTTAAACTTACAAACACTACTCTTATATACTACTACACCATTAGGTAAAATTTCTGTGTCTATTGAAGATTTTTCACTTTTTCTTGATGTATTTACAAATCTAACATGTATTTGTATAAGGACAAACACACAGTATTCATTTTATTCATTAAGTTGTACGATATTATTTTTCACTGGAGTGACCAAATAAGATTCTCTTCAGGGCTTTCAATTGACTAAAAATTCACCATCATTTCTATTTAAAAGGTATCATGTGTTTGTGTGTGTGATGTATTACTGTACATTTTTCCACTCCCAGTCTTAGAGGAGTCATCAAAGTACCCAAGATATTGTATATCCTTCCTTCCTTCCTTCTTTCCTCCCTTCCTCTCTTTCTTCCTCCTTATTTTTCTCTGTTTATTTATTTCTTTCCTTTCTTTATTTCTTTCTGTCTTTCTTTTTTCTTTCCCATCCTTCCTCTCTTCCCTCCTTTCTACCTTTCTTTCCCTTCTTTCCTTTCTTTCTTGAGAATGATGTAGTACATAAAATGCATAAATATGATCATATTTATATGTGAACACAGGGATATTAATAGTATAAGTACAAACCTCAGCCCTTAGGATGAATTCTGCTTTCGTGTTTTCTTTCTCAAAACACATTATGCAATTTCCATGATGCAGTTTTCTTTGTTTGTTAAAAATAAATATATCATACATGTCATTCGGGATATTAGTCATACCCCTAATGGGTTTGAGATTATGTGTGTCTGTACATCAAATGTATGCCTGGTGCTTGTGGAGAGAAGAGGATGCAACCAATTACCTGGAACAGGAAATGCAGACAGTTGTGAGTGGCTATTTGGGTATTGGAAGGTGAACTACAATACTCTGGTAGAAGAACCAGCTGGTGTCCTTAACCACTGAACAACCTCTCCAGCTCCAACTTCCCTGTATATTTCAAAATTAAAGTTGGAAATGAGTACTCAGTGGTCAATAATTAAGCAGAAAATTCAGATCAGGATATGACTAATGATTAATGTCACAAACTATAAAATTGGATTGGCTAGTACTTAAAAAACTATGTACACTAATATAGGAATAATTCATAATTTAATATTCATAATAAATATTTGGAGGTAAAATATGTATGAAAAGGTAAAGGGAAGAGCCTATTAAAGTTGTGAAAATTTGAAAACATTTCAAAAATGTCGTGTAAATTGCGATTTTTTTTTAGAATGTTTTTTAAATTTGAAAAAGAAAAAGATAATCAAATTACACGAAAACAGTTAATACTGGATTGTTTTAAAGTATTTTGAAGAACTGTAAAAACAAAAAAATTATGTTAGACATTTATAGCAGTTTACATTATGAATGAGAGAACGAAACAACATCGTCAATATATATATACCTGTATATTTTATGAATTCATTTCTGGATATTATTGAAAAAAATTATTCTTCCAGGTTAAATGGCTTGAATGCTGAGGAAATAATAATTGCTATATATTTTGATTTTTGAATGTATTACTTAAGTAAAAGTTCTAGTTCATGGACATATCACAACACATATCGATTAAAAGATGGTGACTATACAGAACAACATGAAGCAGACTCTACGGTAAAACAGGATCCTTCAAATTCATTATGAACTACAGTAACCTTGGCTCCTTGCCAGTGGCTATAGCCTGCAGAAAATATTGTCCCCTCCCCTGTAACCACTAATTACCTACAGTTACTATTGACTGTGTGCCAGTCCACAGGGACAGTGCTTACCTACCGAGATAATTGACAGGCTCAATCTTGTGCAGGTGTTTTCCTAGTAATTACATATGCTGTGAGATCTGAAGTGTCATGAAAAAACATCTTTTGAAGGCAGCATTCTACCTCACTGTACTTCTTTCTTCAGCTCTTACATTCAAACTACCCTGTGTCAGGCAATACTTATGGAGCCTTGGATGGAATGACACAGGTGCCCTATTTACTTAACAGTCCCTTATTGTATCACTTCTTCCTTGTTGTGAGTCTCTGTAGTTACTGCTGCATACCACAAATGGATTATCTTTGACCAAATCTGGTGGTAACGCTTAGCTATGTTTACAGATATTTAGATGAAATGGAAAAACAACTCATGACTATTTAGCAATAACAATGTCAGTAGCTTTAGTGTTAGGGTCTATGACCTTCTCAACTATGGATTTTTTATTAGGTTTGGAGGAATAGTCATGAATTTCTCCTGTGAAGCAGACCTCAGTCCAATCATGAATAGGGAGTTACTTACCCCTAAGGCAGCTCATTTATACAGATGCTCCAAAATGTTCTTCCAAGTGCGTTATCTTTCTTTAAGCTTGTTGGATATAATTTGAACCACATCTTTTGAAAATAAATGTGTCATGAAAATGTAACACAATGATTCTCTTTCTCTTCCTCAATAAAATAAGAATACATCCAAAAGTTTTTAAAAATAAGTGCATGTTTATTAAAAAATTAACTTTAATATCTAAAAGTGGGAAGCAAGAAAAGTTCAGAAAACATACATGCAGAAATTATTTGGGGAAATGTAATGTTTTAGTTAGGTTTCCTACTGCTGTGAAAAGACACCATAACCATGGCAACTCTTATAAATCAAAAAAAATTATTTGAGATGGTAGCTTACAATTTCAGATGTTTAGCCTGTTATTATCATGGTGTGGCATGGCTGCATGCAGGCAGACGTGGCTGGTGCTGGAGAAGTAGCTGAGAGTCCTCGACTTGAAGGCAATAGGAAGTGGTCTCAGACATCAGGCATGCTGTGAGCATGTATGAGACTTCAAAGTCTGCCTCCACAGTGACATACTTCCTCCAAAAAGGCAATCCCTACTCTAACCTGATAGCTCCACTTTCTTTAGGGGGCTTTTTCTTTCAGACCACCTCACCTGGGATTTAAAACTGTATTTTATGTGTTGATTGTTTTGAATATAAACACATGTTCATATGATAGGCTGATTAGTTAATATCAAAGAATACAGTGCAGTCTTCAAATACACCAAGGAAAATGCTTATTAGTTAATAGTATTTTTCTTTCTCTAAGAACCTGCCTCCTTTCAATTCTTTGTTGATGGGAAATTTCCTAGAGATTAAAAGCTTAAAGTCCAGTCTGTGATGGTGACACATTCTGCTCAACAAGATCATCTGTCTAATAAGATAGCAAACTGCAAAGAATTGAGAAATTGATTTTTGCCAAGTTTTAACTTAATGAAAAACAGCCTGGTTTCAATCACAGTGGAAGGTGAAAGATAGAGCTGCGTATTAAGACCGAGAGACACAAGGAGTCCTGCAACTTTCTGCGTGTGGAGATAAGATGTAAAGAAAGAGAGTGGCCCTCTGTAAAACAAAAGCACACCAAAGCTTGTCAACAGGAAAGACACGGCCATGTCTAAAGTGATTTGATATTTGTCAATGTCAGTGGAAGGAAATCACCTCTGAATCATCTTAGTGTGTTTACTTTTAACTCAGCAAAACAGAGGACAATGCATTTATTTGCATTGTTCTTTGACAAGCATGGAGAAATTTATTGGTCTCCAAAACACCTTTTCCTTTCCTTTGTTTCTTCCTGCCTCCTTATTTTTCTACCTTCTCTTCCTTTCCTTTCTTTCTCTCTTCTCTAATCAAATCCTCATCCAAGACAAAAAGGAAAAAATATGTCTCTTGCAGTAGTAGTTGCTATTTTACCCTTTAGTTTACAGTCATATTTTTCATAATGGGATAAAATTCAGGTTGTCAACATCTATTTCAAATGAGGAAACATATATTCTCATGATTCTTTTAGTAAAACTCAATGGATTTGAACTTCCACAGAAAATTATATACTATCAATACAATGTTTTATGCTAAATTTCTTTAACGTGAGAATAATAACTTATAATGGAAAACAAAATTAAAATTTAACATCTTTTGCACTATATTTGACCCAGAATCATGTAAATGCATACTCTATTCCTAAGTTCCTAAGCTTTGTTTTTTTATCTTGTGTTTTTTATTATTATTTTAATTTTAAATAGCTTGTTTTACATGTAAATCCCAGTTCCCTCTTCTTCCCCTCCTCCTGCACCCTTCCACCATCCCCTCCAGCCTCCTAACCTATTGCCAATTCCTTCCACATAGGGGATATGTAGAGTCTGTCATTTCACTCAGGGTAGGGTCCAGGCATTCCCCTAAGAGTCCAGACTGAGAGAGCATCCCTCTTTGTGTTATGGACACACGATGTCTGTTTGTATTCCAGGGATAAACATTGATCCACTGCTCAGGGCCCCATAGGTTGCCCAGGCCTCCTCACTGACTCTCACATTCGGGGGATCTGGATCAGTCCCATGCTGGCCTCCCAGCTGTGGGTCTGGGGATCCAAGAGCTCTCCCCTGTTCAGATCAGCTGTTTCTGCTGGTTTTACCAGCCCATTCTTTGCCAATTTGCTCATCGCTCCTCTCTCTCAGTCACTGGGTTCCTTGGGTTCAGTGCAGTGTTTAACTGTGGGTGTTTGCCTCTGTTTCCATCAGTCACTGGATGAGGGCTCCCTGATGGTTATAGACATCAAGTTCATTATTAGGAATGGGCATTTAAGTTGGTCTCTCCACTATTGCTTAGCTTGCCAGTTGGTGTCATCCCTTTAGATCACTAGAGGTCACACTGGTGCCTGATCTGTCTTCTAACCTGTGATTCCCTCTTCCCCCTATTCTACCCCCCCACTCAACCTTCCTGTGCCCCCATGACCTATTCTCTCTTCCTCTTCTCCCCCTATCTCTTCCCAGCTCCCACTCCCCCCCCCACCCCTTGCCATGTTCCCCATCTGTTCAGAGGATCTTGCCTCATTCCTCTTCTCTTGGGTACTATGCTTAACTTCCTGAATTATATATGTGATCCCCAAATAGCAGATTAAAAATTACTAAAATATCCTTTAATGAGTGTTTGGATGCTATCAAAAGACTGTTATTTTAAAATATTGGTTTTTGCCGGGCATTGGTGGCACACGCCTTTAATCCCAGCACTCAGGAGGCAGAAGTAGGTAGATCTCTGTGAGTTCAAGGCCAGCCTGGTTTACAGAGATAGTTCCAGGAAAGCCTCCAAAACAATACAGAGAAACCCTGTGTTGAAAAACCAAAAAAATAAAAATAAAAATACAGGTTTCTCAGAATTACATGCATTCAGTTTTCATTGTGTTTTATTATTGTTATTTAATTATTTTAAAACAGTGTCTTACTATGTAATCCATGCTGAACTAAAAGTCCTTGGAAGCTTTGCTTGTTTATGTTCCAAAGGGCCTGGCTTACAAGTCTGCACCACAATTCTCAAGCTTTGTTTTATTTTCAGCTTTGAAAGATCAAGGAGAATTTTTCCATTCATGGCTATTCCTTATTTCATTTATAAATTTTTAAATTATGTTCACCTGTAAGCATGTTTTTGTATCAAGTATGTGGTGTCCTGACTGTAAGAAGAAGTCATCGTATCTCCTAAGATAGACTTGCAGATAGTTGTGAGCTTTGTGTACTTTCTGGGATCCCAATGGGAGTCCTCTGGCAAGAACAATAAGTGTTCTTAAGTAATGAGCTAACTCTCCTAGATTATGGCTGTTGTTAAATTTCATTAGATAGTAAATCAGAGTTTACAGTTAACAACTAGTTTGCATAAAACAGGGTTTACCAATCATGTATCCAGTACAATATATAATAGGCACAATAGGGACAAAAAAATAAAAGATGGTGCAGGTTAGTGATTTGTTTTCCATTTATCCAGTTTGCAAAACTTCTCTACACCAGGAAGCTTTTGTGATCTCTTATGTAATATAAGCAAAATTCAGAAAATAGTTATTCATTTAGATTGTATCAAATTATCTTTCAGGGATCTGTGCCCATTTATCATCAGTCTTCTCCTTTATTCTAAGAGATCTATTATGTTTGCCCAAGTAAACAAAATGCTGCGTAAATTCTCTACTTTCCTTTTGAATATCTCTTCAAATATATTCTTGCCACTTTATATCCACTCAGGGAAGGAGCATCTCTTGAAATTCTTGATACAGAATAGAAGACAAGGATCATCTTAAGAGCTTAGCACTCTTTGATTCTAACTAAATATGCGAGATAAAGAAAAATGTCCTAGGAGGTTATGTAAGTCAATTCAATCTTTCAAAACCATTGAAGTGATATATTTATATAACATATAAATATGAAGTCATATTCATATAACAAATTAAATTTCATTTTGTAAAAGTATTCATTGAAGAGGAAAATTAAAGAGATATACAGCACTTATAAATATAGGTCTTTAATGAATACTAGTAATTTGTTATGTGCTCTTGGACTGTGCATAGTTTAAATGAAAATTTTTATAAGATAGTTAACTTTATTTAAAATAAGTACACCCCTGAATTTCAAGGCTATCATTGTGCACTCGTGCTTTTCTATTTGATTCTTTCAATTTTGTCAAAGACACTGTCTATAAATAATGGAAATGATTATGTCCTATACACACGAACTTCCTAATTACTCTGTAGTTAATATAAATTTGTAGACTCTTTAGAAATAACTGTTTCCAAGTACACATTGAACTTTGTTATTATAGTTAATTTTTGAAAGACTGTTGTTTTAAAATGTATTTTATAATATTTGGCAATTTACACATATACAAAATATATACCTATATCCACTATTGCCTCTGCTATGGATGTGACAGGGTATTTTCACTCATGAGCTAAAATTGTTGTTCAATATTTATTTATAAAAATAAGGACTAGTGAGAGCAATTAGGCTTGCAATTAGTTAGAAGAAAATAACCATTATTAGCATTATGAGAAGTTACTGAAACAATGCAAGAATAATTGTCTGCAATTGTATGCAAACCACGGAAGACTAAAAATAACTGCCTTTAAGCTGATTGAAAAAAATGTTTGGATTAGTTTATGATCAATATGAAATACACAAGTGAATCAACTACTTATTTCTTTGTTTTTTATTTAATTTTCTCTTAATTATTATTTTTTATTTTATTTAAATTAGAAACAACCTTGCTTGATATGTCAAACCTGCTCCCTCAACCTTCCCTCCCCCCTCCCCCTAGCCTCCCCAGCCCCTCCAATCCCCCACTCAATTCCTTCTCCACTCCCTAGGGTGAGTGAGGTCCTCCATGAAGAATATTCCAATTCTGTCATATCATGCCGGGCAGGGCCTAGGCCTTCCTCCATGAGTCCAGGGTGAGAGAGCATCCCTCCGTGTGGAATGGACACCCAAAGTCCATTTGTACGCCAGGGCTAAATACTGATCTACTATCCAAGGCCCCATACATAGTTCCCTCTCCCTCCTGTCTTCCTTTTCCCCCACCATTTCTCTATCCCACATCTCCATCCAGTATTTGTCCCTAGGGCATAACTGGCTTTTTGGAGTGGATTACTCACTTATTAATAAGGTCTTGGTATTGATTCTTTGTTATTTATTTATGTTTATCTTTGTAGCCTTTTTTTTTACTAATCTACTGTGTAAGTATTAATTTTACTATTTTAAGTAGTAGTAATTATGTATAGATAAAATGGAAAAAATCAAACACGGTTCACTTACTGATATTAAAAGAACTATACACTACTATATATGAGTTAAGTTTAATTTTGTAAAATTATTAACATGTGATTAGTAGCAATGTCCCTAAGCAAAATAATCAATGTAAGGTATATATTGCTTTGTAAAAGAGCATGTAAAACAAATTATATTTATTTTATATTGAACTGAATCAGAATGTATTTTACCTTGCTTTTGTTTGATCAAGATATGCTGCCTACTACCTTGCTCTGAAAGTTAGCCTTTAACCGTTGATCCACATTCTTTTCCCTCCTAGATGTTAGGGTTACAGGTGTGCATAATAACACCTTGCTGTTTTTTTCATATGTAATACACCTTGTGAGTTAAATAATTATAACCAGTCAATCAAAAATTTTCACTTTAATTGATTTTATTTATACATACATCCCAACTGAAACTTATTTGCTTTTATAAAAGTTTCATTCCTAAATATTAAGAAGAACATTTTCTCATTTTTTTAATGTTTCATTTCAGCTCCATAAAGAAATACTGGGCTAATTACCAATTCTCCTCAAGTAGTTTTATTTCTTTCTAAAGCACAATCTTTGAATTACATGTTGATTTACAGTAGAATCTGGGCTATTACATTAAGAGAAAATTAATTCTTTTCATGTTCCAATCACAGATACATAACAAATTTAATATTTATCTTTGTATACTATTTCAGCTAGAAGCCCTCCCAATGCTTTTATTTTATTTTGGTAGAGAATGTTTCTAATCAAGTTTTTTTTGTTTTGTTTTGTTTTGTTTTTCGAGACAGGGTTTCTCTGTGGCTTTGGAGGCTATCCTGGAACTAGCTCTTATAGACCAGGATGGTCTCGAACTCACAAAGATCTGCCTGTCTCTGCCTCCCGAGTGCTGGGATTAAAGGCGTGTGCCACCAACTCCTGGCTCTAATAAGTTTGTGTAGAGCAAAACTCTATAGGATTGTTCTATTTGCAAAACACAGGATTTTAGAATTTATAATAATATGTCAGTGACTGTGTTTTCATGTATGATACTGTATGTGTGTTCATGTCATGACATATATGCAAATATTAGAATATTAGAGAAGTTTGCTCGAATTGATTCTTTCTCTCTCCAACTGTTTTGTTGTGGTGATTGTTGGTTTTGTTTTGAGACAACATTCTCTGTATAACGATGCTCTGGCTACCCTGAACCTCTCCTTTTACATCAGGCTGGCTTCAAACTTGCAGCTATCTTCCTTCCTCTGCCTCCTAAGTACAGGGATTAAAGGCATGTTTCTCTATTACCTGACCTCTGTCTGCCTTTCAATGGGTTGCAAGAAAGAGAAAACTTTAGGAGAGTATAGTGGTATGATGTTTCCTCAGAAGAATTTGAGAAAGCGTTGTATATGGTTAAAAAATCTTGTGTGAAATTCTACAGGAATTGATTTTTTTAAATGCTAATTTTGTAAATTGTTCCATCTTTCCCTACCAAGTCCTGTTTGTGTTGGCTAACCACTCAAGGGTAGAGACTACCCGAATGATCAATGTTCACAACAGTAAAGAAAACTTTTCCCATGAGCTATAACATGGCAATAATAGTTTAACTAATGATGGTCCTTCATGGTCCCCTCCTCCCTACATGATGAAATTTTGTATGGCATGAACTTGTAAAGGTCTTGTGCATGTTTTTACATTCACTGTGAATTCATATGTGTAATTTCCTTGGTTGTCTGAAAAACTCTGAGGTGTAGTAGTTGATAACTGCATTTACAGCATTCTGGAGTCTATGATTAGATTATAGCTAGTTTGATAGCCCTGAACTGTATGACCATGTTCCAGGCCAGCTTGGGCTATACAATAATACTCTGTCTCAAATAAAATTAAATTAAATAAAACAAATCAAACAACCAAACAGAAAATCACCAAATGGCTTTATATTCTTACCATCATTTTGTTCATGACTCAATTCCTTGCCCTTTATTATTTTCACATACTCTGGTAGGTAGAGGACATCATACAAAACCGTTGCACTTCCATCACTTCCATCTCTCCATCTATACCCATCTCTGGTAAAATTCTGCCAGGTCACTCCTCACCAAAAATTCATTATTTCTTCTTTATTATTGTTATTTGAAAAGAAATGTGTGTGTATGTGTCCATGTTTGACAATTTGATATTGGACATCCTATGTGAAGCTCTTTCCAAAAGGAAACTAATTATTTTTTCAGACATTATTGACTACCTAAAGCCCTTTGTCTGTGAGTGGACTAGGCAAAATTTCCCCTGACCAAGATGTTATGTCAACTGATATGTACAATATGCTTGTATTAGTCAGTCAACTGTATCATTTAGATGTCTGTCTTTCATCTTAAAACAAATTATTTCTAACTTATCACCTGATCTCATAAATTTGTATAATTTTGTACATGTGTGTACATGCGAGTATGTTTATACATGTTCACAGACATGTAAATGTTAGAGGACAGAAGTTACTGTCCTTCCTCGGAAGCCATCTACATTAATTTTTTCTTTGAGACAAGCTCTTTCAGTTTCCTGAAATTCAACAAGTAGGTGGCCAGGAGACCTTAGGGATCTTTCCCTATCACAGTACTGAGGTTATGAGTGCAGTAGACCACTCCCAGATATTTGGCAGAGGTTCTGGGATCAGTCATAGGTTCTTACTTTGTACTGCAAACAGCAGGCACTGCTCCCACTAAGCATCTCACTAGCAACAGCATTCTGTTCTATAATTTTAAACAATGACCTATTTAGAATATAAAGCTAATAATGATGAAGAAAAAAATGATACAGACTTTGAAATTTGGCACTGAAATTGTAAGTTTTTATATCATACTTCTGGGAAATTTCATTGGTTCATCTTAATATTTGACTGTGCATATGAAAATTTGTTTATTTCAGCTTTATCATAAATATAAAACTCAATTGTAAAAGGAGATATCATTTGCCTGACACTGAAGTTTCTAAAGAGTTCAACATTAAAGACACCTCATTAAAATATGGACCTCAAAACTTAAACTGGCTTTTAACAATCACAATGCTTTCCCATGACTTCAAAAATAATAATTAGCACAAAAACTTTATTGTTTAAATGCTAGCCAGGGGAATATTAATTTTGACTTCCCTAATAATTTTAACTACATTCACTTAACTAAATGAAAGTTAAAATACTTCGCAGAATATACGAAACCCACTGCTCCCCTTATCAGATGTAGGACATGATAAAATAATACTGTTTAACATTCCTGGAGTTATATTTAAGAACTAAAGTGAATTTCATTTTGCCCGTTTTTCTTTTTTTCTCAATATATGTTTTTATTTAAATTAGAAACATGAATGCTTCACATGTCAATCCCAGCTCTCTCTTCCACCCCTCCTTTTTTGTCCCTCCAACAGCCCCTCTCTAGCACCCAATATCAAACCCCAGGGAGGGTGAGGCCTTCCTTGGGGGGGATCTACAGAGTCTGTCATTTTATCCAGTGCATGACCTAGGCCCTTCCCTATGTGGGCAGGCTGAGAGACCATCCCTCTATGTGGAATGCATTTGCCCATTTTCAATAATTCTTTTTTTTCACTCTGTGCAAAAACTTCCTCATGTTTCTTATTTCTTTACTCCAGTAGGAATATAGTATTTCTGTAGTTCAAAGAACCCAAGAAAAGTCATAATTTTGTAAGAAGCATGATTCTTTCATGTAAGATTCTTCTGTCAGTCAAGGTTTAATGAAGCTGCTGATTTTTGGTAACTTGGATCAGCAAGGATGGGAAAGCAAAAACCATGCAGAATAAGAACCAAAAATAGGAAAAGAAATAATAATAGGCCAATAAAGCAAAAGAAAATGTATTAAATTCTTGCAAAATTAATGGTTCTTCTACTTAAAATTTGTTATAGAGGATTGTATACAACATGTGATGACCTTCACTGTGCAACACAAAGTTTTTATTGCTATTTATAGCAGCAAAAGAAGTAGAAAGCATCTTACACTTGATAAGAAATTTAATTATATTTTGTCATCAATAATTTAGGTTCCAAATTATACTAAATTACCAGCTGGTGATGTGAAGTGCAAATGAAATCAGGCCAATTCTAACCAAACCAGGCATAAAATTATATTTTAATAAACTTTGATTCTACTTCCTATTACCCTCTTCTCCTTATCATTCATGCCTGAGATCCATGTGTGATTTGTGTCCACAGATGCTGAGCTTTATTGTTCTGGTAATTTAGAAATCTAACTGTGAAAAAGGAGATAATATTAGTATACAGCCAAAAAATCTAACAAACCCTCTTGAAGATAGTGATGGAGCAAAGTAAAAATTAATATTCCTATTGCTACTTAATCTTCTTTTTCATTTTTTCACATGCTGTTACCTGAACCCAGTGTCTCAAACATTTCAGCCAAGTACTCTGACACCGACCTACACCCCCAAACTTGTATATATTATTTGTGTCAATGATAATGTGATAAACCTACTGTTTATTTTGCATTGTTGTTAATAGAACTGGGGAATTTAAATAAGACAAACTATAAAATGGATCTTTTAGATCTACAAGAGGTAATCAAATAAATTCATCATTGCATAGCTATTTTCCCCTTTTTTATTTAAATTAGAAACAAGTTTGTTTTACACGTCAATCCCAGTTCCCTCTCTCTTCCTCCTCCCCTGCCCTGCACCAACACCTATTCTATCCCCTTTCTGCTACCCAGGAAGTGTGAGGCCTTACATGAGGGATCTTCACAGTTTGTGATGTCATTTGGAGCAGGGCCTAAAACCTTCCCCGTGTGTCTAGGCTGAGAGAGTATCCCTCTACAGGGGATTCATGTAGTAGGGATAAATACTAATCCACTACCAGAGACCCCGTAGATTAACCAGACCGCCAATGCGTTGAGGGGGTCTGGAACAAACCTATGCTGGTTTCCCAGCTCTCAATCTGGGTTCCATGAGCTCCTCCTTGTTCAGGTCAGCTGTTTCTGTGGGTTTCTCTAGCCTTGTCTTGGCCTCTTTGCTCATCATTCCTCCCTCTCTGCAAATGAATTCCAGAATTCAGTTCAGTGTTTAGCTGTGGGTGTTTACAAGGAGGATCCTAAGAGACACAGACATACATCTTCCCGCCAGAGAAGGGGAAAGGGACAAGATCTCCTGAGCTAATTGGGAAGAGAGAAGGAGTTAGAAGAAAGAGAAGGGGAGAAGAGGAAGGGAGAGGAGGAGAGGAGAGAGCAGGAAGATCGAGTCAGGGGAAGAATAGGGGATTGCAAGAAAAGAGATACCATAATAGAGGGCGCCATTATAGGTTTAAAGAGAAATTTGTCACTAGGGAAATGTTCAGAGATTTATAAGGTTGACCACAACTAATAATCTAAGCAATAGTCAAGAGTCTACCTTATATGCCATCCTTGAACCTTCATAAAATAACTGATGGAAGCAGAAACATAACTAATATTATAGAAAATAGGAAAATAGAAATTTGTAGTAACTATTTCTTTCATCACTTATGGTAAAATATATTAGGTACTTATTACAGGTAATTAAGTCTCAGAGGGACAAAAAGAATCACAAATCTTAAAATAGATGAAAATAGAGCAGTGAGATAACACAGAACCCTATATAAATCACATAGATTAGCAAATATTGGACAACAAATGATAAACTTTATAGCACACACACAAATAAAAAGAATTTTGTATATCACCATTCATTTTTCTGCACAAACATTACCTTCTTAAAGTGCAAAGAAAAATTGAAAAAATCTTACACGTTGAAATAATGAGAACTAGTGGGCAGGAAACAGACCTGTGTGTCACTACAAAAAGAGAAAATCTCATTTGTTAATGAAAACAGTAGAAAAGATTTGGGTACTAAGAGATTTTAGAGAAGAGGCATAAAATAATTTGAAATATGTATAGTCCTTGATTTGGAAATCGAGTTTCAGTGAAGAATAGAGTTAAATGAGAGATTCATCACTGGATAAAATAAATAAATAAATGTAGTAAACCAAAGCAAAGGAATATAGAACAGACAGCAATGAGTCTGTGCTCCTTTATCACATCATTCAAAAATAAAATAAAATTCATAACACATAACATACTGTGTCCACAATGAATTCAATGTTCTGCAGATTGCTGGAAATATCATACTTTTCACAAAACATCAAAGAACAAATGAATTGGGTTGGGTTTTGTCTTCTCCAGATGAGCCTACTCATTTGATTATATAATATCTATGCAGTTAACCATAAACCCCTAAATATACAGGTAACATTGAAAATATTGAGTCACTTATAGTTATATACCTTTGCATTTAAAATAAATATGTAACAATAACAAAGCTATGAACATGAGAAGAATTTTGGGAAGGCATTTCAGAGGGAAGAAATGGAAGGGTGAAATTATGTAATTATGATTAAACTTGAAAAATTAAAAATCAAGTACCAAAAGTTAACTGGCAACCTGAAGAAAATATTGTAATCCATATTGTAATCCATTACAGGTAAGTTTAATATTTCTCTTTGATAAATAATTCATTTTTCTCTTAGGTTATAGATTCAAATATAAATTTGTAAAGTTTCCCTTTCTTTTGTACAAACATTCCCATATACTCTTCAAATTCATGCCCCTTTTTCCATTAATTGTTATCATATTATTATGTTTATGCTTATAAATACATATATAATCTAAATTTGACCTACTGAAACTCTATAAATTTGCTTTCATATATGTTTGAAGGTATGACCACTTGGTATTGGATAACCAATTGGTTGTTTTCACCTGGAGAAGAATATTTCTCCCACTGTCACCTTAACTTAGTTTCCTATAAACCTTGGCATGGGATTGATGCCTTGTCCATTCTCCCACTTTCATTTTGGCATTTCTACTACTGTATTCCTTAGTCTTCTCATGTGTCGGCAGCCATATTGATTAGACATTATGGTTGTAGTTTCTGACATTCCCAGGAAACACAATCTTATAGCCAACTGCCGGGTCCTCTGGATCTTACAATCTTTCTGGTCCTTCCTCCAAGGTGTTCTCTGAAACTTAGGGGAGAGTAGTACAAAAAACCCACAATCATAGAGAGCTGGACATTCGTCTTCGGGTCGCAGCGGCTGTGGTGCTGAACCCCTGCGAGCGAATTAAAAATGGGCGATGTTGAGAAAGGCAGGATTTTTGTTCAGAAGTGTGCCCAGAGCCACACCGTGGAAAAGGGAGGTAAGCATAAGATTGGATCAAATCTCCATGGTCTGTTCAGGAGGAAGACAGGTCAGGCTGCTGGATTCTCGTACACCGATGCCAACAAGAACAAAGGCATCACCTGGGAGAGGATACCCTGATGGAGTATTTGGAGAATCCCAAAAAGTACATCCCTGGAACAAAAATTATCTTCGCGGGAATTAAGAAGGAGAGAGGGCAGACCTAATAGCTTATCTTAAAAAAAATAATGAGTAATTCTGTGCCTTATTTATTACAAAACAAATGTCTCATGACTTTTAATGTGTACCATAATTTAATTCATACACCAAAATTCAGATCATGAATAGCTAACAATGTTTTTCTTGGACAGTCCTGATTTAAGTAAAAATGACTTGTAGTAAAGTGGATATGATCTTTTTTAAAATAACAATTCCAGTTGCATAAATACTATCACAGCTCTCCCTTTCTCAATATAGGATTGGACTTAATTATTGAAGTTGTACTTTCCACAAAAATGGGGGTGTCACCTCAAACCTATTGGATGGTTTTATACATATGAGTATGTTTAAACACTAGGAGAAAATTCTGTCACTGTCTCAGAAATGAGAAGACTCACTTGTGTTTCAGTTTATATTCAGTGGTCTGTTACAGGCAATCACCAGGAAGTGACTGTCTGTTTTTGACTTGATGATGTCATTTTAATTAGAATTTCCTAAGTCAAACGATGCTGCCTTTTGCCACTGAAACACACTTACTGTGGTCTATGTATAATATCAAATAAAGAGTATTTAGCACTTCTTTTAAAAAAGCCACAATCAGTGAAAATAAATACATATATGTATATACATATATATATATATATTCCAGTCTTAATGGAGATGTCTGTAATTACTTCTTGAAGAAGCTTTATAAACACCAGTAAATCTCTGAGAAGCATGGATAAAATTCAGAGAGTTGTTGCAGTGACCTTTCCACATATGACAAGTTGTGTGGTGTGACCTGCCAACAATGAGAGAAATGAAAATGAGCACCCATACGGAATGATGCTTAAAGAATGTTTGGTGAAGTTGTAAAAATATTTATATATTCTCATATGCTTTTGGTACACATCTGAAACAGTAGCATGCAGGTATTCCTCTATGGCAGTATTGGCAAGGTGTACAATCCTCCTGGAAAACAACTGGTGAATAAGTAACAGTTAGGAGCATAGGGTTGTCAGACTACTCTTTCCACTTTGGAACTGATCCTGAAAATATGCCATCAACAACATAATATTCTTACTTCAATGACTGTTTACACAGCATTATGTATAACTAAAAGACATTGAAGGTAATTTAAGGATCCAGAGACAGAACAACCAACAAACTATGTTATGTCCTCAACTTTAAGAAAAAAGCAAGGTAGTTATTTACAGATATTGATGTGAATAGATAAACTACAGATCTATGATAATACAAAATGCATGGGAAATGATAATTCTTAACATACTTTTGCTTTTGTCTTTTAAATTAAATATTGCATACTAAATTATACACAATCAAGAAGGAAAAGATTAAACTATGAAGGGGCTAAAATAAAACGCTGAGTTCAGTTTTACACAGCAGTCTCACCTGGCAACTTAGAATTATCTTAATGGACATCAAAATGGAGCAATAGGTTAATATACTGTGTATATGCTGACAAATATGTTTGTGTTACTTTTGGTATACAATGTAGATGGTTCCAATTCAGCTTTTGAGAATACTCTTGCCGTTTTATTATAAATCTATTGTCAGTGAAAGCAATTCTGAATATTCTCTACACATGATAACTTCCCTTTAGAAAACCCCTGAAGGAACAAATCTGCCTTTGGGAATAGATGTGTATATGTTCATTGATCATATGTCTAAGATGTTGTAAATGATCTAATATCATCTTATTGCTATTTCTAGTTTCAGAATAATGATAGAAGTATCAGACTCTATTTAATAGCATCCTAGTTTTCAACTCACACATGGTAGCTTAATCTATGCAAGAAGCAATAAGTCAAATCAAGTAAAATTAATTTTGGCAATATGTATCAGAGTTTCCTGAAGTTAAGTACAATCAATTGGCAAATTTATTTTGCAAGTTTAAGTGTTTGTGTTAATTTTTTAAATGACGATGTATCAAAAGGAGTAGCTGAATAAATTAAGCTTAATGAATCTGAAACATTATACTAATTAGATTCATTTAAATAAATGTCTTTATGATGGGACTTTCATAAAAATATTTATGGAGTTTAAATTATCACCAAAATGTTATGATTGCCAATGAACTTTAAATCCAGTCTATGCAATGAGCAATTATAAAGGTATGAAAAACAAGGACTGCAATACTTTGTTGAGCACTGTAGACAACATAAATGGTAAAGAATATATAACAAAGTTTCAGGAATAATGGATGAGCTACAGACATAACAGTTGCAATAAACTTATAACTCCATATAAAGTTAAGATGTCAAAAGGTTACACAAAGTGTAAATAGCTTTCCTATAAAACCTGAAGATTGTGTGAATCTTCAAGTTTCTTGGGGGAATATCGATTTTGTTTCAATTGTATTTGTGAGCAAAACTTCCTTTGAAAACATGATAAATATGATAAATACAATAGCTGTACTTAAAACTAGTTTGTTGCAAAAATGTATGTTTTCTTTGAGTCTCTTCCTTGGATTCTTAGAAATCCTACATTTTAAAAATAGTCTTAACTCTGCATTTATAACAAATAGTCCAAAGTCGGGCAACTTTTGTGTTCTACTGTTTTAAAGATTTATTTCAGAACAATGAAATCACAAGATTCCTCAGCAACTCTTATTTCACTTAGGTTTTGTCAATAGTGCAATTTCCAGTAACTTTAGTGGGCATTTTGTCATTAGTTTCTTAGCAAATTTAGAAGGTAATCATAATGACATGGTGTATATAACAATGGAATACTATTCAGCTGTAAATAAAAATGAAATCATGAACTTAGCAGGTAGATGACTATGATTACAAAATAACATATTGAATGAAATATCTAAGGTCCAGAAAGACAAACTTCTCATGCTCCCTCATTTGAGACTCCTAGCTCCAAATCTTCTTATATGTATGCAGTTCTGCAGTAATTGCAGAAACCAGGAGAATAAAAAGGGACCATATCTTTGTTTACTTTTTGATTAGGTGTGGTATTCATCTCTTGTAAAAACAACTTTGCTTCACAATGTTCCCAAGTTTCCTTGTCATTGGTTGCTTCATAACTTTTAAAAAGTAATGATGAAACCCATGATATGTGGCATATATGCTATTTCCTGTTGCATCCCTTTACATGCTACTAGAATGATAAGGGAGTTTGCTATGAGACTGTCTCCTAGCATGTCAGATGCTACACTCTTGTCTCTCCAATATGACTGCCTACATACAAGAACAGCAACAATAGGTATAAAGACCATGCGGCTTCAAAATTGACAAAGAACTTCAGTCTAATAAAGAATTCTAAAAGTGGAAGAATTAGGTTTTTTTTGCAAGAAAGACCAAAGCAGTTGATTATATAATACAAATGGTCATCCATGAATATATACCTATAAATTGCATACAGAGAAGTTTGTATTTAAAAATATGTAAATGTAGTAATTATTAATGAAAAAAGAGGCCATGTAATTTTAAGAGGGTGAGAAATGGCAAATGCGAATATTAGAGGGGAGGAAAAGAGAAGGGATACATGGTGCAATTGTAATATAACCTACAGAAAAAAGCCCATAATAGTATGTTTTCATAGTACGTTTTTATTTTATTCTTTGTCAACACTTATATTCTGTATGTATACATATATGTATTAAATAAGAGTATTTTACACATAGTTACAATACTATACAAACTTCACACATATAAATTGAATTTATAGCATTTTAGAGAACTTAAACTATTTTATACTATTACCCAGTAGCATTATTATGCTGAAATAGAACCCAAAGTAAATTTTATAAACCTATAAAGGACAAATCTAATTAGCCATAATAAATTGATTTCAGAAATATTGGTTAATATCAAAAATGTACATTTTAGTCTCATATTAATTGTGTTGTAGTCAATATGTGTCAACATCCCAAAAATTTCAGTTTTTAAATACTGTGTGAAATGTATTATTTTGATACAGAGACTGATACAGAAGTGATTTTATGTGTTCACCACAGACACTTGACAATGCCTTAAATAGGTACAACTCAAACATAATAAAAATACTTTCAAAATATGTTTTAGAAAGTTTAATGTCCAAACTGGCTTTTGGATAGAACTGATTATAAGAATAGTCTAGCAGTATAATATAATAAAACATGATTATGAGTGTTTCCATTATTTAAAACTTATTTATATATGCCTGTTTGCCACCATGACATGTTCTGTATCTGTTGTTATGGGGATCTTTAGGTCACCCGCCTAAGTAAGATGTCTGAGTCATCTCTGCGCTCTGTTCAATGTTCAGAAATTAGTGGTATTTCTATAGGTTGCAAATTAAATAAAGGACATCAGGAACTAAACTTGTTGTCCATAGGTTCATTCTGTTTAACCTTGAATGTTTGTTTTCCAAAATTCATTATAATCTTCCTTTTTGTTTAGAGGATTTTTTAAAAATTAAAATGTGATTATACAATTTCCTCTTTCCCTTTTTGCCTTTCCAAACTGTCCCATATTCTTCCTCAACTCTTCTCAAATTCATGGCCTCCTTTTAATTATTCTTTATATATATATATATGCATGTATAGAAGAAATATGCACATATATGTGTATATAGAAATACATACATGGATAAAAGCACAGACACATGCTAACAAATAAGTACATGCAACATGCTCTATCTATTTAGTGTTGCTTATATGAATGTGATTTCAGGACTGACCAGTTCTGACTGGATAAACAAATAGGATGCCAATTCATGGGAAAGAGTAGTTCTCCCTTTCTCATCAGTACTTGATTGCCTGTCTATGGATGGGTCCTTTGTGATTTTCCCCCTTCCAAGTTAACTTCATGTCTGTTGGTGTTGTCATTGTCAAGACTGTTCTTGGGAAGTCACATTGTTTAGGCATCACCGATGGAGCTTCCCTGCCCCTTCTATTAGGAGTGTTTTAATCTCTTTCCAGATAAAACCAGTGTTTCCCTTCTGTTTTCTTCATATCATATCTGTATCATGGAAATACTTTCTCAAAACTATGCAAATTAACAAAGATAACATTTTAAAAATTAAAAAATGCTGTTCTACTACCCAAGGACCCATAGACTGCCTAGGCTAATTTATTCTTGGCCTACAAAAAGACTTTGGGTGCCCATCCCACAATGAGTGATGCTCTCTCAGCCTGGACTCATGGGGGATTGCCTAGGCCCTACTCTGGATGAAATAACCGACTATAGACACCCCCCATGTAGGGCCTCGTCCTCCCTGGGGAAAGGAGTGGGAATTGGGGGAGGCAGGGAGGAGAGAGTTGGTGGGAGGGCATGAGGAGAGAAGGGAGAAGGAGCTGAATTGACATGTGAAACAACCTTGTTTATAATTTAAAATTAAAAATAAAAAAGACAAAAAATTAAAAATGTAGTTACATTTAATTTTTCAAGTCCATTTGTTTATTTCCAAGAAAAGTACAAGTACACTTCTTATAATTATTTTGACATTCTAATTAGGTCTTTAGTACATATAGAAATAAATATACTTGCTGCATTTTTCAGTAATCCAATACTATGATTAATTTTTATATTAATTGTTATTGATGTTATTTAGTTTGGAAGTTGATGATAAATGGTTCATTCATTAATACATGTTACATTTCCGTCTGTGTTGTTATAAATCAACTGTGATTTGAAGATTTGGTACATATATTATTACAGTTAATAGCAAAGATATTTACAATTCATATTTTAACTCAGATAGTATCTTAATCTGTACCTTACTTGTTCATAAACCTAAAGATTTATAAGCTTATAAAACTATTTTAAAGGAGTTGGCACCTTAGAATAAGTTTGAATACTTTGAATTATAAGTTGTTTAAAGCTTTAAAAAATAATTATTTCAAGAAAGTTACTGAAGGTTTAGATTATAATACTGCTCTATAATTATGGATCAGATGGTGCAGTTATTCTTAGCTCATATTTTCATTTGTATATAACTTCATGACAAGCACCTTTTCAGGCTAGCATTACTCACATATTTCAAGGAAAAAATAGATTTTTTGCTGTGGTTTGTTAGAATAAGCAACAGTTCACTAACTGCTAGAATACTGTGACAGTTTTCCTCTTTTTTTTTGCTTTTATAACTCTCATAGCATTTGGTGACTGATACTGATTTATCATTTTTATAGAAAGTGTCTTCATGTCTTGTCATAATAATGATTCATTGGGTTGTAAAAATAGGAAAAAGAGATTATAGCAATTAAAATATTAATGGAACTCTTCAAGTGGTATTCCAATACTGATCGGTGAATAGAGTGCAAATAACTGTAACTTTAAATGTGTCTGAAATTTATTCTTGTGTATTTTATGCATATTGATCTCATTTGACTGATCACTGATGGATTAGTCAACTTTTGGCAAGATTTTTAAATTCAGATTATTAAAGTGTAAGCAAAACCCAATTAGAGCATAGTGGTTAAATGTAGATTCTTTGAGACCATAGGCCATAATCACAAATGTAACTGTGTTTGGGGATCTATAGAGACACCCAGGAAGATATTATTCCCATTTCTTACTTTCAAGCAGTAGGTGCTCTGCAAACAATGTAATCAGATGCTCAAATATATACACACAGTGGTAGGACAAACAAGCCAAACATTGTAGTAGGGTCTGCTAATGCCTACCTTCCCCATCTGCATTGCTAAGTATCTGTCACAGGACCTTCCAGACTTCCCCTTTCAAAAATGTCCCATATCTAATGGAGGCTCTTTGCAGATTTTGCTTATATTTTCTGTTCTGTAATTCATATTTATCTGCAACTAAACCTTTGCAGAAATAGTCTTAACACATTTGATTTCCTATAAGCTACATCAGTATTTCCAGATGCTGCTTTCTCTAAGTTACACAAGCATATAACCAGACTAGGAATGGTGATGAGTTCTTGTTGAATGCTTCATCAGGTTCTGACCATTTTGGCAAATCTTTACTTGCTAGTGGGAATCCATCTGACAATGTAAGAAGGATAATAAAAATAACAGTAATACTGACCTGTTCGGGAGTTTGGTTGCTGGTATATGCAAGGACATGGATTCTCCCCTATAAATTAATGAGACCGCTAGTGTGCTGATAGCCTAATTATAGCATTAGTAGATTATTTTTTGAAATGTTGACTTCCAAAACTATAATAATGTATTATTATTATATTAAAACACCAAGTTTGTGTTAGAAAGGCTACAGAAATTTACTAACTTTTATTGTGCTATATCCAGTAATATGCATGGTAGAGGAATGTTCAAGATAGTAGCAAACACAAATTTTCCTCTAGACAGATACTGTAATCAGAAGTGTCCAACCTGCATCTGCTCTCTAATCACTCTAAGGCTTAATTATAATTCTTGGCCGATAGCTCAGGCTTGTTACTAGCTAACTCTTACACTTAAAATAATCCATAATGCTTATGTATGTTTAGCCACGTGGCTTGACACTGTAGTAAGCATTCCTCCTGCTAGCCTGATTCCAGAACTGCATCAGTCCCAAATGAATATGCAGGATGCTATATTAATTATGAAGGTATTGGCCATTTTCTATGGTTTCTTGTTGGCTACCTCTGAGTTAGTCATTAACCTATAACTGCTAATCTGAGTATTTCCATGTGGTCTTCTCTTACTAGAGAAAGGATCTGGACCTCTCATGCCCTACATGGTGACTGTGCCTCTGTTTCCCAGAATCCTCCACCTCTCCAAGCCCCAACTATCTTGCTTCCCTATTGGCCAGCAGTGCTTTATTTATCGAACAATAAGACAAACATATACACATAAGGACTTCCCCCATCGTGCTACCTTTTTTCAGAACAGCATTCTTGCTTCTCTATGTTTGTCCGGCAATTTTCTAACTGTACTCTTCCTCTTCCCAGAAGTTTCTAGTCTGTCTTTCATGCTCAATCTCTTCCTGCACAGCTATCAGCCAGCCAGCTTTTATTTAACAATGAGAGCAATGCACATTTATAGTGTTCAACAATTATTCCACAGAAAGATATCTTATTGATTAGTGAAAATATTATAGACTACTACCTTCCTTTTCTGAATTTCATTCCTTATATATAGACCTGAAGGAACTGATAGTAGGTTTAGAAAAGATACTATGGTGGACACCATTATCAATTTGACAGGATTTGGAATCAAATCTCTGGGCATGATTGGGATGGATTGTCTACATTATATTAATAGAGGAAGGAAGACCTCCCCTTAATATATGTTCAATCTTTCTGTGGCCTAGGGACCTCGAATGAAGAAAAAGCTGAAGGGGGGCAGTGAGAACTAACACTTGTCACATTGTAACTCCTGGATAATAGGTGACTAGTTACTTCTCATGTGTCCATACCTTCTCTGACATCATTCCATGCCAACCTTCATTGTTCTAGCCTTTACAAATATAAAGTAAAACAAACCCTTTTTGCTAAGTTTCTTTTGTCAAATATCTTATATCAGTAGCAAGGTAAGTAATGCACACAAATACCCATATATAAAATGAGATCGAATAAAGCTAGTTAAGAAAGTAATCCACTTGAATTTGTGGATAAATGAGAAAATAGAAGTTAATACCATGGGCCTTATTCCTATCTGGTTATTTTCCTAATACAATAAATTTATAGTAAATTAGTTTGATTAATTAACTAATTTAACCAGCATCTTCTTATGATGTACTTGCTGCCATGTTACGTGAGAGATAACATTCAAATTCATAGTGATCCTCCTGCCTCAGTTTCCAAACATTGGATTTGTATATGTGCACCACAATGACTGGCTGGAAAAGCAGTTTTGGAGACAGACAGGCTTAGAGTGAAGACTCTGCAATGAAAAGAAAAGGCAGCCAATTATCTATAAGACCAGCCAGGATGCCTAAAGCAGGTGCATCCCCATGACCCCCACCAAGATTCCACAGTCAACACAGTCTATACTTCTAACATTGAGATAGATGGGGAAAAACACCTAAGTTTGAATTTTCAGTCCTTGACATTACAAGTAACCCTAGTAACATAATATTATTTCATAATATGTCAAATATCACTACTTTCTTTCCAGCTTTTCCTCGATATTTTTTTAAAGATTTTGGGGCTAAAAGTTAAGCAGCATTTATATATTTAATATAGCAAGCAGCTGACTGTTTAAGCAAGTGATTTAATCTAAAACATTTTTCAATGTTAAAAGTCATTAAAATAATACATTTAAAAGGAAGTAAAAAAAAAGAACTACCAAACACCGAGCTATTTTTTTAATGAACTCACCCAATATTGACTATGCTATAGCCTATGGGAAAATCATGTTTCCAGAACTTTATAGAAAACTACTTGGAAGAAAAGAGTGCAATAGTGTGAGACATGAGGGTAGGCAAACATACACTGGAAGCCAGAAACAAGAAGGCAAAGTGTGGAACTGATTGAAAAATGAGAATCAGCTCAGAAAACCAAAACAATATGTGTAGCAGAAACCCAGCGCCTCACAGAGGGAGACTCTGTCAAAGAGTGCATTTCTCTGATAATTGTATTCTAGATAGTCCTGAGATTAACCACTGCCCAGCAGAGGAGAAAGCTGTGGTATCTTCACAGTGCCAGATGCAGCCACTTTCTCTGCATTCCAAACAAGCAAGCAAATCCAAACATCTATTAATTTTGTTTCTGTTTCTCTTCCAGTTATCTTTTATTAGTGCATTTTTTTCAGAACTAATGCTTTTGCATATTTATATTCCTGAATGCTATGTTTTATTAAAGGTTGTATTCATTTTAAGTGATTATTTTCCATATTTCCTTCTAAAATATTTTAGAAATACAATTCTTTTCAAACACATTTTGTTATTTCAGTATTTTAATATATCTATTTGGAATAAAATAGAAGCAGGAAAGACGGAAACAGAGATCACAACAGGGACAAACAAGGAGACAGAGAAAATCTACTGCAAAAGCTGATATCACAATCACTCTGTCTACAGCAAGCAAGATGCTATTTCCATGGAAACTGCGTGCTATACCATGAGATGAAATAAGTACATTTGAAACTGATTGCACTATACTACTACTATCTTAACCAATAACTACAATCTGTATTGTTTTGATGAAAGAAATTACTTTTCTTACAGTTTTGGAGTCTGTAAGTGAAAACAAAAGTTCTGTTTCTTCTGAGGTACCTCTTTGTGGTTGCAACTTTCTTCTCTTTGGGTAATCAACTGTGTTCGGTCTACCAGCTCATGGATAACTTTTCTAGTTTACAAGAACAATTTAGCTTTATAAATACAATCATTGTATTAAGGCATACCTAATAACATAACTCAAATTCAATGGCATTTAAAAAGACCTGTCAGATTTTTTGTAACCTCTGTAGTATGAAACCCACAGTGTTCTTCCTTTTTAAAGAATCACAAATATCTTCTTTGCCAACCTTTCCTCCCCCAACTTATTCTGTTATCTTGCCTCCAGCAGGCATTGACTGGGAGCTAAACAGAATAGGGCAACAGGTACGGGAGATTGCACATGGTTTCCTGGTACAGAACTGGGGATAAGACAGTGAGTATTGGATCTCAGGAGCAGTAGAAAAAGTGCGGGTCCAGCTTCAGCCTACTTGTTTTCCCTGGAAGGGGGACCTTGTGTTAGCTTCTGGTGCCTGCTGGGGTTAGGGTCTGAGACAAAGCAATGAATGGGGTTATGAATGTTAGAGAAAAAAGATCTAGTGAATCCACAGGCTCTGTGATTGCTGCTTCAGTCCTTATGAGCTCCTATGAACACCGCTTAGGTGACTCTGTGGGCAGTGTTCTTCTGATGTCGTAGACACCCTACAATTCTCCTTCCATTTCTTCCAAGGGGTTCCCTGAACTCCAAGGGGGGAGACCCAATGGAGATCTCCAATTTAGGCTCTCTCTGTCTAATATTTCGCTGTGGATCTCAGTATCTGCTTCCATCAGCTGCTGAAGGACGCCTCTCTGATGTCAGTTTGGCTAGGTCCCATTCTATGAGTATAGCAGAATATTGTTAGGAATAATTTTGTTGCTTTTGTGTGTGTGTGTGTGTGTGTGTGTGTGTGTGTGTGTGTGTGTGTTCTGATATTCGAAGTCAATGGTCATCAGCCTTATTTTCCTGGAAATCCAGGCAGTCTCGGGCATGAGCTCCCTCTTGTGGCTCAGGCCTCAAATTAGACCTGCCGTTAATTGGCCACTCCCCTGCTCTGTGCCTCCACTGCCTCAACACATCTTGCCGGCAGAAAGTGGAAGACATACCTGGCCCATGTGACATCTTTTGCTTCATCTAATTGTATTTTATTTTGTCATTTCTGGTTGTTATATCTTAGAAGTCTGTTCCTTTCTAATGAGAGTCAGAAAGGGAGTGGACCTGGAAGGAAGGAGAAGTAGAGAGGATCTGGGAGGAGTAGAAGGAGAACAAACTATAATGAGGATATATTGCATGAGACAATAATCTATCCTCTAAATTATTACTCATTGAGGTGACAGTAATAAAAAACATTTTTGTTTAATTTAATAAATAGAAACATGATGCTATATTGTTGGATTGAAGAAGAAATCTGCCATGAGTTCTGCAGGTATAAATACAACAAATGTTCAAAAAAACAAAGGCTAACCCTCAAATCTAGGAACCCTGCCCAGCAAAATACTGGCTTTGTACTTTGAAAACAATGCTAGCCATCATGGAATGCATTTTAAAACTAATTTGCTACTCCATGTTACCCTTTTCAAAATTGCCAAGATCAATAAAGCAAAGGACAGAAGATGATAGCAAGGATAAGGCTAAAGCAGAATAAATATTCATTGCTAGTGACAGTGCAAACTGGTACAGACACTATGAAAATCAGTGTGGTGGTCCATCAAAGTGCTGAAAACACATATATCTCAGAACGCAGCTATCCAATTCTTGGACACATACCAAAAGGAATATACATATTACTATCAAAATGCTTACTCATCTATATTCATTGCTTCCCTATTCATGACAGTCAGAAATTCAAAACAACCCAGATTCTATCAACTGATGATGAGCTAATAAAAACATGACATATTTATACAATGAATATTACTCAGCTGCTAAAAAAATGAAATGTGCAAATACATAGATGAAGCCAGAAGCAACATCCTAAGTGGACCAATCCTGACCCCTCAAATACAAATGTTGTATCATTTCCCTTATATATGGATGGTAGCCTCAAAGTTTAGATAACTGTGTTTCAACATAAATACCCACAGAGGATAGGTAGATAGGAAAGAGCCACGGATGTGGAGGAAAACTTCCAAGGAAGAGTAGATAGAATATAGATATGAAGAGATAAAAGGAAAACTAGAATATGAGGCTAAATAGGGAGGTGAATATGAGAACATAAGGAGAGTCAACACTAAATACCTTGTAAAAGTTATATAGAAATCTACTTCTATTATTTGAAATTTTAGAGCTCAGCCCTATCCCATACTGTGGGCTGCCTTTTTGTCTTGTAGACTGTGTCCTTTGTCTTACAGAAAGAAGCTTCTCAGTTTCAGGAGGTCCCATGTATTAATTGTTGATCTCAGTGTCTGCATTACTGGTGTTATGTTCAGGAAGTGGTCTCCTGTACCAATTCTTCAAGGGTACCACCTACTTTCTCTTCTAAGAGGTTCAGTGTGGCTGGAATTATGTTGATGTCTTTGATCCATTTGGACTTAAATTTTGTGCATGGCGATAAACATGGATGTAACCACATTCTTCTGCATATTAGCATCCAGTTATGATAGCACCATTTGTTGAAGATACTTTTTTCCATCGCATATTTTTAGCTTCTTTGTTGAAGATCAGATGTTCATACATGTATGGGTTAATATCAACGTGTTCAATTCAATTCCACTGGTCTACCTGTCTATTTTTGAGCCAATACCAAGCCATTTTCAGGGCTATAGCTCTATAATAGAGCTTGAAATCAGGGATAGTGATGCCTCCAGATCTTGCTTTGTTGAATAGGGTTGTTTTGACTATCCTGGGTCTTTTGTTTTTCCATACAAACTTTTGTTCTTTCAATGTCTGTGAAGAATTGTGCTGGTATTTTAATGGGGATTGCATTCAATCTGTGGATTGCTTTTGGCAGGATTGCCATTTTTGCTACGTTGATCCTACCTATCCAAGAGCATGGGAGATCTTTCCATTTCCTGCTATCTTCTTTAAAGACTCAAATGTCTTGCAATACAGGTCTTTCACTTGTTTAGTTAGCATTACCCCAAGGTATTTTATGTTGTTTGTGGCAATTATAAAGGGTGATAATTCTCTGATTTCTTTCTCAGCCCTTTGGATGCAAGTCTCCAAAACACCAAAGGATCCAATTAAATAGTGGGCTACAAAACCAAATAGATAATACTTGTTGTGACCAGTCCCGCATTTTAACAGCCATTATAGGCTACATGTACTTGCATGACATTGTTGCTCCTGTCCTGATCACTAAGACATCAGATGTCCTCCTTGTGGCAAGGAACCAATCAGAAGTTAGCTGGCGGAGCTGTGCTTTACGGCTCTGGGTGTGCTTTACAGACAGTGCACACCAGTGCCGTGCAGAACATAGCAACCACCCTGGGAGGGCCTATGGACCATAACAACCAGTTGACCAATCAACACAGGGCAGGTCACCCAAACCTGGAAGTGCTCTAATCCTGAGACTGTCTCATACCCCTAGACACTCCCCTTAAGCTCCCCTTTAAGAACCCTACCTCAAGGTTGCTTGGGGTCTTTGCCCAGCCATTTGCCATGGTGGCGGGGTGAAGGGTCCAAGCTACTGGGGTTAGCTTGTTAAACATCTAGAATAAAAGACTCTCTGCTTTTGCATCGAAGTGGGCTTCTTGGGGATTTTGGGGTTCAGAATTTAGGCACAAAATACTCAATAGAGGAGTCTAAAATGGCTAAGAGGCACTTGAGAAAGTGCTCAATATATATAGACATCAGGGAAATGCAAATCACAACTCTGAGATACCATCTTACTCCTGTCAGAATGGCTAACATCAAAAACACCAATGACAGTTTATGCTGGAGAGGACATGGAGAAAGGGGAATACTACTCCACTGCTGGTGGGAGTGCCAACTCATACAGCCACTTTGGAAATCAGTATAGAGATTCCTCAGAAAAATGGGAATCAGCCGACCACAGGACCCAGTAATTCCACTCTTAGGCATATAACCAAAAGATGCACATTCACACAAGAACGTCTGTTCCACTGTCTTCATAGAAGCATTATTTGTAATAGCCAAAACCTGGAAGCAACCTAGATGCCCCTCAACTGAAGAGTGGATCGAGAAAATGTGGTACAATTATACAATGGAGTACTATTCAGCTGGAAAAAAACAATGGAATCCTGAGATTTGCAGGCAAATGGACAGCACTAGATGAAATCATCCTGAGTGAGGTAACCCATTCACAAAAAGACAAACATGGTATGTTCTCACTCATATATGGATTTTAGGCATGGATCATGGGAGTGCCAGCTTACAATCCCACTGCCAGAGAGTCTGGGAAACAGAACCCTCAAACAATGACTGATGGAAGCAGAGGCAGACAGCCACAGCTAAACACTGAGCTGAATTCAAGGAACCCAGAGACAGAGAGGGAGGAATGATGAGCATAGGGGTCAAGGGTGGACTTTTTTAACCCACAGAAACTGCTGACCTGAACAAGGGGGAACTCTTGAATCCCAGACTGATGGCTGGGAATCAAGCATGGGACTGACCGAGACCCCCTGCATATGGGTGTCAGTGAGGAGGCCTAGGCAATCTATGGGGCCTTGGGTAGTAGTTCAGTATTTATCCCTGGCATATAAATGGACTTTGGGCACCCATCCCACAATGAGAGATGCACTTTCAGCCTGGACTCTTGGGGGAGGGTCTAGGCCTTACCCTGGATGTAATGACAGACTATGTACTTCCCCATGGAGGGCATCAACATACCTGGGGAAAGAGTGGGAATTTGGGGAGAGGGAGGTATTGGTGGGCCTGGGAAGAGGGGAGGGACAGGGAGAGGGACCTGGGATTGACATGTGAAGCAATTCTAAGTTAAAGTTAAAAATAATAAAATAAAATATAAAAGAAAACTACTTGTATATAAGCTTCCTAAAATAAATGCAAATATGAATTGAATTTAAAAGGATTCACTATATAATGCAGAAGACAATGTCCCAATTACACATCATATGCTACTAAGTGAAACCTTCAGTGCCTAGAATGGGTCACACGATTTTGAGTTATTGGGGAACCCTTCACTCACACACACTCTCTCTCTCTCTCTCTCTCTCTCTCTCTCTCTCTCTCTCTCTCTCTCTCTCTCTCTCTCTCTCTCTCTCTCACACACACATGCACACACACACACACACACATACACACACACACACACCCTGCCCATACCTCAAAGGCTATTGAAAAGACTATTGGTTATTCTTCATAACTTGATGGTAGGAAAAAACAATTTACTTTTATCATTTAATGTGGAGCAATAAGATGGTACTCAACTGCATACATTGTCATTGCTTACTAGGCTTCAGTTATGTAAAAACCATGAGACCAAAATAATTGTGCCTGCAATATATACTGTCACAATCATGGCACAAATTTTGTTGGATTTCTAGTTTTTTATTATTGTGTTTGAGACTCATTCAATTAAATGGAACCCAGGTATGACACTATCATGGATGGTCCTAGGGTAAAACCTACTACTGTTATTCTGTAAGTGGAATATAGCAATAAAACTACTAATGTATTTTTCAGTACACCACTTAATGCTAATCAGAGAAACTTCTGCTTACAGTAAATTTTAAATAGCCAAGAAATGGATAACTGGATAATGTATAGAAACTAAAAGTTTTAAGAGTATTCAATATTAAGAGGGATATCATTATCAAAGTTTATATAACTATTATGCAAGGATACAAAGGATGTCAATTAAATATTAAAGATAAAATCCTTAAATTGAACAATTAGAATTAAAAGATATTTAACTAATTTTAAAATCATCCTCATTTAAAAGATAATACACTGTTTATCTGAAAATGAAGATTTAGTTTTTGATTCTAGATTAGATAACATTATACAATGCATTTCAAATATTTATTTTCACATTTAAATAAGTAGTGTTTTAATTTGGTTATGATGATGTTTCTGAAATAAGCTCGAGGTTCTCTTGTTTATTACTTTTTCTTTGATTTTTTAAAATATATTTTTTCCAGGAATTTATCAATTGGTTATCATTTATTCAGTGAATGACTATTTTAATGGTAACTTTATAGGACAGAAATATTGATTAAAAGCAGAAAGCAACCAGAAACCCATACCACACTTTTGAAACATCATAGCATTTGATTTTCTTATGTGTATCAAAAACAACCGAATGGTATTTGTCTTTTAATTCATATTAGCTTTTACAGGCAAAATTGCTATGATGAACAAAATGTAGGCTTTTTACACTTGATAATTCTTTAAAGCATGAAACATTTTATTAAAAATTTTTGCTTTTTAATATTTACTGTTCATAAGGAGATAGTACTGATTATCTTATTTGTATTATGTTTTAAGTTTATGAGGAATTTAGTAATCCTGATTTGATTCTTATGGACATTATATCAATGTAAAACTGACTGTCACTCCTTTAATTATTAATTATGCAATTATCTGTTATTAAATGAGTTAGAAATAAAAATAACACTAAATATATAATGCCAGAAATCAATTACAGCATTATTTACTGTACAAGTAATTATGGTCTTGATTTCATTTATTTTATCGTAAAACTGTATTATAAAAATACATAATTAAATGTGTGAATATTTTATTACATAAACAGAAGAGGAATGAATCAGCTAAATTTAGGAAACCACAGATCACAGGAGTGCTAATTTTTAATAGTGTAATAACTTTCAATTCAAGAACATGGTCTCTGCCTTTCTATGCAAATAATTTATGGCTTTGATTATAGATTGTTATCTAATTTATGGCTTTTCAACGAAACTTTATATATTTATTCAAAAGTGCAAGGGATATATTCAGGGATAAGTCTCATGGAGTTTTTGAATGCATTAAACTATGAAAAATTATATGAGATAACACCTAGCTGCCCTATCTTGGATCACCTTCATCATGTCATGTGATACAGATGTGCTGATTACATCAGTGGAAATCAGAAAACTTCATTGTACTATGTAGGAACATGCTTCCTTTCTGATGAATGCACACGGCATACTCAGACAGTCATGATATTAGCACAGTATCTTTCCATTATTAACAGAATGCCATTTATCTAAGCCTCAAATTCCACAATCAGCATCATGTTTAGAAACTGTTATAAAAATTGTAAGTAGGCCATACAAATCAAAGATGAATATCTACAGAGGTCTGAGAAGTAGTAACTATTTGTATTAAAACAATAAAATTAAGTTTGTATTATACATTCAATTTTTATTTTGAATTTGTAAATTTAGAGACCCAAAGACAAAGGAGTTGATATATAGTATAGTATACATTCAGTTCACTTATGTAAAATGGCATGTGTATATATACACAGGAATAAGAAATAATCTAATGCTGTTAATTTTAATAAACTTGATGTGAAAATCTATTATTGAAATTAATTGGTATTAACAGTTTATAGATATCATTGAGATGTAAACATTTCTTAAAGTTACAAAAGCTTTTTATTTTAGTCTGTGGGAATTAAATGAAAGCATACTTCAAACAATTTACAATAGTGAATTCCATCTGTAAGCATGATGCAACAACTGTTGAAACTACAAAATATCCACTGAGTAGTTTATTCTAATTTTAATTTTCTTCCATCAATGAAAATAATTGTGGTACAATGAGTAGAGTTAATGAAAACAATTAAACATATAATTATTAAGCTATTTAACTTTTTCTCCATTCCTGAAGCCTTTGTAACCACCAAAGAAATGCAATAATGCAATAACTCAGAGAACACACCCCTTATTTTGGCAAAAAGGAAGAATAACATACTGCAGGATAATATTGTGTATTTCCAGCAGAACAGAAACACATATCATTTCCCAGAACATTTTCACTTAATTTTCCTTTCTTAATGACTTTCTCTGTAAAAGTCACCTGGCAAAATTATGCTCTGTATAGCATACTGGAATTATTTCTGGACTCCTCTTAAAGATTAAACACATACTGCTGGTAAAGTAAACCCCATTAAAATAAGATTTTAAGCAAATAAGTGCATTACTGCTTTCAATTTTGAGGTCAATTAATTTAGAGACCTCAAATATGATAAATAACAGCCAGCAAGATTTTAGGGAGCCTAAGTATCCATAAAAGTAAACAAAAGCATACAAATCTAATGTAATTTTATGTTTTTTCCTAGCCATTGACTCTATTAATGCTGGTTCAGAGAAAACCATAATATTCTACAATTCTTTGCATACTTTACTAGTGCCAATATTTTATACTTCCTTATTGCCCATGATATTTACATTGAATACTATATTTTCTTTTCTTTATTTTTAAATTTTTTAATTTAAATTAAAAACAATCTTATTTTACATACCAATCCCTTTTCCCTCTACCTACCATCCTCCCATGCCCTCCACCAAACCCCATCCACTTCCCAGGGAGGGTGAGGCCTATCATGAGGGATCATCAAAGTGTAACACATCATTTGAGGCAGGACTTAGGCCTTCCCCTGTGTATCTAGACTTGAGAGAGTATCCCTCCAAAGGGAATAGACACCAAAAGTCCATTCGTACACAAGGGATAAATACTGTTCCACTGCCAGAGGACCCATAGACTGCCCAGGCCTCCCAACAGACACCCATATTCAGGGGGCCTGGTTTGGTCGTATGTTGGTTCCCCAGATGTCAGACTGCAGTCCATGAGTTTCCATTTGCCCAGGTAAGCTGGTAAACTACATTTTCTTATATTCAATATATACTCCACATCAAATATTATTTGGTTCTCAAATCTATCCTTAACTGTGGAGGCAAGTAAATCATTACTTGTGAATTATAATGAAGCAATGTAATGCCTTTAATACTTTAGCAAATTTTGCATTGAAATACAAGCTTATAGAAAAATTCCATCACCAAGAATACATTATGACTTTTTTTTTGTTTTAGAGACTGGGTTTCTCTGTATTGTTTGGGAGGCTGTCGGTCCAGCCCGGCCTCGAACTCACAGAGATCTGCCTGCCTCTGCCTCCCGAGTGCTGGGACTAAAGGCGTGCGCCACCAGCGCCCGGCTACATTATGACTTTTATTTTTACAATGACCTGCCCATAACAGAAAGACTAACGCTATATAAATTAAACTTTCATATAAAATGATGATACTAACACATTCAAAATCTTTGCCCCCACATTCCTTTCATTTTATATTTACTTACAAATGTGCACAATTGTTTGCTTAATACATAGATATGTGTCCTTGCCTTTTTGGTATTAAAAATGATGAAATACTTTTATTTTTGCATCCTTTGATGTTAGGTTATACATTTGTACAATTTACATTCTGCAATTGCTCAAGAATATTGTTAAGAAACAGGAAAATCATTCTAAACATACACAGAAAAAATAGGATCTATGGCATATCTACGATGATGGAACCATCTGCAACATGTGAGAATGTAAGTTTGAGTTGTTTACAGAAAGACAGCACAATATGCAGTCATTTGAGACACAAGAAGGTGACTGTAGACTACATATGACTTCTTCACCACTATTTGTCTGCAACTCATTTAGTTATGTTCTGTGAAGAAAAAGATTATTCTAGGTAAGTGGTAGATTAGTCTAGACACCACATCTTTTAATCATGGACTTGGATAATGGCTTGGCTATTAAGAGACAGTAAATAAGTTTTTAACACAAATTTAAATTCCTGTTTGTATTTATCTGTCCATTATTTCTTTTAAATGGTTTTATATATAAGGGTTGAAATATAAACTTATAAATAATTAAATGTTTATTAGATTTTTCAATGTCAACATCTGTAGTGAAGCATTTAATGTCAATTTTATAATGTGAATTATGAATGAAGGCACCAGATTGGCTGATAACCATGTATATTCCAATTATCTTGCATGGATGAATTGTAATTAGTTAAAAATGTACTGTCAAAAATTACTTGTAATTAGACATGAATCAAAAACTCAAAACCTTACTTAAGTAAAAGGCACTTTGAAAATTGTTTTATTTGCTATGAAAGATCCACTGTTAAATGATTGGGAGACATGATGTCTGATGAAATAGCTGTATTTTGTCCTGTTTAAGAGTTCTTGACATGTTTTTACATTTTAAGATTAATTTTAAGATTAATGGCTAGGTGTTTAATGTTATACACAAGTAGGGCAATGGTAAGACCTCAAGAGCATCCTTAATGAAGAAATTTGAAATTGCCTGTTAGGGACAGTTGAGGATACACTCTACCCAATTAAGTCTGGATTATAATTTTCATATCATATTTGAGATAATTTTAGTTAAACTAATGTATTCACTTTAGAATAAAGGGATATTTTTTTCCTAAATTATTTTAGATGGAGTGTCCTATGTCCATTAGCAGTTGGTTCAGAAACCCTGGCAGTTTCAGTAGGTCAAAGTGAGCATATACACTCCAAAAGATACTTGTGGATAATGGTTTTGGATTTCTGCTTAACTAACCATGTACCTTTTAAAATGTTCTTTTGCCGAAATTGCTAATTATCGTACTTTCATCATTTTTCATCCCATTCATTTCATAAAAACATTGTTGAATGCCAAAAAGCACTATTTTCTCAAAATTGCTATTTATATCAGGAAACAGAAAAGACAAATAAATACCTTATAAAGACATACTGTTAAGCAAGATTAAATATTTTGCAAATAAGTGTTTGTGAGAGTCACTATAGCTTTCTCAATTTTATTTGACTATTAGTACATGTGCAGGAGCACCCACACCATAGTGCAGGCACAGAGGACTGCTGTCCTTCCACCATGGGTCATAGGGATCAACTCTGGCCATAAGGCCTGTACATCAAGTGCTTTTATCTGTAGAACCATCTTGCCAGCCCTGAGCTGTTTTGTTATTGTTGTTGGTGTTGCTGTTGTTACTTTATGAAAGTGCTGCATAGGATTATTTTGTATTCAGGGCAATTTCAGATTTTTCCATTTATTTGAGAATCTTAATGATGCCAAGTCTATACAATTTCATCAAACAGTTTCACTCTTCAAAGCAGTATTCTAATAAATCATTGAAATAAATATACAAACCCCTTTTCAAAAGTTATCCTGAAAATGAGTGATGTCATGTTCTTTGGTTGGGAGAGAGGAAAGGGCATGAAAGCAGGTAACACTCTACTTAAATTAAGTATAATCAAATGTGGAATAACTACAAGGGGATTAATTGAAATAATATCTAGATATCTAAAACTGTCTTTGCCCAAATTATCATTGAATATATTTTCCAACTTTTTATTTTTTTATTTGGGGAAAATATAAATTATGTACATCAAAACTTTGGAAACTTCCTTGTCTTATGTAATTGTCCCTTGAGAGTAATATCCTATCTGAGATACTTTAGAGACAAAAATTAAAAAACAGCATGAAATTGTAGTGTCAAATAATAATTTACCTACGTAATTACATGTATTTGCCCAAATAGCAAATGTGGTTAATGCATACCATATATTGCCCTAAACTTAGATTTGGTACAAAATGCTTTTCCTTCCAACATCTAACAGGTATGCCTCAAAGCAAACTTAACCTAGATCATCCCTCACAGGCTATCTAGAGGAGTGTACCCTTTTTGATTCTGGTAAATAAACAGTTACCCCCAATCATCATATTGCACAAAACTTTATATTAGATAAAATTGTAAAAATATGTAAAACAAAATGAGATTGTATGTAAATTTCTTAGAAAAATTACATCATTTTAATGACTACAGCTTAGCTCTAAAATATGTCAGAAAAAAATGATCTCATTAACAGAGTATTCCTGTATCTTTAAATAAAATTGGGTAGAGAAAAGATAATAGCAAATACGTTATCAAAACTGATACACTACTGATGTCACCACAGAATTAAATTAAGAATGTTGTTAGTTTTTAAGAAATACATATGGTTTATATGATATGGGTTGCCCTTTTGTACATTGCAAATATGTGCTGCTTTTATTGATTGATGAATAAGGCTGATTTGGTTAGTGGCCACACAGAATAGAGCCTGGCAGGAAACCAAAACAAAAATACTGAGTGAAAGATGGTAGAGTCAAAGAGATGCCATCTTGCCACGGAGGAAGCAAGACGTGAGGTAACAAGCCATGAGTCTCATGATAAAATATAGTATAGTAGAAATAGGTTAATTAAAAATCAGTAATATGCTGGAGCCATTGGCCAAACTTATAAGTTATATTAAGCCTCAGAATGATTATTTAATAAGTGGCTGCAGGGCCCAGTGAGTGGGAAAGAAACAGGTCCAGGGGGTCAAGTCAGGACAGAAAACATCCAACTACACTTACAGGTTCCTTTTTTTTGACAAATTTTGAAGAATTTGTAGACAATACAAAAATAGCAGAATTGAAACAATGTGATGTTTGAATTGACAGTTAGAAAAGTCAAAAGATGGCTTCCTATTTTCTTGTGTGGGAAATAATAAAACTTAATGAACCTGTGTTTAACATCCAACATGGTAGGAAATCTTTCCTATCTATCTATCTATCTATCTATCTATCTATCTATCTATCTATCTATCTATCTATTGTTTTAGAAAAGATAGCTTCAGTAGTGTTCTTTATCATTATCATATCTTGAATATAAACCCCATGAAAAGTGAAAAACAGGAACTCAGGAGATACCTTTGTATTCAACAGCTTTCCTCCCCCAAATGAAATAACTCAGGAACTGGAGGTTCTGATCAATCAACAACAGCAAAATCTACTCAGGAATGAAGTTCCTCAACAACCAAGTGGAGATTATCACTCTGGTTTTCTAAATAGAGGGTAATAAAGATCTTTTCTGAGTTCAGAAATGAGGTTGGATGAGTTTTTCAGAGCAGGTATCACATCTAAGATGTACTTATGTGTTCCTCAACACATGTCTTCACTGCAAGTATGGCATACTCTCCAATGCCAATGAAGTATTTGCTCATGCATAACTCCCAGGCAGCTATGTTCATTAAGTTGCTATATCAAAGGACAGAAAATATAAAGAGAAAATGGAACACAAACCATTATTTTTAAATATTTTTGTATGCTTTTGCATTGTTTCTGACATCAAGCCAGAGACTTCTGGTTAAGAGGGAACCAGTTGTCATGAACAAGATGAGATTTCCCTGATGTCAAGATTCTTGCCCTAAGCTTGATGACTGATTTTGTTTGTCCCTTTGTTTGTTTTCCCTTACTGTTCTCTTCATTTAGACAAAATAAGTGTTTTACTCCTACTAATGTCTATGAATATTCTGAGCATCACGTGGTGCATGAAAGTCAGTTCTCATGAGTAACACAAAGAAGCATGGCAAATATGAACAACATAAAATGTAGCACCCACATCTTCATTCCCATTTAAAAACTCACTACAGCTTTTCAGCATTAGTCTCTGGGCATTTATGCTGTTCCATCCATAAATACTAAGACATGAATCACATTCCTCTCAATATACCTACTGTAGACCCATATATAATGGGATACGATTGTTTTTATAGTTACTTAAATGTTGGAAGTATTTTTCATGTATCTCCCTTCTAGTATTTGAAAGCAGGATAGTAAAATGTTCATTTTTAAAAATTAAAATGTCATTAATTTTTCATAAAACTGCAACATTTTAAAATATTTGTATCCAAGCAGATTTTTATGTCTTTTGACACAAATTGGAATTAGATTTATGTTTTTGTTTTTGATGTTTCTCTGTACTAAATATGGGTTACAAAGGTAAAGACAATAAGAACAGAAGATAGAATCTGTCCAGATAGGGAAGGTACCATAAAAGTAACATTGTTGGGAATGTCCATGCTGTGGGAGAAAGGCTTGGTCCTGTCCCAACTTTATGTGCTGGAATTAACTGACTCCTCATAGGAGCTCTTAACTATGGGGAGGAGTGGGCAGGGTTGGGGGAGAGGTGGGGAGCGGGAGGAGAGGTGGGATATAGAACTGTGATTGGAATGTAAAATGATATTTTAACAAAATGAATACACACACACGATATAAAATAACACACAAAAAAGAGAATGTCCATGCCGAAATCCAAAAATGTCAGAAAAGAGTACAGGTTTGTGATTCTTTGGTAGTTCTGAAGTATGCCTATCTGCCTAAAAGCTAGGCACACATTCATGATTCAGACAGAGAGGATATATGAACACACATTTGGGCCAAATGACTTAAAAGTTCAGTCACCACCCCATACCTCATCTTAGTTTCTACCATGAATATATTAAAAAGACCCCAGCAAAGCAGCTGGATGATACCATATATCCTGGAACTCATACATATATATATATATACATATGCATTTGTTTTTGTGTGTGAATATGTATGTGTATGCATATGTATACATGCATATACATGTGTATATGTGTATGCATGCATATGTGAGACTTATTTTACTATTTATCTCTCAAGTATCATTTTAATCTATGTTAACTGTCTTTCTCAGACTTTGATTGTTTCCAAAGCTCCCCAATGTCTCTTTATCGAAGAGGTGAACATTAAATGGCTATTTAGGATAGTCAAAGACAATTTTTGCTTCTTATTTGCAACATTTCAACTCCAATCTGGAAGTTATAGGCTGTCATTAAGATTTTTAGATTCTTTAGCTAAATGTGACTTTTGGGGAGTTTTGAACTACATTTCGCAGGTATAATTTATTATTTATTATTAATTAAGTTTGGATTGTTCATTGAGAAACTGAATGAAATGTGCTTGTTGATAAACAAATTCAAATTCAGTAAGCACAGGCAGGAAATAAAAGAGAGAGAAAAGATTTATAACTTGTACAAATAAGAACAATGAGGATAACCCCAAAGCATTGCCTTAGCTAATAAAGGAAGCCCAGCTTATTTCTGGGGAAGTAATGCATACTCATAATGAATGGACTTGTCATCACAGGTTTTGCTGGGAACATTCCTGAGCACTTGCCATTTATGATCATGGAAATTCCTACATTACATGCTCAGAAATGCTGGTTGTGAAAGCCTCTTGAGCAGGGCATTTAGTATGATAATGGTTTTATAATTATCAAAATTACTCTCATTCACTCAGAAGACTCAAAATCATTTGCTTTGGCTAATTCCTTGTGGGCTTTCTCTGGGGCTTCAAAGGAGAACAACTAGGAGAAATGTGACAGCCACTTAAAGGGGCAGCAGAAGGAAGGTTCTCTTCATAGTCCTAACTGCATAAATTTACTGTGCCTGTTCTCTTTATTCTAACACACGTGTACACACAAACACACATAGACACAGACACAGCCACACAAACAGACACACACACACAGAGATTTCACAATTCTCAATTTGACACTGGTATGATAACATTCACATTGTAAAAATATGCATAGTATTTTTACAAATAGAATATATATGTATATATATATATATATATATCTTTCAAATATGTTCTTACCAATTAAAAAGGGCAGTTTTGGTTTAACAGTAAGTAGAAATTTCTTTAAGAATGTACTGAATATAATTGAATTATCTTGCTTCTCAGTTTAAATGCAATGATTATAACAAACAGCTCACTGTATGCTCAGGATATATGAGAGTGCAAGTTTTAGCCTTAGCTCTTAAGAATACTTAGTGCACCTGGATAATTCTTGCCCATGAAAATAAGGGTTTACTGAAGGGCAGAAGAGGGGTTTCCCTTTTGAAGAACACTAGTAGATTGTGCTTTGAACCTATCCTCAGGGATCTGTGTTTGAAATGTTAATTAGAATAACTGGTTTAGCAAGGATTAGGACAAGAACTAAACAGTGCTGACAGCAAGCTATCCTCTTCTGGGAATTGGTTCTGTTTCAGTGACTTCTAAACTGAGAAATTCGATGTAATCACTGCTTCTGAGTGAGGAAAAAAAGCGTTTCAAAATATAAATAACACAATTTCTCACAAACAGTGTATTTCTCTGTTAGACAAGCATATTTATGTTTAAAAATATTTGTACTCCAGAAAATTTTTAAAAATTTAAAAATGAATATATTAAGATATGGTCACATTATTATTTATTTCAGTCTCCTCTTTATAAAATTGAAAGCAAACTTATATAGATTAGATTGTATATAACAATGTTTAATACACATGTTTGGAGAAGTGATTAGCAACATGATGCTAATTCATACTCATCATGTGAGAATGCACTTTAATCAAAAACTTCAGATAACAATTCTGATGCATTGACATCAATCAATATCTTTTCATGATCATTAACACTACATGTATCACATAATAATTCTTCTAAAATGTGTCTACAGAGATGATACCATACCATTTAACTGGCTGACCACAAAAGCCAGAAAGCAATTCTAATATTTAATTAGCTATTACTTCTTTAAGAAGTCATGATGAACTGATTTAACTATTAAAAGTGTGGTCATAGGCCTTAACCTTAATGGATTTCTATCTTTAGAAATATATATTTATATCATATGGTGGTAGAAGGAGAATGGTGATAAAATATGCACACAGGTGATAACTAGTAGCCAGGAAGGCATTAGTAAAGACCAATAGAGAGTGATTTGGTGACAAAACTAAATATTCAGAGTGGGGTTGTTTTGAATAGATTTAATACCCATAGACTCATGTATTTGAATGCTTGGCCAATGGGGAGTGGCAATATTAGGAGACCATTATTCACTCAAATTTGCCAGATGTAGAAAAATTAATTAGATATGTTCTTTTTGCAGAGGAAGGAAGAGATAAAATGAAAGTAAAAGGAGCTAGAGAAGAGGTGGAATATGGATAAAACAAGTGATGACTTAGGATAATAAGGAATGAACGTTATTAAAATATGATAAACATATGTCTAACAATGTCACAACACAAAGAATTCATTTTAGCATGCTAATAAACAGACATAAGAAAGAAATTAAAGAAAGGAAGAAAACAATGAGACAAAAGAAAAGAATGAAAAACATGAAGCCTGAAGAAAAGGAAGGACCATGTTTGTCCACTCTGGACCATGAGTGTTTATTATACAGTTAAATCTTACTTAAGTGAGTATAGTATAGAGAAGTAATAAAGAAAATTAAAATTATATTCAGGTAGCATAATACTGCATTAAAAGTATTGGAAATTAAATGAAAATGTGTATATATCATGAAAGTCAGGTTATGATTGTATTTTAGAAAATTAATTAGCAAATTAATTTAAATAATATTAAAAATGAAAATAAAATCAAACTGCAGATTGAAGATGAAACAGCAGAATGCTTGAAATAACATAGAACTAAAGTACATGGTGAAGATAGAAATCAAATAGCATTATATAATGCCAAATCTGAATATAAGCATATAATCTATGATCAAGTATATTCTGCATGTGAAATGTATCTGCATCACTATATGATCTCTCAGAAATATTTACTTTAAAAAATAATGGATTCCTCATATTACCATTTGTTTTGCTTATCAAATAAAATTTAGTCGAGTAGAATGTGCATTATTTTTTGTGATTAATTCAACATTTTGAAAAATTAATGCATATCTGTCATAAAACAGGGCTATCATGGTGTCACACACTTTTCATAGGAGCACTTGGAAGCAGAGGCAGGCAGATCTCTATGAGTTCAAAAGCAGATTGGTCTATATAGTGAGTTTCAGAACATCCAGAGCAATGTAGAAAGACCCTCTCTCTAAAAAATTAAAACAAATCAATTAATTCCTATACTCTACTCCCCTTGTCTTTATGTTTGTTCAGATGAGTCTATCATCACCAGAGATCATGATTCTCTGGCTATTACACCCCTCTCTAATCTTCCTAAGACTTATTATAGGGTTGAAACTGATACAAGTCCTCTGGTTGGTTGATCTCAATACTTTGACCAGTTGTGTTTGCTTGTAATCTTTTTTTGTTACAAAATGCATCTTCATCGATAAAGAAAGGGTAAGAGTTTCACTTATCTGCAGATATAAGGAAAAATATTTAGAATACACTTAGAAATTAAAGTTATTAAGGAAAATTATAGTAGTATGTTTTCCTCTAAGATCTCTAATCTCATGAGCCATAGATAGTTGACCAAGTTATATGTAGTAGTCATCAGAAAGGAAATTTCCATGTCACATCCAGGCTGATTCCTCATAATCTTCTTTCCTCAGTGAGCACTGTCTTTATCCATCACATTTTATTTTTTTCCAGCAAGGCATCAAAGGCAATGACAAAAACCTATTTTGTTTAGGGAGTCTATGGGACTCTTGATCAAAGACTCAAAAGATGCTCTCCCATGCCTGGCACTGAGTTTTCTTAGTATGTCTGTGATAGTTTTACTTATTTCAATAGTTCTGTAGACAAAATTATACAAAATTTAGGTTCTTTCTTTTCCTTTGGGTTACTTTTAGCTTGGCAAAAGTGTTTCAGTCTATTCATATTGCTCTTTATTGCTCCTGTTAGTTAATATATTCGACAGTGACAGTGTAGAGATATGAAATTATCTGAAATATTTTATTTTTCATTTCAATTCATTCCTTACTTCTGATCCAATATTTGTAGAATACATCTATGATAATATAGGTATAGGGAGAGATAACATACATGTAGCCCTAACCTTGCCAGTTTTGGCATGGCCACATATACACGGGAGAAGGCAGGGAGATAAAGAGCTAGGAGGAAGAGGAGACAGCCCTCTTGGAATTCTGGTCGAGGTTCAGAGACTAGCAGATCACTGACCTCAGGTTCTCGGCTTCTCATGTAAGTTACTTCTCCCTAATAAAGTATCATATGACTTCCCTATATAATTGGTGCGGCTTAATATTCTTCAGCATCTGGTGTCAGAAATGGGGCCAGAGCCTCAGACAAGAACTTCAATAAAGATTAGAACTTCAGTCAAGAACTTCAGTCAAACATCTCCTGCCAAAAACTGAGCAAAACTGTTGTAGCTAGTCCTCTTGAGACTCTCACTACACTAATGTTTTCTTCCTGCAGGATCCCATGAGGATATTGTTGTCCCATTTCAGCAGGAAGTAATTCTGAAAATACTATGACCCTTTTCCCTATTGTTGATATTACAGGATAATTTATACCTGTTAGAGTTAGTTAGATTGCCTAGGGACTGCCACTGAGCCTCCCCTCCCAGAGGGAGACTACACATCCCAGATTCCCAGTCTTCTCCACCCACGGAATCAGGACTAGGACCATTAAGAGGAGAACTACCAGAGTATTGGACTTGCTTGCACCAATGGAAAGGGAACTATGGTTTCCTAGCCACCAGGACAGTAAAAAGCTCTTTCTGTACCCACTAGAAGAAGGGATGGGAAGGAAACAATACAAAAAACACTCAGAAACAGAAAAACAAATATGACACCTCCAGATTCTAGAGACTCCAAAATTCCAATGCAAATGCAGCAAAAGAGAATAACCTTAAAAACAACGTCATGAAAATGATCAAGGCCCTCAAAGAGGATATGGGAAAATCCCTCAAAGAAATGGAAGAAAATGAAAACCAAAATAATGCAAGAAGTGGAAGAAAAAGCAAATTAAAATAATGCAAGAAATGGAAGAAAAAACAAACCAAAAAATTCAAAAAAAATGAAACAAATGGACAAAAAGACAAAGCAAAAAATGCAAGAAACAATTCAAACAGTACCAGGGTTGAAAAGTGAAATAGAGAAAATAAAAAAATAACCAAACACAATCTGAAGGAAGGCTGGAAGTAGAAAAGCTGGGCAAATGGTCAGGTACTACTGATGAAAGAATAACTAACATAATACAAGAGATAGAAGAGAGAATCTCAGGTGTTGAAAATACACTAGGATTAATTGATTCATCGACCAAAGAAAATCTTAAGCCAAACAAATCTCTAACACAAAATATCCAGGAAATATGGGACACCATGAAAAGACCAAAACTAAGAATAATAAGTATAGAAGAAGGTGAAGAAAAGCACCTCAAAGGGGCAGAAAATATATTCAACAAAATCATAGAAGAAAACTTTCCCAACCTAAAGAAAGACATGCCATTGAAGGTACAAGAAGGTTACAGAACACCAAAGAGAGGGAAACACAAAAAATGCACTTGCCACATAATATTTAAGATCCCAAATATACAGAATAAAGAAAGAATATTAATAGCATCTAAGGAAAAACTCAAGGAACATATAAAGGCAAACCTATCAGAATTAAACGTGACTTCTCCATGGAACTCTGAAAGCCAGAAGGTCCTGGATGCAAGCCCAGACTACTATACCCAGCAAAGCTTTCAATCACTATATATGGAGAAAACAAGATATTCCATGACAAAACTAGATTCAAACAATACATATCCGATCAAGCCCTATAAAAAGTTCTGGAAGGAAAACTCCAATCCAAGGAAGTTAACTACAACCAGAAAAACATAGGCATTAGAGAATCCCAACTTACCAACAGTCAAAAGAAAAAAGGGATGGGATTCCACACATAATTCCACCATCAACCACCATTCCAAATCAAAGAAGAGTGAGCAATAAATGGTCATTAATATCCCTAAATATTAATGGTCTTATCTCACCCATAAAAATACACAGGTTAACAGAATGGATTCCAAGCCAGAACCCATCCTTCTGCTGCATACAAGAAAGACACCTTAGCCTCAAAGACAGACATTACCTCAGAGTAAAATGTTAGGAAAACAGTTTCCAATCAAATAGACCCAAGAAGCAAGTGGGGGAAACAATGCAAATATCTAACAAATTAGATTTTAAAATGAAATCAATCAAAAGAGATGAAGGAGGTCATTACATACTTATCACAGGAGAAATCCACCATGAGGAAGTTTCAATTTTGAACATCTATGCCCCAAATCCAAAGGCATCCACTTTTGTAAAAGAAACATTCCTAAATTTCAAATCACATATAAAGCCCCACAAACTTATAGTGTGAGACTTCAACACACCACTCTCACCGCTAGACAGTAATATCAGATAGCAACTTAAGAAAGAACCAATGGGATTAATAGAAGTTATGACCCATTTGGGATTAACAGATTACTATAGAACATTCCATCCAAACAAAAAAGAATATACATTCTTCTCTGCACCACATTGAACCTTCTCAAAAATTGACCACATACTTGACAACATATCAAACATGAACAGGTACAAAATATTGGAATAACACCATGCATCTTATCAGACCATCATGAGTTAGCATTAGAATTCAACACAAATTGTAGAAGCCCACAAAATCATGGAAATTGAAAAATGCACAATTGCACCATTCCTGTGTCAAAGAAGAAATCAAAAAAGAAATTAAAAACTTGCTAGAATTCAATGAGAATGAGGACACAACATACCCAAACTATGGGACACTTTGAAAGCAGTGCTATGAGGGAAGTCCATAGCCCTATGTGCCCACATGAAAAAATTGGAGAATAGTTACACTAGAGAATTAACAGCAATGCTGAAAGCTCTAGAACACAAAGAAGAAAACTCACTCAGGAGAAGTAAGACACCAGGAAATAATCAAACTGAGGGATGAAATCATTAGAGTAGAAACTCGGAAAACAATACAAAGAATCAATGCAATGAAGGGTTGGTTCATTGAGAAAATAAACAAGATAGACAAACCTTTGTCCAAATTTACCAAATGGCAGAGTGTGAGCATGCAAATTGGCAAAATCAGAAATGAAAAGGGGGACATAACAACTGACACTGAGGAAATCCAGAGAATCATGAGGTCATACTTTGAAAAAATGTACTCCATAAAGTTCAAAAATTTATAGGAAATCTACAATTATCCGGATAGGTATAACATGCCAAAATTAAATCAAGAACAGATTAGCAATTTAAATAGACCTATAACTCCTATGGAAACAGAAACAGTCACCAAAAGTCTCCTAACCAAAAAAAAAAAAAAAAAAAAAAAAAAAAGGCCAGGTCCAGATGGCCTCAGAACAGAATTCTACCAGATATTCAAACAACTGCTTATACCAATACTTCTAAAAGTATTCCATGCAATAGAAGCACAGGGTCTTTGCCAACCTCTTTTTACTAGGCTTCAATAACCTTGATACCCAAGCCACACAAAGACACAACTAACAAAGAGAACTTCAGGCTAATATCCCTCATGAATATTGATGCAAAAATTCTGAGTGAGGTAACCGAGTCACAAAAAGAGAAACATGGCATGGACTCACTCATATTTGGATTTCAGACATAGATCTTGGGAATGCCAGCCTACAATCCCATGGCCGGAGAGTCTTGGGAACAGAACCTTCATCCCATGGTAGATGAAAGCAGAGGCAGACTCCCACTGCTAAACACTGAGCGGAACTCAAGGAACCCAGTGACAGAGAGGGAGAAGTGCTAACCAAACTGGTTAAGACTGGGCTGTTTTAACCCCCAGAAACAGCTGACCTGACAAGGGTTTGCTCTTGAATCCAAGACTGATGGCTGGGAATCCAGCATGGGACTGATCAAGATCCCCTGAATATGGGTGTCAGTGAGGAGGCATAGGCAATCTTTTGGGCCTTGGGTAGTAGATCAGTATTTATCCCTGTCATACAAATGGACTTTGGGTGCCCATTCAACAATGAGAGAGGCATTGTTACCATGAACTCTTGGGGGATGGATATTTACTAAAAGTGAAACAATTTTAATTAATATGGAAAATATAATACAATTCTAACAGTTTATCTAGAACAAAAACGTTGGTTTTTATTGTAATATTCGTATTATCATTTCTATGTGAAAGTTTGTAACATGTATGTATACTTACACACATTCATACACACATACAAATACATGCACACTGCACCTATGTGGTTGTGACATAAAGCACCTGTCAGAGTTAGATGACAGTCTTGTTGGTGATCTTCACCTCCTGCTTGTTTGAAACAATCTTTATGTTGTATTTGACAATGTAGGGCAGTTTTATTACTCTCCAGATATGGGAGATTTCCCCGACTGCTTCCTAGTTTCTCTTACATATGCTGCTACTGCAAGCAGTGGTGCTGTGTGTCCAGTTTTCCTTTGGGTCTTATGGGATTTGCATCCATGTCCTTAATCTGTCAGTTCATTTAAAAAAATGAAAAGCCAAATCTTGTATTCAATTCTGCTGCATTTGCCAAATGACTTCCATGTGGAAGTTTTTCTCTCTCCTTCTTGGTACTGACATTCACATCTAGACTCATTAAAAATTATTGCAATATGGCAATTCATAATCAGGTTGCACCTTGTCCTCTCATGAACATCCGTGCTGTGATTTGAAACAGGGTCATTTTTTTCTCATTCTTCTGAGACTTAGATTCTGAGAACCTATTCCCTACATATATACAATGAGATTTTTACCTTTTAACAGCAATGTTCAAAGCAGTGACTATGGCTGGGTATGAGTTAGACTTTTCAATAAAATCCCAGGTGCTTGTATCCACATTTCACATGCTCGTTTCCATTCAAGTGCATCACATCAATAAATCTGACTAGACAAGTTTTCTATCCTATCTGTATTTGCTTGACACTTTCAAATCCATGTTGACCTTCATAATTTTGCAAAGAGGGAACTTCAGACTCTGCCAAAAGAGATTATTTTGTTTGCTACCAACAGGTACTTTAACATTTGCAGTGTATAGTATGCTTATATTGGAAGAATAGTCATTTTTCTTGGGGGATTTGTTAAACCTTTTTCTGTTTATGTTCATGGGGCCAATTAAAAGTATTGGAAGGTATACTTACAAAAACAACAACAAAAAAGGAATTAAACAGGTAACAAATTCAGAAGAAAACTTAAGGTAAAGAAACCTTAAAGACACTTAAACAAGGGACTTTATTTCCTCAAAAAGCTGAATAGTGAATATATTAGCCAAAGTTCTCTATATGAAAAAAAAAACAGACTGAAAACACACACACACACACACACACACACACACACACACATTAATTTGGCTTTTGGTCTACAGGACACGATTGGGTAAGCAAACATTGGAGACTCTGGCCTTCCAGTAGTTGTGCAATCCAAGCAACTGGATTGTATCAACAATGCCAATTTGATCTTGATGGCCTGGAAGATTAATGGGGAACTTCCAGATTTTGGTCTTGCTTGAAAGCTCAATGAAATGGATTATAATCTTAGAGAAATAATGCTGCAACAATGAACAGCTAAATTTGCCAGATTAAGGCAATTAGGCAGAAAGCAGTTTCCTTCCTTTGTGTCCTTTTACCTGGTCTTTCAATAGAAAGCATCACACACACTTAGGATGAGTCTTTCCAGTTCAAATAATGTAAAATAAAATCACTCAAAGGAGTCTTTGCCTGCTAGATCTTCACTTTATTTCAGATTCAGATTACAACAGCACTTTAGTTTTGTCCTTATTTACTTCATATTCACAGAAATTTTTTAAATTTTTATTTCTTACTTATTTATATATACTATATAATATTACTAGTTTGGATTCAACTAAGTTTTATGTATATAATATATGTAGAAACTTGGAAAGGAACTCCTGTCTCTGAGTATTGTAAATTACTTTGGAATTGCTGGAAGTGTCTGCTTTTGAAAGAATTCATAAACAGCCCATAAAGTGGAACACAAATACAGTGGCACAGTTCCAATGAGATTCTATTCGGAAACAAATAATAAGAATTACAATGTGTGGAAGATTTGCACAGAGACATTCATTCTTGGACACTCACCCTTACTTAAGTGTCTGCTTCAGTCTCTTCATGTTTCCTTTAAACAATATCAGTTACAGAAAATCCCTTTCCTCTCTCTTACTGACTTTCTGTGGAGTACACTATGTGCTTATTTTCAACATGAGTCTCACTCCGCGTTTATGTCCTCCTTTTCATTTTCATCTAATTTTGCTTCGTTTTATTTTACAGCTTGGTATTCAGCAGAATGAAAGGGTTCAGCTACGGACATTTTCTTGGCTGAAGTGAGGAAACTAGATGTCAGAGTGATTGAGGCCTAGGAACTAGGGAGACAGTAAACAGATAATATCAGTGTCCTGAAAAACAGCCAAATTTGGGACAGATCACTGACACGACACTGCCTGTGAAATCTGCCCCTGATGAAATGGAAGTCATTGCTGGGTTTTAGTGAATTGTTGCTATATGTAATGCTTTAGCATGGTCATTTGTTGGTGTGAATTTATGTTGACACAGCTTGTTGGACCACAGAAACAGTTATGATGGAAATATTTTAAATACAAACTCAATAAATTGCATTGATTTTGTTATCCTACTTTTGTAAAAATCAAAAGCTAATCAATTGTTCTGATATTTTTATAAGGAAATAATTTTTGAAGATTACAAATTTTAATTAATTTCTGTTTTGTGTATCAGCAGTTAATATAAATAAATTGAAATTGTAAGTTTTCAATTTCATTAAGAATAATTTATTTTTATTAACTATTAAAATTATATCATTCCAAATTCTATGAACAGTATTAATAAAAAACTTTTTCTTTACTTTAAAATTTGATATTACAGTATTATTATTAAATGTTCAGATGTAGTTTTGTATTAGTTTATTCAATTAACTTCTCTGGCAAAAAAGGGCATCTGTAAAGCTTTTATTTTCATTAGCCAAGATAAATATTATTTCAACAATCTGATTTCTTATCAAACAAGCCACCCAACTCAAGATCTTACCTGACTCACTCACTAGGTTCTGACTGCATTCTGTGGTTCACAATTGATACTCTAAGGCTATGATTTATATTAGTGTCATCTATTGTGCATTATTGATTCTGTCCTCCAGTTTTCATTGGTAGAATATCCATGTTCCTTTGTAAAGTTAGATGAATGAATGCACTATTTTTCCCATTTAGAATGATTGCTTAACTATTTTTTCAAATAAATATTATATCTGTACTGTAAATGCTAGATAATATAAAATTTACTTTTGGTCATTTCACTTTTACAAAGTAAACACACCCAGCTAACTACTTACAATATCAATAGGTGCAAATTATCAGAGCCTGGAGGACAACATTTTTGCCTCTGGTCTCTCATTTTTTTCTCTCCATGTTCAAAGCCATCTTTCTCAGTGTTACTGACTTTTGTGACTAAATAGATATTTTGGAAATATTTAATTATACAAATAGGCATTATACAATTGTAAAACAAATATATAATTAAGTATACTAGATATATATTTCTACTCGTCATCATTCCCATTAAATTTTTGTTATTGAAAATGTAATGTTACCAGTCTTATCTTCATCAGTGCCAACATTGTTGTCTGTGACTCTGTATTCATTGATTCCTTATTCCTTGAGGGCTCCTGAAATAGAGAACATAGATTTTAAATGTAAATTTGGATGAAGTTTTATTCAACAAAATATCATGTGTTCATGAACACATACATGTAGCATGCATTCCTTTTTATTTTTTTGAAATCACAGTTTAAAAAGTGATTTTGATTAGATGAGATCGGATGCATTCAGGGTGGTATGGTGATCAGTCAGTATTTAACCATAGCATACAAATAGATTTTGGGAGCCCATTCCACATAGAAGGATACTCTTTCAGCCTAGACACAGTGGAATTCTGGGGGAGGGCCTAGCCCCTGCTCCAAATGATATGACAGACTTTGAAGATACCCCATAGGGAGAAGAAAAGGGATGGGATAAGGAGTCAGTGGGGGGCAGGAGAGGAGGGGAGGGAGAGGGAACTGGGATTGACATGTAAAACAAGCTAGTTTCTAATTTAAATTTCACAAAAAGGAAAAAAAACTGATTTTGAACTAACAATTATGTCAATAACTGTGATCATTTTCCAGTTTTGAGTTGTTATATTCTAGGATTTCTCAGACTCCATAATAACACAAGTTAATTCTTACAATGATTTTCCCTAATGGATTTGTAAATCCCATTTGTTCTGATTCTGAGGAACAATCAGTAATATAAGCATTATGTACTAAAGTAGAAGAAATAAAACTTGCCTCAATATTTATGTATTTGTTTTAAGGCCATGAACATCTTATCAAAAAATTATTTTCCATGATACCAATGTTCTACACTTGAAAAAATTTATTATACTTTAATTGACTAATTAATTAGTTGTAAGTATATCAGAGGACAAAATATATACATTTATTCTCTCTCTCCTCTCTTCCTCTCTCTCTCTCTTTGTCTCTCTCTCTATCTCTCTTTCTCTGCTGTGTACACTTCTGGTGTAAAAACCTGTTCATAAGACTTGGCAGCAAGCCTCTTTACCCACTGAGCCAACATGCCAGTCCACAATTTCCACTTTTTATTTCATGTGCTGGTATTGTTTCCACAAGGTTTGCTTCTTCAAGACATATAACACTGTGAATAAAAAAGAAAATGGCAGCCTAGTTATACAAATTATAATATGGAAATTTATCCTGTAATTTTACTCTTTATTTTTTAGTGTTAAAATAGAAATTAAGCTACAATATAAACCTGAATGAAAGACTTCTGTAAAAATAAGGCAGAATTAAGAATCAAAGACAAATAAACACAAAAATGAGGTATTAATTACAGAATCCTCAGAGGCACACACAACAATACAGTCTATAGTCATTACTTTTGGTTGCCCAACATATTTAGAGGGCAAGACAATATTTCTTATGATTTCATATGATTATTTTAAGAACACAGAAATCTGTCACTACAGACCAGCTTTTGTAGTAGTGCTGGAAGGTGCTACACATCCTGGAAGGGGGAAAAGACATCGATGTTCTTATCCATACTGTAACTTTCTTGTTGAAGCACAGACCTACCACTAAAGATGTTGCCACAGAAGTAATAATGGAAAAAATATGCTTGTGGCAGTTAACTTCTTTGTTTTTATTTTTTTGGATTGATATTAAGAGCTGGTCTACAGTTTGTAATTATTGTGTGGTACTCTAATCAAAACTCAGGGCTTAGAAAGTCATAATTCTTATGCATGAATATATTGATATTGTTTTTATAAATGATTATGTGGAATTGCCTTCTAAGTACTTATGTTTATGTCTAGTGATTTATGCTGCTCTCACCCTAGGTCAGAAAGGGTTCTTACTACATAGAATAGGGATGAATGCACAGACACATAACTGCTTAAAATGTTGAGAATAGGTGACTGAATTCTCAGCTTCATAGAGGGAGTCTATATCAACTCACCCTCCTTCCAAGGTTCAGGAAACATCCCAGAGAAGGAGTGGGGAGCGGTATAACAGCTTGAGATAGGGAAGATTACTGTGGATTGCTGGCCTCTAGGTATGATATGGTCTGATATATGATCTCAAAGCATCTGTGATTCCTAAACAGAGTGTGGTGGGATCCTGAAGCTCCATCTCTAGCTGAGGAATTCTTGGTAGTTAATGTCTGTTGTGGTGAGGGGATCACATTTCCATGGTGGATTATTCATTGGGTGGTAGCCTATGCAGATGAGTCCATGGTGATATTCATACTGGATAAACTTTTCAGATTTAGTGAATTTAAAAACAAACATAGAATAAAGTCAGAGGTCATGAAGGGGAGAGGTTTGATAGGATTAATTACAGAGAGAGTGTGAGGAGGTGAGTGGTGGTAGGTATAACAAGAATATAGTGAATAAATATATGAAATTGCCAATTTTAAAAAACAGATTATCAACCCTACCGTATTCTATAATCACTTGAAGAACGCCAAGTGAAAAAAAACATACACAGTGTTTTGTATGTTTTGGCATTAAACAGATGAAACAACTTAAAGGATTGGTGATGTCAGAACACCTACCTATCTAGAGTTCAAGTCACGTGGGACAATCCTTAATCGCCTGCTATGTTACTCATTGCACACACACCAATTCACTTTCTCTGAATTGTAAAACAAAATATCACTGATATCATTATTAGCTGTGTTTATTATCATACACAGAAGCTCTTTGGGATTTTCATTTTAAGTATGAATTTTGTTAGAAATTTATAATGAAAGTAGCTTACTGATACTCTTGGTGTTGATACAGAGTCATCAGAAAAATGGCATGTCAGTTCCCATCTCCATTTCTGAACATCTGGCAAAGAGGGTGAGGTACTCATACCTTATAATTCACTGTCATACTAGATAAAAAATGGAGTAATTTCCACAGGAAGTACATATGACATGAAATAATGAAGATGAAGACACTTTTTCATGAAAGTAATTATTAATGATCCACACTCTGTAATTTTGAGCAAGTTTTGTGAAACAATGAACATCAACTGAAATAAATTCTAAGTGATTATTAGTACTCTATTTGTTGGGTTAAAACATTCAATTTAGAAATATAATTAAAGCACACTAAAGCTGGAATCCATGATATCCTTAGGCTTCATAAGCTTTTCATTTTTGATACTGACATGGTTAAATCACATTTCAAAAGGACTGTTAAGATAATTAAGTTTTCTTTATTTTGTTTCAGTCTTTCTATAATTGATATATGCTAAATCTAGAAAAATGTTATTTTCCATGACATTTTTCAAAAGCATTTATTAAAAGTGATACCATGCAGCATTGTGTGTGTGTGTGTGTGTGTGTGTGAGTGTGTGCAGCTACTTCAACTATCCTCATTTACAAAGTATTCACAGTTTTACTTGGAAGCACACTAGCATGTATTGATATTATGTTATTTTATTTTATTTATTGTCGAAGCAATTGGTATGGAGAAGTTATACCTTACAAACAAATATGTAAAATATATAGGGTTATAAGCAGAATAGTATTGGAGTTTAAAATTATAATGCTTTTTGCCAATAATCTTAAAGTATATTTTTAAAAATTTACTTAATATTTGAAAGAAAATTTAAAACTGAGGCCATCCTCTAAATACAAAAATGGAAAAAAGTAGCTTTAAGGTTTTAGTAATTTTTTATTGCAATAGCCAAGAATGTAAGAAATTAAGAAAAGAAAATAGGTTTAGGAAAATTAATTGTCTGTTAGGCAGCACTGAAAGAAAACAAACAGGATATTCATGCCAGGATTGGGAAGATTAAAAATCACAACGATTGCTTATTACTTACTTAAAAAAGACAAAAGTTACTAGCTACTCTATGAAGCAGAATTTAAATGATTCTAGATTGCGCTACCAAGCACGGAAAATATTTCTGAGGCTCACAAGATGGCTCAACAGATAAAGCCACTTACTGCCAAGTTTTCCTGAACAAAACTTAATACCACGGACATACATAAAAATGATTCTCACAAATTGTCCTCTGATGATATGTGTATCTGATTATTCTTTGTCAATAAGAACTTGGGAGTCAAGAATCAAGGTAAGAACCTGAATGACCAGAGAAGTGCAGAGAAGTGAACAGTGACTTCCTAACTCTGTTGTTCCTCCATCTACAAGTGCCAAGATCTTCTCTAAGCTCCTCCCTACTGTTTGTTGTCACTCTACCTGTCTGTCCTCAGTCATCCAAAAGCTATATTGTTAAATTTGGTCAGTTAGTAAATAACTCCATCCTCTGATTCAAAGAAAACTTTATTGTCAGAAGGTAATCAAGATATCACATAACATCACAATCTTTTTGCACACTGTGAATATGTGCCTTTGTCAAAGCACCTTTGCATTGGTTTAATAAGGAACTGAATGGCCAATAGCTAGGCAAGAAAAGATGTTAGGTAGGATTTCTGGGGACAGAGAGAGTTCTGAGAAGAAAAGAGAGTCACCAGTCTAAGAAACCAGTCTAAGATATCAGTGAGCTTTTATAGTCACTAAAAAGTCTCCTTGTCATTATTGGAAAACTGGCAGTCCCAATAAAAAGGTACAACAAGAGTATGATTCTTCAGAGAGTAGAAAAGGATGGTCGATAGAAACAAGGAGCTTCCAGAGATTTCAAAGTCTTTTTGGGTCATTTATTGGCAGTATCTGTCAGTTGACTTTTTGAAAATGAAGAGCAAACTTCAGCCATTGTGTGCCTCTCCCATCATTATAAAATCTGTTGGTAGGATGAAAAGGTTAGGGGTACTATCCTTATGAGGATGAGTATAAAATTAGCATGTTAAAGACATCATCCATATTTGAAACTGGTGTGTAGGTTTTCTATCCTACGTGTTTTAAGAAATTCTCTCATATGTGGTCACGCATTACTGTGTCACGGATGAATTGGCTTCCAAGTAACTAACGAAGTGTGAGAAGCCACAGAATATGACATATCTGAAGTGTTTTGGTTCCTCCAATGCCCAGGTCTCTCTCATCGATTTCTTTAGTTCTTGCTTTTCTCCTTGTTTGATCCTATATTTCTTTCTTCAGAATAGAATACCCATACCTAGATGATACTTCTCCTGCTTGGAATGGGTACTGGAAACAAAATGCAAAGCAGAGAAAAAAAAAAACGTAGCCTATGACTGACATGGAAGATTGTCGGGGGAGGGGAGGGATTCTGTTTTTCAGAATCCCTGAACAAACTTTAAGTGCTGCAAGAACTTCCTTCAATAACCATGGGACACAAGAGGTTAACTTTCCTGCCTAAAATACAAGTAAACATGCAGCAATGGAGAGAACATTTCACCAGATTTATCTTTCTTACAAATGACTTTCTTAGTAGTATTATGATTCATCAATACAACATACTCTCATGTTTGTTGTGTTATTTTGTTTAAAAAACTAATGGTTTTTGAGGACAGGAGAAAACAAACAGAATGTCAAAGCCCAGGGTGCTCATAAATCTTCCAAATATTACTCATCTTCTTATAAATCCTCCACCTGCATCATCTTAACACTTGGGTGTTTTGATTTTTCCTTAAAACAAAACATAAATAGAAAATAGCATGAAATATTCAAGGGAATTGTAGTTAAAAACAAAATGTATTGCTATTCACCAGTTGAATAGCAGTGACAAAATCCCTAGAAGGAAAGACCATGAATTGGATGCTATTTTTAGTACAAAACAGAAACACAAAGCAAGGGTGTCTCTTGATGTTTTATTCATTATGCTGAAAAAGTATGTCTTATCCCATTATGCTCACAGTAAGGTTTTAATTTCTGTTAGAACTGTGAATTAAATATAAAAAATTAAATTTTTTTGATAATTGCTTTTCCTTTTAGGAAGATTTTTCTTTTGAAAATTGCCTTATAGTCTTATTCAAAGAGTAATCAGATAAATTATTTCTCATCTGTTAACAATAAGATCTAAAAGTGAATGATGGATACTTTTTCTTGTTAGCTTTTTAATTAAGATAATTTCATTTGCTTTATTGTTCTTTGAGATTATAGTGATTCATTGAATGGTGGCATAGGCTACTTCTTTAAACTGAATCCTCTTAAGAACATTGGATATTTTTAAAGGAATAGATTTCTATAGATAGCATTGATTTAAGATCTTCCTAGGTTTCTCTAAATTATTTCATATTAATCCACGTAACACATATAGGTATGTATGTGTAGCCCTCTTGTTAAATAAAGAAGATGCCCTCTTATGTATAATAGGACCATTAAGTTTAGTGAGACAGCGAATGATTATTATACTTAACAAAAAGCTGATGGAGCCAATATTTAATATTAATTTTATTTAATAGGAATTTTGTAGAATGCTATAAGAACTTGACTGACAGGAAGTTAATTGTTCGTACTGCTACATATTCCAAGACAATATTGTACGGTATCCTCTCTGAAGAATCAATTTTGTCTATTGGGAAATTTGCATACTTTAATAAATGAAATAAAAAATACAATGAAAGTTGTTTTAAAATTTGACCTTGACAATTCTATAACTATATACCCTCTATTATAAAAGTCTATATTGTAAAATTACCCTATCCAATGTTGGGCGTTGGTGGCCCATGCCTTTAATCCCAGCACTCAGGAGGAGGCAGAAGCAGGCGGGTCTCTGTGAGTTCGAGGCCAGCCTGGTCAATAGAACAAGTTACAGGACAAGCTCCAAAACAATACTTTGGCTTTGGTTTTCTTTTTCTTCTCTCTGAACTCTCCACATTTTTCTCTATATCTGATTCCAGGTTTTTATTATTTAGACATATTAAGATCTCTATTTACACTTCTGCTTCTCCAAATATTAAGCATGTATTTAATGACTTTAAACTTTCACATGTCCACTTAATTTTGTTTGATAAATATGTTAATATTTTCCCTATAGGTAGAATTTTAACCAGAAGATGCTTATTTGTCTTTCAATCATTTCAAATCTAAATGTTTCCAAGTTCCTCACAGTATTAGATCTATTAAGTACCCCAAGACTCCTAGATAATGTTAATATAAATTCACTGGTCATTAATGAATTCCTCAGTAGAAATACATACTCTTTTCATCAGAACTGTTAATCAACACATAATGGGAGGACACCCTGTCTGTATGAACTTTTGCTTTAATATTGGAAATTATCAGTAGAAGGTGCTGGGCAAATGAGCTATTCTGAGAGAAAAGAACACTGGATTTCATTGTCAAACAATTGATCTAAGTCTTTAACACTGAAGTTCATACTACATCTTTTAGAAGGCTCAGAGAAACATATAGCTTCTACTTACCTATTATCTAGATGGTCTTGCCTGAGGCCATATGAAGAGCAAACATTTCTCCATAGGAAGGTTATTAACTTTTCTAAAATCACTGTGACCTGTTCTCTAATTGTAGCTCTTTAACAGCTCTCGTGCTTTCCCTCTCCTATTCTGTTGTCTCTGATTTACACATCTTCATAATAGAGACACGATACAGTCTGGGAAACTTCCAACATGCTGACAAAGTTTGATCTGATGTGGCATCTGATCATGTCACTGATTGGGAAAGAAGAAATGAAACTCATGAGGCTAAAACGAGGAATGGAAGTTATTGGAATTCATACTGATGCTTGGAAAATAGTGATTTCTGAGCTGCTTGGGGCTGCTGTGGGGGAGGTAATTGCTTCTCTCATAGGACTGAGTTTTCCCTATAACAGAAATTGGTTGGGTGCATTGTTACAATGGAAGTCCTGCCACTCCTCTGACGGCTTTCTGCAAGCACCTGATCAATGGACACAGGGCTCTATCCATATGATGTCAGCTACCTCAGTGTGACACCTAAAAAGGGTTCTTTCCATGTGATGTCACCTACTTTGGTGTGAAAACTCACATGGGCTCTCTCCATACGATGTCAAATACCCTGGTGTAACTCTTACAGGAGCTCTCTCCATTCAATGTCAAGTACCTTGGTGTGATACCTCATGGGGACTCCAGCCAAAATTCGTGTTGTTGGAACTATCTAAGGACCAGAACTTTTAAATAATAAAATCATTTTTATTCGCATTCCAATATCAGTTGCATTCATTTAGCAAAACCAAACAGGCAATTGCTTATGCTTTTTTCATTTCCTCACAATATCACTATCTTAATTTCAATAGGGCTTTTGAGAATATAACAAAAACCAATCTCTTACAATTGTAGTTTCTGAATAAAAATACTTTTTAGGAAACGTTTTGTATAAAAGCAGTAGAAGTAAATGTCAAGCAACTAATTATTAGACAAAATCACAAGAAGTGTTTAGAGGTAATTATATATCTACCATAAGAAAAGACTTTTATCTGTGATAATTTGAATTAGTCACAATAAACATAAAAGTGGCTATAGATTGCTAAATAATTTTAGTTAGAAATAACAACACATGAAAACACCTTTTTTGTTAATTAGTAAGACATGATATTCTCAACTAACTCCATTTTTGTTTTGCTTGTTTTTTGTGCGACTTTATCTTTATCTTATTTCTTACTCCAAAATGGCCTAAAACTTACAATCTTTATACTTCAACCTCCCAAATGATTAAATTACAAGCATGTGTCATCTAATTCACTAAAAAATGCTATTTTTCTTATCTTTCTTTTTTGAGTTAGGATGTGGGTTTCATTTAAAATGCTTATTTTCAGCTTTCTAATAAATTGAATTTGAGTCACAAATATTTTTATCTTACAAACAAAAACAATAAGGTAAAACACAAATGGTACAAAAAGCTCCAATTTCTTTACTTTTGGAATGTTAAATCTCATTTTAGTTTGGTGAACAAATGGCCTCGTATGTATTCAACTCTTCTTAGTATACACAAATAACCGAAACAGAATTTTATGACAGGAAGATAGCCCAATTTCCCAACACTTACTTGCTTCAGCCCTAATAGCTCCTTAAATTTACTTTACATTACTTAAGATTTTCCAAGGCTCTATTATTTACCATTATTTTACTCTTTGATAATCATTTCCAGCTATTTTCGATTAAATCAGATGAACATAATTATATTTATCAATCAAGACTCTTTTCTCTGTAATATGTTTGGAAGCTATTACTATCCTAAATCAATGTGTCAGTTTATTTTAATATCACTAATTAAAAAGTACTTAATGCTGGGTTTGTTGTGTATATATAGTAAACATATATTTACATGTTTTAAATTTCAAGAAAAAATGTTTTTAAATGTTTTGTCACAATGATAGAGCATTACCAAATATGAGAGGCATACACATGCTGTAAAATTAAACATTTAAATTTAGGTTGACTGTAATTGTTAAACTGTAGCTGGTGGTATCATATTAGATATTAAGGGAGTTGAGGAAGGAGAATTACATGTTCAAGACCAACATGTGTCATTTACTGAACTCTCTGAAAATTTAAAAGACAAAGACAAAGAAGGAGGGAAGAAAGAGCTGATGATTAGATATTATTTACATATTTTGCAGGTCTAAATGTGTGGTTATAATTTTGATGTATTTTAATAGTTTCTGCCTTTTAACTGTGTGTATATATACTTGAACAAAATTTAAATTTTACATGATATGTCACATGTTCTTGTAGCAGTTGTGTATTAAATTTGAAATTAAAACATCTGACCTTACTGGAAGAAGTCACTTAACTCTGCTGACATGCCATGAGAATAGGGTTCTGTCCCATTCAAAACCTGAAGGGGCATTGCTTACAAGCAATACATGAACTCCTGTCCATAGTATCCAAGTTTACCAGTTTATCACTGTCAGTTATCTTCACTAGATTCTTGAGAAGAATGTGTGGTATGCAGCATTTGAAAGGGAAGTTCCATACATGTCTGTTTGCTTCATTTGATCCAGAGTGTAGTTTAAGCTTGATTCTTCTCTATTGATTTTCTATCTGGATGATCTATCTACCAATAAAAGAGTGAGGTTGTGAGACTCTCACTGCAATTGTACTACAGTTTATTTCTCTCTTAAGGTATAATTGATATTTACTTTATATATTTGTGTGTTCTAACATTGGTTACACATTTACTTATAATTGTTATGTATTCTTCAAGAACTACAGCCTTATATAACGATTTTCTTTGACTCCTTGTAAAGTATTTTAATTGAAATATATTTTTACAATACATATAACTCTGCACTTTTTTAATTTTCTGACTGTGTGGAATATCACTTTTTATTGTTTAAGTTCCAGTATATATTACAGGTGAAATGTATATCTTTTAGGCAACAGTTAGTCTTGTGTGTTATTTTAATTCAGTAAACAGCTCTGTTCTTAAGTTACATGATTTTAATTTGTTACTTAATTAAATTTAAAAAATCTTATTTTATATACCAATCCCAGTTCCCCCTCTGTCTCATCCTCCTGTGACCTCCACCAACCCCCACCCCCAGCCCCATCCACTCCCTTGGGTGGGTAAGGCCTCCATGGAGGATCATCAAAGGCTGCCATCATCTGGAGCAGGACCTAGGTGCTCCACCATGTATCTAGACTCTGAGAGTATCCATCAGTAGTGAATGGGCTCCCAAAGTCTGTGCTTTAAGTATAAATACTGGTTCCACTGCCAGAGGTCCCGTAGACTGCGCTGGTCTCCCATCTAACACCCACTGTTGAGCCAGGCTTTGAGGTCTCTTATGCTCAAGTTACATCTAGTATGACATTTAGTTTCCTTCTACTACATATGGATCAAGATGTAAAATGCTCAGATCATTCTCCAACATCATGTTTGCCTGCATACGGTCATGTTTCTGTCATGACATTAGTATAGGAAATCTCTGAAATTGTAAACCAACTCCAGTTGTCTTCAGAGCAACAGAAACCCTAAGACACGAAGAAATATATTATTGTGTTATATTTAGCCTCTTTGGGGGTAATCCACCTTGAGGGTATTAGTTTAACAGCTTGGAGACTACTATGTAAAAATATTTTTGAAATGTACTAACAGATGTTTCATCAAAGGCTCAGCATGTTATCACATAACAAATGATCCATGTACCAGGGATTTTCACCTCTTTGTTGTATCCTACCCTATGGATTCTTTCACCAAAGCCCTTGAGAAATCTCTTAAATTATGTCATTCTTTAGTTATACAACTATAAAATCTTCACAAAACTTCTACATTGGAAAATGTATTTTTAGGAAACTTGACTTCATATCCCTGGGCCATAATCACTCATAAGGAAGCCCTGTTAATTCACTGTGAGAACTATAAACATTCTCAATTGATTAGTTATAATATAAACCACTACATTTCTATGGAGCTTGAAGTATACAGAAAGAACTAAAAACAATGGAATCTTGAAATTTGCAGACAAATGGATGGCACTAGAAGAAACCATCCTGAGTGAGGTAACCCAGTCCCCCCCAAAAAAAGGAACACGGTATGTACTCACTCATTTATGGATTTTAGACATGAATCAGGGGAGTGCCAGCATACAATTCCATTGGCAGAGAGTCTGGGAGACAGAACCTTCATCCAGCTACTGATGAAAGCAGAGGCAGATGTCCACAGATAAACACTGAACTGAACTCCTGGAATCCAGTGTCAGAAAGGGAGAACTGATGGGCAAAGGAGTTAAGACTGGACTGGTTTAACCCACAGAAACAGTTGACCTGAACAAGGGGAGTGCTGGGACTCCAGAGTAATGGCTATGTGGAAAGCATGGACTGACCCAGACTCCCTAAATGTTGTGTCAGTAAGGAGGCCTAGGTAATCTATGGGGCCTTGGGTAGTATTTATCCCTGGTGTACAAATGGACTTTGAGTGCCCATTCCAAAATGAGGGATGCTTTCCACATATAATACGTATAAATTGCAAGCTTTCTATTCAAAATATGAAATCAAAAAAGAGCCCCTCAATTATAGAGTTTATATCATGGCATAAAATCTTACGATCCATGTTTTTAAAACAAAACACCTTGCTCTCACAGAATTAAAGAAAATTTGTACATCATAATTCATTGAAGTTTTATCCAGCAGAAAATTGATAGCACTTCTTTACTCATACAAAGTAAATGAAATACAATAAGAAGTCTTCTGTCATTGTAGTAATGCATTGCAGATTTGTTTAGCTCAATGGGGAAGTGCTCATATGTTTATTAGCTTTTATTATCTTCTTATTATAAGTTATATTTCACTTCCTGGCATGCAGGAAAATATGTCATGAGGGTAGCTGAATCGGGCACAGCCTGTGCAGGAGAAGATTAAGTTTGCCCAACACTAGAAGGAACAATCGATGGCCAGGTTTTATCTATTTCAACATTAAATTGAAGGGTTATTCTGCCTGAGTTATGAAAGAAGTAAACTAATTTGCAGAAACATCATCAGTTGTGAACAGGAAAAATGGTCTGATAAAATGTGATATTTCCTTTGGTTTTGTGTTACTTGTAAGATCAAATGAGAATATTTTCCTTGTATTCCTTTACAGAAATATTTATTTAAACACTTTAAGTTTTGTAAAAATACAATGCATTTTCACACAAAAGAGAGAATACAAACATTCAGTTTCCTATAAATATGCTTCTTTATTACTTAATTTCTATTAAAAGTATTAATTTTATTGCTTTCCTTTGCACATGATAAAGAGGAGAACTCTTTTCTAAAGTACTCTGGTTCTTACACAAGAAAGAAAGCAGTCCATGCATTGTTTACAGTAGGGATAATAAAGTATCACACAGACAAAATCATCCTCTTTTTTCCTGTATCCTTTGATATTCCTTTACTTTTTGAACCAGTTAGATAATACTGTCCATCCTATGCATCCCGCTACAAATGAGCCTAGTTCCTAGGATTGCATTAAATGAGTTTTGTATAAAGTATAAAATGTTGAAAGTAAAGAGTCTTGCCAAACTAAGGTATTCATCATCTAAAAGTCTTCATTTTATTTTACACACAGTTCTGGAAAAAATACGTTCATGTATCACATGATTGTCTATTGGAATTTATACTTGAGTGGAAATTTTCAGAATTTTCATTTAAGTAAGATCCTGTGACTTACACTTTTATAAAATTGGAAATACCATTCAATATATAAATCATTAAAACATATTCTAAGAAAAGACAATAATCCACATGGCAAATACAATCAATTTCATGTATAAAAGTTATTCTATGTGTCACTTTGGATGGTCCTCATTTATAATTATTGATTAGACATCCGTCTAGATGTAACTGCTAATGTCTTACAGATGCGTAATATATAAGTCAATACAGTTAGTGAACTATTTTACCTTACATAGTGGTATTATTTATCTACTTCTTTATTATTTATTTTTATTTAAATTAAAAAGAATCTTATTTTTCGTACAAATCCCAGTTTCCTGTCCCTCCTGTCCTTCCATTCCCCATTCTACCTCCACATCCACTCCTCAGAGAGGAAGAGGCCACCCATGGGTGATCATCAAAGTCTGTCACATCAATTGGGGCAAGACTGAGGCCCTCCCCCATGTTATATAGGCTGATAGATCATTATATATATTAGATGCTCTATATTTTAAGTTACTTCAGCATATGGTACATAGTGTTCAATAAATGTTGTGGTTTATCCAAACAAATGTATTCAGTTTTAAAGTAATTTTTAAGTATCTTTCCATAAGATTATGCCAAGAAAAGTCATAGGAAAACTTCAAAGGGTATAAAATGATCTTTGTCATTATTTAAATTATAATTGATATAAAGCAAATATTTTGAAGTATCATGATTCCACATGACAACATCATGTTGTGGTTCTTTGAAAATCCTAGGAAACTTGAATTTAAATGATTAACTGTAAAATGAATTATAAGTTCAGATCCTATGAAGATCAAATATTTGAAATATACATAAAATGTGGGTGTTGCTAATAAGTATAAATGTGGAATAATTAGTGGTATGTCAAGTTATATAATTGGCTTTAGCTTATCACTGTCTTCACAGAACTACCAAGCTAAGTAATGTTGTCCCGAGGAAATTAAGCACTGTTGCACTGTTTCTGGATCACTGTGATGTCTTGAATTTTCAGACCTCTATGATATTAAAGAACTTAAGCAATTCATTTGCCTCAACAAGTCTTTTTGAAAAGAAAAATAGTATTAAGATGCTTGTATATAGTATATTTATAATATGCTCTTTGTTTCTATGGCTCTTAATTTTTGTCTTTTATAAAAACTTTATAGAATTGAGTATTTTTCTCTTAAAAATCATGATGTTATATTTACATTTATTTGCAAAGTTCATTTAAATATAATCATTATATTAAAATATAATTTAATGTAAATATAAATGTAAAATAACATCCTATGAATTGCTATGTAGGTGCTTATAATTATTTGTATTAAAATTGATGAATCATTTTTATTTGTGTTTTAGTTTACAGATTTATGTGCTGGTATGTGTATCTGAGTGTAGTTACCTCCATAGGCCAGAAGAGGGCGCTGGGTTCCCCAGAAATGGCAATATAGGCTTTTGTGGGTACTCTGACATAAGTGCTTGCAAATAACTAGGAGATTTCTACAGAGCAGCATGCGTTTCTTAATCACTGAACCATATGTCCAGCCCTGGTTCTCATTATGTAGTTGTTTTTTTTTAATGCAGAAAATATTAACAATATCGTTCATGAAAAAGAACTTGGAGAGATCCAGGATAGCAGGAACATACTTAAACAAAATAAAAGCTATATACAGCAAACCAATAGCCAACATCAAACTAAATGGAGAGAAACTCAAAGTGATTCCCCTAAAAACAGGAACAAGACAAGGTTGTCCACTCTCTCCATACCTCTTAAATATTGTAGTTGAAGGTCTAGATAGAGCAATAAGACAACAAAAAGAGATCAAGGGGATACAAATTGGAAAGGAAGAGGTCAAACTTTATTTGCAGATGAAATGATAATTTACATAAGTGACCAAAAAAAATCTCTACCAAGGAACTCTTACAGGTGATAAAAACCTTCAGCAAAGTGGCAGGATACAAGATCAACTCAAGAAAATCAGTAGTCCTAATATATACAGATAATGAAAGGGCTGAGAAAGAAATCACAGATATATCTTCCTTTATAATAGCCACAAACAACACAAAATATCTTGGGGTAATATTAGTCAAACAAGTAAAAGACCTGTATTGCAAGAACTTTGAGTCTTTTTTTTTTCTTTTTTCTTTTTTTTTTATTTTCCAGTTTAAATTTAGATAAGAAACGAGGTTGCTTCACAAGTCAGTTCTAGGTCCCTCTCCCATTCCCTCCCCTCCTCCCCTGCCCTCCCCCCCAACCCTCCCCTGTTATCCCCTCATTCCCCCAGGGAGAGTGAGGCAATCCATGGGGGTGTCCATAGTCTGTCATTTTATATAGGGCAGGGCCTAGACCCTTCCCCAAGAGTTCAGGGTGAGAGTGCACCTCACATTGTTCTATGGGAGTCCAAAGTCCGTGTGTATACTTGGGATGGGTACTGATCTGCTGCAAAAGGCTCAATAGATTCCCTAGGCCTCCTCACTGACACCCAAATTCAGGGGGTATTGATCAGTCCCATGCTGGATTCCCAGGCTGATGCCTGGGTTTCAAGAGTTAACCTTTGTCTAGTCAGCTGTTTCTGGGGGTTAAACCAGCCCAGTCTTAATCCCTTTGATCACCAGTCCTCCCTCTCTGTTACTGGCTTTCTTGAGTTCAGCTCAGTACTTAACCAAGGGAGTGTGCCTCTTCTTCGATCAGCCACTAAATGAAGTTTCTGTTTCCCAGACTCTCTGGCCATAGGATTGTAGGCTGGCACTCCCCAGATCTATGTCTAAAATCCATATATGAGAGAGTACATGCCATGTTTCTCTTTTTGTGACTGGGTTACCTCACTCAGGATGGTGTCTTCTAGTGTCATCCATTTGCCTGAGAATCTCATGATTCCATTATTTTTTTCTGCTGAATAGTACTCCATTGTGTAGATGTACCACATTTTCTCTATCCACTCTTCGGGTGAGGGACATCTAGGTTGCTTCCAAGTTCTGGCTATTACAAATAAAGCTGCTATGAACATAGTGGAACAGACATCTTTGTTGTATGAATGGGCATCTTTTGGATATATGCCTAAGAGTGCAGTTGCTGGGTCTTGTGGTAGGTTTATTCCCATTTTTCTGAGGAATCTCTATACCGATTCCCAAAGTGGCTGAACTACTTGGCACTCCCACCAGCAATGGAGGAGTGTTCCCCTTTCACCACATCCTCTCCAGCATAAATTGTCATTGGTGTTTTGATTTTAGCCATTCTGACAGGAGTGAGGTGGTATCTCAGAGTTGTTTTGATTTGCATTTCCCTGATGGCTAAGGATGTTGAGCACTTTCTCAAGTGCCTCTCATCCATTTTAGACTCCTCTATTGAAAACTCTCTATTTCCAGGGAACTCTTACAGCTGATTAACTCCTTCAGCAAAGTGGCAGGCTACAAGATCAACTCAAGAAAATCAGTAGCCCTACTATATACGCATGAGAAAAGGGCTGAAAAAGAAATCAGAGAAACAACACCCTTTACAATTGCCACAAACAACATAAAATACCTTGGGGTAATGCTAACCAAACAAGTGAAAGACCTGTATCGTAAGAACTTTGAATCTTTAAAGAAAGAAATTAAAGAAGCCCTCAGAAAATGGAAAGATCTCCCATGCTCTTGGATTGTTAGGATCAATGTAGTAAAAATGGCAATCCTGCCAAAAGCAATGTACAGATTCAATGCAATCCCCATTAAAATCCCAGCACAATTCTTCACAGACCTTGAAAGAACAATATTCAATTTTGTATGGAAAAACAAAAGACCCAGGATAGCCAAAACAACCCTGTTCAACAAGGCAACGTCCGGAGGCATCACCATCCCTGACCTCAAGCTCTATTATAGAGCTATAGTCCTGAAAACAGCTTGGTATTGGCACAAAAATAGACAGGTAGACCAATGGAATCGAATTGAAAACCCGGGTATTAACCCACACACGTACGAACATCTGATCTTTGACAAAGAAGCTAAAAATATACAATGGAATAAAGAAAGCATCTTCAACAAATGGTGCTGGCATAATTGGAGACTGGCATGTAGAAGAATGCGGATCGATCCATGTTTATCGCCATGCACAAAACTTAAGTCCAAATGGATCAAAGACCTCAACATAAATCCAGCCACACTGAACCTCTTAGAAGAGAAAGTGGGTGGTACCCTTGAACGAATTGGTACAAGAGACAGCTTCCTGAACATAACACCAGTAGCACAGACAGTGAGATCAACAATTAATAAATGGGACCTACTGAAACTGAGAAGCTTCTGTAAGGCAATGGACACAGTCAGCAAGACAAAAAGGCAGCCCACAGAATGGGAAAAAATATTCACTAATCCCACATCTGACAGAGGGTTGATCTCCAAAATTTACAAAGAACTCAAGAAGCAAGTCTCCAAAACAGCAAAGGACCTAATTAAAAAGTGGGCTGCAGAACTAAAAAGAACTTTGAGTCTTTAAAGGAAGAAATTAAAGAAGACACCAGAAAATGAAAGATCTCCCATGCTCTTGGATTGGTAAGATCAATGTAGTAAAAATGGCCATCTTGCCAAAAGCAATCTACAGATTCAATGCAATTCCCATTAAAATCTCAGAAAAATTCTTCACAGACTTTTAAAGAACAATCCTCTAGTTTATATGGAAAAACAAATGACCCAGAATAACCAAAAAAAACACTGTTCAACAAAGCAATGTCCAGAGGCATCACTATCTTTGAGTTCCAGTTCTGTTACAGAGCTATAGTCCTAAAAAAAAGCTTGGCATTGGCACAAAAAATAAACAGGTAGACCAATGGAATTGAATTGAACACCCCGATATTAAACCATACATGTTTGAACACCTGATCTTTGACAAAGAAGCTAAAAATGTACAATGGAAAAACTAAAGCATCTTCAACAAATGGTGCTGGCATAACTGGATGCTGGTCTGTAGAAGAGTGAAGATAGATCCATGTCTATCACCATGCAGTCTACAGATTCAATGCAATCCCTATCAAAATACAAGCATAATTTTACACAGACCTTGAAAGGGCAATCCTCAACTTTATATCGAACAGCAAAAGACCCAGGATAGCCAAAACAAACCAGTACAATGAAGGAACTTCAGGAAGCATCATCATTCCTTTGACAATGGAGTTATTTTCCTTGAAATACAAAGTAAATTCATTTCAAGTTTTTGTTTATGTGAGGTTTAATTCCTCTTCTAATTTCAACAGCAGACACAAATTCATGAGACGCATATTTTTAGAAGCTGCCAGACTAAGACATTGCACCATTTCCCTCCTGTACTCATCATCTCATTCATAGGCTTTGAAAATAGTGTTGATTTAAATGGCAAGGACTTAATCCCCTCTAATTCCACAATTCAAGACACAGTTTTTCAACTTAATTTGTACATGTATTGAAAGAAAATAATTATTTTTCCCCATGCATCAAACCCTGGAACAAAAGCACTGCTGTTAACTCCCCTGCATCATTTCTTATCATTTGGATTATAATAGGAGCTTATTGTGTTAATTACCTTTTTGCAAGTTCCTTCGCTCTCCATTAAAATAGTTTAAGAATTAAGATGTCTATGAATAAACCACTACAGTGTCAAAATATATTATCTTCTAAATAGCACCCATCCAAATTCCATGTCAGTACTTTAGCCATTTTAGCCACACATGGTTGCAATAACATCAGTTTTAGGATGAGTCATACCAACTATAAAATATCTACCTGTGGTGACAAGATGTATCAAATGAGATTCCAGAAAACTATTTAGCTGAATGAATAGAAACTTTGGAAATTTTTATTTAAACAAATTAGTTAACTAACTTGATCAAGGTAATAACTTCTGTTTAAGGCTTTACATGTACAAGGCTATGTGTTTTTCTAGACCTGAAGATGAATGGCAATATATGAAAATAGTAACCCATATTCATAATCAGGATGGAACACTGGGTATTTAAGAGATGACTTTAAACCAAGATTGATATGTGATATAGGTGACTATAATAATTGGAAAACCTGAAAATGGATTTGACTCTAGGTACACAAAGAATTGTCTAAAATATTTGTGTGACATTCAGAAGAAACTAGGGTTATTTGGAAGCCTCTGAAAATCTATATTAAATACAGCAGAAAATAAATGGAACTCCTTTAGAATACCTTCTATTCAGAGCATCCAAAGGAGACAGTTTGCAAAGCAAAAAGGAGAAAAGCTGTGTATTGAACACCAATTAAAGAGAGACCAAGAATATGAAAGTGGGCAGGAATGGTTGGAAGGAGGTGTTGTAGAGAAAAAATAGAAAATGATATGATTACAGTATAATCAAAAAGTAAAACAACCTAAAATTTACAAAAAAAAGAAATAAGAGTTCAAGTTTAGAGCAGAGCTTAATGTCTAAAATATCTGTCACAATGAAGAAAAATTGTAATTTTAAATAAATTTCACAAATAAAAAGCTTATGTAAAATGTATAGTACTACAGTTAATATGTACAGAGTATATGATTACCTTTTTCTTACTTTTGATGTATAATTAATATATTCAAAGATATGACTAATATTCTATATTGTGATGATGGTGGTTGTACTAAAAAGACCAACATGTCTGATGAAATATCCCAGCACCAGCAAAGAGAAACTTGATTTATACTTATTAGTCAAAAGCATCCAGGAGACCCTCAAAACAAGACATGTCATTCTGTCACCCTAATTTACTCTTCAGAACTTGAAAGCAAATGCATATTCTTGAAGACATTAGCTTCTGACAAAGGACTATGAAGTTTCAGTGTGGATAAGGTCTGCAAACATCCATCCTAAGGACTAGCCCTCAGGGCCAGAAGCACCTACGCCAGCAGGTCAAGGGAAATAGGGATCAGGGAACCAGGACCAGGGAACAAGGTAAACCGGGCCCTGTATCCTGGCCTGCCTTCCAGTGCCTGGGGATGCCTGGGCACTGCTACAGAGACTCCCCTCCTGGCGGGGAGCCCCAGATTCCTGGTTTTCTTTTCCAGCAATAGGACAAGTTTCCTGGTTTTCTTCTCCACCCACTGGACCAGTGCCTGCAGACTGCCAGTAAGCTTTCCCTCCCAGCACTAGCCTATGCTCCCCAGTTTCCCCATCTTCTTCTCCACCCAAAGGACCAGGCAATTCTGGAACTGTTTCTGAGCTTGTGCTCCAGTGCCTGGAGACTACGACTGAGTCTCCCCTCCAGGTGGGAGCCTATGTACCCCAGATTCCTGTTCTTCTTCTCCATCCATGGGACCAGGACTAGGACCAGGAAGAGAACTACCAGAGTATTGGACCTGCTTACACCCACCAAAATGGAACTTTGGTCTCCTAACCATCAGACCAGTAAGGGGCTCTTTCTGCACCCACTAGAAGAAGGAATGGAAGGAGACAATACAAAAACACACTCAGCAACAGAAAAACAAATGTGACACTGCAAGAATCTAGAGACTCCACACCAGCAAGACTCCAACATTCCAATTCAAATGAAGCAGAAGAGAATGACCTTAAAACCACCTTCATGAAAATGATAGAGGTCCTAAAAGAGGATATAGGGAAATCCTTCAAAGAAATAGATGAAAAAACAAACCAAAAAATGCAAGAAATGGAAGAAAAAGCAAACCAAAAATGCAAGAAATGGAAGAAGAAAAACATACCAAAAATGAAATAAATGGAAGAAAAGCAAACCAAAAAAAGAAAAAAAGAAAAGAAAAGAAAAATGCAACAAATTGACGAAAAGACAAAGCAAAAATTGCAAGAAACAACAGTACAAGCGTTGAAAACTGAAATAGAGACAAAAAAAAACACATACACACAATCTGAAGGAAGGCTGGAAACAGAAAAGCTGAGCAAATGACCAGGTACTGTAGATGTAAGCATAACTATCAGAATAAAGAGATGGAAGAATCTCAGGTGTTGAAGATACACTAGGAAAAATTGATTCATCCACCAAAGAAAATCTTAAGTCCAACAAATCCCTAACACTAAACATCCAGGAAATATGAGACACCATGAGCCTTGGGTAGTAGATCAGTATTTAACCCAGGTATACAAATGGACTTTGGACTCCCATCCAACAACGAGAGAAGCACTCTCACCCTGAACTCTTGGGGGAGGGTCTAGGCCCTGCCATGGATGAAATGACAGACTATGGACACCCCCATGGAGGGCCTCACCCTCCCTAGGAAAATGAGGGAATATTGGGGGGTTTGGTGAGAGGGTAAGGGAGGAGAGGAGGGAAATGGAGAGGGACGTGGAATTGACATGTGAAGCAACCTTATTTCTAATTTAAATTTAAATTTAAAAATAAAAATATATAAAAAGAAAAGACCAAACCAAAGAATAATAGGTATAGAAGAAGGTAAAGAAAAACACCTCAAAGGGGAAGAAAATATATTCAACACTACCATAGAAGAAAACTTTTCCAACCTAAAGAAAGACATGCCAATGAATGTACAAGAATCTTACAGGACACCAAATAGAGTGGACCAAAAAAAAAGTTCCTTCGCCACATAATAATCAAGACCTCAAATATACAGAATAAAGAAAGAATATTAAGAGCAGCTAAAGAAAAATGTCAAGTAACATATAAAGGTAAACCTATCATAATTACACCTGACTTCTCCATGGAAACTCTTAAAGCCAGAAGGTCCAGTATAGATATTCTAAGAGACCATGGATGTCAGTCTAGACTACTATACCCAGCAAAGCTATCAAGCACTATAGAAACAAAATATTCCATGACAAAACTAGATTCAAAGAATACATATCCACCCAGCCCTAAAGAAAGTTCTGGAAGGAAAAATCCATCCCAAGGAAACTACAACCAGAAAAGTATAGGTATTAGATAATCTCACCTTACCAACAGCCAAAAACAAAAAAAAAGGGATGGAATTCCACACATAATTCCACCACCACTAAGTATTCCAAATCAAAGAAGAAGAAGCAATCAATGGTCATTAATATCCCTCAATATTGATGGTCTTAATTCACCCATAAGAAGACACATGCTATCATAATAGATTTAAAGACAGAAACCATTCTTCTGTTGCATACAAGAAACATACCTCAGCCTCAAAGACACACATTACCCCAGAGTTAAAGGTTTGGAAAAGAGTTTCCAACCAAGTGACATAAGAAACAAGCAGGGATAGCAATCCTAACATCTACCAAATTAGACTTTGAAATAAAATCAATTAAAACAGATGAAGGAGGTCATTACATACTCATCACAGGAGAAATCCACAAAGATGAAGTTTCAATTCTGAACATCTATGCTCCAAATACAAAGACATCCACGTTAGTAAAAGAAACATTACTAAAATTCAAATCATGTATAAAGCCATACACACTTATAGTAGGTGACTTTAACATCCCAGTCTCACCACTAGACAGGAATACCAGAAAGAAACTTAACAACAACCAAAGGGGCTAATAGAAGTTATGACATATTTTGGATTAACAGATGTCTACAGAATATTCCATCCAAATAAAAAAGAATAAACCTTCTTCTCAGCACCACATGGAACCTTCTCAAAAATTGACAACATACTTGGCAATATATCAAACCTCAAAAGGTACAAAAAATTTGGAATAACTCCATGCATCTTATCAGACCACCATGCGTGAGCATTAGAATTCAACAACAACATGAATTGCAGAAATCTTACAAAATCATGGAAACTTAATGCACAATTGCACCGTTCCTGGGTCAAAGAAGAAATAAAAAAGAAATGAAAGACTTCCTAGAATTCAATGACAATGAAGACACAACATACCCAAACTTTGGGACACTTTGAAAGCAGGGCTACAAGGGAAGTTCATAGCACTAAGTGCCCACATGATGAAACTGGAGAATAGTTATACTAAAGAATCAACAGCACAGCTGAAAGTTCTAGAACACAAAGAAACAAACTCACCCACGAGTAGGAAACACCAGGAAATAATCAAACTGAGGACTGACATCAATATTGAAGCTAGGAAAACAATACAAAGAATCAATACAACAAACAGTTGGTTCTTTCAGAAAATCATCCAGATAGACAAAAGTTTGTCCAAACTTACCAAATGGCAGAGGGTGGACATGCAAATAATCAAAATCAGAAACGAAAAGAGGGACATGCAATGGACTCTGAGGAAATTCAGTGAATCATGAAGTCATAATTTGAAAACATATAGTCCACAAAACTCGAAAATTTAAAGGCTATGGACAATTTTCTGGATAGCTATCACTTGCCAAAATTAAATCAAGAAGAGATAAGCAATTTAAATAGACCTATAACCCCTATGGAAATAGAAGCAGTCATCAAAAGTCTCCCAACAAAAAAGCCCAGGTCCAGATGGCCTCAGTGCAAAATTATAGCAGAAATTCAAAGAACAGCTTATACCATGTATTCTCAAAGTATTCCATGCAATAGAAGCAGAAGGATCTTTGCCAAACTCTTTTCATGTGGGTTCAATAGCCTTGATACACAAGCTACTCAAAGACAGAACTAAGAAACAGAATTTCAGACCAATATCCCTCATGAACTTTGATGTAAAAATATGCAATAAAATAATGGTAAATCAGATCCAAGAACACACCAAAACAATAATTCACCACAATCAACTAGGTTTTATCCCAGGGATGCAGGGATGGTTAAACATACGAAAATCTTTCAATGTAATCCACCATATAAACAAGCTGAGAGACAAAAATCACATGATCATCTTACTAGATGCAGAAAAAGCCTTTGACAAAATCCAACACTACTTAATGATAAAGGTCTTGGAGAGATCTGGGATAACAGCAACATACCTAAACATTATAAAAGCTATATACAGCAAACCAACAGCCAACATCAAACTAAATGGACAGAAACTCAATGCAATTCCACTAAAATCAGGAACAAGGCAAGGCTGTCCACTTTCTCCATACTTTTCAATATTGCACTTGAAGTTCTAGCTAGAGAAATACGACAACAAAAGGAGATCAAGGGGAAACAAATTGGAAAGGAAGAGGTCACACTTTCACTATTTGCAGATGATATGATAGTTTACATAAGTGATCCAAAAAACTCTACCGGGGAACTCCTTCAGCTGCTAAATACATTCAGCAATGTGGCAGGATACAAGATCAACTCAAGGAAATCAGTACACCTACTATATACAGACAATAATAGGGATGAGAAATAAACTAGAGAAACATCACCCTTTACAATTGCCAAACAAGTTAAAGACCTGTGTCACAAAACTTTGAATCTTTAAAGAAAGAAATTAAAGAAATCCTCAGAAAATGGAAAGATCTCCCATGCTCTTGGATAGGTAGGATCAATGCAGTAAAAATAGCAATCCTGCCAATAGCAATCTACAGATTCAATGTAGATTGAATTGAATTAAATTAAAATACCAGCACAATTATTCACAGACCTTAAAAGAACAATAATCAATTTTGTATGGAAAAACAAAAGACCCAGGATAGTCAAAACAACCTTACTCAACAATGCAATATCTAGAGACATCACCATCCACGACCTCAAGCACTATTAAAGAGCTGTAGTCCTGAAAACAGTTTGGTATTGGTACAAAAATAGACAAGTAGAACAATGGAATCGAATAGAATACCCTGACATTAACCAATACTTGTATGATCATCTTATTTTCAACAATGAAGCTAAAAATATACAAAAGAAAAAAAGAAACATCTTCAACAAATAACTGGATGCTGTCAAGTAGAAGAATGCGGATATATCCATGTCTATTGCCATGCACAAAACTTAAGTCCAAATAGATCAAAGACCTCAACAAATATCCAGCCACACTGATCCTCTTAGAAGAAAAATTGGGTAGTACCCTTGAACAAATTGGTGCAGCAAAGAGCTTCCTGAACATAACACCAATAGCACAGACAGTGAGGTCAACAATTAATGAATGGGACCTCCTGAAACTGAGAAGCTTCTATAAGGCAATGGACACTGTCAGCAAGAAAAAAAGCTGGCCCACAGAATGGGAAAAGATATTCACTAACCCCACATCTGACAGAGGGCTGATCTCCAAAATTTACAAAGAACTCAAGAAGCAAGTTTCCAAAACACCAAAGGATCCAATTTAAAAGTGGGCTACAGAACTAGATACAGAATTCTCAATAGAGGAGTCTAAAATGGCTGAGAGACCCTGGAGAAAGTTTTCAACATCCTTAGCCATTTGGGAAATGCAAATCAAAACAACAATGAGATAACATCTTGTCACAATGGCTAAAATCAAAAACATCAATAACAGTTTATGCTGCAGAGGTTGTGGTGAAAGGGGAACACTCCTCCACTCCTGGTGGGAGTGCCAACTTGTTAAGCCACTTTGGAAATCAGTATGGAGATTCCTCAGAAAAATGGGAATAAACCTACCACAAGACCCAGCAACTCCACTCTTAGGCATATATCCACAAGATGACCATTCATACAACAAGGATGTCTGTTCAATTATGTTCATAGCAGCATTGTTGCTAATAGGCAGAACTTGGAAGCAACCTAGATGCCTCTCAACTGAAGAGTGGATAGAGAAAATGTGCATTTACACAATGGAGTACTATTCAAAAAAAAACAATGGAATCCTGAAATTTGCAGGCAAATGGATGGCACTATAGGAAAGAATTCTGAGTGAGGTAATCCAGTCACAAAAAGAGAAACATGGAATGCACTCCCTCATATAAGTATTTAGACATAGATCTGGGGAGTGCCATCCTACAATCCCATGGCCAGAGAGTCTGGGAAACAGAACCTTCATTCAGTGGCTGATGGAAGCAGAGGCAGACTCCCAAGGCTAAGCACTGAGCTTAATTAGAGATATCCAGTAACAGAGAGGGAGGACTAATGAGCAAAGGGGTTAATAGTGGGCTGGTTTAACCCCCAGAAACAACTGTCCTGATAAGGGTTAGCTCTTGAATCCCAGACTGATGACTGGGAATCCAGCATGGGACTGATCAAGACCCCTGAATGTGGGTGTCAGTGAGGAGGCCTAGGTAATCTATGGGGCCTTGGGTAGTAGGTCAGTATCTATCCCTGTCATACAAATGGACTTTGAGTGCCCATCCAACAATGAGAGATGCACTCTCACCCTGGATTCTTGGGGGAGGATCTAGGCCCTCCCTACCCTGGATGTAATGACAGACTATAGACGCCCCCATGGAGTGCCTCACCCTCCCTGCAGAAATGAGGGGGTATTGGGCGGTGGGAAGGTGTCAGAGGAGGGAAAGGGTAAGGGAGAGGGACCTGGGACTAACATATGAAGCAACCTTGTTTATAATTTAAATTTAAAAATAAAAATAAAAAAGAAGTGAAAAGGGAATTATACTCATAATAGTGCAACAGTATGACTGCCTAAACAAGAACAAATAATGACAATGTCAATAGATATACTCACTTGGAATGTGGAAATATTATGATTCTCCCATATATATATATCATAGGCAACTAGGAGAGATTAGAGAATTATTCTTCATACCAATTTTAGTATCAAATATCAAGTTTTAAGATAAGAAATCATGTAAATACACACAACACTAGGTAGACTCAATATATTGTACTGCGAAGTTGGATGGGGTGAAAAGAAGGAATATAATGATGTGATTATATTTTCATTAAGATAAAAAGAAAAATATGCATAGCATCATACCAAATATAAAGTAACTCATAGATAATTTGTGACTTGTAATTCTTTAATCTTCACAGAATAGTTAATATCCCAGTGGCATAATATAGACTGGTAAATTATAGTAGAGAAGCATATTATAAACTCCTAATTAAGTCTAGTAAATCACAGATCTTATAACCATGTGTACCTCTGAGCTGTGACATTCATAAACGGATCTCTATAGACTATGTTCAATCCCCTGCCTGCTCCCTTCCCTGGCTGAGGCAGTTTTTATTTATATCCATGTAGCTGAGACTGGCTGGCTCCTGGTTTTCACTCTTCATCCACTTAAGTGAGGAACTGAAGAGATTGCAGTAAGGAGGATGATAGCGGTGGCCTGGAAATTTGAATTTTTCTAGGCAGAAGCCATTTTCTTACCTATAAGAATATATTTATTGTGCATTTGTTTCTTTTCTTCCCCCACTCCGAACATAACCAATAGAAGATCTACTACTGATTACTTTTCCAGGGGGAAGGCAGAGGGTGTCTCAAGCTTTCCTGAGAAAGAGGCTACGGATTTCTTAGTAGAACTATGGCCACATGCAGTCTCCAGTGATTCACTAGGATTGCCATTTTTACGTTCTTATTAGAATACACTTTTAAAGGCATCTTATATAGTTTTAAATTCTATGTGTATATAGATTCTTCACATTTTTAATTACCGAGTAATACTCCATTGTGCAAATGTATTCTATTTTCTTTATACATTCCTCCGTTTTTTTTTAGACGGGGTTTCTCTGTGGCTTTGGAGGCTGTCCTGGAACTCGCTCTACAGACTAGGCCAATCTGGAACTCACAGAGATCCACCTGCCTCTGCCTCCTGAGTGCTGTGATTAAAGGCATGCATTCTGTTGAGGGATATCTAGGTTGTTTCCAGTTTCTCACTACTGTGAATAGAACAGCAATAAATATGTCTGAGAAAGTGTCTCTGTCATAAAATGAGGCACCCTTTTGGTATAGACCCAATAGATGGATCCTGAGATAGATCACTTCCCATTTTCCTGAGGAACCATAACACTAATTCACATAGTTTTTATACAAGTTAACAGTCATAACAATGGTGAATTGCCACATCCTCACAAAGGCGAATTGCTACATTTTTATGATCTTAGATGTTTGATTCATGTAATAAGAGATCTCTAATACTTTAGGTTTACGTTTCCTGATGACTAATTTTTTGTTTGTTTTGTTTTATTTTTTGTTGATTTTATTTTATTTTGTTTTGTTTTTTTGTTGTTATGTTTTGCTTTTTTATTTTGGTACAGCCACTTTGGAGATCAGTATGGAGATTCTTCAGGAAACTGGGAATCTGTCTGCCACAAGATCCAGCAATTCCACTCTTAGGCATATACCCAAAAGATGAACATTTATACAATAAGTACATCTGCTCAACTATGTTCATAGTAGCATTATTTGTAATGGCCAGAACCTGGAAGCAACCTAGATGACCCTCAAATGAAGACTGGATAGAGAAAATGTGGTACATTTACACAATGGAGTACTACTCAGCAGAAAAAAATGGTATCTTGAAATTTGCTGGCAAATGGATGGCACTAGAAGAAAGTATCCTGAGTGAGGTAAACCAGTCAAAAAAAGACAAACATGGTATGATGATTAAATTTGTTACACATTTCTTTTATGTGTTTTACAGTCATTTGAGTTTTGTCTTTTGGAAATTTTCCTTTTTGACCTGTACCACATAGTTTTTATTGGGCTATTTACTTCTTGCTAGGTGTTTTTCTGAGTTCTTTATATATTCTGGATGTTAGTCCTCTATTGGATGTGTTTTTGACAAAAGTATTGCCCCTTTATGTAGGTTGCTGCTTTGTCTGAATGATGGTGTTCTTTGCTGTGCAGAAGGTTCTCTTTTTTATGATGTTCCACTGGTGACTGCTGAACTTAGTGGCTGGACAGTTCAAAAATTCTTTGCTGATGAGTTCCCTTTCTATTTTAGAAAAGTCACTGTATCTGGCTTTATATTCAGTTTTTTTTATACATTTGGAATGAGGTTTTGTGCAGAGCGATAAGCATGTATCTAGGATTTTTTTGATATGCAGTCCTCCAGTTTCACCAGCACCATTTGTTGGAGATAGTTTTTCTAGTGTATATGTGTGACTTCTTTAACAAAGACCAGGTGTCCATTTGTGTATGGTTTTATGTGTTGGTCTTCAATTTGATTCCAATTTCATATATCCATTTTTGTGTTGATACTATGCCGTTTTTATTAATATAACTGTGTAGTACAGTTTGATGTCAGGGATGTTGAAACTACAGCAGTTATTTATTATTATTCAGGGTTGTTTTAGTTATCCTGTTTCCCATTTTTTATCTTCCCTCCCTCCTTTCTTTTCTTCCTTCCTTCGTTCATTTCTTTCTTTCTCCCTTCCTTCATCCTCTCTCTCTCTCTCTCTCTCTCTCTCTCTCTCTCTGTTTCTCTGTGTGTGTTTTCAAATGATCCTGAAAATTGTCCTTTAAAGATCTATGAAGAATTGTGTCAGAATTTTGATGGTGCTTGCACTGAATCAATAGGTTGCTTTGGTGCCATTTTATTACTTTAACCTCACCAATTCATAAGCACGGGAGATCTTTCCATCATCTGATATTCTCCCAATTTCTTTCTTCAAAGACTTGAAGTTTGTGTCACACAAGGCATTCTATATTATTTCAGGATATTGTTAAAGAGGTTGTTTCCCTGCTTTTATCGCAGTTGTTTGTCATTTGTGAATGTAGATACAGGCATATATTCAAGTGGGTTGTCTTTCATAACCATCTGTAAAGTCCAGATTCAAGGTGCTTTGGTTTGCAATCTTCCGATGGATAACATTAAGCCCTTTCACACCAAGTGCATTTACACCCCTATCAAACTCACTGTATATATATATATGTACATATATATATGTATATATATATATGTGTGTGTGTGTGTGTGTGTGTGTTACTGTATTTTATAGTATATTCCTAACTACATAAACAAAAACCCTCTTAGTCTGGGTAATGATACTTGTCTTTTTACATTTTAAGATGTGATAGTCTGGCAATGGATAACCCAATTATGTGTTTTCCCTTGAAAAGATTATTTATAGTGCTCCTATATTCTTTGATTGCTTTAGTTCTAACTCTATAGCTGAGACCTCATAAAAATTCCCCCCAATTCATGTCAGAATATCTATTAGTGTCAGCCTTCATTAAGTCATGTTTAGGTAACTGTGTTGGTGAGACTTCACCTGTCTAGTTTCTGACATTTCTAGGAGACACAATCTCACATTATACTCTGTATTGAGTTCTCTTGTAAAGTTTCTGCCTTATCTTTCACAGTGATGCTAACACATTGTTTTCAAATGTTGTGCACCAGAAGTATCCATTGATATTCGTTCCACACTGCCAAATTTTGGTCAGTTGTGGGTTTATGCAATTGCATCCATCCTTCTGTTGCAGAGAAATGTTTATATAATGAGGGATGAGGATTATCTATGGGTATAGGGAAAACATTTATAATAGTTTGGGTTATCCTGGTGTAGTAAAGTAGTGGTGGTGAGTTCTAAACCAAGATCTATGATTTCAGTATTCTTCAATGAGTGGGTAGATTTCCAGTATTAGGCATGATGTTTCCCTTATTGAACAGGTCTTCATTACAATTAGAAAGTTGTTAGCAATAGCCAAAATATGTATGCCACTATTTACCATTAGAGTTATTGTGCTATAATGGTAATCGTTATGATTTATGGGCATCATAGTTGTGTAGGACTGTCAGATGCCTCCTCAATGAAAGCTTATATGGCATCGTTGTGTAGGATTGTAAGACGCCTTCTCAATGAAAGCTTATATTGCGTCTTCTGATACCATGAAATATTGTCCTCAGAAAGGAGGCTTTCTCATTAGACTCTGCTTATGAGTCTCTGAGGTCTGTGTTCTAAATACATTTTGTCTTCAGCAACAGGGACTTATCATCCACCTCTGATGGGAGAGGTGTATATACAAGTAGTCTACAAATTAGTTCTGGAGTCTTGAATGTGAGTTTTTTTTTCTTCATAGATATCAAATAATATATGTGTTTATGCAAAATACCAGCCCACGAGACACCAAGAACAAAATATTCATAGATAAATATGTAATATAAAGTGACAATACAGTAGATATTTTACAGGGAAAGACTGAAATAAAAAGTGATAAAAAGATGAAAGTTTTGTTCAATTGTAGCGTATATTTTTATGAAAAATGTTTTATATTTAGTGCTATTTCTGAAATGAAGACACAAATTCATGGTTTCAAGTAGGAGAAGGAAGATGACATGTGCCTAACAAGAGCTTACCACTTAGAAGTATAGGGAATATAATATACATGAAATCATGTTGATATCTATATATGCACATGTTTCTCTACACAGCAGAAAGGATTATCAGCACTGCCTCATGTAGTTGCTTATAGCCATCAATTAGAAAGTAGGAAAAGGTAATCTTTGTCTAAACTAAAATTTCTATTATGAAAAGATAGATGATTTGATGGAATGCACTTCTTTTATTTAGCTATTCTTTAATGTCTGACTGTAGTCCTTACACATTGATTCATTTTATTAATAGTAAACAGTACAAGAGATATTCAAAGAAGTGATATACTGATGGAACACAGACAAATGGTAGATGAAACTGTTTTTCAGAGCCCAAAGGAGAGATTATGATAAAAGTCAGTGAAAATGTAAAGAATTGAATAATTATCCAGGAACACTAAATATTGCACCTATTTAATTTTTATTGGCTTATCATAAAAACCTTGAGAGATAAAAGCTATGGCTAAGATATTTTATTGGTACTTGTGATTAGGAAGCAGAATGGAGTAGATGTCACATGATTCACAGTTAACATAAAGCCTGACAGTGAGTGTAGAGGCAAGCCCATACATATGGAGTCTTTGGGGTTGTGTGGGAAGCAGTTATTGTGAAATGGAAAGAAAATGATACGTTAAACAAATGATGCTGATTAAACCAGATTCTCATGAGAAAGAAAATGTAGATTTTTATTGGGAACTTAAATTGAGGATATATTTTGAACAAAATTATAGATGTAGGATAAAAATATTGCAATGAGAGAATAAAAATAGCTCCCAAAGCAAGCAAAATGTATATAAAAATGCATATGGCCATGCCATACATACATGCATGCATAAATACATACATATGAGAAAGCTCCTTCTGGTCAGTGCCAATGTTACTGAAAAAAAGTCACACTCAACATGATAGGTCACATTAAAGTTATCTAAATACTGAACAAATATATGAAATGTTTCAAAATTACTATACAAACATTAATAAAGAGAAGTAAGTTGAAGAATAATGTACTATAGATCCAAATATACTCAGCAGGATGACTGAAATGTAATGAAGAGAGAAAATAGCAATGCTAACCAAAGTAACTAGAGTATACTAACAGTATTTGAAATGTCATGTTAATAAACCATTATTGAGAATAACACTTTCTACTCACCAGAAGTCTAAACAAATTCAAGGAATGAGAACTAACTCAGAAGAAATGTAAATTGTATCTGGCTCCAGTGTGAAAACAGTTTATTAAAAACATACTTGTTATCACTTTATGAATAATATGAGCAACTCCAATATAGTTTTAGGTGTTGTGAGAGTGGTCAAAAAGTGACTGGTACAACTTGAGACCAATGTCATGAGATAAAGCTCATTCCTCATACTCCCTGGAGGACCAAGAACCAGAGACTGGACATCTGAGAGACTTAAGTAAGAAGCAAACACTACTGGGGAAAAATTAGTGAAATAGTTCCTAAGGATATTCTGCTATACTCATGGATTGGTACCTAGTCCAATTGTTACTGAGGCTTCATCCACAAATGAATGGGAAGAGATAGAGAGACCCAGAAACAATATGTGGACCTGGGGAATCTTTGGGAAAGGGGGAGGAAGGATTGTAGGAGCCAGAGGGGTCAAGGATACTGTAAGAAAAGATCCAACTGAATGAAAAAGAAAAAAAGAAAAAGAAAAGGGCTCATAGGGGCTCACAGAGACTTAACTGACAGTCATGGAGAAGGTATGGGTCTGAGCTATGTCCTCTCCGTATATGTTATCATTATGTAACTTGGTGTTCTTGAGGGAATCCTAATTGTGGGAGTAGGGGCTATCTCTGTCTTTTTTCTTGCTTTTGAGACCCCTTTCCTGCTAGTGGTTGCTTTGCCAAGCCCTAACGTGAACAGATGTGTCTAGTCTTAGTGGAACTTGATATGCTGTGTTTGGTTGATATCCCTGGGAGGCCTGTCTTTTCTGTGGGAGAGGATTGTGTAGGATAGGGGATGGGAGGAGGAACTTTAGTCAGGATATAATAATATGTGAGAGAAAATTTAAAAAGGGCACATAAAAATCATGTTTTCCAAGAAAGTATTATTTAAAATATACACATTAAATATATATTAAATCTGAGTAGTTTATCATGTTTACTTTATCATAAAAATGATGCAAAATCAGAAGATAAGAATAACATATTTCCTAACAAAATGAAAGTATGAAGAGCAGATGAAGAAGCAGAGAAATGAGGTGGGCATGAAATGGGAAGATGTAGTTCACATATCAAATGGCTGGAAATATAGAAAAAACTATTGTTAACACATACCTTCAAATATTCCTTTTAGAATAAAGATTGTCCTTAATTTGTTCACATATTTTGAGCGTGCTATAATATAGTTTGATAATACTATTTAACCTCTCCCAAGACCTCCCATATCTTGCCCCAACCTACAAACCCAACATCACATTCTTCCTCTTTAAAACAACACAATGCACAAAATTAATGGGATTTAATTTGAAGTTGACAACTATTCTTGACCATTTTGTCTGTCCTAGAATGTGGTTGGTATGTATTTCTCAGTTTTTACAACTATTTTCTGCCCCACTAACATATATTTTCTCACTCCCTCTCAAATTTTAGCCTGTTTTTAGAATTATTTTTGTATAGAAACAGAATTCTGCTTAGTCCACTTAGTTTTGTTTATTCAGGGCTGACTAATTGGTGTGAAATAAGCTATCAGGAAGCTCATTCTAGACAAAAACACATATCCCTCTTCAAGAAGTCATTTATTGGCTATAGTTCTTCATTTGGAGACAGGCCATGTGAGATTCCCCCCATCTCAACTCATGTCGTCATTATACAGGTATTAGTTATGCAATCATATTGTTGAGATTACATGGATTTGACTTCTCTGTTATGTCTAGAATATATTTTCTCACCGCAAATGACCTGGACCTCTTATGGGCAACTGATGCCAAAGAAATGAATTCAAAATGCAAATTAAAGAGAATCAAAGGAATGAAACCTATGCTGAACTAGAGTAATGTTTCAGTATTGTATGGGACTCATATTTTGATAGCTCACAGTACACAGCAGGGACAAAGAAACAATGAAAAACATACATATTATCTCATATAACTACCAAAAGATGTGTCCAAGAGATAGAAGGTCTCATTGCTGATTGGGGGATTCTTCCATAAAGTCCTTGAACTTGCTAAACCGCATTGCTAAGGAGACCATAGAAAACTTCTCCAAAGTGTTCCTTGGAAACGGAAGGCACTCCTTCCAAGAGAGTAAACGACATTATATGGGAAAAGAATTCATACAGCACGATAGTGTGGCAGGTCTATTATATGTATGCTACAGTCTCTGGCTTTGAAAAATCTTTTTACCTCTCTTCCATGCTGTTCAGTGTGTTGTATGAGTATCAACTGGTGTTGGAAACCCCAGGAGAGTTATTTACTGTACTGTAACTGGTTGTGAATTTTTGTGCTAGTTTCTATCTGTTGTATAGAGGTACTTTTTTGAGTGACTGGTATGAACTACACTTAGCTTTGGATATAAAGATGAGAGAACTGTTTGGAACTACACTGGTAGAATGATCTTCCCTAGAAGGCATGTCCTTGCCAGCCATAGTTTGTTGGTTAGCTTTACACAATCAGACTTCCATTTGAAAGAGCCTTAATTACAATTAGATAGAGGATTGTTTCCTTCAATATATAATTGACAGCACTAGACTCTTAAATACCTTGATATTCTGGCCATTGTGGTTTATAGCTTTGTACCTGTTGATTGCCTTCCTATCTTAGCAGCTTGCATAGCAACTTTGTAGACTATGTGATCTCCTAAGGAAGAAAGGGTTTTAAGATTAATCCTAGCTCCATCCTTTCAAATCCTGTGAATGAAGTGACTGCTTTCATATTAAAGTCTCTTTGTTATTGAAATATTCTGCAAGATCCAGATCCCATTCTCTACCCACCCAACTTCGTGTTCTGTTTTTTTCACCCATCAAGCCCAAGTTTTGCTGCCCGTATTTTTATAGATGTGTGTGTTTCTACTGTAGTTCGGTAAATCTACCAGTGACAAGAACTCTTTAAGAAAACTGACTCTTACTCTCCTAGAAGATATTAATTGCAAGTAGTAGTTGACTACAATATTACTAGAACATGTAAGGAAATAAAATAGATGTCTTATTTGAGGATGACCACATAATAGTTATTTATTTAAACATACTCACTGCAAACATTTTTTCTATGGATAAGAGCTACACTGGTCTATGGGTACAAACAAAAATGTTTAGTACGTAGATTAACTACATGATTATTTGGTACAAACGAGGCTTTACATAGGGCCTATGACTTTATTAGTTGTAGACTTTTAGGACATCTATAGTAATAGGCATGTATGTACTCCTTTGCAAATAAATAAAATCTAATTTGGAAATAGTTTGCTCATGTCACCATTCCCCTGTGGATATATCTTTTCAGTTTGTTCATTATTATGGCTTCCAGCATTTGAGGTTGAGTGTGATCAGTGATTCCCCCTTGATGACCTCCATTGACCATTCTTGCACTGTGAACTCCATCTAGCCATCAGAAGCGATGCTTCCAGCTCAATGTCAGCTTGCTTTTCTCTGTTATTTATCTAGTTTGAAATCTTCAGTAATAAGAATAATCTGCTCAGCCTTGATGCAGTGGGGAGGGACTTGGATCTGCCTCAACTTGATATGTCAGGCTTTGTTGACTCCCCAAGGAAGGGAGGCCTTACCCTTTCTGAAGAATGGATGGGGAGAGGAGTGAAAGGAGGTGAGGAAAGGAGGTGGGGGAAGCAGGAGGAGTCAAAGGTCGGGGAAACGTGTTTGGTATGTAAAATTAATGAGTAATTTAATATAAAAATATTTTAATATTGAGCATTCAAGAACAATGGCACTAGCATGCAATTTGGGATGGAGTACCTCTGAAGCCTCTTCCCTAACATTTGGTGTTATGATTTTTGTTGGGAAAACTTTGATTTCCAGGAGCAGTGGGGACCACACATCAAGAAAACCTACATTGAAGAGTCCCTTATTTATATAACCTAATCATTTTAGATAGCCTATTAAGTTGCATACTTTTTGACCTTTCCCATGTACTCTTACCCATATCCCCATTTAAACCCTTAAGGCTGTGAAATTACCTTCTTTTTCTTTCAAATTACATATGTGTTATTAATCAATTTTCCTTCAGATTACATTAATCTTGCCAACTCTCCTGAATTCTCTGGAATTTCTTAAATAAAATTTCCCATTCCTTTAAACTATAATATATTGTATTAGAGAGCACTTATCATTATCATATATCAGTATAAATTATTGCTGAACATTAAGGAACTAGAGCAATAAAAACCACAATAAATACACTTAAAATAAAATTAATGAAAATTATTGCAGAAACATATCTGTGCTTATGTTTTATCAACTGAATTCCTATGTCTTTAGTGTTCAAAGACGTCATACTTTGCAAATTCAAATTTCCTTTAAGTTGTTAAATTAAATTTTTACTTTTATTGGATGTTTCACATTTTTGTGAGAAAAACCTTTCCGTTTATTTTACAAAAATTGGAAAATAGAAGTTGAATATTTAAAACAGCAAAATGAATACATTAAGAATATCAACAAACTAATCCCAAGAGAATTTCCATCTGTTATAATCTAGAACTCCAATATTTCACAATTATTAGCTTATTTAATCATTTAACAACTTTACCCATATGCTAAAAGTTTGGCAGTTTTAATGTGTAATCTTAAATAATTTTCCCTGATTTTTGCTTATTTTCCAATTATTATATAATATGTACACATTAAAAACATTGCATAGTCAAAATTTGATGATATTATTTTGCATATTAACAACATTAAATTAGGCATGAAATGCTTGCCTTTTGGGTTTTTTTCCTTTTTCATAAGTACTTATATGCAGTGTGCATGCATGCTTATGCATGTTCTCATGTCTATGGGTACATATGTGCAGGTTTACATATGTGGAGACACGAAAAACATCCAGTCCTCTGATTCTTCTTTGATTGTCCACTATCTTATCACTGCCCTGAGGTTTTATCTCTAAGCTGAACACAGAGCTTGCTGACATTACTAGTGTAGCTATCCAGCTTCCTCCTGAAACTCGCTACAGGAACCTGACTTTCTGAGCTGGATTTACAGACTAGACACCATGCCCACAGTTGTGGGCATGGACTGTGTGCATCTGAACTTTAGTTCTTACTTTTGCTGTTTCTGTGGTATGCACTTTA